>NC_044978.1:171506994-172856822 GCF_008728515.1 Papio anubis
CTGTGGTATGCTCATGATGATTTTTTATTTACCACATTCCTTCATATTGATAATTTGAAATTTTTCTGTTTTAAAGATTTGTCCATTCCTCCTCATTTATTTGTTTATTTGATTATTTAATTATATTAGCATGGACTCATGGATCTTTATATTATTCTTTGGGTTACAATCCAAGACTATTGTTGCCTATTTTGTGCTCAAATTATTACAGCTTTGGCTATTAAAAGCTTCTTTAGGTTGTTTTTCTTTTTGACATGTTCTCATTATAATTTTAAAAAAAATAGTGATTCTAATTGATACACAGATATAGTGGTATCTCATTGTGGTCTTAATTCGTGTTTTTCTGATGACAAATAATCTAGTGCATTTCTTACATGCTTGTTTGCCTTCTGAATACTTTTTCTTGGCAAAGCATCTTTTCATATCTTATTTGGTCTACTTTTAAAATTGAGTTGTTTTATTCTTATTGAGGTGTAAGGTTTCTGGATACAAATCCATGATCAGATATGTGATTAGTATGATTAGCAAATATTTTCTCTCAGTTAGTGATTTGTCTTTTCTTTCACTTTATAGTGTCTGTTGAAGAGCAAATATTTTTAATTTTGATAATGTCAACTTATCATTTTTTAATTTTATGGATTATGTTTTTGGTATTATATTTAAAAACTTATCAAAACCAAATCAAGCAAATTTTCTTCTATATAGTCTTTCAGAAGTTTCAACATTTTACATTTTACCTTTAGGTCCTATGATTCATTTTGTGTTAATTGTTGTTTAAGGGATAAGGTGTGTGTTGAGATTTATTACTTTATATGAATATTCAGTTGTTCCAGCACTATTTGTTGAAAAGACTATCCTTTCTTCATTGATTTGTTTTTGTCACTTTGCTAGAATTGAGTTCACTGCGTTTGAGTGGGTTTATTTTGGGGCTCTCTAGTCTGCTTTGTTGATCTATGTGGTTGTGTTTTCACTAACACCTTACTGTCTTTATTATGATAGCTTTATAGTGAGTATTAAAACCAAGTAATATGAGTCCTCCAACTCAGTTCTTTTTGCAAATTGTTTTGGCTAATCTATTTCTTTGTCTTTCTGTATAAATTTTGGAACTAGCTAAATTTTTTAGACTCATCTTTTTAAAAAAATCTCTTTGGATTTTTATTGTGATTGCATTCAATTTACAGACCAAATTTGGAAGAATTGACCTCTTAACAATATTGAGTCTCCAAATCTATGAAAACCAGGTAGGTTTTCATTTATTTATATCTTCTTTGATTTCTTTTATTAGTGCTTTGTAGTTTTCAGCATACAAATCCTGCACATATTTGGTTAGATTTATACCTAAGTACTTTATATTTTTGATGCTGTTTTGTATGGTATTTATTATTTTATTTCAAATTCCAATTGCCAATTACTGGTAGATAGGAATAGATTTGATTTTGCACGTTGGCCTTATTTTGTGCAACCTTCCTAAACTAGGACGTTTTTTGTAAGTTTAGGGAGAATTTTCTACAAAGCCAATTATTCAACTGCAAATAGATATTGTTTTATTTCTTCTTTTTGATATGGATTAAATATTTTGTTCTTTGACATGCCTGATTGCACTGATCGGTCCTTCAATATGATATTGAACTGTGAGCAGAGAGAAAGAATATCCATTTTTTGTTTCTGATGTTATAGGCAAAGTATTTGGTTTCTCACTATTCCACAGTCTCTCTCTCTTTCTCTCTCTCCATATGTGTTCCTTATAGGAACATACTTTATTAGATGTGCTTTATTAGGTTAAGAAAATTACCGTCTATTTCTACTTTGCTGGATTTGAATTTTGTCAAATGATTATTCTGCATTGAGATGATTCTATAACTTTTCTCATTTAGTCTGTTAATGTGGCATGTAACAGAATAATTTTCAAATGTTAAAACACCATTGCATTTTTGGAATGCACTCCAGTTGGTCATAAGGTATTATCCATTCTATTTGCTGCTGAATTCAATTTGTTAATATTTTGCCGAAATTTTTTGTGTCTGTGTGTCTGAGGATATTAATGTGTAGTTTCCTTTCCTTTTAATGTTTTTATTGATATTATTTTTTCTTCTTCTTGTATAATCTCTGTTTCCTCCAAGTTCTTTCCTCCCTGATTGTTTGCTTGGGTGTACCATTCATATTGGATGATTTTCTAAGTATCTGATGATTCTTAGTTGTCGGCACACATTTAGGATTTGGAGACTAAAAATCTCTGTGCTTGTAGGGCTTGTTTCCTGTGGACTTCACTATCTGGCTAAGCATTTTCCCTGAAGAATTTCAAATTATGGCTCTTTTTGTCTGTCTCTTTCTCCCTCTCTTTATTTTGAGCTGGTCAAATTCCTTTGAAAAAATATTTCAATCTTTTAGTCTGGAAAGTACAAGCTTGGCCGAGGATCTCAATATTTGGTGAAAACACTTTTATTTAATGCCCCAGCTTTTAATATGGTATTGTGTTTTTCTGGTATCATAGCTTCTCCATTTTACATCCTTCAGACACTCATCCACCAGTTGTATGCCTGTGAGATGACAAAGAAAGGGATGTGGGAGTTCTTTAAACAGATCTTCAATTAGTCCTGTTTTCAGCCCACCTTTCCCTCGCCTTAAGAAGCACATGGCAATGTAAATTCCTGAGGCTTTTTGGCAATTCACATTTTCCATAATGTAAACCTGGTGGACTGGCCTTTTCTTTCTTTGCCTTCTTAGGACTCCATATTAGAGTTTTTTAAGCCAGTCACCCAATATTTCTTCTTTCTATCTCCTCAAATATTATTGAGATGCCTCCTCTTTCCTCTTTCATTCTCTTTGTCCTTGTGGGCTTATGTGCTCCAAAAATGCAGTTATTTTCATTTTATTAGAGCTTCAAAGGGGAACACAGGCTAACACAGGTTTGAGTGCATTATGCCAACCATTTTTTAACGAGAGAATTCTATTACACTATACTGTTTCCCTCTAGTCATACTTGGGTAAGGGTTTTAGTCTCCACATTTAAGTCAGGCGTAAATATCATGAGAACACTGGCAAGTAGAAAAAATAACATTATTCCTTTCAAAAGAAAGGGAAAATGTATCGTTTTCTTTTAATATTTTTGTTGATACATGATTTTTCTTCTCCTGTATAATCTCTATTTCCTCCAAGTTTTTCCCTCCCTGTTTGCTTGGGTATGTCTTTCATATTGGATGAAATGAAATGGTTCTTATATGTGCCCTAAGAGAGGACTGAAAGCCTTTAATAGAGATACATTTGCTTGTTTCTTTATTGACAGTCTAATTCTACATCTTTCAGCCCTCATTTAAAGTTTTCTTGACATGAAGATCCTAGAGGCATTTTCTTCAGAACTGAACCTGGGTAATCAGTCTCTGTTGGGGATCACAGCAAACTGCTTCAAGAAAAGCTTCAGGAGTTGCCTGTGTCTTCCCACAACACCTACTGTCACAGGAATGATATTTCTTAACAAGCCCTGCCTCTCCACCCCTGCCTCCAAGACCAGGACTCCTCTCCATCTGCTGGCCCCTGTGACATGCTCCCCCAACCCCAATTAATTCTTCCTACCTCATTCAAAAAGACAGTGCCACAAGGAAAGGAGACAAAAATAATTACATAAATAATTATTTTTCCTGTACTGTTGGTGTGAAGCCAATTACCAGGCACTGTGCAGGTAACCCATGAATATCTCTTGAATTCTCTGAACCATAAAGTGTCATCAAAGAGACACAAACCAACTTAGCTCAGCCCACTGATGGTCTCAATTGAGTGATCCTATAAAAATACCATTATTTCCTCACTTTTGAGTTGTCCACATGAGAAAATGTGGTTAGAGGAAAGTCTTTTTATTCAAAATGATCAGGATGGATAGCTGGTTGTTTAAGCAAATAAAATCTGTTAATGTAAGGACTCACATATACAAAAATGTATTTCTCCCTTACTCATTTAATTTAACCTAACGTATATAAATATATGTCCATGTACCAATCTTTTTAGGTAGGGCTAACACCTTTTCTTCAAATATGGCAAAGTCTACTCCTTTGTAGACTTTGTAGACAAAGGGGTAGACTTTGCCTTTCTTTTATCAATGTGACGGTTAATTGTATGTGTCAACTTGCCTGCAACACGTGGTGCCCAGATTAAATGTCATTTCAGGGTGTATCTATAATTTCTGGGTGTTTCCAGATGAGATTAGCATTTGAATCAGAAGATCACCCTTCCCAGTGTAGGTGGACATCATCCAGTGCTTTGAGGTCCTGAATAGAACAAAAAGTGAAGGAAGGGGGAATTTGCCCTTTTTGCTTCCTCACTGCCTGCTTGAGTTGGACATTTCATCTCTTCTTCTCTGGCCCTCCAATGGGAGTTTACACCACTGGCTTTCCTGGTTCACAGGCTTTCAGACTCTGACTGAATTATACCACCAGTTTTCCGGTTTTCCTTGGTTTTTACCTTGTAGACTAGCAGGTTGCAGGATTTCTCAGCTTCCTTAATTTTGTGAGCCAGTTTCTTGTAACCTTGTCACAAACTGTATTCATACACATATACATAAACACACACACATATATATACACATAATACATCTATATACTAATACATATGTATATACATATATGTGTGTGTGTGTATTACATATATGTATTATTCAGTTCTTGCACTGCTATAAGGAAATAACTGAGACTGGTAATTTTTGAAGAGAAAAGGTTTAATTGGCTCACAGTTCCACAGACTGTGCAGGAAGTGTGGTGTTGGCATCTGCTCAGCTTCTGGGAAGATGTCAGGAAACTTACAAGCATGACAGAAGATGAAGGGAAAGCAGACATATCTTACGTGGCCAGACCAGGAGCAAGAGAGGGAGCAGGGAGGTGCTACACAGTTTTAAACACCGGATCTCGCGATAACTTGCTCATTCACTGTCACAAGAACAGCACCAAGGAGATGGCAGTAAACCATTCATGAAGAACCACCTCCACGATCCAATCACCTCCCACCAGGCCCCACCTCCAACATTTGGGATTACAATTTGACATGAGATTTGGGCAGGGACACAAATCCAAACCATATCAATGTGTGTGTGTCTCTGTGTGTGTGTGTGTGTGTGTGTGTGTGTCCCCTCCTATTGGAATATGTGGATCTATCTATCTATCTATCTATCTATCTATCTATCTATCTATCTCCTATTGGTTCAACTTCTCTTAAGAACTCTGGAAAATACAATAAAGCATATACATAATGCATCATGAATGACATTCAGTTTGTTTCTTTAGACTCTGATGCTGGTAAAATAATTTTAGTTAAGACATGTTAGTTAGTTTTTATATTTCTTTCCACCATTAATTTAAAATGAATCTTGCCATGCCTAACATAGCAGCAAATATTTAGCTTAATTTCACTTGTTATCCAGTATTTCCAAACATTCCACTTAGTTCTTATGAAAAAAAAAATCCTATTTAAGTTCTCTATTGTTGCAGTAACAAATTACCACAAATTTAGTGGCTTGAAACAACACACAGTTATTATGTTACAAATCTGTGGGTTAAGAGTCCAACACAATTCTCACTGGGCTCAAATGAAGGTTGGACTTTCTGGAAGCTCTAGGGGAAAATACATTTCCTTGCTGTCAGCTTTCTTTGGCTCAAGTCTCGCTTCCTCCATCTTTAAAGCCGGCAAAGTCAGGGCTGATTCTTTCTCATGCTGCCATCACTCTAGTTCTTTAGTTCTTTAGCTACCTTCTTCCAGCCTCTTCTACTTTTAAGGGTGCTTGCGATTGCATTGGTTCACCTAAATAATTCAGGATAATCTTCCTATCCTAAAAGCAAAGAATTAGCAAACTTAATTCTATCTGCAAACTTAGTTTTACTTTATCTTGTAATCTAACATATTCACTGTTACCAAGGATGAAGATGCGGGCATCTTTGGGAGACTATTACTCTGCCCACCAGGGAGCCCATACTTGTTTTACCTTGATGCACATTCTCTTGAGCAAATTGCATAATTCCCAGTGTAAATCAGGTTCGGAAGCTGCTGTAAGTGAATGTTTGTGTTCCACTCAAAATTCATCTGTTGGAATCCTAATTCCCAGAGTGGCTGCATTTGGAGATGGAGCCTCCAGTGAATTAATCAATGTTAAATTAAAGGTGGGACACTAATCCAATAGGGGTTAGTGTCCTTATAAGAAGAGATATCAGAGTCTGCTCTCTTTCTCTCTCTCTGTGCTTACACACACACCAAGGAAAAGCCATGTGAGGACATAGTGAAAGGGCAGCTATCTACAGTCCAGGAAGAGGGCCCACACCAGAAACCAAATTGACCAGAACCTTGGTCTTACGATTCTTGCCTCCAGAACTGAGAGAAAATAACTTTCTGTTGTTTAAGCGAGACAGCTTATGGTATTTTGTGTGGAAGCCCAAGCAGACTAAGACAGGAGCAAACACCACTGACTACTGGTCAGTGTAAACCTCAAATGATAGGAGTAGAAGTATATATAGAGAGAGCTTATGAAGAGGGAACAGTCAGTATACCTTGGCATCTGTTGGTATTTTCTTTTTTTAAAGAAATGAAGAATGCTAGTTAAGCCATTGAGTTGGTAAAGAAGAGGTTGGTTAAGAAAGCCTCTTTTGTGAATTCATTCTTTACTCTTCCATGGAATTTTCATTAAACTCTTAATTTAAATGTTTGAAACCCAGAGTGCACTCGTAGAACTAAAGTGTTAGCAAATGCATTGGCGGTGGAGTGTTTATGTAAATATGCATTTTTTCTGGTGAAAAGTCTATAACCTTCATCTCATCTAAAAAAGTTTTACCTAGAAAAGTTGAATTCTTACCATGACTTGCCCTCTGTGTTGTTTTTTTTTACTTGGGTACAATCCATTTCCACAATTAAATTGTACATCCGTGAGACTTTCATAGCAGGAACTATACCTGATATATTTTTCAGCCAACCCATAGAGCTTACCACTATGCCTGGCACATAGTTTATACTCAGTAAATGTTAACTTATTTTGAAGTTGGACCATTGCATTTGTGAGTTGCACAGTTGTAGAGTTAATGACCTAACCAGATTGTTTCAGTTTCAGTCACTTTACTCCAAAAAAGCGAAATATGTTTATAATTATATATGGCTCATAGAGCTTCTTGTGAAGTGATGACATTTCATGTTTTAAGAGGAAAAAACTCTGATTCATTTTTCAAACTTGTTTTGGAATTTTTAAGAGATGTTCCAATGCTCTGTGGTCAGATTTTACTCATGTCTCCAGTTGTATTGCTGTACTCCAGACCCAAAGTTGGCACCAATGCCTTGTTGAAAATATTATCAGTGGTAAGAGACCTACTACTGAGGATTTTATTAGCACAAATGAGGCAAATGAGAGTTCCTAAGAGGAACTGAGGGTAAGAAATGTACTGATTACAAGGCAGCTCTGTCCAGAAATTTAAATATACTGGGCATTTACATTCATTAGATTTGTGATTTAAACCACTGGAATGCTTCTCTGTTAACAGCAATGGAAGAGTTTTTGGATTTTATTTCTCCATTGACTTCTCACTGGAGCTGTTGAACACTGTTCATCAGCTTGAAATGTGTTTACAATTACTGAATGGCTGGGGGACTTGTGTCTTCGATGTGCGTTTCAGCAGTTCTGAGCAACATACCATCTCCCTGGTCTTGGAAGAGGCTACCACTTTTTCTTCCTCACAGTGCTAAGAATTCCAGCATCCTCAACCAAGAATTGGGTGGAAACTTAGGGGTTATTACAGCCAACTTTCCCACCCACTGAATGTAGAAATTTGTTCTACCACAGTGTGCTTCAATGATTCCTAAACTGCAAATCATGGTAAAAAATACATTTTACACCACAACCAAGCACATGTCTTGCATGTGCAGTCTCACACATAAATATATTTGTGAAAAAAGTTTAAAATGCCCTTGCTATATACAATGTATACCAATAGCTTTACTTTTATTCTGTCCACTGATAACTGATTATTGTTCATTTTATTATAATTTCTTCCATTTTATTGTATTCTGATCGTATAGGTATGTGTGATACATATATATAAAAATATGTGTTAATGCCATTAGGTACTCACTAAATTGATTTCATGTCTCTCTAATGTATTGCAAGCTGCAGTTTAAAAACACTGGACTACAGAATTGCTGTCAGATGTTTGGTCATTGTTTAGTTTTCATTTGCACAATTACAGCATGGAGGAGTTTTATACTTTACGATCAGTATTCATCAGTATTCATATATGTAACACTTAAAAAATTTTAAGTATTCAGTTAACAAATAAAGGTTGACTATATTCAAGGTACACAACTAATTTGTTAGGTACACATATAGATTGAATAATGATTTCCACAATCAAATTAGGGTTAACACATTGATACCCACTCATGATATACCTTAGCTTTCCAGAACTTGTTCATCTTATAAATGAAAGTTTGTCCTCTTTGATCAGTACCTCCCCATTTCCTTCACCCTTAACCCCTGGTAACCACAGTCCTAATCTCTGCCTCTGTGAGTTTGAATTTTTTAGATCCTATACTTAAATGAGACCATGCAGCATTTTATCTTTATGTGTATGGCTATTTCACTTAGCATAATGTCCTCTATATTGTCGCAAGTTTTCAAGAAGGAAAACCGGCCATTTGTGTAATAGGTTTTGAAGAACTGTGTTTTAATAGTACCTATTTATGTCATGCACTGCTCTACACACTGGAATGAAGAAATGTTCTCTCTAGCTCAGGTTTGAACCTGGGCATGGCCCAAATCTCAAGATGTAGAGAACAGTATGGCCGATAGGACTAGCAGGCGTCTAGAGGACAATGAGGGCTCCCTGTTGTTCTACATAACTTCAGGATTTTAAGGTGTTACTTCTCTCAGCTGAAACTCCTTTTATCTAGTATGAAAATCTTCTAAAAATTTGTGGTCAGTCTGATTAAATACACTTTTGGGGGTATTGAAGACATGGCCTGAAGTCTACTTATAGCATTCACATTATTAATTTAGTTACATATTTTAAATATTATATTAATATATGTAGTAGAGTATAATATGAACAATATTATATAAAATGGTATGTTAATTTAAAAATATTTTTTCCTACATCATATTTCATGAAAAAAACTGTATTCAATTCCACAAAGGAACTCTTTGCTGTTACTTTTTTGCTCATTGCTAGATCTGCTTTGTGAGTCATCTAAGTAGGATGTCTGGAGCAATTCAGCTTTATTCCCATTGAAGTTATTTGGAATTCAAAGTCTTTTGGATCCATGATGCTGTCACTGTACATTTTATTCCAAGCTGTAGATACCTGTTCTCATAGTTTTCTTTCATTCTTTCTGTGTAATATTTACACAGCAACTAGTTATTAAACTGGTTTTTGTAGTAACTTGATTGAGATATAATTCACATGCTATACAATTTGTCCATTCAGTGTGTACAAGTCAGGGGTTTTAGTATATTCACAGAGCTGTGCAGCCATGATCACGCTCAACTTTAGCACATTGTTGTCACCCTCCAAAGAAACTCCACATCTATTAGTGGCGCTCTGTAATTACTCCCAATCCCTCAGCCCTAGGCAAGCACTGATCTACTTTCTATCTCCATGAATTTGCTTGTTCTGACATTTGATATAAACGTAATTGTACAATATGTTTCCTTGTGACTGGCTCTTTCACTTAGCGTTATGTTTTCAAGGTTCATCTATGTTATAGCGTGCATCAGTATTTCGTTTATTTTTATTTAAATTGGTATTTAAAATTATTTTTGAAAGGCTTGTTTAAAACAATAAGCAGTGCTTCTGTCTGGAAATCATACTCTTTAACCCCAGAAATAATTACTAAATCTGTGTTAAATTCCTTTTCTTCCTTTTAAAAACCCAGTGCTGTCAAGTGGCCTCTATCACTTTGAAAATCAACATTGAGTACATTTCAGGCAAATACCTCTTGACAAATAGTTCATTGTTCCAAATAATTAGAAGAACTCTTTTTATATGAGATACCTTGTAAACTCATAAAAATAAGGCAGCTTCCTTTGTTCTGAAAAGTAATTTTAGGGGAAACCCTCATATCTTTAGGAATATGTATTTAGTGGAGATCAAAGGGCTTGTGATGTGATCTTTTAGTCAAGAAGGGGACAGGAAGTAATATTTCTGGAAAACTTACCAAAAGCCAGATACTGTGCTTGACAGTCTATATATTTTTATCTTATTCAATCTTCACAATACCTCATAGAGAAGGAAACATTATCTTGATTTTATAAATAAGGAAACTGAGTGTTGGGGTTGAGAAGTGGGTAGGGGATCCCTCCAATCCCTCTTGCTTGACCTTTTTCTGTACATGATGCCTGACTTCCCCCTTTCTATCTGTCTAATTTCACATGGTATGCATCTCATTCACTGCTGTGAGCTGAATGTGTCTCCCAAAATTCATATGTTGAAGCTTAGTGGTCAATGTTATAATATTAAGAGGTGGGGTCTTGTAGGAGGTGATTAAGTCATTAGGGTGCAGTCCTCATGGGTGGGATGAGGGCCCTTATAGAAGGGCTTGAGGGCTGGGCATGGTGGCTCACGCCTGTAATCCCAGCATTTTGGGAAGCCAAGGCAGGCAGATCACCTGAGGTCAGCAGTTCGAGACCAGCCTGCCCAGTGTGGCAAAATCCCATGTCTACTAAAAATACAAAAAATTAGACAGGCATGGTGGTGCGCACCTGTAATCCCAGCTACTCGGGAGGCTGAGGCAGGAGAATCACTTGAACCAGGAGGTGGAGGTTGCAGTGAGCCAAGATCACACCACTGCACTCCAGCCTGGGCGACAAGAGTGAAACTCCATCTGAATAAATAAATAAATAAATAAATAAATAAATAAATAAATAAAAAGGGCTTGAGGGAGTGGATTCACTCTCTTCTGTCTTCCACCAGAAGACACAGACATTGTCCTCTTTTTTCCTTTTCACCTTTTGCCACGTGAAAATGCAGCAAGAGGGCCTTCACCTGACACAGCGAACTTATCAGCACCTTGATCTTGGACTTCTCAACCTCCAGGACTGTGAGAAAATAAATTTCTGTTCTTTATAAATTACCCAGTCTCAGGTGTTTTGTGATAGCAGCATAGGAATGAAGTGAGGCATTCACCGTGAAGTTCAGTCAAGAGTTCCTTGTCTCCAGACATACTGTTGCATGGTGTTCAAGTGTTGTGGCAGAGACCCTAAGGCTTGCTGAATATCCCACATGCTCTCTTACGTTTCTCAGTTTTCCTTTTAGTTAGCACAGATCCATATAACTTGTTCTGGCCAAATGGCTGTAAATGGAAGTGCCACTTCCAGTTGGAAATAATAAAGGATGATGTAAACTTACAAACGTTTCTCTCTTGCTGGGTCTACCTTGTAGTCATGTGCTGAAATGACATAATGACAAGATGGTGGTATATTCATATATTAGGTCTTTATTATGAGGATCATGTCTGGGACAAGTAGTATGAGCAATAAACAAATGTCTATAAGTCATGAAATATCAGTGTTAATATGTTCCACAGCATAAGGTATTCACTTTGATTCATAAATATATTAGACTTAAATTTCTTTTAGTTCAATTGACTTTTATTGAGAACTTACTATGTGGGATAATATTTCAGGCTTCATAAGGGCTGGGACCTTCAAGTGGGGAACCGATAAAAATCCTTTATCTTCCCACAACTGAACTTTGACCAAATGAAAAGTAAAAGAGTCAGTAGACAGGGCCAATATATCATTTTTAAAAACTCTGATAATATTGATATTGCAAAAACAGAAAAGTGGGATTTTTAATGCAATCCCCAGAATTAGAAAGACTGACATGCCCAGCCACAGGGGCATTTTTGGCATGAAGAAGCAAGTGCTCATTGCAGACAGCACTCTCCTATGAGAAATCTGAACTACATATGCTTAACTTTGTCTTCTGCATCTTCCAATCAGAAAAGTAATTCCGTTTGACCTTGGGAAGAGGAGAGAGGATAAAAGTGCTACACCAATAATTCCCTCTGCATGGACAGAAGCATGGAGAAAGAGAAAGGGCTTTCTGCCTAATGACAGGGTTTCTCTAAACACTTGGTACAATGCCTGGTACAGAGTAATCTCAATAAAACTTAAATGTTGATCCTGAAAATGCTGGTGTGGTCTGCAAGACACTATGGCAGGTGCTGGGACTATATGGCTGAATGACACAGACTGCACTCTTGAGATGCTCACATGCTGGCAAGGGAAAGAGATAGGTAATGATAAACCAAGATATAAGTAAGTGGCAAGTACTTGACAGGTGGCTAAGTCACCGGGGTGGTAGAAGAAGGGGCATTTAAGTCTGAGCAGATGATTAAATAGGGTCTGAGTAGTATACATAGGAATTTGTGGGACATTAACAAAGATAGAGAGAAAGCACATTCTATGAAAAGGGAAACACATGAGCATAATGTGTAGAGAAAACAACACTGGTCACATGGCATTGGGTGAGCATTAAGGATAAGCAGGGTCAAAATATATTGAGAGATGAGGCTTGAGGAGCGAGTCAGGGGCCAGATCCAAGACATTTGATGGATTTTAAATGAGGGTATGACGTGGTCAAACTTCTTCTTTGGTTTACTAAGAACTAGATAAATCTGAGAAGAAATGATGTATTCGTCTGTTCTCGTGCTGCTATGAAGAAATACCTGAGACTTGGTAATTTATTTTAAAAAGGGGATTTAATTGACTCACAGTTCTGCATGACTGGAGAGGCCTCAGGAAACTTACTATCATGGTGGAAGCACCTGCTCAAAGGGCTGCAGGAGAGAGAATGAGTCCAAGCAGAGGAAAAGCCAGATGCTTATAAAACCATCAGCTCTTTTAAGACACACTCAATGACATGAGAACAGCATAGGTAAATTGCCCCCCATGATTCAATTACCTCCACCTGGTCCTGCCCTTGATGTGTGGGGATTATGGGGATTACAAGTCAAGGTGACATTTGGTGGGGACACAGAGCCAAACCATATCATTCCATCCCTGGTCCCTCCCAAATCTCATGTCCTCACATTTCAAAACACAATCATGCCCTTCCAACAGTCCCCCAAAGTCTTAACTCATTCCAGCATTAACTCAAAAGTCCAAGTCCAAAGTCTCATCTGAGACAAGGCAAGTACCTTCCACCTATGAGCCTGTAAAATCAAAAGCAAATTACTTTTTAGATACAATGGGGGTACAGGCATTGGATAAATATACCCATTCCAAATGGGAGAAATTGGTCAAAACAAAGGGGCTATAGGCCGCATGCAAGTTCGAAATCCAATAGGGTGGTCATTAAACCTTAAAGTTCCAAAAGGATCTCCTTTGACTCCGTATCTCGCATCCAGGTCACACTGATGCAAGAGGTAGGCTCCCATGGCCTTGGGAAGTTCTGCCCCTGTGGCTTTTCAGGGTACAGCCCCCCTCCTGGCTGCTTTTATGGGATAGCATTGAGTGCCTGTGGCTTTTCCAGGTGCACGGTGCAAGCTGTCAGTGGATCTACCATTCTAGGGTATGCAGGATGGTGGCCCTCTTCTCACAGCTCTAGTAGGCAGCCCCACACTGGGGGCTCTGTGTAGTAGTTTGCACCCTGCATTTCCCTTTGGCACTGCCCCAGCAGAGATTCTACATGAGGGTTCTGCCTCTGCAAGAAACTTCTGCCTGGACATCCAGGCATTTCTGTACATCCTCTGAAATCTAGGCAGAGGTTTCCAAACCTCAGTTCTTGACTTCTGTGCACTCGCAGGCTCAAAACCACATGGAAGCCACCAAGGCTTGGGGCTTGCACCCTATGAAGCAATGGCTTGAGCTATACCTTGGCCCCTTTTAGTAATGGCTGGAGCTGAAGCAGCTGGGACACAGGGCACCATGTCCTGAGGCTGCATAGAGCAGGGAAGCCCTGGGCCTGGCCTACAAAACCATTTTTCCCTCCTAGGCCTCTGGACCTGTGATAGGAGGGGCTGCTGTGAAGGTCTCTGACGTGCCCTGGAGACATTTTCCCCATTGCCTTGGTGATTAACATTTCATTCCTTGTTACTTATGCAAATTTCTGCAGCAGGGTTGACTTTCTTCCCAGAAAATGGGTATTTCTTTTATATCACATAATCAGGCTGCAAACTTTCCACACTTTCATGCTCTGCCTTGCTGCTTAGAAATTTCTTCTGCCAGATACCTTACATCATCTCTCTCAAGTTCAAAGTTCCATAGACCTCTAGGCAGGGGCAAAATGCCACCAGTCTCTTTGCTAACACATAGCAAGAGTCACCTTTGCTTCATTCCTTGGGAAGTTCCTCATCTCCATCTGAGACAACCTGAGTCTGGACATCATTGTTCATATAATGATCAGCATTTTGGTCAAAACTATTCAACAACTGTCTAGGAAGTTCCAAACTTTCTTACATCATCCTGTCTTCTGAGCCCTCTAAGTCTCTAGGAAGTTTCAAACTTTCCCACATTTTCCTGTCTTCTTCTGAGCCCTCCAAACTGTTCCATCCTCTGCCTGTTATCCAGTTCCAAAGTCACTTCCACATTTTCAGGTACTCTTATAGCAGCACCCCACTCCTGGTACTAATTTACTGTATTTGTCTGTTCTCATACTGCTATGAAGACATACCAGACACTGGGCAATTTGCAAATAAAAGTGGTTAAATTGACTCACCATTCTGCATGGCTAGGGAGTCCTCACGAAACTTACAATCATGATAGAAGACACCCTTTCACAGGGTGGCAGGAAAGAGAATGAGTGCAAGCAGGGGAAATGCCAGAGGTGTATAAAACCATCAGATCTTGTGAGACACACTCATTATCACAAGAATAGCATGGGGAAACTGCTCCCATGATTCAATTACCTCCACCTGGTCCTGTCCTTGACACATCAGGATTATGCGGATTACAATTCAAGGTGAGATTTGGGTGGAGACACAGAGCCGAACCAAACCATATCAGATGACATTTAGTAGGAGTTCATATATAAGTCAGAAAAAGGTTAAAATCTTGAGATAAAATTTGGGCTTCAAAGTTGTATATATGACATTTAAAGCCATTAGACTGGATGAGATCACCTAAGGAGAGTAGAGGTTGAGAAGGGAAAGGGGGCCTGGGAAATGCTCTAGGGCATTTCAAGCCATTGGGAAGAAATTAACAACAACAACAACAAAACTGCAAAGGCACAGCTGGTTAGATGGAAGTCTGGAGAAAGTGAGGACATGGACACCAGAAGAAGCTGGTGAAACTATAGTATCTCTAAAGATGTTAGAGAATAACAACAATAGAACAAGGGAGGGTCTACTTGGCTGAATGCTGCTACGAAGTCAAGTGCCAGAAGGATAGAGAAATGGCCAGTGAATGTGGCAACTCAAGTCACTGCTGCCTTTGACAAGGGTGGTCTCAATAGTGTTGAGGAAGGAAGCTTGCATTGAAAGGAGAAGTTTGGGGGAGCAACAGGATATACGAATTGCACCTACTTCTTTGGGGAGTTTTGCTTGAAGAGGAGCAGATTAATGAGCAGTGCTTGAAAGGAGATAGGTAGTCATGAAGTGTTATTTTATCTTTAAAACTGGTGGATAGTTGAGATATTTGTGTGTTAATAGGGATGATTGATAGTAACTTTCCTAAAATATCTGTTACATGATTAGATTATAATAGAGTTTTCAAAATAAAATGGACAGGAGACATACACATACACACACAGCAAAACTTCTTGAGATGAACTAGCAGAAGGGAAGAAGCTTATTAAAGTCCATTTGGTTTCTCTTTCTCAAATTCATCCTTTGCAGTGGCCCCAAAACATGGTTGTGGAATCCCAAAACTCTGACCTTGAATTGGGAAAACATTCTGTTAAAAAACAAAACAAAACAAAACAAACAAACAAACAAAAAAAAACAAAAAAAGAAGTGACATCTCTAGAGATGGTAGAAAGTAATGACAACTATAAAGAAGAAAGAGGCCGGGCGTGGTGGCTCATGCCTGTAATCCAGGCACTTTGGGAGGCTGAAGTGGGTGGATCACCTGAGGTTAGGAGTTCGAGACCAGCCTGGCCAACAAGGCAAAATCCTGTCTCTATTAAAAATACAAACTTAGCCTGCGTTGTGGCATGCATCTGTAGTCTCAGCTACTTAGGAGGCTGAGACAGGAGAATTGCTTGAACTGAGGAGGTGGAGGTTGCAGTGAGCCAAGATTGTGCCACTACACTCCAGTCTGGGTGACAAAGCGAGAAACTATCGAAAAGGAAGAAGAAGAAGAAGAAGAAGAAGGAGAAGAAAAAGAAAGGAAGGAAGGAAGGAAGGAAGGGGAAGGAGGACGAGGAGGAGGAGAAGAGGAAGAAGAAGAAGAAGAGGAGGAGGAGGAGGAGAAGAAGAAGAAGAGAAGAAGAAGAGAAGAAGAAGAGGAAGAAGAAGAAGAAGAAGACGACGACGACGACAATGATGGTGATGATAATAGCAACTAACATTTATTGAGCACTTACAAAATGCCACAATTGTAGTCTAAGCATGTAGCATGTCTTATTTCAGTCAGTCCTCATAATAAGACTTCGGAGAGATGTCCTATTATTACCCTTATTCACAATTTCCTTTATTTGGGCTTGGGTATGGAAACAACTTGCTCAAGAACTCATAGCTAATAACTGGCAGAGCTTGGGTTCATGCCCCAATTTATCTAATTCCAGATCCTCTTACTTCTTCTTCATGGGAAAGAAGTGGTGAGAAAGAATGGACCAAAGAGTGCCTTCCTAAAAGTATTCATTTTACACAAGAGTGATAAAAAGGAGACTCACACAAAGAAAGCAAGCTAAGCCTTGAAAAGCAGCTTTGGAAAATTAACTTCCATCTTCCCAGGCAAGCAACCTCCTTCATCTATTTATTTTTTTCCCATAGAACAGAAGAATGTACACCACTCATCATTACTCTTCCTGACAGCAGAATATTACATGCTGGACTTGACTGAGTTTCTGTCAAGGAGAATTTATTGCAATTTCAAAGATGGTTCTTAAAAGGCATGACTATTTTGCATTTTATATGCAAGTCCTAAAAATATGTCAGGTTTGATCTTCTACAAAACCACCTCGTATAAACTTTCACTTCTCTTTCTCTTCTCCCAACCCTCAAGTTCTCCTGTCCTTTGCATGTCACTGTTGTTGCCAAATCTCTCCCTGGGCAGCCCAGCTTGCAATGGCCTTGTCCCACATTTTGTCTTGCCCTGCTTTTTGTCTGCAAAGTCGAATCTTTATTGTATTTTAAACAGAACTTAGAACGCTTTGTTTCCACAAATCCTTGTCAAGTGCCTGGAGAACACCAAATAGCTCTAAAGCCACAGTGACCTATCAATCAGCCACTCTGGGGAAATGAAAGCCAAGATTCCCAGATCATGATAATATAACTACCGAAATAACAAAAGGTCCTGTATGTGGAGTAATTATTGCTTGTTAAAAGCTGACAAATGGGCTAAGTACTTTGTGTATGTTGCCTGTGACTGCAAAACAATGCCTTATTTACCTTTATGCCCAAATTAGAACAGTTTGAGTCCCACTAACGTGATTTCTGGGAAGTAGCCCTTTGCAAGGCATCTGGCTGTATCTCAGAGGTCGGAGGTGCTCAGGGACATGGACTTTGAGTTCCTCCACCCATAGTTCTTATTATGCTCCCATGCTACTTCCTCTGCTGCTGATGGCTGGTGGGATGGCCACTCTTCTGTGAAGAGGAGTAACTAGTAGTTATTATTCTTTCTACCAATTTCGCATCAGGGGATTGTGGCATTGTTCTTCCTCTTGCTACTCCATCTGCAGCACAGGATAGGACCACATATAATACTTAAAAGAATAACTGGAATTAGGATGTGAAACAGGAGTGCATTGAAGCTTCAGGGATAATGGAAGAGCTATGCACTGTGGGTAATAATGTATCATTCCTCCCAGTTGGCTCAATCTCATCCTAGGGGCTCTTCTCACACCACCTTCCTTCCTATCTGATGGTGTGTTCTCCATGTGCCGGTCCTTTAAGCCAACTTCCCACCACCACGAACTCTCCAGGCATCTTCACACTTCAGGTACTGGGCTAAACTGATCCTCATCTAGTGTGGGACTCATGCGGGTCCTTGTTTCCCTTCTCAGCATCAGCATCTTCTGGGATGAGTGATAGCAAGGACCTTAGTTCTCTGTAAGGAAAACCACTATCCACAGAGCCATAGCCTGGCCCAGTGACCCAGAGGAGACAATCTCACAATTGTCTAACGTTGGTATATCACCAAAAGATAGAATTATTCGAGGGAAAATAAACACACAGTGTTGAGGAGGGAGCTCCTTTCCTCACCTTCATGCCTTCATGCTTCCATGTGGAGAGAGCTCCACTGAGTGACACTCTTGGCTCTCAACTCGTTCCCTCTCCAGGGAGGGAGTAATGACATGTCTGATAAGTGTGTTTATCAGGCTCATTTTTCTCCTCTGTCACTGCGTATTTGCTGGAGTGAACACTCAGGAACAAGTGTCCACAGAGAGAACCTGAAGTCATTCAGCCCTGCCAATGTCTGTGGGGTGGTACATTTGTTTACTTCAGGGGTGAAGTTTTAATAAGAAATATTTTCATTTCTATTTACTTGATTCCTAGGGTTTTCTACTACTTGGTTTCTAAACTCAAAAAACGGGAAAGGGGAGTGTCACTTTAGCTCTCTAAACCTAAATCTCAGTGTTGGGGAACAAAGCCCAAGGTTGGTAGAGCTGTGCCTACCTCAGTTCACTTCCTGTTCCCTCTCCTGAGATCTGATTATATCCATGGACATGTACGTCATGTTTGTGGTTCCTCACAGGCATGGAGATAGACTCAGTACAGTCCTGGGCTCAGAAAACATAGTACTTGACTCAAGTAGGCTCCCATAATGCTTCTTTGTTACTTAAGCAAAATAAGCCATCTCCATTCCACAGAATGCACTGAGACTATGTTGGGCAACTTTACTCTCACATACACCTAGTCATCTCTACACTCTACTTAGAGCCCCTCCGTGGTTCATTATCAAGGGTATGTTAGGCTGTTTTCCTATTGCTATAAATAAATACCTGAGACTGGGTAACTTTTAAAGAAAAGAGTCTTAATCGACTCACAGTTCTGCAGGCTGTACAGGAAGCATGGTGATGGCATCTACTCTGCTTCTGCGAAGGCCCCAGGAAACTTAAAATCATGGCAGAAAGCGAAGGGGGAGCAGGCACCCCACATGACCAGATCAGGAGCAAGAGAAGAAGGGAGGAGATGCCACACACTTTTAAAAGATCAGGTCTCACAAGAACTCATTCACTATTGCACGGACAGTATCAAGGGGATGGTACTAAGCCATTCATGAAAAAGCTACCACCACGATCCAGTCACCTCCCACAAGGCCCCACCTCCAACACTGGGGATTACAATCCAACAGGAGATTTGGGTGGGGACACAGATTCAAACCATATCAAGGGATTGTCAAGGCTTGGGCTACATGGTCTCAGGAGCAACTACTCAACTCTGCTGTTACTGTGCAGCAGTCAAAAAATCCCTAAATGAATGGGTATGGCTGTGTTCCAATAAAACTTCATTTACCAAACAGGTCGCCAGATTTGGCTGCCATTCTAGTTTGCCTACCCCTGTTCTATATTATAAGACCCAAGCTCCTTAGCTTAGGATTCAGGGCTCCTCACTACCTGGCCCCCCATCTACTTCTATATCTGTACATACTGTCCTTGCCCACTTTATGCCTTCCCAGCCCCTCTATCTAGAAGCCAGAGATACCCAAGTGGTCATAATAACCCTGCCCTACACACATATGGATACAGACACACATACACTGGTGCACACAGACAGTCTGCTGTTTCATGATTCTGTGATTTTACACTTGCTGTCTCATCCACCTGAAAAGATTTTCCACTCTCTTCACTTGGTCAAATTCTTTTTTTTTTTTTTTTTTTTTTTAATATGGAGTTTTGCTCTTGTTGCCCAAGCTGGAGTGCAATGGTGTGATCTCGGCTCACTGCAACCTCCGCCTCCTGGGTTAAAGTGATTCTCCTGCCTTAGCCCCCCAAGTAGCTGGGATTGCAGGCATTCACCACAACACCAAGCTAATTTTTGTATTTTTATTGCAGATGGGGTTTCACCATGTTGGCCAGGCTGGTCTTGAACTCCTGACCTCAGGTGACCCACTCACCTTGGCTCCCAAAGTGCTGGGATTACAGGCATGAGCCACTCTGCCCAGCCCTATTCGTCCTTTAGGCCCCAATTCTAAGGTGACTCCTTCATCTGGGAGCCTTCTCTGAGCCACCCATGACTGTGTTGGGTAATTGTTCTCTTTGTTTCTATCTACTTAATGCATTGATGAGACATTTTGCATTGAGGAGGCTGTCTTTCCCGGCCATCCAAGGAACTCCTGGGGTCAGGGACTTTCTGTTATTACCTATACCTCCCTGCAGCATATCACAGTATTCAGCTTGGTCAACTGCTAGGTGTTTACAGAAGTAAACCATAAAGCTAGAGTTATCAAGAGAAAACAGGCAGGTTATTCTGCAGATGTTATAAATGGGAAGTGTAGAGGTAGGAAAAACTGACAGGTTTATAAATCCATGACACAAGTAGTATAGAAAAAGCCAGGACTGAGGACTGTAATATCACATGGGAATATGGGTGCACTAAATAATGGAAACCAGAGGGACAGATAGGAAGGTTTTACATTTTTTGTTTTCCCAAGTCCAGTAGTAAAGGGCATAGCTACCAGGCTCTAGAACTCACAATGCAGTTGACAGGGTGAGATTTTAGCAAAGGAAATAATCAACCATAAAAAGATAGCTGATTATCAAATTCTGGGTTATGTGATACAGAGCAAGCTTGGGAAAAAAAAAAAAAAGATCAACAGGCGTTAGAATGGTTTAAAAAAGTCTCTGGGGGGGGGGCGTTAAGAAAACAATACCAAAAATATCACAGACTTCATATTTTCTATTTTTTCAAGTAAAAACATTTTTATTATTATATAAAATATGCTCCCAAATTTATATATATCATAAATATGCAGCTCAATGAATTTTTACAAACTAAGTACATCTCTGTAACTAAGACCTGGTTCAAGAAACGGAGCATTGCTAGCATCTCAAAAGCTCCTTTCTGTTCCCTTCCAGTCACTACCTACCCCTAAGAAAACCACTACTCCAACATGTAATAGCAGAGGTGAGTTTCTCCTTTAAATGAAATTATGTAATACGCCCTTTTCATGTCTGGTTTATTCTGCTCAAAATTATATTTTGAAATTCATTCAAGTTGTGTTCGGTGGTAGTCTACTTACATTGCTGTTTAGGATTCATTGAGCAAATACACCACTTTTATTTATTTGTTGTTCTGTTGATGGAAATTTGGGTGGTTTCCAGTTTTTAGCTATTTATAAATAATTCTGTTTTCTTGTACAAGTCTTTTAAGAGATGAGTATATGCATTTCTGTTGAGTATATAGCTAACAAATAAAACTACTGGATCATAAATTATAAATATATTCAGCTTTCATAGATAACATTACACCATTTTCCAAAATGGTTGTACCATTTTTTTTTTTTTATCCCACCCAAGGTATAAGCAGGTACCTGTTGCTCTGCATCCTCCTTAGTGCTTGGTTTCATCATTAGCCATTCTGGCGTATGTGGAGGGGCATGTCTTTGTAGTTTTAATTTGTATTCTTTGATAACTAATGAGTATCTTTCTACAATTTTATCTACTATTTGTGTATCCTTTTTAGTTAAACTATTTTGCTCTTTTATGTTGTGTTATCTGCCTTTTTGCTCATCGATATGTAGGAATTCTTTATATATGTTGGGAATATGTCCTTTGTCAGATATATGCATTGCCATCTGGCTGGCCTTTTCCTTCTCTCATTAGTGTTCTTGATAAACAAAATAATCTCCCATAATTTCTAATTTTCTCTTCGACCCTTTTACTCTTAGATCCTCATTACTTCCTAGTTCACAGACTCACTGAAAGAGGAGAGAAAAGATTTCCATTAGGTATACGGAGATCTTGAAAACTATAATAGAAAAAAGCTTAGAGATCATCTCTCTCAGTTCCCTGGGTTTTTCTTTTAGGAAACTACAAGCCAGAGAGGATAGGTAACTTGCTCCTGGTCACAGAACTGATGAGTAGCAAAGTTGAGATTAAATCGTGGGCTCTCATCTCCTAGCCCATAGTTCTTTGCCCAGGCACATTCCCTATTTCATTAACTTGGAGTAGTGGGAAAAGAGTCTCCATGGGGAGTGACAGGACCATTGATAATCTGTGTTTGCATCAATAAGAGTTTCAACAACTCCAGGACCAGAAGGCAAGAAGAGCAGGCCCTTCTGGGCCCAGCCTCCTCTACCCTCTTAACAGGAGCAGCAGGACATTTAGAAAGCTTTCGTATGCATCATGAAGTCTTGCTAGGCTGTGCACAGCTTGATAGCTACGTCTCCATTCCAAAAATAGCTAGGAGTTATTTATGTTGGCAAAAAGCTTGGGAAAATAAAGAGAGATGGTGGATTTAACCCTACCACGGTTTTACTCTAATAAGTAATTGTGCTCTAGCAGAAACCCTGATTACCCAAAGTGGTTGGGAAATTATAAAGTCAAAGCTACAATTTATCTCCTTTCTAAGGAGCCGATGAAATCGCCTGTCAAGGCTATATCCCTTGCTGCCAGGGTCAAGTGTATCTGCTGAGGCAGCAGTCTGCCCTTAACAGCCAGGGGGGCTGGCTGCTGCTACAGGAAGGGTTGTATAGACACTGGACAGAGCACCCAGGGTCTCCCTTGAGCACAGTGGATGTTAACAATGTCCTTCCCTTGTGCACAGGTTCTGCCCATTACCCTGGCATCCTCTGGGGGACATTTTGACTGTCGCTCCTTGACCACCTGGCAGTCCGACTGGATTTTAGAAAACCTGATCTGATCAGGATTGCACTCCTACTTCATATTAGCATGACTTATTTACTTATCAGAAGGATACATCCAAATGTGTAGCTCTGGATGGCAGTACTATGCATAATTTCTATTTTTAATATGAATTTTCCAATTCTTCTGTTACATTAAACCATATGAAAATTTGCTGGTTTTGCAAGGTCACAAGTGGCTGAATATTAGCAAGTTCAAGTGGTTTGACCTCATACAACAAGCAAGGATTATTGTGAATTTTAAATGTACTAAAGGCTTTAAAAATACTATTCCTATGTTAGAATAAAAATAATGTTAGTATCTGCCACTTATTAAGTTTGTTTTATTGCTAGACTCTCCACTAAGCACCTGATGTACTATTTAATCCTCATAAGGTGGGGACTATTTTTAAGCCTATTTTACAGGTGAGTAAACTGGGACTCAGGAAGCTCAAGTTCCAGTAAATCATTCCCTTCATTAATAAGGGCGGAGCTGGAGCCCAGAGCCTAAAGCTCTTGTTCTTAACCATTATCCAGAGCCCCCATATTTCAACTATAACTCCAAGTCTGGAAGTGAAGGCAAACTTCTTGATAATGAGGCCAGGGTCTATGAGTAGGGCTGGATCTCATTCGTTTCGTTGTCATGAAGCCTCCTCATAGCAGATACTCATTTGCTCAGCAAATACAGTTATTTGGGGCATAATAAACAAAGGGTTAGACACCTTTCCTGTCCTTAGCTTTCCCAGTATGCGAGATGGCTCAGAACTAACCACGACCTCCTCAGCTGCCCATTTCCCACCTCTGGCCCCATTGTCTTCTCCCCAGGATACATCAAAGCTCACCACAATCAAAACAAAGGATGTGTGTTAACCTCAGGCCAGCAGAGGGAGAACCAACACTAGCCTCTTTCTATGTTTAAAGCAAACCTCTTCTCTTTAGAAAATGGTCTCATCCGTTTGAAACTGCCCAGCCCTTTTCTTGAACATTTCCCAGGACTGTGTAATGTTTCCGGAGAAGGTAATGTTACATTAATGATAAAAACGGCTCTTATTTATTGAATACTTACTGTGTGCCAGCATTATTGGTAGTTATTTTACATACAACCAGTATATAAAACTAGATCTAGCTGATATCAGAGAGCAAATGTTTTACCAAGGAGCTTCATTTATAGTTTTCAGAGGGCTGTGGGTACCTACAAAATTGTACTTAATTTATATGTATGTTGGGGAGTGGTGAGGGCTTGGGGGCTGTGGGTCTCTGTGTATACAGGCTTATGTTTTTATTTTTTATTTTTCCCAAGGAGAGAAACCTTAGCTTTCATAAGAGTCTCAAAGAAGTAAATGACCCAATAAGATTTTAGAAACCTCCTTAGGAAGAGAGAATTAAGAAAAAGCTGCCTAACTGACATGAGAAAGGCCTGAAACCATTCATTGTCCTTAAGCCTCTGGCTTTACAACTGAATCGACCGTGTTCAGGCAAGCATGAAACAGTCAAGAACATTGATCAATGAAGGATGAATTACAGATTCTTAATCTATATTACCTAAGCTCTACTGGAATAGAATGAAACATCTCGTGCTGTTGAGATTGTGAAACCAGTTTTGGAACTGGAAGAGGAACCAGAGGAGAACTCCTATAACACTGTGGGGGCAGGGATGGGAGAAGGCCAGAGTGAGCAGCGTATGCATTTGTTTCCGAAGTAGAGCAGAGCAGGGAAGAAGGAGAAAGTTCAAGCTTATCTGAGAAGGATACTCCTTTCCACTTGGATGGCACTTAACAGTTTATTACAAAGCTCTTTCATAACCGTGCACTCTGAAAGTCTTCAAAATAATCCTGTAAAGTCAGCAAGACAGACTGTTACCTGCTTTTGATCCATAAAGGAATTAAGGCACAGAGAGGTTAAGTCATCTACCCAAAGTCACACAGCTAGTAAGTGGCCATGGTCTTCTATAAGCTAGCTGGATAGATTGACAACTCTACTAGCATAAAATATTTTAGTAAGAAAGATGCTTATTGCCAAATTGTCCTTAATTGGGGACAAAAAAAAAGTAGCTGATAGACACTATGTTAGTTTTAAATTCAAGCTTTCAAATGTAATAAATTTGAGGGGCATGGTTTAGTGGTTAAGAATTTAGGCTCTGGAGTCAGACTTCCTGGCCCATTGCTAGGGTCACCCCTGACAAGGTGATGTAGCAAGCCAGGGAGTGCAAGACAGTTAATGCCCGGGAGTGACCCTCACTCATGGAGGGACAGGAGTTGTGAATAAATACTCCGGGTTTCTTCCTGCTTAGGGATAGAATTCTGAAATGAGTTCCATTCAGTTTCTCAGAAGGTTCTGGGGAAGTCTGAACCTCGAATTCCCCACAGAGGTAGCCTTGTCAACACTCTCTGTCAGCTCTCTCTTCTTCCCTGCCTCCCTTCCCCACTCCCTCACGGTGCTTTTGGGATGGCATCTTGTATTGGTTTGGGTCTTCTGAGAAGAAATGCCAAAAGAACATCAAATGTGTAAGGAACCCATTGGGGGAAATATGTGTGTTGGGTAAACAGGAGGGTGAGGGGTAGGCAGGGAGTCTTCAGACTGTGATGCTGATCTGGCCTTTGCGAGGAGGTAGAAAGGAAGGAGGATTGGGCTGGAAGAGTCATGGATTGCAGTGCAGTCCTAAGAAAGTTCTGACCAGGCTGATGAGACTCCTTGAGCCTAAGTCACTCACTTGAGGAATCCCGTGTCCCATAGGAAAGGGCCTATATGGGTGCCCACTGTCTTCAACTGCTGGCCCACAAGCAGCCTGTCCTCACCATTGATGTGGAAGTGGGTCTGGAAGGGCAGAAGCTGGGTCAGGAATAGACCATGCATCCCTCCATGGGAGCTCTGATTGATCATTTTCATACACGCTCTGATCTCTGCATCTGATGCTGGATACTCCGAACTAAGACATAGCTCAACAAGTAACTGTTGCATGAATAAACACAAAAAGAATTTAGGGGTCGACACCCACAGAAAGTGAATAGCTCCTATGCAGGACCTCTTCTAGTAGCTGTGAACTTAATTTCCTTAGGAGATTCTGAGTCATATTTTTATGAAAAGCCCAGGCTTTCACCCTTATCATTAGGTAGTCTTGCAGAAAAGACCAAGATGAGAGAGAACGTAGCAGAAAATGCTATAGGGGACTCTCCTCCCAGTTACCATGAAGACCAAGTGAAAATCTGTGGAAAGCATTTCACAGACTCCACTGCAAGGAAGTGGGTTTCATTTGAAGATCAAAGACCAAGCACATGATATTGCCTTCCCCTTTGTTTCCCAAATCCCTGGAAATGCTATAACAGACATATTTTGAAAAGTAATAAGCCTAATAAATTATTCTTCCAACTTAAATATTCAGAGTTCTGTGATTACTATAATACCCCATGTGTCTAAACATCTCTTTTTATGGGTTTCCCAATAGGAACTCTAGCCTGAGAGATAGTAAGTCCTAGGGGAAGCAGCTGCTTGGTAAAGAAGAGGCTGTGATTTTTTTTTTTTTTTTTTTTTTTTTTTATGTCATAGATAGAAGAGGCAAGGGGAGGGGAAGTCATTGGGAAGAATGCACCAGCCAAGCAGCCCGACTTGGATATTAGCTGCCTCCTGCAAGCCGGGAGCAAAGTTGAACCCAGGGAATAATGTGCGCTGGCCAGCTGGGGAGGTAGCCAGCTGGAACACAGACAATGCATTAAATGACAACCCATCCATGCCTTACAGGTTTCTATCTGATCAAGGAACAATTGATCTGGCTCATGTTTCAGAAAGTGAAGGAAATATAAAGCACCTTAACTCTGTGCTTTCAAGATGTGATCTTGCCCTGTATGCATTAGGAGTAAACTGTTAGAAAAGTAAAAGTCACAACTACTGCCTGAGTGTCTCCTGTGGACTAATGCGCTATCAGACCATTTCACAGCTGAGGAAATTAAGGATCAGAGAAGTTAAGTGACATAAATAAAGGGTTGCCAGCTTTAGCAAATAAATTAAGGAAAGCCCAGTTAAATTTGAGGGTTGATAGCTTTAAGTATCCTGCACAGTTTTTAAAAATGATGGATTTCTTTCAGTATATGCAGGTCCCATGCAATAAACTAAAAGCTAAAAAATTAAAAATATGAACACTATTTTGTTGTTAAAATATCTGGAATATAAAATTAATTGAAAGTTCTGTTTTGTTTTGTTTTTCTGGCACTCTTACTTAAATAAAAATGTGCTGCTGGTTAATGTCCACATCTAGGCCCAAGATGCTGTCACTGTAGTAAAGCTTTCTGCTCTACTGCACTGATTCCCAAATATAAAAATTAAATCTGGGCTAGACTATGTTATTTGTTATAATGTATATTGTATTTTTTCATATCATACATTATTAAGCCCTTTTAAAATAAGTCACTTCTATACTATAACACTTATCTCAGAGCCTGCTTCTGGGTGAGGCACCCCAGGACAGCAAATGACCTAGGCTCCTTCATTCAGAACTGTCCCTTGACTTTGGATGAGAAACTAGTGGTCCCTCAAGGCAGGGACGATACTGACTCTTATCTGGCCATAGGTAGAGACAGAAAGTAACACCTGCTCACAGAGGTGACACAGAAGGGTTTCTGGTAGCAGCATCCCGAGTCCAGCTTTGTGTCCACCCAGAGGAAGTGGCCGCCTGGAACCAGTTCTGTGGCTTACATTTTTCTTAGTTATGTAACTCCTGAGTCTGGTTCTCTACCTTCTCTAGAAACCCTATCTTATCCGATATGCTTCTGGTCAATTTGTTTCCTATGTAGATTCCTCAGAATCATCTTCTTGACTGAAAACCCGGATTTGTCAATACCAGAAGTGGTGTGGTTATAGCAGCAGACCCTCAGGATACTGGAAAAATTGGCGTTGGTTGTCTGGTTTACTTAGGGCTATGAATAGCGAAAATCCAGTTCTTGCTGAGGAATGGGACTCTGGCAACCTAAGACAGAGACTGGCAAAACAATTAATCCAATTATCATGCATCGTCAACTGTAATAAAACCCCCAGTGAAGATGAGGTATGGGGACCACATGGTCCCTTGCCGTAGAACCTGGTATAAGAAATTCTAAGATGTATGAATGGGTGGTGGCTTCTAATGGAAGTGAATAGAGAAAGAAAATACTAAGTACACAGTCCTAAATTCCTGGCTCAGTGTAAAGATCTGAAATTAAAGACTTTCATTAGCTGGGCTAAAGACTGACTCATTTTGTGGGGCTGCAAAGCTGAAGCAGACGAAACTAAACCCATACCTAATCTTCTTGCTTAATGGCTTATGTCAGGCCTCTCTTCTCCTGACCTAGAGATTTTTCATCACATTTCAAGAAGCATTTCAGTGGGCTGCCCATTGATGTCCATTCTAGAATCCCCATAATTATGTAGTCAAAGATCTCCGCAGTCAAGACCATTTGATTGGCATAATGGTGCTGACAGTCAGAGCAGCTCAGTAACTTACCTAAGTTCACACATTACCAAGAAGAGAAGGAGGATGTCTGTTCCATACCACTGCGTGTCTTTCCCAACATTCAACCCATTGGCATCCAAGAAAGTTGATGACCCCAGTGAAGTGGATCAATGTGAGATATGCTTCCTGCCGAGGTTTATGCGGAAACAGCAATCTGTTTCCTATGCTTTTTTTTTGAGATGGAGTTTCTCTTTTGTCATCCAGGCTGGAGTGCAATGGCGTGATCTCGGTTCACTGCAACCTCTGCCTCCCAGGTTCAAGCAATTCTCCTGTCTCAGCCTCCCGAGTAGCTGGGATTACAGGCACCTGCCACCACTCCTGGCTAATTTTTGTATTTTTTAGTAGAGATGGGGTTTCATCATGTCGGCCAGGCTGGTCTTGAACTCCTGACCTCAGGTAATCCACCCACCTCGGCTTCTCAAAGTGCTGGGATTACAGGCATGAGCCACCAGGCCCGGCCTTCTATGCATATTTTAAAAAATACAGTGCACAGAAATATCACATTCAAAGAAATATTGTTCTTGCAAAGAAATAAAAGTAACTTCAATACTGTATCCCTCAAAGAATAGTAAATACGTAATTTATTAATATATGCCACTGCAGCATTTAAAAAGTTATTTTCGTCTATTCCCCCTGCACTCAACTGGGTCCCCAGCCTGTTTTGAAGCCTTTTTCTTTCTTCCTCATTTCCATCTCCTTCTCTACCATATTCACACGTTTCCACCACAGCTTCTTCTCTTTGCTTCCTTTCCTTCTTTCCTTTCATTCCCGTTCCTCCTCATTGGTCAATAAGTATTGGCTCTTTCTGGATGAGATAACTCACATCTACTTTTCTGCTTCTCACCACAACTGCTTAGTCCCACCAAACTACAAAAGAAGGCTGAAAAGTAAGAAGGAGAGGAGGTTGGAGGAAGGGAAAAATTTCCTGTGGGCATTGCCAGAATTTCTTATATGGGGAATGGGATGAGAGGAAGGAAATGCTCATTTTGGCACCTTCTACACATAGCATTAACACATGGTTCAACAAGGGCAGATTTTGTCATGATACTTAGCCTCACTGAATCTCATTTGTCTCATTATTAAAGTGTTGATGCCCAAACTTCCGTTGGTATTGGTTTGAATAATAAATTAGATAACATATGAACGTGATATATCCAGCTTAATACTTAGCCCATGGTCAACTGATAGAAACTATCATGACAAGCTGAAAATCCAACTAGTCTTTCTACCTCCTTCTAAGCCATACCTCATGCAAGTGTTGGTTGGATGTATATTCTATTCTTTTTCAACATGTTACCTGAAATTCATTCAAATATTCAGAAAAATTATAAAAAATGTACAGTAAATTCTCAATGTACCTATCACCTAGATTCTATAATTATCATTTTATTATACTTGTTTGATCATGTATGTATCCATCCCTCTGTCAATTAATTAATTCAGCTGTTTTTGATACATTTCAAAGTAAGTTGAAGAGGAAATACATCTCTCTGCAAACACTTCACCATGCTTGTTGTTTTATTTTTGAAAGATTTCCGAGAAGGAAATTGCAAAATAACCTTTTATATTTGATAGGACTGCTGGTAGGTCTCCTTTTCTTCAAAAATGTAGGCCGGCCTCTCTCTCACTTTCCCTAACTTCAAAGCAGCATTTCTCAAAGTGTATTTCATGGAACCCTGATCCAAAGCTATATGAGGGGAAAAAAAGTATCTGCTGTCAAAATGTTTGAAGGTCTCTGGATTAAATAAAGTTTTGCAACTTTCTTTATTACAGACTTCTCAGAGGCTTGGTTATGCTAACATGCCTACCATCAAAGGGGATACATTCAACTTACCTGATCATAAGACCCTACTCTTCTTCTGAGAACATGTAGCAGAATGGGTTCCACAGAATACAGTTTGGGCAAAGATGACTTTGCCTAAGTCTTGACCTCTTTTCTCTCTACCCTGTAGCTCACACATATTTTATGCTTTCCAGTTCTTCGTTGTATTCATTGTTTTCCGCAGAGTTCCTCCAAGTCTTTCAGATCATTTCTGTCTCTGATTACTATGTTTCTCTCAGTTGGGTATGTCTCTGAAACGCATCTTTGTTAATAGTGATGTCACAATTAACTATGGAGTACTGCTTACATTTAGAAAACTTTGTATAGGTGAAACAAAAATTAAAACAATATTAGGGAAGACAGTAATTATAAAACTCCTTTCTCCAAGGCATAAATGAACTGAAAATTTAGATGGCTTTTTTAAAAACAAATAATTATAAAGGACTATACAGGAAGAGTAGGATGTTCTGGGAATATTCTTAAATTTTACGTTTAGAAATATAGAGGCCAGCTAATATCTATTAAATAATCTTTGGTATAAAAGAGAAAAGGATATATCGTAAGTTGGTCAATATCTCATACCTCCCATCTGAAATTCTTTTTAACCTTGAGGTCTAGTTGGGAGCACTTGGTCCTCCAAGTTGTCCTCCAGGTTGATGGCATGAATTCCTCATCAGCTGTTCAGAGGAGATCATAGGTGAAAGAGTTCTGAAAATTATGTGAGTCACAAATAAAAAGTGCTATTTTTATTATCATTATCACCAGAGAAGCAGAATAATAGGATCTGAAATGACCTTGACAATGTATTCAGCCTTAATTCTTGTCTTCCAGCAGGACTATGCAATGAGGCATTGACCTGGTTTTCTAATTTCTCTAGAGAAGAATTTGTTTTCAATTTCCCTAAGCAACTGGCTACAGTGTCTCACATTCAGCATCTCATAACCCTCAAAAGTCACAAAGTACATTCTAAATTCTGGCTTTCTTTTAGCACTTGATGAAATGTCTTTATTATGACAGACTTAAGAGAACGGAAGTGTAACCCACCTTCACAGGCATGTCTGTTTTTGGAGAGGAACGAGAAAGCCTCCCTTGCAGAACCACAACAGGAAATTGAGTAAATAAAGGTCTGAATCTCTGGTAATGACCTCTGTCAGAAGGAGCCCAAACAGTGATGAATAGAAAGTACTTTTAAAGAGAAAGCAAAGTTTAAGTATGTATTATAACAGCCTGGGTGCCATTCTGCAAAACCTAGAGAAAAGAAGGGGAGTTCCAACATGTCTGGTGGACCCTATGGTGTTCAAACCTCACCCTCAGTGGTCTGCCCTCTATTTACCTATTCACTCTCTAGTAAATTGGACAAAACCCCATACATTCTCTCACTTTTCTGAGCCTTGAAATACACTTTGCCTTGACCTGCCTTGACCTTACCTAGCCTGTACACCTAATGATATGGTTAGGCTTTGTGTCTCCACCCAAATCTCATCTTGAATTGTGATCCCCAGGTGTTGAGGGAGGGACCTTGTGGGAGGTAATTGGATCATGGGGGTGGTTTCCCTCATGCTGTTCTCATGAAAGTGAGTGAGTTCTCATGAGATCTGATGGTTTTATAAAGGGCTCTTCCCCCTTCACCCTCTCTCTTCTCTCTCTTCTGCCACCCTGTGAAGAAGGTGCCTGCTTCCCTTTCCAACGTGATTGTAAATTTCCTGAGGCCTCCTCAGCCATGTGGAACTGTGAGTCAATTAAACCTCTTTCCTTTATAAATAACCCAGTCTTGGGTATTTCTTTACAGCAGTATGAAAACAGACTAATACAGTAAATTGATACTGGGAGAGGGGCACTGCTATAAAGATAACTTGAAAATGTGGAAGTGATTTTGGAACTGGGTAACAGATAGAGGTTGAAACAGTTTGCAGGGCTCAGAAGAAGACTGAAGATGTGGGAAAGTTTGGAACTTCTTAGAGACTCGTTGAATGGTTTTGATTAAAATTCTCATAGTGGTGCTGACAATGAAGTCCAGGCTGAGGTGGTCTCAGATGAAGATGAGGAACTTCTTGGGAACTGGAGCAAAGGTCATTCTTGCTATTCTTTAGCAAAGAGACTGGTGGCACTTTGTCCATGACCTTGGTATCTGTGGGACTTTGAACTTGAGAGAGGTGATCTGAAATTGGAACTTATGTTTAAAAGGGAAGTAAAGCATAAAAGTTTGGAAAATTTGCAGCCTGATGATGCGATATAAAAGACAAACCCATTTTCTAAGGAGAAATTCAAGCCTGCTGCAGAAATTTGCATAATAACGAGGAGCCATATGTGAATTACCAAGACAACGGAAAAAATATCTCTGGAGCATATCAGAGATCTTCAAGGCAGCCCTTCCCATCACAGGCTCAGAGGCCTAGGAGGAAAAATGGTTCCAAGGGCTGCCTACCTCTGGACTTCTTGCTGCATAGCGCTTGCTACATTATTTTATGACTGTATATTTATTTGTTTTCTTCTCACTGTGAGACTATATTGGCCCCTCTTTCTTCTTCTCAGTCCTAGACCTAGGAGTATTGACGTGATGAATTTTGAACTCCTTGTATAGAGATTTTGACAACAAAATCATCTCTTGTGAGCAAAGCATGAACCTCTCAATCTTCAAACCAGGGGGATATCATAAGGTTTGGTAAATTTGTGTATGTATGAATGATTTCATGAATCTGTCAAGAATCATGTTGAATTAGAATTATTAGGACCTAAAAGCAATGAGTTATAAAGAGGACCTTTTGAAATAAGTGCAATAAGAAAACAGCATGATAGTAGATTTCACAGCAGAATATTATAACATTCTGTATTGTAATACTCATATTGTAATGATGTTTACAAATTAATAGTGTCCAAAATGAGCAGTTTCTAATCTCCTAAAATCTCACCTTTTCCCGGATACATTCTTGAGATAATTTCAACTGATTACATTCTTTTCATTCAGTATTTATGAGTGAGATTAATACTGTGTTATTTAGACTTGCATATATATGGCCTATTTTATCCTCTGATGCCTTTTCATGAAATCTCTACTATTCAGTTGCATATTTGGTTATAAGCAACTTATTGACATGAATTCTCAAGCCAGGATAAACTTGTTTATATCTCTATCCTTTACTGTTATATGACCTTGAAAAAGTTCCTTAAGTTAACTAAACTTTGATTTCTATTCTGTAAAGGTTGGGAAAAGGGATTCCTATATCATATAGTTGTTTTGATAACTAAATAATAACATAAGCAAATGATAGGTAGGATGTGATAAATAAATACTGGCTTTATTTTTTTTTCCTTTCTCTTTCCCTCTACAGAAACATGATGTAGTGTTGTAGTGTCAGTGACTATTCCTTAAAACAATAGGCACATTGGATTGAAATCCCTGTAGGGAACTTTAACACGAATTGGGGTAGGATGATAAATATTTTCTCTTACCAAGAAGGGTCTCATAGCAAACTGATTTATCTTTAAAACGACATAAGAATTCAGAGTTGTCATCATCTCTTTCTGCTTGACCTTTCTGTACATTTGGGATATCTTGTAGTATGAGAATTATAGTGTTCAGAAGAGACCACATTTGGCACTAACAGACTGAACAGCTGGGTGGCTTTTTTGCTTCTAGCTACAGTGATAAAAAGGATACTTAAAACTTGAGATCAATGTGTGCACTGTAAAAATAATAAAAGAGACTCAAACAAACTTTACAGAGATAGAGACTCAGAAAGTGCCTTTCCTAGTTTTTAAGTTAGAAAGAGAACCCAGTAAGTAAGGCTGTGAAAAGTCCCTAAATTGATAGCTTCATTTAAGCTTTGACTTTTCTGGATATATATATATTTTTTTCTAAGTGACCTGATTTCAAAGCACACCATTTCCCCAGTGTGGCTTTCTCTGTCACACCATCAAACACCAACCTTGCCATTTCCATATGTACTTCTGGAAGAAAAAAAGTCCCTCAACATACGTCTCCCGAGCAAGGCAGAAATGGAACAGGATGGAACAGCTAATCAAATAATTTTCCTACCAACCTTGTTCAAGGCTGGAAACTTGACAGTGTGGGCCGATTCTGAATGCTGTTTCTCCATACTCCCAGCCCCACCTCTGCTCTCTATCTACCGCAGACTAGGGAGTCAGCTCTCAGAAATGAAAACTCCCTGTGTTCTGAGATCCAGTGGTTGTCGTCACACTCTGAGGGCATGGCATGCCATTCATTTTCAAGATTTCTCAGCCAGCAGGCGTTGGTGACAAGCATTAGCCAAACTTGTAAACAGTACTCAAAGTTATTAACTTGGCATTAGCATCTTTCATGATGGAGCTTTATCCAAACTTGTAAACAGTACTCAAAGTTATTAACTTGGCATTAGCATCTTTCGTGATGGAGCTTTATCCTACCCTTCCATTTGTTTGTGTATCCCATTTCCATCCCAATAAACAGCTCACTGTGCCAGGCTTTTTCTTGTTTCCTAGGAGTTCTGACTGTGCATGCTACCCATCCTCCCAGTCCAAAATTCCCATCCTCCTCCCAAAAATCACTCCTGTTTATATAACAGCACAACTTATTTCTTCTCTGGATTCCTAGGTTCTTTCCTATTTATCTTTCTTTAGACCTTTCTTTTTCTATTTCTATTTCATATTATGCTGTTTCTGTCCACATCTCAGAACCCAGCTGTGCTTAATGCTTCTTAAGGACCCAAACTATTGGAAGTCATATTCCTATCTTTTATCACAAACATAATGCCTTGCCCATAGTAAGTATCTGCAGTTCTGCCGTTAGCAAGCTATGCATTAAGGACATACTTGCTGCTTCAGCACACAAATCCCCAAGTTTACAAGGGACCAAATACAAGAGAAGTTTATTTCTCATTACATACAGTCCACAACAAGTAGTATTGATCAGGAGGTGGCCATCCTCCTCTGGCAGTGATTCAAGAACTCAGGCTCTATTTATCTGGTGCTTGCAGAATCTTTATTCACGGCTTCCAGGTTCACCCTGGGGTTCATCTCCATTCTAGCCAGCTGGAAAGGGAGTGAGCATGGAGGAACATGTGTGGGAACTGGCATAGTTGCCTTCTGCTTACACTCCACTGGTGAGAACTCAGTTATACAGCCAGACCCAACTGGGAAATGGAATCTGTGAGCCCAGAGAGACAGGTAAGTGGGCCTGGTGCCTGTGCCACTGTCTGTATTATGAGTTCTGTGATCCAGAGGAGGTCGTTCAATAGTTAGGAGTTTTCGTTCTCTCATCTATATGATGGAGGAAATAAAATTTTTAAAAGATCATTGTAAAGATTACATTGTATGACAATTATAAAATCTTTTTGTTTACATCTGAAAAATGAACAAGATGGACTAAGTGATCCCTAGGTTCCTTTCACTGCTAACTAAAGACACACTTGAGTTTGTTCACAAGACTGTCCTAACAAGGCAGGAAAAGGGAACTACTGTATATCAGGGGAAAATATATATAAAGACTATGTTCTCTGTTAATTTACTGGATCTGGAAAATTTGGCTATAGCACCTCATTTCTCATGCAATTTGATTAACAGAGGTTCTATCAAGCCTTGTGGGTGAGACTGGGGCCATTTAGTGAAGCTGCTAGAACCCTTAAAGTCTGGGAGAGAAAGAAAGAAAACATACTGGTGGACATCTGTGATGCACTAACATTTGGGCCTCAGGTTCCTCCTCTGTAGATGTAAAATGGTAGGTTGGATCTAATGTCCTCCAAAGCCCCTGTCCGCTCTAGTATCTTATGAATTAAAGTGACAGAGTAAAATCACTCACTCTGCATAACAGTGTACACACCGAGAAGAAACAGCTGCAGTCTGGACCAGGCCCACTCACCAAATGACTGTTTGTTTGTTTGTTTGTTTTTTGTAATGAAATAGACTGTAAATCCAAGGTAAGAAGACAGAATTAGTTGAGGTCCAAAGTAGGTAAAATTTTTTATGTGATAAACTTTAGATTCAGCTTTTGATTATTCTTAGAGAAAATAAAAACATAAAATGAGGTAGCTGTAGTCATGTGACTATCCAATAGCAATAGATGAAAATACTTATGGTCAAGATGGGTACTTGATTTATTTGAGTCTAAGCCAGTGAGAAACTGAACTTCTCCTTATATTTGTAACACCGATAATAGTGATAATAATTATTGTTTATCAAGAATGTCCCATTATATTTACTTAACACACATTATTTCATTTAATTTTTTTTTAAATTTTACTTTAATTTCTAGGATACAAGTGCAGAAAGTGCAGGTTTGTTACATAGGTGTATGTCCACCATGGTGTTGGCTGCACCTATCAACCCGTCATAAGGTTTTAAGCCCCACATGCATTAGCTATTTGTCCTAATGCTCTCCCTCCCCTCACCCCCCACTCCCTGAATTTGATCTTTTTTTTTTTTTTTTTTGAGACCGAGTCTTGCTCAATCGCCCAGGCTGGAGTGTGGTGGCGCAATCTTGGCTCACTGCAAGCTCTGCCTCCCAGGTTCCCACAATTCTCCTGCCTCAGCCTCTCAAGTAGCTGGGACTACAGGCGCCCGCCACCGCACCCGGCTAGTTTTTTTGTATTTTTAGTAGAGACGGGGTTTCACTGTCTTAGCCAGGATGGTCTCGATCTCCTGACCTTGTGATCCGCAAATCTCGGCCTCCCAAAGTGCTGGGATTACAGGCGTGAGCCACCATGCCTGGCCGAATTTAATCTTTATAATAACCAATAACATTGGAAGATAGGTATTTTTTGCTCTATTTTACAGATGGGGGAACTGAGGCTTGGGGTCCACAAAGTCATTCAGTTGGTAAAGAGCAAATCTAGAATTAAACCTCGTATCCCTGCCTCCAGAGGCAGAATCTTGGCCATTACAGAAGCCTTTGCCTTGTGTGTGGTTGAGGGCACCGTGTAAGTTCTGCCTAGCCTTCAAAACTCATGCTCCCTCCAAACTCTGATCACCTATGCCTTGTCTGTGTGTGCCACTCACTTGGAATTTATCATATAATACTCTGAATTGCACTGATGGCACTGTTTTATAGAAAGCATTCCAAAAATATTAGTTGACTGGCACAAATATTGCCCTAGATATATATTAATAGTGGCATAAAACAATAAAGTTTCATTGCTGGCTCATGTCCTAGTCCAATGTAGGTCAGTGGTATGTTGAGGAGGTGAAATGAGGTTGAGGGTGCTTTACTCTACACAGTCATTTGGGGTACAACTTTCTTGAAGCTGATGAAGGAGCATCAAAAAGCCTGGAACTAAACCCACAGGGATAAAGATCTCTGATGAAATGGAAGGACCCCCTCGTCTTCATCACATCCTCTCTGTTAGGAGCTGAATTGTGTCCCCTGAAGTTTGTATGTGAAGGGAGTTGTCATCTGTTGGTCTCAGCTGTGGAGAGTCGTCTTGCCCAAGGTCATGTTTTTTCTGAGGTAGCCCATACCCAGTGGTCAATGAGAGCCCAGGCATCTTAGCTCAACAGTGATGACTCTGAAGAGCTGCTGTCTCTCAGGAGCTTCTGGAGGCATCAGCCAAAGCTGTTGCTGGCCCTGTCTGGAAGCTCCAGGTATTTGTCTGCCTGCTCCTGCTTCCATTCCTCTCCTTCCACAGTGTCAATTCCAATACTCCTTAACAAACATCTTGCAGTTGACCCTTTCTCATATAGCTCCTGTAAAAGCTCCAAAACTCTGGGCTATTCCAGCTGAAATAAACTTTTCCTCTTGTCCTATTCCTTCTTCCTGCCTTAATGTCTACAGCTGGGGTTCCAGCAGCCATCCCGTAATCATAAGTCCACTGCAAGCGAGGAAGCATGCTAAGGTTGTGATATAGAAAAGGAAGGACCCAGGATCTCTGATGACAGCTCTAAGTGACTATATTAATTATCTCTGCCCTGCCTACCTCTGGACTTCTTGTTGCATAATAACAATAAAACTTCTGATATACTTAAACCACTGGTTTTTGGTTGTGGGTTTCTGTTACCTGCAGCCAAACATAATAGCCATTGATACCAAACATTAAACAAATACTCATATAAATGATACTTTTATTTTAATTGAAATATCTGTCATCAAGTAGATTTAAATTATTACTGGAGAATGTAGAATCAGTGGGGTTAGGCAAAATTTTCCATGGGGTAGAAATATCTCTTGACGCTGGAGGGGCTCGAGTACTTTCTAGTTTATTTCTGACTTATTCTCATTCAAATAAGTCAGTCTTGACTATGTAGAACAAAAAGGTGGGAAGCAGGTGGATGAGGGGTAGATATAGGTAGAGTGGCAGATTGTTGAGAGGTGGATGTCTTTAGTTTGCCTCCAGATTCACTCTCCAGCCTTCCTCACCCTGTTCTCTGGCTTGAGAAGCCAATCTGCACGAACTACACCAATGGGGAAAGCTGGCATGAGATGGGGTGGAAAGAGGAGAAGGTTGTTGGGGTGTTTGTTCCTCCCTGTGGTGTGGTCTTTGAGCTGGCTCTGTCCCTATAACTAGGGTTGCTGTTCCTCTCAAGTAACCTCTTTACATGACTCTTCTCTTCTGGTTTCCAATAGCCAAGAAGTTGTTAATCTGAGATCTGTAGATAAAGTTTAGGAGGTTTGTGAACTTCAATGGAGAAACTAAAACTATATCTTTATAATCACTGATCTCCAACCAAAATTGACCATTTCCTTTAATCACCAGGCTAGGCAACACACCCTAATGGTATTAGCAATGCCTGTGACTGCTGTCATGAGTATTTTCATATTACATCACAGAGGATGCAGACATGTCAAAGTCTCTTTTATGCTCACCCCTACTTTGAAGTTGCAGTCATTATTAGACCCACCGTCAGGCCTTGTTAGATAGTGTGTTAATAAAGAAACACTTATGTTAATATATTACACACTTATTAGCATATTTTATTCATTGGATTTTGATATCATTGTATTCTTTTGTAATTCTAAGTATTTTATTAAATTCATTTAAAGACATTAACTTGAGATCAGTCTTTGGAGTCCATCAGAGTAACAAAAGGTTAGGAGCCCGCCAAATAACCATTTCTGCCTTTATTCCATCAGCCTGGTGGTCGCGACTGCTCCACTCTCACTAGCCTTAAGGAGGACAGGAATTTTGCCTTGTCGTTCCTCTACACTCTCCACACCATTGTAAGTAGTCCCTCCTTAAGTTATCCTAATTTCAGTATGCTGTCTGTGTTCTGCTAGGGCACTGACTGACAAACCCTGTAAAGGATTTTGACTTCATAGTCAAGAGTGACAGTGGGACCTTGGACAGGTCACTTGATTAGTCTGAGTGTTTTTCTCATTTGTAAAATGAAGATAATACCCAATCCACTGATATCAAAACATCCATGTTATTTTTGGTCAGAACAAATCAATATAATACATTTGAATAGTGGCACAATAAAAATATTGCATAAGCCAGATCATCTGCATCTCAGCTTTCTCTTCCTTCCTTCCGTCTGTTGGGGTTGATCAGCACGTTGGCAGAACCAAAATGGACTGTGTTGGCATGAAGAGAGAGGCTGTTCCAGGGGTCAATCAGCAAATGTGTTGTTTCTATAGTGAAGGCTTCATGGCTGAGGCAGTGGGTATTGATTTTCATCTCTGTCTGTAATTCTTGAGTCAAGTCTCAATAAAGTGCATTTTCATTTAAGAACCCAGAACAATATTTCTAAAACTGGAATAATATATACACACTCTTCTAAAGAAATTATTTTTTAAAATATGGTGATTTCCTAGTGTTCAATTATTTTAATTATAATATTACTTAAATGTGTACAAATCAATTGGATATATACTCTTATGCTTATAGCTTTTGTACAGCTATGTATCAAAAACAAATGTGAAGTTAAATACAAGAGATGGTATTAAGATGATAAACTGAGCACATGCTAAACTTTCCTTTTCCTGCCCCAAATATATAAAATAAACTATCCATAACAATGTTGAAAAATAAGAACTACTCTACATAGACCAGAAATTATAAAGAATTCCTGAGAGGCTTGAGGCAGATGGTATATGTATAATTGATGAAGCCTTAGCGCTAAACACACCCAGGAGGTGCCTGCTCGCAGTTGGGAGTGGCTTCAAATACTCTGTGTAACTGCTAAGGATTGGATACTGGGGCAGGAGGGAGCTCTAGGGAGCTCTTGATAGTCAAGGTGACTTCTATAATACCACAGCAGGATAAACCAGATGTCTTGCTTCTCTCTCCTCCCTACCATTAGCACCCACTTTTAAGGGCAGTAGCAGAAGGGTCCTCCCTAGGCAGGAGCTCTAAATGGAGGCATTGGGCCTGAGAGGCAGAATAGCCCCATGAGTGGCAGATGATAGTCAAGGGAAACAACGAGCCTCCATAACCAGAAGCCTGGCAACTGACTCTCCCAGTACGCAGAACATCTCACCTTCATTTTATCATCACAGGCAACAGGCAGTATAGTCTAGTCTCAAAAATGCAAACAGTGACTCAGAAATACAAAGATCAGCGCAAAACATTAGAAACATCAGACATTTAAGAAAGTCAGTCTAATAAAGGAAGACAGCAAACTCAACAAATCCAAGTTCTGAGAACTAAGGATATCAAATTAACACAGCAATTATGGAGCAATGAGAGAGGACATTGCATCCAAATAAAAAATAATCGACTAGAGATCTTGGACATAGGATGTTTTGTTGAAATAAAAGAAAAAGCAGTAGTTGTACTGAATGTAGAAATCAGAAGTCCTATGAAGGGTTCTAGAGGAAAAGAACACAGAGCATAGAAAGAAAGGGTAAAAAAAATAGGAGAAACATACTCAACTTGAAGAAGACATAAGTTTCAGATTTAAACAGATTTAAAAACACTGTTAGGTGCTGGACAGAAAGAATGTGAAATATTCCAGATTTAAACATATTAAAACATTTTTAAACCACTAAAAAAAGAGGAAATCCAAAGCTTTTCAGACAAGAAAAAAGAAAGCTTGCTTATAGAGAGAATAACTCATATTGGCATAAATCTTTCATTTACAACACTGGATGCAAGAGGAAAATATAACAGTATAACTGGATTTCTATACCCAGCCAAACTATTGTTCACTTCAAATGGAAATACAAAATAGACACTTATCACTGACTTGGATAGTTTATCATCTTTAAACGGTAACTGAAAAAATTACTAGAAATTGTACTTGGCAAAACAAGCAAGCAAACAAACAAACAAACAAGACAAATCCAAGAGGAAGATGCGAGGTAAAAGGAGAAAAGAGAAAACAAAACCAGTAAAATATACTACTAACAATAACAACATTTTAATTATTAGACTATGTAATAACTTTAATACATCTCAGATTGTCTCACATGGTAGCTGAAGGTAAACCAAAGAAAAAGGGAAACTTAAAGTGTGGTTAGGTCTTGTTCTATTTGAGAGTAACCAGAGATAGCAATGAACTCTAAATATTGACTAAAACAAACAGAAAGAAATGCTAAGCATGAATGCATGTGTTGTGAACCATGCACAAAGGACTTGCTTGAACACTGTGCCAAGAGACTTGACCACACTTCAGCCAGCCTTCCACCTGCACTACGTTGTGTCCCTAAAGCTGACCTCTGGCTTCCACTAGGTTACCTCCCCAAAGGTGACCTCAGTCCCAGGCTGAGTCTTTGCTCAAGAAAAGACAATGCTGGTTGGGAGCAGTGGCTCACGCCTGTAATCCTAGCAATTTGGGAGGCTGAGGTGGGCGGATTACTTGAGGTCAGGAGTTTGAGACCAGCCTGGCCAACATGGTGAAATCCCATTTCTACTAAAAACAAAACAAAACAAAACAAAAAACCCACAAAAGTTAGCCAGACATGGTGGCACACACCTGTAGTCCCAGCTACTCAGGAGACTGAGGCAGGAGAATTGAACCTGTAAGGCAGAGGTTTCAGTGAGCTGAGATTTTGCCACTGTACTCCAGCCTGGGAGACAGAGCGAGACTGTCTCAAGAAAAAAGAAAAGAAAAGAAAAGAAAAGACAATGCTGCCAGACCTAAGAAAATACATTATTCCAGCCGACATCACCAAGCCATTTTAGTAATTAATTCTCTATTTACCACTTTCTGTAATTTTTCTTCCGCAATTTCTCTGTAGCCCCCCTACTTTCTTTTGGTTCCTGTTTTCACACTTCCTGACAGCCCCCTCTGCTCTCCCTTTGCAACCTTATTTCCCTTGTCTTGGTTAGAATTGAGCTCAGTTTATACTGGTTTCTCTCCTACTGCAGGAGCCTGAATAAAATCTGTCTTGCTGCCTTTGGCAAGTATCTGGTGCTGTTTTCCATTGTCAGTGTTAAGAATATTTAGATAAGAATTGGAGTAATCAAGTAAAACAGTAAGTTCTGAGCCTCAGGGTATCAAGTTTAGATAGTGTAGTCACAAAGAAGGTCCCTTTGAGGAAGAGACATTTAAATCAAAAGCCGAAGGGCAAAAATGAGGCAGGCTTCCCCAAAACTGGGGGAAGAGTATCCTAGGTAGAGGTTACAGCAAGTGAAGAAGCCCTGGGCAGGAAAAGACCTCAGCAATTTGAACAACAAAGAGAAGATAAATGTGAAAAAGGTGAAAAGTAAGCAAGACAGAAAGTGGTTTTAGGTGAGGTTTGGGAGGCAGGCAGGGGCACTTGGAGATCGCTGGGCTGCCTGATTTTTTGGCTACCCATGTTTCTGCTTAGAGTGTTATAATTTCAAATGATTTATAACTCATATGTGTCCTTGTCTAGCTTTCTCCGCAGGCAAGGAGCTTAAAGACAGCAAGGACTGTGTCTTGTCATTGGTATTTCCCCAGCATCACACACACAGCCAGCTCTTAGTAACTGCTCAGTAAATGAAGAGTTGTTAATTCCTGTGCATTTTTTTGGGTCTCTCGCCCACAGACTCTGCAATTCTGCCAGATTTGAGACTGAATAGGTAAGAGAAGTGGGTATCTTCTTATGTTTCTTCAAAGAGATGTTAGCTGCAGGCACATCCCCCAAACAAGGTCCAGGCTTCCAGAGTGAAGGCATTTCCCCCAATACTGAACTTGAACTTCTGACTCCTCTAAACCCTCCCTGCTCACCTTCTGCCCACTCTAGTATACAGGAAGGTTAGACCCGAGAAGCTGAAAACCAGGCTCCTGAGTTGAAAATATGAACACACATGAGCCACAGGTCTTCCGGGGAAATGTACCTGCACACGGTCCCTCATTCCATGGGCGCCATCCCTGTCAGCTTTGAAGATTGGCTCATGGAGTTCTACAGCTTCTCACCAGGACACAGTTGGGTGCCATGGGGCATGGGGGTAGATAATCAGCACATGTGGGCCTGCCCTTCCACCCAAAGAGGTTCTCAAAGGACCCCCTGTTCCCTTTGATCAAACAAAGTGGAGTGAACTAACAACCAGCTCAGTGGGGCTGTATTTCTTAGAAGGAAAAAGTGCTAGGAGAGATGACTTGCTAGTTTACTTCAGAAGCGAGCACTCAGGTAGTATGGCTGACTGGAATTGCCCAACGGGGCTGGAGAAACAGCCCTACCCCCATCATGGAGGACAGGAACCTATTCTTTGGAAACTGAGGTCTTTCCATCTGGTACCCTGGAAACACTCAGAGGGGTTTGGACCAACATAACTCTGCATTCCGCAGGAGAGTCTTCTCATCATTGTTGCAGAGAAAAGTCTTCTGTTCCAGAAGAAACCTAGAGTAGGAGACCAGGAGGTCCTTTAGTCTAATTCTCTCCACATTAAGGACCAAAATTGTGTAAACCTCTTTATATTAGTGAATACCCCCGTCCCAATTAACATGAGGGTGATACAAGATTATGAGTAGACAGGCCTCTTGCTTGGGTATTTTGAAAACAAAAAGCTCCCTGGATGATTCCACTATACTCTCATAGTCAAATATATATGTATTTAAAAACAGAATGCAAAAAAAAAAAAAAAAAATCAAAAACAAAATGCATCCACTTTTTCTTGAGTTTGGTGTGTGTGTATGTGTGTGTGTTTAGGAGTGAAAGTGTGGAGGTGAGTTCTAACCTGTGCTGCTCACTGTTCTGGGGAGGCAGCTGGGAGAGGTGCTGAATCCTGGAATAAGCTGATCTGACAAATTTCCTTACCCTTTTAAGACCTGGATTAGACATATCTCTTCTGAAGGCTTTTCTGATTCACCCAAGCAGACTTGATCCTTTTCCTCTTTTCACCCCACTCTACCACGAACAACTTATTAAGGCTCTTCTAATCTTGTAATTAAATGCTTACCTGTCTCCTCCAGTCCATAGTCTTCCTTCATTGGCTGGCTTCATATTCTTCTCTTTAACCCTCATCTTCTGTAAATGTTTGCTGATTAAATGAGGTGGAATGGGCAGGGGAATAGTTCCCAACCTAGGGACTGCTGATCCTCCAGACATTCACCATAGCAATAACCAGGATGCATAAGCCATTATTAATGTCAAACAATTTTAATGAATATTGCACATCTACTCTCAAGAGCTTAGCTCCAGTTGAGTGAAATGCCCCTTTGCTTGGTGGTTAGTTTATCAACTCTGTGCTAATACAGCTGTCAGATAAGATATCATTGGCTACACGTAGATCAATAATGAAATTATTACTTAGTCAATAGGATGTTCTTTCTAAGTAGACAAAATCATTGGTAACCTGTTGTCTTTGCAGGGAAAATATAAAAAAGAAAAAGAAAAAGATAACCGGAGCTTTGGGGCACATTGTCTCACAAAACCTGTCACTGAATAAAGGTTAGAGTTGATAGGAATAGTTGGCTTTGCTGACTATCTAAAACAAAGGCAGGCAGAGGACACTTCTGGATTCAGAGAACAATGGAGGCTCCTTGATTTCAAAACTTACCACACCCTCCCAAAAGGAAAACACAGAATAACAAGGAGAAAAAGCAAACAAAACCACACATGACCATGTCTTTTGTGTTACTAGGAGACAGAAGCGTCACAGCCTCTAACTTACCTGTAAGTAGAGAAAAAGGTGAATTCCAGTAGAGCCCCTGCCTGTGGGTGAGAGATTAGAAAAGGGGAGGCTTAAGAGACTCCATAAAAGGCGCAAACAAAATAAACCCAGAAACGAAAGTCCAACATTAAATTCCAAAGTACAGAATGTAGCCTGTGACCTGAAATTCTCAGTACTTTACACAGGGCAGAGAGGGAAGAGAGGGAAGAGCTACAGAGAGACAAGAGCTGGTGCCCCTGGGAGATAAATCAATGAAGAACATCAGCAGGGGAGATAAATGACTCTCCAAGAGAAATATACCCTCTTTCACCTCATCCCACCCCAATCTAGAGCCCAAACCATCCATAAAAGAAACTGCCTAGAAGAGGGAAGAACCTGAAGAAAGGGAGGCTCTTAAATTAGGAAGCCTGTTCATGAAAGGAATAAGAATCAAGAAAATAAAGCCACATTTATATGAGATTGTTATTAAAAATCAGAAAATGAGAATCAAAGCATTTCTGTTAACAGAAATTCTCCCCAGGAAATTTAACTAAAAATCAGAAGAAAACTCTAAAACAAGTGTAAAGGAACACTCTAAAGTGAATCAATTTACAGATATGAAAAAACACATTGAATCAGAAATATTAAAACTAGGAACAGAAATAGACCCCCCAAAAAGCACACAAAACCACTACCCAGAAAGAATCCCAAAAAGTAGGTTTTAAAAATAATTTTTAATAAAGACAGGGTCTTGCTATGTTGCTTAGGCTGGACTCAAAGACCTGGGCTCAAGTGATTCTGCTGCTCATCCTCCTAAGTAGCTGGGACTGCAGGTGTGTGCCACCCAGCTTCCCTGATCCAATCAGTATACTTTATGTGTATCAAAATATCACTGTGTGCCCCATGAACATGTGCAATAACTGTGTTGATTTTTAAAAAATTAAAAGAATGTAAATAATTTTTTTAAACCCAGAAAATAATAAAATGAGTGAAAATGAATTGGGAAGGGACTTGGGAAAGAAATAGGGCAAAAGATAAAAGTACATCAGTAATGAAGACTAAAGAGAAGGATAGAATCAAATAAAAGTGGAAAGAGTGTTGACAAAAATAGATCACCAATCAAAATAACTATGACATGAAGAACAAAGTAAAAAAGGTCAGAGGGAAAGTGATTGAAATGATACAAAATTGGAAAAGGGTGTCTAACATACCTACGATTGGCATCCCCAAAGAAGAAAATAAATAGAATAGAACTAATATTTAAAAAAGTGAAATTCCAGAAAAGTTCCAGAACTAAAAGAAAAAGTGAATTTACACATAGACAGGGTCTAAAGGGGAGTAGGAAAAATCGGAGTAATTGATTCTGGGACATGGACTAGTTAAATCAGTAGACATTAAAGAAAAAGAAAAAATCCTCAAGTCCTCCAGGCACAAAGATAGAATAACTTGGAAAGGCAAGATAATTAGTTTGTCATCAGACTTCTTTAAAACAACATGAAAAGCAAGGCAATAGCAGAGTTGCATTCTCTGTTAGGGAATGAGCTTCAATCAACCAAAAGATGTCTGGGAAAGCTTTGCCAAAAGTACTAATAAAAAATAATATGTAGACATTACATGTTCTGACAAATAAGAAAGAACACAAGTTTGAAAATGACAGGAGACTTCAACTTCTGGAAAGATGAAGAGGACACATTTTCCTATATTTCTACTACTACGTGAAGCTAAAAATCTGAACATTATGTGTAAAATGAACATAAGAAGACTTGAAAAGGTGAAGAGAAGAAAAGAGACTGTCTAGAAACTGACAAAAGGCCCTGAGTTGGAAAAGTGCACCAAAACATGCCAGCACTAGAAATAAAAACAGAATTCTAAAAAACGTTCAAGTAACCTACAGAAAGGCAGAAAAAACAAAGCTGGAAAACAGAAGAAATAAGCAGAGAACAAAAACCAATATGGCAGACTTGAGCTTTATTTCATCAATAATTGAAGGCAACACCTTCAAAATAGCAAACTATAGATGGAGGACAAATTATTGATGGCCAGTGTTTTGGGATTTAGGGAGGGATGGGAGTAGAGGTGGCAATAAAGAAGTAGCCCAAAGGAGATCTCTGTGGTAATGGAATAAGTCTGTGTTTTGATCACAGTGGTGGTTACACAGTGATGGTTGTCACAATCTGCCATTGTGATAAGACAACATAGAACTATATAAACATGTTATACCAATGTCAATTTCCGATTTGCTACTATACTATAAAATTTTGTCATCTGTAACTATTGTGGGAAACTGAAGTGTACATAGGACCACTCTGTCCTATCTTTGCAACCTCTGTGAATCTAGAATTACCTTTAAATAAAAACTTATAAAATAAATAACAATATTAAAATAGGAGGAGAAGAGAGAGAAATAGTAAAAAGCAGAATAAACCATTTAGGTATAAGTAGAATAATTTTTTTGAACTGAAAAGATAATAAAGAAGGGTAAGTAGGAAAATAGGGAAGTGGTTTATAAAGCAAAACCCAACTCCATACCATATATGAGAGACACTCTTTAAATGAATGAATCAAAACAACTATAAATGAAGGGATGGACAAAAATTTACCAAGCAAATGGAAATAATCAAATAAAGCCAGGCATCTATGCTGTGTGAATTATTTAAGAACAAGGCTCTGTAGCAGGATATCTGGGTTTGAATTCCTGTCCATTCCCATCTCCTAATATTTCTCCTTCATTCATTCTATTCTAGTCAATCTGTCCTTCTTGCTGGTCCTCAGAAATCCCAAACACTCTCCATGTCCATGCTCTCTTCCTGGACCAGTCCTTCTCCAGGTACCCATGTAGTTTGCTTCACCACGTTCTTTGTCTTTCTTCCCTTAAAGCTCCTTATCAGAGAGGAGATACTTAGCCCCTATATAAAACAGTAATCCCTAGCACTGAAATACGAAATAGCAAATTGCACAGCACTTATCATCACTTGACATATGACATGCATTAGTCAGCGTGGACTGCCATAACAAAATACCACAAACAGTGGCTTAAACAACAGACATCTATTTCTCACAGTTCTGGAGGTTGGAAATTCCAGATCAAGGTCCAGTAGAGTTTGACTCCTGGTGAGGGCTCTCTTTCTGACTTGCACATGGCCACCTGCTCGCAGCAGTCCTCACATAACATTTCCTCTGAGTGCATGTTCTGAGTTCTTCTTCTCATAAAGACCTTAATTCTATTTCAGATGAGGGTTCCACCCTTGTGATTTCATTTACCTTAATTGCCTCCTAACGACCTTATCCAAATACAGTCACTCTGAGGGTTATCGCTTCCACATAAGAATTTTGGGGGGAGATAATTTAGTCCATAACATGACATATTTGTTTATCATCTGCTGATGTGGACTCCATTAAGGCAAGAACCTACCTGTTCTGCTCACTGCTGTATCCTACCAAGTCTCAAATATGGCCTGACATAATTACAGCTCAAGAAAAACTGTGATGAATTGTGAGTTAATGAATAAGTGAAAAAAAGCTAGAATGTCTTTGGTGTGTCCTTGCCCTAACGAATCTTCCCTTTTCTCATCCGTAAAAAGGGAACAATAAAAATACCTCTCACAGTTTTGTTTTAAAAATTCAAGGAGACGATTCATGCCAAGTGCTGTTTATTGTACTTGGCATATAGTAAGAGCACAGTTTAGATTAGTTATTGCTGTATTGTTGTTGTCACATGATTATATTGAGGCTAAGGTACTACTGTGTTCCCCATTACAAAGCTGATCAAGATGCAGGAGACAGGAGAGAGCTGGCCCAGCACGGTCTAGAGAGATGATGGTCATTGTTTCAGCAGATGTCATAGTTAGGTGCTCTTGTTTTTCATTTATACTTTGACATGAAATTGGAGATGTTTACCTCGCTTGAGAACAAACAAGCCCATGCCCTTGGTTTTACAGTCTATATAGGTAGTTAATAACCTCTTTTACCATCCTGTCTCAAGTTTTATGATATCACTATGATCTGACATCTACAAGTGTCACCATTTCCATGGGATGTTGGGAAGCCTCATTTTCGATTGTGGGAGAGGGAACATGCTTTTTTGCATAGCCCCCAGTCCAAATCTACTCCAGCTTGGAAGGCTTTAGAAATTCTGGGTTCATCCCACTACAGGGTCTACAGTCAGGCAACCTCAGTGAACACTGTACCCTCAGAGGAAGACAACTAAGCAGATGAGTTTATTCAACCCTTAGACTCAGCCAGCTGTTTCTTTTGTCTCTTTTATCTTTATCTGAGGAAACAGAATGCATTACCATGCCTTCCTCTCACCCCAGTCTGTCTGTCCTCTAATTCTTACCAACCCACACAAACAACCACGGAATTCTTGGTCAAAATTGAGCCCTAAGTGAATCTTGACTCTTTGAGCTTTTATCTTGGGGAACAATTAATCATTGCTGAGAAGCAGATAAGATTTGACTTGTGCACATCATCCATCATTCTTGCTGAACTTGAGGAACCGTCCAGTTACTATGGAGTTTAGGGTGGAGGTTGTCACCAGCATGAGCTGACAAAATACCTTTATAGAACATTCAGGTCCATGGAGTCTGTTTCAGTCAGCAAATCCAAGGGTATTGTCTACTTCTCTGCACAGAAGGCAACTGCCCATGCACAGACTCCCACACCAATGCCTAACCTGTCCACAGGCAGACCTGTGATGGGCTTGGTGTCAGATCACAAAGCTTTTTTGACACCCACCCAACTGGTTTCTGCCTTTGGGAGTAGAAATGCTGCTAAGGAAATAGTTGTCTTCAGACGGCAGTCACCTTAAGGAAGTACAAACCTCGAAGAGCACCTTAAAATATAAAACGAAACAAAACAAACCATATCTGAAAACTCAGATTGCTACAGCTATTGCTTCAGACTGCCAGAAGATGGGGCCGCATCTATTTTTTTAAATATTCTTTTGCAAACTCCAGATATTGTAGGAGAAAACCTGGGTTGGTGAGTTTATACCACAGCAAATGATTTCGCTTCAGCTTTATTTTTGTAGCTCTTTCTTTTCTTTCTCTTTCTTTCTTTCTTTCTTTCTTTTTTCTTTTTCTTCCTGCTTTCTCTTTCTTTCTTTTCTTTCTTTCTTTCTTTTTCCTTTCTTTCCTTCCTTCCTTCCCTCTTTCATCTTTTCTTTCTGTCTCTCTCCTTCCTTCCTTCCTTCCTTCCTTCCTTCCTTCCTTCCTTCCTTCCTTCCTTCCTTCCTTCCTTCCTTCCTTCTTTCCTTCCTTCCTTCCTTCCCTCTTTCCTTTTTTCTTTCTTTCTCTCTTTCTCTCTCTCTCTCTTTCTTTCTCTTCTTTCTTTCTTTCTTTCTTTCTTTCTTTCTTTCTTTCTTTCTTTCATCACTGCGTATTCTTTGGAAACTATTTGAGAACTCTTTTCTCCTCTTTTTATTTTTTAAATATACATAATGACAACTCCTCAAGCTTGGCTTTGAAAATGAATAAAATGGAAGCCAAGGCTCTTTCACTAGGTGCCACTTTCTTCAGTTTTTTACCCAGAAAAATAGAAGTTTAATAACATCTGCCATACCTATTTGGTGGAGCCTTATTTTAAGCCTTTGAAAGCCTCAGAAGAAAGGTGGAAAGCCCACTAACAAAGAGTGATTATCTATCCTCAAGGACTCGGCTTGGGAGACCCCATTATCACACCACTTCCACATCAGGAGGTGACATAACAAAAGGTAATAAAGGAGGCCTTTTGTGAGCGTGTTGGGCAAGAAAGATGACTCTTGAAGAATAAGCAGGAGGAGGTGGGAAATGAAAAAAGACAGGAGAGAAATGCCATCTCTTTTTTTTTTAAATATTATAATTTACTGTATGCAGCCTCTGAAATGCTCTATTGTATGTGTGTGTTTTTTTCCCTTTAGTAAAGGCCTAATTTCCCCCCTTAACTCAATTCCTCTGTCCCAGTTTAAAAACAAAACCAAACAACAAACCCTCCTTCCCCCACTCCCTGCCACACACACAATTCACTGGACTTAAGTGCAGTTATAATTTCTGTGACAATATGAAGAATGTCAAAACCAAGCTTGCAACTTCTTAGTGAAATTATACTGTGGCTCCCTGAAAAAATCAGCTTTACAGAGCAGCTTACACTGAATCCTAGCCTGGTTCCCAGTCAAGCTCTACACAGAGAACCCCTGTCAGCAGAGGGGAAAAATCTTCTGATGGGTCGATTGGGTGGTTGGACCAGCCCCTCTCAGACATCTTGGCGGCACCAGATACAAGGAATTTATAGATTTTATTGTATGATTCAGTTACTGATTAAGGTTTACAGGCAAATGGTTTGTCTGTGGCTAAATCTTGCTTGTCTTGGAACCACTCTCAGGCAATACCCTGCTCTCTCTGAATTGAAATTGGCAGTTCCCTTGACTCATTTATTTTTTTTTTAATTTAAGAGACTCTGTTGTGTCTTTGTGTCAGTAAAGTCTTAAGATTTTTGTAGCTGTATGTAAGATATTCACTAACTTGAGACACCTGCCTTGTGTATCTGTATTTGTAGGCTACCTTAGAGAAGGTACTTTTGGGCTCAATTCAACATCCTGAGTTCTGAGCCATGTTCTGGCTTGCTGAAGAGGTCAGCAATATTGTCAAAAATGTGAACCGCTTGGAAGATCAGGTCTAGTTAAATCCCTGCCAGTCCAATTTTCTTCCAGACTTCAAGCAATACTGTCAAAGATAAGAGCATTCACCAGTCATGGATACTACAGCTATTCGAGCTATTCATTTCTATAGATGAGGCTAAGGTTGACCATGTGGCTGACCCACCTTCGTCAAACACTTCTGCAAGCGCTAATGCCCTGCTTTGTCATTTGCACCATCTTCTTCTCACAAAGCAGGCAAAGGGGGCTATGTTCCAGCTCCTAACTTTTCTCTGTAGATAACTAAAAATGGCAGGCAGTATAGTAGTTAAGCCCCACCAACTTCAACTCATGTCTCAATCTTATTAATCACTAACTGACCGTGTGTCTTTACCGCAAGCCCTTGTCCTTACATATAAAATGGGAATTATCAGAGTGCCTGCACTCTGCACAGTGTTTGGCACACAGTGAGGACTCAGTACATGTTAGCCCTCATTCTCCTTCATCCTCAGCAACAGATTAAAAAAAAAATAGAAAAACTGCAATAGACTTTAGAAATCATCCACTCCAGCAACTTTGAAATATTTTAAAGCCATGGAGAATGTTCTGTAGAAATGAAACTGTGGGCAGAAACACAAACTTGTGAATTAGATCCATGAAAAGCGTTTCTGAAGAAGGTAGGAAGAGCTGGAAGATGAGGGATCCTACCTACCTGGCCCTCCTCCTTCCTTTCCCTCTCCCCAGAACACTCCTGAAAATCATGTCTCTAGAACCCTTAGAATCCCAAGGTTTAGACTCAGACAACCACTCATCTAACCCTGACCTGCCATGTCAAATAACAAGCTGAAAGATGAAATGAGACTCAGGTATGGCTATGTAGCTACAGAAAGACCTAGTCAGACTTGAAAAGTCTCTCTCTCTCTCTCTTTTTTTTTTTTTTTGACAGAGTCTTGCTCTGTCACCCAGGCTGGAGTGCAGTGGCAGGATCTCGGCTCACTGCAACCACTACCTCCTGGGTTCAAGCGATTCTCCTGCCTCAGCCCCCCTAGTAGCAGGGACTACAGGCGCCCGCCACCACGCCCAGCTAAATTCTGTATTTTTAGTAGAGATGGAGTTTCACCATATTGACCAGGATAGTGTCGATCTCCTGACCTCGTGATTCGCCTGCCTCAGCCCCAGCAAAGTGCTGGGATTACAGGCGTGAGCCACAGCGCCTGGCCCAAAAAGTCTTTATTATATACCCTTGATCTAGGCACTGGAGAAAAGGAGATCTATAACTCTTCATCTACTTTATGTTCTGAAGTAAAATCAGGGTTTATGCTTTTACCAACAAGCAAAATATTTAGAATTCAGACTCGTCTAAAACATTAGAGATGTTTGAGCATAGTTGATCTAAGATCCACCGAATGTATAAGCTAGTAGCTGAGACTAGACTTCTTCATAGAAAGATGAGTAGGGCATCCCCAGCTTAGAATCAAATATGTGGTCCAGATGGCAGTATAGGATTCAGAAAGTGGTAATAATCTGGAAATAGTGGGGTACATAGGGGATGCTTCATGAAGGGCTTTGTACCTAAGGGAGCCCTTGATGGAAAGTTAGAACCTCAGCAGGGGAGAGAGGGATAAACATTCACTAGAGAAGGAACTTTGTGAGCAAAGGTGTACAAAAAAGCATATATGTGGGGAGATACCATGGAGAGATGGTGGACGGGAGGTGGGACTAGATTCCAGCTCCTGACAGAGCAGCATGCGGAAGCTTACACTGTGAATTTTAGCTGCAGATGGACTGCAAGGACGAGCTAGCAATCCCAAGAGGACCCACGGACCCTCTGAAGGAAGGGAGCTGCCCCTGCAGGACCCGGAAGACACCCCAAATACTGTGAGTGTCCCAACTGTGGAAGTGGGAAAGGGAGACCCTCCTCTCTTGAACACACCCCCCCCCCCACTGGAGAAGCTGAAGGTCTGTTTGCGGGGGAAGTTTCTAACTTTATCTGCAGCTGAGTTAAGTTAGAGAGCTGAGCAAAATACAGGGGTAGAGGAAGCAGCAGAAGGGCCTTGGGAGCTCACTGGGTCCCCAGGCAGCCCATTCCTGCCGGACACCACAGGGATCCATTGGGAGGGTGGCCAGAGGAGCAGAGGGTAAAACTCCACAGGGAGAAGGAATTCTCTAGCTGAACTCTGTAACAATTTGAACAGGGTGTGAAGCCTCCTGGCCAGAACTCCAGGGAGGGTGCGATTCAGGAGGGCAGACTTCACAGGGAGGGGGAGAATAAAGCCGTTTCCTCTAGCTACTGGGAGGCAGATAGCCTCCGGCAAGTTTTCAAGCCCCTTTGGCACTCCACCAGGAAACAGACTGGGCTGTTGCGGGCGGGGGGTGAGGGGTGGGGGCACGGTGGGAGTGAGACTGGCCTTTCAGTTTGCATGGGAACTGGGTGAGGCCTGTGACTGCTGGCTTTTCCCCAGTTTGCTGACAACCTGCATGACTCAGCAGAGGCAGCCATAATCCTCTTAGGTACACAATTCCAGTGACCTGAGAATCTCACTCCCATCCCCAACAGCAACTGCAGCAAGACCTACCCAAGGAGAGTCTGAGCTCAGACACGCCCAGCCCCCACCACCACCTGATGGTCCTTCCCTATCCACCCTGGTAGTGGAAGCCAAAGGGAGTATAATCTTGGGAGTTCTAGGGCCCCGCCCACCACTGGTCCCTCTCCACACTACTATAGCTGATGCTTTCTGGAAAGCACCACCTCTTAGCAGGAGGCCAATCAGCACAAAAATAGAGCAACAGACTCCCTAACACGTAAAGACTCACATAAAGTAAAAGGGTGGAAAAAGGCTTAAATGCAAATGGACACCAAAAGTCAGCAGGGGTAGCTATTCTCATATCAGACAAAACAAACTTTAAAGCAATAGCGGAGAAAAGAGACAAAGAGAAACATTATATAATGGTAAAAGAGGCCTTGTCCAACAGGAAAACATCACAGTCCTAAACATATATGACCTAACACTGTAGTTCCCAAATTTATAAAACAATTACTAACAGACCTCAGAAATGAGATAGACAGCAACACAATAATAGTCGGGGACTTCAATACTCCACTGACAGCACTAGGCAGGTCATCAAGACAGAAAGTCAACAAAGAAACAATGGATTTAAACTATACCTTGGAACAAATAGACTTAAGAGATATAGATAGAACATTTCATCCAACAACTGCAGAATGCACATTCTTATTCAACAGGACATGGAACTTTCTCCAAGATAGACCATGTGATAGGCCATAAAATGAGCCTCAATAAATTTAAAAAAATTGAAATGATATCGAGCACTGTCTCAGTAAAACTGGAAATCAACTCCAAAAGGAACCTTCAAAACCATGCAAATACATGGAAATTAAATAACCTGATCCTGAATGAGCATTGGGTCAAAAGCGAAATGAAGATGGAAATTAAAAAATTCTTTGAACTGAATGACAATAATGATACAACCTATCAAAACCGCTGGGATGCAGCAAAGGCAGTGCTAAGAGGAAAGTTCATAGCCCTTAACCCCCCACATCAAAAAGTCTGAAAGTGCACAAAGAGACAATCTAAGGTCACACCTTAAGGAACTAGAGAAACAAGAACAAACCAAACCCAAACCCAGCAGAGGAGAGGAAATAACCAAGATGAGAGCAGAACTAAATGAAATTGAAACAAGAAAAAAATACAAAAGACAAATGAAACAAAAAGCTGGTTCTTTGAAAAAATAAATAAAATTGATAGACCATTAGCAAGATTAACCAAGAAAAGACGAGAGAAAATCCAAATAACCTCACTAAGAAACGAAACAGGCGATACTACAACTGACACCACTGCAATACAAAAGATCATTCAAGGCTACTAGGAACACCTTTACGCACATAAACTAGAAAACCTAGAAGAGATGAGTAAATTCCTGGGAAAACACAACCCTCCTCGCTTAAATCAGGAAGAATTAGATACCCTGAACAGACTAATAACAAGCAGCGAGATTGGAATGGTAATTAAAAAATTACCAACAAAGAAAGTCCAGGAGCAGACGGATTCACAGCAGAATTCTACCAGACATTCAAAGAAGAATTGGTACCAATACTTTTGACACTATTCCAAAACACAGAGAAAGAAGGAACCCTGCCTCATTCATTCTATGAAGCCAGCATCACCCTAATACCAAAACCAGGAAAGGACATAACCAAAAAAGAAAACTACAGACCTGTATCCTTGATAAACTTAGATGCTAAAATCCTTAACAAAATACTAGCTAACCAAATCCAACAACAAATCAAAAAGATAGTCCACCTTGATCAAGTTGGCTTCATACCAGGGATGCAGGGATGGTTTAACATACGCAAGTCAATAAATGTGATACACTGCATAAACAGAATTAAAAACAGAAATCACATGATCATCTCAATAGATGCAGAAAAAGCATTTGACAAAATCCAGCATCCCTTTATGATTAAAACTCTCAGCAAAATCAGCATACAAGGGACCTACCTTAACGTAATAAAAAACATCTACGACAAACCCACAGCCGACATAATGCTGAATGGGGAAAAGTTGAAAACATTCACTCTGAGAACTGGAATAAGAGAAGGATGCCCACTCCCATCACTCCTCTTCAACATAGCACTGGAAGTCCTAGCCAGAGCAATCAGACAAGAGAAAGAAATAAAGGGCATCCAAATTGGTAAAGAGGAAGTAGAAAATGTCACTGTTTGCTGACCATGTGATCATTTACCCTAGAAACCTTAAGGACTCCTCTAGAAATCTCCTAGAACTGATAAAAGAATTCAACAGTTTCCGAATACAAGATTACTGTACACAACTCAGTAGCTCTTCTATACATCAACAGCAACCAAGCAGAGAATCAAATCAAGAACTCAATTCCTAAAAGGTAAATACTTAGGAATATACCCAACAAAGGGGTCGAAAGAGCTCTACAAGGAAAACTACAAAATACTGCTGAAAGAAATCATAGATGACACAAACAAATGGAAACACATCCCATGCTCATGGGTGGGTAGAATCAATATTGAGAAAATGACCATACTGCCAAAAGCAATCTACAAATTCAATGCAACCCCATCAGAATACCACCATCGTTCTTCACAGAATTAGAAAAACCAGTTCTAAAATTTATATGGAAACAAAAAAAGAGCCCGCATAGCCAAAGCAAAACTAAGCAAAAAGAACAAATGTGGAGACATCACACTACCTGATTTCAAAGTATCCTATAAGGCCATAGTCACCAAAATGGCATGATACTGCTACAAAAATAGGCACATAGACCAATGGGAAAGAATGGAGAACCCAGAGATAAACCCAGATACTTACAGCCAACTGATCTTCGACAAAGCAAACAAAAACATAAAGTGGGGAAAGGATACCCTTTTCAACAAATGGTGCTGGGATAATTGGCTAGCCACATGTAGGAGAATGAATCTGGATCCTCATCTCTCACCTTATACAAAAATCAACTCAAGATGGATTAAGGACTTAAACCTAAGACCTGGAACTACAGAAATCCAAGTAGATAACATTGAAAACCCCCTTCTAGACATTGGCTTAGGCAAGGATTTCATGACCAAGAACCCAAAAACAAATGCAATAAAGACAAAGATAAATTACTGGGACCTAATTAAATTAAAGAGCTTTTGCACAGCAAAAGGAACAGTCATCAGAGTAAACAGACAACCCACAGAGTGGGAGAAAATCTTCACAATCTGTACATCTGAAAAAGGACTAATATCCAGAATCTACAATGAACACAAACAAATCAGTAAGAAAAAAACAAACAATCCCATCAAAAAGTGGGCTAAGGATATGAATAGACAGTTCTCAAAAGAAGATATACAAATGGCCAACAAACATATGAAAACATGCTCAACATCACTAATGATCAGGGAAATCAAATCAAAACCACAATGTGATACCACCTTACTCCTGCAAGAGTGGCCATAATCAAAAAAATGTTTAAAAGTAGATGTTGGTGTGGATGCAGTCAACAGGGAACCCTTCTCCACTGCTGGTGGGAATGTAAATTAGTACAGCCACTATGGAAAACAGTGTGGAGATTCCTTAAAGAACTAAAAGTAGAACTACCATTTGACCCAGCAATCCTATTACTGGGTATCTATCCAGAGGAAAAGAAGTCATTATTCGAGAAAGATACTTGCACACGCATGTTTATAGCAGCACAATTCACAAATGCAAAATCATGGAACCAACCCAAATGCCCATCAGTCAATGAGTGGATAAAGAAACTGTGATATACATATATATAATGGAATACTGCACGGCTATAAAAAGGAATGAATTAACAGCATTTACAGTGACCTGGATGAGATTGGAGACTATTACTGTAAGTGACGTAATGGAAAACCAAACATCATATGTTCTCACTGATATGTGGGAGCTACGCTATGAGAAAGCAAAGGCATAAGAATGGTACAGTGGACTTTGGGGACTTGGAAGGAAGATAGGGAGTGGGGCAAGGGATAAAAGACTACAAATATGGTACAGTGTATACTGCTGGGGTTATGGGTGCACCAAAATCTCACAAATCACCACTAAAGAGCTTACTCATGTAACCACATACCACCTATACCCCAATAACTTATGGAAAAATAAAAATAAAATACAAGATAATCGCTCTGGGATTTGTCTCTCTCTATGTATATCATATGTGCGTATATGTATATCTTATTGAGCCAGAAGTTCAAAGTCACACTAAGCTAAAAACAAACAAACAAAACAAAACACCAGAATACATGTGGGTAGTTGAAGAAAGAATGGCTTCTTAACCAGTATGGTAGATGATGAGAATTCTAACATAGAAGGCTGGGGAAAGTGATGGACCTTATCAAATGGGGCACTCCTGGAGATTCTAAGCATGGAGAAGCTGATATGCAGAGAGTGATGCTCCAGGGAGATTCATCAAGTTCTAAGTATAGGATGAAGGGAGTATATTAGTCCTCTCTAGCATTGCTGCAAAGAAATGCTTGAGACTGGGTAATTTAAAAGGAAAAGAGGTTTAATTGGTTCATGCTTCCACAGGCTGTACAGGAAGCATGGCTGGGAGGCCCCAGGAAACTTACAATCATGGCAGAAGGCAAAGGAGAAGCAGTTACATTTTACATGGCCAGAGCAGGAAGGAGAGAGAAGGGGGAAGTGCTACATACTTTTAAAGAACCAGATCTCATAATAACTCACACAGTATCACCCAGAATAGCACCAAGACAATAGTGCTAAACCATTCATGAAGGACCAAATACCACCTGTACCCCAATAACATAGATCCAATCACCTCCCACTAGGCCCCTCCTCCAACACTGGGGATTAATTACATTTTGACATGATATTTCAGTGGGGACACAGATCCAAACCATATCAGGATGGAGCCAGGGAAATCAATCAGGAGGCAGTTACAGTAGTTCAGACACAACATCAGGAAGAATTAAACTTGGGGGGTGGCAGTGAAATGAGAAAGAAAGGGGAGGGTGAAGAACTCCACAAGGGAAGAAACAACCAGCTTCAATGACTCAGCAGATGGTCATGGAGAGGAGAAAGAGATAAGGGTGAAGGCAAAATATAACTCTTACCATTTATGAATGCTTTAGAATCAAAAGACTAAGTCCTTTATAAATGATTCAGCATTTGATTTTTTCCTTAGATTGGCTCAAATTTTACCTCTCAGGTCATAAAATTTTAAAGCCCTATGCATTTGGAGGTCTGGTTCAGGATGAAGAATCTTAGGCTGGGAGTCGGAAAACCCAGCTCTGACCCATCTTTTCTTGCTGTGTGACCTTGGACAGGTAACATCTTCTTTGAGACACAGTTTTCTCCAAATGGAGTGGACAATGTATGCCCTGAGTCTTGCCCAGGCTTGTGGTGAGGAGCAAAAGGATAAAAGGACAGAGCGTGCTTGGTAGATAAATGTACTGATAGGAAACACAAAGAATGTCCATGACCATTTATTTATTTCTAAATCACTCATTAAGCTTTGCTAGTTCTTGTTGTGTTTACTATTATGAATGAACGTTAGGTGTTGCATCCCACCTTCTATTTGAAAGACCATTCTTGGCAAATGTTCAAAATAACATTTATGAGTTAATAACAGAGTTAAGTTATTCCCTTCAGGATTAGATACATTATGCTAAAAAATAAATTCAGGGGCTTCAAAACAACAAAGGTTTACCTCCTGGTCACATTATATGTTCATTGCAAGGTTTCCTTCTTGCAATCACTCAGGGCCTTAGGTTTATGGAGCAGCCACCATCTCCCACGTTGGGTCACCATAAGGGAGGAAATGCTGCTCTGAGCATCTCACCCCTGTAATTGAATGCTCAACCGAAGTGACATGACTCACTTCCGCTCACATCTGATTGGCCAGAGCTGACCACATGGCCCTCTCCCAACCTTGCGGAACAAGGGAGGGCCATTCTACTGTGGGCCTGGAAGGCAGAGAACTAGAAGTTTTTAGAGAGCAGCATTTTCAATAACCACATGCACCCTCCGTGGATTTGCAGTGGTAGAGCATGTTGACTCTGGTCATACTGACGGAGGCCACCTTTATTTGCGTTGTGTAACAGACTTTCATGGAGCACCACCTAGATGTCAGGAATGATGCCCAGCATGGGAGATGCAAAGTCATAGATGAGCTCTTGGTCCTAAAATGCCACACAAGAAATATGCACTGTATGTTCTGTGAGCTTCAACCAGCCACTTCATCTAGCCCGACGAAAGGGAAATAGATTCCTGGAGGTGGTGAGTCCTACAGGAGCAGTCGAGCATGCAGAGGCTGGGAAAGAAAGGTGTTCTGGGCAATCAGGACAGCATGAGCCAGCCAAGGCATGGGTGATGCCAGCTCTGCATGTGTGGGACCCTCCAAATAGTATTTGCTGCTGGAGCATCAAATGGGAGGTGAGATGGTCAAGAAGAGTGAACCTGGGTGGAAGGAGAACTGGTTAGGAGGTAGTGATGGCATCCAGGGAAGAGAGGGTGAGTCCTGTTAGTGGGCAGTGAAGGGGATGGAGGAAGGGAGCCAGGCTCCAGAAACCATGAAATGCTGCCGTCAGCTCTGAGCTCCCCGAGAAGCAGCAGGGCGGAGAGGGAGGGAATAACATGCAGCCAGAAGGACAGACCTGGATGCTGTGTGCACCTGCTTAGAAGCCACAACTCTTTGGTGTAACCCCTGCTTCCCCGCTTCATGGCTGTGTTACCCTGCACAAGTTATTTGCCTTCTCTGTGCTTTAGTGTCCCCATCTCAAAAATAGGGATAATAATAGAAAACGCGTAAGTCTGAGGTTATGTGTATTAATACGTACAAAGGACAGGGACTGTGGCATCTGACTGGGTTAAAGAAGTGTGGACTATCTTTTGTAGCCTCTGCAGGGGTTCCTGCCTCTCCCAGCCAGGCCGAGCCTGCTCTGCCAGCTGAAATGTCAACATGGGCGGTTCCTGTCTGAAGTCCCCACAGACAAAGGACGCTTTGCACCCAGGGGACCTGAGCAGTGTCCTTTTCTGTTTGTCTCACAGAGGCCTTCCTTTTCTGGCCGCAGCTGACCCGAGGGTGGGCGGACCCCGCAGCAGGCTCTGCTGCTGAGTCATCCTGCCTGGCCTGCCTGGCTGGAGTGACCTAGCAGGAGAAGCTGACTCCCCTGCAGGCTGAATCTGTCCTGGGGGTGGGGTGGGGAGGGTGGTAACATTTTATTTAGGGGGATCAAAAAGCCTCGGGATGAAACAATGGTGGGTTTTTTTATGGGTATGGTGGGCTGTTTGCCAAAGCCTGGCCTGCCAAAGAGTGCTGGTAAAGGAGGGACTGTTGTCACTGGGCTTTTGGCCATGAATTTGCATCCTAGCAGGAGGCAGGAGGCAGCAGCCTAGGAAGGCCTGGTCTTATTTTTATCGCGTAAGAATGAGGTACCCTTTGGTAGAGATGCTGAGAGTCTGTTTCACTTCCACAGCTACACATGCTGAGTAATAATGATTGCTAACTTTTTTGATCACTTGATGTCTGCCAGGCTCTCCACCAAGCTTCAAAGCATTCTCTCATTCAGTCCTTACCAGCTTGTGAACTAGGTTCTATTCTTATTTCTATTTAACCCGTGAGGGAACCGACTTTCAGAGAGGTTAAGTCAGTTGTGTGAGGTCACACAGCAGTAGGTGGCAGAGCAGGCAGTCTGATGCCGAGGCACAATCTCTCGATGGGTACACCTCGCAGGTGGCTGTAGGAGTTACTGGGGCGTGTGCAGCAGGGAGTCTCACATGCGGTGGGTGTACAAGAAATGACCTCCATCCCTTTTATCACTGTTATTTATTCCTTCAAAACAAACAAACAGCAACCATTCAACATGGCCATGTGATTTTGGAGGGATGATTTTGGTCCTGCTTGAGGATTTGTCTTGTGCCTTGGTTCCACATCACTAGGACACAGGCAGTCTGCACACAGAGACCTCAGGAACGTGACACCCCGGCCCCCTGCTTCTATTGCTTTCAGACTGTCTTGGGCTGACCTTGTTTAGTAGCAGGATGACCTTCACTCTCCATATCTTTATTTCATGGTTCAGGACTCAAGTGTGTAGGTTGTAGAAATTTTACAAATTCCAGACAGGCTTACCACATTTAAAATACCACTGACGAGTGTGTAACGCCTACCTTTTTAACTCCATGTAGGTCAGATACATAGTACTCTCAGAGAGCAAGAACTTTCCTAAAGCAACTCGGAACCGGGCCATTTTGCTTGCTTGCTGGTGGCCTGATAATACCAGGGCTTCTCGGTGTTGCTAAGAGTTTCCAAGGAGAGAGATTTGCTTCCCTCCCATTTTCCCCTTCCAGGGCACCAGAACGAGCCCGCTGCTGGAGCCCAGGACACATTCTTCACTTGGTCACCATCAAAATCAAATTACCAAGTACGCAGGTGCTGACGAAGCCTGTCACTACACAAAATTAATTATTTTAAAAAAGGTAAATGACCCAGATTCCTGTGGTGTGTCTTTTTGGGGCCCAGGAAATGCCCTTCCCCCCTCAAGTGAATTGGAGGTGCCTCAGATGATGTCAGCGCTCACTCTGCAGTGACAGAGGTATGGGTTGGCAGGATCTGCAGCATGAGCCTGGGCTCCGGCTGCCATTTGGGCTCCTGTCGGTGTCACCGTGGAGACCATTAATCTTCAACTTACAGCTGAGCCTTTTCGGGGCATTGAGTTTTCTTGTTCTGTTTTGTTCAGCATGGCATTCAAGATTCCTTCACAGAAATCTGTGTCGGAGCAGGAAAATGCTATGTGAATTATGTCCTCGTGAAGTCACCATCTGGCCAATATTCATCTTGCTTAGTGAAATATCAAGGATATCCTTCAGCACAGATGCTGCGGGGCAAGAACATAGCACACAAGTGACCGCAGTCATAAACCAACACGCAATCAAGTGTAATTAATGCACCTGGTGCCCACTTCAGAGTTCCAATCCCGCAGTTACACACGGGTTGGCTTTTCCTTTTCATATGTGGCTTTTTGTTGTCAGGTTTTTATTTTTTTCTTCCCTTTTGGGGTGGGGATAGATGTTTGCAGTTTGAATTGGCCCTGGCATTTTCAGCAGTAAATAAGCCACCATCATGGAGATGGTGAAAATGGGAGTGTTTGTATGTGTTCAAGAAACTGCATCACATGCAACCAGTTCAATACTGAGCAGCATTCTGTGCCTTGAAAAGGCCATTGTCCCGTGCGTCTGGAATCCGTTCCTCTGTTGACACTCACTGGCTTTTGAAGGCCAGGCCCAGATACTGGCCTCCAAGTGCTTTTGTGCCTGATGGAAGAAGCGAAGGGATCCAAAACTTGGAAAAATAAAAGATAAAAACACAAAACAGCCCACCATGACTTCTCTATCAGCAGGATTTCATAGCCGCCTTCCTCTTTTTCCACACTGGCCTTGCCCTGGTGGTGTTTTAAAGTGGTGATGGGAGATGCCTCACTGGAACTGAAACTCTGTAAGCTGTGAATGCTTTCTTTGGATGGAGACCTGGGGGTTAACAAGTGGGGCAAAGGTGGGGAGCAGAAGTTGCAGAAGAGAAACAGTGATATGAGGGCTCCCTATAATCCAAGAGCCATGTAAGTAAGGTGTAGAGCTATGGGAGGCAGGGGGGCCTTTACCTGGGGTTCAGGGACACATAAAGAAAGTGACCTGGGCTCACTTGCAGTGTTTCTGCTGTGCATAGAGGAGAGGAAGGATGCTCCTACAGTGCCCTTGCTATGGGCAGTGCAGCCTGAGTGCATATGGCAGCTGTGAGCTCATCCTCCTGTGTCACTTCTACACAGAAATAGCAAAATTGCAGTTAGCAATTAAAGGTTTCAAAGGCCCCTGAGTGTCGTTAGGGGCTTGTCAATGCCTTTCTCCGAGCTGCAGGATGAATGGCTCCCAATTGTCTCCTATCAAATTAAAGCTCCTTATCATAGGCTGTAGCATCCTCTGCTAATTGGTGCCTGCTTACCTAATTCATCTTTCATTCTGAAGCACCTTGTCCCATCATCTGAGAGCCATCTTCCAAGTCTTCTAATTGCCAGCTCTCTTCAAATCAATTCCATTCAACAGATGTGCACTGGATTTCTACTCAGAGCCAGGCCCTGATAGCAGGGGAGGCAGTTAGGTAAATGAATCAGAGAGCATCGGCATTATACTATAGAAAGCCTTTGTAGTGTCTGAAAGAGGAGGCAATAATTTGAGTCTTGTTCCAAACTTAGGAGCTAAATAATCTTGCTTAAACTCTCCAAGCGTCTGTTCAGGAAGCTTGGGGGTAAATGGGGATAATAATGCAGAGTTGCTGTAAGAATTGAATGAGATTGTATCTATCTATTTGTCTGTCTATCTATCTATCTATCTATCTATCTATCTATCTATCTATCTATCTATCTATATTTGACATACATATTTCACAAATGTATATTTCAGATATATACCAATACTGTATATATAAAGCCCGAAGAACCCATCGTTATTTTTACTGGAATGCAGCCGGGGTCATGAGGGAGGAGTAGTCATCTCTGCCTACAAAGGTCTGCAAAGGTTTTGTGGAGGAAAAGAGACGTGAGATAAGCTTTTCTTCTTCCAGTAGACATGAGAAGAAAGGGCAGTTCAAGTGCAGGTAACGAGATGTGAAATCAGGGAGACAGGAAACAGCCAGGACATTTCAGAAAGGGCAAGTACACCTAGAGCCCTGGTTTCCATGGGGGCGGGGAGGGATGCCAGTGGTGGGAGATGGCCCTAGAGAGGCAGTTGGTGTCTGCAGTGATGTCTCCAGACCTTCAGGGTGTTGTGTGATTTCCACCCTCCTTCTCAGCACTTCTCACCTTCAGCTTCCCATTTAGTCTTACCTTCCCATGTAGCCCTTGGCACCACTGAGAGTGGTTAAACAGCATCTGTCACTTTGCCTGTGCTCAGCTTGGAAAATCCTCCAGGATGGGGACCTCATGGAAGATTTCCCTCACAACCACGCTTTCCCAATCCTTTGCCTACAGAAGGAGAAAGTGGTATTGCTTTACCAGCTGGAGTGAACGCACAGATGTGGAGTAGGACTAGGGAGAATAGGCCGAGGGATGGGTGAGCAGAACCCAGAGAGCGATCTGACACCCTTTCCTGGTGACCTCAAATGAATCAGTAGCCTCTTTGATCTGAACTTTTTGTATCCTCAGCACAAGGGCCTCATGTTCCTAAGGAGGTTCTGAGAAGGAGGGAGGAGGCATGGGGACTTTAAGGGAAGAGTACAGCCTAAAGAGAACTTTGATTTCCCTGATTGTGACTGGGTGGCTGGGAAAAAAAGCAAAAGAGTGTGGCAGGTTTATATTGGCTTGTTTGCCTGGAAGGGCTTGGTGTTCCCACGGCTGCACACCTTTCCTCTCCTTCTCGGCAAACAATGCCCCAGATGGGGCTCTGGTTGCCAGTCAGTGCTTTGATGTCACACTTTGAGCCTGTCTATCAGGAGTATCAGGAGGTGTGTGTGCGGTGGTAGCCAGCATAGCTCTGGTGTTAACCCTCATAAAACCATGGGAGGAGAGAGTCTGGACTCAGCAAGAGATCTTAGGCAAGAGATTGACACTTGCCTAAGTCTCCTTAAAAGTAAGTGACTGGGTCGGGTTGAAATTGAGACCGTTCACACCAAGTTCATGCTCTTTCCACCATTTCACCCGTAAAGCTGTCCATCATGCTCCTGATGCACCAGAGCATGGGTCACTGTAGTACCAAGAGGGAAGAGCAGGCTGCATCAGGAACTCCATGAGAAACAATCATATGGATTGGAGCTTGCAAGTTTCAAACTTCAAAACTGTGGGGAGGAGACCCAACAAAGGACAGGGAGAGCAGTGGTGAACCCTAGTAAGAAATGGGAGGGAAAAGCTCTGTGTGGAGTTTAAAGTTGGAGGTCTAGCATTTAACTGTAGATCACCAGAAAGAGGAAAACAGGGGCGTTGGAGAGTGGGCATGGCTAGGTTCATGGTTGTGAGGGATCCGTCGTTGCTCAGAAAATACTTCAGAAACAGCCACTGAGTGCAAGTGTGAAAGAAACATGAAGCGCTTACTGTGTGCAATGTGAGAAAGAGGAAAAAGCAGGGTTCCTGACTTCAAGAAGAACATGCTCTCTCACTCCCTTTAGTTATGCCCACTGTGTCAGGGAGGGCGCCTGAGCCTGGTCAGTTTAATTCCAGAAAGTCTGACTGGCCACACCCACATCAGAAGTCCTGGTGGGATGCAATAGGCGACTTCTTCTTCCCACTGTTTATCTGTCCTCTCGTGCAGAATCAACCTGGGAAGGGCTTCTAGGTGTTTCCCTCTCTCTCGAAGACTCCCTCTTCCCCTCAATAGCCCCTCTGTCTTTGCATCCCAGGGAGGTTGCATCAGACCCTGGAAGTTTCCTGCCTGCCCCCTTTCTCCAGTCCGCAGTAGTGAGGTTGGATCCTCCAAGCTTCAGATCCTCCACGGTCTTCACAGAGCAGCATCCACTGCACAAACAGTGATCTCCCATGTTAATTTCCCGTCTTAGTGCAGAGCTTCACCCTGTTCTTGTGCTCATAGAATCCTGTCAATTAGTCTACTATGTTTTGTTGAAGATTTTCTCCCCACGAAGGGTGAGAAAGAATGAAGTTGTTGAAAGGCAAAGGAGAACTCAGAAACGCCAAATCTTGAGAAGGGCTTAGCTGGAAGACATATGATCCCTTATTCCATGAAGCCCTCCTGACCGCCACAGACTGAAGTGATGTTGACCACACTTGTTGGAAAGCTAGGGATCCCGCAAGTGTCTGCTTAATTGAGCACGTAGTACATAGCTGTCTAGGATAAGTCTTACAGCGATGTCACTTTGGGACATAGGCATTTTATATCTAGTAATGTGGACATTATTAGAATTCCTAAGTGGGAATCCACTCTCTCCCATTCAGCTGCCGGCCCGAGGCAAATTTCTGGATCTCCCTAAGTCTTAGTTTCTAAGAATATAAAATATACATAATGAGGATATTTTCTTCACTGGACTATGGTGCACATCCGAAGAGATTATTCATGTCCATAGTGCTGGGCCTGTAGTAAATACTCAGTAAGTCTCAGTGATTATTACTTTTCTAGGAGGCAGAGGGGAGAGAGATGGCTTTGTGTGATAGTCAGGAACATGGAGGAGGCTGGACATAAACTCATTTTAGAGGGTGGGGGCAGAGAGCATTGAATACTTACTGTGCATTTGCACCTGGCATGTGCTTGCTGATTTCATCCTCAGCACAAGCCTTCAAGTTTCCCTTTGTCAAGACGAATAGACTGAGCTCAGGGATGTTATGCTCAGGGATGCTCAAGGTCACACGTCTAATTAATTACACAGCTTGGCCTCAAACTCAAATTTATCTGACCTCAGAGTAAGGCATTTTAGGGACAGGCAAAGACCCAGGAGTAGGAAAGCCCCAGGTCATCCAGACTCCTTGATTATAAGAGAAGGAATATGTAAAAGTAGAAAGATAGTGCTGGAAAGGAAAGGCAGGTGGGGCTGGGAGAAGAAGTTCTCCAGTGTCAGGCCAAGGAAGTTGGACTTTCTTCAAAAAATACTAGAATGCCATTTCTGGGGTGGGTACAGAAAGAAAGCTGATGAAAGGGGTGGAAAGGGGTCCAGATTATATGACAGACCATGTCATTGGGAGTTGAAGATCTCAGCAGGAGTGATCAAAGAGAAGTCTTGGTGTTGGCCACTCTCCCCTGTGTGCTCAGAAATACCCGTCCTTTGTCTTGCGTTCAGTGATGCTGTTTGTAGGATTTCCAGCTCACATCTCAGCATCTGAATGTTCTGCAAACAGCAGCCAGGTTCTGTGGGGGAGGGAAGTGCTGCCCACGAGAATACTGTTAAAGGAGCAACTGCTTCATCTGCCTTCTCCGGAGTGCCATGAACTGCGGAATACTGCTGGGCCAGATGCTCCCATCCCAAGCAGCTGTGTCTTGGGATTCAAAGAGGGTCTCCCAGCATTCCCACTAGTTAGCAGCACAACTGTGCACAATCACTTCACCTCTCAGAACTTCATCTCCCTTTTTAACATGGGAAGAAAACAGTAGCCTCTGTTCTAACCATTCTGATGTGAGTAGCAAGGAAGCTCATCTTTCTGAAAACTGCAGAATTATTCTCTAAGCCTTCCATTTGCCACCCTGATACCTTCTTCCTCCTTCTCCCATCCAGAAGTATACTTGATAGAATTTAATAATTAGGTTTAGTTCCAGAAACATGTGTAGGCCACCAAAGTAGGCACTGAACATGCAGAAGTGAAGGAGGTGCCATCCTATCTTTAAACCTTTCTCTCTTTACTAGAAGAATTACAGGCGGGAACATAAATGGCCACAGGTAACTCAGATCCCCTCCACCCATCCCTCCCAGTACTGGCAAGGTATCACGTGAGCACTTTCAATGCAAGGCACTGACTCCTTTCCTTACGTTTGTTATTTTATTGAATCTATAAAACAAGTCTGCCTTGGAGACTTTAAAACAGAAGCTCATCAAGAGAAATGTGCCCAAGGCCATCCAGATACTGAGTGGCCATCAGAATTCTAATCATGACACCAGACTTCAAAACTTTTCTTTTGCCAACTAGCCTTAAAATTGGTCAAATATGCCTCCTTTTTCAAACCGACCTTTTACTTCCCACCCATATGCAGGCGCCTGATTTCAGGGTCTCTCCTTTCTCACAGAAATGATTGAAATAACCAGTGCCCTGGTCTCCCTGCATCTAGCTTACATCTTTCAAATCCATCCACCCCAAGGCCACCAGAGTGGACCTTCTCAAACGCAGGTATAATCATGTCACTGCTGTTTTAAACTCTTGAATGGCTTCCTCAGTCTACAAGATAAGGTCTAAATTCCCTGATGTGCCATGCAGATCCCTTTCTGATCCTACCTTTGCAAACTTTCAATGCCCTCCTGCACCCTCCAGCCAAGCAAACAAGAACACAGACCTAGCCCCACCCATCAAGTCCTCCCTGGGTCCATATGCTGGAATTCCATTTTTTCTTTCATCAATTTAAGAAAACCCTCATGTCTTAAAATCAAAGGTTCCCTCTTATAAAATGCCTCTCTGAACCAACATATGCCCAGCTAACCAACCCATACCTAGTACTCTCTACTATAATTGGGAGTTTTAGTAGAAGAAAGTTGATCTGACCAACAATACCAGGACGTCCCTGACATAACATGGGACAAAGGATGGAGCATTTAACTCCTTGTCGCTGGTAATAGTCTTTGGGAACACGTCACAGATTGGCACTATCTGAGCTGGATTTCAAAGGAAAAATTGGATGCATTTAGGTCATTGTGCCTTGGATTCCAGCCATCACCAGGGAGAATGTCAATATTGAAACCTGTTGAGTATGAAGAAGATAAAGTCCCCCAAATAAACCAGGATCGCGGTGTCTTTTGTTCCTCTAGGTTGGGCTGCCGGCGGCTGGTTAGGGCAATGAGCCAGGTGTCCCTTGGCACGTTGACATTTTAAGAGCTCTGGCACCAGTGGCAAGTGTGGGTTAATTTGATATTTACTAAGATTCACTTGCTTTGTAAACATCGAGGTCTGGCTATTGGTGAGGGGACTGTGGACTGTTGACAGCTGTCATCATTTTACTGACTCAGACATCTTTTGTTGCTCTTAGAAAACAAACACCAACCTTCTGACTGCCTTTAGGAACCTGGGACTCTCATAAAACAGCACTATCTGGGACATTGTTCTCTGGGAAACCAGAAACAGGTTCCTTAAGCCCTGACCACACCAGCAAAGAGAACAAAAAAACAATCACTGTCATTGTCACCATCGCTGTTGTGATCATCATCATCATCATCATCATCATCATCATGGCATTCTCTGTCTTCTAAGACCCTCTGTAAGATTGCTAAGAACCATCTTCCGTTTGGTCCCATCTAACTTTAAATGTGCCAAGTAAGGACATCCTCATTCGCAAGAAGATGGTTCTCTGCTTCTGCAATTTATATTTTAATCTTATTACAACCTATCTTTTTGTTTTTTCATTTTTTTCACTTTTTACATTTCTACCACATAGCTCCTATTTAAATCCGTAAATCTTAATACAAATGAACACTGACTTTGTTGGGATTTATGTATTTTGAGTATGTATAGCCTATAATTATGCCTTCTGTCCCCGAACACATTTTTAGGTCTTACTTTTTTTTGTTAAAGTCAGCCCCTCTATTCTCTCATTTTATTTCCAATGCTTCTGCTTCTTTTAGAACGTGAATTTTGTTAGAAGGATTATTACTTCCCTGCCGCTAAGAGTGGATTAGGCCATCTGTCATGAATCCTCACCTGACAAAGAGAATGTTAACAACTACTACTTAGGATGGACTTGGTACTAACCTGGCACTGGATACGATTTCTGACCTAAATTTATTGTTTCACTGATTCTTACAATGGCCCTGAAGGTCTGGGGCTATTACTGTTCCCAACCTACAGGTGTAGGGATTAGGCTCAGGGGGGTTGAATTACATGTTGAAGGTCAGAGAGTTGGTGAATGATAGAATCCGCCTGCCTCTGATCCAAAGTCCAATGTCCCACACAGCCTTTCACTTTGAGCTTCCACTGACATTACTTTTTATTTCTCCTTCTTTAAAAATTACTTTAAATATAGAAAATAAGATCTGGCTTGGACACAGGAAGGGGAACATCACTGTGTCCTGGGAGTGGAGACAGCACATATGTCTTACCCAAATGATTGAGCCACAAGTTACCCACACAGAAATGAAACTGCACACAGCACAAGCAAAATTGAACTTGGGAAAGTATAATTAAAAAAAAAAAAAAAAAAAAAAAGAAAATAAGATCTGGGAGTCAGAAAATACTGGACACCCTACAATTCTTTAGGGCTCCCAGGAGGGGTGAAATTCCAGGGGTGGTTAAATCTGTTTGAATTCAATTTTTAGGAGTTATAATTTGACAAGAAGCTCTAACAACACACTCCACTGGCAGCCAGGACTGCAGCAGCCTTGCCTGTCTGCCATGATCTTACTTTGTTCCTCTCCGTTTTCCTGGCGTGGTTTGTCCTTTATAAACCAGCCTCATCTGGGAATAGTGTGCATTTGGTTAATTACCTTTGCAGAGCCAGCAGATGGTGCAGAAAGCACTGCATTGTCGGAGGACCTAAGCCAAAAAAGAGAAGAGGGAGAGAGGGTGGCATCTGTTTATTTGTTTAATTTCTTCAAGAGGAAATGGTGGGTATAAAAATAAAACTAGTCATCACTAGGCATCTCAAAGTGAGGAACACTTTTACCGTCACATAACAATGGTTTAAAATAAAATTCTATTTCAGTCCCCAAAGCTTTGGAAATTTGAAGAAGTATCTGAAACCTGGAACTGGCCGTGCTGGCTCAGTGAGGGTCCATTGGCCAATCCTGAACACCGGCCAAGTTTACCTGTCAGATGCTGTGCCCCAGACCTAGGCATGGAAAACCAGCCAGCAAAGCAGGTTCCCCATAGAAGCCCCCACCATCACCTTCTTCTCCATTTAGCCAAAGACCAGGTTAGTTTCTAATTAACAGGGTTTAATAGCCTCCCTTTCTACAGTTTTGGTGGTAGATGTCCCACATGTAATCTATACCACTGTCCTTGGAATCAGAGACTATTCCAGATGAAAGGACCCTTAAAACCATTGCAGTCAAACCCCCTCATTTCAGAGAGTAGGACACTGGGACCCAGAGCAGAGAAGGGCTTTACCGAAGTCACCAAGCCTGTTAGTGGCAGAGCCAGAATTAGAAGTGAAGTTCCCTTATCTCTCAGCTTGCCGCCTCACCCCTGCTATGCCAGGTAATCAGAAGAGGGAGAGGCAGGGAAAGTTTGGAGAGATTCCAGATGGCTCCGTGAGCAAAGTCTTAGAAAAACTGCCTGCTGCAGAAAGGAGCTAAATGATCAAACCACCGAGGTAGCAGGCACATGACCTGAGAAACAAGAAATAGTCCAGAGTAACTAGAATACTGGGTGTCCGAGACAGGGCAAGACAGATTGTGGGGACTTGATTGTGAAGGGCTTTGTCATCAAGAAAATGCAGCACCAAAGATGTAAGTAGGAAACAGTTACGTCTCGGCCTGTGCCCAAGATGGTCGTAATGTGAGGATGGGTTGATGAGGGAGATTAGGAGGGGGAGGTCACCCAGGAGCTAGATGAGAAGTGTCCAAATCAATCTGGTGGTAATGGAAATAAAGAGGTTTCATCTCCCTTCACTCCACAGGAACGTCTCTGTTCAAGGTCACTAATGCCCTTGGCCTTGCCAGATCCAATGGCTACTTCTCTGACCTTACATTTCTTCATATAATCAACCACTATGTTTTTCAGATACTTCATAAGGCAGGCGGGGGTGGAGGTGGGTGTAGAGAGCTGTGCTTAAAAATAAGAAATGGATGGCCAGACGTGGTGGCTCACGCCTGTAATCCCAACACTTTGGGAGGCCAGGGCGGGCAGATCATGAGGTCAGGAGATCGAGACCATCCTGGCTAACATGGTGAAACCCCATCTCTACTAAAAATACAAAAAAAAAAAATTAGCTTTCTGCAGGTACTGCAGTCCCTGCCTGAGGAAGACAGGAGAATGGCCTGAACCCGGAGTGAGCTTGCAGGAGGGGAGATCGCGCCACTGCACTCCAGCCTGGGCGACAGAGTGAGACTCCATCTAAAAAAAAAAAAAAAAAAAAAGAAAGAAAGAAATGGAAATCTCCTTGGAGAGAGGAAGACAACTCCCTTCAGGATCCAGCCCCTCCCTAGCAAGGAGCTCCCACTAGGTCAAACCACACAGGGAGCAGCCCCAGTCCCATTACAAGAGAAGTCCTATATTTGGGTCAAATACTGAATTGAAAATATAGCACTTACGACATATGTGATCTGTTCTAGCTACAGACATGGTTTTCATCATCAACAGGTAATAGTCAAAATACCTTAGCAAGCAGGTAAACTTCTATGACTTTTTTCTACTTTCCATTCTTAACTCCATCATTATCTTTCTTCTGAATAAACTGAGCTAGCAACAAACCAACGATTTAGAAAGCTAACAAAATGTTATACAATCTCACAGAAGTTTAAGTTCCAGATCAAGGGAAGTGATAGGCCTGCATTCTTCTGCATTGATTTGACCATATCTGGAGTTCATTCTCTGCCCAGTTCTGGCCTTACATTTGCAAAGAGACAATTACAAGATGGAGAAATAACCCAGCATGGGAAGCCCATCAACAAATCTAAATGTGTGCCTGTGAGGCCTAGATACATTTTGCTCTGTGAAATCTTTATGCTCCCTCAATAACTGTTTTCCAGTGTTTGAAGGACTATATGTTGACAATAAAGCAGGTTGATTTCAGAAGAAAAACTTCTAGCCAATAGGTAAATCATCCATGAAGTTGAATTAGCTTCACGTAAACACTGATCTTCAAAGGGATTGACTGCTGAGAGGGACAGCTGCTTTCTGTACCTGGAAGTGTTCGTGCATATGCCTCATGGCCACCTGCAGAGACCAGAGAGCTGTGGGTCCTGTTCATGGAAGAGTCTAAATTATTTGAAATGTAGTCTTCTCTTAGTGACCGTCAACAGGTCCCAGAATTTCTTAGAGATGTCCAGTAGGCTGAAAAGTACTGGCGTTGTCAGGAGTCAGGAAATAAGAGAGAGAATGGTAAGAGGAATATGAGTTTAACATGAGACAGAACTCTAGAAACTGTTAAAGGGGCTTCCCAGAACTTCGATTTTCTCTTTCTTGCCCAATGATACACTCTCCTCACCCTCTATTTTCCCCACTTTCAAAATACTTCTTCAAGAAAGGATAATGTTAATTTATACTAACATGTAAATGGCTTCTTAGAATCCACAATCTTCTCTTCCCAGAGTCATTTTGCCTACTTCTAAGGGATAAAATCTAAAGCTAATGAATTGACTGTATTAGGCAGTTGTATGGAGAAATGAAGAAACCAGCGGTTAGGATTTGGGTTACGGTTGCCAAGTATTGACTGCAAGTAACAGAAATTACCTCCAACTAACTTTAGCACAAAATGAATCTGTTTGAAGAACACAGGTAATATGGTTTGGATCTTTGTCTCCTCAAAATCTCCTGTTGACATATTCCCAGTGTTGGAGGTGGGGTTTGGTTGGAGGTGATTGAATCCTGGGGAAAAATCCCTCATGCATGGTTTAGCACCATCCCTGTGGTGATAAGTGAGTTCTCGCTCCGTTAGTTCTGGTTGTTTAAAATAGTCTGGGACCTCTCTCTTATCCCTCTTTTACTCCTGCTCTCACCATGTGATATTCCCAATGTACCTTCAACTTCTACCATGATGGTAAGCTCCCTGAGCAGATGCCAGCACCATGCGTCTTGTACAGCCTGCAGAACCAAGAGCCAAATAAACCTCTGTTCTTTATAAATTACCCAGCCTCAGATGTTTCTTTATAGCAATGCAAAAATGGCCAAACACAACAAGGGAATCCCACAGAAGTAAGGAATCAACAACTAAGATTCAGGAAAGACATGAACCATGTAGCTCCGGGGGCCTTGGAAGTAAGGATAGGTGAAACTTCTCTCCTGCAACTGCGACCACAGTACGCAGCTCTACTGTCCATTTTTGCCACATCTGTGTGCCTCAATATTCAAATTACCAAGAGAGAAAAATGGCCAATCTTGGATCATGTGATCCCTTGGAAGCTAGGAGAGATCTGTTGCCAGGTGCAGAGACATAATCAGATATAGGAAAAGGCATAAATGCAGGACTAAGGACATCTGAGTAGCCTGAAATCACATCACATAAATAGTCTTGTGAGTGACCTCACATCACCACCATGCTCACAGACACCTGGGTGGCTCCCAGTTGCTAACAGGTGAAGTCCAAGTTCTATAGCAAGGTATCTGCAGTCTGTGTGCCCTTGCCCTGGACCACTTTACTCACCTGGTGACTGCGGTGTGTCCCTCTGAGTGACCCTCCTGCTGCTGTGGACCTGTCAGTGACCGTAGTGCTCTTGTTCTCTGTAGTATCATTCCCAACCTTGCTGATTTCCTGTTCACCCTCACAGATAATAGGGCCAAGATAACTGGCCTCATCCACAAAGCCTCTATCCTCTCTCTGGTATTTTTACTGACTTCAATTTTTTTTGAGGTTTATGGTTTTATTGAGCTTGTTTCCTGTGAGTACATGAAATCTTTGGTGGAATGAGGCAGGATATAAACAATTCCCACCTTTTAGAGATGGGGCAGAAGTTACAGTAGATTTGAAGAACCATGTTTCCTTTCTCCTCTCTCCATTTCCAGGTAGCCTCGCAATGCCTGGCACGTAGGAGGTGCACGGTGCGTATCCACTTGATAACCTACTGAGGATTGCAGACTTTTAGTCCACACAACCAACAACCAAAGCCAGATCCAGCTTGTGACGCCTGAGGCTTGTATAGCTTGGGAGGTTCTTTGGGGAAAAAAAGTACTAAGATGTCGTACTTTTGCAATTTCTGCAAAAACAGATGACATGAGGAATATCTTTTAAGGGGACCATGCAAGAGAGTAGCCTGAGGCAGACGTTTCTTACCTTCAGGGGAAATCCTCCTCTGCACATGACCAGCCAGGCCTCCAGGTGAGTGGTATTCGTATCATTTCACATAAAAGAAATAGATGAAGAGAAGGTTTAACCTTCATCTAGTCATTACCATGTGCCATTTAATCCACACAACACTGTGAAGGAGGATGTATTAGTTCCTCATAGCTGCCATAACAAGTGATCACAGACATGGTGGCTTAAAGGAACAGGAATGTATTCTCTCACAATTCTAGAGATCAGGAATACAAAATCAAGGTGTTGATGGGGACATTTGCCCTATGGAGGCTCTAGGGAGAATCTGTTTACCCTCAATCTCCTTTACTCATTTACTTGACTTGCAAGAACCATCAAAGTAATGAAGTTTATACCCTCTGCATAAACAGATGGTGGCAGAACTGAGTTAAAGATCTTGCACAACTTCAAGACCCCACCTAGGAAGTCTTTCTTGGAGGATTTACTTAGAAGTCTTACTGCTTGGAAGTCTCTCCAAGGCTCATGCCACTGTCTTTCTCTTCTGCACTTTTGTATCCCTTTATTACCCATGCCAGTATCTTTGACCTTGACCTTAAGCTATTTGTAATACTGATTACACTCTCATCATAAGGAACTAACAGCTTCTGGCTTTAGTGTTTACATTTTTCACTGTGGGTCAGGTTTCCGGAAACTGTGCTGGAGCAATATTGGCCTTCTTCTGCTGCCACACACACCAAATGAGCACCCACCTCAGGCCCTGCTGCTGAGTTCTCCTGGGGTTTTGGTGGCCTTTTCCTATGTCTTGTGCCTCTTCTTTCTTGCCATTTAGAATCTCAGTTTAAATTCTGTATTCTCATTTGATTTGATTAAGCCAACTTAAAAGAGATATTGTTGAGAAAATAAGGGAAAATTTGACTATAGTTTTGGTATTGAAAAGTATTAAAGACTATGTATTCATTTTTTAAGATGTGTTAATGCTTTTGTGAATTTGTGGTGTTTTTAAAGCCTTATTTGTTAGAAATGCTGAAGTGTTTATGGGAGAAATGATATGATGTCTTGGAATTGATAGGACATATTCCAACAACAATAACAAAATGGTATAGAAAATATAACAAAGGCTGGGTGCAGTGGTTCAAACCTGTAATCTCAGCACTTTGGGAGGCTTGAGGCAGGAGCATTGCTTGAGCCCAGGAGTCTGAGACTAGTCTGGCAATGTGACAAGACCCCATCTCTTAAAAAAATAAAAGTAGCCCAGTGTGGTAGGGTGCACCTTTGGTCCCTAGTACTTGGGAGGCTGAGGTGGGAGGATCACTTAAACCCAGGAAGTTGTGGCTGCAGTGAGCTATGTTCATGACACTGCACTCCAGCCTGGGCGATGGAGTGAGATGCTGTCTCAAAAAATAAATAAATAAATAAATAGGAAAGAAAATATAATGGAGGTAAATAAAACAAGGGTATGAAACTACTAAATACTGTAAATACTATTAAAGTGGAGGTAACTGGGGCTTCATTATATTATTCCTTGAACTCTGTGAATGCTGAAAAGATGCCATAATAAAAAGATATACATGTGTATGTATAGTATGTGTGAAAAATTGAATATTACATTCTCTGAGAGGCCTCCAACTGTCCAAGTCTAAAGTATCTACTTTAAAGTGTCTAAAGTTAGCACATGGTAGGTGCTCAGTAAGTGATTACTAGCTGAATGAATCCAGACTCTAAACTCCAAGACAACATGTTCACTCATCTTCTGCATCTACATGGCCCTTTATCATGATGTAAGGCTCTTGAACAGATTGTTCAGAAATTAATGGTTAAATGATTGCTCATGTGGTCAGAGTCACACTTCAAAACAGCCTTGCCTAAGTCTCCTGCTTATTCTTGTGTTTAAAAGCAGTTTGGAGACTACAAGAGAGACTTTCGGGATATAGGGAAGTGTTTTTAAAATACTGTAGGAATTTTTTCAATATCCTTTATTTTTCTTACACATTTTTAACTACTGCTAATACTGTTAACTACTGTTATAATGTTCATATAAAAACAACATGATATGGTGTGGCTCTGTGCCCCCACCGAAATCTCATCTTGAATTGTACTCCCACAATTCCCATGTATTGTGGGAGGGACCTAGTGGGAGATAATTCGAATCATGGAGGCGGTTTCCTCCATGCTGTTCTCTTGGTAGTGAATAAGTCTCGCGAGATCTGATGGTTTTATCATGGGTTTCTGCTTTTGCATCTTCCTCATTTTTCTCTTGCCACTGCCATGTAAAATGTGTCTTTCGCCCCCTGCCGTGATTCTGAGGCCTCCCCAGTCATATGAAACTGTAAGTCCAATTAAACTTCTTTTTCTTCCCAGTCTTGTGTATGTCTTTATCAACAGCGTGAAAATGGACTAATACACAACACATATTTAAATGCCTTACAGATTAAATTTTAACTCAGCTGAGCCACCAATGAGTGACTTTAAATTGCCAGATTATGTTACTTTGGGGAAAGTCTCATAGTGAAGTTTTCCTGACATATTGATTTGTGTATTTGAACCTTTTTTTGAATGTGTCACTGACTTGGAAAGTCTCCTCTTTTTCATGTTTGTTTACAGGTTTAATCAGAACCTATCATGTAAAATTGCATATATGCAAACCTTTGTGCAATACCCCTATGCATGATTACGTACCCGGCAAAGAAAATTGAAATGAAAGATATGATGCCATGACAATAATTCCAACACAGACAGTTTCTTAGCTGACAAGACATTACAGGCTGCCAATCTGACTTGGACATTTAAGTTTATGATAAGGAACATGGAGTCATAGTTAAATGTTAATAGCTATTTAGTTTAATAACATTTGGACTAGTTTTGCTAAAGAACAAGTATACTGAGACTCCTTAAGAATGGCCAATTCTTTGCAGCTATTTATCTGCATAGAAAAAAAAAGTTTGTTCAATTCTATGCAACACAAACAAAATTCAAAACTAACATAAATGCTGTAGCTTACAGAAAACTGTAACTGTTGTCCATACCCTCATGACTCATTGGTTTTATTGATGGTCTTTAAATATATGACACAAATTAAAACAATTAGATTATGTTTCTATTAGCATATTACTTAGAGTTTTTAGTCATAGTTTGCATATTTGTGCTCTATGTAAGATTTCATTTGTTTGCTGCTAAACAAAAATAAACAGAAAACACTGGGTTAATGGAGATAATATGGAGTTCAGAGGGAGGTGGTCTTGGGTGCAGACCCAGGCTATGCCTAGTACCGTATATATTCCATAGCAGGTCTTTCATAAATGCTTGCTAGCTAATGGTGGCTATTCCAGGTTCCCAGTTCCCATCTTTGCCAAATCAGCTGCCTACATGCATAGCCTTGGATTCTCCAGGTCCTTCTGCTTTACATTTTATTTCACAAAATATCCCCTGTGAGGAGGATGCCACTTTGCATATCACTATTGTAGTTATGTTCAGAGCCCAAGAGGGATCTAGAAGGAAGGAGAACATTCATGAAAAAGCAATGGGTAATCAGGCCTCCCAGGCTCTGAGCCCAAGGAGCAGCTCAGCTCCTTGAAGAGTTTTGTTTCTCCAAAAGAAACCCTCAGGACAATACAGGCCTTATGCTAAGTCAACTGACCAGACCTCACCTCCTGCCACCCACCCCACCCCGAGCTTTGGGCACCGCCTGTCATCTTCTCCTAGGCATACAGCAACAAAGGCCAGTCTATTTCCCTCCACACTGGAGGGGCCATCGGGGAAATAGAGCATGTTTGCTTCAAAGTCCAAAATATCCAGTTTTCAGCTAGAAGGCCAAACTTGTTGAACTGGGAGGGAATGGAATCAAATGGGAGGCTGGGAGTTGTCGGCAGGTTTTCTAACATGGGATAGGAGCTATGGCTCCTGTAAGAGGCGGTGGGGGTGGGGCTCCAGAAGGAGGATTAAGGGAACATTGCCAGAACTGGCTGGCTCAAATCATGCACATTCTTGGCAAGAAGAGGGAGCCTTTGGATGAGGAAATCTCAAGAAGCTGCAGGAAGGGTAGTCTTTTCTCTGCCTATGTGTTTGCGAAGTGTGGAAGAGAATCACATGCTTTATTAGATTTTAAGCCAGAGAGTCAATTCTCTGCAAAAACAAAGCTGACAAACAAAACCCAAACAACTTAAATAGGTCATCAGGAAAGAGTCTTCTTGGTATTGACAATCAAATTTCCCCTGCAGATTTTACTTGTAGACACAAAGTCTGTCTTGTTGCATTGCTGGGATAGCTTCCTGCTTAGCCTCCCTGACCCCAAGATTATTCTTTTCTGTCTGCTCTGCACATGGACAGTAGAATGGCCATATTAGGTGGCATTCTGATTATGACATTTCATGGCATTACCCTTCTGTTTCTTCCTGTTGCCTACAAAATAAGGTTAGACTCTTGACCCTGAATTCAGAGTCTTCCACAATGTGTCCCCAAACTGCTTTTTCAATCAATTTTGCTTTCTGTTTCCCCTTCAAGCATCCTGCTTTCCAAATCCATGTCTCACCTCCTGTTACTCATTTTATTCCCAATGGCCACTGTTTGCTCCCATGTTTCCATGTCCGAGTTCTATCTTCTCTAAAACGTCTGCTTCAGTTGTTATACCTACTACAAAGCCTTCCCAAGAAACAATCATTATGAAAGCCAGCTTTACTGTAGCCTTGCCCTTTCACCTACTGGCACTATGATTTGGGGCTAGATATGTAACTTCTGTGAGCCTCAGTTTACTCCACTGTAAAATGAGAAAAACCTACAGGGTGGTGTGCAATTTAACTGAGAAAATCATCTAGAGTACTTAGCACAGTGTCAAGCACATAGCAAGTGATTAGAAACTCCATTTTTTAATGTATTATTATGTTTTCCATGTTCCACCTTATTTTATAGTGGCAAGAAATGTCCTCCTATCACTTTATTCTTCTTTTAAAATAATTCCCACAAGACTTTAGAAAGCCTATGAAAAAATTCACATAATCAAAAACAACTTCAGATTTACATATTTATTACCATGTGCCACTCTGTGCCAATTCACATGTGGAATCTTGTGGTAAGTCTAATTTACCACAGACATTTTAACTAACAATTATTCTACCTGCTCCCTAAAGGAGCATAAAACCCACACTTGCAATACTGCAGAATTTGTTTCCTGCTCAGGTTACCAGAACATACAGATATCATTCCATGTTTATAGAGCACTTCAGGGTTTTCAAACTACGACTTTTATTTGCTCACCACACATTCCTGGGAGTTAAGATGTGTAGCATCATTCTACTGAGGATGAGAGAGATTTACAGTGATGAAGTGAAAACACCAAGTTAATGTCGTAGACTGTGCAGAAGCAATGTAAGTAATGTGGCCACAGGGTAGATACTCAATAAGAACTGATGAAGTGATTGAATGGATGAAAGAAGTGCGCTGCTGTATTAGTCTGTTCTCGCATTGCTATAAAGCACTACCTGAGACTGGGTAATTTATTAAAAAAGAGGTTTAGTTGGTTTATGGTTCCACAGGCTGTACAGGAAGCATGGCTGGGAGACCTCAGGAAACTTACAATCATGGCAGAAGGTGAACACATCCTACATGACTGGAGCAGGAGGAAGACAGCAAAGGTGGAGGTGGTACACTCTTTTAAACAACCAGATCTCATGGGAACTCACTCAATATCATGAGAACAGCAAGGGGGAATTCCACCCCCATGGTCCAATTACCCCCTACCAGTCCCCTCTCCAACATGGGGGATTACAACTGGACATGAGTTTTGGGTGGGGACACAAATCCAAACCATATTAGGGAGGCATCAGGGCTGAGAGAGAGAATACATCAAAAGTTAGAAGAGAGTAAGATTTGTCTACAATGTTCTTCACAAAGTTGAAGGGCTGTATTTGCAAGGCTATTTCAGTTTTGACAGAATTACCACCTGGATTTGATTAAAGCAAAGTAAAATCTACTGACTCCTACAAATGAGAAGCCAGAGGACCAAGCTGCCTTTTGTCTAAGAGTTGATTCAGGGCTCAAGTGAGGTTGTTGGTTTTCTTTCTCTCACTGTCTCTCTCTCTCTCTCTCACACACACACACACACACATTCCCTACTTTGCCAGTCAGACTTCTCGTGCTTAAAGGAGAAGACAGCACCAATGCCCTGATGAAGTGATTGAATGGATGAAAGAAGTCCGCTGCACATCCTTCCTGTTCTAAGGTCAAGATGATAAAAAGGGGTAGGGAGGAAATGTACTGGGCTTCCAAATCCAACAACTAAAACGAGGCCCTGGTAACTCCATATGAAAGAGATTTTAGTCATTTATGGAGTGTCAAAGTGACCATCTGTATTCTATAGTGATATGGACTGCTGTTCTCCCAGTCTGGCCCTGAAACGCCAGGAAATGAAAATAGTTCACTTCCATTGGGCACTTACCAAATGTCAGCCTCTGTTATTTTATTTATGTATTATCTCACAGAGTTCTTTAAGCAACTACTTACTGTAGTTCTGATGTGGTTTGGCTGTGTCCCCACCCAGATCTCATCTTGAGTTGTAACTCCACAATTGCCATGTGTCATGAGAGGATCCTGGTGGGAGGTAATTGAATCATGACGGTGGGTTTTTCCCATGCTGTTCTTGTGATAGTGAATAAGTCTCAGAAGATCTGATGGTTTTAAAAACAGGAGTTTTCCTGCACAAGCTCTCTCTTTGCCTGCTGCCATCCATGTAAGATGTGACTTTCCTCCTTGCCTTCTACCATGATTGTGAGGCCTCCCCAGCCATGTGGAACTATAAGTCCATTAAAACCTCTTTTTCTTTCCAGTGTCAGTTATGTCTTTATCAGCAGCATGAAAACAGACTAATACAGTAATTGGTACTGAGAGTGGGGTGCTGCTGAAAAGTTACCTGAAAATGTGGAAGCAGCTTTAGAACTGTGTAACAGGCAGAGGTTGGAACAGTTTGGAGGGCTCAGAAGAAGCAAGGAAAATGTGGGAAAGTTTGGAACTTTCTAGAGACTTGTTGAATGGCCTTGCCCAAAATGCTGATAGTGATATGGGCAATAAAGTCCAAGCTGAGGTGGTCTCAGATGCAGATTAGGAACTTGTTGGGAACTGGAGCAAAAGTGACTCTTGTTATGTTTTAGCAAAGAGACTGGCAGCATTTTCTTCCTGCCATAGAAATTTGTGGAACTTTGAACTTGAGAGAGATGATTTAGGTTATCTGGTGGAAGAAATCTCTAAGCAGCAAAGCATTCAAGAGGTAACTTGGGTGCTGTTAAAAGCATGCAGTTTTAAAAGGGAAAAGAGCATAAAAGTTCAGAAATTTGCAGCCTGACAATGTGATAGAAAAGAAAATTCCATTTTCTGAGGAGAAATTTAAGCTAGTTGCAAAAATTTGCATAGGTAATGGAGATCCAAATGTTAATCCCCAAGACAATGGGGAAAATGTCTCCAGGGCATGTCAGAGGTTTTCACAGCAGCCCCTCCCATCACAGGCCTGGAGGCCTAGGAGGAAAAAGTGGTTTCATGGGCTGGGCCTAGGGTCCCTGTGCTGTGCATAGCCTAGGGACTTGGTGCCCTGCAACCCAGCTGTGCTGAAAAGGGCCAAGGTAGAGCTCAAGCCGTGGCTTCAGAGGGTGCAAGCCCCAAGCTCTGGCAGTTTCCATATGGTGTTGAGCCTGCAAGTGCACAGAAGTCAAGAACTGAGGTTTTGGAGTCTTTGCCTAGATTTCAGAATATGTATGGAAATGCCTGGATGCTCAGGCAGAAGTTTGCTCTAGGGGTGGGGTCCTCATGAAGAACCTCTGCTAGGGTAGTGTAGAAGGGAAATGTGGGGTCAGATCCCCCACACAGGCTCCTACTGGGGCACTGCCTAGTGGAGCTGTGAGAAGAAGGCCACTGTGCTCCAGACCCCAGAATGATAGATCCACCGGTAGCTTGCACCATGTGCCTGGAAAAGTCAGACACTCAAGGCCAGCCTGTGAAAGCAGCCAAGAGGCTATACCCTGCAAAACCACAGGGGTAGAGCTGTCCAAGACCTTGGGAACCCACCTCATGCATCAGTGTGACCTGGATGTGAGACATGGAGTCAAAGGAGATAATTTTGGAGCCTTAAGACTTGACTGCCTCGCTGGATTTCTGACTTGCATGCGGACTGTAGCCCCTTTGTTTTGGCCAATTTCTCCCATTTAGAATGGCTGTATTTACCCAGTGCCTGTACCCCCATTGTATCTAGGAAGTAACTAATTTGCTTTTGGTTTTACAGCTCATAGGTTTGCTTTTGATTTTATGGCTTATAGGTGGAAGGGACTTGCCTTGTTTCAGATTAGACTTGGGACTGTGGACTTGTGAGTCAATGCTGAAATGAGTTGAGACTTTGGGGAACTGTTGGGAAGGCATGATTGGTTTTGAAATGTGAGGACATGAGATTTGGGTGAGGCCAGGGGTGAAATGACATGGTTTAGCTGTGTCCCTACCCTAATTTAATCTTGAATTGTAACTCCACGATTCCCACCTGTCATGGAAGGAACCTGGTGAGAGGTAATTGAATCATGAGGGTGGCTCTTTCCTGTGCTGTTTTCATGATGGTGAATAAGTCTCACGAGATCTGATGGTTTAAAAAACAGGAGTTTCCCTGCACAAGCTCTGTCTTCCCTGCTGTCATCCACATAAGATGTGACTTGCTTCTCATTGCCTTCTGCCATGACTGTGAGCTCCCCCCCAGCCATGTGGAACTATAAGTCCAATAAAACCTCTTTTTCTTCCCAGTGTCAGGTATGTCTTTATAAGCAGCATGAAACAGACTAATATGAGTTATATAGTTATTCTCATTTATAGATGAGGAAAGTGAGACAAGGACCATTTAAGTCACTTCTCCAATGTCTTGTAGCTGTTAAGTGATAGAACTAGATATGCAACTAGATTGCGGTAGAACTAGATCTTCATGTCTGGGTAGTCTTGCTCCAGAGACCATACTCATAATCACCACACACCTGCACCTCAGCTACCACCTCTGTGACTTCTACATTTTATAGGACCTAGTAAAAGCCTCAGTTCCTCATGAGTAATTTTACATATTGGTGGAAGGAATAGAGATAATGAATGTACTTACGATGCATTATACATACTAGGAATTCAATCAGTGCTAGTTAATACACTAGCCCAAGAAGATTCTTGGTTGTGGAACCTAGTATATCCCAGGAAACTCATAGGAATAAATTGGGGCAACAATTACCAGAGCTATCAATAATGTTGAGATCTTTGCGTTAATAAGCACAGATCTTTGATACAAGGGTTGTGTGTTAGACTGCCTCAATTTTGAGATAGTGAATTAAATCTGGGGATGCAAGAAACAGCAAACTAACTCAAGTTGGTTTAAGCCTAAAAGAGAAATTTGTTCATTCTCATAAAAGAATTGTGCACGATAGAGCTAGTGTTCCAATAACCATTTCAGAAATACGTCTTTTTCTCTCTTTTTTACTTTCCTATATGTTGGCATATTTATTTAGGGTGGCAAAGATGGGCTCCATAGGCTCTCTCCCCACATTTATACCTGCATCGCTTCCTGAAACTTCCATCAAAAGGCCTGTGGAATCTCTTATTGATCTGGCTTAAGTCACTTGTCTATCACTGAGACAATGACTATGGCCATGGGGATATAGTGTTCTGATTGACTACACATAACCCTCCCAGCTCACCCTCAGTTCTGCAGAGGAATATCAGGGTGCTGTTACCAAAAGAAAGAGGAAAAAGATCCAAGGCAGGATAAAATGTGCCTTTCACTACAGAGCATTTTAAACAAAAGTGAAAACTTGCAGTTTTTTCAGTTGAGAAAATATTCTTGAATTTCATTTGGAAGGGGCAATGCCTTACTTGGATCTGGGAAAGTCTAAATCTGGCCTCAACCTTTCACTCACCTCCCTCATTCATTCAAAATGTATTTATTAAGCACTTACAATGTTATTAGACTCTGTGAAAAGAAGTGAGGATACAAACCAAAAAACAAAAAACACATACGCCTTCTGTAGTCCTTAGGCTAGTGATCACTGTTAGATACAGATAAGTTAAGAATTCCAAATATTATCCTGTAGTTTTACAGTCCTCGTACAAAAACCACTTGAGGGTTGGATATATAATCAAATATTAAGTATAAAATGATTAAGTCACTAAAAGAAAATGTAGGAATGTACTTTTAATACATTGGAGGAAAAAAATGTGTTCACCAAAATCATTTGGAAGACAGTATTATGTTTGTTTGGAAGACATATTTAATAAACTGCTTGGGTTTCAGACCAAGACCTTCAAGGAATGCTTACACATCAAAAAGCAGTTCATTAATTGCTCTGCACAATTGGAAAAAAAACCTGTTAGTGCTCACCAGAGACAGAAGAGTAGAAAGGAAAGCATGCCTGTGGTTCCAGCTATTCGAAAGGCTAAGGAGGGAGGATCACTTGACCCCAGGAGATTGAGGCTGCAGTCAGCAACCATCGTTCCACTGCACTCCAGCCTGGGGGACAGAGTGAGACCCTGTCTCAAAAAAAAAAAAAAAAAAAAAAAAAAGAAAACAAAAGAGAAAAAAGAAAATGATAATAGAATGTATTGTACTAAATGGTGATGTTTCTTTCATCATAAAACCCTCTCTCTCTCTAACCTCCCCCAGTCAGCACAAAACAATTGGTGTGAATGGATTTATTGTTGAAACTGGTGCATGGATGGACTAAGCTTCCTGCACACAGACCCTGCAACTGCAGATGCCACAGCTGCAGCGACTGCTACTGCACTCACATCTGGTTTCCATTTACCTAATCACAGGGTGGTGATGGGCTCTGAAAGCATGACCCCAAACGCAGAAATCATGAAAGAAACTAGGGCTAAATATGGTTGCATCATGCTAAAGAGATTCTGAATGGTTAAAATACTGTAAACAAAGTTAAAATGTCAGACAAACTGAAATAGTTTTTTTGCAATATAAATGATGAAAGTTTATCTATATAAAAATATTTTCATATTGGTTAAAAAAAATCAAAGGTAAATATCCCAATAGAAGGATAGGCAGATAATATGAGCTGGTCATTTTTAAAAGAAAAAAATTAAGTGGTTATAAACATATTAAAAAGTCTACTTTTATAGAATAGAAATAAGAATGAAAGAAAGACAATCTACAATAAAGAAATCATGAAATATCATTGTCTTCCTATTACATTGGGAGAAAAAAGGAGAATAATTTCCAGTGTTTGCTAGGTTGTGGGGAAATAGGCACCCTTAACAGAAATAAACTTTCCTAAAAACAATCTGGTTATATATCCTAGATCCCTAAAAGTGTATCAATCTTTAATGGAAAAAAATATTTCTGGGGACATAATCCTAAAGAAATATTTAGAGTTTAAAAACGTATGAGTACCGCAGTATTTACTGTGGCTTATGTGTAAAAGCCAAGAATTAGAAATGACCTAATACTCAAAGGCCACAGATCGGCTGCAGAAACTGGGTTATGTGCATATTACATATAAATACCAGGCAACTACTAAATATTGCAATGTGGATGGATATGTGTGGACATTGACATATAGTTCTAATATCTGTATGTTATGGAGTGAGAAAAAACGGATAGGAAATGATGTGCATATTTTGAACCTAATTTGTTATACAGAAAAACACACAAATACAAACATAGAAAAAGATGCCCAAAGAGCATCAGCTAGATATTTGCAGAGGTTATTTTTGGGTGATTGGATTATAGGTATATCCTAGTTTGCTTTTGCTGCTGTAACATAATCCCACAGACGGGGCAATTTGTAAAGAACAGAAATGTATTTCTCACAATCCTGTAGACTCGAAAGCCCAAGATCAAAGTACCTGTAGCTGCAATTGTCTGGCAGGGACCACTCCCTGCTCCCAGGATGGTGACTTATTGCCACATCTTCGGGTGGAAAGTAATGCTGTGTCCACACATGATGGAAGGCGAAACGGCAAGAGACCGGATGCTGCATGAAGGCTTTCATAAGACTCTCAATCACATTCACATTCACAGGGAGGAGCCCTCATTGCCTAATCACCTATTGAAGGCACATTTCTTAATACTGTCACATTGGCAACACCTGAATTTTGGAGGGACACATTCGAACCACAGCACGGTCTTTTCTAGTTTTGTTTTGGTTTTTGTTTTAATAATTCTTCTCCATGTTCTGAATCTCCTGAAAAGAAAGTTAGATTCTGTGGATTCTGACATCAAAAAACAATACACATAAAATCAGAGTGATAGGCACAGGTTGTGCCATGGAAAGGGTATAGCACACTCTAGGAGCACAGGGAAGAGCCTTACAACACCCCCTGGGGAACTCAGAAGTGGATTCTGAGCTATCTTCCTTGGTACCATCCCTCTTCCCTGCTCTCCTACCACAGCCTGGCATCTCTGAACAGGGACATCTTTCCACTACAAATTAGACTCTCCTGAACATCACCAATGAGCTGGACTATCCTGGATTTTCAGGTGCCCATCAAAATTCACCCTTCCTCTGGCACTAGCCCTGGAGTCCTGGTGTTTACCAGTGTGCCCCTGCTTCTGTGGCCTTTACCCACATTGTTCTTGCTGCCTGAAAAGTCGGCCACTCATTCTCTGCCCAGTGATCTCCCTAAAGATTGTTTAAATGTCAAATTCACTGAATTGATCTTTCCCCTTGTCTCTGGTCATACCTGCATTCTACTCTGTTATTTGGATGCCGTGGTCCCCCAGTGACTTGGGGCTCCTTCCTTCATGCCAGCTTCCCAGCCCGCCCTTCTGGCTGGGATTTGGGCAGTGTGTCTCTGCTGCCCCATAAGACAAAACCTGGAATGAAATACCATTCACTGCTCACAAAAGTGAAGCTCACCTGAGCCTGGGAGGGTCACACAGAATTCCTCCCTGCTTTACTGCTGGGAATAAAATCCAATCCCTTCACCATGACTTAGGAGGCCCTGTTAGGTCTAAAACTGCTTTGTGGACCAGCTCTCCTCCTCTGCTCCTGTCCTCCCACTTCTGGAATGTGGCCACCACAGTAGAAACTGGGTTGGTTGCCTGGGTGATGGGGAAGTCATTGGCTCCAAGTATGCTGATGAGAGCTGAATGAGCTAGCAAGGGCCCAGTGATTGGGAGCAGGGCTGGTGTCCAGGGACATGCAAACCAGCAGCCGCGTGAGGCCCATCCCTCCCCCATCATTCAGGGCTACAATTCGTTTTTAGTATTTACCACCTATCAAATTTGGTGGTCACAGGGTTTTTGCAAATAACACTCAGTGGCATTTCTCAGCCCATAATTGGGAAATTCCCCTGAGTTTTCTAAGATTGATCCAAAGGTATGTGCTCTGATAACATGATGTACGGGGGTCATCTCAGAAAATATCTGATTGGATTTTTTTTTAAGGGGATTCCTTGGACTGAGCAGAAGTGAAGGGATCAATGAGGAGACCCTGTCTCCAGCTGCTCTGGGAAGGGTGACAATAATGGAGATGGAGACACGTAGCTCAAATGGGGTATATTTTGGAGACCAAGTTGGCAGAATTTGCTAATGCATGTGATAGAGAAGGGGAGATGGAAAAGGAAAAATTATGGGAATTTTTTTGTTTTTGGACAAACAACTGTTTTGTTTTGGACTGAGCAACTGCATGAATGGAGTTGCTCAGTAAATGATGTATTTACTGAGAGGGAAAGGAGGCAGGCAGAGTAGGTTACAATTGTGGAACAGTTTATAGTGTGTTAGGGTGGGGGAAGGGAGGGTGTTCTGTTCCCCTCACATTATGTTTGAGATGCTTAAGACATCCAAGTGAAGATGGCAATTATGCAGTTGTTTATGTAAACTCGGAGCACAAAGTCTGGGCTAGAGATAGAAATCCTGGAATCATCAACATAGGGGTAGATTTTTAAATCACCAAAATACATGAGCCAGTGTACAGAGGATTGTAGAGCATACCCAAGAACAACCCATGAGAGGAGCTGGGCCATCTTGTTTAACTTTTCTATACTCCAGTTTACCTGTCTGTAATATGGAGCTTAAAAAATGTACAGCATGTGGTTAAACTATATAAATTTAGCTTTTACCGTTAGCATTATTGAAGATCAGTAAAAGGAGAGGCTAACAATGAAGATACAAAAAAGGAGACAATTAGGCCTGAAGAAAATGTGGAGTATATAGTTCCTTTTAGAGAGCATGTACATGTGTGTGTGCCCATGTGCATATACATGGTTATATACATGTGCTCATGCGTATATATGTCCATGTGCAGGTACATGACTAGACACCTGTGCATACCTGTGCATAGACACTGTGCACGTTCCAGTATGTGTGTATGTTATCTGTGCACCTGCACGTATGTATGCATACTTTCATGTATGTGTGTATGTATGCATGTGTGTGCACATGTTTGTATGTGCAGTTGTGGTAGGAAAAGAGGGGATTCAAATACTCAAGAAAAAAAAAAACCCTCCCTTTAAGAAAATCTTAAAAGACCAGATCCAATTCTGTTCTGTTTACAACCTGAAAGCATCCAAAGATGACTTTTTAAGTCATTGTTGAACAACAGTGACACAATGCAACACCAAGGTCTTCATCTATTTTGGGCTGTTATAACAAAATGCCATAAACTGCGTAGCTTATAAACAATAGAAATTTATTTCTCACCTTCATGGAGGCTGGGAAGTGCAAAATCAAGGTACATTGGTGTTTGGTAAGGGTCCACTTTCCGGCTCAGAGATGGCACCTTCTCATCATCTTCTCATGTGGTGTGAGTGTCTCTCTGGAGTCCCTTTTAAAAAAAGCACTACTCTCTTTCATAAAGGCTCTGTCCCCAAGACCTAATCACCGCTCAAGGGCCCCAAACCCAAATAACATCACGTTGGGAGTTACAATTTCAACCTGTGAATTTTGAGGTGACACAAAGATTCAGACCACAGTGATGCAGTTTGACTATGTGTCCCCACCCAAATCTCACCCTGAATTGTAATAATCCTCACATATCAAGGGTGAGACCAAGTTGAGGTAACTGGATTGTGGGGGTGGTTCCCCCCATGCTGTTCTCCTGATAATGAATGTGTCTCACAAGATCTGATGGTTTCAGAAGTGTCTGGCATTTCCCCTGCTTGCACTCACTCCATCCTGCTGCCCTGTGAAGAAGGTGCCTGCTTCTCCTTTGCCTTCAGCCATGCTTGTGAGTATCCTGAGGCCTCTCCAGCTATGCGGAACTGTGAGTCAATTAAACCTCTTTCCTTAATGAATTACCCAGTCTTGGGTATTTCTTCATAGCAGTGTGAGAACAGACTAATACACTAGCATCCAGGTTTACATATAATGTGGTTTTAGCAAGTCCAGCATGATTATATCTGTCCTAAGCCATAAAGCTCCCTGTACATTCTAGTGTAAATTATTACAGTTGAGCATGGGCTATTTTTAAATACTTACCTATGGGCTCTCTTATGAAATTCTGGGTATAAATACACAGGGCATTATCTTGAACAGAATGGGACACAGAATGAAAGCAGGAGAAATCCCAGAAATATCATTTAAAGAACTGACTTAATGGAAAAGGTGTTGTGTCCTCATCTCATTTTATTTACTAATGACATTTCACTGAGTTCTTAGGCAATTTGCAGAATAGTCTCTTACAATAATAGCAATAAAATCCACAGTCCTTAAGGAATACTTTGAGATTTTCAAAGCACATTTGCATCAGCTCCTTTTCTCCTTAACCTCGAGTGAAAGAAGACAGAGCAGCCATCAAGAGTCCTGGAACCAAATATAGGCCTGAATCCTGCCTCAGTCTCTCTCTCCATTAGTTTCTTGTGGGTTGGCCGGGCATGGTGGCTCATGCCTGTAATCCCTGAACTTTGGGAGGCCAAGGTGGGCAGCTCACTGGAGGTCAGGAGTTTAAGACCAGCCTGGCCAACATGGTAAAACCCCATCTCTACTAAACAAAAATTATCCAGACATGGTGGTGTACACCTGTAATCCCAGCTACTAGGGAGGCTGAGGCAGGAGAATCACTTGAACCTGGAAGGCAGAGTTTACAGTGAGCTGAGATTGTGCCACTACACTCCAATCTGGGTGAGGAAGAAAGACTCTGTCTCAAAAAATAACAACAAATAAAGAAGTTTCCTGTGGTGCTGTGAAAGGTTATCACTAACTGGATGGCTTAAAACAATAGAAATTCATTGTCTCACCATTCAGGAGGCCAGAAAATCTCAATCAAAGTATTGTTCTAATTGGTTCCTTCTGGAGGGAGAATCTGTTCCATGCCTTCTCTTAGTCCATTTAGGCTGCTGTAACAGAATATTATAGTCTGGGTGGCTTATAAATAATAGAAATGTATTTCCCACATTCTAGAGGCTGAGAAGTCCAAGACTAAGGCACTGGCACAGTTGTGCCTTCTTCGTGGTTCAGAGACGGCCATCTGCTCTTTATAAACTCACATAGCAGAAGAGGGAAACTCTGGTAGCCCCTTATAAGAGCAATAATCCCTTATCATGATGATATGATATAATAATAATCCCTTATCATAATAGTCATGAAGGCTCCACTCCCATGACCTCATTATCTTTCAAAACCCACCTCCTAATACCATCACATTGGGGATTAGCTTTGAACATATGAATTTGTGGGGGATGCAAACATTCAGTCCATAGCATCTCTCTCCTAGCTTCTGGCAGTGATGAGCAATCCTAGGTGTTCTTTTCTTTTTTCTTTTTCTTTTTCATTCATTCACTCTTTTTTTTTTTTTTTTTGAGATGGAGTCTCTCTCTGTTGCCCAGGCTGGAGTGCAATGGTGTGATCTCCACTCACCGCAACCTCCGCCTCCCGTGTTGAAGCAATTCTCCTGCCTCAGCCTCCTGAGTAGCTGGGATTACAGGTACCTCACACCACACTCAGCTAAGTTTTTGTATTTTTAGTAGAGATGGGGTTTCACCATGTTGGCCAGGCTGGTCTTGAACCCCTGACCTCAGGTGGTCTGCCCTCCTTGGCTTCCCAAAGTGCTAGGATTACAGGCGTGAACCACTGCACCCAGCCAATCCTTGGTTTTCTTAGCTTGCAGCTGCATCACTTCAATATCCACCTGTACAATCACATGACCTTTTTCTTGTATGACCCTCTGTGTCTTCACATGGTTTTCTTATAAGAACACCAGTCATTGAATTTAGTGCCCACCCTAACCCAGTATAACTTCATCTTAATTACATCTGCAAAGATCCTATTTACAAACAAGGTTACATTCTGAGGTTCTCCGTGAGAATGAATTTTTTTAGTGGCACTATTCAACGTAATACAATCTCTTGTCATTTGTATAAGTTTCTCAGATAATGTGTTCTTTCATTTAAAAATACGCAAGTGCTATACTATTGGGTTATTGTGAGAGTAAATCAAGAAAAACAGGAACCACACCTAGCACAATGCCTAGTATATTATAGACCATGAAAGCTGTGTCACTAAGTTTAGATCCTGGCTATGCTAGAAGATCATAGACCTCTATGAGTATTAATTTCCTAGTTTCCTATTTCCAATGTAACCCTCTTGAAGGGAAGGACAACGTTTTACTGCATTTCTTTTGTTGTTGTGTTTCCAGAACTTTCTAAAATGCATGGTCAATAGTGAGTGCTTACCAAATTGTATTGGCATGAACAAACACTAACAAAGGTATATGTATCTCACAGAAATAATGGGAAGATGAACTGAGAAAAAAACGTGTGCTTCTAAGAGCTCAATAAAATGTCTATTCTCTTTTCTCTCCCTCTTTTATAGGACAGACCACAAATAGTGGATGGATTCAGAGAGATGACACTGGTCATCAGTGAAAGGCTCAGGAAGGAGTCAGGGGAGGGGCTCTGATCTCAGCTTTAATGCATGGGTAGAGTTTGGAGAATGAGAAAGAGCAAGCTATGCTAGCTAGCTGAACTACAGGACACCTTTTACTTAATCCACAGATAAAATTTTTTCAGCCAGCTATGTGTCAGGCACTGTGCTCGTGGTTAGGATATTGTGAGCCGCCATTTCCTCTTTTGCTCTTCACTTTAATAAAGAAAATAGACCTAATCAGGTTAATGTAATATTATAGGACCTTGTAGAGACATTTTCCCAGGGTAAGAAATTTCTGTGAAATATTTCAGACATACACAAGCATGTTAAAAAAAAAAAAAAAAACAAAAACAGCAATAATGACATCACATACCCAGTTAAAGGAAGCAAGCATTGCTAATACAATAGGAGACCCCAATTGGTACCTCTCTCTCTGACAGTTGAGAATGTTGTTCATGAAGTAAAGAAGAGAAATGACTGTCCCAAGGTGCCACATGGCAAAAATGCACCTTAGGGTTTCCTAACCTTCCATAATGCAAAAAAAGGCATGTTGTCTGATGGTATTTATTTGTTGCTTTCATTTTTAGCAAGGTCTTGTATCTTTTCAGTTTATAGGGTCTATGTGGCTCAGTAAGAAAATTCAAAATTCCCCATCCTTTCTTTCATTCCACTATTCTTCTTACAGATAATAACTTACCAATCATTTAGCTAATTATTTTGATAATACCACAAGACCTCTAAATAATATGCTGAAATTACTTCATTTTTCATTTTTAGGCATCATGTATGGAATTCCTCCAGTGAAATTCCTGGAGGCTTCATGTTTCTGTGGTACCTCTTCCTTATTGCACCCATGAACCCTCCCTGAGATCTCCATCCCCTCAATGGAAAACAGAGCCCTGAAAGAGACCAGCAAAGATGGAAACTTAATGTTTAACAAAGCTGGTGTTGTGGATAGTGCAGCAAGGATAAGTCATTCAATAAATTGCACAGAGGCAATTGGTTATCTTTAAGTGAAAAAAAAGTAAAATTGGATTCCTACCTCACACTGCACACAAGAATCCATTCCAGAAGTGTTAGAACATTAATGTGAGAAACAAAATTTTAAACTATTAGATGAAAACATAGAAGAATGTGCTCAAAATTAAGGGTGATAAAAATACACTTGACTTCCAGAGAGAGAAGGCATCTCATCTGAAGTACTGTACATCCCACAAAGTTGACTGTGCCCAGGACTCCCTCCTCTTCTTTGTTCTCCTACCCTTATTCTCACAGCTTAGGTTGTATGATGTTGTGGAGGTGGTGACAGTGAGACTAATTTTGCACACTGTTAGAAAATTTGGGGGCTGACTGATTAGAATGTGGGCTAGGAGAGCGCCTTTGTCCTCAGCTTTAGGCCTTCATCACCAATTCTGAGTTCCAGGAACAGTCCCACTTCACATCCTATTACATTGCCATTAAATGGGAAGATGATTCCTTTGGAAATGTGTCCAGGGAGTATGCAAAGGATAACTGTGCCATTCTCATACCTCAGGTCTTTAGAATAACTTGTTTCATTTGTTTGCTTCTATAAGGTTTTTATGTCTTTTAGGGGGCAAGGGGGGATTAGGTTATAGATTTTTGTACTACTAATTTAAATTTTTGAACAAATATAGATATAAATACACGTTTCAATTCTCATTTTAACTGATTTTTAACTTATTTTACATTGTGGTCATAGCATATAGTTTCTACGACACCAATTATTTGCCGTTGTTTGAGACCTGCTGGATGGCCTTGCGTGCAGTCAGTTTCATTAATATGCTATGTCTTCTTGAGCAAAAGTATATTCATTTAATATTGGCACAGGGTTCACTATATATCTATTAAATCTGTTTAATTGCATTGCTCAAGTATTCTAGTTTTTTATGATATTTTATGGTTTAGTTTGTCAGCTACTGAGACAGCTAAGTTTCAGTCTCATTTTATGAGTGGTAGATTTGTCATTTCTCCTCACAGTTGTTTTTCTCATTTCCCGCTGTAGTATTATGAGCATACGGGGTTAGAATTATTATATCTTCCAAGTGATTACAACCTTTTATTATTAAATAATAACTCTTTTCATCTCTGGAAGATTTTTCCCCTCCTTGGTCTGTCTTCTCTGATATTAATACAGCTGCAACAGTTTATTTTAGAATTGTATTTACCCGGTATGTTTTTCCATCCATTTACTCTCAAACTTTATGTTTTCTTTTCTTTTAACTATGTCTTCTGTAAGACACGATTTTTTTTTTTTTTTTTTGAGGCGGTCTAAGCTCTGTCGCCCAGGCTGGAGTGCAGTGGCGGATCTCTCCAGCTCACTGCAAGCTCCGCCTCCAGTTCCACGCCATTCTCCGGCCTCAGCCTCAGAGAGTAGCTGGGACTACAGTAGCCCGCCACCTCGCCCGGCTAGTTTTTGTATTTCTTAATAGAGGCGGGGGTTTCACCGTGTTAGCCAGGATGGTCTCGATCTCCTGACCTGCGTGATCCGCCCGTCTGACCTCCCAAGTGCTGGGATTACAGGCTTGAGCCACCTTTGCTTGACCCTCCGCGATTTAATTTTACCTATTCTATCTATTTCTGGAAGACTTGTGTCATATTATATATTGCGATTATGATCTCTCAGGGGTTGTTTCTCTCATACTATTTACAGCTTTCCAGCCAGGCACAGGAAGACAAACATTGCATGTTCTCACTTATTTGTGGGATCAAAAAATCAGAACAATTCAACTCATGGACATGGAGAGTAGAAGGAGGGCCAGAGGCTGGGAAGGGTAGTAAGGGTTTCGGGAATAGATGGGGATAGTTAATGGGTACCAAAAAAAAAAAAAAAAAAAAAAAAAAAAAAGAATGAATAAGGCCTACTATTTCATAGCACAATAGGGTGACTATAGTCAATAGTTACTTAATTATATATTTTTAAATTAATACTGTAATTGGATTGTAACTCAAAGGATAAATGCTTGAGGAGATGGATACCCCATTCTCCATGGTGTGCTTATTTCACATTGCATGCTTGTACCAAAATATCTCATGTACCCCACAAATACATACACCTACTATGTACCCACAAAAATTTAGAAATAAAAAACATAATAAAAAGAATTTTTCATTTCCTGTTTTTTTCCTAATTATTTTCCTTTTTCTGTTTTAAAGATTGAGTTTTATATTCCATTTGCTTTTACATCCTGCTGGTTTGAAAGTTATATGCTCTTTTTAAATTCTCTTATTGGTTTCTCTTAAAGGTTGTACATATTCATGTGATAATATAATAAGGGCATGCTGACCTCTTTGAAAAAATTCGAAAAAGTGATAAAACAGGAAGGATGGACAAGAGGATCTAAGTGAAAATTAGACAGAGTAATTGTTCCAAGTAAAGAAAACAGGCTATCATTCTAAAGGCCTGAGGGGTAAGAATGGCACAATAAGCTTTTTCTCATTCCCCAGGACACCATTTCCAAGATAGTCATTATCCCATTTAATAACAATGTCCCAGAATGTTGAGTGGGACTTTTCCTGAATTCTGCAATTGGAGGACAAAGAGGCTCCAGTGGCTCATATTCTAAACAAAACCTCCAACAGAGACCAGGATGGAGCATCATGACCAAGGTTTCCTAAGAGGTGGGCCAGTTAGCTCCACTACCAGCCACCACAACCAGCACTCCCCAAGCTGTGAGAATGAGGGAAAGGAAGCACTGAAGAGGAGAGACTTGTAGGAACTGTCAATGTTGTTTAGGATGAGACATCTCCCCTTCCTGGAAGCCAGGTGTGGGTGCTCTAAGGGCATCACTTTCAGAGGCTGGGAGCCTCTCACTTGCCAACCGGCTATGGCCAAACTACAGAAACTTTTAGGCTTTCTTTGGTGCGACTATTAGAGAGAGTAAAGCAAGGTGTGACAGGCAAAATTCTGAGATGGTCCCCAAGATTCCAGGGCCCTGGTGTACCTTCTCCCAGTTTACCAATCAAACAGTAATCTAGGTACTCATGGGAAGGAATTGTTTAGATATGAGTAAGGCCCCAAATCAGTTTGCCTTAAGATAGGGAGGTACCTCAGGCCTGACCTAATCACCTGAGACATTTACACCTGGATCTAAAGGTCAGATGGAGGGGGCTACATGGCAAGGCACACAGGTAGCCTCTAGAAACCAAGAGTGAACCAAGCTGACAACAAGAAAATGAGGACCTTGGCCTCACAACTGCAGGAACCGAATTCTGCTAAGAATCTGAATTGACTTGAAAGCAGATTTTCCCCAGAGCCTCCAAATGAGAGTTCATGCTGATCAACCTGTTAAATTCAGTCTTGTGATAGCCTGAAGAAAGAACCCAGTGAATGCTTCCTGGACAGAAGACCTACAGAATTGTGAGATAATAAGTAGGTATTGTTTTAAGCTGCTATGTTTGGCAAATTTTTACACTTTTATTTTAAGTTTAGGCGTACATGTGCAGGTTTGTTACATAGGTAAATGTGTGTCATAGGGGTTTGTTGTATAGATGATTTCATCACCCAGGTGTTAAGCCTAGTACCTATTAGTTGTTTCCTGATCCTCTCCCTCCTCTCACCTTCCACCCTTGAAAAGGCCCCAGTGTGTGTTGTTCCCCTCTATGTGTCCATGTGTTCTCGTCATTTAACTCCCACTTATAAGTGAGAACATGAGGTATTTGGTTTTCTGTTCCTGTGTTAGTTTGCTAAGGATAATGGCCTATAGCTCCATCCATGTCCCTACAAAAAAAGATTTCATTCTTTCTATGACTGCATAGTATTCCATGGTATTTATGTATATTGTGGCAATTTTTTACATACCATAGAAAAGTAATAAATATCATAAAGAAGATGTTTAAGATCTAGGCATTTGCACTTGTAGTTCATGCTGCCTGCTACCCATCTGATTTTTTCTTAAGTTCAGGAGGCTTATGGATTCTGGACAATGGTATAGTGTGCTTAGGTAAAAATGGGGGACATCTCTGATCTTATCTCCAGCTCTCTCCAATTCTCAGAGAAGGGGGAAGAATATCTTGATGATTCCTCAGCTCTATGGAAGTAACATTAAAAATCAGAGGAGGCCAGGTGCGGTGGCTCACGCCTGTAATCCCAGCACTTTAGGAGGCCAAGGTGGGCAGATCACGAGGTTAGGAGATCAAGATCATCCCGGCTAACCAGGTGAAACCCCGTCTCTACTAAAAACACAAAAATTAGCTGGGCATGGTGGCAGGCGCCTGTAGTCCCAGCCACTCAGGAGGCTGAGGGAGGAGAATGGCATAAACCCAGGAGGCAGAGCTTGCAATGAGCCCAGATCGTGCCACTGCACTCCAGCCTGGGTGACAGAGAGAGACTCTGTCTAAAACAAAAACAAAACAAAAACAAACAAACAAAAAAGCAGAGGAGAAGACAAGTGAGGAGAAGCCCCAAATGGCAACCAAGTGAGGAGGGACTATATCTGGCCAAGCTATTGGGAACATGCACCTGGAATGCAGGCTGAAAGAAGACACCATTGTCTTTTTAAGTGGGTACTCAGTGAATAAAGATGTGGATCACCACACTAAAGCCACATCCACCATTGACACAGAGCTACAGATGATGGGGGAAGACAGAATAAAACTGAATCAGAAATGACAAGATTTTCTTCCCTACTTTTCCAAGGGATCAATCTCATCCACCTTTCTGCCTTTTTGTGTCAGACTGTAGTTTCCAAAAATTGCTGCTCCAATACCTCCTATCCTACAACCTCTTCTCCACTGTGATCTTGCCCCTATCTCATTAGGCAGTAAAATCTATTTCCACTCCCTTTGAACCTAGCCTGGCCTTGCTTGACCAAGAGAATATGGTGGAAGTGATGTTCTAGAACTTCCATGACTAGGTTATAAGCAATCTTGAAACTTCTTCCTAAACCTCTTGGAATGCTCTCTTTGGGGGTATTTTCTTTGCAAATCTATTCACCATTCAGTGAGAAGCTAACACCACATAGAGAGACCACATGTTGGCTGTCAGGTCAACAGCCTCAACTGAGCTCCCAGATGACAGCCCACATCAAGTGCCATCCATATAAGTAATCCTTCTTGGACATCCAGCCTAGTCATGTCTTCAGATGGCTGCATCTCTAGACACCTGATGCAAGAGTTGCCCAGCAGAGCCCAGTCAACCTACAGAACCATAAAAGGCAATAATAAATTGTTGTTTTAAGCCACTAAGGTTTGGAGTGATTTGTTGCACTGTAAATATAAGTGTAACACCCTCTTTTCTCTCTGTCCCCTCTACCCTTCAAAGGAAATGAAACTCAGAAATAAAAGGACTTATCCAAGGTCACATAACTAAGTAGCAGAACTAAGATTGGGACACATTAAACACACATTATATTTCTAAGGAGGGTCTTCTGAGGTCAGAGTTATGCCACCAAATACCATGAACTGGATGCTTTGGAAATATTGTAAATAACTGGAAATCTGGAATGAGGTGCAGGGGTAGGCAAGCCTCCTTGGGGCTGCCAGTTTTCATCCCATCTTGATGCCAGAGCTGCCCTTGAACATTAGAAGTCCTGGTCATTAAGTCCTGACCAGCCTTTCAGGCCCTAGTCAGCAAATGTTGAGCCAAGGACATCTTCATCACCCTGGTAACAATTCAGGTTCTGCCATGGGGGCCACATTCCGGAGGCCAGGGAACAGATGTGGAGGTGGGGAGCTGGCACAGAAAGCAACCCTTTTCAGAAACCAGCCCAGAAGAAATTCACAAAAGCCACGTTTTCTTTGGTCTAATATTTACAGTTCAAGAATTTCCCCATCTGCAAACAGCAGGGTTGAGCCTGTGGTCATGGACACAGCTCGAGCTGAATGCTGCTTCTTGCTCTCTATCACTTTTCCAAGACACCTGCTGTGTTCTGCAGACATTACATGGTCTATCTCTTGAGCCTCTCTTTCTCTCTCTTTTGCTCCTCCCTTTCTTCTTCTCCCACTCTCTTCCCCCACTTACACAAAAATCTTGAAATAAGACATTAGCAGATTAATATTTATGGAGCACGGACTGTTCAAAATATCATGTGGCATATACAATGCTATTTTTATCTGATTCCCTCAGCAATCCCATTAAAACGGGCATATTACACTCACTGAATAGTTAAGGTCAGAGATATTAAGTAGCATGCCTACAGTCACACAGCTCCTAAGATGTGCTGTGATTGGAACTCACGTCTCATTGTTCTCAAGGCTCCTGCTCTGCCCACTTTGCCTTTTCAGCAGAAAGCTGAAACAAAGCAAAAGCAAATACGATGGGTGGTAAGGTGCTGCATTCCCTTTCCAGACCACAATCCAAGATGAAACCCTCTCTTCCTACTGCCTGCCTCGTATCCAACCCTGGAACCACAATGCGGGTCTGAAAGACAACTTGAAAGAAGATTAGGTGGGGACAACTCTCACCTTTTGTCATGCCTTCAGGCAAACATTTTCTGAGATCCTAAGGATGCCCTGATGCACGGGGAGGCTAAAAAAATCTCAATTCAATCATTTTTACAAACGCAATGAAGTTCCTGTCATTATTTTTCTGCTGAAAATAAAAAGATAAACAAGACCATCTCTATCCTTAAGCAAATGATGGCATGACCATTAACAAGCATTTAAAATATTCTACTCTCTTCTTATCCAATTCTCTCAATGATCCTATGAGGAAGCCATTCGTATACCCATTGTATAGAAGTGGAAAGCATGAGTCAGGGTGGTTGTCTGAGAACTTCCAGTCAATAAAGACACAGTCACAGCCCAAAGTTTCGGAAGTTATACGATCCCAGTGGGTACCAAGTACATCTGAGCAGTGAGAGGGGACCATCCTGGATCAGGCAATAAAAGGGTCCCTTATCCAGAGATAATCTAACATTACTAAAACTGACTAAAAGTTGTCTGTTTTTTATCTGAGAATGCTATCCAATGTCAGTCATGAAATATCCCTTTCTGAAAAAAGTTTTTGCTGGTCAAAATTGTAAACAATTCTGCAGTTACTATTGAGTTTAAATATATATGAAAATTTTATATCATCACATTTTAATTACTTATGCTTTAATAAATACTAATTTCTATATAAAAGTTAACTTAGAAGCTTCCCAGCTGTACAGTTGGTCTCCAAATCCCAGGGACTCAGCTACATGCACTTGGTTAAATAGTAAATTTGTAATGGCTTGAAATTGTTCAAGCTTGCCTCAGGGGCAGTTCATGTCTCCAGCTTACTAAACTTTAGCTATTGATAATTAGTGAGCACCTCACTGTGAGCCAGGCACTGTGCTGGACTGAGAATAACATACGTGAGCTCCCATCTCTCACAGAGTGTCAGTCTTTTGCAAAGTGTGCTGATTAATTTTATGCGTCAACCTGACAAGGTTAACGAATACCCAGATAACTGGAAAAAATTATGCCTGTGAGGTTGTTTCCAAAAGAGACTGGCATTTGAATCCGTCAACTGAGTAAAGGTGATCTGCCCAGATATGGCAAAAGGACAGTGGAAGAGTTAATTCTCTCTCTCTTCTTGATCTGGGACATTCATCTTCTCTTGCCCTCAGAAATCAGAGCTCCTGGGTCTCAGGCCTTCAGACTCCAAGACAAATTAGCAGCTCCAGGAGCCCCTACTAGATTCTCAGGCCTTCAGTTTTTGACTGAACTATATCACTGACTTTCCTGGTTCTGCATTTTGCAGACAGCATATTGTGGAACTTCTCAGCCTCTGTAATCTTGTGTGCCAACTCTCATAATAAATGTCCTATCTATCTATCTATCTATCATCTATCTATCTATCTATCTGACTGTCTCATCTCTCTCTCTCTCTCTCTCTCTCTCTCTCACTCTATCCATCCATCCATCTATCCTATTGGTTCTTTTTCTTTGGAGAACCTGAGTAATAGAGAAGGAGACAGATCATGAAGAAGAAAACAAAGTGAAACACTTCAAAGTAATTTCAAAGTGTTTCAATTTCAGCTTTCTGCCGTAAAAAATGCTCTGAAGGAGAAAATAGCAGGTTCTTTGGGAGAGTTTATGGAATAAGGGGTATCTGGGGTATTTATTAGCCTTGTCAAGTTGACACGTAAAATTAACCAGCACACTTTCCAAAAGACCGACGCTCAGTAAGAGATGGTACCTCATGTATCTTATTCTCCTATTTTTGATAAGATGGACAGGGACCTCTTTCTGTGATGGTAGCCTCTTAGCAGAGAAATGAAGAATGAATGGAATCAGGCATGGTGGTGCACACCTTTGGTCTCAGCTACTTCAGAGGCGGAGGCAGAGGTGGGAAGGTTGCTTGAACTCAGGAGGTCAAGGCTGCAGTGAGATATGATTGTACCACTGCACTTCAGCCTGGGAGACAGAGTGAGACCCTGTTTCTATTTGAAAGAAGAGAGAAAGAAGGAAAGAGAAAGAAAGAAGGAAGGAAGGAAGGAATGAAGGAAGGAAGGAAGGAAGGAAGGAAGGAAGGAAGGAAAGGAAATAAATGGGAGTTGACTAGATCTTCCTCTCAAGAGGCAGAAGAAGAGAGTCCTGACCACAGAAAAGACATGTGAACGAAAATTCTAGCATGCCTGACACCTTGGGGGAAAACCCTCACAGAGCCTAGTGAGAGGTGGGAAAATGGCAGCACGAGAATTGAAGAAGAAAGCAGGAATCAACCATATCCAGAGAGGTTAGGAATGTGGGGTAGGCATAGATTTTATTCTACTTGCCACCAACAATTTTCAGAGGGTAAGAAACACATTCTGATTTTTATTTTCAAAAGTTCTCTCTTGCTGCCATGTGGTGAAGACAGTGGTGGAAGTTAGGAAAGATAATGGCACTGTCCCTGGAAGTAGAAGAGGTGAGTAGTAGATATATTTGGGGATATAATCTTATTGAAAGGGCGTGTTGAGGTTAAAGCCAAGAGAGGAATCAAGAACGGCTCCTAGCTACCTGTTTTGTTTTGGGTAGGGGTGAAACCATTTGTTGAAATGGAAAATTGGGGAGAAACATTTAGAGGGGAGTGGAGTGTGTGTGTGTGTGTGTGTGAGCAATGTAACACATTTTTACTTAACAAATCTTGGAAAATAAGAAAGAAAAGTCATCTCACTACTTAAAACCAAACACTATTAATAGGTTCAGCACATATCCTTCTAGTCTTTTTTCTTTACATTTATATTTTATTTAAATATACAGTGTACAGTTATATGCAGCATAATTTAATGTGTCATAGTAATTAGGAGATGGATAAACCACAAGTTTTGACATTACAGTTACCTTGCTATGTGACCTTGGCAATGTACTTATCCTTTCCAAACTTCCTTTCTTCATCTGTAAAATGAACATAACCCTAATCTTCAGTTCAATCCATTTTTTGAAGATGAAATAAATGATGCTGATAATGCACTTAGCACAATCTCTGGCAAATGATAAACACAAGAATTGTTAAGTATCATTATCTTTAGTATTTATATGATTACTTCCCTAGGGAAAAAAAAAATCTTTAAAATGGAATTGCTACCCTAAAATATTACACAAATAACAATAAGAACAACAAACAAAACAGAGTACATTTCCAAACTCCACAATAACTCTGAACTTTTTTTCTGACCCAAAGGAATTTAGGGGAAAAAGGTAACAAAAAATTGACACAGTAAAATCAATCTGACCTGAAGTCCTGTTCACATATCTTTAGGAATATTAAATTAGCAGAGATTAAACATTGAATTTTTTCTCAATTATTTTTATGATGATCCAATATTGCATTAGAGTCTTATTGGATGGAATTCTTGTCTTGCCACAAATCAATGTCACATTACTATTCCAAGAAGGAGCATTCTTCCTGAGCAGGTGAACTGATGGATGTCTTACATTGGCTTCGATGCTTTCTAGGGCTAGCAAACATGCGTGATGACAAGGTAGGCCTGAGACACTTCAGAGGCAAATTTCACCTGGAGCTGCTGTCACTGATTTGCTTTCACCATCCGCAAATCTGCCCTTTCCCAGTGGTTTTTCTCATCTACAATCCCATGTCTCAAAATTGCTTCTGTTCATACCCAAAGTTTCTTAAAGAACCAAAGAGGCCCAGCCCATAGAAAGAGCTGGTGGTTATGCTGGAGGCTGGGCAGGAATCCAGTAATACCTCCAGCCCAGCACAGGAGTAACCCCACCATGAACTTGAATGAGGCCTTAAGGCTAGTGATGGAGCCTGTCCCACTGACCCTAAGTAGCTTGAAAAGCCCCAACAACACCAGCATGTGGAAAAGTGAATGCAAGCCAAGGACACATAAAGGCGCAAGGAATAATTTAGAAACCTAGTTAGAACTGATTAATTTCCTTGTCAAATTAAATTCATTAGCCCGGACGCCAATTGAGTTGGAACATTTGTGTGTTAATAAAAGTAGTGCCTAACAAGGATCCCCTTTGCGGACATTGGAAATGATTTGGCTACAGAAATGACATTACGGAAGGAGCTGGAGGTAAAGAAAGAAAGTGCTTCTAATCTAGTTATATTGTCATCATAACGTCTTATTTCATAGAACCTGAGATATACTATTATGACTACAAAGTGAAATAAAGTGTGTGAAATATGTTGTAGCCCTTAAAATGCTCTAAAATATATAGCAATATTACCTAGGTCAAGCCCACAAAGATGGTAGATGGAAGCCCAGAGAGGTTATATAACCACATCAAACTAGCTAACTTGCTGGTTATCTAAGTAGGGTTATCCTACTAGTTAGATAACCAGTAAGTTAGTGGTTTACTTGATTATCTTACTGGTTAACCTTACTTGGATAACCTTACTTGATTATCTTACTGCTTGTTAACCAGTACGTTAGTGGCTCACTTGAAGACTACAAGCTGTATCCTTCAACTTCTGATTCATTGTTCCCTTTATATAGTATGATACCTCTATGACCATCTGCTAATATCTTGGCAATGTACTTATTATCTTTTCCATTTATTTAACATCAGGCATCTTGCATATTTATCTCACTAAATTCTCACAAAAATTCAGCACAGTCACATGGTAGGAGGAGTGGTTGAGAAAGTCACTTTTGTCACAGAGGTGAGGAAGAGGGAGCTGGAATATGTCTGGTTCTAAAGTCCACATTCTCAACCACTGCAATACATTGCCTCCCCCGAGGATTACCTCAATCTAAAACTGTCTCTCAACTGTGTCAGCAATTTTGCAGAAAAGAATCGACCCTTGGGAAAGATTTGCTGTGTTGCAGAAAACAGACTAGCTACTTCACAAGCCTTAACTCACATTATTCTGGTTATCTTTTAAGTAGTTGTTCTTATTCCTAGTTTATAAAAATAGATAAGCCAGCTAACGGGAAGCAAGGAACTTGTCACAGGTCAAAGTGCCAGTGTGAGTGCACTTTTGCCTGGCTCCAAAGGAATTCCCCTTGTACCTTGTGGCCTCCCACACAGTTGCCATAAAAACATCACAGGTAAGTTAATAACCTTTGTTATGAATGAAAAGTGATTGTAGCAACAGCCAATCAGTCATGCACTCACTTCATCCTTACTATTCAGCCTGGAAAATTCAAACTACGAGCAAGTTCATAGCTGAACCATATTACAAATAATCTTTGAGTCAGATAAAGCAGGACCAAAGGAAAGGGGAGGTGAAATGCAGAAACAGAGAATTCTACAGCAGTAATAAGAAAAGAAATAACACCTTACAGCAAGCATTTCCCAAGTAGAATCCACTAAATTCTAGAGTGCTGAGAAATATTAATAGTTCTTCAAAGAAAAATAGATTTGGAAGTTTAAAAAAGTATGTAAAATAATGGTATAAAATCAAATTGCTGTATATGTGTGAGCTTATATATGCATACAATTGACCTGTAAACGACATGAGTTTGCACTATGTGGGTCCACTTGTATGAAGATTTTCTTCTGCTTCTGCCACTCCTGAGACAGCAAAACAACGCTTCCCCTTTCTCCTCTGCCTACTCAACATGAATACGATGAGGATGGTCTTCTTGATGATCCACTTCGGCTTCATGAATAGCAAATATATTTTATCTTCTTTACGATTTTCTTAATTACACTTTCTTTTCCCCAGCTTATTTTATTGTAAGAATACGGTGTGTAATACATATACAAAATATGTGTTAATTGTTTATGTTATTAGTAAAGTTTCCAGGCAACAGTAGGCTACTAGTAGCCAAGTTTTGGGGGAATCAAGCTACATGTTAATTTTCGATTACATGGTGGGGGTCAACACCCCTCCACTCAGCATTGTTCAAGGGCCAAATGTGTGTGTGAGTGTGTATGTGTATTTCTGTAAGACTCCAGAATTTTTTTTTTACTTGTTAGAGTAAAATTTAAATGTTCATGAAAGGATATAATACTTCTTGAACTTACTTAACACTGGAATGCCTTCCTAACATTTTTTTTTTTCCCTCAGAATACTGGTTAGTATCTAGAACAGGGGTAGGCACACTTTTCTGTAAGGGTCAAATGGTAAATATTTTAGGCCATGTGGGTCATACATTTCTGTTGCAATGACTAAATTCTGCCACATAGCATGAAAACAGCCATCAATGATGCATAAATAAATGGGCATGGCTGTGTTCCAATAAAATTGTATTTACAAAAAGACAGCAGTGCATGGAAGTTGGAGGTAGGGTGTGCAGGGGTGGATCTGGCCTGTGGGCCTCTGTTTTCCAACCCCTGATTTGGTAGAGCATTTGTTCCCCAAAGGCCAGCTTACATTGTTGTCTTACATTATATTCACTGATGTTTACAAAGTGCTAAAGTAGAACACGTAGATACCTGGCTTTCTCTAATTCAAGTATCAGAATCTTGAGTCCAATAATTAGGTAAGGTCCACGCAATAAAACTACCTGGAGGGATTCTTTAATTGAAACTTAATAAGGGTGATAACATTAGCTTTTTCAGATGATTCTAGAATTCTAGAATAAGCACTCGAGGCATACTTTTATATTAAAAAAAAACCCCGCAAAGTGGATTCTGTTATTAGTCTCCTAAAATAAATCATATTCAAAAAATTAACGGTGTTTAAATGGTCATATATAAAATTTAACATCCATTAACAACAAAAATGCTAAACTTGAAGTCTACATCCTTAGCATGACAAAGTATATTCCAAAACAGCCAATATTGTATCGTGGTTAATAATAAAACACCAGGAATGTCTCCATTGAAATCAAGAACTAAACAGCGCTCTGGCATCACTGTAATTATTTAAGTGTATTCTGAATATCCTAGATATTCTAATGATGCCTGAAACAAAAATAGGTGTTACGAGTGTGAAAGGAAAATAAATCTTGGGACCCCAAACTCACTACGCCAAAGGGAGAAGTCAAGCTGGGAACTGAGTTAGGCAAACCTGCCTCCCTCCCTTCTTCTTTTTTTTTTTTTTTGAGATGGAGTTTTGCTCTTATTACCCAGACTGGAGTGTAATGGCACCATCTCAACTCACTGCAACCTCTGCCTCTTGGGTTCAAATGATTCTCCTGCCTCAGCCTCCCAAGTAGCTGGGATTACAGGCATGCACCACCACGCCCAGCTAATTTTGTATTTTTAGTAGAGATGGGGTTTCTCCATGTTGGTCAGGCTGGTCTTGAACTCCTGACCTCAGGTGATCTGCCTGTCTTGGCCTCCCGAAGTGCTGGGATTACAGGTGTGAGCCACCGCACCTGGCCTCCCTTTTTGTTTTTTTAAATAAGATGGCTACAAAGATGAAAAGCTACATACCTTACTCACATTTTGCCCACAAGGAAATTCCTCATGGTCCCCAAGATCTTTACCCTAAAGCATTTCTGTTGAAGTTCACCATGGAAATGTAAATTGATAGCTTACCTCGCAGGTGCAGGGATACAGGACAGAACAGAAAGTCATCAGTCTGCCCACCTGAAACAAACATGTATCTGATTGTTTCTTGTGCTCTGTTGTCTACATTATCTTATGTAAAAGTGCAGATCACTGAGTCAGACAAAGCCATGAATATTTCCCCTTACCCCATCTCACATGAAAATGGTGTATTTCTCAATATCCCGCCCTTTCCCATTTAAGTATTGAAGCCCTCAAAATCATCTTCAGAAAAAGGCACAGACCTGTCTCCCAGGCACGCTTCTTGACTTTGGCAAATAAACCTCCTAAAATGTTTGAGACATGCCTTGGTCATTTTCCTTGATTGACATCAGTATAAGAAAGATATCATTATGTGACGATGACATGATTTACTACTTACAAAAATCCAAATCAATTAACCAAAATGCTGTTTGAATTAATAAGAGTTATGAGTAAAAGACATCAGAGAGATAAATATATAAAAATCAGTAGCATTCCTCCAAGTCAGCAACTACTATTTTGAAAACATAAGAAAAATATAAATCAAGTATATGCTGGTAGTTAATTATAAAATGCTAGACAACAAATTTGACCAAAAGAAGTGTGTAGGTATTTATGTTTACATATCTTTCTTAAAACATGCATATGATTTGAATAGAAATCTCCCTGTTCCCACCCAGGAATAGAAAGTGGATTGAAGATAGGCATTAACCCAGGGGGGACATTGTGGAAGTCTCTCTTCCTGTTGTGCATGAACATTAACAAAAGAACAGCATCAGAAACTGGGTCTTAGTCTCAGGTAGCAGCCCCACTAGTGAGAAAGGAAGAACATGCCAGGAATGTTAATAGTCATACGATGGTTCTGTATGATAGAGAATCTGACCTTTGCCCAGGGTTTCTGGCACGGAGCTTTTAAAACCCTTATAATTTCCCAAGTGATAAAAAGTGTTTTTGTTATTCATAAGAGCCTTAGACCACACTTGAGTTTATGTTAATAACTCACAGTCAACCCCTAGATAGCTTCAGGATGAGAGCTGCTCACCAAAAGACCAGCTGCATCATTCGAGGGCTGGGACTTTGAACCAGGTTGACCTCCAGAAAGGTGACAGGAGGCTGGAGAGTGAGTTAAATGATGTGGCTAATGATGTAATCAGTCATGCCTGCATAATGAAACGCCAATCAAAATGCTAGACACTGAAGCCTGTGGGAGCTTCCTGGTTGAACATATCAATGTCCTGGGAAGAGGATGTGTCCTGATTCTACGGGGACAGGGCTTAGAAGCTCTGCATTCAGGAGCCTCCCAGGGCTTTCCCTGTGTATCTCTTTCTTTGGATATTCCTGAGTTGCATCCTTTATAATAAAACCATGACTATAGCACATTCTGAGTTCTCCAAGTCATTCTAGCAAATTATTGAACTAGAAGTGGTCATGGGAACCCCTGAATTGTAGTTGGTGTGTCCTAAGTGCAGGTGGCCTTGGGGCCCCCTTTTTAGCAGGTGTCTGAAGTGAAAACAGTGTTGTTGGGAACCATGTCCTTTGACTTATGGAGTCTGCACTAATTCTGGGTGCTTAGTGCCAGAATTGAATTGCAGTACACCAGTTGGTGGTAGAATAGATGGAAAACATCTTTCCCTGAGCAAATAATTATGATCGTTTGCCTGTTAAATACTTTTTAAATGCCATATCTTCTAGCTTTTAATAATAGTTCACATTCCCTTATCTGAAATCCTTGGGGCCTAGTTTTTTTTTTTTAGAATTTAAAATTTTTAGAGAGTTGTGTCCTAAGACTCCTAAAAGTCTTGGCAGCATCTTACAATGAATGACTAATATTTCTACAGTGATGTACAAAATTGATAATAAAATCAATAAGGACCCATAAGTAGCTTCATTTCAGTTCATGTTACGCGTTGCCACCATGTAAAGCATTGGCTTCAGAGCTTTATGGATTTCAGAATTGTTGAGAAGGGAATTGAGGGTCTCTATATGAATGTATCCTGTTAGTTTTCTGAATGGGGACCTGGCATGCACTTCAAACTTATTTTACCAGAGAACATTATTTTATTTTTTCCAGAGGACAGACAATGGTAAAAGAAAGGAAACGAAGTTTGAAATATGCAGAACCAGAGATAATCTTTGGAAAATTTTTTCAGTCCTGTCATGTGAAATTGCCAGCAATTTGGCACTTATCAATGCCTAGTCAAAAACAAGTTTTTCTGCTAAGATAGATAATAATGTAGCATATACAATTATAATCCTGAAGAGAATCACACTAGCGTCAGAATCCCTGCATCTGTAAAGCACAAACCTATAATAGTGCCTCCGCTAGGCAGAATTACCAAATGGCCCTCCAAGATTCCTGGCCCTAGTCTGCACACTTCTTTCCGTAGTTATTCAATCCAATTATAATCTGAGTGCTACTATGAAGGGATTTTGAGGATGTAATTAACCTCTCAACTCAGTTAACTTTAAAATATGGAGACTAGGAGGAGGAGTAGGGGCAGTCCTAATCACATGGACCCTTTTAAAGCTGAGAGATTGGCTGGTTGCAGAAGAAAAAGACATAGAGGCATACCCCTAGCTGGTTTGCAGTGGGGGAAAAAAGCAAACATTGACGTTGTAAACTTCCTCCTGGGGTCACGTGGTAAGTAAGCCTCTAGATGCTGCCAGTGGTCTCAGGCTAGTGGCTAGTAGGAAGATGGAGACCTCAGTTCTACAGCTGCAAGGAAATGAATCATATCAACAACCAGGGAAACCAGAGAGCTTGCAGGAGGACCCTGAACCCCAAATAAGAGCTGTAACCCACATTGATTTCTGCTTGATGAGACCCTGAGCAGAGAATCCAGCTATGCTGTGCCTGGACTTCAGACCTGTATAAATTGTGAGGTAATAAATTTGTGTGTTTTTAGCCACTCAGTTTGTGGTGATTTGTTACACAGCAATAGAAAGCTACAACAGTACCAAACAGTAAACACATCTGCATGAGAAGTCACAGGCCGTATACAGCATGCACAGATCTGATATGTCTTGCCTTGACAAAGCGGACATTTTGGATACAACAGCATTCAGAATTGCCATTAATGAAGTGAAGCATTCTAAACTCACAAGTGTTATAGTGAGAAAAGTCATAGACATGTTCATCAATAAGTCCGTGTATGTAACACAACAGTAATTTGATTATACTTAATTATGTAATTCAATAATGTGCCTTGAATTACTTTTGTATATAACCTAATTTGGTCTATTCTTCAGAATTATCGGTTATAAAAGTATAGGTGAGCAGGGCAGATAAATATTATGTTCTTTTTCTAGAATTTGCGATATTTGTGGTAGTTTGCTAGACTCTAAAAATACATAATTTGCTGCATTTTTCTCCTTTTAAAGGAATGTTCTTCCACATAATTTTGTATGAGATATTTCCTATTCTTTTTTTTTAAAAAAGAAAGAGTGTCCCCAAATAGCATAAGATTCAGCACTGCAAATAGCTAGACACCCAGAGCAAGGATTAACTCTATAATTTGTGTTTCCCAAAATGCAATTTGAGAAAATCCTGGTGTGGTGCCATTGTTACTCAGCTGTCAATACCCTCTGTCCTGCATCCCTCTTTCTCTGATTTTATTCTGATGCTCACCCTCTTCATGCTAAATGAAGGAAGTCATGTCCAGCCCCATCATGTGACTGGATTTTCCAGAACCAATGGCAATTCTTTCCCCATACCACTTACTGGAGAAGGCATGGTCAGATGATGCCAACCTGGCCAATGAAATCTATGAGAGGTCTGTGGGAGAACTTCCAGGAAGGGCCTTCCTCCTTAATCAAAAACAAAACAAAATCTTGAAAGGGAAACTCCCCCTGTGACTTTGGAAATTTTGACTGGATATCATGATGGCATGACCTGGGTCTGAAGTAGCTATCCCCGCTGACCAACTGAGGATGGACCAAATGGGAAAACGCAAAGCCCTGGAGACATTGTGCAGTTGTGAGGGCTAAACCTAGAAAAGTCCTGCCTCAAGGTTTTCTATTGGTGAGGGTATAAATCCTTGCTCACGGTTTAGGCTATGTATTAGTGTGTGCCCATGCTGCTAATAAAGATATACCTGGGACTGGGTAATTTACAAAGGAAAGAGGTTTAATGGACTCATAGTTCCACATGACTGGGAAGGCCTCACAATTACGGTGGAAGGTGAAGGAGGAGCAAAGTCGCATCTTACATGGCAGCAGGCAAGAGAGCGTGTGCAGGGGAACTCCCCTTTATAAAACCATCAGATCTTGTGAGACTTATTCACTATCAGGACAACAGCACGGGAAAGCCCTCCCCCACCCCCATGATTCAGCTACCTCCCATGGGGTTTCTCCCATAACACTTGGGAATTATGGGAGTTACAATTCAAATTGAGATTTGGGTAGGGACACAGCCAAACCATATCAGGCTACTTCATTGTTGGGCATTTTGTTGCTTAGGGCAGAAAACCTCAAGATGCAGCAGGGATGCTAGAAGTGGAGACTGTGGGGCTTCCTGAGGTTTCCTGAAGTGAGATGCTAAAGCACATGGTTGGGTGACTTCAAGGGTTTTCTGGGTGTAATTGGGAGGACCTGGTTTACTTAATACAGACCTCATCAAAATCCCAAAGGGAAGTTTTGTTAAGAAACTTGGCAACATGATTCCCATCATTCCAAAATTCACTTAGAAACATGAGCAGAATAAACAAACATTTCTGAGGAAGAAAATGTATTGTTAGGACCAGCCCCACATATCGTGAAGCTATGATAGGTAACTGATTGTGGTTCATGTGCTAGTGGGTATGACAGGTTAATGACAATGGAGAGTTCAGAGTAGACCCCCTTAGCAATGGAAGAAATGCCAGTTAAAATAATTTACGGTGTCTCATTTAATCACAAAATTCAAAAAAATAGCTCTAGACTCTTAATGCTGGTCAGTGTGTATGTGATGGATACTTTCATATTCTCCTGGGGGAATATAAATTGGAAGGACTTTTCTAAAGAAAGTTTGTAGCAAGTTGCTTAAGTAAATTTGTACACTTTGATGTAATTATTCTACTTTGATGATATATCCTAAGGAAATAATTTTAAATATGTAAAATGCTTTATGCAAGCAGATGTTTATTGCTGTAATAATGAAAAATAGAAACCAATTAGACTTGCAACATGAACGGGATATTTAAGTCAATTATATCACAAAGGCTCTCATGCTGGTATTAAAAATTATGGTGATGAACACTAAACAATGAGAAATATTTATGATTTAATGTGAAAAAAGATGATATAAAATTATATACAGTGTAATTTAATATTTGGAAAACAGCAACAATGGTCCATGTAGGGAAATGCTGGAAAGAAATGCAATATAATTTGAACAATAGTTGGATTTGAATAGTGAGATTACCAATTTTTTCTCTTTTTAACTTTCCAAAATGTTTTTAAAATGCTACTTTTGTAGTGAATAATTTTAAAAATCAGAGTAATTGCCTTTAAAGATATTAGTCAATCTCTGAGAAACAGAACAAAGTGAATCAACAACAAGCAAATGCTTGTTGAAAAAAAATCATTTGCTTTTCTACTAAATCCTGTAAATATTATTAGGTATGTTTAAAATATTTGGAAATGGGTACTCAAATGGAGTAAGTGAATTTTTTTGAGGACTAGCAAAGCATAATCATTAAATTCCTGACAGGCTTGGGTCTCAAGTCTGACACTTACCATCAGCTTTGTGACCTTAGAAATGTTATTCCATCTCTTTGTGCCTCCATTTACAGACCTGTGAAATGAGGCTAAGAACAGCAGCTATCTTATGGAGTTGCTCTGCTCATGTGCAGTTATGTGATTATGAGCAGAGCTGATATTATTATTAGAGCTAAGGTTCAATCTCAGGTCTTCTGGCTCCAAGTCAGCATATTGTTCTTTAGACTTACTTGACTTCTTATAAAATTTTGCCATTACATGAAATCAAACGAACACAATCATCTGACATTTGATAGGAGCCAATTTCTCACAACTCCCTTACACATAAAAGAGTCTTCTCATGACCAAGAACAGCCAGGAGCTGCTCTTTCTTTTTCCAAAGGACCTTTGTTTGTTAGAGGCATCCTGGTGTGCACAGAGTAGCCTTGCCCGAGTAAAGAACACACCATCACTCTGTTTCTCCTCGATGGGCTGGTCCTTCTACTTCTTCCAAGTCCTGTTTCCCTGAGAGTGTCATATGTCTTCTCAAAATGGACCATTGCCGCCTAGGGAATGATGTGCCAAGTATTGAACAAAGGCGCTGTTTAGATTTTGCCACTGGAGAGCTGAAACCAAGGGTCATATTCTGTTTTGCATTTCTCCTTGTTGCATCTCTGTTCACGTTAGCACATAATTTTGGAGAATACAATCTATACTTCTCTCCCCAATCCACCCTTTGACACACATACCTGCAGCTCTGCTCCAAAACCTCTATTCCTTTACCACTGCATGGTGAGGCTTCCTGCTGAGTGATATAACACTGTTAGTGGTGCCCTCAGTTAGGAAGCACATTCCTTCCAAAAAATTTGAGTGCATTCCAATAATGACTACTCACATAGCCCCATGGAAAGAGTGTTTCTGTTTCACCAGTAGACATTGATGCTCTGACTTAGAATTAGGAGAATTGCTAAAGAACATCTTGTGAATCTCCTTATCAATGCTTTAGAGTACTGGATGATATTATTACCAAGTGGTGACCTTGTGCTGCCTTGACTCTATGCCATAACCTACATATTCCAAATTCAAGCAACTTTTTTGTGTAAAACTCTTTCTACATAAATGAGATGGGTGTATCACTTCCTTATAGCAGTATGTCAGTAAATGAGAAAATTGGTATGATTTATACAAGCATTTTGCCCAGAAGAACATGCCATGCTGAGTAAATTTATTTATTTAGTCCTAAGGTTGGGGAGGTAATAAACTTTTGGAAGGTGTTTTAGTGTTTGCCATTTGTCCTTCAAGATTGACTCTTAACCTGCCCCTGCTCTGCTCTTTGGGTGAAGAAGTTGACTACTACAGATACCATCACTGGTCACTGTTGCCTTCTGACATTTTGTTGGTTTCAATGAGGACAGGATATTTTTCATCCTGGATTTCCCTGAAGGCAGAGTCCAAGAATAGGGTTCATGTTCAGGTAGTTTTAGAAGTGATAGTAGGAAACAGGAGTGAAGGACTGGGGTGAGTCAGATAAGGGAAGCAACAAAATCAAGATAAGGATTTATTATCAAGTCGGCTATTGCAGTGAACATCAGGTATTAAATCTCAGCAGCTCAATGGTTCTAAGAAGAAAACAGACTATGCCTCAGCATTGTCCACCAGAAGGGTAAAAGGGAGAAGCAATTCACCATTGCCTCCAGTCCCCAAGGGCTATTGATTGCCCACATTTATTTGTTACTAATGAACGAGTGCTGGCAGAGTGTCACAGGCATCAGAGAAGACCTGGCAGAAAGAGGAGGGTGGAGTATAAAAGAGGGAAGAGCAGCAGACACGTAAGCTGAGGCACTGCCAGCCTGAAATAGGCCAAAACCTACATAGAATTGTTCAGTAAGCACAAGGGTACATGAGTTGGTGTACGACAGGTTGCATATACTGTGTATTTATTCCCTTGAGTCCCTCCTTGCAAGGCCACCACAGGTATGATTTACATCACTCTACCTAAGGCTACAGCTCCTGTTGGGTGACCCATGAAACTGGGGTCTGAGTCAACCAACTTATCTCTCAGAAACTCCATCTTTGGATGCTCCAATAAGGAAGAGACCCGTGGTGCCAAAATGAAACCTGGTTCTGAATTGGAGAATCCAATGCTCTAGAGGGTAGCAATGTAAATCTGCCAAATTCAAAAGGCTAAGCCTCATGAGATTGGGAAGAGAAACTGTAAGAAACTTCTACTCAAGGTGAATCTGAAAAGAAAAATTACAAAGTATGTGGTCAAAATAATTATCAGAAAAGATTTTGTACACAACTCAACAAACAGGAGAATTTATTACTGAGGAACTGTATGTTTTAGAGCCATATTCTAAAGTAGACTTTACACCATGTGGATTAAATCCCCAAAAGAATATAAGAAAATGTAGTATCCCTGAGGAAAGAACAGAAATTATAAAATAAAAACAGGTGGAGATGATTCAAGAACAGAAAGATTTTTGGAGGGAGTTGTCTTTTTAAAACAAGCTTTTTATTTTAGAAGAGTTTTAGATTTCTACAAATATTTGAATAATAGTACAAATATTTCCCCTATATCCCAAACCCAGTTTTAAAAAGTCAACATCTTACCTTAGTATGGTACCTGAATTAGCCTCACTTTATTACCAGTCTCACACTGGTAATAAAGACATACCCGAGACTGGGTAAAGAAAGAGAGGTTTAATGGACTCACAGTTCCACATGGCTGGGGAGGCCTCACAATCACACTGGAAGGCAAAGGAAAAGCCAAGTCACATCTTACCTGGTGGCAGGCAAGAGAGAGCTTGTGTAAAGGAACTCCCCTTTATAAAACCATCAGATCTTGTGAGACTTATTCACTATCACGAGAACAGCAGGGGAAAGACCCACCCCCATAATTTAATTACCTCCCATTGGATTCTTCCCATGACATGTGGGAATTAAGGGAGCTTCAATTCAAGATTTGAGGGGGAACACAGCCAAACTATATTAGTACCTTTGTTACAATTAATAAACCAACATGTTATCATCATTATCTAAAGACCATACTTATTCAGATTTCCTAGGTTTTCCCTAATGTTCTTTTTCTGTTTCAGAATCCTATCTTATTATTTATGTTTTCCTAGTCTCCTCTTTGTGGTTTTTCGGACTTTCCATTGTTTATCTGACCTTGACAGTTTTGAGTGATACTTGTCAACTATTTTGTAGACCATCCCCCAGTTGGAATTTGTGTGATATTTTTGTGTGTAATTAGACCAAGGGGTAACATGTTTTGAGGAAGAAAACCACAGGGGTAAAGTGCCACTTTCATCACATTATATCAAGGATATCTATTAGCAATATGACTTACAGAAGGCTATTTTTTAATGGCCCAAAAGAAATTCTGAAAGAGAAAAAATGTGATTAGCAAAAATTTCTAAGTATTAATAGAAGGAATAAATATAGGACCCAAAGATATAATTATATCTATAATATAATTATATAATATGGGTTTTGTTTTAAGTCACTAAATTTGTGGTAGTTTGTTACACAGCAATAGAAAATGAATACATCAAATATTTGAAGAAAACTATATGAAAGAAAGACACCAAATTCAACTAACATACAAAGAAACACTTAATTTAACAAGTAGAATGTTTTTCTTTTAAAAATACTGTAATTTCCTGAGTAATTTTAAAAATTGTGGTAAGAACATTTAATATATCTATCTTCTCGACAAATTTTTAAGTGTATAATGCAATACTGTTCAATACAGTCATGATATTGCACAGCAGATTTCTAGAACTTACTTATCCACCTTGAGTAACTAAAACTTTATACCCACTGAAGAGCAACTCCCCATTTTCCCCTTTCCCCAAACTCTGGAGACCACCCTTCAAAGTAGGAAGGAATAAATATAGGACCCAAATATATAATTGGTGAATTAGAAGATAGTACTGAAAAACTCATACAGAATGCAGCAAGAGGACATCAAGAAACGAAAAGGATGAAATAAGAGACATTATTGATAAGCAAGCTCATACAGGTGTTCTTGGAAATCCTAATAACAAAATAGAATAAATTGCCAAAAGATAATATTTGAAAAGACAATAGCTAAGTAGCTGAAGAAAAGACATAAGGCTTTGGTTAAAAAGTGCAAACTAATTCCGGTAATTTGCATCAATCTTCTTACTGAGAGTAACTGAACAGATTGGGAATAACAGACAAAATATTTTTATTTAAAAATTTGCTTTTAATCCTTGGAGAGCTAATAAGCAATAAGTCATAAGGAATTATGAGAGGCTGGGCGCAGTGGCTCATGCCTGTAATCCCAGCACTTTGGGAGGCCAAAGAGGGTGGATCACTTCAGTCTAGGAGTTCGAAACCAGCCTGGCCAACAAGGTGAAACCTGTCCATACTAAAAATACAAAAATTAGCTAGGCATGGTGGTGCACGCCTGTAATCCCAGCTACTCAGCAGGCTTAGGCACAAGAATCGCTTGAGTCCAGGAGGCGGAGGTTGCAGTGAGCCAAGATCATGCCACTGCACTCCAGCCTGGATGACAGAACAAGACTCTATCAAAACAAAAACAAAAACAAAACAAAACAAAACAAACAAAAAACCGAGGTCAAGATCTAGGAAAACCAAATAATTGGGCTGGCATTGAGGCCACTTTTTCTCCATGGTTGTCTGCTGATTCCAGAAGCTAAGCAACTCTTTTGATAGCTTAATGGGGTGAAGAGGGCAAACATTATAGTCTCAGCCATGCAAATGAGTGAAAGCCCTGGAAACCCACCCTTAGGTAAACCAGAAGTATACAGGTCCTGAAAGGGATAAAAGCCACTTAATTTAGACTAAAGCGGCCCAGATTGTTAGTGCCCTAGCTGCCTGCTGAAATAAACACAAATATTGTCTGGAAAAAGATAAAATTATCATAGGCCTCATATTATATGTATAATTTTTATATGCAATATTTTGCTTAGTCCCTTCACGCTATTATAACAAATTACCATAGATTAGGTGGCTTATAAACAGCAAGGGTATATTTCTTGCAGTTTTGGAGACTGTGAAGTCCAAGATCAAGATGCTCACAGATTTGGTGTCTGGTCAACACCCAATTCCTATGCCATAGATGGCCACTAGGCAGCTCTTCAGGTCTCTTTTATAAGGTTACTAATCCCATTCATGAAGGTGGAGACCTCATTACCTAATCACCTCCTCAAAAGCCCTACCTTCTAATACTATCAGCTTGGGGGTTAGGTTTTCAACATATAAATGTTGGGGGCACACAAAATTTCAGTCCATAGCATCTGATCTTTAATAGAAAATAATCAGTCATATGAGGAAACAGAAAAACATGAAATAAAATTCCAAAATATCAAGAGAAGCAACAGAAAATAGATTCCCACAGGGGAGTCAGATAATGTAGTTGTTAGATGCAGATTTTCAAATAACTAAACATAATATGTTTAAGAAAAAAATACAAGACTGAGAATTTTGGCAGAAAACTGGAATGTATAAGATTAATCAAATAAAAATTCTGAAAAAAATAGTCAAAAATTAGTTAATATATGGAATATTTGAATGTCATGATTAACAAAGTTAATCTAACTGACAAATTTAAAATATTTATTTAACAACTGCAAAAAATACCTTGTTTTCAAATAAACACGAACTATTTATATACTTGGACCAGGCGCTAAGCCGTAGAAGTCTCAAGAAGTTTTAAAGAAAGGAAATCATACAAAGTGTGTTCTCTGACCCCACTACAATTAAACTAGAAATCAATAATAAAAAATTAATGATTAAGGTTCCCATATAAAATTATGAATTTCACCTCTAAATAAAATATATTCAAAAAATAAATTAAAAAGCACAGGGGAAATTAGAGGATGCTTCACCTGAATAACACTGAATATAATACAACAGGCCCCAAAATAAAATACCACAGACTGGGTGGTTTAAATGAAAGAAATTTATTTTCTCACAGTTCTGGTGGCTGAAAGTCCAAGATCAAAGTGTAAGTAGCGTTGGTTCCTGAGAAGGCCTCTCTCCGTCCCCCCACCCAAAAAAATGTTGAAAGCTTTTCCTCTCTGCTGCAGTATGAATATGGTTTGTCCCTGACAAAACTCATGTTGAAATTTGATCTCCAATGTGGTGGTATTGAGAAGTGGGGCCTAGTGAAAGGTGTTTGAATCATGCAGGTGGATCCATCATCAATAGGTTAATGCCCTCCCTCGGGAGTGAGTGAGTTCTCACTCTTGTGGGACTAGATTAGTTACCTTGAGAGTGGATTGTTACTAAAGTGAGTTCAGCTTCCTAGACTCTTTTTTTTTTTTTTTCTTCTTTTCTCACCATGTGATCTCTTTCCACAGGCCTGTTCATTTTTCTGCCTCTCTACTATGTTTTGACCCAGCATGTGCCCTCCACTAAAAGCAGACCAGATGCAGGGCTATACTCTTGAAATTCCCAGCCTACAAAATCATGGCATAAATAAATAAACAGACAAACCTATTTTCTTTATAAATTACCCAGCCTCAGGTATTATGTTATAGGAATGTAAAATAGACTAAGAGACTCTGAGATCAGAAATGGAACAAGGATACCTACTTTCATCACTGCTGTTTACTATTTACAGGTAGTAATGCAATAAAGTAAGAAATAAATTGTTTTTCAGTTGCAAAAAATAGTAAAGCTTATTAGCACAGATGATATGATTTTATATAATCTGAATAATAAACAGGTAAATTGTGAAAATTAATAAGTGAGTTTCTCAAAGTTGCTGGATATGATAAATCAATAGATAAAATTTCATAAAAATTCTATATTATATTAACAAAAGATTAGGAAATAAAATTTAAACAGAGATATCATTACAATAGCATAAAATACAAAGAAATCTAGACTCTAATAAAAGATATGCAGGCTTCTACACAGAAAACTATAAAATATTATTGAAAGAAATTAAAGAGTCTTTGAATACTGGGAGATATACCAACTTCATTGATTGGTGGGCAATAATTCATAGAAGTCAATTCTTCCCAAATCTATAGATTTAATTCAATTCCCCCAGTATCTCAAGAAGATTACTGCTGAAATAAGCTGATTGCTTTTTATAGCAACATAAACAAGAAGAAAGATGTTAAAAAAAAAAAAAACACTTATTCTAAGGGATATGAAGACTTGCTATAAAGCTACAGTAATTGTATGTAGTATGGTACAAGATCATACAAACAGAGCAATGAAATGCATTCCGGTTCCCAGGAACTATCCCATGCACATATAGGTACTTGGTGCCTGACAAAACTGACATTCAGAACAGCGGGAAGTGACTTTTTAAAATACACATGCTAATTCAGCTGAATATTCACTTAAAAAAAAAACTACTATTACCTTGCTCCATATAAACAATGTTCAGGTGAATGGGTGAAATAAATAGAAAAGTTAAAACAATGAAGCTTTCAGAACACTATATAGGTTCACATCTTTATGATATTTGAAGAGTTAAAATTTTCTTAACTAGGTCGTAAAAAGATACAACAATAAAAAGTATGATAAACTGGAATACATTAGGATTAACTACTTTTATACACAAGAAATATGATGAAATGCCTAGCCACAGATGGGAGAAGATATTTGCAATTTATGTATACAAAAAACGCTTGAGCTAGAATACATAAAGAATTTCTACTCAACAATAAGTAAAAGACCAACAAACTGTTTTTAAAAAGGGCATCTACAAAAAAAGATATCCAAATGGCTAATAAACACAGAAAGGTGTTCATCATTAGGCATTAGGGAAATATAAAATTAAATCAAAATAAATTACTGCTATATACTTACCAGAAAAACAAAAATTTAGAAGATAGACATACTACGTCTTGTTGGAATTGTAAAGCAATGGGAACTTCGTACCCAACTGGTAGGAATATTAATTGGTCCAATGACTTTGGAAAATAGTGTAACAACTTAGGTTGCAGATAAGTATCACCTGTTACCTGAAAACTCCTATTCCTAAATATATTCCTGACAGAAATATGTGTATATGCGCACCAGGAGACCTGTATAAGAATGTTCATAGCAGCCTTATTCATCATAGCTCCGGACTGGATACAACCCAAATGCCCATCAGCAAAATAACAGATAAAATATGGGTTTTTTTCTTACAATGAAATACTATTACAATAAAAATGAACAGACCACAGCTACATATGATGTGTATGATTCTCACAAATGATAGTGAAAGGAATCAGAAAGAAAACAAACATCCTATATGATTTCATTTGTATAATGTTCAAAATTACACTTTTGCTTTTAGAGGTTAGGATAATAGATATCTTTGAAAAGGAGGAGCATGGCGGGGGTGCTGGCAATATTTTATTTTGTGACCTGGGTGGAGATTACATTGGTGTTCACTATCACTGAATAGTGATAAAGGAGTAAAAAGAGTGCAAATCATGAACAAAAATATCAGAAATTATGGAGAATAATAGGCTTGGAGCAGAGTACTTAAAGTCTATGTGACTTTGTAAACGGAATTATCTAAACAATAATTGATGCTTAGGCAGATACCCGAGACAGTGCCGATAGGCAGCTCAGTGAGGTTGTAGGCTGACTCAGAGTAAAACAAAATTGCAGAAAAACAACAGACTGAAAAAATGTTGGCTCTTGAGACACAAACAATGCAGATGGAAGGCAAGCTCTCAACCAGGTGGGCCCAGAAGAAGGCATAACCTGCCACAAGCCAAGAGCCAAGAACCACGCAAGGGAGTCTTGAGTGTTGATGCTTGTTTTTAATATCCTTAAAATAGAGCTGACAAGTGCAAGTAGGACATACACTAAGATAGGGCATATCCTGGGCCATAAAACAAGCATTAACAAATGGGAAAGACATAAAATCTTACAGTGTGTTCTCCATTCACCATAGAATCAACCTGAAAATCAATAGCAGAACAACAACAAGACAATCTTCAAACACTTGGAAACTAAGCAATCAAATGATCCATGGAATAAAGAAAAAGTCTGAAGGCCCTTAAAAAACAAAACAAAACAAAACATTAAATCAAATGAAAACAATTTACAACATGTCAAAATTTCTGTAATGCAGCTAAAGCAGTGCCGAGAGAGAACTTTATAGCAATAAATTCATTCATTAGAAAGGAGAAAAAGCCTCAAATCAATAATTTAAGCTCTCACCTCATGAACTGAGAGAAATAAACTCAAAGCAAGAATAAGAGAGGAAATAAATATTATAGTAGAAATTAAATAGAAAACACAAAAACAATTGAGAAAAATCAATGGAGCAAAAAGCTAATTCTTTAAAAGAAACAATAAAATTGACAAATCTCTATCAAGGGTGACAAAGCAAAGAAGGAGGAAATTACCAATATCAGGAATGAAAAAGGGGATGCCACAACATACCCTGAAGATGTCAAAAGGATAACAAGAAAACAGTATGACCAATTCTGTCTGCGTAAATATGACAACCTAGACTAAAGGGACCACTTCCTCAAAATACAAATAACTACAACTTGCCCAAGATGAAATAAATAATTTGAATAGCCTTATAATTATTGAAGAAATTAAATTTGTAATTTAAAACTCCCCATGCCCAAAGAACTTCCCAGAAAGTTTCCCTGGAGAATTTTACCAAATGTTTAAAGAAGTTACATCGATTCTACATAATGTCTTCCAGAAAATAGAAGAGGAGGGAACCTTCTCAATTCAATTTCTGAAGCTACTATTACCATTATATTAAAACCAGACAAATACTGTGCAAAAAAGAAAACAGCAGACCGATATCCCTGAAGATTATAGATGTAAAAATCATGAACAAAATATTACAGATAATTCAGCAATATATAAAAGAGACTATATACCATGACCAAGTAAGATTCCTTCCAGGGGCCGGGCGCCGTGGCTTATGCCTGTAATCCTAGCACTTTTGGAGGCCGAGGTGGATGGATAGCGAGGTCAGGAGATCGAGGCCATCCTGGCCAACATGGTGAAACCCCAACTCTACTAAAATACAAAAAATTAGCCAGGCGTGGTGGTGCACGCCTGTAATCCCAGCTACTCGGGAGGCTGAGGCAGGAGAATTGCTTGAACCCCGGAGGTGGAGGTTGCAGTGAGTCAAGATTGTGGTACTGTACTCTAGCCTGGCGACAGAGCAAGACTCTGTCTCAAAAAAAAAAAAAAAAAAAAAAAAGTTTCCTTCCAGGGCTGTAATGTTGGTTCAGTATTCAAAAATTAATCAAATAATCCCCATATTAACAGTCTACAGAGGAAAATCACAGGATAGTATACATAGTTGCAGAAAAATAACTTGACAAATTTCCACACCCATTAATAATAAGAACTCTCAGGAAAAGGAATAGAGGAATAGAGGGAAACTTTCTCAACCCGATAAAGAGCACCTAGAAAAAAACCTAAAGTTATGTTTAATAGTGAAAAACAATAGTTTTCCTCTAGGATTAAGAACAAGGCAAGAATGTTTACACTCACCACTCATGTAGCATAATGCTATATAAGTTTTAGTCAGTGCAATGAGGCAAAAAAATAAAAGACATACAAATCAGAAAGAAAGAAATTAAACTGTCCCATTTGCAGATGACATAACTGTCATGTAAAAAATTCTGAGGAAAGCTACAAAACAATCTCTAGAACTTATAAGCAAGCTCAGCAAAGTTACAGGGTACAAAGGCAAACATACAAAGGTAATATACAGGTAAAAATACAGAGGTGAACACAGGTAAATATACAATGACCAGCTTCATATCTATATACTAGCAATTGACACATGGACACCAAAATAAAAACTAAAATACTATTACAAACATTCATACAAAAAGAGAAATATTTATGTTACATTTAAGACATGTGCAGGACTTGTATGCTAAAAGCTATTAGGTTGGTGCAAAAGTAATTGCGGTTTTTGCCATTACTTTTAGTGGCAAAATGTGATGAAGGAAATAAAATGCTGATGAAGGAATGCATGTTGATGAAGGAAATCAAAGAAGATCTAAATATATGGAGAGGCATATTGTGTTCACGGAGTAGATGACAACATAGTAAAATGTCAGGTCTCCTCAAATTGATATACAAGTATAGAACAATTTCTCTCAAAATGCCTGCAAGATATTTTGTAGACACTGACAAGATTATTCTAAAATGCATTTGAAAAGACATGAACTAGAACAGCTGAAACACTTTTGAAAAAAGAAGGATAAGAAGAAAAGAATCTGTATATCTGGTTTAAAGGCATTATATAGCTACCACAAACAAGACAGTGAGGTATTTGCAGAGGGATAAACAGATAAATGGAACAGAATAGAGAACCTAGAAGTATATACACACAAATATGCCCAATTGATTTTTACAATGGTGCGAAAGTACTTCTGTGGAAGAAGGATCATCTTTCAAAAAATGGCACGAGACCAATTAGAAACTCACTGGAAGAACGGAGAAGGAGAAAAGAAGGAAAAAGAGAAAGACCTGGACTTGAGTCTCAGACTTTGTACAAAAATTAATTCAAAAGAGGTCACAGACTTAAATGTGAAATGTAACACAATAAAGCACTTATAAAAAACAAAACAAAACAAAACAAAACAGGAAAAACACTTCAGGATCTAGGGCTCCACAAAGAGTTTTTAGACTTGATACCAAAAGCACCATCCATAGAAAGGAAAATTTGATCAATTTTACTTCATTAAAATTAAAAACTGTTGCTCAGTGAAAGATCCTGTTCAGAGGATGAAAAGGCAAGCTACAGAATTGAGGAAAATATTTGCAAACCATATATCCTATAAATGTCTGTCATGTAGAATATATATAAACAACTCTCAAAACTTAACAGTAAAGAAAAATAAACAATCCAATTATGAAATGAACAAAAGACATGAAAAAACATTTCACCAAAAAGGATAAACAGATGGCAAAAAAAAAAAAAAAATGTGTAGAAAAATGTTCAACATCATTAGCCGTCAGAGAAATGCAAATTAAAACCAGAATGAGGTATCTTTACACATCTACTAAAATAGCTAAAAGAAAAAATAGTGATACGGTTTGGCTGTGTCCCCATCTAAATCTCAACTTGAATTTTATCTCCCAGAATTCCCATGTGTTGTGGGAGGGACCCAGGGGGAGGTAATTGAATCATGGGGGCCAGTCTTTCCTGTGCTGTTCTCGTGAATAAGTCTCACAAGATCTGATGGGTTTATTAGGGGTTTCTGCTTTTGCCTGTTCCTCATTTTCTCTTTCCACCACCAGATAAAAAGTGCCTTTTGCCTATCTCCATGATTCTGAGGCCTCCCTAGCCATGTAGAACTGTAAGTCCAATTAAACCTCTTTCACTTCCTAGTCTTGGGTATGTCTTTATCAGCAGTGTGGAACAGACTAATATGATAAATTGGTACCAGTAGAGTGGGGCATTGCTGAAAAGATACCTGAAAATGTGGAAGCAACTTTGGAACTGGGTAACAGGCAGAGGTTGGAACAGTTTGGAGGGCTCAGAAGAAGACAGGAAAATGTGGAAAAGCTTGGAATCTCCTAGAGACTTTTTGAATGGCTTTGACAAAAATGCTGACAGTGATATGAACAATAAGGTCCAGGCTGAGGTGGTCTCCGATGGAGATGGGAAACTTTTTGGGAACTGGAGCTAAGGTAACTCTTGTTATATTTCAACAAAGAGACTAGCAGCATTTTTCCCCTGCCCTAGAGATTCGTGGAACTTTGAACTTGAGAGAGATGATTTAGGGTGTCTGGTGGAAGAAATTTCTAAGCAGCAAACCATTCAAAAGGTGACTTGGGTGCTTCTATTTTAAATGTTAAAAGCATTCTATTTTAAGAGGGAAACAGCATAAAAGTTCAGAAAATTTGCAGCCTGATGATGCAGTAGAAAAGAAAAACCCTTTTTTTTTTTTTTTTTTTTTTGAGGAGAAATTCAAGCTGGCTACAGAAATTTGCATTTGTAGCAAGGAGCTTAATGTTAATCCCCAAGACCATGGGGAAAATGTCTCCAGTTCATATTAGAGATCTTCATGGCAGCCTCTACCATCACAGGCCTGGAGACCCAGGAAGAAAAAGTGATTTCATGGGCTGGGTCCAGGGTCCCCATGTTGTGTTCAGCCTAGGGACTTGGTGTTTTGTGTCCCAGCTGCTCCAGTCATGGCTGAAAGGGGCCAACATAGAGCTTGGGTTGTGGTTTCAAGGCTTGGCAGCTTCCACAGGGTTTTGAGCCTGTGGATACACAGATGTCAAGAATTGAGGTTTGGGAACCTCCGCCTAGATTTCAGAAGGTGTATGGAAACACGTGGATGCCCACGCAAAAGTTTGCTGTAGGGATGGGACCCTCATGGAGAATCTTTGCTAGGGTAATACAGAAGGGAAATGTGGGGTTGGAGCCCCCACACAGAGTCCCTACTGGGGCACTACCTAGTGGAGCTGTGAGAAGAGGGCCACTGTCCTCCAGACCCCAGAATGGTAGATCCACCGACAGCTTGCACCATTCTCCTGGAAAAGCCTCAGACACTCAATGCCAGCCTGTAAAAGCAGTCAGGAGAGAGGTTGCACCCTGCAAAGCCACAAGGGCAGAGCTGCCCAAGACCATGGGACCCACCTCTCGCATCAGCATGACCTGGATGTGAGACCTGGAGTCAAAGGAGATCATTTTAGAGCTTTAAAATTTTACTGCCCCACTGTATCTCAAACTTGCATGAGCCTTGTAACCCCTTTGTTTTGGCCAATATCTCCCATTTTAAATGGCTGTATTTACCCAATTCCTGTACCCCCGTTGTATCTAGGAAGTAACTACCTTGCTTTTGATTTTACAGTCTCATAGGTGGAAAGTACCTGCCTTGTTTCAAATGAGACTTTTGACTGTTAATGCTGAACATTAACAGTTTTGGGTTAATGCTGAAATTAGTTAAGACTTTGGGGTACTGTTGGGTAGGCTTGTTTGGTTTTGAAATGTGAGGACATGAGATTTGGAAGGGCCAGGGGAAGAATGATATGGTTTGGCTGTGTCCCCACCCAAATCTCAATCCAGGGGGAGGTAATTGAATTATGGGGGTCAGTTTTTCCCATGCTATTCTGGTGATAGCGAATAAGTCTCATGAGATCTGATGGGTTTATCAGGGGCTTCTGCTTTTGCTTCTTTCTCATTTTCTCTTGCCCCTGCCATGGAAAAATTGCCTTTTGCCTCCTGTCATGATTCTGAGGCCTCCCCAGCCATGTGGAACTGTAAGTTCAATTAACCTCTTTTTCTTCCTATTCTCGGGCATGCCTTTATCAGCAGCATGAAACAGACTAATACAGTTAGTGATGAAGATATGAATAAACTGGATCGTTCATATGTTACTGGTGGAAATGTAAAATGGTATAGCAACTCTGGGAAACAGTTTGACAATTAAAAAAAAAAACACAAAACATGCAACTCTCATATGACCAAGCAATTACAATCCTAGGCATTTATTTCAGAGAGAGGATGACATATGGTCATACAAAATCCTGTTCAGACATGAAAATAGCTCCTTTATGTGTAATAGCCAAAAACTGGAAATACCCAGATATATCCTTTCGTGGGTGAATGGTTAAACAAATTGTGCAATATCTATATTATGCAATATTACTAAGCAATATAATATGAACATACTAATGATACAAGCAACAACCTAGATCAATCTTCAGAGAATTATGCTGAGTGATTACAGAGTGCACACCACCATGCCACAGACCTTATAATCTTATTTATGTATTATTTAGTGGAATGACGGGGTTATCGACTATGTTAGCACAGGCTGGTCTTGAATTCCTAACGCTCAAGAAGGATATGGGGATCCGACCCAATGCCTTGGCCTCTCAAAATGGTGCCATAAAGGATCTGCATGGTGATGAGCCACCGCACCCGGCCACTCTTTCTTCTCTAATCTCCTCATGAATGAAATGATAGATTCTAGTTTTGTTTGTTGTTGGTAATGGAGGAAATTGAGTAGAGCTTAGCAAAGTACCTGTCATAGAGGAAGCATTTCAGTAAAATGCAAGCTATTTTGAAATATCCTCATCATCACCATGTTTACAAGCAACTCCGGGAGGGATACGTTTGAAAGGAAGGTGGCAGAAGGGTGGACATCTAGGGCATGCCAGTGGGGTATGTGGCAGAAGGGGTTTGGACAGAATGAGTTTGGACATAACTGGAAGAAAGCCACAGTGAGGACTGGGATGGCAAGAAAAAGAGCCAGATGTTGTTGACGAGACTTTCATTATTTTTCTATGTCTGTTGAATGGCAGCTTATTTTATGTTTCAAACCCAGGTATTTGAAGGGTGATTCCTTCTCCCCTGCAGTCACTTGTAAGAGAAAAATTGCCTGTTTTGATTCTTCATTTGCTTAATTCAATTCATTCACTAAACGTTAAGCTAATCTCTACCTGTGTTTAGCACTGTTATGGGTACTTTTATTATTTGAAATGTAGTGCTTCCCATTTCAATTTTTCACCTGCAATATAAATGATCCCATTTGGAACAAAGGATTTGAAGGCTAATACAATGAAGAGGAGGCTAGATAAACACTGTTGCTTTGAACAGGGGCTTAAACTCCCTACGCATCAGTGTCTTCATCCATAAAATGGGCAGCAGAATTACCTGCCCCAAAAGGTTGTGAAGGTTAACTCAGCTAATCCTATAAAGTGCTTAGGGTTTCTGACACATATTATATCCCCAATAAATGTTGCTGCCCCTATGACAAATCCTGGACCAGATCCAGTCTTGCATGTATGCCTGTGACTGCAACACATGTTCCTCTTCCTCATGATTTGGGAAGGGTCATGTATTTAACATCGGCTTTGGTTTCAGATATCATTTCTATGCAATCTGAGCTTTGTGATCTGGAGCAGAGGATTTTACATCTCTGAGGTTCAGTTTCCTCATCAGGGGAATATAGCACGATTTAGTGCTTAGAAGCACGGTCCCCGGAGTCAGACAGATCTGGACTAAAAGCTCCCATTATTCATGTGAATTCATGTGACCCCGAGTTGAGCTGGTAACTTGATATCTCTGCACTTTAATATCAAATGCAAAGTGGAAACAATAATAGCTTTTATCTCCTAGAGTTATTATGAGGATACATGATATATTATATGCAAATTCCTATGTATGATACTCAATAATCCCCTTTCTCTTTTGCCTTCTCCTCACCTGTCTTCTTATATGTAAAGTACCTAGTACAGTGCCTGAAACTCAAGTAAGGGTAGCTATCATTATTACATTTCTTATTTCCAAGAGTAATATACTTATAAGTGATATGTGAATATGAAAAACCTATAAATGATTAAATAATTCATTTCTGCTGCATTTCCAGATTACACAAAGACAGCCCTTCCTCTTAAATTCTGATAGCTTGGAGAGAATGGCTATATGGTAATCATTTCAGCATCCCCAGGGCATTTGCTATGGTGTCCAGAAAAGCACGAAGTGAGATCTATTGGAGAAAGTGTGGAGGGAACAACTATGAAAAACAGGAGAAAACTCTAATGCTTCAAATCATTCCAGGTGTGACCCTCCCCACTTACACATGCCCAAAGTGGAAAAAGGATTAATCTTGCTTAAAACAGTTCTCCATAAGTTTCTGGAGTTAGATTATTTGAGTTAGAAAATGAAAACTTACACACCATTTTTTATTGCAACAGGTATTGTGTAAAGAGTCTTGCTGAAGTGTGGTGAGATAGGCTCATATGTGGCCAACTGATGTCTCAAACTCATGAGATGAGATATTGAGTCCAATTTGAAATAAGAGGCAAGCCTCTTTGAATGAACACTGTGGTCCCTATATTCAGGAGACAGCTAAAATCCAGAGAACTTTTTAATTTGTTAGAGAAGAGGTGAGTGAGTTTTGAAGGAAATTAATGTGCATTATACTCCATTCTACAATAGTGGGAGTCTTAATAAATCTCATATCCAAAAAAGTGCCAACATGGTGAAACGTTGTCTCTACTAAAAATACAAAAATTAGCTAAGCACGGTGGTGCACGTCTGTAATCCCAGCTACTTGGGAGGCTGAGGCAGGAGAATTGCTTGAGCCTGAGAGGTAGAGTTTGCAGTGAGCCGAGATCGGCACTTTAGCCTAGGTGACAGAGTGAGTTAGACATTGTCTCTAAAAAAATATTTTAAAAATCCAAAAAATGCATTATAGAAGTAATCATTTCGATGGGAAGAAGAAATAAGGTACTGAAGGTTTTCAAACTTGCAATAACAAAGTTGTTTTTCCCCTGTAGGAATTTTATTAATGAGTATTTTTTTAACTAAAAACATATAGCTATAAAAATGAAACATAACAAACCTGGCATTTGTTTCCATCTAGCTTTTTTCTCAAAAACAATCTCTTTCCTTTTTCTATTACTACTAGCTGTTCTTATACATTCTTACTATCTGTTTTTATCTACTTAGCAATTGTCTATCAAAATTTCTGCTATGTGTGAGGCACTGTTCTACATGTTGGGGCTGTCATAGTGACTAAGAAGGGTAAGAATTCTGACTTCAAGAATCTTTCAATCTTCCAATCTAGTGGGAGGGACAGACATGATACACGTAAGCAACCAAATCAATACAATAATTATGGGTCGTGATATGTGATAAAGGAACTAGATACGACACCGAGAGGGAAGTTAACAGGAAGGACTCCCTTCAGAATGCATGGACAGGAAAGGCCTCATGAAATCTGAGATCTGAAGACAGAGAAGACCTGGGGGAAGAGCATTCCAAGCAGAGGGAACAGCGAATGCAAAGTCCTTGAGGAGGAAAGAGTTTGCTGTGGTCTTGGAAAGTTCAGAGACACCCAAACAAAACAACTGTGCTGCGTGTGAAGCAGCATTTTTCTTCACCACTAAACTGCTCAATGGTTCGTTTTAATCAATAGCAGATTACATAACGCAAAATAAGTCTCCTAATTAATATACTGCATTGTGTCTAATTCAGATCATGAAAAGTCACTCTGTAGGAGAAATGCCTACACCACTTTAAGTAACAACATCATTGCGAGCCACCAAAATTTTAGTTTCTCAGGCAGCATGACATTTCAAAAAGTGCACTGGAGTGGCTTCTTATGGTCTCGGGGGAAGGCAAGCACTGGACAAAAACTCTGGAGCTCCCATTTTGGCTCATCCACCAAAGAGCCTTGGAACTTCAAACTAGTCATTCTCCCTTCTTAGAACTCAGTTTCCTTCTCATCTGAAATAATTGATAAAGTCACTTTAAATAAGTAAGGGCTATGGTTTATTTCCTGTAGAATGGTTAATGATTTACATGTCATCATCAGTATAATTTGAAAAAGGGGGAAAAAAAAGAAAGAGAAAGGAAGAAATAAAAAGAGGAGAAAAACTAAAGAAAAAAAAGAAAGAGGAAGAAAAACAATGAAGATCTTGCATATGAGTAAGAAAATGCTTAATAAATGGCATATAGTAATCATAACTTTTTAAAAACAGAAGTTTCTATGTCAAATATATGGCAGGGCTACCTGTTTAGTTGCTGGTTCCATCCCTGTCCCACAATTCCTAGTGCTGAAAGCCTGTAATCTGAACCTGACTCCTCTGATGGCAATAATAATTCTCAATTCAGCCAAAGAACACCAAATGTAATTATTGAATTCTAAAGATGGTCTCCCAAGAGTTCCCATTTCTTATTTTTCAATTGAGCACTGATCTAGGTACTGCTATGAGGAAATTTTGCAGCTGTAATTAAAGCTACATGTCAGTTGACCCTATAATACAGAGATTATCCAGTGGGCTGACTCAATCAACTGAGCCCTTTAAAAGCAAAATTTTTGCTGGCTGGTTGCAGAACAGAAAGTTTCCAAACTTGAGAAAAATTCAACACATTTTTTGCTGGCTTTGAAGAAAGAGGAAACAACGTTAGCAGGAATATGGTCAGTCCTAGGAGATGAGAGTGACCCCTTGCCACTAGACAGCAAAGTAACAGACATCTCAAAAGCACAAATGCAAGAAACAGTATTCTGCTAAAATTTGAATGCTCTTGCAAGTACTTTATTTCCCACAGGCTTCAGGCAAGAGTCCAATCCAGCCATCACCTTGATTTTGGCCATGTGACAAACTTAGCAGAGAACCCTGTCATATTCCCCCAGACCTCTGACCTACACAATTGTGAGCTAGTAAATGGATTTTAAGTTACTAAATTTATGGTAGTTTGTTACATAGCAATAGAAAATGAATACATCAAATATTTGAAGAAAACAATATGAAAGACACCAAACTCAACTAACATCCAAAGAAACAGTTAATACAACAAGTAGAATGTTTTTCTTTAAAAAAAAAAAAAACTATAATTTCTCCAGTAATTTTAAAAATTGTGTTAAGAACATTTAACATATCTATCTTCTTGACAAATTTTTAAGTGTACAATGCAATATTGTTCAATACAGTCATATTGCACAACAGATTTCTAGAACTTACTTATTCACCTTGCATAACTAAAACTTTATACCCACTGCACAGGCAACTCCCCATTTTCCCCTTTCCCCAAACTCTGGAGACCACCCTTCTACTCTTCGCTACTATGACTACTTTTGCAAATTCATATAAATATTTGTTCTTTTGTGACTGACTTATTTCATGCAGCACGGTGTCCTCAAGATTCATCATGTTGTCACATTTGGCGGGATTTCCTTCTTTTTTGAGGCTGAATAACATTCCATTGTATATACATACCGCATTTTGTTTGTAGAGTCTTTGACTTTGGTATCAGGGTAATACTGGCCTCATAAAATAAGTTTGGAAGCTTCTCTTCCTCTTCAATTTTTTGGAAATGTTTAAGAAGGATTGGCATTAATTTTTTAATAATTGAATAATAATTTTTATTATCATGTCTTCTCATTCCTAGGAATTTAACTGATAAAAATCAGAACAGAATCTGAAATATAGTCGCACTACAAAATTGGTTAGATTTCTCTCGGGATACCACCACATGTGCTCATAAGTGGGATTTAAATGAGGAGAAAAAAGACACATAGAGGGGAACAATATACACTGGTGCCCTTTGGAGGGTGGAGGATGGGAGGAGGAAGAGGATCAGGAAAAACAACAAATGGGTACTAGGCTTAATATGTGGGTGATGAAATCATCTGTAAAAGAAACCACCATGATGCAAGTTTACCTGTGTAACAAACCTGTACTTGTATCCTTGAACTTAAAATTAAAGTTACAATAAAAGGGTCAAAAATTATAAAAAGAATTGCATACTCCTAAGTCATCTATTTATTTAAAAGTGTTTGGTGTAACTCACCAGTGAAGCCATCTTATTCAATTTCCTTACTAATTATAGATCTGTTCAGGTTTTTAATTTCTTCGTAATCCGATTTTAGTAAGTTGTATGTTTCTAGTAATTTATCTATTTATTCTAGCTTATACAATTTGTTGGGTATAGGTGTTCATAGTAGCCTCTTATGATCCTTTCTATTTCCATGGCATCAGGTAAAATGTTTCCTCTTTCATTTCTGATTTTTTTTTTTTTTGAGTCTTCTCTCTCTCTCTCTTTTTTCTTTCAATTCTAGGTATAGGTTTGTCAATTTTGTTGATCTTTTTCAAAATTACTCTTAGTTTTATTGTTTTTTAAAAATTGTTTTTCTGTTTTCTATTGTGTTCATTTCTGCTTTAATCTTTGTTATTTCTTTCTTTTACTAACTTTGGGTTTAGATTGTTCTTTTTCTACTTTCTTGAGGTACAAAGTTATGCTGTTTATTTGAGATCTTTCTTATTTCAAGGTAGTTCCTTATTGCTATATAATTTCCTCTTACTACTTTTGTTACATCCCATAGGATTTGGTATGTTGTGTTTCCATTTTCAGTTTTCTCAAGATATTCTCAAATTTCCCTTCTGATTTTTTCTTTGATTCACTGGCTGTTCAGGAGTGTATTGTTTAATTTATATATTTGTGAATTTTCCATTTTTCTTTAGTTATTGATTTCTAGTTTCATTTCATTGTGGTCAGAAAAAAATATTTAGCATGAGATCGGTCTTCTTAAATTTGTTAAGATTTATCGTGTGACCTAACATGTAATTAATTCAGCACTTGAAAAAAAATGTAATTATTCTGCTATTTGGTGAAATATTCCGTATATGTCTCTTGGGTTCATTTGGTCTATAATTGTTTATGTCCTCTGTTTCCTCGTTGACTTTCCATATGGAACTTCTATTCATTGTTAAATGTTAGGTATTAAGTATCCTACTATTGCTATTTCTCCTTTAGTTCTGTCAATGTTTGCTTCATATATTTAGATAATTCTAATGTTGGATGAATATATATTTAAAATTGTTACATTTTCCATAAGAATTGATTCTTTTATCCTTATATAATGACATTTTGTGTCTTTTGTGAGAGCTTTGTCTCATAGTCTATTTTTTCTGGCATAAGTATAGGCATCCATCCTACTCTCTTTTGGTTACAATTTGCATGGAACGTTTTTCCATCTCTTCACTTTTAGCTTTTATATATTCTTAAGTCTAATGTCAGTCTCCTGTAAACAGCATATAAGATCCAATATTTTATTAGTTTTATTTTTATCTATGTAGCCATTTATAATTCGAGAATTTAATTCATTTATATTTAAAGTGATTGTTTATAGAGAAGAACTTACTATTGCCATTTTCTAGTTTTCTGTCTTTTGGTTCTTATGTTCTTTTCCTTTCTTGCTGGTTTCTTTTGTTGATTTTTTTTGGCATTGATATGTTTTGATTCTTTTTTACTTACTTTTTAAAAAATTTACTTTTTACTTTCTTTTGTGCATATTTTATAGGTATTTTCTTTGTGGTTACATGGGGTTTATAGAAAACATCTTATAGTTATAATAGTCTATTTCAGGCTAGTATCAACTTAACTCCATACAGAAACTCTACACTGTTACTTTTCTTCTCCCCACACTTTGTTCTTGATGTTACAATTTATATCTTTTAAAATTGTTTATTCATTAACACATTTTATAGTTATATTTGCACTATTTTTGCTTTTTTAACCTCTAAACAAATTAAAACTTTTTTACCCATCGCATTACATGTTATGGTATTTTCAATCTGTATATATATTTACCCTTACCACGAAGTTATATACTTTCACATGCTTTTGAATGGATGTTAAGCATCCTTCCTCTTCAACTTAAAGAATTCCCTTTAGCATTTTCTGTAAGGCACATCTATTGGTGAAGAATTCCTTCAGGTTTTGTTTGTCTGGGAAAGTCTTTATCATGCCTTCATTTCTGAAGAACAGGTTTTGCTAGTTACAGTATTCTTGGATGACAGTTTCATTCTCAGCACTTTTCATATATCATCTCACTGCCTTCTAGCCTGTAAGATTTCTGCTAAGAAGTCTGCCAATGCTGTTGTGTATATTTCCTTAGATATAATGAGTTTTCTCTTGCTACTTTCAAAATTCTCTTTGACTTTTAAAAATGTGTATTCTTTTGCTATTTGGTGGAATATTCTGTATGTGTCTCTTGGGTTCATTTGGTCTATGATTGCTTATGTCCTCTGTTTCCTCATTGATTTTCCATATGGAACTTCTATTCACTGTTAAATATTAGGTATTAAAGCATCCTACTATTGCTATTTCTCCCTTAGTTCTGTCAATGTTTGCTTCATATATTTAGATAATTCTAATGTTGGATGAATATATACTTAAAATTGTTACATTTTCCTTAATAATTGATTCTTTTATCCTTACATAATGACCTTTTGTGCCTTTTGTGACAGCTTTGTCTCAAAGTCTATTTTGTCTGGCATAAATATAGGCACACAGCCCAACTCTTTCCCTGCACCCCAGAAGAAGCTGAGAGCTGCTATTGCTTTTTTTGCCCCTAAATATGTTTCTATTCCAGTCTGTTAAATGCAGGAAGCGAAAGCCAATGTGATGCTTCTAGAAGGCAGGAGAGGGATGGGAAAAAGCTGGTATTTATCAAGTGCATCTATGTGCCAGACAGAACACTGGGTGCTTTACATACATAATCCCTAATCTGAATAGCAATTCTGTATATTAGGTATCACTGATGCCCAGTACGCTTAATAGACGTTCTCAAGATTTTCTAGCACCTATAGGGCAAGGATAGAAGAGACATTCCTTTTTCTAACTGTATATGCAGCCCCCGGTTCACTATCTTTCCACTATATGGGTCTGCCCCTTTTCTGATTTTATAATTTTCTAACATATCTTCTCCAAGTTTTTCCCTTTCTAGACATTATTTTCCCTCAATGGTCAAAAGCAGCCGTGCTTCTCTTACAAGAACATTAGAGTATGGTGATGGGAACAGTCAGGCAGGGCAGTGTAGTATGGCATAGTCCAATAGTATGGCATAGTCCAATGGCTCCTGCCCCTGCCTGTACAGCAGAATCACCTGGGGAACATGTTAAAAATATATTCATCTGGGCCTCACTCAAAGCCTACTGAATAAAAATATCTGTGCCTGGAACTTCGGGAATATATATTTTAAGAAACCATCAGCATAGATTTGAGAACCATTGGTGTAGTCAGAACTAGGTTTGGATCTTGGCCCTGCCATTACTTACTATTTTTCCATCTTGTGTTATATGACAACTGTTAGTCAAGCTAGACTAGGTCATGCTGCAGCAATATATTAGCCCTGAAATCTCATTGTCTTACCACAACAAAGGATTATTTATCACTCTTACTTCACTGCTGGCTTACTGGCCTTAGCATACAGTTTATTTCTGTATTTGTTTTGTATTTACACAATATATAGAAAAATCTTGATTTGCACACAAATAGTTTAGCATACTGACTTAGATGCTCACAAGAAAAGCAGCAGAAAAACTGGATGGAAGGTTGTATCACTAACAATATCTAACTCAATTGATGGGATTCCTTAGTTGGGAAGTACTCAGTTTAGAGGTAACTGAACAGGTAGGTTCACTATTTGGTAGAAAATACTTTTCAAATGGCAGTAAAGTTGGGGGTTAAAATAACAGTATTGTATATGTTCAAGAGTGTCATTAAAAAAATCTCAGTTGTCTGTTGTACTTAAAGTTTGAGATCATACAGACATATTTTCTATATATTAGGGAAGGCTAACTTTAACAATTATTGTTGAAGTTTTATCAATAGTTATAAAGACATAATTTTGTGATTTGCAGTAGAGCTTATTTTAATACACAGCATCACTACTTATCATATGACTATCTGTGTCTTTTTTTTTTTAATTTATTTATTATTATTATACTGTAAGTTGTAGGGTACATGTGCATAACGTGCAGGTTTGTTACATATGTATACTTGTGCCTTGTTGGTGTGCTGCACCCATCAACTCGTCATTTACATCAGGTATAACTCCCAATGCCATCCCTCCCCCCTCCCCCCTCCTACTATCTGTGTCTTGATAGTATCACCACATACTTGCCATTTGTCATGTGAGGCCCAAGTACTAACATAGTGTATTTTCTTCTTCAAGAGGAGAAAATGGTAGATCCAGGCTCCAGTGAGTGTGGGGTAGAGAGAAAGCTAATTGAAATTAAGCTTCCTAGATATGGCAGGGAAGTTGAGTCTTGAAAAGTTCCATAATCTGCAGTTAGATCTCTAACCTCATTATCTGCCATGCCCGGCTTTGGAATTTACACTCTAGAGACATACCCTACAGGTTGTTTTGAGCTTTGTTCAAACTCTTTCTTCTCCCTAAAATCTCTTATCACTTTTTTCTTTTGGTTAAGTAACACATATTCTTCATGCCTAATCTCAGTTTTTATTTCTTCCAGGAAATGTTCTTTATTCCCTTGTTCTTTAAATTACTTACCTTATTTTCTGTGTTCTTGTGGCCTATTGCACACATCTCCCTTATTTTAACATGTCATTGAAATTATCAGAGTACTCCTAGAATTTACAATAAACACCTTGTCTTATTCTTCACATCTCCATATATTTTTACATATATATATGCATTAAGTACATTCACATAGCTGCACAACCATCACCACCATCCATCTCCAGAACTTTTTTCATCTCAACATGAAATTCTATGTGCACAAGAAAATGATCTTTATGTTAGTAGCAAGGGAAGTAAGACAATGTGAAATTCCTGTTGTCTTAGATAGGCCAGAATGTGGAGGAGACTCTTTAGTTTTATTACGAAAGAGGACTTTGTTGAGGAAAGAGAAAACAGATTCCAAATAGAAAAGTGGCAGCATATGCTGAACATGATACAGATATGTAGAGATGCATGATTTGCTTGGAGGACATGGGTGACAGTGACAGAACATGAAGGGCATGCAATGGCAAGATTAGCCTAGTTAAGAAGTTTCTATGGTGTCTTGTAGAAAATGAGGAAATATTAAGTTTTACCCTCTGAGATACCTATGTCCTTATAGGTAAAAGAAAACATTTGGTTATGATCAGTGATCTTTCATTTTTTAAAAATGCAATGGAATCCTTTCTTCCTTCTGCCCAGTGACTGCATACTAATTTTTAGGTAGAACTTCAGCTTTGTTAAAGTTAAAAGTAGAGCTGTTCTAGTTATAATTAGGATGAGGAACCTAGATTCCACGCTGCTTATTCTATGCTTCTTTTCCTTCTCCCTCCTTTGTCAAAGTAGACACTGAAAAACACACACAGGCAGTGCAAAGAACAAGTAAAACAATACAAGTGATTCCCAACTAGAGGATATCCGAAAAAGTATCGTGAAAATTGTGCATTTACCAATATGATGAACATTTCCTCGTTTTTTGAATGCAGCATCATCTTAGATATGGTAATATTAACTACAAGTGATGATGGTAACACAGAAATTTCCATGATATATGGCGGGTGAGGGTAGGAGAAGAACTGACACAAGAGGGCTCAGGGCTGAAATACTGAGAGATACTAGACAACATGGTCTCCAAGGCTTCTCCCCTATCCTTGTACTGAAATGTAGTTTGGCCTGGGCTTCATAATATATTTATGTCACTAAGCTCTCTAATAAGATCTTACTGGTGTTTCTGAATATTTTAACTGATTTGAACTGAAGAATAAGATTCCACAACTATGCCAATAACTTAATAGTTTATTAGTCAGTCAACAATATTACAAATATTTAAAAATTACTTAATATAAATAGTTGGCAGCAAACTATTCCATTACAGAGTTAAATTACCAGTACAACAGACAGACTGGAGATTTAGACACCTGGAAGATAACAATAAAATAAACTAAAATATTTAACAAAAAATTTAAGCTGAAGGCGTTTACCTAGTGTCCATAAAAGCATGGGTTCTCCTTTTATTTAGAAAAAAATAAAAAACGGCTTTAACACCCCATTAGGAATATAAAATAAAATCAACTGAAAATATTAATTTGCATATCAAAGAACCATTTATAATTACAATCCAAACACTCCATAAACCACTTGTGCGATTCTATACAGAAACTGGGAATTAGAAACTAGTTGCTTTAATATTACAAAGATTTCAGCTCCAAAAATAATTCAACATAAAATAAACTTTAGCAATTAGTGTCATAAAATTATATATTTCCACATAAAAATACAAAATAATATTAATGACAAGAATATGAAAAATTATTCCAAGTATTTTACTACTATTAAAATAAAATAAAACCCAAAAAAACAAAATAGAAATATGCATGAAAAAAGTCTCTCCTTTTGTTAGCAAAACACTATCCAAAATAACTACAATCATTTACATCAGTACAAAGATTTCTGGATTTAAAAAATAGTTGCAATGACAAAAGGGGTATCTTTTCTGACAGTAAAAAATGACACTGTGGATAAAATCTGCAAAATATGCAATGAAAAAAATAAATTTGCATTAAAAAGGTTTACACTGTTTTTTTTTTATACAAACATTAGAAACAGTATTGCACATCACAACACAGAATCGAGGTTAGTCAGCCTTCCAAAATGTGTTATATTCAAGTTTTGTAGCATCTTTGAGGAGAGGCTCTGTGCAGCCAGATGCAACAGGGATAAAATATCAAGTGTTTTCCATACACAAATATATAAATGCTAAATGTTTCCTTCTTAACAAAAAGTGTGGATTTTTAAAGTATTTTTTTTCCTCCACAGTCATACTTTTGGGCAGCAATATGAATATTTAGGGAACACAAGTGAAGAAGCTTTTAAAATACAAAAATACAATCAAAATTAATAATTTTCTACAAAAATAGTAAAATAAATATGATCTGTAAATTAAAAAAAAAAAAAAAACTCCAATACAGTGTTTAACAGTTAGAAAATAAGAATGTAGTACATAAAAGGCAAAAACAAAACAAAACAAAAAAGAGGTAGGGGTGAAGTGGGAAAGGAATAAAACAGACTAATAAGCTTTACTTATACAGAAATGAAGGTAAAACAAACCATACATTTCTGTTATTTTTACCCGTGGCAAAAAGGGTGTTCTAGTACATTCCCCTTCATTCCAAATATTTATTTCTGTTTGAGAAGGGAAAATGATTTTCAACATCTCCAATTATTTTAATTATATAATTTGTGTTCATTATTTAATACATAAAAAGGCTCTTCAATTTTAAACATTAAGCAGAAATTATGAAAATAAAGTTTAAAAATCTGCGAAATTAAATATCTAAATAATTAACATTGCAAAACTACTGATTTCTTCTCTAAATTCCAAAAATTGAGGTATAGCAAAGGAGATGTCATCAGTCAAAAAAAGTGTGCCATAAAATAGCTGACTGTTGGAAAAATCTCTCACAGAGATATAAAAATAGTGCATAACAAATGTCAAAATGGATCAAGGTTTGGCAGGGTTAAGGTTAGAAAAGAATACTCCAAAAAATCTGGAGGATCATGGTTAAGTAACAAATAGGGAACATTGACAAATAAATTAGTAAAAAGCTCTTCTGAAAACAGCATCAACTTTAAACATTAAAAACTTGAACCACAACCACAATAAAACAGCAGAGTTAGACATGAACCACATATTTTTACAGTACAAAAAAGCACACCACAGACAACCAATATTAAGATCAACACTTTGCTCACATGAAGGATTGTCCCAAGGGTTTGCTATAAGGCAACACCCTTGTAATTTTCTCTCTTTAGAGTCAAAAATCTTAGTTCTGCATTTTTAAAAAACATTTACCATTGTTGGGTGCTTTGCTTAGATTGCAGAGTAACTCTTACATTAAAATATAGGGGCTAGTTGCATTAAAAATGCTCTAAAGAGAAAAAATATCACTAATGATATTCTAATAGTGTTCAGTACCAAGAGGAACTCATTAACTACTGCATGTTTCCATGCCACTTTCTCAAAAAAACATCCCAAAAAACCTGCAAGCAAAGTCATTACCAAAATTCCTTCATCAAAATTTTCAAAAAAGCAATTCTCAACTATTAAGAACAATGTTCCATGCAACAGTGACCCCAGTTTAGACAGAAGACCCCAATATTTATAGGTTAAACACATAAGCAAGTTCAAGCCAGATTTCACCATTGTCTTATAAAGGTAAAACTTAATTTTATGCAACTAGCCATCTGTATATTTCCCCTTCTCCATTTTGACTTTACTTAGGGTTTACTAAAGTTTTGCATTCTTCTATAAAATTCAGATTTTTAAATATAGGTTTCTTATGGGTCTTACATTTGGTGACTGGTTAGCAGTGTGCTGGCCATCTTTGGTTTATAAAGGATGTCTTAACCATGGACTATCAAAGGGGCTTAAATCAACTTTCTTTAGAATTCTTGTATTTTCTTTTGCTCATTCTTTTATCTATACTATATCACTGCACATGAATTAGAACCGCACGTCACAAAATTGCACAGGGATTACAAATATTACATCCAGTCTGCATAAAATCGAATTCCACTACTGACCAGATCACAAAATGGCTGCACTCTCTAATCTAAAACTAATTTGCATATTGTACACATGTAAGACGATTTTTTAAACTTGAAGTCACAATAATGCATGCAAGTTTGCTTTTTTAAACAAATTTTATAATTTGTTCATGCTACCTAGATTCAAGAGAGCTTTTTTGAACATTTGCAATACCTCACCTCATTAGTTAATAATTCTAGTGCATGCATATGGTGTATACAGGTAAGTAAACATGCATTTTTTTTTCACATTCTAAAACTATGGCAGTTTAGGCCATATTGTGCTGCCTGCATTTTATCTGCAATGCAGTGTGTCTCTAACGTTTTCAGTCCCGTATTAATAGGTGGCATTTACACATAACACCTATATAGCAGCAAAGCTAATACAGCTTGTGATTAAAAATGTTTAAAAATAGCTAATAAATCAGATTATCTTGAGGTATTATTTCTTGCAAGTCAAAATGGAGAGCAAAAAAATCAACCCTAATTTTTAGTTTATGTATACACTGAAAATAGCAACAATAAAAATAAGCATTTGTAGCAGACATATTCCATCTTCACTATTATTTTGCTACCTTTGGTAAATTACTGGGGCAGATCTTGAAGTTAAAAACCCATGTTTAGAAATAAGTGCACGCTTCCCCCACTATATAGCAGCAGACTGTGTTGCCCCTACGCAAAACATTCTCATATCTAATTTTAACTTTACATATAAAAATAACTTGGAGAAAATACAAAAAAACATTTTATTTTAACATGAAAATATCACAAAAATTAGTAAGCCTGAGATGTAGGGTTTTGGTGAAAAACAAGAGGCTTGTAGTGTTTTGGCTGCTGATAAAGATGCATGTATTGATAGCTGGGGTGAAAAGCAGAAGAATGCACTTATTTCTTCTGCATGTCAGTATCTTCAGACACAGTAAGCCACATGCACCCTTTCTTTCCTTGTTAAACAGAGGCCAGTTTGCTATTCTTAGTTCCAGCGGAAGTGGATCTGACGTGGGCGATCAGCACCTTCCTTTACCAATGGCTTATGGAACTCACGTCCAGCACGAGAGTGGATATTTGCCCAACAAAACTCACAGTAATACTGCAGGCAAGTGACATTGGCACAAAAAAAGGGAGCAAATTTTCCACCACAGCGTGCGCCCTGGCATTCATCACACATCTGGTCATCCAGCACATATGGCTTTACCTCCACCTTGAAAAAAAAGAAAGTAAGTCTCATTAGGGTCTGCTTCAGAAATCAAGTTCTGTAATAACTTAAAATGTTTCTATAGAGGAAAAAAAGGACCAGCAGTAAAAGCTGAGGAAATGGGCAGTTTCTCAAGGAAGGAGCTTTACCGTGTAGTAGGTTAAAATACTTTAAAAATCTGTAAAAAAATCTGATTTGCAAAACATTTCACTCTCACCTTTCTTGAATAACATCTTTGAAACACCTGTGTCCTGGTATTTTCAGAGTTGGGGGAGATTGTGAGTGAAAAACAAAAGAGATCTCAAGTAGCCATGGAAGACAGTTTCCACACCTTTTTCCCTCATTCCAGTATCACCTGTGAGATGGCAGAACCCGAACAGCCACTGATTAAGGCAGCGCTTCTCCACTGCAGGTGCGAGTCACACTCTGCTTGGAAGTAAGTGGCACAGACAAGCCAGAACTGTGGAGAATCTTACAAAGGGCATGCCTAGACTTCTGTAAATTTGTAAGATATAAAGTCCAAGTCCTGTTGTGAAGGTCTGACTTGGCAGAACACTTCAGACTGGAGTCAGCTCTGAATGATAAACTTCTCCACCTCAGTTTCCACATCTGTCAAGTGGGAATAACAGATCTTGTCTCAGAGTTGTGAGGCTTAAATTGTGAATGTCAAAGCATAAGACAGTGCTTGGCACATGGTAAAATATTCTATAAATTAGTATTATCTACTATTAGCTGCAATAGCCTTGCTTTTCTGCTTGTGATAACTTTATGAATGGAAGGTTTTTACCGTTTGGCTGAAAAGTGCCAGACAGAGTAACAGCTCAGCTGTTCCTTAGGAGACAACAGAACACTGAGTGTTCTGAACGACTGGATTGAGATAAAGTAAAGGTTGCCTATAGTAAAAAAATAATGACCCAACAGTTTGTATTCTGAATGTACTCTACTGAAATACTTGCATGAGTGCAGAAAATGAATATAAGGATACTTTCTGCAATATTATTTGTAAGAACAACAAACTAGAAACAACCTAAAAGTTGAGTAAAAGAACTGTAGGATGTTCATTTGATAGGTCATGGAATTACATTGTTATTTATATTTCATTCATAAGGATTAGGATAAATATATTTTATGTATATTCGACACTTGGCTTTTCTGAATTGCTTGTTTGTATCTCTTGCATATTTTCTTGCTGGAGTTTGTTTTTTAAGTTGATTTATGAGTTCTCTTTCGTCAGTTAAGAATTTTTAACCTTTTTCCTAGTGGCTTTATAATCTTTAACACAAATTTTTAAAATTTTTATGCTTGATCTTTATCTCTCAACTTTTTCCTTTATGGGTTCTATCTTTTCTTTGCCAGGGTGCTATTTTTGATTCATTATCTTCACTACAATTATAGTTATAATAAAAAAGAACATTATAACGACTAAAGAATAAATTAAGGTAGCAGACAGTTACTGGATTTCATTTCACTGAATTATAAACTCCATGAACAATGCGACAGCACCCATTTGCACAACATTCAGTTCCCAGTGCCTAGAAGAATATCCAGCATGAAGTAGAAATGCTATAAATATATGCATAAATGCAATATATTTACATATGTTTTCTGGGTTTCTTTCTCATGGTTATTTATTTATTTTTTTTAAATAAGATTTTAGAGAAATTGAAACCAGGGTCTGTGATGTTTACTTCACTTCCATAATAATAAAGTGCCAGATGTTCAGGAGTTACACTTTAATATAAAACTGTTGAATGAAAATTTTGCAAATGCAATGATTTCAATTATCTGTATTTTTAAAATTCTACATATTAGTTTATGAAGCTAACCTACTTTACTCAAAACCAGAGACTTTAAAGATGGAAAACTGAATTTCAAAACCTATTTTTCATTAATAATCTCTGATAATTAAACTCTTCTACATGCAAAACGAAGTTTCATTAACACTACACTTCACCTAGTCTTATTTTCTAACATTTACGAGAAATCACAGTGAATTATACTACTCATGAAATAACATACAAAAAAATACAATGAATTACACATCTGTGGTGATTGCTTTCCAGCTATCAGATAGGAACTAAACCACAGTATCCATGAGTCTAAAAAGTAAGTGGAATAAACAATTTTTATTCCCTCCAAATATGTATCCTGTGTATCTTTGGGTTGGCAGTTATACACTTAAATTTACTCCATTTTTATGGTTTAATAACCATATTCATATTGGAGAGATGAAAAGTATAAAGGTTAATGGTTTAATATTTCTTTGTATAAGCAATACTAGTGACTTGTAAAATATTTAAGGCTCAAATTCTTATCAAATACAGTTCAAAATTACCTTTGTAACACTTATCTTATTATAAGCTTTTCTCTCAGGTATTTCAATCAATGCCTTTTTAAGAAGGCACAGGTATCTCAATTCATCTGCTCTGCAACTGAGTTGCTCTTTAAGAGTCAACACTCTGCTCCAAATAACTGGTCCTTCACTACCATTTCAGAAACAAAGAGGTATGAGGTATGACACTGTAACAGTCTTTTTCTTCTGCTACTGCACATTAAATACCATGATTATATACTATGTAAATAACGTCCCCTGTGACTTATTACCTCTCTGTAAAGTAGGGGATTAGTGGTCTAAACCACTGCTGTACATTTGTGTCACTTTCGGAGCTTTATCGACTCCTGTTGCCCTGGCTGCCTCTCAGACCAATTCAGCAGAACCTCAGCGGGTAGGACCCAAATGTCAAGAATTTTCTAAGTTCCCAGGTGAATAACGTACAGCAGAGGTTGAGAACCACAACATTAGAGGAACTCTTAACGTTCTTTCAGACAAGTTCAGAAAAGTTATGTATGCATGTCTTATCAAAAGCAGAACACCTCCTCTTAGTTTTTTTTGGGCAACCTTTTAAATAGCAATGCAAACAAACGAACAAAAAGGAAACCACTCTGCATTTGTGAACTGAACCTATGCTGCGTTTCTTTTCTAAATGAGATGGTTGGGTAATTACATTGAGGACTACTTCTAGCATGCATGGTCTAGTCCATTGGTATTAATTAACCAGCCTCCCTGTCCCCAAAATAGTCTTTTAATGTGCCAAACAGCCCCCGGTTTCAAGAAACTGTTACACTGGGGAAAAGGAGTACCCAATCAACTTATATCTTCTATCTACTAATTTGGATATAAAAAATCCATTTACCCCCATATTCTTAATGTATTTCTGCTGTACTATAAATATAAACATGATTATTTTAGAATATGTTTAGCTATGTATAGGAACTGTTCACAGATTTTGGCATAAAATAGATTTGTAAATGAATGCTAGTGTCTTTATTTTAGAAGGTAGTTAGTACTTGGAATTATTCAATAGGGTTTCAGTTATCATTCCTAGTACTTCTTAAAAGTTCTTATTGTGATGATTCAAGCAATGCTACTAAAAAAATTTTAAGTTTAGGTCAATTATTTTAGAGAAATATACACAATGCATTTTTATTTTAGATTTTGTGACAAATGAAAACAAACATTTAAATGACACTCTCCGCCAAGTTCTATTCTAAGTGCTTGTGTATATGTGAATGCATTTCATCCTCAAAATTACTGAGAAAGACATATTATCATTGTTTTCCATTTTACAAGTGAGGAAAAGGAGGCATAGAGAAGGTTAATTTGTAGAAATGGGGTTTAATCACAGGCAGTCTGACTCCAATGTACAGGCTCTTAAAACCACCTCTGCCTCCATAGTTAGAATATTTGACCTTACTGGCTGATTAAAAAATTTTGACATGGCTGCACAATGATATTAATATTTTTATATTATACCTAAAGTTTAAAGTGTGTTCAGTAATTTTCCATTTCAAGGATATTTTTATATAATATCCTTTAAGACTTAAAGAAGTATAAAAACTAAACAGCGTTCGAATTATATTATTAACTCCTTAGGGTATGAAGCTTTGGATCAGCACCTCATTATAGGACATAAGTTATTTCCCAATATGCAACTTACACGTTTATCAATATCACCATGCTGAAGCTGAACAAACCGAGCACTAATGGCAGCAATATAGCTCTGCTGATTGGAGAAAGCAACTCGCCCAGCACCTTTTGGGTATTTTAGCTCAGGATCTGTATCAATTCCTGCATAACAAACTCCACCATACAGCCGGTCCATGATCATAGCAAGTTCCACTTCAAAAGGAAAAGAAGTTTACATCAAATTTGAGAGAACACAGGAATCAACAATTTTTAAGTACTTTTTGTAAAATGTAGAAGTCAATAGTATATTATCATTTGACCAGGAGTAGAATGGCAGATAAGAGGCTGTTGTTAAAAAGGAAGGGGATCAAGGATGCCTTTTTTTTTTAACTATAAAGTGACTCACCACCATCACATCTACCCACTTACAGCACTAAACCTACTATATACTCTATCTTCTGACCTATAGACAAATAGTTCCATGCTCTTTCCTAAATCCAATCCTTTCACTTGCATACTAGATCCCATCCACTCTCACTAAGGACACTGCTTTAGCAATTCTCCCCTTTCCTTTCTATACGATCAGTTTTCCCCTTATACTAGATCATTCCCAAGTATACTATAATTTTCCTATCTTAAAAAATTCCCTTAACACTTTTTTTCCCTCTTAGCTACTGCTCCATTTCTCTGTTCCCCTTTACAACCAAATTTCTCAAAATCTGTTCCAGTATTCCCCCCAATTCCTCTCCTCCCATTCTTTATTCAACTCTTTCTAATCAGACTATCGCACCATGACTCCATTATAATTGTTCAAGCCAAGTCCAATGGTCAATCTATCTGTAAATAGCATTGAAAACAGTTAATCCCTTCCTTCTCATTCAAATATTTTCTCCATCTGGCTTCTAGAATATATTATCCCACTAATTCTGCTCCTACCTCACTGATAAATTTCTTCTGAGTCTTCCTTGATAGTTCATCTTAAACTCCTTAACTTTTCAATGTTAGAGTACCCGAAGTTTCAATCCTTGCAACACTATCTACACTCCTGGCTTTGGTAACTTCATCCTGTATCATAGCTTTAAACACCATCTAAGTTTTTAAGCTCCTACATTTTTATCTCTAGTATGGACCTCTCCCCTGGACGACGGACTCGTATATGCAACTGTCTAGTGGACAACTCGATATTTAACAGGCACTGGCCACACTCAGTATATTAAAAGTGGAACTCATTATCTTCCCCTATCCCATTAAACCTGCTCCAATGAGTTTCTGCTGACCCAGTTAGAAAGCAACAGAAAAGATGAAGTTGTCAAGATGTTTGGCTTCATCCTTTCCGTATTATTCCCTTGCTCCATACTGTACATGCAATCCTGTGAACCTGATTTTCAAAACATATCTAGAGTCCAATCGCCTCATCTCCATCACTAACATCCTGATTCATGCTAACATCATTTTTCATCTGGTTCATGGCAATAGCCTTCTCTCTTTGCTTTTGGCCCTTGCCTTCCCAGCTTGTTTTTAAAACAGTATAAGGAGTGATTCTCTTAAAAAATATACCAGATACCACCATAAAAATACATTAAAAATATACCATATATGATGGTTTAATTGAAATTTCTATTTGGCAGCTCTGAATGGTGCCATAAACTTGTGTTCAAAACCAAGACCACAATCTTCCCTCCCAATCTGCTCCTTCTCCAGTGCTCCTCCCATCTCAGTAAAAGGCATCACTGTCCACCCAGTGGCTTATGACTGAAAGAAGAGATTCAGTCTTTGTGTTTACCTCATAAATATCTGTCACCTCTGTTCAGTTGGCTTTCTCCACTGCTACCACTAATCCAAGCCACCATTGTCTATCTCCTGGCTTGTAATAATAGGATGCTAAACTGGTCTGCCTGTATTTACTCTTACCTTGGCCCCCCTCTCTCTGAGTCATTAAAGTGAACTTTGAAAACTGCAAATATGATGAAGTCTCTCTTTTGCTTAAAAACTCTTCAATGGTTTACCCTTGCTCTAAGGGTAAATACCAAGTTAGCCTATTAGACTTGTATGATGTGAATCCTGTCTACTTTTTCAATGTCTCCTTGTGTCCCCTCCCTCACTCTTTGTATCCCAACTCAGGCACTTTGGACTTCTTTCAGTTCCTCCAAAGCACCCTGTTTCCGTCCACTCAAGACCTTTAAATAAGCTGTTCCCTTTCTGTGAAACATACTCCTCAGAACCCTACTACCATCCTGATCCTACTCCTTTAGCCCAATCTTTGTATGTCAGCTCAACTACAAATATCTTCAAGATATCAGACTTCAAATATCTTCAAGATATCAAATAATCATATTTCCTTGCTACATGCTCTTCTATTCCCTATGTACTTCTTTGTAGAAGTCATCATATTCTATAAGTATTTACATGTATGAATCATTCTTTAACATATGTCTCTAAGACTGGGGAGAGGATGTTTTCAGTGATGGAAATCACTAACACTCTATACATGGTGCAGGGTACCATCTAATGTGAGCAAAGTGGGTATATACATCTACAATTATATTCCCATGTGACATATTTTGGTAGGTTTCTGGTTCCTAGTTATTGATAAACAGAAGTTTATCATCATTCACTTATCTAAAGTGCTACTTTAATGATTAAAATATAGATAAAAGAGAAAAATTCCCATATTTCTTTTTCAGATATCGGAATTGATCTACACAAAATAAACAAACCCCAAATACTCGTATCTTAGAGAGGTACACTTAGAAAATCGGAATTATTTAGGTGGATTCTTATAGATTTGCTTGGAGTTAGCTACTGCACTAATATTGATAGATAAGCACTCAATTTTCCAGTTTGAGTTTCAAGAAGGGGTCTCAGAATTTGTTTCAAAATTCTGTAGTTAGCAGCTATTGGAGCATGAAGAATCTGCTTCTGCTCTGTCCAATAGTGTCATGTACACAATAGCTTCCAAATGTTTATTAAATTGACTAGGACATATTTAAATGATTTTTTTAAACAAAATTGTTAACATTCTACTTACCAGCCCTTAATGGCCTAGGAACACCTCCAACAAAAATTGTTTTTCGGGGATCCAAAGGCTGAGAACCATCCATTACAAAATCACTATCACTTAAATTCCAAGGACGTATTTGAACCTATGAAGAAAATCACATTGAGTCTTACTCCCTTGATGGCTTATGAGAATTTTCTGTTTGTTTTTGCCAGTTAATAGTGATTGTTTTATTGTTTAAAAATTTGTATAGTGGGACCTGGAAACAAATTTTTTTATAACTTTTGATCTAAATACTATAAATCAGCAGTCCCCGACCTTTTTGGCACCAGGGACCAATTTTGAGGAAGACAATTTTTCCAAGGATGGAGGTGGTGGAAGATGGTTTTGAGATCAAAGTGTTCCACCTACGATCATCAGGCATTAGATTCTCATAAAGAATGTGCAACCTAGATCATTCACGTGTGCAGTTCACAATAGGGTTTGCATTCTTATGAGAATCTAATGCCATCTCTGATCTGACAGGAGGTGCAGCTCAGGCAGTAATGCTGGCTTGCCTGCCACTCATCTCCTGCTGTATGGCCTGGTTCCTAATAGGTCATGGACCACCAGTACTGGTCCACTGCCCAGGGGTTGGGGACTCCTGCTATAAATTATCTGGATGTTTCAAAAACTAAAACTCAACATGATAGTTTAATTGTTCTTTTATTAATTAATAATCATTTCAAAACAATTTTTGAAAAATCTACATTTGTAGCCTGAAGTTCATGTGGTATTTACTTACTGGTTTGTCCTTAATAGTAGGGCTAGAAACACACAGATAGAGTTTTCCATCTTCTTCAATACAAGCATCAATTAGTGCCTGAACTGAGCTCTCTTCTTGAAAGAGAAGAAATGCATAGCCTGGAATAACCATTAAAAATGAGGCAGTATGTCAAGTCAAGTGATTTTACTCCAAATTTCAGTACTATTTAGAAAATACATGCTTTTGAAAAAAAAAAAACAAAAAAACAACTAGGACAAAAAACCATTTACCTTCTACAAGAGAACACAATATACTATGTAATACACATTAAAACAGATACTCAGTAAAGCAGTTGGCTACTTTATATAGAACACTTGCTATCAGATATTGTACTAACTTACATGCATTATTATTTGATTCTCAAAAGTCTATGAAATATGATTCCCATTTTACAGAAGAAGAAAAATCAAGGTACTGAAGTCAGTCTCCTAGTAAATAGTTGGTTGAATAATTTCAAACCCAGGTCAGCCCCAAGGTCTCCCATGCTCTTTCTAGTAGTGATACTACCTTCTTAAAGAACTTGGTAGAATTAACCAGGTGAGTATATCTGGAGCTAAAGTTTGCTATAAAGGCCTTCAGGTTAATCCAAGTTCTAGAGCATACTTTTAGACTGGAATACACTTGGAAAGGTCCAGGAAATCCCCTAAGCAGAGGAAACATTCCACAGTCTCACGAAAACTTATCAATGATACTAAGAAAGCTACAGTAGAACGGTTGGAATAAAATATGTTCCTTAATAAAACATGGGTCAGATGGATCAAAACTTTTAAATCAAGCCTCAACTCAGAAAGCAGTGGAATACATTTTTCAAACTGTTTGGAGACTATCTAGACTTGTAAACAACCAATTGCCAATCTTTAACAAAAAATCATGTATCCAGCCGACAGAATAGACTACTTATAAAAAGAAGGCATCAAAATTTACACAACAAGTTTACTATTATGTGATTATTCCCAGCAGGTGATAGCTATAAATGATCTATCCCTTATCTTGGCAAGATTTCTATGTGAACAAATGTACAGCATTTTAATCTAGTCCCAGTATGAAGCAGACATCAAGCAGGTCATGTATGTCTGTTCCACCATATAACGGGAAGTGTAAGGTCATGTTTTACTCAAGTCAAAAAACTCAGCTTATTGTCAACAATAGCTTTATGCCACAAAGGTCTGATGTGACACTAAAGTACTTCATTTTAATAAAATTAATAGCTGATTGTATAAAAAATACCTGAAGCCATTTCCCCCTATACAAATGATTTCACCCTATATAAATACAAACTTCCAAAGGTAAGATTACACAGGATTAAAAAACATGTCTTAGATTTTTTACATTGCTAGAAACAATTTAAATATTCTTAAAAATAATGAAGCTTTTTTAAGGCTTTAATTTTGATACAAAATAAGGATCTGGGAACTATAAGTATTTTGTAATAAGGAAAAGGGTGTAAGACCAATTTACTGAAATAGTACATTAAATTCGGTCATTTTTAAAAATTTTTGATATTAATATTTTAATATTGCTAAATTTTAAAATAATACTTTAAATTCAATATTTTTAATATTTCTCAATTTTTATTATTAGAGAATAAATGTTTATATTACAAAAATTAAGCCATATCAGGTAAATTATGACTTACCCAATGCAAGTCATTAGCTATTAAAATATTCTTAACAAAAACATACTATATAATAGCTTCTTTCGAATTTGTTAAAGCAAGCTAACAATCACGTAACGTGAAGGTTATCCACTGCAAAGGGAACTTATGTACATGTGTGGCTTAGCATCTAAGGGACTCTAGTCACTGCTGTAATTACAAGGTAGCTTCATCCACTGGATGCTTCTATACCAGTGTTTTCCAAACCATGGAAAATGCTGAATTACAGAAATAAAAAAATTGCTTGAAAGAGCAAGGTTTGGGGATACTGGTCTTTGAAAATGGCTACAATTAACTGTAATTGTACCAAAAAAAGTATGAACTGCCAATGCCAATTTTATGTTTTCAATTAGAGAAACTACTACAAAACCACAATAACAATGATAGCAACAATAGCAATAAAGACAACTATTCTGTTTCACATTAAATTTGTTCCATCTCATCTTTCTAGGCTTAGAGTACACCATACCTGTAAGTGAACAAGTGGCTCATGCAAAAATGTGCATCTCTCTCCAGCCAAACAATTCCTAATTCCTTTTTAAAATTCTATTTCCATTCCTGCCTGGAACTCTGTTCAAGTACTTTTTATCTATCTGTATACAGTACCTTAAATTAATTCCAAACCTCTCAGTGAAGCTTTCCCCTATCTATTGAAGTAATTTCTCCATCCTATAGTATTTTTTGTTATCTCATTTATTAGGCAGTTAACAATCTGTGAACTATTGAGAATATGAACATTCACAAAGGTGAATAAAGACACTATCTTACAGACCTTTGAAAGAAACTGACATTAATAAAATAATTACAAATTTTTAAAGTTGTAAAAATGTAATACTGCAACTGTGATGAGTGCTCAGAGTGAAAGAAACAGACAGCACTAGGAGTTGGGCAGGAGGAGCTGACCTCATTTGGTAGATCCTCAGTGTCTTCTGTGATCAACTTACACTTAAGCTTGAGATACAAAAGATAAGTAGGGAATATATAGATAAAGAGACACAAGGAAGATACACCGTCAGTCTAGAGATTATCACACATAAAAGCCCTGAGGCTGGAGAGGACAAGGCCAGTTTGTGGGACTGGAGGGAAACAAGCAGTAGTAGTAGAAGAAGCTAGAAAGAAGATGAGGCCAGGCAGAGTGAATGCATTTTTCTTTTATCCTAAAAATAAGAAAAACCACTAAAGGGTTTATGGAATAAACCCTTAAGGAATAGTACTATCCAATGAGTTTTCAAAGACTGCTGTGGCTGGACTATAGGAGAAAATTGGAGAGGGCTAGAGATGTGGAGAGACTAGAAAGACAGCTGAAGGAGTCAAGGAAGTGATGATGGTAGCTTGTCGAGAACATTACAAAATAACTCAATACTCTGAGTATTCAATAAAAATGGCATTTATAAAGTAAACTTTATGAAATGGCAAGATAGTAAAACTATGGCCAACACTAAAACTTAGCTAATAAACAAACATCTCTATCCATGTGGAGATAATTTCCTCTCTAAACCAAGGTTTTGTGACCTCCAATAAACTCCAGACTACATGGAGAGAGCTAGATAGCTTTAATCAGATTCTTATAGAGGCCTAGGATCCAGAATCCCTACTCAAAAGATGCTCTTGATTCCATACATACATATAGATCTACAAGTATTAAAAAAAATCATTGCATTATTTCATTTATCTAAAAAACTATTTGAACTATTAGTGGAGGTGCTATAATTCTCACTGGCAGAAAGTAGATACTGTACCTAGTTTTTATATGCCAATAACTTCTTTATCATGCTTCATTTCCCAGAGTCAAAATCAAAGCATTTAACAGTTCTATTGGAGTCTTTTCTCCAGGCTTGACAATTCACTAAGTCATGAAACTAAACAGTATGTGTGATGTGCTTTTTCTAAAATTATATTTCAGCAATGTTTAAAGTAAAGTCTTAATCTTTGAACCTCCTTCTTTCTTTTACTTATTTCAGAGAATCTTCCATTAGCAATTCTGACTCCTTTCTCCTCTCTTCCTCTTGTTATTGTGGGCAGGATATACTTCCTCTCCCCACAGATGATGACTTGATCATGTGACTTGCATGTGAAGGTTAGCACAATTTGTAATTCTTGTCCTGTGGCGATCAGTCACAGTGTCTTCCTAGCAATAACTGACTAACATAACTAAGCATCTTCTCAAGTCTTACATCTTTATATAACTGAAAAAAAAAATAGACCCAACTAGCTACTTTGTCTTTTATCTAAATTATTTATTCATCAACAGAGCTGGTAATAATTTATACCGCTCTGCTGTTATCTAGAACACTTAATGTAAATCTTATATTTCAACTGTTCATAAATTTATATTTTATAAAAGACCAATCACTTCACATAGATCTTAATTTCATAATGCAGAGAGATCCTCTTTCATGTCTACACCCAAGTTACCTGGAATGATGCTTTAGACAGAGAAAATACTCAAACATTTGTTGATTTGAGTCTTTGAAATTATTATCAAATCATAGCAAGTTTCTTATGATTCCTAACTGGCTAAGAAACTGCTATTCTTTCTTTTGCTCTCATACAACCAATTTCCTAGCAAATATTAACAATAACAATCCTTACCTTTTGGTGGAAAATAGGACTTGCTTTCTGCTTTATGAGGCCAATCTACTACCAAAGGCCCAAATCTTCTGAAGCTAGCAGTTATTTCATCTTAAGAAAGTACAATAATACGCATTAGAAATTAGTTTCAGTGATTCGTTCTAAGAAATTCTGTACTTTTACTATGAAGATTTAACATTTAAAAGTGCCAAATACCTTAAGATAAATTAGAATATAAACACTGGGAATATGTCTAATATACTTATTGAAATAATATGTCAAACTTAATATCAATTTTTGTTAAAATAAATTCATTTTTAAGCAGTGCACTGGTTAGAATACTCAATTGCATGTGAATTTTAAAATTTTATATAACATTGTATGGATACTAATGACTTTATAGTACACCAAACCACAAATAGCACTGGATTGAAAAAAACGCCAACATTACGTAAGTTAAATAAAATCTATTACTGATTCACAAATAAAATCATTTTATTATAGGAAAAAAAGGTCTGCTGAAACAAGACTTGAATAACTATAATGTTGAAAAAATATACTAGGGTCTGATACATGCCAGGTAGTTTCACTGAAATCCATATAGGTTACATCCAATTGCTATGTCTTATGTTATTTCATTACATGGAAATCTTATGAAGATCAATACTTAAAATAAGTTTGCAGGTATTTGAATCATAACTAAAAAACATTCTAAAATATAAGAATGAGTGATACATTTCCCATAACCTCACAAATATAGTTTAATATTTTAAGTCTTCAATTAATTTTCTTTTGTTATAATTACACATGATCATTTTCACATACAATCATTAGTGTTTGTGAAATCCTAATTTCCTATTCATGTTCTGTTTCCATTTCCCTTTTGCATTTGATAGCCTCTTTCTTCCCTGTTTCTAAGAGCACATTTATCCTTAAAGAAATTAAACTTTTGGCTGGGCGCGGTGGCTCATTCCTGTAATCCCAGCACTTTGGGAGGCTGAGGCGGGCAGATCACCAGGTCAGGAGATCAAGACCATCCTGGCTAACAGAGTGAAACCCATCTCTACTAGAAATACAACAAATTAGCAGGGCATGGTGGCACACGCCTGTAATCCCAGCTACTCAGGAGGCTGAGGCAGGAGAACTGCTTGAACCCAGGAGGTGGAGTTTGCAGTGAGCCGAGATTGTGCCACCACACTCCAGCTGGGGCAACAGGGCGAGACTCCGTCTCAAAACAAACAAAAAGAAATTAAACTTTCGATTACCAAGCATTGCAGATATAATCTTATGGTTGGTTCTATTTACTTCATTGTGTGTGTGCATGCACACATTATGGTGATTTAAAAAGTTTCAAGTGTTATATACCTAAATATGTTCTATTATTTTAAAAACAAGTAGAAATGACCGAGGTCATGAAAATCTTATTTACCAAAAATGCTCGCAGTTACAAATATGATAAGATCTAAAGAAAAAAATCATAAAAAAGCTTTTGTTTAACTGTTTTCATATTTCAACAGGTGATAAAATATTTTAAAAGAAGAAAACACATTCTAATTCTGAAAATCTCCAGGTGGTAAAAACTTCCATAGTCCATTCACATTAAATTTCATATTTTTTTGTTTTTGTTAAAGCCCAAATCACCATGTTAATAAATATCTTAATAAATACCTTCATCAATATCTGGAGGAAGACCACCAACAAAAACTTTTCGAGAGAAGCGTTCTATTCGCTCTCCATTTTGATGAGCTGAATAACAGGTGGGTGAATTTAAAACTCCAACTTGATCACTGTGACCATCATCCAGCAAGCCATCATCTATTGGAAAGAGGGAAGAACGACCTAGAATAAAGAACAAATATAACCTGAATCTCAGATCTGAGAAAATGATAAATTTAAGTATAAAAATACCAATGACAAATTAAAAGACTTAAAAATGAAGGTGATGCAGGTGAACATAAAAATTAAGAGAAATTTAAATAGTATGTGGTTTTAATTACCTGGATTCAAGAAAGAAGCAATCTAAAGAGTGACTTAGAAATAAACATAGCCATATGTCAACAATTAAACTGCAAAAGAAATACTAGATCACTTCAACTTGTTATGAGCAAGAATTTGTTATAACCAAGAACCTAATGTATGCGGACAGTTAGACTGGATATGCAACAGGTAAGACTTTTCAGAAACTGGTGGCAGAAAGGAAATGACACAGACTAAATAGATAAGGGGATATAATTTATAAAAAATCACTTGTAGACTACAGCAAGTAAGGATAAGGAGAACAAGTAACACTTGTATACAAGGTCTTGACCTAATTTATTACATGTGTGCCAATTATATGAAACGGTAGACAGGGCTTCTGCACATGTACAAAATAGAAAAGGGTGTCCCCTCTGGCACTTTAGTGCCCATCTGAGCCCACATTTCAGGAGGTAATCCTTGTATAGGGCACATCCTGTATAATCCTCTGAAGAAGTAATCCCCACTCTGTGGGTAATCCCTCCACAAAACTTAAATGACCTAATATACTCCCTGGCTGTCAAGGAATGTACATTTAGAAAGATCAGATGTATATATGTAACCATGGTACACATCCATAAGAAAGCTTTAAAGTGCTCAGAGGACATACTCTGGAGGAAAGGAGTCTAATAAAAGGGGGATTTCCTAAATCTCTAAGTGAAATTAGATAGTATTTATGATAAAAAGGGAAAAATAGCAGTGCATAGTGAAGCATTAGAGAGGGTAGAATATCTATAGGTGGAAATATTTATAGGAACATGGTTTTCAGTAAATTTTCCTTTTTCCCAAGTGAAAGGAGAAACAGAAAATGTAGGAAAAATTGAACTTAAGAAATAAGGAATAGTCAAGGTTGGCTGAAATATGTTGGAAACAAGCAGAGTAAAAGCTAGAAAAGCCCTTTGAGGCTAGCTAGAGTTATTTAACGCTGAATGCCAGGCTAACAAGACATTTAGTAGGTGATGAAGATAATCAACTGGATGCAGGGGTTCAATCAAAATTATAACTTTTTCTGTGCATTAGGGAGAGTTAGTAAATATGGATAAGGTAGCTGGAAATGAGTAGATTAGAAGTTGTGTAAAAAATCCACAAAGGATGGATGGCAGTCACAAGCAAATAGGAAACAAAATAGGGAGAAAGAATGAAAAAGGAGAGATCTAAGGAAGACTTTAGAAAATGATAAGAACCATTAACTGATATAAGGACAGTAAAGACCAGAAACTGGTATGAGAAAGGAAAATAATTTAAGCTTTAGATATGTAAAGTTTTATATGCTATTAGGATGTTCACAAGTAAATGTATAGTAGGAAGCTGAAAAGGAAGTGCAGAAAAGAAATATCGTATTTCTGAGAAAATAATTTGGAGTCAACTCCACATGGGTTATAGTTTAAGGTCCTTCATAACATCAATGATAAACACTCCAGTGAGAAATGATGAGGACAGCTCCTCGGGAAACTTACAAGGAGGAAGCAGAACATTCAAGGAGCTAGAGAAAGGAGTGGTAAGAAAAGTGGGAGGGCAGCCAAAATATTACTGTACTAGAAGCACCAAAAAAGTAATAAAAGAACGAAAGAGCAATTAAGTAACAATGTGAAATATTAAGATAATTACTTTTAATAATGACAGCTGTTTTGAGGACATACATGATCTGTGAAGGTAGGTGTTTCAGGAAAGTTGGGTAGCAGTCACATTGCATGTATTTAGAGTTTTATTAAGTATAGAGATCAAATGAAGATTAGTTCTTAAAGTATATTAGATAAGGAAAAACAGAGTAAGAATATGGACAAGTTGTTTTTCTTTCAATATTAACTGAAAGATTTTTTTGGATAGGAGACAATGGATATAATCTATAGCAGTGGTCCCCAACCTTTTTGGCAGCAGGGACTAGTTTTGTGGATGACAATTTTTCCACAGCAGGGGGATGATTTTGGGATGAAAATGTTCCACCTCAGATCATCAGGCATTAGATTCTCATAAGGAGCACACAACCTAGATCCTTCACACGTGCAGTTCACAATAGGTTTCACGCTCCTGTGAGAATCTAATGCCACTGCTGATCTGACAGGAGGTGGAGCTCAGGCAGCAATGCTCACTTGCCCTCTGCTCACCTCCTGCTGTGTGGCCTGATTCCTAACAGGCCATGGACCAGTATCAGTTTTATGTTAGGTATCTGTCTATATATTAAACAAATAGGCCACAGACCAGACCATTTTATGTTGGGTATTTGTCTATATATTAAATCACATGCCATAGAGCATCTTGAAAAATATGACACATGACGCAAGTAATAAAAACAAAGACAATTAGAAATGTGACAGCCTGAAGAGAATGGGTTGGGGATAAGAAGGAAGGGATCATATGCCTGTCAGAGTGAGGTAGCTAGCTACCTAGATGTTTGACATAAAAATTTAGTTTATAAGACACAACAACAGAGAGAAAGATGATATTTGATATAGGAAGCGAATTATTCTAAAGATTCAAATGCTGCTTAAATACGATGTTCTGAAAAATACCCGTGTTCACTGAGGAACTTTGTGAATATTGCTTAACTTTTCAAATACCTGTTATTAGAAATAGGAAGCAATATAAAACAAAATGTCAGTTTTCTTTGTGATCAACAGAAAGGAAACTCTTCAACATGAAACTATTTTTACTTAATAAAATGAACATCAAGATCCACTAAAAATAATATTAATTGTGAATAACTGGTCAAAGTTTTAAAGGTTAGACTTTAATTGAATAATTCTCTATTTTAAAAGGAATAAGATAAACAGCATGCATACAAACTTGATTTTAAGGGAAAAAATCACAAATCCAAATTCTATATTTATTTCAGATATACCAATTCTTTGGAAAGTTTTTCACTTTAAAATGCCCTAACACAAATAAAAACTTAGCAGTGTCACAAATACAGTAAGTATTTAAATGTCTTTCTAACAGACATTTAAGTTGAGAAAAAATATGGATCACAAATACTTAGGGTCTACATAAAAAAAAAAAAAAAAAAAAAAAAAAAAAGAATGCGGTGACAAATCACACTATAAGCAATGCCAAAGAGAAAAGTGACCCAAAAATGACTCCAGTTTTTTGTTTACTATAATAAAATACTGCCCTTAGTATTCATATAACTAAAAACATCTATAATTTATGTGTCTATAATCTATTAACAAAGTTCAGCTAAACAAAGAATGTAATGAAAAGTTTAAGAACATTTAGCACACTAGCCATACTAACAAGAATCTTCACTGTTGGACAATAATGACTGCTTTTTTTCAAGAAGCCATAAAAGCTACAGATTTAAACACTCATTTAAAAGAATATATATCATTGACAAAGTATGACTTTTTACTTTGCCAATTATCCTTTTATCATATTTCAAATTACTATGACAATAAAAGGAGAACCATTAAATAAGTTTATGTCTACCACTGTAGTGTAATTTAAACATGCTTTCTAAATGATACCATACATATGTTTTCAGGTTCTTACACCTCAAAGGAATAAAACTGAATGATAATGAAACACAACAAATTCATTTTGCTGGAATGCAGCAAAAGCCATGCTTAAAGGAAAATTCATAGTTTTAAAACCATATTAGAAAACAAGACATGCTTAAAACAAATCATCTTGTTTCTACCACAGAAAGCTAGAAAAAGAATAGCAAATAAAATATAAAGTACGATGAAGGAAATAAAGTAACAAAAAGGAGATATCAATCAACATAGAACTTACAAACATTAAAAGATGAAAAAGGGAATGTTATTAGCCACTTTATGGTAATAAATTTAACAACTAGAGGAAACAAATCCCTTGAAAAATGCAGCTTTTCAAAAATGGCACAGGGAGAAAAAATCTGAATAGTTATTTATCTATTAAAAAATGAAAATCATAACTCAAAAATCAAAATAAGAAAATATTCCAACAAAGAAAAATCCAGGCCTAGGTGGCTTTACTGGCAAATTAACTAGACTTTTGAAGAAGAAAAAAACAGCAATTTTATACAAACTCTTTCAGGGAATAAAGAAAGAGGAAGCACTTCACAACTTGTTTTTACAACTGCAATCTGACAAAAACATTATAAAGAAACTATATACCAATGTCCCTCATGAACACAAATGCAAAAATCCTAAAAAATATGTTGGCGGAATGAATCCAGAAGTATAGATAAAAAAGGAAAACATATCATGATTAAGTAGGGTTCACCCCAGGAACATAAGATTGATTTATCATTTTAAAATCAATTACTGTTAACTGTACCACATAAACAGACAAAAACAGAAATAGCATAAAATCATTTCCATAAATGTAGGAAATGCATCTGATAAAATTCAATAGCTATTCATAATTAAAAAAAAAAAAAAAAAAGCAACTCCCAGAAAACTAGGAGTAGGAGGGAATTTCCTCAATCCAATAAAAAGCATAAAAAAAAAAAAAAAAAAAAAAAAAAGAGTGAAAGTCTTCAATAATAAATTACCAAATGGCTTCTCTTGAAGGTTTGGAAGGATGTTCACTCTATTTCTACTCAGCATTGTACTACTGGAGGTACAACAAGTCAAAGAAGATGAAAAAAAATAATTTAAAGTCATGAGTACTGGCAAAGAAAAATAAAAGTATTTGGTATAGACATAATTGTACATGTAAAATTCAAAGAAATCAAACTAGTAGAAATAATTGTATTTAGGGAAGAAATGCAAATTCAATTTACAAAAACCAAATTATTTCTAAATGCTAGTAATAAACTTGGAAAAATTTTAAATATCATTTCCATATCTCATCCAAACCCACCAAATATTGACAAATAAACTTAAGAAAAGACATGCGAGATTTTTACACTGAAAATGACAAAAAATTGCTGTGGAAAATGTTAATAAAATGAAATAAATGAATAAACAAAAGAAACCATGTTAGATGTAAATTCTTTCCAAATTATCCAATCTATAGATAGATTGGATACAATCCATCCAAAATCTCAGCACACTGTCTTCTAGAAATTCACAAGCCAGTTCTAAAATTTATGATAAATCAAAGACCTACAAACAATCAAGGAAAGCATACAAAACAAACAAACAAAAAAGCCAAAGTTGGAGGATTTACACTACCAAGTTTCAAGACTCACTAGTTAGCTATAGTTATTGAGACTGTAAAACTGATATTAGAGTAGACAGACAAATAGAACATAAGAGTCCAGAAATGGGCCTACACATGTACAGTCACTTGATGTTTTAGTTCAATGTGGAAAAGTAAATCTTTTCAATAAATGCATTTCTAGTTGGAGGGGAAAATACATTTGATCCTTGTATCACACCATACTGAAAAATAAATCCAAGAAGGATCACAGACTTAAATGTAAAAGTTAAAACAATGAAACTAGAATTTCTTCATAACCTTGTGGGTAGTGATAATTTCCTGGGACTAAATGACACTAATGGTGAATGAAAACAATTGGATTTTTAAGAAAATTTAGACATTTTTCTGCTTATCAAAGATACTGTTAAAAAGTGGATGACAAACAATACACTGCTGGAAAATAGGACAAAATATATAAACAACTCCCATAACCAAGAAAAACAACCCAATTAAAAATGAGCAAAAGACTTGTAAGGGAACTTTACAGAAGAATACAATGGAATGGGTTAGAAGCACATGACAAGGTGCTTAGATGCCATCCTTAGTCATCAGGAAACTGCAAATTAGAGCCACAGTGAAGGACTACACACCATCAGAATGGATAAAATTAAAAAGCCAACACTTGGCCGGGCACGGTGGCTCATGCCTGTAATCCCAGAACTTTGGGAGGCTGAGGTGGGCAGATCATCTGAGGTCAGGAGTTTCAGACCAGCCTGGCCAACATGGCGAAACAATTTTTGTAAAAATACAAAAATTAGCTGGGTATGGTGGCGCATGCCAGTAATCCCAACTACTTGGGAGGCTGAGGCAGAAGAATCGCTTGAACCAAGGAGGTGGAGGCTACAGTGAGCCGAGATCGGACCATTGCACTCCAACCTGGGCAACACGAGTAAAACTGCCAACACTGGGTACTTCACAAGATTGTTCCAAATAGCAAATCCTGGATCAACTTTAAAGCAGTATATAGCATACTGTGTTTTCAATAATTCCTTATTTATCATAGCACATAAGTCTGAATGACTATACATTATGAATAAATCAAACTTCTCTAATTAAACTTCCATCATTTGTCTCCCTTTAAAATTATTTCTCCTATCTTCTCGTCCCATATGTAATCTACTAACTCAAGCTTTGGGTTTACTTGCTTAAAAGGATTGCCTCCTGGGGCTTAGAACCATTAACTAAAATAAGTTTTTATTTCTATTACTAAAAATATTCTACATATTTTTATTCCTTCTGGAACACAGTAGCCCTTTAATCCTTTATTAAAGTAACTGATTGTGCTATAGAAATAGTTTAAGTTGAAAGGATCGAACTTAAGTTACACTTCACACCTCCCTTCACAACCCTCATCCTACTTGAATCCTGGACAAGTATGTTCACTCTCAGAATGGAATGGAAGAAACAATGAATAAAAAATAAATACAAATGATAAGTAGTTTTCCATATTAAAGTCAGCTCCCCATGTGAACCCTTTTCCTTCCTAATGCTGCCCCCTAGGCAGCTCTAAAGTAGAACTCTTTATGGCTACCAGGGGACAGAGACACACAGTAGTGGCAGTAGGTGCCAACTAAAAAGCAGGGAAAGAAATCTCTGCTTTTCTTAACTACTACTAGCATAATTACATTTTGATTATTCCTAAAGTGTATTTCATAAATTAATATCTAGAGCTAGCTTTAAAGTTCTTATTGACATTATTAAGAAATTCAAGTACATAAAGTCGTTTTGGTATTAACTTGATTTGACTGTAGTCAAGTGAGAAATCTTTTACATGAAAGAAGAAAAACAGTTCTTCCTGAACAGGACTACAAAAGTCAAAGAAAGAATGTCCCGTGAAAATAACTGTTCACCCATTATTGCACTGGTAGAAGAGCCACGACTTATTTTTATCAAAAATTGTATCAACTCAGTGTGACACATCCCACATGAACAGAAGATAAGCAACTCATTTTTAACAAAATAATTCTAAACAAATGCAGTTTCTTTGATGGATCAAATCTAAAACATGAGGCTATATAAAAGGGGGTCTTTGGTGGTAAAAAGGTTATCAGTCTGAGGTTTGTTATATCTAGGATGGAACAGGAAAAAAACAGTAAAAAATAGGAAGAAAACCAGGTGACTAGCCATTTCTGAGTCATTCCTTTGGTATGCAGGTTTTTTTAAAAAAATCATTACTTACTGTTTCAGTGTACTTTAAAATTCAGATAAAATCTCTCAGTAGTTATTTCTAATGAGTGTGGCTTTCACGTGACTCTCACAATCAAAGTTTTAAAAGTAGACTGCTACTGTTCATAGAAGATGAGCTAAAAATTTACTAAGGCCATATAATCTGAGATGAAAATTCAGCCATTCATTCCCCCTTATGCTAAGCCAAATATGTGTGCCAACCGTCAGTTCTGTCCTAATGGAAGCTTTTATCAGAAGCCTTAAAACCATGTGAGAGTCTTCCTGCTTCCAATGCAGGAAGGCAGTTCTGAAGTCAAATAATTCTTTATGGCTTCTAGCGGATAGAGATATACAGGAACGAAAGCAGGTTCCTATATAAAAGCAGGGGAAAATTTTTGCTTTTTCTTAATATCACAATCATAATCTACAATTATTGAACTGAGAAGAAGACAAATAATAACACTACTTCCTAATACTTTGTTCCTAAAAACTTCTTAGGTCATGATATTTACATGAGAGTATATGAAATTAGACTAAACGTAAGCCACAACAGTTAAAAGATGAAAAATGTTTAACAAGGCAAGAATTCTGAATTGCTCTATAGCTTCAAAATGCCTAAAAATCACAGATTGGTAAGTGGGTTGTGTTTCAGAGAACTGAAGCTCCATTATTAAAATGGCATAGTGAAATAAGTTAGTCCATAGGTTTGAAAATAGTACTAAACTTCCAAACTTTCCCCACTTCTCAGCTTCCTATGTCTTTAGAAAAGTTGTTCAGCTTCAATTTTCTAAATCTTGAGTGTCTATCTCCTCTAAATTTTTAGTTTGAAAACTGAAGAACCAAAAGATTCAGTCAAGCATTTGAAGAAACATATTAAAAATTAAGTTAAATTCAGATAATCTGAAATATAAAATTGGGAGCACTTAAGAATATAAAATACTAGTTTTGGTTGTCAGTTGTGGCAAATGGTTTTGCTTGTTTAAAAAGTACACACATTCATGACTAGTTGAAAAGAAATGGAAGCACTAGCACATGTATATAAAAGTGATCAAGGGCATATTATTACTGTCTATTCTCCATAGCTTAAGGGAGATTTTTAGAGGTCAAATAAAACTCTTTTTATTCAGTGTGGCACTTGGAATAAGCCTAACAATATAAACATCATGATTTTTGCTCATTTAGAGAACAATCTAGTAGCATACTTTTGCTTCCTCTCATCCCATCTACTAGTCTGCACATGGCAAAAGGAGAAGCAGCTTCAGCCACAGAAAACATCAGCTGCTTTCCTAGGAAGTTCAATAATAGTCTTGCATCACATAGTCCTCTTTCCTTAGGATACCACACAAGAACTCTGTGGGGAATACTTTAGTGGGGGAGGGAAAGGAAAAATGAAAGGGGAGAAGGTATGTGTTTGTGTGTGTGTGTGTGTGTGTGAGAGAGAGAGAGAGAGAGAAAGGGAAAGAAAGGGTTACATTCTTAGAAAACAGAGAAATATAAGCAACATTATTTCTATAAATCAGTGTTAACAATAATCTATTTGGTGTGTATTATTTTCAACTGGGTCAAGATAGAACTAACAAGCTAGAGTTGTAAATTATACATCATAAATATGACAGTTACACATTTAGAGAGTAGAAAAATCATACTTCATGCTACCTACACTAATATTAAACATATTTAAGCAGACAAACTATAAATAGCATCTTTAAGAGATACAGAAATAACTTTAAAAACTAGAGTTAAATCTCAACAGTTTAAAAAGGGAAAATTTATTAAATAACCACAATTAGTATAAAAATACAGTTCGAAAGTTAAAGAGATTTAAAATTAAAAACTTCGACAAGTGCTCAAATCAAAATACAATTGTGAGTTTTCAGAGATTGCATGAAAAATCTAGAGTAATTACAACATTGATCAGTAAACCCAATTAGAAACAATTATACCATAGCAAACGGAAATGAATTACCTCGTCTTCGCCCATAACTCCTTGCTGCATGTAAACAAAGGACAAATTGTAAAATGTCAGAACTAAAAAATAAGCCCACATATACAAATATTTCTGGCATGAAAAGCTATGTGGGCATCTGAAAATTAGTGCTACTTTAAGAGCAATGACAAAGTCACCATATAAGATTTGCATGTTTTACCATTCTACAAAGGACTTTTATTTATAGGTAAGTATATATCATCTGAATCACATAAAACTCTGAAATGAACAAGAAATACACCATTTATTAGCATTTGTGTTAAAATTCACAAATATTTGTTTCATCTAATGATGACAGAAATATATAACACTTTGCAGGAAATAGCATCCCAAATAATTTTCCCAGTGAATGGAAACAACTTGAACTAAATGCTTATTTTTCCACTTATTATAAAGAATGATATGGCATATATAGTCCAATAAATAGCTATTGAGATCCAATCCACATTATACCAAGCCCTGCATGGAAGCAGTGCTAGAAGAACAGATGACTGAGAAGATATTACACTATTAAATTGACACTCTGAAGCCTGTACAGATTAGACAGGATTTAAGAAATCAACATTTAAACTTGTTTAGAGAAATTACTATAGCTAATAATGCTTTCCATCATTTTAATATACGGTATAACAGCTATCTACTAATTGTTTTTATGTCTACCTATGAGGTAAGAGGGATTCAGATACAAATTACTATGAACATCATCATAGAATAGTACATATGTTAAATACCATAGAAGTAGATAGGCATTTCTGTCTATGTTACTTGCATTGACATAATTCCTATGGAAAAACAAAAAGACTGTAATTTCTTTTTCATAAGAAACTACCAGTTTGATAAAATCCACAAATTGTTTTAAAGGAACTCCTCCCCACAAATTTGAATACACAATGAGTATTTTTACCCTGAAATTAAAATATGAAGTCAAGGCAGTAAACAAACAAACAAAAAAAGACTGTTAAAATTAAGACCTTATTTCATATTCACAGATTTTTTTAGGCCTGCAAAAAATTCAATAGTGAATAAATCTCAAGTAAAAATATGTACTGAAAGTTGTCAGAAACGTCTACCTAAAAATATAAAACTTAAAGATCAAAAGAAAACATTTCACATTATGAAATACATTCTCTTTTATACTAATGCTTTACTACAAGGAAGTGTGTCTATAACACACTAGTTCCTCTAATAAAAAGTGGGAAAAACAACCTTGTCAACTCTTGGTCATTTAAATTCTAAGAAATAAGTCAATAAATATAAGGCTTATATCAGACCCTTTTAAATAAAATAACTTCATGTGCATCTCTGCCATTCTAGTGTCTTTAGCTATATAATCTGTTGCACACTTAACCTATCCTTGAGCTCCAATTACCTCAAAGTGCGGCAGATCTATTTCATAGCTTACCTGACCTATATATTATTCCTCCTCTCCTGAGATAGGGGTGAAAGCAGCACTTAATATTTTGTTGTCTAGGTCTTCTAAACATAAAAGTTTTAAAAAAACTCTAACTGATGGGAGATCAACTGTGAAAAATCAGACTGATACAAGAAATTATAATAGAGTGATCAAGAATAGACTATAGGGCTGCACACGGGTGATCACGCCTGTAATCTCAGCAGTTTGGGAAGCTGAGGTGGGTGGATCACCTGAGTCTAGGAGTTGGAGACCACTCTGACCAATATGGTGAAACCCTGTCTCTACTAAAAATAAAAAAATTAGCCAGGCGTGGTGGTGGGCACTTGTAGTCCTAGCTACTTGGGAGGCTTAGGCAGGAGAGTTGCTTGAACCCGAGAGGCAGAGGTTGCAGGCAGCTGAGATAATGCCATTGCACTCCAGCCTGGGAGACAGAATGAGACTCTGTCTCTCTCTCTCTGTCTCTCTCACACACACACACACACACACAGAAAAAAAAAAAAAAAAGAAAAAAGAAAAAAGAAAAAATAGACTACAGAAGAGTGAATAGTTGTATTAAGCCTAGAAATGGTCAACAGTCCCCAAACCACTTCACAGGATGAGTCGGTTGGGTTTCCTGCTTATCTCTGGGCATAGCCTAATGGTATTAATCCAGTATGAATTTGTTTTGGAGAATTTCATTCATAGGTGTAGAAAGCTGAAGATTTACAAAGCAAATAAAAATATTTTCATCAAGTTTAAAGTCAAATGATGAACTATGAAGTCTTAATGTCACACTTAATTCTTGACCTACTAAGAAAATTAATGGTATCATAGCCAGTTTATGTTCTTAGCTGAGGCTACTCAATACTAAAATGGTAAAAATATGCATAAATTTCATAGCATCTTAAGTTTTCATTCCTTGGCTTGAACATAATCATTTAGAAAACTTCTCCAACTATCTCATACCTGAGGAATTTTAGAATCCTGTAAAGAGCTATTCTACTTATTTTTTGGACAACTCTCAGATTCCAAGTATCTACATTACCAAAAATAGAACTGACTACAGATGAAGCTAAACCATGTGAAATATTTCCTATTCCCTGTTATGGAAATAACTAATCTGCACACTAAACAATGGTGTGTGTATTCACTTTCCTACCAATATTTCTATGTGAATTTCTGGAGTATGTTCCATTATAACTCTGAATCAGAATTATGAGAAACACCTACCTATTAAGAAAAAAACTAAGTGACTTATGTTTTTAAAAAGACTTTTTAAAACAATATGTCCTTCAAACTCATTGAGAATATGATTTTTAAAAGGAAAAACTTGTATAAAAATGAAGAAAACACCTATGAAGTGTTACAAAAATAACATGAGGAGCTGGCTATTTAACATACCTGTTCACGTTTATAAGCACAGGTAGATTAAACATGTATTACTGACACATGTGTGTCCTTATTTATTTAAAAATAAGAAGGCTTTGAGAAAAGCCTGAAGACAAGCGACTTCACAATTTTGGTTCTGGTTTCCAAATCGTCTTATTAAGGTTCTAATCCATAGCTACAAAAAATAAAAACAGGATGATTCTAATATTCTGACTAGAAACTGTAGGGTCATATATGTATTGGCTCTCAGCTACAGTTGTAACTGAACTACTGCAGCTAGAGGAAGGGATAGGCAAACACATTAAATCAGCTGGAAATACAGGCTAAAGTTCTCTTGATGAGGAACCTAATGACATTTTTAGGTTTTTCAACTTGAAAAAGCCAAAACTAAGGAGAGAACTATGCTTCTAAATCATAGTCCTTTTTTTTTTTTTTTTGAGACGGAGTCTTGCTTTGTCGCCTAGGCTGAGGTGCAGTGGCCAATCTTGGCTCACTGCAAGCTCCGCCTCCCGGGTTCACGCCATTCTCCTGCCTCAGCCTCCTGAGTAGCTGGGACTACACGTGCCCGCCACCACGCCCAGCTAATTTTTTTGTATTTTTAGTAGAGACGGGGTTTCACCGTGTTAGCCAGGATGGTCTTGATCTCCTGACCTCGTGATCTGCCCGCCTCAGCCTCCTGAAGTGCTGGGATTACAGGCATGAGCCACCGCGACTGGCCCCTAAATCATAGTCCTTTTCAAGACCCCCAAAAAGCTTATCTCCTCCACTCATTCCACCAGCATAAAAAAAAAAGAACTGATGGCTACCCCACTTTCCTATTTTTATGACTGAATAGATATAGTTAAAGCGTCTGCCTTCAGAAATACAATTACTGACTTAATTTTCTTAAACGATACACATAACTTTTTTCCTCTCAGAAAGTACAGTAAGCTCTTTATCACACACATAGCTGTACTTGGGTTATCACAGCAGATTTACATTTCTAACTAGCTTGATAATACCATTCCCACACCCCGTCCTGGCCACCAATACTTCTGCTCTATTTGTTTCTCTTTTGAAAAACGTTATGTACTAACAAAAATGTAAGCTATTTTCCTTGAGAAAGGGGTAAAGAAAATATAATTCAAATATTAATACAAATACTGAATGATACATTATTTTGTATTGCTCTTTACAGGGTTTTTTTTAAAAACTACTTATAATAAAAAGTGTTTAGGATTTATACATTTAGAAATATAAACATACATACTTTCATTCTAACTTCAGAAGTACTTCACCTTTGGTTTCAAGACAATCTACACAATTCTATATAACGTGACTTCCCTAAAGTGCTTCTGGATGCTAAATATGGACTCTTCAACATCTTTGAATTCTTCAATAGTGACAGTCTCCAGTAGTCAATTCAACTTAATTTGGGGAATATGGTCTGTTCAGAAGGAGACTGCTTGTAGTTATATTTATATGGTTTTTTTGTTGTTTAAATTAAACATATCGCTACAGCCTCATGAGATATACAGGTATTTATTGTATTACACCTCTTTTTTAAAAAACTATATATCTGAGCTAACAGATGCTTAGAGTTAAGGATTTGCCAGAGACACTTCATAGTTTTAATGAGTTTGATCAACTTCCTGGCTTTTATCCCATTTTCTCTTTATTTCTTACTTAAAGGAATATTTAAAAGATGAACCATAACTGCTGATTAACTATTAAGGTAGAATCATAAAATCTTTACAGATATGTTTACAGATATATTTGCCATATCGGCCCTAACAATTGTAATAGTATGTTTTATTAAAGAAACTTAAGCCTAGCATCACTGTCAGCTTTCTGTCAGTTCTGCATTTTCTAAGGAATGTTCTTTAATTGCAACAGTCACGCATTTATTTTAGTGGGTATCTGTGTACATCAAAAGTCATCTTGGGTACTCCAAGGAGCAACAGCATCACACTTTAGGAAACAATGCCTCAGAGAGTTATTTTACCTTTTTGGGGGGTTATTTTACCTAAACTTTGTCCCAAGATAGTTTCTAACAAATAGTTCTAGTTTGGCTTTCTGCAAGAACACAAAATGGGCCATCTTTGTTAGCTACTTGTAATATACCTCAAATAGTTTAAAATATCAGTTATGTTTTCTCTTAAGTTTATATTTTCCAACACAGACATACCTAACTTCATCTATTTATAGGACATGATTTTTACTCTTTCAAATAAATTTTTATCACTGTTCACCATCACCCACTACTTAGCTAACATTTACTTTCAGAAGCTGCTCTAAATACTTTACATGAAGGAATTCACTCACTTCTCACAACAGTCCCCTGAGTCAGGCAGTATGCTAATCTCTGTTTTACACATAAACAAACTGAGTCAAAGTGAAGTTAGGTAAGCTGTTCAGGGTTACACAGATAGAAAAAGCCAACCTGGGTTTAAACTCAGATAATCTGGCTCCAGAATCTATGTTACAACCACTATGAGCTAGCTACTATTACACCACTATACAAAGACTGATGCAAAATTTATTACTAAACATTTATTTTTAAAATTAACAATATTCGCTCTGTCAGTTAATTCAACTTACTTAACCAAATGCCTAAAAGTGAGTTAAACGTGATATACTTAAAGAGAAACTTTCATAATTCAAAAAGTCGGTCTATGTACGATGAGAAACAACAATTTCTTTAATCCGTCAATAACATTTAATAAATACTTAGTACAGGAATACTAATATCACTTAATTCTCACATTTCCCAGGGAGACCATATGCTAAGAATATAACTGAATTACACATAGTTAAAAAATAGTTCAAGAAAAATATCCCCTTACCTATTAGTACATTTCTTTGCCTAGTTCTCTCCTTCAATAACCTTGGTGTTTACTAAAACTATTTAAATCCCTAATATTCAAGACTTCTTTAACCCACAAATATTCCCAATTACGTTGCGACTTCTTTAACCCACAAATATTCCCAATTATCTTGCTTTACTCTCAACCAATGATTCGAAAAAAGTTAAAAAAAAATTCTCTTTGGATCAAATTGTTTCTTTTCCTGATGTAAACACATTTTCATGTCCTAGTTTAATTATCTTTTTCTCCCTGCTAGTACCTTGCCAGAAAAAGTTCAGAGTTTCCAGGCTAGCTTCCTGTACTGAGTATGCATTGTCGCCCCAAATGACAGACTACTAAGACTACTCACATAATATACAAAGCAGATTTGTCCACAAGATGCAACTCTGGCCTGAATACTCTTCTTTCTGCTGTGTGATGAAACACTTTTCCACCTAACATCTAGATTATTTATAAGGGCTTTTCGCAACTGACAAAATCATCAATTAGTTTAATAATGTTTAGTATAACTAATAATGTAAGTTGCAGATACACTGTGGATACTAAGTTCTTTGCTTCCACATGACTCAGTACGGCCCCAGTAGTACCCTGGCAATTCTGACCACAACCACCCTGTAGGATTCTCACTAATTAGATAACCCAATGCTTAGACTAGGCTGGCATGTGTTAGACAACTCAACAGTGAAATGCTGAATGATTAAATCAATCACCTCATCTAATGCTCGGCTTCTTCAATTTTTCTCACCGAAAATCCTACTTACCCTGACCATCTCCTATGTGGCCTAGACTTTATTTCCATCCTTCTGTCTTAATACTAGTTCACATGGTCTAGCTTTACATGTACTTTATTTTCAGTCTTTGTTCCTCAACTTCATTGCCATGTTATTTCAGTAAAGCTTTAGTTGAAATACAAGAGCCAAGCCATTTTAATGATATTGTTTTTTAAAGTAAATATTAATACTATTTCTATTCTTTCCCCTTCCTATTTCCCTCTCCACACCCACCCTCTGACTTAAAAATACTCTTGTGAAGGATATTTTAATCCTCCATCTCTACTCCCACAATCACGGATGTGCTAAGTACTGAGACTCTGAATATGTTAATGTTTGTCTAACAGAAAGAAAACTAACTTTAACGAAAATTTATTATTTTCCTTACTTTGGTGAACTTCACTATGTAAGTTTTCTAGTTTGAATAAGTTTAGTGTGATCACAATATTTATAGTGACCAGTATATTCCTTATTTAACCACAAACAAAAGTGCTACACTAAGTAACAAGTTCTACGCACTTTGCAAACATCTCATTTGAATCTCACAATAAACCTTGAGACTATATTCTCATTACACAGATGGGGAAACTAAGGTAATAGTAATCTGTCCAAGGTCATATCTGAAACTGGAAAGGCAATATTCAAATCAGGACTGCCTCCAAGTCTGTGATCACTGAATTAGTCATACTGTTACAAATGACGGCTTTACCAGTCAGAACACACTCAGATTCCTAATTCTGCCTTTTGTATAGGAATAGTAGTAACTTTATTTTTATACTCATAGAATGATTAAACTGTGTGTATGGAGAGGTTCAGAGATACATGTATTAAATCATCTTTATATAAACCAATTGGAAACATAAAATGTTTTTATAAAACTTACCATTTAACATCAATAGATTGTCAGTTCCTGGATGTGGATAGCTCAATCGACCTTTAAAAAGACAGGAAAGGTGAGTTTGAAGATTATGGAGTTATTTGAAAAGCAAAAAGAAAAAAACAAAAAACAACAACAAACAAAGGTGGTGTAAAGAGAAAATTATTGAGCACAGTATTTTTCATAAGATTACAATGTGATTTGGGAGCAACGCCAATAGAATAAAGCTTATTTATTTTTGGAAATGTAAAAACAATATACGTATCATATCCTAATCTTGCAAGTTTAATATGAAATGTGAATTTTTAAAATTTTTTCAAAGTTGTTTGTAATTTTATCTATAGATCTCTTGTCAAAAATAAAACTTGAGAGAAGTTCATATTCCTAAATCAAAAACAATTAAAATGTTAAAATAAAAAATAAGCAGAAAAATTCATCTCAACTTGCCAATGTGGCTTTATAAAGTCATATTTAAATAAATAAGGTTAATGAAAACATCTTATATTACAAATATTGAAAACTTCTTCCAAGTTTATGAATGATTAAAAATATAAAAAAATAAATAAAAAATAAAAATACTAAAGCTGATGAGCATAGTAGCATAGTATTTCCTCTGAGTCATTCTTCATTCAAAAGTTTTTTATTTACTAAATGCAGAAGGGACAACAGTATTATGAACTGCTGTGGAGAAGAAAAAAGGTATGCATGAAACATTCTGTGGTTTATCCAGCATTTTTACATCATAACACTTGTTTGATAAATGCCAATAGCTAGGATGACCATTATTTTTAGTCTATTATAAAATACAGGATTTTCTCAAATGCCTGAATCTCTAATGGGACTATTAGAATAGCACATTAAAACCCATTTAAAGGCTGGGCACAGTGGCTCATGCTTGTAGTCCCAGCTAGCTGGGAGGTGGAGAAAGGAAGATCACTTGAGCCTAGGAGTTTGAGCCTATAATGAGCTATTTTGTGCCAATGCACTCCAGCCTGAGCAACAGGACAAGACCTTGCCTCTAACAAATGAATAATAATAATAATAAATTTAAAGCCCATTTGAAAAATATCTAAAAATTAAATGTCTGGGATTGCATTTTAGTACTTTTCAGCACAGTCCCTTTAAAAACAAAACAATATGCTAGCTAGCACATGAGTAAGGAGTACAGATTAACTGCATCTACCTTTATCACCTCAGCAAGTCCTCTACAGATTAACCGCATCTACCTTTATCACCTCAGCAAGTCCTCTACACCCTACAGGCCCACATATAAGATGGAGATTGTCGGCTGACTTTTAGTTATGAAATTAAAGAGTTTGATCATCTTCTAACGCAAGAGTAAGTGGTAAAAATAATCCAATTTTGACACTAAAATATGTAAATATATATGATAGATATACAAATATGTTACCTGTACATACACATACACACACACACACTTCACCTGAGCTCTAAGTTAACTGTGGGACATTTTGATTTCAGACTCAACACAGGCAAAATACGTGTTATCAAAAGGATTATCTACCATCTCTTATTTACTCCTGCATTTCACACAGCATGACATGAGTTAACTAAATGACCTCTTAAATAAAGTTGTCATACTCTAAAACATACCAGTAAATTGCTTGTTGTGATACCTTGATATGGAGAAATAGAAGCACACATATGGGAGGTACACAATAAAGAGCCAGGAAGCACAGCTTGCCTAAACTGCACTTCAGTAACACAGAACATTACTTTGAAGTATTATAGCTTATTTTGGAAATATGCCTATTTCTAAACATCTTGCTGCAGATGGCCAAATTTGGAGAACAATTTAAGGCCTTGAATAAATTACTGTAATTTCTGACTTAAGATTAAAAAAAAAAAAAAACAACTCCTACAAAGTGGCAACCTGTTTCACTGTTCAGCATAATAAGTTAATTAAATCTACGATACTGACAGTGTGTAGGATGTAGATGATGTAAACATGAGTGGGACATAATCTTATGATGTGGTAGGGGAGATAGACACAAATATACAGTTTCAATAAAATATGCTAGGTGCTAAAAGAGTTACATACAGAATGCTATATAAAAAAACACAACAGAGTCTATAGTAATCAGGCCCAGGGATTAAGGCAAGACTTCCTGGAAAAGTAAATTACACAAAGCCTTAACATGAAGCCTAGTTCCACCTTGAAAGATTCTCAACCTTAAACCGTCAAACCCATTTAGAGGCTGGGCATGGTGGCTCATGCTTGTAGTCCCAGCTACAACTTTAATAGGTTCTCAATTGTAATAGGTTCCTGTTCATTTATTTATCTCAAGATACAGGTTAAGAAAAAATATTTTCACTGCTAATAATCTTTTGCTATTATGGCTCTGAATAGACTTTTAAAAGGCACACATTTTGTGGAAAGTTTAAAAAACAATTATTTGCAAAGTAACATATACTGTATACATTGTATACATATGTATATGTTGTATACATATGTATACATATTCTAAATACTACAGCTCTCTACCTAAGAAAATCTCTTAATATAAGTAATAAAGTACTCCAAATGAAATAAGCAAATTTAGACTCATTTTAAAGATACCCAACCACCTTTTCTCCACCCCAGTGGAAACATTAATGCATCTTCATAGGTTAACTTTTAAAGTTATGTTTTACTTAGGGTATTATTAAAAGTACTTTCACTAAAAACCTGCCAATTGATAGTAAGAACTAACAGCATTTGAGGCTATACTCTGAGCCAGGAGCTTTTCTACGTTCTTTACAACCAGTTACTTAATCCTAACAACAATCCTATGACTTAGGTATTATTATCTTCCCATTTTAAGATGACGACACTGTGTCACAAAAAGTTAAATAGGTAAGTTGCCCAAGGTTATACCACTGGCAGGTAGCACTGGCAGAACCTGAACCTAAGCAGTTTGGCTCCATACTCTTAATCACTACCTTAATAATTACTTTATATTGATAACATAAAGGTATATAAAAGTATATATGGTTGGTTGTAGGACAATTTTATCTCTTAAAAAATTCACAGAATATTCTATAGTATATTTGATAATTTAAGCTTTAATACAGAAAAAATAGAAAAAAACCCATATTACTATAAAACTAATTCCTCCTTATTGTTTAAAAGACCTGTGGTGCAGGGACTGATAGGTGTACACTGTTCCTAATAGAGTCATCAAAGTTAGACAGATACAGAGCTTCCCAGAATGAAAAACAAAAAACCAAAAAGCTACATACGTAGCCCAGTCTTCTTGTAGATAAGCGTACCCCTGAATGTAAGATCTGGCCAATGGGCTATAAAGTGAAAGTGGTATGTGCAATTTCTGGGAAGTATTGTATCCTTAAAAGGGAAGACCTTCCTTTCCTCTTTCTTGCTTGCTGAAATGCTGATGTGATACCTAAAGTGAAGAAGCCGTATTAAACCATGAGGCAGAAACTGTGTTCTCAGGATAATAGAAGAACGAGATAAAAACGAGCTTCAATCCATGAAAATCACCAAACTACTCTAGGAGTGTTAATGTTTCTGAGTGTTAACGTTTCTGGTAAGGGAAACAAACTTCTATCTTATTCAAGCCACACAGGAGTTTTCTGTTGTCCTTAACAAACCTAAGCTTACTAAGTCCTCTAGTAATAAATTTGAGCAAATTAAATTTTAGGTAACCAGGCAATTGCTTATTATTGTGAAAATATGATCATTTCATAATGGCTTAATATATCTATAAATAATGAGTATACACGAGCTCTTAGCACTGTTCCTTTCACATTAAGATACTATGTAATTTAAAATAAGTAATTTAAAAAATATATATATTTTTAGGTGTCAGTGAATAACTAGAGGATCTATCGTATCTTAAAAATTGTCTTATTCATCTAATTATGGTTTTAAAAAGTAATTTGTATATAATATATAGTCGACCCTCTGTGTCTGCGGCTTCTGCATTCATGGGATTCAACCAAGAAATTATATTGAAAATATAATTCCTGATAGCCGGGCACAGTGGCTCATGCCTGTAATCCCAGCACTTTGGGAGGTGCTGTAATTCCAGCACTTTGGGAGGCTGAGGCGGGCGGATTACGACGTCAGGAGTTTGAGACCAGCCTGACTAACATGGAGAAACCCCATCTCTACTAAAAATACAAAAAAAATTAGCTGGGCATGGTGGTGCATGCCTGTAATCCCAGCTACTTGGGAGGCTGAGGCAGGAGAATCACTTGAATCTGGGAGGCGGAGGTTGCAGTGAGCCGAGATCGCACCATTGCACTCCAGCCTGGGCAACAAGAATGAAACTCCATCTCAAAAAAATAAAAAAAGAAAAGAAAAGAAAAGAAAGAAAATATAATTCCTGATCAAAAATACTCAGGAAAAAAAAAATTCCAAAATGTTCCAGAAAGCAAAACTTGAATCTGATGTGCCCCAAGTATGATATGACATTGAATCCACACAAATGTGATGTCTAGGCACTGTTTTAGGTATTGTAAGTAATCGAGAGTTGATTTAATGTATACAACAAGATGTGCATATGTTACATGCAAATACTACATCATTTTACATAAGGGACTTGAGCATTGCCGATCTTGGTATCCCCGGGTGGTCCTGGAACCAGCCCGAATGGTTACCAAGTGACAACTCTACAAAAAGGCCTTACTTCATGTTAGCCACTTTAAATGTATTATCTGAGCAATTAAAAATACTAAGAAATATGACAACTGTATAAAACTTATCAGTTGTTTAGACAAATTACCAGATTACATTTGAAACAAATATCTGGTCCCTGATTCTTTACCATTTTTGCTACACTGAGCTCTTTGCTGTTCCTCAAACATGCCAGGTAATCCCTTTCCAGGATCTTCCTACTTCCTTTTTTTCCTGCTTGAAATACATTTGCTCAGATACAACCAAACCTTGCACCCCTTACTTCATTCAAATCTTTAAGAGATAGTATGACAGACTATCCTGTCTAAAATAGCAGCTTCTTTCTCTATCCCCTTGATAGTGTATTTTTTCTGCATAGTACTGATTATTATCTAACATTTTCTGTCTCTATACTTCTTTAAAACAGAAGATCCATGAAGGCAGTAACTCAGTCTCTCTTATTCTTTAGCATATAAAACAAAGCCTAGCATATAGTAGGCTCTCAAATATTTGTTGAATGGATAAATGAAATATTTCATTCTACTATGTAAACTACAGACTGAATCAAAAACACAAATACCTTAATATGTGTTTGTATGTGTGGCATAGGGAGGATATTCTCTAAGATAATGAAAAAAAAATCATAGAACAAGACTTTTTTTTCAGCTTATTTCTAAATCTCTTACATATTGGAAGTTGTGGGGAGAGATACTGCAAAAGTCCTGCTTGTTGCTCTTTGCCAAGATAAATTTTCCCCTTCTCTAAACTAGTTTTTCTTTAATAAGTTAATAGAAGAAATGAACTCCAAAGCCCTAATATTCAGTTGATGATGCTAACTCACTCTTCAGTGATGAGAACATAGCTAAAGAACAATGCCATGTGCTCTGCCAACTGTTTTTAAAAGAAAAATAAACATTTAAATCACATTAGAATCATACAGAGTTTAGGTTAGAATTAACAACAGATCAAAAGGAAGACAGTATGGTGCAGTGGTTAAAAGCACAAATTCAGGAGCTACCAAGTTCCACCACTTACTAGCAGTTGAAATGCAGACAATTATTAAGAATAAGCCACAGTCATCCAACTGTAAAATAAGGGTAAATATCTACCTCTTAGTCATGGAAATTAAATGAGTTAATACATATATGTAGAGTCCTCAAGAATAATGCTTAGCTGTATCAACTGCTCAATAAATGATATGTATGGTATGTTATATACTGCATATGTATATTAAACACAAAATACACACATATCCTTAATAGAAGACATCTAATACTTCTTAATTAAGTGCTTTAAATAAAGCATTGCCCCCACTCATCTGACAGACTCTTCCAATATTGTTTTCTTTTTTTTTTTTTTTTTTTTTTTTGAGACGGAGTCTCACTGTGTCTCCCAGGCTGGAGTGCAGTGGCGCGATCTCGGCTCACTGCAAGCTCCGCCCCCCGGGTTCACGCCATTCTCCCGCCTCAGCCTCCCAAGTAGCTGGGACTACAGGCGCCGCCCGGCTAGTTTTTTGTATTTTTAGTAGAGACGGGGTTTCACCATGTTAGCCAGGATAGTCTCGATCTCCTGACCTTGTGATCCACCCGCCTCGGCCTCCCAAAGTGCTGGGATTACAGGCTTGAGCCACCGCGCCCGGCCCAATATTGTTTTCATAATCTACATTTACCTTTACTTCCAAATCCAATTAGGAAAAAAAGGTTCATTTGAAGTCTGGTAAAATCTACTTAGAATGTGGTCATTACCAACCTTGAATAACTCCAATCTCTGCTCAGATCCAAGGGGCAGGACAGTCATTCCTGACCACACTCCCAAATTTCAATGCATGCCTCATAAAAGCCTAAGAATAAGATCATACAAACGTAGAAAAGACCCTTAGATCCAAAGTACCAGATCCGAAGAGAGCAACAGAATCATTCCTTACCTCATCTGATAAAAGCCACCAATCTACTTTAGATTCAACTGAAATTAATTTAGTTAACACGTTCAAATCAAAATCCTATCATAAATTTTTTGATCTAATCATATTTTAAGACTTTTAACCAATTAATCCTAGAAAATTTACCAAGAAACACCAAAGAACATAGAATACCAAAAAGTTTTGATTCAAGGAAAGGATAATCCCAAAAGACAACAATAACGAAAGACAAAACTTAAGTCATTATTTAGTAAGATAATGTATTATCATACACCTATTATAATAAAAGTGGTATTAATTCAGATATATGCAACTAATACTAAAATCAAGTTGAGTTAATGGTTGCAAAACTTTTTACTGTTAAGGGTTTTAAACAAAAGTAATGCTGATAACCATGAGGAATAGCAAATGGATAACAAAATATTGCCAGTGGAACTGGTATAAAGCAAACCTAAGTTGGCAATATATGTTTACAGCCTCAGAAACAAGCATATGAAGTTGTGCTATGAAAATAAACACAAAAAAAGCTAATTCAATTTTATTTAAAAATTTGAAAAACCTAAATGTTCAACTATTCAAGAATGGTTATACAAACTATTTTACATGTATAGATACAATATACAGTAATTCTTTAAAGTTCTAAATCAGTATTTTGAAGAGTATGAATCATGAGAAAATGCTTAATCATTTAATCAATAATTTACTGGGCCCCTCCTATTTGTGTGACATTATGATATCTGCTGATTCAAGGTAAAGCAAAAACACATGTGGCCATTGCTCCCATGACAGTCTTATGTGAAAGATTACATGAAAGATATATATTAAAAAACAGTTCCGGCATGGTGGCTCAGGCCTGAAATCCCAAGCACTCTGGGAGACTGAGGTGGGTGGATCACAAGGTCAGGAGATTGAGACCATCCTGGCTAACATGGTGAAACTCCGTCTCTAGCAAAAATACAAAAAATTAGCCGGGTGTGGTGGCATGTGCCTGTAGTCCCAGTTACTTGGGAGGCTGAGCAGGAGAATCACTTGAACCTGGGAGGTGGAGGTTGCAGTGAGCTAAGATGGTGCCACTGCACTCCAGCCTGGGTGACAGAGTGAGACTCCGTCTCAAAAAAACAAACAAAAAAACAAGAACAAATGATTGAATCTAAAATAAGAAAGGTGCTCTAATTAAAAAGAAACTTGATTCTCTATAAATCTTTAACACAAAAGTAATCTACCCTTGATAGGGGTGCCAAAGAGTCTTTATGATGAGGTAGAAGTTGACTAGAGATTACAGAGACTGCCAACTGAACACGAAGGACTGAATACACGTGTTCACCTCTGTTGCTTTCTGAAACCCCTAACATGGCAGTTAAAAATATTTTAAAGAGGTGTCTCAAAAAAAAAAAAAAAAAAAAAAAAAAAAAAAGATTTTTAAAGAGGCATAACCCCATTAGGATAAAGACACTGGAACAGGATCATAAAACAACCAAATCATCAAATTTCTGGGAACTGTAAATGTGAATGGTTGAATGGTAACTAACTTTGTAGACCAGAAATCACTGAAAACACAAACCTAAGCCAGTGTATGTATGGGGAATGCCATCAAGTTAACACTCCATTTACTGTAGTACACACCTGGATAGGTTTAGAAATCAGAAGCTCTGGTTATAACCGTGTGTAAAAGTGGGGTACAACTAAAAACAGGAAGGTTTAAGATTGCTTGCTAGTTTTTAAAACAACCCTCCTGGGTTCATCTAAGGCTAGCAGCTAGGCCTACAGCTCACAAACAGAAGACTAGAAGACCCACATCCATGTTCATTTCCCAGAACAAAAGAAAAGACCTAGACGCATGTATTGTAAGGGGCTCACCCGACTGCCTTTCTACAATCATTACTAGTTGATAATTTCAACTACATACATTGAGCTTCCAATCCCCATTTTGTGTGTCTACTTTTAAATATGAATAGACAGTAAAGGATGAAGCCTCCAACATGAGAAAAAAAGAGAACACAACCAAATAAAAAAGAAGAACTTAGAAGAAGCACAGACAATATAAGGAACTGGGAAAATAGTCTTCAAACACTATAACAGCCTCCAGAGAAATAAGATCAAACAAGAATAAGATGTCATTGGAAAGTTCTGAGAATTTTTTAAAGGAGGTTTTAAAAATTAGTAAAAAATTTTAAAACAAAAAACGCAATAGAAGATTTGAAAAATAAACATAAGCTCTTCAAACGCAAAACCAGAGACAAAACAATGGAAAACAGAAAAGAAAAACATATGATGACTATATAAGGTTTAACATTTGAGGAACAGGAATTCCAAAAAGAGGTAATATTAAAAAACGGGAGGCAGATACGGTGGCTAACGCCTGTAATCCCAGCACTTTGGTCGGCTCGAGGCGGGCAGATCATAGTCAGGATTTCGAGACCAGCCTGGCCAACATAGTGAAACCCCATCTCTACTGAAAATACAAAAATTAGCCAGGCATGGTGGCGGGCACCTGTAATCCCAGCTACTCAGGAGGCTGAGGCAGGAGAATCACTTGAACCTGGGAGGCGAAGGTTGTAGTGAGCCAGTATCACGCCATTGCACTCCAGCCTGGACAACAGTGCAAGACTCCCATCTCAAAAAAAAAAAAAAAAAAGGAAGAAATTATCAAAGAAATAATATCCCAAATCTCCAAGAACTGAAGATACAAACCTCTGAATTAAAACGGTCCAATGAAGGTACAGCTTAATAAGTTAAAAAATGAAGATAGGAAGGAAGGTATGTATGCACATACACACTCCAAGATACACATTTCGTTATTATGAAATTGCAGAACCACGAGCATGAAAAAATCCTAAAAGCTTCCAGAAAGCAAAACAACAACAACAAAAATAAGAAATCAAGGCGATCATACAAATGAACAGGATTCAGAACAATGCCACACTTAAAGCAATACTGGAGGTTAAAAGACTCTGAATCAATACCTTCAATATTCTAAATTGCTAATATATAATTTCATAGTGGCCTATCATATTATATTGGTAGAAAAGTTATGTTTTAATACATATAGGGTCTCAAAATTTATGTGCCATTAGCAGGAAGGTAATACAGGTACAACAAATCAAAGAGAAACAAAGATGTAAGTCACTGAAGAAAGGACATGGAGATCAGGACATGGATTCCACAGAAAAAAAGGAATTCCTAGGATTATGGAAGTCCCCAAATGACTGCTATATAGGGCTACAATAATGAAAAAAAAAATCTGGATGATAATTTGATGCATTTATATGTATTGAAAGAAGCTTTACAGTCTATGGATAAATTCTGGGATGAATTAATGATAAATACTTAGAAAACTAAGCAAATAAACCAAAAAAGATAATGATTAATACCAGGAAAAAGAAAGTTTTATGAAAAAGAAAACGTTATAGCACAAAACATACAAGGTTCATCTATGAATATTATTTGCCTTATCTCAGTAATACAATCCCTGACTTAAACAAAGGTGCTCTTATCATTTTGGAGGACAGAGTAGGGGAAATATTGAAGGATATTAAGTCATATTAGAATATCAACATATAATATCTAAAATGTAGGAAACCTAGAAGCACAAGCATATTATTTACAAATAATTACACAAAAAATCATTTCAAAAAAAAAAAAAAAAAGGCTCATAGTGGCTACCACTAAGGAGCAGGAATCTGAAGTGGACAGACAAGGAAGAGGAAGGAGACTTCTATTTTTTCCTTATATAAAACTTACAGCACTACTTGACTTTCAAAAGTATGTACATATATTTTTTAAACTAATTTTTAAAAAAGTTAACCAGGTTGGATGGAAGGCAAAGATTTAATTACTGCAAATATTTTAAGTTTATAAATAATGAAAAGATTGGAAAAATTATACACCAAAATATCAATTATGATTACTTTAGTTCGTGAGATAAGTGATGATTTTAAAACTTGTTTCTCCTAGTGTTTCCACATTTTCTTTAATAAATGAATACTATCTTTTTTTTTGTAACAGGAAAACAAATACTTTAAAAAGGATAAAACGCTATTATTTTGGAGGAAAAAACCTTCAGAAGAGATTCTTCGATATATCTTCAAATACTATAAGTAGTTAAAATGCATAAGCCTAATTATTCCAATTACTTGCTTTTATCACTGCAAGTTATATATAGGAAACATTCTTTTTGTTGTCTTTCCATTTAAAACAAGTGATATAAACATTTTTCAGATCATATGAAAGATGCTTTGTGGTAAATAACAGGATTGCAGTAAAAACATACATGTTCGGAATAAATAAATATGATTTTAACAAAATTCATTGTAGTTTCTGTCTGATAGGTTTTAGTTTTTAAGAAAAAAATTTCAGTCTGTCATAATTTAAATCATTTACCTAAATATTCAAAGATGCTTGGAAGAAATAAAACTCAAGTATGTTTTAAATGTAATAACAGTTTGTAATAAAGACAATTATGTAAAAAGAAATAAAAGTAAAACTTATCTCTATCCATGATGCCATATTTCAAATAAGTTTTTTTAAAACAAAAACTTTCACAACCACATTTTTATAATTTCCTTTTCAATCTACAGATATTCTCAATGACCAAACTCATAAATTGTACTTTCACCTTTCACTAAGATGAACAATTCTGAGCAGTGGAAGGATAAAGTATTAAGATTCCATGTACATTATAACAATAATCGCTTCTTAAAGTCAGAATTGCTTAATAAAATATACATGGCTTCTATATAAATATAATTTACTCCAAAAGTTGTTAATAATTTTTTTCCTATCAAAGGCCAGGGCTCTACAGAATAAAGAAACAAAAAATCAATAAACGAGAAATAATATGTCAATCCTATTTACTCCTTTTTAAAATAAATGGAAACATTTCATTTAAAACTGAACACATATGCAACATCCCTCTAACTTTTTAAAGATATATATCTAATACAGGTGATTTTCTTCTATATTCTTTTTTCTTTGTTATTAGCAATTGTAAAACTTTTGACTTCAGGAAAACACCAGCGGCTGAAGAAAAAGTAAACTCAGTTTTGAGAAATGCACCCCTTTTTCTCTGTCAGGGGAAATAAGGAAGAGTCCTGTAAGAGCAGATGACATACCTGCTTTGGCATGTATATTATTGGTATTTGTTTTATTGTGAACTTTATTTTAATAAATGCCATTAAAATTTCACAGTTTTTTAAAAGATCTCTTTACCACTGCTCTCTTATACCAGAGTTTCTCCAGGTGTGTTCTACACCCCACATAAACTGCACCACCACTAGGAATGGGCCCTGAAACCCACATGGTTGACACAGTCTCAGAGTCTGAGAACCTCTGTCTGGCTCAACAGTTCTTAAATTCTAAATATAAGTTCTCACAATGGAGACTTTTAGAAATTTATACAGGTTATTTTGTGACTTGGTATTGTAATCTTATATCAAGGTCAGCTGAAGAGAAAGAGAGGGAAAAGTGGAAGAAAATAAGAAATTTGGTACTACCATAATCAGCCAGCACCTTACAGGAATAACTCCTTATTTTCTTAGGGCTTATATGCCCTAAAATAAACAGAGCTTCTTACTTCAGGAGTCTTAAAAAATAGGAGGTTAGCAATCAGGTAATAAAAATGACACTAGACACACAAAAACGTAGTAAATAAGAAGTTTTAAAGGCATCCACCTCTAGACATTCGTTGATGTAAAATCACATTCTAAATTCTTTTTCCTTAATTCCCTTTAACTGCTCATGAAACATTGGTAAAGGCATTACAACTTACTGACACATATCTTCCCCAAAACCATTACATAAACTACATTTCTTCCTAGAGTTTTCAAATCAACTTTTATGAGCTACAATTAAGTACTTTTGTTTGTCCCTATACTTTGGGGAACGATACAAGCAATTTCTGGCAAAAAATACACAGTAAGCCTTTTTACAAATTGTTGGGGGCAGGGAAGGAAAAGAGCTTAACAATAATCACTGTCTTGTTCTTTTGTTTAAAGGGGGGATGAACATATATACACATATATTAAAAAATCACAAATTACTTAAAATAGGTATGCAAATCTAAAACTGAAAAACTACAAAACAGTACTTGGCAAAGCATGATTTACTTTAACCATTTAAAGAATCCATGATTGTTCTTCCTTTGAAAAGTTATTTGCCAAGAATCAAGACAGTAATCAGAAAATAGGATGTTAATGGAGAGAAACTACCACACAATAAATAAAGCAGACGGGTCAGTGCCATTCTTACTAAAGAAAGCATTTAACAGAGTGTCACTGTTCATGATCCATAGCAAAATATAGCACACTCTCGACAGTATTAACTGTGCCCTGTTACACCCAGTCGGCGTCAGGCAGCCCAAAACAAGCTATGCCAGGACTAGCCTCCTTTCAGTTCCTCAAACGTGACAATCTCTTCCATGCTTTTGCACATGCTGGTTCCTCTGTCTAACTGACACTTTCTCCCAATATTTTTTCATCATTGTGCTGCTCATGCTTCAGGTCTCAGCTTCCTTTACTCCACATCTAAATTGGGTACTTTCATTTATAATCTCTCTAAACACCGCATAATCTTCCTCCACAGTATTTCTAACACGCAGTAGATATATGTATATTGTATTTGTATAAGGTATCTCTCTTTCCCCAGTAGGCTAAGGGGAATTTTTTATACATATATATAAAATTACATTTTAAATATAAATATATATATATACAATTATATATATATGTATACACAACACATAAACACATGCATATATATAGATATGTATGTTTTTCAATCTCAAGTGAATTCAAAATTTTTAAGTTAGAAAAATTATCTTTGGCTGTGAGAAGGGGAAAAACATGCTCACTAACCATCTTTAGGAATCATCATGGTGACAGGTCTCTTCATATTTACACAATGAGGGAGGACACTGTCTGTCTCAGAAAATGTGCAGTCAGTGTCTAGGAAACTTGTGCAAAAGCAGACACGCTTAAAGGAGTCAGGTGCATTCAGCGTTCCATCTTGGGTTGCCATCATTTCATACCTGGACAACTCCAACAAGACTAGACCCTTCCCACCTGCTATGCCAGACCACGAAAATATCAACATTAAACAATGGAGGTTCCCTACTGTCCTGAAAAAACACTGGAGAGTAGGAAAATGCAAATAAGCTGCAGTGAAGTGTTCTGGGCATAAACAGGGATGAGAGGGAGGGTGCTTCTGTTAGCACAATCACCCAGTTCTCAGTTAGGTCAGGAACCTGCCACTTAGCATTCTAGAGATCTGCTTGACTCCTTTCTTCCAATTGACAGTCTCACCTTGACTAATTTTTCTTTTCCTTTAACTGAGGGTAGAATTGAATACAAATTTACCACTCTGCCTTTTACCTCTGTGGTAGCCAGCCTCTAGTATTCACATCTCTTGAATAGCAGACCCGGCCTAAATTGAGCAGACCTGATCTACGTAGTTAACAGAATGTTGTGGAAATGATGGTATGAGACTTCTAAGGCTAGGACATAGAAGACATGGGGGCATTCATTTTGAGCTTTTATCACTCACTTTGGGGGATATAAGCAACCACGTTATAAGAAAAATTTTACAGCCCTGTTGAGAGGTCCATGAGGCAACAAACGGAGTTCTTCTGCCAACAGCCAGCCATGCGAGTGTACCATCTTAGAAAAAGATCCTCCAGTTCCAGTTAAGCCTTCAGATGACTGCAGCCTCAGCCAGTATGCTGACTGCTACTTCATGAGATATCCTCAGCCAGAAGTAACCAGCTGAACTGCTCCCAAATTCAAACCCACAGAAATTGTGTGAGATGATGTTTACTGTTGTTTTGATCTGCTAAATTTGGGATAATTATACAGAGATAACTAATATCTCTCCTCACTCAAGTTCATTTTCCTAGATATTTTCACCATTAATATAAAGAGAAACAATTCATTTTAAACATTTACCCTCCAGCTCTCTTCTCCTTTTTCATCAGATCCCGTAACAAAAACAAAATCAATGGCTGGTTTGTAAAACAGCATTTAGAAAGGACAAAATAATATTCATTTTGTTTTCTAGGGGAAAATAATTTTTTTAAATTAAACAGAGGACAGGATTTCCTAGAAGGGATGAAAAGGTAAGAGAGAAGAGATGAGACAGAGGGTGAAATACCGCCCTCAAGAACAGTAATGGAAAGAAGGAAAACAAATTCAGGTGTTAAACCCTGGATGGTTTATTCCATTTGCTACCACCTTGATTTAGAAGATTCTACTGAGGTCTAGCCCCCCCAAAAAATTACAATAATCAGAGTATGGGAAGAAAGAAAATATACAACATAATATCCCAGGAGGCAGTGGAATCTGTGTAAGTAAGGAAAGAAAGGAAAAAAAAAAAAAAAAAAGACTTAAAGTGGCAGAACCTAGTACCAAGATAATTTTAAATAGGGATATGATGGAGCTTTGTACAAATATCAGTCTTTTTTTTTGATTTTATGCAGAGAAAGTTTCTCAATTTTTTCTTTTTTCTCTTTTTAAAAATTCCCTGTCATAAAACATGTGGAAGACAAAATATTCCACGTTTTGTGTAAATATGAACAGACTTGTCACCATGATGATGCCTAAAGGTAGTTAGTGAGCATGTTTTTCCCGTTCTCACAGCCAAAGATAATTTTTCTAACTTAAAAATTCTGAATTCTCTTGAGATTAAAAAACATATATATCTATATACATGAGTGTGTGTGTTTATATGTATATATAATTCCCCTTAACCTCACAATGCTTCCATTTCCTTTCCAATGTCCTCTTTTTAGGTTTCTCTTCACTTTTACTATAATCCAGGCTAGTAAAAAGAAAAACAGAGATAATTAACAGTGCCACAGTGAACATTTTATCTAATATGTTTAAAAAGCCTTTTGAAAAAAAAAAAAGACTGGGAGAAACAACGAAAAACTTTTATTATCCACTGGTAACAGTTAATAATCTTGACTTTATCTTGTATTAGAATTTCTAAGAGTTTTCTTTCTTGAGAAGCCAAGGAGATAAACAGGAAACTTCTTAATCATAAACTGCTGGCTTCTATTCTAAATGGTGGATCTAAGACAAACCACTGAAACTGCCAGCATAACAGTGAAAAAGACCAAGACCCTATACAAAGATACTAAAAAATCTAAGCTGAATTTTGGTTAGAAAAAAAAAAAAACAAACCGAACCCCAAAAACTTGACATATAACTTTACTGTAAGTTTGTATGAGGAATTACTATTAGCACACATAATCAACAATCACTAATATCCCCACAGCTTCTCAAGCTCCTTAAAATTAAGGAATTGAAAAGACAAGGAATTCTTTTGACAAGCAAAATCCATAAACAGAACAAAATAATTAGATATGTGGTCAGTATTATCAACTTAGCCCCACATCACCACCTCCCCGTCAATATGGAAGTTTATAGAGTTTTTAGGCCAAATCTCGAAAGAGAATTCTAACTTGGCTTTATAGAATTAAAAATGGAGAAAGTTTACAAAGTAATCCATGATTTTGATTCAATGAGAGATTTTGAGCCAGAATAAAATAGTTAAGCTGCTCCTGAATTTCTGACTCACAGAAACCGTGTAAAGTAATAAATATTTATTGCTATTTTAAGCTGCTAAGTTTTGAGATAATTTATTATGTAGCAAGATATCTGTCATGACTCAAATTGACAATTTGGTAGATTTTCACCATTGACATAAATGACAATGAGATATACTGTATAAAAATACATAATAATACGTAATAATTTTCATTTTATATACAGAATATGTACAGACAAAAACAAGTATGCTAATGAAACTTCTTCAAATACTATAAACAATTAGTGAAGACTGCTACTGTAGGATTAGTGGGCTGGTTCTTTTCCCTAATTTGTGTCAATTTCTATGAAGAGCTACTTTTCACCTTGGAGAAGCCACTATAAAATATTCTTCCCTTTTCAAAACCCTATGACAGTAGAAGAAAAATAGAGAAAGGAGGTTAACTAGGGAAAATTCTAGGCTGGAATCACCGCAAATTGTGAATACAAGTATTCCAAGAAATATTTTTAGTATTTTCGTACTTGAAAGAATTCTAGAAAAGTGACTGATGTATACTTTTAGATCCATTCTTCGTTCTCTGGTGAACTGAAGCATGTCTCTAAATAGTGAATTTTCCTTAAATTGTAAGTCAAGGTAGGTGAGTTCACATTAAGCAACAAAGGAAAAAGTATGGCATTTCATAAAAAAAAGATTATCATTAATAAATGTATAATAGAATTTTATAGTGGATATAGGTGCTACTTAGGGTTCACTTTCATATAAAAACTAGTTAGATAAGCAAATTGGTATATAACATAAACATATTTTTTTAAAAAGTCACCTACCCTTAAGAGGATCATGCTCTGCTCTCATAATATCGATAAGGGAATTTTCCAAAGAGTGCATATTCAAACTGTCATACATTCTACTTCGATCCTGGAAGAGAAGAGGAAAAAAGACATTATAATCTATGCATTTTCAAAACGCGATTATAAAAATACTATCTAAATTCTCTTACATCAAAGAGGACATCTGATTAATATATTACCAATTAATCTGCATCCCACAAAAACACCAGTAACTACACATCTCATGAGCTACAATGTTCCTTGTATTGGAGGACATTATTTTCAGTACATTTATCTCTGAAATCTTTTATCAAAAGCAATCTAATTTTATTGGCAATACTAATGCAAAACAGTAAAATAATTTCTATGGTTACCTTTCTCTATAAAGTTCCCTGAAATCTTATATACACAGAAAGTATTTTTTGGTTAATTTCTAAACTTTTCTCAAGTATTTAGGAAGACAGATACTGGCACGAGGAAAATAAATATTTGGGAGGAAATATTTTAGTTCCATAATTGCACCATACTTTAAACATCTATCAAACACTCTGTTATTTGACATAGTAGTCTGAATTTCATAATGAGTGCATCAACATCTTATATGGCAAAAATCAAAAGCATAAGATACTAACACCAGAACAAGGACTAATGCCTAGAATATTCAGATTCATATCTTACTCTCTAAAGTGCTTCCTTATTTGTCTCTGCATTTTTAAGCCTGCCTCCCCCAACTCCCCTGCAAAATAGGCACGTGGAAGAGAGAAGAGTAAAAGCAGTAATCTCATTAAGTCTGCTACTTCACCAAGTCTCCAAAGTCTTGTGTTATCAGAACCTTGTTTGCTGAATGTTCAATCCCTTCACTTGCTTATCTGAAAGAATCTGACTCTTTAATGTCCATGAATTTCCACTGTATTCTGTTCAATACATACTCAATGCATCTGAAAAAAGGTACGTGGGGAACCACTACAGAAGCTTTCTGGCCCATGCCATCATCTAGGAGTCTTCCCAAAATACTCACCCAACCAGTTAAGTATGTGTGTACACGCATGTGCAAGCTTATATATACGTTGGGGAGGCAGGATAGTCCATTCTAAACTCTAAACAAAAGATTGTCACAGAAAATGGAAAGGAAGAATCTGAAAATTAAGTGGAAATAAAAGTCCCCATAGAAGTCAAAATAAGGCACTTAAGAACCTGGGTCCATGAGCTTCAATAGAGACCAGAAGTCTCTGAGATTATATATAATAGACTGTTCATGGGTGTACAGTAGTCCCCCCTTTCTGCCTTTTGCCTTCCACGATTTCAGTTATCTGTAGGACAATACAATAAGATATTCTGAGAGAGAGAGAAATGCCACTTTTACATAACTTTTATTACATTACATTGTTATAATTGTCCTACTTTATTATTAATTATTGTTGTCACTTACTGTGCCTAATTTATGAATTAAACTTTAACATACATACGTTTTCACTGGGAAAAACCCGTATATGAAGGCACTATTTGCAGTTTCAGGCATCCACTGATTGTCTTGGAACGTATCCCTCATGGATAAGTGGGGACTGGTGTATATATAATTTTTTTTTTTTCCTGAAGAAAAGGTTTATAGCTTTCATCAGTTTTCCATGGGAGTCCACAATCCAGAGAAGATTCAGAATCAGTTCTTTAGAAAGCTGAAGAAAAACCTAAGTAGCTTTTCTAAGAATATGTCTATTTATTTACTTTACTTTGATGTTTAAATTGAGGTTGTAGCCTTTTTAAATCTAGGGGTTCAGAATCAGCACTGTAGACTAAATAAGTTGCTATCAGGGATTTAAAAAAGGTAAAAAGTAACACTGAATGACGGAAGGAACGCTAAACTGGAGGCTCTTATTCCAGCTTTATCACAAATTAACTTTATCAGTACTGTTTACTGATCTGTACTGAAAGGCCCCTGAGGTAAAACACATGCATCAATAACAGGTGCTCTCTAGAACAGTGACCTTGATTAGTGATGGAGGCACAAAGAATCAATGAGCTGTAACAGTTGTTCCTAAACTTGAGCATGTTTCAGAATCATCTGGAAGGCTGGTTAAACACACAGACTGCTGAAACACATCAAATTCAGTAGGTCTGGAGTAGAACCTGAGAATATGTATTTCTAACAAGTTCCCAGGTGATACTGATTCTGCAGGCCTGGATTTCACACTTCATAAGAAGCAATTAGTTTCTTCGTCTGAAGTCACTAAATCTCTCTAGGCTCTGGTTCTAACTCCTAGAAAATAATCATGTCAGACAAGATTATGCCTATAGTCTCTTTAAAAATTACAGAAAAGAAAAAGACTGAAAATACTCCAAAATTAATGAAATATTAATAAAATCAAAACATAATAGGATGGCCCATATGGGCAAAAATGACATATTAATTTTAGGAATCTATCCAAATATGTCCATGTTCCCTGTGCTTCCACAATACTGTGTTCATAACCAATTTGTTGATTTTCCTGTCTCTTCCACTAAACTTCTAAGTTGATTAAGAATAGGGACTAATTACAGAATATAGTTAGTTCTCATATGTCTGCTGAATGAGTACTCCTTTACCATAAAAACTCAGTAAAAAATGTAAAAAAAAGTCGAGTTCTGTGAGGAGAAAGACTGTACTTCTTAAACAGTAATTGCAAAGGACTATAAAACTTTCTCAGAATCCTCAATGGAATAGGTAGTCAAATGTTAACTGACTAAACTGACACAAGCATCAGATTAATGTGGCTTGCTATGAATCTGAATTTCCAACAATCCAATGGAAGATTAAGTACTATTATACTGAAAGTTCCCAGATGTATTTAAAATAGAATTATAAAATGTAAGCTGTAATGACAAAAGCTAATGTTCATATAATTAAGCAAAAAATCCCTCTGCAGGTATGCTATATCATGACGGTTCTAAGAATACACTGTAAATACTTTAAAATACTTTATTATCCTCCTTACCCTAAATCCTCACAAAGGAAATATATTACAGTTCATAGTTATCTTTTTAGGTTGATGACTTTGAACAGAATCAACCTATGCCCAGTCAACTGATGACCTTAATTAATGGTAACTAATAAATCACCCAAACAATATTTCCCAAGTAACTTCCTTTTTCTGGAGGTGTAGGGGAAAGTACACTCTACCTTCATTGCAAGAGGTGTGATCTTGCTCTAGAGCATGGTAAAAGTATTGCCTGGGTCATGGACAATATTTAAAGTATGAAAGAGAAACATCCTTTAACTATAAATATCAGTGACCACTATATAATTAATTTTGAGAGGTGTTACTCAAAAAGGCTGCATCTATTAATAACTTCCGCTTGAGTGTCTATATCTAACTCAATCAGTGAGACGCCTACTTATAAGGTCTCTTATTTTCCTTTTTCTGTTAAGTATTTGATCCTAAACTCCTACTCTAGGAAAGAAAACAGCAAAGCTATTTTAAAAAGATTAGCTTGGTTATACTTTAGTAAAGCATCAGCTGCATCCCATGTGATTTTTAAAGCAACAAACATAAAACAGCCGTGAGCAACCAAAGAGCACATGACATCTCAAAATTGCTTTTTGAATTTAATGAAACCTATACGCTTACATGCAAAAGATATAGATAATTCCATTAAATAAATTGTGGGAATTAAAATATGACTTCTGAAAAAACAGAAACAAATCTGGTTATAAAACAAACACTCATGCATTCTTCTGAAATAAAGACATTAGGAAAAGTTATGTTTATGCAAACTGCCATCAGTTTAAAAACTAAACTGAGGAACTAAGGCAATTTTCAAGTGACCATGAACACAACAATACTAATTATCATTAATAAATATGGAAAATCATAGCAATGTAATTTACATTTATTACAAGGCTATTTGAAAACACCAAGATATTCACAAAAATAAGAATCTATGAGGAAAAGTGTGCATGCAATCAATTCTGAAATATAAAAACTATCTGGCAAAGAATCAACTAAATGGGCTTTCAGAAACGAAATTACAGAATCTCATAATAATTAACAGAATAAAATGATTAGAAAACACTGTTGGAAAAGGTATAACCTCTTTTATTATAATACTTATTTCATGGTTTTTCTTAAACCCAGACATTTGCCACAAACACTTACGGGAGTGTCAATAAAAGCTTAGAAAGGCTGAAAAACACACAAAAGAACAAAGTGATCCTAATCTTGAAAAAAGATGACCTAAGCAAAGATTATAAACACTGAAAAATAACTAAGGAGGTCAGCGCACAATATTAGAAGCAGTAAGACAAAGGGAATTCAAACTTAATTACAATTTGAAGAGATATTAATTTTTTCGCTGGGATATATTAAAAACCCTGTTTTATTTTAAAATAAGTGGTCAATTAGAAACTTTTCCTCCTGAAAATGAGGTACTCTTCCAAAGAAAAATAAGATTATAGAAAAACCCTATATTCTTATATTTAATGATTTAGCAGATGCTTGAAAATGTATTATTCTGCTTAATTAGAAAGATCAGCTTTTATTGTACTTATAATATTTGTGTTTACTTCTCTAATTTTTACTTTAAAATAAAGCAATGTAGTGCTAATATTGTCCTTAATTTTAAGTAGATATTGACCATACATTCCTGTTACACGTTATTGCACCATACTCAATTAGTAGCAGATGACGTGCTACTCTACTGCATAACATAGTACTCAATCTCATAAGCTCTCTTCTCATTCTCTAGTTGTTCCACTTAGATAATCCTTATTCATCCAACTAGACTCTTACCTTCTCCAAGACAAAGAATAGTATTTTTTATCCATATATCCTGAGGGTAATTAAAACACTAACATACAGAATGAATGAAGATACATTTCTTGAATTTTCTTTATTAATTTTGAACCTCAACAAAGTGTGTTCATCATTCTCAGGAAAAAAAAAAAAAAATCAAATGTTTTAAAAGGCCAAAGCTATTCTAGTACTCACAAGAATTAAAATAGAAAGACAAGTGGAAAACATTTCAAGAACAATTAAAGCACTGAACACAGAATAGGAAACAAAAAGAAGGCATCCATTACTTAAGCTGTAATACAAGAGTCCATTCTTTTTCATTTTCAGTGGGCATGTAACAGTCTGATGACTATGAATGTCCCTGAAGTTCATCTGGTTTACAAACCACTATTTAAGAAATGCTTTATTAGATAAACAAATTGGGCTTGGTATGCAACTACATACTGTTTTTGTGTGTGTGTGTGTGTGAGTAAAGACTCAAATAATATTTTTTTCTGAGACAGATCTCCAAATTATGATTTACCACATTATCATAACAGCCTATTAAAGATTAGTGGAAAGTATCTTCAATTAGTTCAAGGTAGTTTATTATGTGATATGCTCAAGCACTGCAAGTAGAACGTGTGGAAGACCAAAAATTTAGAGTTGATATATTGACCACTCCCCAGGTGGAAGGCAGGGTGACATGCATGTATATGCTTCACACACTCGATTACTGTTGCAAGACATTACTTTGTTTACAGTGAGCTGATATGTCATATGTAAACTTGTAAGTAATAACAACCTCAGTTAAAGGATATTTACTCTTTGATTTAAAACATATGAATAAATATAGCGTAACCTTAACATTAAACTGAAAACTCCTATTTTTCTGGGAAGAGGGGATGGTGTCTTGTTATGTTGCCCAGGCTGGACTCAACTCCAGGGCTCAGGCAATCAATCCTCCTGCCTCAGCCTTCCAAGTAGTGCACGTTGCTGGATCTGGCTGCAAATTCCATTGTAATATAATTTAGAATTCAAATTTTTAAGTATGCTTCTTGCAAGGGTAACTAGCTAATGACATTTTAAAGTAAAGTAATTAATAGCCCTAAGGATATTCATGCATATATACTGGCTGGGCGTGGTGGCTCAAGCCTGAAATCCCAACACTTTGGAGGCCGAGGCGGGCAGATTACGTGAGGTCAGGGGTCTGAGACCAGCCTGGCCAACATGGTGAACCCCTGTCTCTACTAATAATATAAAAATTAGACAGGCATGGAGGTGCCTGCCTGTAATCACAGCTACTGGGGAGGCTGAGGCACGAGAATCGCTTGAACCTGGGAGTGCAGTGAGCCGAGATCATGCCACTGCACTTCAGCCTGAGTGACAGAGTGAAACTGACTCAAAAAAAAAAAAAAAAAAAAGAAATTCATAGATATATATAATACTCATTTTAAAGTCAGAAATGTTTATAATTTATATTTGCTTTTAAAAAGTTTTAAATGTGAGGGTTTTCTATTTTAAAAAATTCTTATTTAAAATAAAATTCCAACCCACAAAATTTTACATATTAACAGAAATAAAAATCAACCTACAAAACTAGTTCTTTCTTATTTATTGAATTCAATTATGTGTTCACCTCTTGATATAGGTAAGCCTGCAGTATCCAAGTACAAGAATTAAGACTTCAGTTCTAGAATTTTGTATTATATTCTAGGCCCTAATGAGTTTGAGCCTAAAGGAAATAAAAAGTAAAATGTTCTAAAATAATGTACTTGTTAACAAAAATATACTCGAATTACATTGTATGTGATGACAAAAGGTCAGAAATGCAAATAATCTCCTCAGATATTTAAGTGACTAAATATCTTCTATAATTTTAATTTTGCCAAAGAATGAGAAACTACCCAACATTTTAAGATATCAATTTCATTTTGTAGCTGCTGCAGTATTTTTAAGAGGCTCAACTTCAAATACCTCAACCTTTTATGGAAAGATGGAAACACATAACAAATTATGTATAAGCACTTTTAGGGTACATAGAGGAGACAATGACATTTCTTTTAAGTCCAGTTGAAAGGTCATATACTACCTCCACTTCCTTAGACTAATGCCTTAGACCCTTTGCTCAAAGAAACCAAGAGGCTTGTATTCTAAAAATAGAGGCAAGGGGGTGGGGCACCAGGGAGGAAAAGAAATGGCCAAAACAGATCAGAGAAAGTGTAAAAGCTGGCTGGAAAGGCCTTAAATGACCTAGTTCAAGGTCCCCCTTTTACAGATAAGGAAACTGTGACCCAGAGAGATTAAAGCCCATAAACTATGTCATTCAATGTCATAAAGATTATGAGGAAGAGGAAGAAGATCCAAGTTACAGGCCTTCTTTCCTTCCAGTTCCATTCACTTTCCATTATCTCTTTTTTTCCTCCACCACTGTCTTCTACTTCATCACATCACACCTCTGGCTCAAGTATCTAAAGGGAATGCCAATATCTCGGCAGTTTACCAGATAAGTTTATCTTTAAGCACCAAAATCATTTTTCCTAAAATAAATTTCCCTAAAATCTTAGGTTATAAAACAGGTAAAAGCAGAGTAGCTTTGATTGAGGTCTAAGTGGGAGGGCAGCCCCAGAGGCTGATTTGAAAGCTTCCCTTTCATTATCACCCCTGTCTCCTTTCTAGCATTCCACCAATTGAAATCAACTCAATAACCTGATTTCTCGACATCTGTCCCTGCCTCATGGACCCTGTAATGCCAGCTAATTTGTATTCTTTTCCATGGATACTTATTTCTCCTATATATGTATCCATCCTATTGCTTCTTCCTGCACAAACAGAGTAATTATGTCCTCTTCTATCTGAAAACATTTCTCTTGCCACCTTCAAAATAATTACATTAATTTTCTTCTCCTAAACATACCATCTCCTAGGCATTCATGTGTTGAATTTAAATACAAAAATGCTACCATAAAAATGTCACTAATAAGGTTTAACTGGACCAGAGCAGAGAAGAGAGTAGATGTAAATAGCTAACTTATATTAACAAGACAATACCTTGCAAATTACATGAAGTAACTACCACTTGTAAGTGAAGACCCTGGCAGGACTACTTTGGAAAACAGGCAGGACTTTGCTAAAACAATTGTTAGTGGTTGATTATCAAAATTGGTGCTAACTTTCTAGATTAGAAAGTTACTTACAAATATATTACTAATCTGTTTATGTCCTTACTTGTAAAATCATATCATGTTAATAAATTAACCAAGGAAGAGACTTAGAATAACACAGCTCCATTCATAAAACACACGCGACGTTAAGTCTATGCTCATTCAAACTGGAGCTCTCTGAGAAAGAACCTGCATATATAAGGACTGAGTTTTCTATATCCTGTAATAATCCTCACCACCTGGTACACCTAGTATACATTCAAATTCAGTTTGCAAGAAGAAAGATAGTATTTTGTAAAAAGGTGTGAATGTAATTTGATTAAGGCTAACTCCCAGCTTTTTCACTAATGGTTTCTCCATAGAAAACTGATTATTTGGAATAAGTCAGGGTACAAAAGCAGTAACAAAATTTAGAATACTAGGCTATAAGGTGAAAAAGCGAAACCAAGAGAAGTCTTTTTTAGAAATATATCTCAAAACAAATAGACTTCATGACAAAAATTTACTGAAAAGTTCTATGAAACATTAAATACAAAGCTGCATGTTAAGTAAACATATGATTTTGTACCTAATTGCATATAATTCTGAAAAGAGATACAATCTGTTTAGTTTGACTGATGTTTAAAGTCAGGTGCTCTTGTGTATATAATCCCTTTTTCCAAAAATATTTATTATGTTTTAGAAATATAAAAGGATTAATTACTCTTAAATTTGAAAATAAAAAAATTCTTACATTAAATAGTTCAAAGCAGGTGATCCTTAAAAAATAAATTGCTTCAGTGTCCTCTAACATATGTTTCAATAGGTATAATAAGAAAGTAAATACTAAATCCTACTCATAACATAAATACTAAACTCCTAACCGAAATCCTAAAAAGTATACACTGTGCAGCCTACCTGGTCTATTCTGGATGTTCCGGCTGCAGTGCACCAACTATCTTGGAGTGAATCTGAGCCCCAAGCTGGCAACTGCAAACTAGATCTCACCTTCAATAGCATAGAAGTTTTCATCAGAAATCAGCAGTTGTCTTCCCCATACCCACCCAATGAAAGAAAGAAAGAAAACCAAAAATAAACCTCTATCTTAAATCCTCATTCCATCCTTTAAAGGTTTAAGAAAAAACAAAACAAAACAAAAACCTCACTTGCAATAGCCATAAAGGAACTTCAACAAAATAATAAAAAGCCTGGGGGAAAAAAAAAGTCTAATCAACATATTAGGCCACATTTAGAAAAAATAATCAGTGAATTAGTGAAGATAAATTTAAATTAGATGCAAAAAAGCCCTAATATTATTTTGCCACAATCACAGCTGTACTAAGTATATTCTAATACATATACAGCCGATCGTAGTCAAATCTAAGAATAGTTAAAATTACAGAACATTTTAGCTTAGCTATATTATAGGAGAAACAAATTTTTTGGTGGCCCATTAGAGTTTATAAATGAAAACATTCTTAAAGAGTTGCCAATTGAAAGCTTCAGTATGTATTTAATCAATACAACGGGTTTTTCTATGTTTTACTAAGCTTATTTTCCATTGCGTGTTTAGAGAATTTTTTTACATTCTCAATTTTCTCTGTATAGATATTTTAACCTTTGTTAATTAAATTACAGGCTTAAAAATTAAAACTTTATTTGAAAAAATGTTAATTTTACCATACCACTACCACCACCACCCAATTCCCTATTTTGAAAGATTAACATTAGAGATAAGGTCATTTACATACCATTCTTACCTGTAAGGGTAAGAGTGTATTACTATTGTTGTCTGTTCTGAACACATTATCTTCAATCCAAGATTTTGGAGTCAGTGATGGAGTTGAGCGAGTAAATTTCGGTGGTGCTATGACATTACCAGAAAACGGTTTCTTCAATGGAGATATCTGATTCATAGTTCCTGGGATTCCCATGTTTCCGGTTCTACGATGATCTCTGCCATGCATTGCTCCCCAGGACATACTTCCAGTGCCCCAGCCACTGCTCTGATGGTTGCTCCAGGGAGATTGTTTCAGAAGAGGCTGGGGAAAACATAGCTATTTAAATTGTGGCATTTAAAGAGTTTACAATTCAAATTCAAATGTCAGACCTAAGAACTTATATGAATGAAATATATAAAGGCAAAAGAATACATCTTTTCTAGGTTATAAAAGTAATAGTCTTGAGATCTTTCTATGTGAAATCATATTTGATGCTGGTCAAGTTTTCATCTTCTTGTGTACTATAAATATGATATTTTATGACAGTTATTGAAATAGAACCATGCAGTTCCTTATCCTTCAGAAATAACTGTATACATGATAAATATGAAGAAAAAAATTGAAATTAACTGAAGATTCTTAAAGATATAACATACACGGTGATCTTAAAGCAACCATATTATGCTAGGCACACAACTAAAAATATGGTCTTTGTTAATTAAAATATCCTACTCATGCAAGTGAAATACATTGACTTCATGTTTCCAAAACAAGTTGCACTGCTACAAAAGTGGGAATTACTCTATTGCACAAATTAAAATCGCCTTTTGGAATAAGGGCAGTATAGAAACTATGTCATTTTTCTGCATTGTTTATTTAACTGTTAAGGCATACTATTCCAGTTTTAGTATAGTTTGTCTTAAAGTGTTTTTGTTTTTATTTCACTTAATTATCCATGAACTTTCAAGCAATTATCTGATGTTGCCCATAGGTGGATCCACTGAGGTATACTGCCAATTAACTATATGCTTTGATTATTCCACTAGAGATCTTGATACAAGTCTCCATCAAGTTGATTCATTTTCAAAAGTAAATTACATCCTAATCTAAAGCCTGTGGCAAGAAAAGTCAAGTCATCAAAGAATGGTAAATCCACCAAAAGGCTAATAATTGTAGTTTTGGGTTTGTTTTTCTTTTTAAAGAAGTATTCATTGCTGGTAATTCTACTGTCAATACGTTTATACTTTAATACTTTGGTGTTAAGATGTAGCCAAAGAAGTATGAACCATACAGTTACTAAAAATATGATTCTCTTAAAATTGAACCTGCTTTTTATAAGACAATTAAAAGAGAAACTCCTGATCTACAGTACCAATTTTTAAAAACTTTTAAATGCTAACATAATCATGAGTATATATTACTCTTTCCTCCTCCACAGAGTTCCATGGATAATTAAGGAGCCATGGACAAACCACTTCATTCTTGAGGGCCTTACTTTCCTTATTAAATGATTTAATGCTCAAAGTTATCTTCCAGTGATCTAAAATTCTATATGAAAGCTGTGTGACCTCTCACACTCCATGGCTAGACCCATCTTTTGTTCAAAAGCAGATTACAGTTAAATATGGATCATTGTGTATGTTCTTCCAACGTTCTGTATCACAACTTTAAGAATACAAAATTACCTACAGATAATTTTCTGTGGACAAGTTTCCAGTTAACAAAATGAAGACCCTGAGACACAAAAGACAGTTGCTGAGGACTATAAAAATCATGAAAACGTGGAACATTATTTCAAAATCCCTATTTTCAATCCTTATAGGCCACATTCTCTTTTCTAAGAAAGAAATCAGTGATTCAACAAAAACTGTTCACTATCACTTTGGTTAACTCAGATAAACTGTTAACTTTCACTTGGGTTAATTTAGATAATATTCACTTTAAAAAAGACTAATCCTTGAAAACTTTGGTCAACTGAAAAAGTTATGGGGTTAAGGTCATATTTTGCGTCTCTGTCAATCCTTAATCACGAAAATAGAAAATGGACTTAAACAGAATGAACACTGCAAGAAATGCTAACAAGATTCAAAACCAACAAGACACTCTTTCGAAGTCAATTTACCAATCCAGCAGTCACCCAAAAATTGTATTGAGGGAATAACAAAAAAGATCTTGAATCAGAAAAGATCCGGAAAATAAAAACCTCTGCCCAGTGTTATTTCATATTACCTACTTAAAATACACACGGCTCAATATTCCCTTGCAGAAGGTTAAGGCAACCAAAAAATGTACCGAGAGTCTACAAGGAAACACTAATCCCAGATCCAAGTTCAGTTTTGTCTTAAAACCCACAAAACATGACACCAACATTGAAAAGCACAGAAACTAAGACAATCGTGGGGTATCTCGGTTTGAACCCGAGCCGTCACTAACAGTTTCTTCTTCCCAGTCCTGTAAGCCGAGGAGGCGACACCGCGGGAACCAGGTCCTGCGAGGAGCGCGGTCAGCCGCTCCCTCCCCACTCGCCGGTGGCCCAGGGTGCGGCGCTGCCGGCAGGTTGACCGGGCGGAGCTTTGCGAGCGGCTCGACGGACCGCCGGGCGGGCCGCGGCTTCAAGGCGAGATCCCGGCCGGCCAATTAAGAATAAACAAACTCCAAAGAAAAAAAGCCTTTCCGCCTTCCCTCATTGGACGGTAGGACAGAATCAAGGGCTCCCCCGCACGCACCTTCTCCAACAATCATTTTCCTCCTGCCCAAGTTCACTTTCCACGGCCGCTCTTCCAAGGCCCCTGGCCCGCCCCCGGTCCTCGCCGCGCCTCCCCGAGTCAGGGGCCCGGGGCGGCGGCCCTCCAGGCTCAGGGCACCGGGTGGAGCCCGGGATGCGCCAGCTAGGAGGGTCAGGGAGAGACGCCGCGCCCGGCAGCCCGCGGCCACGGCGCTATTCAGCCCCTGCCCCAGCCCCCACCGCTGCGCCGGGACATTCGAGGGGCGCCCGGCCAGCCGAGGCTCCCAGCGCGAACTCGTCTCCCACGCCCCCGCAGCCCACGGTGGCTACTGTCTTCCCACCTCGCCGGGGGCTGGGGTTCCGAGTCCTGTCACGGTCGTCCGCCCTCTCAGTCCTACTCTCACTTGCGCGAGTGGCCCCGTCGCGGCTTCTCTCGGGGCTAAGATCGGGTCCCCGGCCTCCCCGCCGCCGCCTCCGTCCCCCGCCCGCAGTCTCCCGGTCCCGCGGCGCGGCCATGCCGCCCGGCCCGCCGTACCTGGTGGTGGTTATAGGAGTTCCTCTGCTGCAGGAAGGCGGCGGCCGCCGCCTGGTGCTGCTGCTGGAGCTGCGGGCTGACGGGCGACCTCCGGCTCTGAGGCTGCTGCGGCGCCGCGGGCGGCGGGGGCTGCTGTTGAGGTAAATTCATGGCGGGCGGCGGCGGAGGGGGCACAGCGGTAGCCGAGAAGGGGCCGCCGAAGCCGCCGCCGCCGCCGCCGCCGCCGCTCGTCGGCACGCTGAGCCCAGTGCAGCCGTGCGGCGACACGGGCGAGAAGCTCGGGAAGAAGGCCGGGTTCATGGACGACGGCAGCCCGGGGTAGAAGCCGTTCTCTGAGTCGGGGCTGGGCGGCGGCATGGCGCTGAGCGAGCCGCCGCCGCCGCCGCCCGGGGTGGTGGCCGACGAGCCGGGCGGCTGCGGCTGCGGCTGGGGCGTCTGCTGGGGTGGCGGCTGCTGCTGCTGCGGCTGGGTCGGCGGCGGCTGCTGGGGCTGGGGTGGCGGGGACGCGGTCTGCACCGACCAGGGGGTGCCGAAGCCGGGCAGCGGCGGCGGCGACGCGGAGCCGCCTCCCCCTCCGCCTCCTGGGGGCCCCCCGCCCCCGCCGCCGCCGCCGCCCGGGTGTGGAAGGTCCGGGCTCTGCAGGCTGCTGAAGGCGCCCGCGCCAAGCGCACCGCCGGGCAGGAGGTTACTGGGACTGTTGAGCAGAGGGTGGTTGGGGGACTCCATGGAGCCCGGCGCGGGGTTCACCGGCGGCGTCGAGGAGGCCAAGCCCGCATTGGGGGACTCGGCGGCGCTGCCCTCGCCCGGGGCTGGGGTCTTGCGAGGGCTGCCCGCGCCTCCGTGGCGGCGCCGCGGGGCTGCGGGCGGCGAGGGAGGGAGCTGCGGGAGCGGGGGCAGGTCGGGCGGACGCTGCCGCGGGGCGAAGTCCTGCGGCGAGAGGTGCTGCGGGTGCGGGAGGCTGAACTGCTGCGGCGGCTGTTGCTGCTGGCGCTGACCGAGCTGCGCCGGCTGGAGGAGCGGGCCGGCCGGCGGCGGCGGGCTGAACCGACCGGGGCAGTGGAGCGGCGGAGGCGGAGGCGGCGGCGGCTTCGAGTCCGGAGGGTGGGGAAGGTGGGGAGGGCTGAACTCTTTCCTCTTCTGGCTGCTCAGCTGCTGCTGCTGCCGCTTACTGAAGTCCTGCGGGGAGGAGGTGCGGCAGCAGCAGCAGGAGGAGGCGGAGGAGGAGGAGGGGTGGTGCAGACTCAGTTTGAAGTCCTGGGAGGGGAGGAGGTGGGTCACACCCGCGATCGTGCCGCCGCCGGGGTGGTGGTTGGGGAGTTTCTCCGTGGCCGCCGCCCCCGAAAGCGGCCGCGCCGGCTGCTGTGTCAGCCCCAGCAGCAGCTCATCCTGCATGGTCTGCTGATGCGCCAGGAACGGGGAGGAAGAGGAAGCGGCGGCGGCGGCCGGGCTGCCCGCGCCGCCGCCGAGGGGGATGGAGAAGGGGGAGGCGGCCTCTAAGAAGCCGGTGACAGGCAACGGTGGTGGCGACAGCGGGCCGAAGGGCGTGGCGGAGGGCAGCGGGTTGGCGGACCCCACGGCGTAGGGACCGTACGCCTCGCCGCTGAACAGGGGCCCGGGGCTGCTGCTTCGAAGCGGGGCGGTCTGCAGCACCCCAAACCCGAAATCCCTCATTTATCTGGCCGCCGGCAGCGGGAGGAGACGCTCCTCGTCCCCTGCCCCACCTAGGAAGCCGCCGGCGCTGGGGCTGCGCGGCCGTGGTGGAAGGAGGGGGAGTCAGTGAGAGAGGGACACCGTGACTGAGCCGGGGGCACCGACTTCGGCCCCACCACCCCTCGCGGCGATCGCCGCCGCCGCCGCCACCTCCCGAGACCGGCTCGGGCGCCGCCGCCGCTCCCGTCGCCGTCGCCGCCCTGGCCGCTTAAGAACCCCGGAACGTGCGTCAGCGCCACCTCACAATCGCGCCGCCCCCCGCGGTGCGTCCCGGCACGCGCGGGCGCGAGGCCACCGCGCCCCCGTCACCCCTCCCCGCCCCTCATTAATATGCAGACGCAGCCGGGGGCGCGCTCGCGCTCCCGGGAGGGCGGGAGCGAGCGGCTCGTCTCCTCGGGCCTCTCCGCTCCCGGGGAAATGGAAAGGCCCGTTGGGGCGGGGGTCGGCTGGCTGACAGAGGTCGGAGCACGGGGTGGGCGCGCGCACGAGGGCAAGCACGCGCCTGGGAGGGAGGGACGGTTCCTGGGCAACGGCCCCTCCCTGGCGCGGGATCGGCGCAGAACCTGCCCGGGTCGCACGCGTCTCCGCCCCTCGCGGTGCCTCCTCCTTCCTGTCACCTCGGTTCCGCCCTAAGTGAGGAGAAGCCCTGCCGCACCACTCGGGCTTCCCAGGGCGGGGCTGCCCCGTGGGGGAAACTGAGGCCCGGGACCTCGACCAGCGCCTGCGCCGTGCGAGCCCGCGTAGAAATAGGTGCCCGAGGACCCCAGCGCAATGCGAGAGCCCGGCGCAGCCCGGCGGGTCCTGTGGTGAACTCGCATCTGGGCTCTGCAGGCTTGAAGTCCGCTGAGCGCCTGGCGCCTCGCCCCGCACCTCTAGACCCCGAATGCAGGGTCTAGGACCCCCTCGTCGCCCTAGGAAGCTCCCTCTAAGCTTGTTTCTGTTTTTAGGCGCTGGTAGGGGTGCTGTCACCGACATCCTATAGCCGCCGAGAGTGTTTCTGTAGGGTAAACGTGAAGCCTCGGAGCCCCGGCTGTATTCCAGGCATTTTCACTTGGGTAAGAAGGAACAAAGTCCCTGGAACAAACACGCTCCGCGTGGTTATTTACACACTCGGATGCGTGGAACGGGTTCCACGGCGAGCTCCCATGGTAACCCCGGGCCAGCTCCGTTTCATAAAAGCGTTTCATGTGCCATCATCAGGGCTGCAGCATGGGACTCCTCCCAACCACATTCATTCCGGCGTCCCCGCCCCTTCCCCCCAGGGAGACTCTAATTTATTCCTAAGCTTTATGAATTTTCAAGGGAGAAATAGTTCTTACATCAGGGAAAAAAAGGAGGTTCTGACTCAGCAGCAGACTTGTTGAGACTTGCAAAATGGAAGGGAGAGAGCTTTCCAGGGTAGAGCTCTTTAGAAGCGTTAGAGGAGGAACTAATCCTGTGTATTTCCTTTTGTATAGAAACATTTTACATACAGTATTTGAAGGTCTAGATAAAGAATGACAGAGTGATCCATACAACATGATGAGATGAACTTCATGATCCTGTTTTGTAATTTTAACGTTTTGCTTGATGCTTAGAGAAATGAAACTATTAAATGAATCCTAGAATATAGACTCTTAACCCCCAAAGTAATGGAAGGTAGATTCAGACTTTACTTGATTTTGGTTTACAAGTGAACTAAGATTAAATATTTAATTTTATAAATTACTATACTTCTACTGATGTAGGCAGAGTGTACATTTTTGTAAGTCCTCATTCTGTATTTGAATTCTACTTCTGTTCAGTGTCTTAAATTTATATAAATCAAAATAAACACGGTAGAAAGAGAGCAATATTGCCCCAGGGAACTGTATTTCGTGTATAATGTTTATCTCTGCTATCCTGTCCAATGAACCAAGTTTTATGTTGCCTTTACAATAAGGAAAAAGTATGTTTTTAAAAACTCATAAATGGTTCAGAATTTGGTCAGGTGAATAGAAAATTGGTTCAACTTATTAATCTCAAAATCATTTTTAACAATCAGGCAAAATGTAGAACTGGAGAAGTACTTTTATTCTAAATTACAATGTCTAGAAAATAACTGGAGCTCAGAATTTAAAATATAAATGGTTATTTTCACAGTACATATTGACATCTTATTCATTTTTTAAAAGGTATTGTGCAGGAAAAAAAACTACTTCTGCAACCAAGGAATGTAAAATCTTAAAAACGGATGAATTTTTTTCCAAGTACAGATGTATTTGATTGGAATCATTTGCAGATCCAACAACAAATCTTGAAATAGGGTGAAAATACAGGCATAAACCTTAGCTCTATCATCCATTAACACTGCAGTTAGTAAAGAGGAGAGAGCCCATACTTTTAAAAGCTAACTGGTGCCTTTCTGGGCTAGAGTTTTGAACAAAAACAAGATTTATTAGTACTTTGATACTAGTTTTGTTTTAGAGGATTTAGAGCTCTCTGAAGTGGGGAAAAGCCATCAAGTTTGTTGTTACATAATAATGTCAAACTTCGTATTAAGTACACCAAATTCCAAATCCTGCCAGGGCCTCTACTCACTACTTTTGTGAGGGCCCCGTTTTTTTAGAGCAGAAAGTTACTTTCTGACATCTTGTAAGCTGGTGATCTTGCCCTTATTGAAAATATTCAAATGAAAAGATTTCCTAGAGTGGGGAGTGGAGTGGGGTAGGAAGAAGGAGCAGCACGTGGTGGGGCGGGACTATGGTCCTCTAGCAGTTTCCATGCCAAGTCTTATGAGTCCATTTTATGATTTTTTTTTGTTTTTTACATGAAAATATTTTGACTCATGATCATTAACTAGGACCTTGACTTTGTGTTTGACAGTCCCTTATTCATTTACTCCCACTGTCCTGGGCAAGTGTTTTTAAAAATATTTTTGCTACAACCCAATATACATGCAACAAACTCCTTTTTATAATTTTAATTTTAAAATCACGTTTGATCTCAAATTCCAAAGTTGGTTTTAACACCTTCTATCAGATTATGAGCTGAAATTTAAAACCACTGTCCTAGAAGACCATTTCAAACATTCTGCTCTGTCTGAAAACCTCTTGTCACATCTCTCCTACATGCATCTGCTAGCATATAGCACTCTCAGCTGCTGAGCTACATGCTTATTTCACTGAGAAAAGAGAAGCAACCACAGGAGAACTTCCACAGTCTCCATCTGTCCCTGCACACCTTGCCTTCCCTCCCAATACAACGGATGGCCCATCTGTCTGCGCTCCTGTCTAAGGCCAGCCTCTCCGCTGGCGGAGTAGATCCTACCCCTAACCTACTCAAGACATGGGCTCCAACAGTTTTCTCTCTCTCTCCTTCATCATGACCTCTTTCCTCTTGAGGAAACACTTCCATGTGCACAAAAACATGCTTTACTAGTTCTCACCTTTGAAAAATAAAGCCAAAACTTTTTGACTGTATATTCTCCCTCCTTTAGCTACTACCTTCTTTTTCTGCTTTTACATTATGTGAACAACTTGCCCGTTTGACTGAGTGTCTCATAGACACCTCAAATTAAACACATCCAAAATTAAACTCTGCCTCACTAGTCCCGATCCCCGTGGCGCTCCATTGTTCTAGTTCCCATTTGGCACTCCATTGTTCTAGTTGCTCAGGCCAAAAACCCTGGAGTCATTCTTCGCTTCTGTCCTTCTTGCATCATATCCAAGCCATCAGAACATGTTGCTGGTCCTACCTTTAAATTACTGGCATAACCTAGAGATACCGTGGGTTCCAGGTTACCACAATAAAGCAAATATCCCAATAAAGCAAGGCAAACCAATTTTTTGGTTTCCCAGTGCATGTAAAAGTTATGTTTATAGTATATTATAGTCTAAACATAACTTGTAATTATGTTTAAATAAGTTCACAATAGCATTATTCTGAAAAACATGCACACATTAATTTAAAAATACTGCTAAAAAGTGCTAATGATCATCTGAGCCTTCAGCAAGTCATAATCTTTTTGTCAGTGGAGGGTTTTGTCTCGACATTCATGGCTGCTGACTGATCAGCATGGTGGTGGCTGAAGGAGGAGGTGGTTGTGGCAATTTCTTAAGACAAAAATGGAGTTTGTCACATAGATTGAATCTCCCTTTCACGAAAAGATTTATCTGTAGCATGCAATGCTGTTTGGTAGCATTGTGTCCACAGAACTTCTTTCAAAATTAGTCCTCTCAAAACCTGCTAATTCTTTATCATCTAAATTTATGTAATATTCTAAACCTTTTCTTTGTCATTTCAACAGTGTTCATAGCATCTTCACCAGGAGTAGATTCCATCTCAAGAAACCACTTTCTTTGCTTATCCATGAGCAGCAACTCCTTCGCTATTCAAGTTTCATTGTAATATTGCAGCAATTCAGTCATATCCTCAGGCTCCACTTCTAATTCTAGTCCTCTTGTTATTTTTATCACATATGCAGTCACTTCCTTCACTGAAGTCTCGAACCCCTCGAAGTCATCCAAGAGGGTTGGAATCAGCTTCTTCCAAACTCCAGTTAATGTTGATATTTTGACCTCTCATGAGTCACAGATATTCTGAATGACTGTTAGAATGGTGAATCCCTTATAGAAGGGTTTCAATTTACTTTGCTCTTATCCATCAGAGAAATCACTATCTATGGCAGCTATAGCCTTATGAAATTTTTTTCTAAAATAATACTTGAGGTCATCCTGGTGACAACTTAGTGATGTTAAATTTTAAAATGAAAATAGAATTATAAAAAGGAGTTTGTTGCATTATTAAAAGAATGGCTTAATAGCAGCTTTATTTCAAAACAATCCCAGCACTTTGGGAGGCCAAGGCGGGCAGGTCACTTGAGGTCAGGAGTTCGAGACCAGCCTTGCCAACATGGTGAAAACCGTTCACTTCTAAAAATACAAAAATTAGCTGGGTGTGGTGGTGCATGCCTGTAATCTCAGCTGATCAGGAGACTGAGGCAGGAGAATCGCCTAGACCCAGGGGGTGGAGGATGCAGGAAGCTGAGATAGTGCCACTGCACTCCAGTCTTAGAGCCAGAGCCAGACTTTGTGTCAAAAATAATAATAATAATACTTGAAACTCATAATTACTCTTGAATCCATGGGCTGCAGAATGGATTTGGGCTAGCAGGCATATGAGAACAACAATTATCTTCTTGTACATCAGAGCTCTTGGGTGATCAGGTTCATTGTCAATGAGCAGTAATATCTCAACAGTGGACTTAAAATGTTCAGTAAACTATGCTCTTTCCAAGTTTTGTGGTTCCATTTACCAAGCACAGGCAGAGTAGACTTAGCATAATTCTTAAGGGCCCTAGGATTTTCAGAATGATTAATGAACATTGGCTTCAAGTTAAGGTCACAAGCTACGTTTGCCCTTAAGAAAAGAGTCTGCCTATCTTTTGAAGCTTGAAGCTAGGCATTGACATCTCCAGCTATGAAAGTCCTAGATGATATCTTCTTCCAACAGAAGGCTGTTTTTCTACAGTGAAAACTTATTATTTAGTGTAGCCACCTTCATCAATTACCCAGCTAGATTTCTGGATAACTTGCTGCAGCTTCTCCGTAAGCACTTTCTGTTTTACCTTGCACTTTTATGTTATGAAGATGGCTTCTTAAGCACGAACCCACCTCTGCTAGCTTCTAGCATTTTTCTTCTGCAGCCTTCATAGAATTCTCTCTCAGCCTTCATAGAATTGAAGAGAGGGCCTTGCTCTGGAATAGGCTTCAGCTGAAGGGAATGTTGTGGCTGGTTTAATCATCTCTATCCAGACCATTCACACTTTTTCTATATCAGCAATAAAGCTGTTTCACTTCCTTATCACTCATGTGTTTGCTGGAATAGCACTTTTAATTTCCTTCATGAACTTTTCCTTTGCAATCACAACTTGGCTAACTACTTGGAGCAAGAGGCCTAGCTTTCAACCCATTTCAGCTTTCCACATACCTTCCTCACTAAGCCTAATTATTTCTAGCTTTTCACTTAAAGTGAGAGACATGTGCCTCTTCCTTTCACTTGAATACTTAGAGGTTATTAGAGTGTTATTAATTGGTCTAATTTCAATATTGTTGTTTCTCAGGGAATAGGGAGGCCTGAAGCCTTTATTGATTAAATTATTGTCTTATATGGTTGTGGTTTGTGGTGCCCCAAAACAATTACACTAGTATCATCAAATATTACGATCACATATCCCCAAAATAGTTATAGTAATAATGACAAAGCTTTAAATAACACAAGAATTACCAAAATGTAACACAGAGACACAAGGTGAGCACATGCTGTTGGGAAAATTGTGCTGATAGACTTGCTTGATGCAGGGTTGCCACAAACCTTCAATTTGTAAAAAACTCATTATCTGAGAAGCACAAGATAGCAGAGCACAATAAAGCGAGGAGTGTCTATATATCCAGAATCCAAGCACTTCACCCCATTCTCACCACAAGCAGCCTGGGCCAGGCTACTGTTACTTCCTGGATCGTTCCTCTCACCCACTAACTCGTATCCCAGCTTCTGATCTTGCCCCTCTCCAGTCTATTCCCAACATAGCAGCCAGGATGATACTTTTGAAATGGAAAACAGGTCGTGTCAGCTCCTCTGACTAAATACTTACATTTTCTCAGAATAGAAGTCAAAACATTTTAATAACCAAAAGGTTCTTCAGAATCGCTCCTGCCACCAACCCCTCTGAAAACTTCCCTACAGTGGAATGCTTATTTCTCTAACAGCCCAGGCCAATTCAGCCTTAGGGCCTTTGCCCTCGCAATTCCCACACCTGGAATACTTGTCTCCTAAGTAGCAACTGGGCTCACTTAACCATGTTTTTATATATTTTTTTTTTTTTTTTTAGTTTCTCTCTCACTTAGGTCTCTGCTAAAAGTCATTTTTCAGTGATGTCTTCCCTGACCACCATTGTAAAATAACAACCCCCCACTCTTTCCCAGCCTTCTTATTCTTTATAAGGTGTTTGTTTTTCCATCTGACCCACTATGTACTTGAACTGTTTATCTGTCCTCTCTTATAAGATCACAAGCCCATGAGGAAAGGTCCATGCCTTGTTTTGTTCACTGTTGTATCCTCAGCACTTACAACAATGCCTTGCACATAGTAGGCTTTCAAGAGTTGGGAAATGCATGCACTGAATAAAGGGATTGTTGAATTAATAAATAGCAATTTTAGGAAATGATAGCTAAAAGAATACAATAATAATACAAGGGTCTGTTTATAAATTGTTAATTTGCTTTCAGGAGCTATCCAAACACCATGCAGATGCTCCTAGGATTCTTAAACAAGCCAAAAATAATTCCAATCATTGTCAGATATAGGATAAGTGCATGAGGACAGGTAAGTCATCCCAGGACTGTAACACTGGGGAATAGATAACCCTGGAGTACAAGGGGCAAGACTCCTGTCTCAGAAGCCTTGAGTTGGTACTCCAGGCTCCAGGAACACAGGGGTTCATTGCAGGAGCTTGAACAAGGAGAGGAATCAAGACCCCAGCTCGTAGAAATGGAACCAGTTTAGGAGGCACTGCAGTTAAGGTCAATTGGATGCCTTACCTCCATGCTGCTAGTTTTCCGTGGCACAGCCCATGCCCATGAATGTAATTAACCCCATAGAATGGGAAAACTTTGAGTCTTTAGATGGGAGCTAATTAGTTCTGGTTTGGACTTGGAAAAGGAGAAAGTAGAAATTAAGATTCATTCTGACCTTGTCCAACTTCAAGGTGCTTTATTGATGTGGCACTCAAGAATAGTACCACCCTCAGTTACTTCTAGTTCTCCTACTTTTCTAAACCTTCCTTCATAATTTCCTCCGTCACTTTATCCTTATGTATTCTTTACGTGTGAGAGCTCCTTAGGTTTATGTTTCTGGTCCTTTTCTATATTTCTACCTACTTTTTCTAGATGAATTTATTATCATGTTTTCAAACATCATCTAAATGCTAATGTCTTCCGAATCCATCTCTTTAGCCTCATGGTCAAAATCATATTTCCAACTGCCTATTTAACACTTTGACCTGGGTGTCCTTCAGCCACATCAATTCAATGTGTCTATACCTGCATTCAACATCTTCCCCAAAATCTGCTTCTATTTTGCTGCTTGTCTTGACTGACGTCATCATCACACAACCAGTTTCTCAAGCTGACACATGAGTCATCCTCTTCCTTCATCTCTCTCACTCTCCAAAAACAATTGGCAACCATGCTCTGTCAATTATACTGCAGAAATGTTGCTCAAATGTAATTCCTTCTTGCATCTCCACATTCCCCTTGCCTTTCACGTACCTAGAACACAAGTGCCTAGTAAGTATTTGTTTATTAGTAATTGCCCAATGAATGCTGTAAGAAGAAAAGATGAAGAAAAGGAGAAAACAAGGTAAGGAAAGGAAGGAGGGAGATGGAAGGAGGGAACGAGGTAGATGTTTCCAAAGCATGCTTTACAAAGACGTGCCATTCTGTAGCATTGTTAACTAATGTTTACTGGAGAAAAAATAAAATGAATAACCATATTGACAATGACAAAAAAGTTATTTTCCTTGACAATACCAAACTAAAAGTTTCATTCTGGTTATTACAATCTCCATTCTGGTTATTATGCCACGGGATGAACTCATTGACAAAGAAAAATATCAAAAATCTTCCCCGATGACAAAGTGTAGTCCTGAAACATAATAGAAGTTCTCTGTTACCCTTTGTGGCATCAGGGGGATTTATCATCCCACTCCAATACCCCCACCTAGGAGAGAACCTGTCAGCCTCTCCAGTAATTTTTGCCACGATGGTCACTGGGCCCTTACGTAGACTGACTCGCTTCTCTATTGCTACTTATCTTGTAACTTTAAGGCCACGTCAACTTGATTGAATTACAAGTCTTTGGAGGCAGTCGCTATGCCTTATATGTTCTTTAATTTTCCTAGTTCTTATTGATTGATTTATGTATTCAGAAACTCTTTGTCGAGTGCCTACTCTGTACCAGACACTGTGCAAGGCACTATGGGTGTAACTGTGAAAAGAACAGAAAACATACATTATTCTGTGTATCCTCACAGAGACTGTAAATAAATGCTATTGACGTTAGTTATGATAATTCCCAACCCTAATTGTCTGGGCAGAGTCATAAACAGTGAGATTGTAGGTGGAAACTGACTTCCTAAATTGGAATCCTACTTGCGACAATATGACCTTGCCAGGCTGGTCATGGGTGGAGCCTTGTGATCTCTACAGAATATCGAGGTAAGGCAAATCTAACAAGAAGGCAGATAAAATTACACACTGAAGCTCATCTCAATCCTGGCTTGAAATGAGATTTCTATGATTTCCTTTTCTTGTCACAATATACTTTGTGAGTAGATAAAGCAAATCATATTTTTGTTTTATTGTTGGAAAACCAAAGCCCAGAGGTAAAGTTGTTTGCTCGAGATAATTTGCATAGACTGAGATTAATGCCCCCATCTCCTCATTTCTCAGTTTCTTGCTTCATTAGTTGGCCCTCAGGCTAGTGCTAGAAGCAAAGACAAAGAGTGGGTCACTGCTCAGCAAGTACCTGAGCAAAACAGAGTCACAGAGACACATGCTTAAAAATGGTGCTTGGGTATATATATCCTGAGGACTTGAAACCAGTATGTCAAAGTGATGTCTGTACTCCTGTGTTCACTGCAGCATTAGTCACAGTAGCGAAGACACAGAAACAACCTAAGTGTTCACCAACAGATGAATGGGTAAAGCAAATGTAGCATATATACACAGTGGAATACTATTCACCCTTAAAAAAGAAGGAAATTTGGCTATCTGCAACAACATGGATGAACCTGGAGGATATTATAGAAGTGAAATAAGCCAGGCACGGAAAGGTAAAAACTATATATTCTCACTTATATGTGGAATCTAACACAATCAAATTCATGGAAGCTGGGAATAGAATGGTGGTTATTGAGGCCAGGGACTGGGAGAACAGGGAGATGTTGGTCAAAGGGTACAAAGTTGCAGTTAGATTTAAAATCATATAAGTATTTAAGCTGATGGATATGTTAACTAGCTTGATTTAGTCATTCAACTCTGTATACATGTAACATCACTGTGTGTTCAATAGTAATATACAATTATAATATCAAAAAATAAAACTTTTTTTGTTAAAGCAACAGTCCTTGCTTCTACTAAAAGTTAAGGAGTGGAAGGGATAATCCTTCAAGTCTTCAAAGTGACACCTAGCTACATGAATGACAATTGGTAGTACAGACCTCAGAGCAAAAGCATCTTATTTTCAAAATAACATATCCCACTGAAATTCAGAGATATTCCTCACATATGCTTACTCATTTTTCTCCTATAGTAAGAATGAGGCCTGGCAGTATATATTGGATATATTGTACTTTTTCCACATTGTGGAAAGCTAACCGCGTCAATTGATAAATTATTCTAGGCAGAGAAAAGTGATGCATCTTGACTAAATATTAAATATGTAGACTTTAAGTAGATGAAGAGCATTGCATCTATCAAATTTGACCTTAATTTGTTTAGAATCTTAGAAGATTCAACATTTTAAATGTTTGTTTTGGAAGCTGTGAATGTTCAGTTAAAAAGAAATATCGTGAAGCTTAAATGGTAGCAGGCATTATGACCAACCTTTGTACAAGGATTGATTAAATGTAAAGACAAGAGAGGAAGAACATTCGGAGGGAAGAGGGATATTTGATTTTAGTCCTAGTTAGTGCTTCATTGTCAGTGCTAGCAATTCACTTTTGCTGTCTCCTTTTTTTCATTGGACTTGAGAAAGGATTATAGAACTTTATGTCATCTCACATCCAAAATTCATTTATAGTGTAAGCCATTGTACTAACATTGGAGTACATAATTCATAACAATAAGAAAAAACATAGACTTCAATTTTCAATAGAAAAAAATAGACAAACTGGTACAGAGAATAAGCAACTCTTAAGATTGTCATAAGGACATAAATCGTATATATGAAAAATACCATTGTTTGTAGGCCCACAGTTGATGCATATTCATCCCATATTAAGAGATAGGGAGGAGTGATATGATGGACACACCAGAGCTAGAGTCAGAGACCTGGCTTTTAGTCCAACTTCCTCTGTTACTATGTAACTTTGGCAATTAAACTTTGGGAACCTCAGTATTCTCATCTGTGAAGGTAAAGACAAACATTACCTGTGAAGCGGGGGCTATGGTGATGATAATTAGCAATATTTTAAATAGAGAGTCTTCTACAGTGTTTGACACAAAATAGATGTTTAAACAAACTAACAAAACACCTTAGCTGTCATCTACTATGCAGTTCAAGGTAAAGAGCAGATGAGAAAGCCAGCTTGAACACAGTGGTAGTCCTGGAGAATGGATAACCAAAGCAAAAACAAAGCAAAACAGTTACCAGACAACATGGGGGCTGGTAATGGCAGTGAAATCCTTGATTGCTAGCAGTGGAAGGAGATATCCAAATAAAAAATGAGAAAAATAAACAAAGCTAAATTCCTCTTAGATCTGGAAAACAGAAAAAATTTCTGAAAGTTAAATGTTAAACATATTCAATGACTGTTTAATCCCTCTAAGGAAGACCAGAGACCAATTATGCAATTAGGGCAAACTCTGACTTTAAGGATTATTACTGAATCCCACTACCAGTTCTGACACCTATGGGGTAGGTTATGTTTACCTGGGCATGTTAACCATTCTCATTCTCTGTTTTCTACTCTGATAAATAACATAGAGAAATATGTATGAAAACACCAAATGCTGTTAGAACACTGATCTTCAAACTAGGATATGTCTAGACCATTGTGGTCCAATAGAAATATAACATAAGCCATAAATGTGAGCTATATATGTAATGTGAACTTTTCTAGTAGCCACATTTTATTTTTTAGAGACAGGGTGTGGCTCAGTTGCCCAGGCTAGAGTGCAGTGGTGTGATCATAGCTCATTGCAACCTCCCACCTCAGCTTCCCAGGTAGCTAGGACTCAGACGTGCACTGCAATGCCTACCTAATTTTCAAAAAAAGTTTTTGTAGAGATGAGGCCTCGATATGTTGCCCATGCTGGTCTCCAACTCTTGTACTAAAGCTAGCTTCCTGCTTTGGCCTCCCAAACTGCTGGAATTACAGGTGTGCACTGGCCACATTTTAAAAATTAAAAAGGTACAGGTGAAATTAACTTCAGTAATGTGTTTTATTTAAATCAATATATGCAAATAATTATTATTTCACCATACAATTGATATACAAGTTATTGCTACTTTACTGCTTTTTCTCCATCTGTTAAGATGATTGTAGTTTTTGGTTTATTGTATTAATATAGTATATTAAATTGGTTGATTTTCATGTTTTAAGCCAACCTTGTATTCCTGGGATGCATTTCATTTGGTTATGGTGTATAATCCTTTTTGTATGTTACTGGATTTGGATTGCAAGCAATTTGTTGAGACTATTGGCATGTATGTTTATGGGGGTTATCAGCTTGTAGCGTTTTTTTTCTTGTGATGTTTTCATCTGTTTTTGGTATTAGAGTAAGTAACACTGATCTCATAGAATGAGTTGGGAAGTATTACTTCTTATAATTTTTTGTTAAGAGTGTGTGAAGGATTGGTATTAATTTTTCTTTAAGTTTGTGGTAGAATTGATGAGTAAAGCCATTTGGGCCTAGACTTTCCTTGTGGAAAGTTTAAAAATTGTTAATTCAATTTGTGTTTGTTATAAGTCTATTCAGACTTTTCATTTCTTCTTATTTTAGTATAAGTTGTTGGTGTTTGTCTGCGAATTTGTTTATTTCATCTAGGCTTTCTAATTTGTTGATATATAATTGTTAATGGCATTCTCTTTTTTAAAAAGTTATTATTTACTTATTTTTTAAAATTAATTTTTTTCTAGAGATGGTGCCTTGCGTTGTTGCCGGGCTGGTCTTGAATTCCTGGCTTCAAGTGATCCTCCTGCCTTGGCCTCCCAACGTGCTGGAATTACAGATGTGAGCCACTGCATCCTGTCCATAGTGTTCTCTTCTAATCCTTTTTATTTCCATGAGGTTGGTGCTGAGATCCCCTTTTTTATTCCTGATTTTAATAATTTGATTCCTCTTTTCTTGTTCAGCCTCACTAAGCTTTCATTAATTTTACTGATTTTTTAAATAAGTAACTTTTGATTTCATTGATGTTTGCTCTTTATTATCTATTTCATTTATTTGTGGTTTAATATTTATAATGTTATTTATTCTGCTTGCTTTGGTTTTAGTTTATTCTTCTTTGGTAGTTTTGTAAGATAGAAGTTTAGATCATTAATTTGAGATTTTCCTTCTTTTCATAATAAACATTACAGCTACAAATTTCTCTCTGATTACTGCTTAAGCTGTATCTAATAAGTTTTGGTATGTTGTGTTTTTGGTCTCATTAATCTCAAATAATTTTCTGATTTGCCTGGTACATTTTAAAACCATTTTTTGTTTAAAAGTGTTTAGATTACTTTTTACATATTTGTGTTTTCCAAATGTATTTGTTATTGTGACTTTTAAATGTATTCCTTGGTGGTCAAAGAACATCCTTTGTGTGATTTAACAGTCTTTAAACTTATTGAGTTTTTTTTAATGGTCTTTTCACATGTGCTTTATCATGGAGAACTTTCACTGTATATTTGAGAAGAATGTGTACTCTGCTATTTTTAGAGTTTTCTATAGATAAGTTATATCGAGTTAGTTTATAGTGTTGTTCAAGTCTTCAGCCACTATTGGAAGCAGGTTATTGATGTTTCCACTTATTATTGTTAAATGTCTGTTTCTCCTTTCAACTTATGTATTTTACTTCATGTTTTAGGAGGCTCTGTTGTTAGGTGCATTTATGTTTTTGTTGTTGTCTTCCTGATGAATTGACCCTTTTATCATTATGTCTTTTTTGACTCTAGTAACAAATCTTGTCTTAAAGCCCATTTTGTCTGATACTAGTATAGCCACTCCAGTTCTCTTTTGAATACTCTTTGTATGGTGTACAATTTTCTAATTTTTCACTTTGGACTTACTTATATCTTTGAATCTAGTGTGTCTATTGTAGATGGCATATGAGTGAATTGTGTTTGCTTCGTTCTGCATTCTCTATCTTTTGACTGGAGAGAGATATGCATTTTTATTAGAGGAATGATATAGTCATTATTTGATAAATTGCACATTCATTGCTTTATTAAAATTAGTTGATAAGAATTATCCTATTAATTTATATTCCTCTTATAATTGATGAGATGCATTACTTTTATTAGATCTATATTAAGTTTGACGTCCTTTCATAATCTGTCTTATAGGATTCATTTTGTAACTTATTTCTCAATGTTTGTGGGTTTTGTTGATTTTTGTTTTTGAGATGGAGTCTCGCTCTGTTGCCCAGGCTGGAGGGCAGGGTTGTGATCTCAGCTCACTGCAACCTCTGCCTCCTGAGTTCAAGCAATTCTCTGGCCTCAGCATCCTGCGTAGCTGGGATTACAGGTGTCCAACACCACACGCAGCTAATTTTTGCCATGTTGGTCAGGCTGGTCTCGAACTCCTAACCTCAAGTGATATGCCTGCCTTGGCCTCCCAAAATATTGGAATTACAGGTGTGAGCCATCGTGCCCAGCCTCCATGTTTTAATAACATTCTTTGCAATGCAAATTAACACATTTGTTTGAATTGAAAAATAAAGGCAGAATTTTTCTGGAGGGAAAGTACAATTTGGCTTACTGGTTTGCCAATGTATGTAGTACACATGTTCCATAAATTGAGCTAAATATGAAGGACCACAGTTTTGATTTTATATAAATGTATAAAATTCAAGGGCAAAGTATAATGCAAATGTGAGTTCAAAGAAAAAATATCTGAAATTTTTAAATTAAAACATCTTTCTCATTAAAAAAGATAGTCATGGGTATCAGATTGTTATGATATTCAGATTTCATTAAATACATTAAAAATAATAGTAATTTAAAGTGACAAAATAAAATATGTACTGAAATTATATCCTTTGCAACAATTATTTCAATTTACAATATTTTTAGAGAACTTAAAATATATGTATGAGGCATCTAAAAGTGTTCAAATATGCAAGCTATGTTTTGGAAAATTTTCAGTTTCTTTGAGTAATTCTTAGGGGAAAAAGTTTGAAGAATAGTTTAAAACACTCCAAACTCATAGTCTCTAGTTGCCTTAGTTACTACTATATTCCCAGTACCAATCACAGCCCCATGATTGAATGAGTGAATTAATGTGTTAAGTGCCCTGAATGGTATCATTGCATTTTACATACTTGCTGCCTAAAGAAAGGACAACCTGGGAGGCTGATGTTTTCCTACCTAGGTTAAGTAATTAGGTAGTAGGTAGAGAGCTGGGTCTTGATGTAAATGGGGAAAGGAAAGGGATACCTACAATCCTGACTCTCTTCCAGACAGCCCTGGATGGCTACGTTTACCTTTGGCAGACTCTAGATAATGAGAGTAAGATTAGGACCTAGACTTAAGAGAGCTCAACAAAGTGTTAAGATCCATACACAGCAATTACCTTGAATTCTACACACTTTCTTGGAGCATGTACTTCTTGCCTGGCACTCTGTGAGGCACTGGGCATGGAAAGATGAAGACAACACGGTACGTGGGAAGTATACTTAAAGAAAGAGGTCTGATGAAGCAGGATAAATGCTGTAAGAGGAACATATCATGTTATAGGTTCAAGTACTGGAAACTGCAGTTATTTGACCACTTTGACCTACCAAAAACTGGTAACTCATATGGTTTAACCTACATGTTATATGCAAATCCATGTGAAAGAATAATAAGTCTTGAGGAATTTATTAAGAAGGGCAAATGATGTGCAGTCGGTGGCATTTGAGCTGTACATTGGAAGATGAGTGGATGGATAGGTGGCAGGTGGGGCATTTGAGAGAACATAACCAACAAGAGCAAAAGTGGAGAGTAATGGAAGATGCAGATGCCATCTAGAAAAGGACACTGAGTGTTCTTTGCGTTGAGATCTGGGAAATAAGATAAGAGTGGAAAGAGCCTCAGACATATGTTAAGAGTGCTGCAGGCCCAAGAAGACACTGTTCCACAAGCAAAGGCAGGCTACCAAAACTTTTTTTAGAGGGAGTATTGTTAACAGATAAAAATTTTTAGAACGCCTTAGGTGGCTGCATGGGGAATGGGTTGCAGATAAGGAGATTGAAACTGGAGGCACTGAGATACTTAGCAGGTGGCTGCAATAGTTAAGGTGAATATAGTAGATGTATACGGGAGTTGAGGAGTGGGCATGTTTCTCTGATGTAATTGTCATAGTTTGGCCAATTATTAGGTTTGAGGGGTTAGTTGAAAGAGGTACAGGTTGAGGAGTGGTGGGGGGGCGGGGGGAAGAGTAAGCTAAGTGAAGATATCAGAGAGTAAGAGTAGGGTTTTGGTCTATGGATCTTGGTTTTTGTTGGTGTGCAGTTGATAGCTGAGGCCGTGAAAGTGTATGGGATTATCGGGCAAACTTACCTAGGGAGAGCAGGGAAACGGAATAAGGGCAAAGGGCAGAGGGGGGAGTTAGGGATGAATCTGTACCTTGTACTTTGCCTCATTTTATCTCTGTCACAGCACTTGTTTACGTGAGTGTCCACTCTTCACAAGTTTGTGAGATCTCCAAAGATTGGTAGGAGCTAGATCTTATCCATTCTTTAGAATCCTCAAAGCTCCACTATACTCAAAAGGTAGCTACTTAAAGAAGTGCTTGCTGGATCATACTCTTATTTTCTAGGTTTTAGGCATTGTTCTAAGTGCCACGTAGGTGCCATTCCATTTCACACTTCATAATAGCTTTATAAATTGATGCTATTATTAGCCCCATTTTACAGATAAGGAAACTGAAGCATGAACTCATTCAAGGACACAATCAATAAGTAAGAGCCTGGATTTAAACTCAGACAGTCTAAAACTAGAGGCCACTGAGTACTAAAGTCTCTGCTATAGAATGAGTGGGATCAGAGGGACTTCTGTTTAGTACTTTGCAGCTTAGAATTGCTTTCATAAGCAATTCCAGTGTCCTCAAGGTAACTTTGTAAGATGGAGGGAGGGGGTAATACTATTATCTGTATTTGATTTGTGAGTAAATGAAAGCTAAAGTCAAGTATGTTCATGAAAACACAACAGTAAGTGGCAAAATCACCACTGTCTTCCGAGTTACATTCCTGTGTTCTGTTCACTCCATCTTGTTTCCTGTGAATCCAGTTGTCTGCCCTATTGCTCAACAAGATAAAATATCTGAGCTGGTGGCTGGAGGCTGGAGGAAGAATCTGGAGAGAGAGAGAGACTGTGGAAAAGGCATAGAAAGACCTTTGAACTAGCAGAATGTATTTCTTTGGGGGATGTAGGAACTTCATTCTAGTAAGACTACAAGGTATCAAACTTACTTGTGAATTCTAACATAGTCTCTTTCATTAATAATCAAGAATGTTTGAAATTTAGGTACAAACTGTGTATAGAAATGATTGGTTTGTTGGTTGTAAATGTAAACAGAGATAATTTACTAACTTGTTATTTCTTCTTCCTTGCTGAAGACATACTGTAACTTTTCCTTAGGCATGACATCAGAGGTCCCTATACTGTCTAAAGGATTCAGTCTCTTTGGAGCCTTCTGTAGTTCATTTACTGTAGAGGATAAGATTTACCCTCTTCACTGGAGAATGGAAACAAGAATGATGGATTCTCAACTTCTGTAGGCATTTGATTTACCTAATCCTCTACCACACATATATATATATATATTTTTTTTTTTTGATGGCTAGTCTCTTAGCTAGGAGCAACTCACTAAAGATTTCAAAGGAACTGAAAATGAGATTGATAATAAGCTTTATACTTGTGTTCAGCTCATTTTAGTTCAGGAAAAAAATTCCCATACATCTGACAGATACTGCCTTATTTGAAATTTAGAAATCTAAGGCAAGGTTGTCCTGCCATTTCTCTGCCATTACACAAGATTGGTTATCTTGCCAAGTTTCACTGTTGCTAATATAGACTCTGAAGCAACAAATATTACAAAGGATTTATAGAAGAAAAATCTCCTGTTTTGTAAGTTAAATGTAGACTTGTTTATTCATATGAATGGTGAAAGTATATTCTCTCTATGGCCAATATGTTTAGGCCCTTAACTTATAAAATAAGCAATGTTATAGAAATTAAAACAGAGATACCTACATTCTTGTTTAGGGAAGGATAGAAGGAAGGAAGAAAATTCAGTAATTCTTTCCTCTAATAGTTACATTTATAATATTAACAATTTATAATATAAACTATTAACATTTATGTCATTCTCTCCATGTGCAAGGCATTATTCTGAACATTCAGTACCCTTTTCAAATCCATGATAAATATTACTATTGTCTTCATTTCAAAGGCGAGTGAACTAAGGCACAGAGGTGTTAGGCAGCTTGCCTGAAACCACAGAGCTAATAGTAGAAACAGTATCCCAGAGTTCCTGCTCTTAATTTACTGTGCTGAAATTTTTGTGAGTCTCATAATTTTGTCTCCACTAAACTGGAGAAGACTTCCAAGAGGCGGCAACAGTTTAGAAAATCTTTGTTTTTTGTGAGGATTTGTGGTGTTTGGTTTTCTTATTTTTTGGTTTGTTTGTTTGTTTGTTTGTTTTTGAGACAGGGTCTTTCTCTGTCATCCGCGATGGAGTGCAGTGCTGTAGTCTCAGCTCACTGCTGTCTCTGCCTTCCAGACTCAAGTGATCCTGTCACCTCAGCCTCCTGAGTGAAGATCTTTGAAAGATGGGAGTTAATTTAATTAAGAATGGAAATCTAGAGAATTTCAGTGTTTGAAAGTAAACTTCTGATTCTAACCGAAATCCGGAACAGTGCTTCTTCATGAAGCAGAGATGTGATGCTGCATTAACTTTATGAGAAACTGGGCTGGTGTCAGCATGGTTTTTCTGTTGATCTTATTGAAACCAGGGGCCACAGGTTTTCATTTATACATTCATGCTCATTGTTGGTGTCCTTCCTCTAGGTCATATACTCTACAAATGGATGTTGTTTCTTTTTTCCTTCCCTCCCTTCCTTCCATTCTCTAAGTCAATGAAATCAGTTAAATGAGCCAGGCTCTGTGTCAGGGGCTGATACATAAATAAATAAATAAATAAATAAATAAATAAATAAATAAATAAATAAGACAAGTGCTCTGGCCTTTAAGGAGGCTCAATGATGGTTGTTTGTTTTGTTTTGTTTTGTTTTGAGACAGAGTCTTGCTCTATCACCCAGACTAGAGTGCAGTGGTGTGATCTCGGCTCACTGCAAGCTCCGCCTCCTGAGTTCACGCCATTCTCCTGCCTCAGCCTTCCAAGTAGCTGGGATTACAGGTGCCCACCACCACACCTGGCTAACTTTTTGTATTTTTTAGGAGAGACGGGGTTTCACAGTGTTAGTCAGGATGGTCTCTATCTCCTGACCTCATGATCCAGTCGCCTAGGCCTCCCAAAGTGCTGGGATTACAGGCGTGAGCCACCGCGCCCGGCCTCAATGATGGTTTTAAATGGCCCTCTGTTCATGGTGTAAGCAGCTAAAAAAGAGGGAATTGTTACTTCAACCTGGGGCATTGGGGAAAGGCTTCAATGGAAAAGCTTAGTATTTGAGTTGAATCTTAAAAGATGTGTAGGTTGGGGGTGAGATGGTCAGAGGGAAATAGGAAGAACATTCTAGGAAGAGGTGTCGGCAAGAATAGCCAAGCCTTGGAGGAGGCAAATAGTAGGACATGTTATGGAAAGGGAAGAGGGTGTTGCCTAGATGGAGCAAGGGGGTGAGGTGAGGCCGTTTGAGCAAGGCTAGAGAAGTAGGGGAAGTCAAACCAGTCGAGACAGAGGGATTCATCACTGAAAATTCACTTCCAGGACCTGCACCTAACACAGGATCTGTTTATGGTTATAATTTGAACATTCCCAGCAGTTTGTCGTGTAATATCTGGGATTCAGGGCTTCAGGGATGCTGGATACTTTTACTAACATATTCTATGGTGTTTTATATAGGTCCTGGCAAGATTATCATATTGTTTTCTATGATGACAAATAGCTAATATGAAATGAGGATTAGTTTGATCTTTCATATAAGGTCTAGAGAATGTTTCTTCACAGTTACCCCAGACCTTTGGTATAGCATCTGTTTTTCAGTTCTAATGCAAAAGTATGTTACTCAGATTGAATATTAATGACTAGTAATATTCATTCCAAGTACCTATTTTCATCAAATTTCTTTTTTTAACTTTTAAGTTCAGGAGTACATGTGCAGGTTTGTTACATAGGTTAACTCGTGTCATGGGGGTTTGTTGTGCAAATTATTTCATAGGTGTTAAGCCTAGTACCTATTAGTTATTTTTCCTGATCTTCTCCCTCCTCCCACCCTCCACTCTCCAGTAGGTCCAGGGGTCTGTTGTTCCCCTCTCTGTGTCCATGTGTTCTCATCATTTAGCTCCCACCTATAAGTGAAGATATGTGGCATTTGGTTTTCTCTGCCTGCGTTAGTTTGCTAAGGATAATGGCCTCTAGCTCCATCCATGTTCCTGCAAAGGACATGATCTTGTTTTTTTATGGCTGCATAGTATTTCATGGTGTGCATGTACCACATGTTCTTCAGTCTACCATTGATGGGCAGTTAGGTTGATTCCATGTCTTTGTTGTTGTGAATAGTGCTACAGGGAACATACACGTGCATGTGCCTTTATGATAGAACGACTTACATTCCGTTGGGTATACACCCAGTAATGGGATTTCTGGGTCTAATGGTAGTTCTGTTTTTAGCTCTTTGAGGAATTGCCACACTGCTTTCTGCAGTGTTTGAACCTAATTTACATTCCCAGCAACAGTTCCATCAAATTTCCCAAAATAATAAATATGTAATACCTGTGATATGCCAGACAATATTACACGCATTTTACTAACAACACAATGAGAGATAGGCATCTTCATTATCCCTAGTTGATAAATGAGGAAACAGTAGTTGAGTAACTTGCCCAAAGTTATAAGCTAGTGAATGTTGGAGATGGTAATTGTGCGCAGGCAACTTACTCCAGAGATGTAAGCCCTGATTATCATTTATCTACTCTTCCAATTTATATATTTTTTTCCAAACTAAATCACTGGACAGATTTTTAAATTCTTTTGACCACTTGTTTAATTGACATGACACAATATTATATGAATATAATTCACATACACAAACATTACATGCCCATATATGATATGTGATAGTTATTATAGATCAGTAGTTCTCAACCCTGGATATAGATTGAAATCATAAAGTGAGGGAGGTTTTTTTGTTTGTTTGTTTCAGTTTGTTTTGAGACGAGGTCTCATGCTGTTGCCCAGGCTGGAGTGCAGTGGCATGAACAAGGCTCATTGCAGCCTCCATCTCCTGGGCTCAAGCCATCCTCCTGCCTCAGCCTCCCAAGTAGCTGGGACTTTAGGTGCATTCCACCATGCCTGGCTAATTTTTAAAATTTTTTGTACAGACAAGGCCTCACCTTGTTGCCCAAGCTGGTCTCGACTTTGGGGCTCAAGCAGTCCTACTGCCTTGGCCTCCCAAAGCGCTGAGATTACAGGTGTGAGCCACTGCACCTGGCCCATGTGATGAATTTTTTTAAAAACTGTTATTGGCTTAAGCCCCACCTCCAGAGATTCGGATGTAATTGCTTTAGGTGAAGCCTGGACATCAACATTTTAAAAACTCCCCAGGTGATTCTAATATTCATCTGGGGTTGAGAACCACTGTACAGACCAATCATTTATGGTTTACTTCAGGCACTGTACTATACATTTTATACACATTAATTGTCATTTCATGTGACAACATGATTAGATAGGGTATAATTATTGGTGTTTTACGGATGTGGAAATTGGGGAACCAAGGGGTTATATAATTTGCCCAAGTTTACACAGCTAGTAAATTGCAGAGACAATGTATAGGGTAAAACTGCATTTTCTTAGTTGTAACTACCATGCATAAAAATCAACCTGTGTCATAAATTAATTTATCAGCATTCTGGAATATATATGTTTGTATGTACATGCTAAAACTCTTAAAATCTGAATAATTTAACCAATTTTCCATTTGGTCTGTTAAAAATACCTTTGAAACTAAATTATATATCTATTTCTATTATATACAATACAATATATATTTTATATTATGTAATATATTGTTATATATGCCGTGTATTTCTAATATTAACCTTTTCATTTCATCTTTTCTACTTCTACATATGAATATGTAAAACATTCTAAATAAGCTTTCAAATACATGAGTAACTTTTAACAACTACTGGTTGTTAATATTTCTATTGAGAAGAAAATAATATAAAAGCCATTTATCCTTAGTGAAAAAATCTTAGGTTACCCTTTGTGAAGAATGTCCTAACCACAAGCAGCATCCAACAGCTAATATTTGAGCACATGTTTGCTACTATGCCAAGTACAGTGTCTACTACTTTCTATGTATTATTTCATTTAATATATTCAATGCATTAACTCACCTCACCTCCTCTCTGTATTTAAAACTTCCACGTTTGCTTATCTAGCTCAGGGACTCCCTTCTGAGGTATGAGCTGCTTATTCGACTACCTACTTGATGTCTTCCCTCAGATGTTTGAGAGGTACCCCAAATATAACGTGTCCAAAATGAAGCTCTGAATTTTCCTCCATTTATTTTTTGTTTCCTCAGTCTTTTCCATCTCAGTAAATGGCTCACCATCTACCCAGTGGCTTCATGCCAGAGAGCTAGGACACATCTTACATTTTTTTTCTTAGCTTCCAAAATGATCTTGTTGGTTTCATCTCCAAAGTGTATCTCAAATCCATCCATTTCTTTCTATTGCCACTGCCGCCACTGTAGTCCCATCCATCAATATCTCTTGACAGAACCTCATTATAACCTCCTAACGGGTTCTCTTGTTTCCACTGTTGTTCTCTTATAATTTATTCTTTACCCAGTAGCCCGTGTTGCATCCAATTCATCCTTTTTTTTAAAAGTCATCCAGTGGTTTATTTGGTCTAGTCTACAAGGCCCTGTGTCTTCTACCATCAACTTGAGACCACTCAACCTCTCACGCACCATGCTCAACTATTCTGGTTGTTCAGTTCTTCAAACACTCCAAACTTTGCTCTGACTTAGAGTTTCTGGGCTTGCTGCTGTCTTGGCCCAGCTGACTCTTCTTCCAACTGCGTGGCTGACTCCTCATCTTTCAGATTTCATCTAAGATTTATTTCCTCCTAGAGACCTTCATGGGCTGTCCTCTCTAAAGTGTCCTCCTTTTCAGGCCATCTTTTATTTCCTCAGAAGTATTGCTCACCAATATGTAAGATTTAATTCATTTATTTATTTTATTTTCTATTTCATTTGAATATGAGATCCACGGTACACTCAGATATGCACTGTTTGACTTATTCCCAGCTAGTTACTTAGCATGTAGCACAAAATATGCTCACAATAGAAGATAGTTTAGTTCTATGTTAAATGAATATAAATGTCATGAATCTTTAATATGCAATAAAAACATAATAATCTCTCCCTGAGATTTTAAGAGAAAAAGTTAGACTAATGGTTCCCAAACTCTATTTTATGTAGTAATAAAATAAGAGGGAAAAAAAGGAAGAGCGAAAATTATGTTGTGAAGATTCTGTTATTGTTGTTAAGTAAGTTTAGTTATAAACAAGAAAATCGCCATACTTTCTATGTCTACCATCATGGTACCAGACAGAATGGTGGAGAGCTAAAAGCATTCTAGGCCAAAGACTGCATCTATAAAGGCACAAAAATGGAGATAGTATGGTGGCTTGGAGTAAAATCAGTAAGAATAGTTGGAAGAAAGTGACCAATAACAAGTTTGAAGAAGTTAACAGGTTTAGATGATGGAGAGTTTTATATACATGAGAAAGCATTTGGACTTAACTCTATAGGGAGTGTGAAGTTCTATATAAAACAGCTTTTAATGGGAAAATGATGTGGTCCAATTTGTATTGAAAAATTATTTTGTGGCCAATATGGCAAATGGTTTGGAGGGAGATGAGATACAAATCAGAGAATTCAGTCAGAAGGCTGTTGGTATAACCCAAGAGTGAGATGGTAGGTCAGGCTTGAAATGAGGAGATGGCATTGAGGATGAAGGTGAAGAAACTGGTCTTTGTTATTAGCAAAATTGCAAAAATTCTTGAAATGATTGCCATGAGGTTCCAATTGACTACTGTTTCCAGTTCTGGCTTTTATCTTCTACCTATGAGATTTCAAATGAATTTCCATGTTGCATATGAGTTGGCCTCATATCTTCCTTTTTGTTTTTTTTTTTTTGCAAATGTATCTTAAAGAAAACCATTACACTATAGAACATTCATTGTGAGGATTTAAAGAAGAAATGGATGTGAAAGCACTTTTAAAGTACTATACAAATGGAAGCTATTTTTATTACCAGTAGGTCAATTTAGTTTACAAAGAGAAAAATCACTTTCTAGCATGTAAGCTCTGGTAAGCAAAGTCCCTAGGCAAAATGAATCATTCTTATAACCATAGCACTTTTTTGTACTTCTATCATAACACCTCCATTAATTATAAATTGTTTATGCATTGGTTTTTTTCATAATGTATAAATTCTTTGGAGGCAGAGACAGAAGAGTCTTATGAATCATGCATCCTGGTTTGTGGTAGACAGTAAATGGTCAGCAAATGTTAATTGCATGCATGAATGAATGATTAGTTCACCGGAAAGGATAAAGTCAGGTAGCAGGGAGCTGGTACAGACATCAGAGATTAAATAAATAATAGGGCAAACATATTAAAGTGAATTAGTGTTATTAATGATCATATATTCAATTTTAGTTTATAAGATATGTATAGTGTGTATAGTATATATACTGGTATATGTGTGTGTGTGTGTGTGTGTGTGTGTGTATATATATCTTGTAGACTGTACTACAAGACTATATGCCAAAATACTGTATCAACTTGCTGTATATAAAGTTATTTTGTAATGCTGATAATTAAAAATCCTTTTGCGATATTTGTTTATCCATTCATTCGGCAAATCTGTTTCCAATGCCTGATAAGTACAAAGCACTGTGTGGACATGTTCCTATTCTCAAGAGGTTTGTTATGCAGTAGGAAGGAGAGGAAGGCCTGCTCTCTGCCAAACACTCTCCTAGGAGTTTTGCACAATCCGTTGAGTATTCTTTATATTTTTAACAGCTCTGAGAGGTAAGCATTATTACACCCATATTACAAATAAGAAACCTCAACACATGGACACAGGGAGGGGAACATCACACACTGGGGCCTGTTGGGGGTTTGGGGGCTAGGAGAAATACCTAAGATAGATGATGAGTTGATGGGTGAAGCAAGCCACCATGGCACGTTCATACCTATGTAACAAACCTGCATGTTCTGCACATGTATCGTAGAACTTTAAGTATAATAAAAAATAATAAAATAAAATAAAATAAGAAACCTCAGCTAAGAGAATATTATTAATTTAGCTGAGACCACAGAGCTAGGAAGAGGCAGAGGCAGGTCGATTGATAACAAGGAAGAACATCAAGGCTTATTTCTTTTTCAGAGTCTGGATCCATTGCAGCAATTTTGAAATTAACAAATAGTAAGGGAAGGCCAACAAGGACAGATGTATAAAAGTAATGAATCATAACAAGAGCTTCATCCTCATGGAATTACTGGTTTAGTAGAACAATTTAGGAAAATGAATACAATCATAAGGTGGATCTTAACCAAAGATGGTCAGATCACTGGGGGAAAAGCTCTCGGAAAATGAGCAGCATCTAGGTGTCATATGAAAGTGTTCTGGGCTTGGAGGGCCAGAAGATCACTGTTTACGACATCACTGCAGTTCTAGTTGTGTGCTGGTGGGAAAGACACTGAAATTTCTTGACCTCACTGCCCTAATTTGTTAAATATAAGAAATAATAGAGCTTTCTACCTTATTTTAAGAATTAATGAATGGAGGTATGGGAAAGCAGTTTCTAAAATCATTACAAATTTATGATTAAGAAAACCAATTTTACAGAAACAAATTTTTGGTGTAAGAGCCATCAAATAAGAGAAAGCATAAAGAAGTGAGTTGTACATTCTTATCCCTAGTAACATGGTGTCTGTTACAGAGTAAGTGCTTAATAAATACTTTTTGAGCTTAGCTCCTAAATGACTGAAAGACACAAGAGAAAATCAGATTCTCTCTCTTCAAGTGAGTGGGAAGACATGTTACATCCAACTTCTTGTAACCTATTCCAGACACCAAACAGTTGTCAATAAATATTACTTATAATCTAAAATGCTGAATAAATTGGGTCTTCTTTGTCAATTTGATTGATTGAGATGCATATGTACGTATGTGTTGCAGAGATGCATGTACATGACTGTGTGTATGTGTCTAAAAGAATATACTTGGGAGTTCTGGTGAACTGTCCTCATATTTGTTTGGTTCTGTTAAGTATCTAAGTCCTTTCTATTGGTGAGGGTTGGAAGCATGCAGTACAAATTGGGGTCTAGAGTAGTACCATATATTTTCCATGGATACTTATATTCAGCAGATATTATAGACATTCATTAAAGGGATAAAGCTTAAGCCTGGTAATGCTATACACTAGCCAGAGAGAGAATTTATTTGAGGAAGGCTGGTTTACTTAGCACCATCAAACCACATATTCATAGTTATCAATCTGCCTACCAAAAATACCTTTAAATTAGATAGGTGACTATACATACACATGCCTTTGCTAAGAATGTGGCCAATACTCACCTACAAATCTTAATCTTGTAAGAAATAACAATAAGATTACTAAACATACGAAATCTTTATTCTACTTTAACATTTCATTCAATGTCATTTAAATGTGTTTTTATAAGATGTTATTAAGAATAAATGTTTAGAACCTCTGCCTCCTTGAAGATAGAGTAGATTATTTGCCCCTCTTCCTCCCACTAAGGACAACAAATAACCCTGAATATTATATACAAAACAAAAATCTAAAAGTCCAAAAGGTAAAGAAAAGAAGGATAACCATCTAGGCATCTTGGAACCCAAGGGACAGTAAGGCCCTTTGATTTCCTTTTTGCCTTGTATATCCCAGAATTGGAGGTGGAGAATCTAGAACTCTGTAAATGCTAACATGTTCAAACAAACAAACAAACAAACAAACAAAGCCCAAACAAAAGTCTGCTCTATGTTAAAAAAAAAAAAAAAAAAAAAGGTGAAGGGGCAGTCTAGCAGCACAGAAACTTTAGACGATAACCATCCTATTCCGGCCAAATAACGACAGAAAAAAAAAAAAAATGTGACCCGGCTATCAGCTATGCCTGTAAAGACCAAGTGGGTAGCCTAGAGCTCCACTCTTGCTAGGCTGTAACAAAGTGTTTCCCCCAACACCCTAAACATACCTGGATGTGTTAGATGGTGCTGGATGGTGTTAGAGGAGGCCAAATAGAAAACTAGTACTTTCATTCTTGCTGAGAAGTAATGAAGACCCCCCACTCACAATGTCAGTGGAGACCACATGTGAACCTGGACTTCCACCTGCACCCTGCAGTGATTAGGTTCTACTCCCTCCCGCTACTGAGTCGACATCAGAAGATACCTAATGGAGAGTCTGGATTTTTGCTAGTGTTCAGTGGTAATGAGGCCATACAATCCCTGTGGTGGACATGTGGGGAGCAGTAATGAGTCATTTGCACTTTTATCCAGGGTGGTATCAGGTGAGGGGTAGTGGGGAACTGAGACCCCCACTTCCTCTCAGTAGTAACATAGAGCCCCCTGTTCTCAGGTATCAACAGGGGCCAAGTGAGGAACCTGGACTTCTATCTCTACCTGGAAGTAATGAGTCAATATCCCTGTCTGCTGTTGTCAGAGTGATATCATCGATAGCTAGCAAAAGTATAAGGTTAAAATGAAATCTGGAGTTTCTTAACAAAATACCCAAAATGTCCAGGTTCCAGTAAAAATGATTCATCAAACCAAGAACCAGGACAATCTCTCTTGAATGAACAGTAACAATGAATGCCGACACTGAGATGACAGAGATGTTAACATTTGAGGAGTTTTCAACCATTATTTTTTCAGCTCTCCCTTTTTTCTCCTTCCCATATTCCGATGACATGAATGTTAGAGCTTTTATTTTAGTCAGAAAGGTCCCCAAGTCTCTCTTTTTTTCAGTATCTTAAGATTGCATAATTTTCATTGTTCTCTCTTTCAGTGTACTGATTATCTTTCCTGTCCCATTTATCTGAAAAAGAAAGTTAAAGCAGCTGTTATAAAAGATGCTTCAATGAGCAATTATAACATGCTTGAAACAAATGAAAATAAAAAGTCTCAGCAAAGAAGTAGAAGCTGTAAAGTCAGATTTTAGAACAGAAAATGCAATAACAAAAAAATTCAGTAGATGGATTCAACAGCTGAATGGAGGGAACAGAGAAAAGAATCAGTAAACTGAAAGAAAGAATAATAGAAATTATCCAATCTGAACAATAGAAAATAAACTTGAAAATTGAACAGATACTCAGGACTTATGTGACTATGTCAAAAGATCTAATATTCATGTCACAAGACTACTGGAACCAACAGGATGTAATCAATATTTACAGAACACTCAATCAACAGCAGAATACACTTTTTTTTAAGCACCTATGGAACATATACCAAGTTATATCATATTCTGAGTCATAAAAAGAACAACAACAAACTTATAACAATTAAAATCATCCAGAGCATGTTGTCTGACTACAGTGAAATCGAACTAGAAATTATTTTTAAAAATAACAGTAAAACCTCCAATCACTTAAAAACGGGACAACTTACTTCTAAATAACCTTTGAGTCAAAGAAGAACTCTCAAGGGAAATAAAAAAATACATTGAACTGAATGAAAATGAAAATAATACATGTCAGAATTTGTGGAATGCAGCTAAAGCAGTACTGAGAGAAAAATTTATAGCACTAAATGCTTAGATTGGAACACAGGACACATTTCAAATTAATAGTCTTAGCTTCCACCTCAAGAAACTGAAAGAAGAATAAATAAAGCAGGCAGAAGAAAGGAAATGATAAAGATAAGAGTAGAAATTAACAAAATTAGAAATAGAGAAAAACAGCTGGTTCTTGCAAATTTCTAGTAAGAGTGACAAAGAAAAAAAAAAGAGAAAAGGCAATTTACCAATATAAAAAAATGAAACAACTGATATAACCACAAACCCTGAAGACATTAGATAATAGGTGAATATACGAACAACTCCACATACAAACATTTGATAACACATAAAATGGATCAATTCTTCAGAAAGCAAACTCTCAACACACTCAATAAGAAATAATTTTTATAGCCCAGCAACTCATAAAAATTGAATGTGTAACTTTGAAACTCTTTGATCCCCACCCAAATCTCATTGAATTGTAATCCCTAATGTTGGGGGAGGAACCGTGTAGGAGTTAATTAGATCATGGGGAAGGAAGGATTTCCTTGCTGTTGTCATGATAGTGAGTTCTCATGAGATCTGGTTGTTTGAAAATGTGTAGCACTTCCCCCTTCTCTCGCTCTCTGTTCCTCCTGCTCCTACATGTGAAGGTGTGTTTGCTTCCCCTTGCCTTCCGCCATAATTGTAAGTTTCCTTAGGTCTTCAAGCCATGCATCCTGTACAGCCTATGGAATTGTGAGTCAAACCTCTTTTCTTCATAAATTACCAGTCTCAGGAAGTTCTTTATAGCAGTGTGAGAATAGACTAGTACATCCAGTCCCAGATGATTTTACGGAAGAATTCTACCAAATATTTGAAGAACAACTAATACCAATTCAGCACAGTCTAGTCTCTCTAGAAAACAAACTAGAACTACTTCCTAATTAAATGTATGAAGCTAATGGTATTCTGAAATGAAAACTCAAAAGAAGTACAGAATAAAGAAAACTATAGGTAAATATCCCTCACGAATATAAACAGAAAAAATATTTTATAAAACATTAACAAATATATTTCAATAATATATAAAAATAATTATACTTCATGACCAAAATAGATTTATTCCAAGGATGCAAGTCTGGTTCAATATAGAAAAATTAGCCAGTGTAACCCACCATATTACCAGAGGAAAGAAAGAAAAAAACCACACAATCATGTTAGTTGATGCAAAGAAAACAGAATAAAAACATTTGACAGAATTCAGTGTGTATTTATTATAAAATCTATCATAAAAAATAGAAATACAGGATAACTTTCTCAGCTTGAGTAAAAAATTATAAAATATCTACAGCTTAGCATTATACTTAGTGATGAATTACTGAATGCTTTCCCCTTAAATTGAGAAAAATACATGATGTCAGCTTTCATCATTCTTATTCTACATAATGCTGAAGTTCTTTCTAGTTGTTGCAATTAAGGCAAGCAAAGAAAAAGACATACACATCAAAAAGGAAGAAATGCTACTTTCACTATTTGTAGAAGACATGGTTGTCTACATAGAAAATCTGAAAGAATGTGTTATAAAAACTCTCCCAGAAATCATAAGTAAGTTCAGAAAGATCACCGGATACCAGATAAACATGCAAAAACTAATTGCATTTCTATATGCTAGCAGTGAAAACATGGACATCAAAATTAAAAGTATGATACCATTTACAATTGCTCCAAAAATTAAATACTGAGGTGTGAATATAAAAAATATGTACAGGAATTACAAGCTGAAAACTATAAACTACTGATGGAAGAAATCAAAGAATTTCTAAATAAATGAAGAGGTGTACTATGTTTATGGATTGGAAGACTCAACATAATAAAAATGTCAATTCTCCCCAGACTGATAAACAGATTTAATAAGATTCTCATCAAAATTCCAGCTATATTTTTTGTACATGTAGACGAGATTATTCTAACAGTAGTATGGAAAGGCAAGGGAACTAGAATAGCTAAAACAATTGTGAAAAAGAATGTAGTGTGAGGAGTCACTCTGCCCAAGTTCAAGACTTATGTAGCTATAGTAACCAAGACCGCATGTTATTGGCGGAAGGATAGACATATAGATGAAAAGGACATAAAGAGAATGAATACAAAGGGACTACATAAATATGCCCAACTGATTTTTATTATTTTTAAATTTTTAATTAAATTTTTTTTGTAGTTGAGATGTTTGAGTTCCTTGTATATTCTGAATATTAATCCCTTGTAGGATAAATAGTGTGCAAATATTTTCTCTCATTAGACTGTAGCTTGTCTTTTCACTCTGCTCATTATTTCCTTTGCTGGGCAGAAGGTTTTTAGTTTGATTTCATCCCATCTGTCTATTTTTGTTTTTGTTGCCTGTGCTTTTCAGGTTTTATTCATAAAATATTTTCTCAAACCAATTTTCTGAAGCATTTCTCTGTTCTACTTAATAGTTTTATTATATTGGGTCTTACATTTAGTTCAAAGTGGGGGTCTAGTTTTATTCTTCTGCATATGGATATCCAATTTCCCTAGCACCATTTATTGAAGAGATTGTCCTTTCCCCAGTGTATGGTCTTGGCAATTTTTGACAAAGATGGAAAAGCAATTCATAGGAGGAATTATAACTTTTTCAACAAATGGTGCTAGAGTGATTGTAATTTATAGGCAATAAAAATGAACATAAACCTAAACTTCACGTTATACAAAAATGTTAAATGCATTATGTATTTAAACATAAAACATAGAACTGTTAATCTTTTAGAAGAGAACATAGGAGAGAAGCTCTGTGACCTAGTCTTGCATGAAGGGTTCTTAAATATAACATTATTAGTAAGATTCATAAAAGATGAAAATGAATAAATTGGACTTCACTGAAATTAAAAACTTTTGCCTTCAGAATAACACTGCTAAGGGAATGAACAGACAAGATAGAAGCTGGAGACACAATATTTGGAAACCACTTCCCTGACAAAGGGGTAGCATATAAAATACATAAAGAACTCTCAAAACAAACAGCCTGATTAGCAAATGGCAAAAAAATTAAAGCCATGATGAGTTATCACTACATACCTATCAGAATGGCACAAATAAAAATTACGACAATACCAAATACTGTTAAGAATGTGAAGAGAGTGGATCTCATTTGTGTTGCTGGTGGTATGTAAAGGGGCACAGTCACTCTTGAAAACAGGTTGGCAATTTCTTTATAAACTAAATATGCAGCTATCATATCATTCAGCAATTCCACTTTGAGGGATTTATTCAGGGAAATGAAAACTTATTTTTATAGAACTTGTACATAAATATTCAAAGAAGTTTTATTTATAATAGGCAGAACTGGAAGCAATCCAGATGTCTTTTAATAGATGAATGGTTAAACAAACTGTGATATGTCAATGTTTATTCATGATCTATTTGGTGTCACAGGACTCAACCAGGTGCTTAAATACATTTGTGACTTAAATTTCATAATGTAAATATTATTATCCTAATTTTGTAGATTAGAAATTTGAGTTTAAGGGAGTTTAATAGCTTAGCCAATGTCATTCAGGGCAAAGGCTAGAATTTTCAACCTGAGTTCATGGTATTCCAAAACCCATTTATATCCCACCACAGGAAGCTGCCACGAAAATTAGGTGAGGGACTATGTGTGCTTGTTATTCTTTGTAATCGAGAAGGATATAACTAATCATGTTATACCCTGTCTAAGGACTACTTCTGTCATTACATTTTCAGCCCAAAGTGATTGCCTAAGAACAGACTTTCTTATTCAGTAGTTTCCATTCAATGCATTTACCTAGGTAGGTATCTGCAAAGTCATGGCATTTGATGAGACTTCACCAAGAAAGAGAATAGGCTTAAACTCTCTTCTGTTGACTCATTTAACTAAGTAACAGAACTAATGCTTATTCTTTTTCATAATTAGGTTTGCAACCTCATTTTTGGAGCCTAAAACACTCATTTGCTCACATGGATGCCTGGAATGACTTTGTTTTACAATGCATTTCCTTGTCTTCAGAGTCAACTAAAGCACAACCATTGAGGTCCATCCCCAGTTATGGAACAGGTATGGTTGAAAAAGAAGACATATCATCACATTTTGTAGCCAGAAGAAATTATTCAATTGAATCAATCACCTCATTTTGTAGAGGCAGAGTAACTTGTCCAGGTCACACATATGTGTTTAAAATTAAAACATGAGTCTTAGATTTCTCCTGAGGCTCAAATCTGGGTGTTACCAAAACTTCTTTCTATGCTCCATACGTTGAATTCCAGTTGCTATTCCAAGTTTTACAAGAGCAATTCTTGTTTTGTGAATAGACCATGAACAAAATACTTAATTATTTCTTTTAAAAGCCAAATTTCAAGGTCCTTAAACCTAGAAGGAATGGCAGCTGCAAAGATATAACTTGCTATGTTACCTAAGCACCTCTGTGTTTTAGCCATGCCTCTTAATTTTGATACCTTAACAAATTCTTATTTGGTGCTTACCTTGCATTTTGCTTGGCTCTGGAGAGGAGATTCAATGATAAAGTAATAAAAATACTGCCTTTATCTAATTTGGAGTGTTGATGAATTAGAGAAATGAGATAGTAGATGTGAAAACTTTTTGTAAAGTGTACAATTCTGTAAAAATTAGACATGACACCATTTGCAATTGCTAGTGTATATGATATCATAGATGAAGATTTGAAATATTGAAAACTCATCATAAACAAAAGATATATTTATATTGTAAGTTTATGACATCTAGACATTGAAATTGGACAGAATGCTTAATAACAAACATTTGTTATGTGCCGATCACTTATTTATAATTTCTGTTCTCCACTCAAATGTAAATACAGAAAAGTTTTATCTTTTTTATTACTATTATTCCAGCTCTTAGAATAGTAAGCACACACCATGCACTAAATATTTGATGAACAAGTTAATAAATTAATACTTTTTGTGTATATATGTTCATTTTATGATACATGACCAAAAGTGGAATTAGTGGACATAAGATTATATAAAGTCTTCATAGATATTGCTAAATTCCTCTTCTAATTAATTGATTATACCAATTTATCTTTTAATTGTCTAATTTATTAAAAAGGACACTGAGTGCCTGTATATTTTAAGCTCTTTTGCATCTGGCTAGCATGTTTTTCTTCTGGGAATAACAGTCCCTTCCTCTGGGAATTATGACTTCCCTCATCCTTCTGTTGAGAGCAGCCAAGTTAATGTGAATTCATCTTCTGGTGCAATGGATTGGGTCAAGAGTGGCTCCAGACTCAAGCTGGGCTAGTCATAGAACCTCATCTCTGAAGTTATCAATTATTGGTCCAGGAATGTTCATTGGATCTAGTCAGGGCCATGACTTTCTTGGAATTTTTGGGCATGGGAAACTTGTGACTTGAATCAATAATTTTCTGATGGTTGAAGCTATTAAGGACTTAAAACTCAAAATTTGTTGGTTGCTGTTTTTCACCAAAGGGACAAAGTTACTTGGCACTGAGAGAGAAAAGGATGAAGCCCATACCCAGAGAAGATCCCCCAAGATAAGTCTAAATGCAATTTGAGTGCCTGGTTCTCAGTGTTCCTGCAGTCAAACTACATAAGCAATGTTAAGATTGAGGAAATATCTCAATCTCTTTATGATGATAGTAGTAAACAGTAATAATGTTCTTATTTTTAACTTAAATTGATTCAAATTATCTTTCCCCCATTTTTTGTAACCAAGCATCATAATAGTGAAGCTTACTACACCAGCAGGCACCTTGACTCAATGTTCTCTTAAGCAGTATATGAAAGTATCCATTTGCCCATATATTTACCTATAAGGCATGTTATGAATATTTACATTGTTGTGTTCATATGGTGAGTAAAAACAATGGAATCACTTACTTGTTTTAATTTGTGTTACTTAAGCAGCAGCTAAGCTGAGAATGTTTTCAGGTCTTTATTGGCTATAATTCTTCTGTGAATTGCTGATATATAATATTTGGTCATTTTTCTCTGGGGTTGTATTTTTCTTATTAATTTGCAGAAACTTTAAAAAATGGCTATTAATCTTCATTATATTCATTGCAACGGTATTTTCCTGGCCTATTACATGCTCAGTTGCATTTGTTTATGCTATATTTTATCACATAGAGGTTAATTATTTTATATATTCAAATCTATTATGCTTTTTCTTTAGGATTCCTGATTTTTTTCTTGTTTAGGAGCATTTGTCCCACTTCTAAATTATTTTCAAAAATCTAAATTTCCTTTTTACACATCTTAGTTTATTTTCTACCTTTCATTTTATGTTATTCCAATCACTGTACTTTGCTCTTTTCGTATGAAATTTAATGCATACTTTGCAAGATAAATATTGTTATCTCCATTTTCCAGATTATGGGAAGGAAAATGAGTTTCAGAAAGTTGTTCAGGTCACACATGGTAAGTGCTGATATTCTGGCAGCAAATCTCATAATCGTTGATATGGTTTGGCTCTGTATCCCCACCCAAATCTCATCTAGTAGCTTCCATAATTCCCACATGTTGTGGGAGGGACCCAGTGGGAGATAGTTGAATCACTGGACCAGATCTTTCCCATGCTGTTCTTGTTACAGTGAATGGATCTCATGAGATCTGATGGTTTTAAAAACAGGAGTCTCCCTGCACAAGCTCCCTCTTTGCTTGCCACCATCCATGTAAGATGTGACTTGGTCCTCCTCAACTTCTGCCATGATTGTGAGGCCTCCCAAACCACATGGAACTGTGAGTCCAATAAACTGCTTTCTTCTGTAAATTGCCCAGTCTTGGATATGTATTTATCAGCAGTGTGAAAATGAACTAATACAATCCTTCAACCTTTCATGCCATCTCTGCAAAATATAGATGAGAAACTGGCTAATTTATAGCTGCTGGGATTTTATTTATTCCCTAAGTGATTTGAGTTGATTAATACTGCAAATTAATGTAGCAATATAGATATATATTATGTACGGGACCTTGGATCAGTACAAACTGTAGTCTAATGCACTTTGTATTCAATATATCCTTGATTAAGAAATTGGTGAATAAATAAATGACTGGGGTGGCAAGGGTCACACTAAGCTCATCTGCACTTGGAGAGTCAAGGTTAAACTAGAAGCAAAGATGTGGTGTAGGATGAGGAAAAAGCTGGATGTCAGGTGTGTGCAGCAGCACCATTAAGGCACATCTTGCTACCTGGAGTTCCCAGCTATTCACTATTCTTCCCATAGTGATGAGTTGAGGCTCACTCCTCTGAATTTGCATGATGTCTTCACACACCTCTAGAGCACTTTTGTCCTTGTTAGCTTAGTGTACTAGGCAGTGTCCTCCGAAGCCGTGGCACTTAGTCTTTTTGTTCTGTGCCCCTGGTCCTCTCCTAGCACCTGGTATACTATGGAGACGTGGTCAACACACAAGCCAGAGAGCCAGCTGGGGCTGTTGAACTTGGAAATGTGGTCTGTGATCTAATTTCAAGATGAGAAACTTAGAAAGTTGCCTTATTCTTGATATTTTTCAAATAATTCTGGATATAATCATTTTGGTGGCTAAAAAGCAGTGCCAACTTTCTTAATGGCATTCTTCTATTCAATAAAGCAGGCAATTTAAGTTCCAAGGATATATATTTTTTCTGTGAAACCCAATAAGTCTATTTTCTTTTTGAATGAAAGAAATATAGCCTCTAAGTAATACACACACACATACACTCCTATGTGTACATATAATATGTATCCATGCATATTATTCCTGTATTGGCCTTCATGTAAAAGAAGGCTGCTCAGTACTGGACTCCATGATCAGCAAATGCCAAACTTAGGAAAGGATCAATTCATCAGTCCACAGATACATTTAACCAGCAATGCATCAATCTTCCCCATAGATAGATCCCATCAGAGAGCCATCAGTAGCCTCAGTTGCTTCCTCCTGGCTGGTCCCCCCAAAACATTAGAGTGTTCAGTGATACCTGCCAGGTGTCCACCTGCCAGCAATGGTCTATAAATCATGACCTAATAAAAAAGGTCAGTGGACATCATGTTATGTGTGCATTTCACCTGCATAAATGCAACCAGAGGGGCTCTGGCAACCATAGAAGTGTGCCACTCAGATCCACTTTTAAGAGGACCTTTTGTGGGAAGCACAGCTGATGGCAGCTGTTGGACTTTCACATTCAAAACTGCCAATGCTGTGCTTCATCTGGACTCTTCTAGCCAACATCTGGATATGACGGGGGGACTGGGTCCCTTCTCTACCCAATGTGGGATTCCACTAACAGGCAATGTTGTGTTTGCTTGTTGACTCCTTATTGGTTTGGCTGAGATTTTCTTAGAACCTCACTATAGTCTGAGCTTTTCCTGGCCAGTCCTTCTTTCTTTCTCTCCTTGCGTAACTATCCAATCTGTGTTATGATCTGAAAGCTCTTCCTTACCACTCCTGCTCCCTTTATCTTTATCTTTCATATGTGTTTTCCCCATCAAATCTCTTGTTCATCTAGTCCCTTTTTGGTGCCTACCTTTCAGAAAATCTGAATTGATACAGCAGCCCATCAGAAAAAAAAAGATGGGGTGGTGGTGTTGGAGAAAAACAGCAACTTAAATAGTACCATCTACGAATTAGGAGTATTCACTGAATGAGCATGAGATGTAGGTATCTTGTTCCCTCAGCCAGGTCCTAATTGTTCCTTAAAGTCCTAATTTTAGTCAATAAATCTTTATGGCATTTACTCTATGCCAGACATTGTTCTAAATATTTTACTTATACTGAATTATTTGGTGTTTACATCAGCCCTGTGATTAACTACTGTTTCCATTCTGCAGATGAGAACAATGAAGCACAGAGAGATTATGTTAACTTGTCCAGTGCCAAAGAGCTATTAAGTGGCAGAGCTGGGATTTATTGCCACTGCACTGTTGCCTCTTCTGTTAGGAGCTCTTTGCTGTGCTGAGATTGCAGTATTTAAAGATAGGTATTTTTAATAAAATATGTTCATTAAACTTTATTCAATTTCTTTGCATGATACTTAGCTAAATAAATAAGAATTTCTTTGCATCAGTGAAAGGAAAGCTGACTGCACTGAATTTGTTAGTCTTCAGTATGGCAACTTCATAGAAATTGAGGTTCAGAAAGTTGTTCAGGTAATTTGCAAGAAGAACATTGATTATATATATATGAAATTATATATTATATAATTAATATCTATAATTACATATTTATAACATATAATTAATATCTATAATTATATAAAATATGTAATATATAATTATAGATATAATAGGTAATATATAATATAATATAATATGTAATTATAGATATTATATATGTTATAAATATATAATTATTTTATATATATACACATATCAGCTATTTCAAATGACAATTCCCAGATTTGCTTCATCAAGGCAAGGTCTTTCAGTGGATTTTTGTGGGGTAAGAGTGAAGAGGGTTGGTGGTATGTTCTAGTGTTGGAAAATTAATCAGAAATATATATTCCTCTTCTATTACCAACTGGAAAACTCTATTTTCAGAGGACTCATGTGACTCAACAGGACCCACTTGGATAATTTCCGTATTTTAAGGTCAACTGTACCATATAAAAAAATCTAATCACAAGAGCAGAATCCACGATATTCATGGTCAGTAAAGCAGGCAGTTCAAATTCTAAGAATATATGCATTTTCTGTGAAACCCAATAAGGCTATTTTCTTTTAGAATAAAATAAATATAGCTCTTAAGCAATACACCAATAATTGTTTAATTTAATAAGTTTCAATTCAGAAATATATATTTCTGACTAATTTTCTAACATTAGAACATACCACCAACCCTCTTCACTCCTACCCTGCAAAAATCCACTGGAAGACTGCCTGGGTGAAGCAAATCTGAATTGGCATTCAAAATAACTGATTTTTGCAGAGTGATGGATGACAATTTTCAAGTAGTTACTATGCTCTGGATAATGTTCTAGATAATGAACATGCATCCAATAATTTAAATCACACAACCACCTGTGGAGTGGTTGCCCATTTGAGAAGGAAGAAACCTGAACTAGATATATTAAATAAATTGCTCAACATCAGAGCTCGTAAGTAGCTGAGTCAAATGAAAACCAAGTCTTACCAATTAGTCTGTGTTGTTGTTATTTTAAACTGCCTGCATCAGCTAACTAGGGTTTATATTTCTGAGCTACCCCTCGCCCCCAATTATTCTTGCTTCTGTGAACTTTCTTCTTAACCATGGCAAATTATACCCACTTTAAGCTTTTCATGATGTCACAGGGACTTCTTTATGAATTAAATTACTTTAATGCCAACATTGGTGAGATTATGTGTGATATTAGATAACTACTTTTATTACTCATTCTTTTTTTCTTTCACCAATGTTTGTAAAATACCCTCTTTTTTTTTTTTTTTTTTTTTTTTTTTGACAGTCTCTCTGTCACCCAGGCTGGAGTGCAATGGCGTGATCTCAGCTCATTGCAACCTCTGCCTCCCGGGTTCAAGTGATTCTCCTGCCTCAGCCTCCCAAGTAGCTGGGATTACAGGTGAGTGCCACCACGCCCGGCTAATTTTTGTATTTTGTTTTTAGTAGAGACGAGGTTTCACCATGTTGGCCAGGCTGATCACGAACTCCTGGCCTCAGGTGATCCACCCACCTCGGCCTGCCAAAGTGCTGGGATTACAGGCGTGAGCCACCACGCCCGGCCTAAAATACCCTCTCTTTTAGGCAGATAGATAAAGGCCATTCTAAAACAAGCCCTAAGATTTCCTGCTTACTGTTGTACATATTTTTCATAATCCCCAGGACAAGGAATATGGTGGATTGTAATAGATAATACTGAGTGTCTACTTGATTGGATTGAAGGATGCAAAGTATTGATCCAGGGTGTGTTCATGAGGGTGTTGCCCAAGTAGATTAAGATTTGCATCAGTGGACTGGGAAAGGCAGACCCACCCTCAATCTGTGTCGGCACCATCTAGTCAGCTACCAGTATGACCAGAATAAAAGCAAGTAGAAGAACATGAGAGATCAGACTGGCTTAGCTTCCCAGCCTACATCTTTCTCCTGTGCTGGATGTTTGCTGCCCTTGAACATCGGACTCCCAGGTTCTTCAGCTTTGGGACTCAGACTGACTTTTTTGCTCCTCAGCTTGAAGACGGTTTATTGTGGGACCTTGTGACTGTGTAAGTTAATACTCCTGAATAAACTCTCCTTTTCAAATACATCTATCCAATCAGGTGTGGTGGCTCACGCCTGTAATCCCAGCACTTTAGGAAACCGAGGCAGGAGAATCACTTGAGGTCAGGAGTTCGAGACCAGCCTGGTCAACATGGTGAAACCCCGTCTTTACTAAAAATCCAAAAATTAGTTGGGTATGCTGGCACATGCCTGTAATCCCAGCTACTTGGGAGGCTGAGGCAGGAGAATTGCTTGAACCCAGGAGGTGGAGGTTGCAGTGAGCCGAGATTACACCATTACACTCAGCCTGGACAAAGAAGGGAGACTCCATCTCAAAATAAAGTAAAATAAAATAAAATAAAATAAGATAAGATAAGATAAAATAAAATAAAATAAAATAAACACATCTATCCTATTAGTTCTATCCCTCTAGAGAACCCTGACTAATACAGTGGATTTTGCTCTTGTGATTAGATTTTTTTATATGGCACAGTTGACATTAAAATAGGGAAATTGTCCAAGTGGGCACTATTGAGTCAAATGAGTCCTTGAAAACAGAGTTTTCCGGCTGTTAATAGAAGAGAAAGTCAGATTGGAAAGCATAAGAAGACTTTGCCACACAATTGCCAGCCTGAAGATGGAGGGGCCCAGATGATAAGGAGTGTGGGTGGCCTCTAGGAACCCTTGGCTGATAGTTAGTAAGGAAATGGAGATCTCAATTTTATAGTATCATGAAGCTGGATTTTGCTAATTGAATGAGCTTGGAAGCAGATTCTTCTCCAGAGCCTCCAGATAAGAACTTAGCCTAGTCAACACCTTGATTTCAGCCTTTAGTGCCCTCATCAGATCATAGACCCTAGCCAAGCTGTGAATGGACTTCTGACCTAAAGGACCAGTACTAATAAATGGTTGCTGTTTGGAGCCACTAAGATTATGGTAATTTATTATACTGCACTAGAGACAAATACACTCTTTATAGAGGATCATCATAGTTCTTAGTCCTGGGGATATAACATAGCCTCTGCAGTCATAGAGTTTATGTTCCGGGAGAAGGATGGGGGATGAAGAAAATGCATGAATAAATACCAATAAATAAACAGTAAAATATCAGTAAAATATCAGATGGTGGTCAGTGCTATGAAGAGAATTATAATGGGGTGATATAATTGAGAGTGTTACGGGGCTCCTTTAGATCAGTTGGTCAAGAGAAGTCTCCTTGAGGCAGTCTTATTTGAAAAGACTCGTATGACAAGAAGGTTCCAGTCAAGTTTAGTTCTGGGAGACGTGCCATCCAGGCAGATGAGGTGCCACTGCAAAGGGCTTCATGTGAGGAAGAACTTGTGATTGACAGACAGGTGGTATGGCTGGCCCCTAGATGATGGTGGTGGGGCCAGAGGAAGTTGGAGAGATGGTTAGAGTTCAGATTTGGTAGGACTTTGTATACTATGGTAAAGAATTTGAATTTGATTCTAAATGTGTTGTGCCACTGGAAGACTCTAAATAGATTATATGATTTGATTTATATTTTCAAGATTTTATACAGTGCAGAGACACATAGAAACATTTCAATAAGAAACAGAGCAAGACTTTTTTTTCCTTTTTCAAAAAGTTGAAATACTTCTCTACCTGTACATGTGTAGAACATTTTATATTTAAAGTTTTAATGCATTTTTTTTAGCTCAGGGATATTATCCTTTTATACTTTTTATATCCTCCTTTTACCCTTGTCCTTGTTATGTTTTCTATCTTCTCCTTTCTGTGTTTACTTTTTTTATTTTGAAAAAAATCAGAAGAAATTTACAGAGAACAGTATAAAAATATCTGACCAAGAATCAACATTTAACATACTGACATGTTTGCTCCAAGTTCTTATGCTTTTTAAAAGAAGGGAATGTTATGTGTTAAAGTCAAGTCCATTTTGTCCTTCATCCTTGTCTTAATTTTTTTGAAGAAGTTAAATGTATCATAGATTTTGTGTGTATCATTCTAGGCCTTTATTGATTTTTAATTTTTTTACATATACATATATGTGTAATTGTTTGGTGATTTTTAAATTAAAAACACTGTATTTTATGCATTTGTTATTTATTTATATAATGTCACTAAATTAAGTTTGTATAAAGGCTATAATAAATGTTTAAAAAAAGTTTGCCTAGGCTAATAGGAAAATGAGGACCAGTTGAGAGTCGTCTGTGGACATTCAGATGAGCAAAGACGGTAGTTTGGACAAGGGCTATGGTAGTAATGGTGAAGAGAAATGGACAGATTTGATATCTGTTTCAGAGACAGTTCTTGCTGATGGATAGGATGTGGGAGATGAGGGACCAGGAAATCTAGCTCCTAGATTTTTTTTTTTTTTTGTCTTGAGCAATTGAGAGGATGAATGACAAAAATAGAGAAGACTAGGAAAATAAGGGGTTGGATTGTGTAGAATCAAGAGGCCTATTTTGGCCATATAAAGTTTGAGTTGCCTATCAGGCATCAAGTGAATATGTCGAGTTTACAGTTAGATATGTAAGTCTGAAATTCAGAAGGAAGGTTAAAATCGGAGATAAAAATGTGGGAATGATTAGCAAAAGGAATCATACTTAGAGCCTTGAGATTACCTAAGGAGAGACCTTATATAGGCCAGAGAAAAAGGATAAGGACTGAAGTCTAGGGTACTCCAAAATTTAGAGATCAAAGAGTGGAACCTGCATAGCAGTATGAGCAGGAATAGCCAATGCATTAGAGGGAAACAGAATGGTGTGTAGGGTGCTGGAAGCCAAGAAAAGAGAGAGGAGGGAACGAGGTGTGAAATCCAGTGACTCTATGCAGCAGCTCTTTTACTTTTGATCCCCACCATGACCCTTAGAGTAGGCAACGACAGAATTATTATTTTTATTTGTGGATAAAGAGCAGCTTTGAGAGATTAAATGACTTTTCCAAGTGGCCTGGCTAATCAAGGGGCCTTCCGAGTGCCTGGTTCCTGATCCCTTTGCCTTTCCAGGGAGCACTGCAGCGACCCTGTCTCCTTCTGTTGGGTTGTATTACATTAATATCTTGGGGCCTATGACACATTTAACATTCAGTGCTTCTATAAAAAATGAATGCTGGGGTTTTATATGCTTGTGACCAGTTTTTATGGGTTTCCTGCTTCCTCATTTGATGTTAGGATGTCAACTAGCACTTCTCCTTACCCTTAGTACTCCTGCCTGCATATGACCCTGGCCTGCCTTCTGTTATTTTAAATTTGTTGAGCACTTTATAATTCACACCTGAATTCCAAATGAGTGGTAGGTACCCAAATTTTTCATAGATGATGCCAAGTGTAAATTAGTAGAGTTTTAAATATTTACAGAATGCTTGGCCCTGTTTAATTGTTAACACTGGGTCATATTAAGTGAAACAATGTTAACTTAGGGTTTTGATATTCTTGCAAAAGTGTTTAGGGTCTGTGGAAAATAATAGCCTAAATTTTCTCTATTCTGTCACAGCAAATAAATTTGTACCACGATAATCCTATAGCTAGTCCTGGAAAAGTACTGTGATTCAAGTGGAAAAGTACTTTGATTTACTCTTTGGAAAACAGTCTCTGGGATCTAACAGCCTCAGTCCCATGATTGAGAATGTCTTTCCTTTTGTTTTTCTCTGTCTGGTTTAAGGAACACTCAGTTACTGAGAAACAATAAAGAAAAAAATTTAAACAATAAAAATTAGAGGAAAGCACCAGGAAACACACACACACACACACACACACACACACACACACACACACACACATATTTGCAAGACATGAAGGTTAAGTTTACATGTACAATGACTTGGTTGATTTGGTAGTGTATAATGAAATTAAAACCATTTGTTCTAAGTGTAAACTACAGCCAAAGTTTATAAGTAAACTCAATGAACCGGGATTGTTTTTTAATGAAAAATTTTAAGATAGCAATTAGGATGTTTAGTTCTCAAAAATTTAATTCTCCTTATAAACTAAAATGGCACTTATTTGTCATCTCTCCAGTTAAACTATCTTCATGATTTTTCTGCCTATTGTAGAAGGCTGCTGGGTTACAATATTAAAGGAAAAAATGCCTTAAAATTGTATAGGATTTGAAGGCCTACTTCTTCCGTCTGTGGGGTAGTATGTATTTCATTACATGGAGAGCAAGAGAGCAAGGAAAGAGACTCACATTTATATTAATGGGAGGTAGGGCCATCTGAAGGATTTGAAGATGAGTGTATTAATTTTCTAGGATTGTATAACAAAGTACCACAGAGTGAGCAACTGAAACAACAGAAATGTATGGTCTTGCAGTTCTGGAGGTTGAAAGTCTGAGATCAAGCTGTGGGCAGAGCTGGTTCCTTCTGAAGGTTGTGAGGGAAGATCTATTCCAGGACTATCTTCTTGGCCATTTCTTTGTATGATCTTTCTTCTATGCATATCTCTATGTCCAAATCTCCTCTTCTTATAAGGACACCAGTCATATTTTATTGAGGCCACTTGTATAACTTTGTTTTAGCTTGATTACTTTTTTAAAGGCCCTACTCCACATAAGGTCACATTCTGAAGTGCTGGAGTTAGGACTTTAACATATTGATTTTGAGGGGAAACAATTCGGCCCATAACAATCAGGCATCTTTAGTTCATTAACTTATTAATTTATTGGCCTCTTATACACACACAGACACTGCACCAGGAATTGGAGGACAAGGTAGCCAATTTCTTGCCATTCTATTAAGGGAGGCAGATTTTAAACAAATAACCACAACAAAATGTACAGAGTGACATGATCAAAGGAGTACAAGGAGCTATCAGAGATGACTAGGAGTTGGCCAGATGAGGAAAATGTAGAGGGAAGTGTCTTGAAATCTTTCCTCTGAACAAACCTGAAAGGTAGAAGACCATGAGATGACGCCTCTGGGGGACTGGGTATATAGCTCAAGGCTGTTCACACAACTGGGATATCCTTTCATTTATGCTCTCTTTTTCATAGCATTTATGCATTTTATATTCTACTCTTAATATATTTATGTTGGTTTAAATACAAAAATAATCTTTTAAATTTGTTTCTATCACGGAAAAGGCCAAGCCAAAATGATTTCCTTCCTGCCACCAGGAATATATACTATTTTTAACTCCTGTTGTGTCCCCAGCAGTTCTAATTTTACCCCAGTTTGAGAGACATCCTCTTATCACCCCAAATTTTATCCTTGGATTAATCCAGAGCATCTGAGAATTGCCTTGGTTTGGACCAAATATATCGGAGCAACTAAATTAAATTTGTGGTAGTGTTGATAGATGTTTTCAAACTCCTCATTGCATACACCATAGGGATGCTACTGACAGTTCCATTGTCATGCAGTGACCCCTTTAGGAAGACTTGTGGGAAAAATAATTTATCTGAGGACTCTGGATCAGAAATATCTTTATTCCTCCAAAGTATAATGTGGCCCCTTTAACTGATCATTCTTCCTTCTTTGCTTTGGCTGCCAGGAGGCTCAAAACAAAATTACCATTTATTTATTATTTATTTATTTATTTATTTATTTATTTATTTTGAGACAGAGTCTCACTCTGTCATCCAGGCTGGAGTGCAGTGGCACGATCTCTGCTCACTGCAAGCTCTGCCTCTCGGGTTCACGCCATTCCCCTGCCTTAGCCTCCTGAATAGCTGGGCTACAGGTGCCCGCCACCATGCCTGGCTAATTTTTTTGTATATTTAGTAGAGACGGGGTTTCACCATGTTAGCCAGGATGGTCTTGATCTCCTGACTTCATGATCCACCCACCTCGGTCTCCCAACGTGCTGGGATTACAGGCGTGAGCCACCGCTCTCAGCCTGCCGTTTTATTTGTAATTAACTTGTTGGGGCTTTTACTGTTCAGAGTCTATCTAGTAACTTTTCCATTGTTCTCATCTCACCATTTTACCTTTATTATCTCTTCAGCATTATCTTGTTATTTATAATATAACAGTACTATGTGTTATTATATAGTCTATAGAGCTATATAGACTACAAAATAACATTATAAGACTATTATATTGCATCAGAATCTTTATATTAATTTTTACTTTATTGTGAGTGCAGTGGATATTGCTGTTTATATACCCATTATTGTATTTGCCCTAAGTAAACTATCCCAGTGTTCACTTAATGATGTACCTCCTTCTGTCACCCTTGATTTCAGGAACCCTGTCTCCATCTTCAGTTCTGGAGGTTCATGTAAGTTGTTTGGAGCTAATTCATGCAAAACTGGCATAGTGATTCAGGAATCCAGGTCTAAGACAGTTAGCACTTGCTAGGCCCCTGGACTCCATTCATGAATCGATCAAGCTCAGTCTAGAGACACAAGAGGGAGAAATTCTTAGGGTTCTGAGTCAGACAGTTCCTGTAACTGAAAAAGTAACCACTGGATGTCAGAGGGAAGTAAATACACTGAGTAAGGGGCAATCATAAAACTATGGAGAAACTGAGTTATAGTCTTCAGGTGAATAAATCCTGAAGTCTAGCTGGTTTCTAGGTTTCTTTTTTCCTGAGCCAAATATATTTCCTTATTATTTAAGATAGTCTGAATTTTTGTTGCTTTGTTATTGTTGTTTTCACTTAAACAAACCACCGCTGATATGGTTTGGATGTTTTGAGCCCTCCAAATCTCATGTTGAAATGTGATTCTCAGCACTGAAGTGAGTTCTCACTCTGAGTTCATGCAAGAGCTGGTTGTTTAAAAGATTCCTTCTCTTGCCATGAGACATACTGCCTCCCTTTCACCTTCTGCCAAGACTGTAAGCTTCCTGAGGCCCCCAACCAGAAGCTAAGCAGAGGCTGTTACCATGCTTATAAAGTCTGCAGAATGATGAGACAAATAAACCTCTTTTCTTTCTGAATTACCCAGCCTCAGATGTTACTTTATAGCAAAGCAGAATGGACTAACACAACCTCAGATCCTTTCAGGAGCAAGGTATAACATAAATAAATAAATCAAGACTGAAAAGTAACAGCACATGGAACAACAGTAGCCATTCATGACTACATCCGGCTCCTTTTGCCAGCCCTGCCTCTCACTGTATGCACCTCTGTGCATACACAGAGCCATCCACACTCCAGAAGGACTGGTGGTTCTCTGGATGCATCATGCCACCCCCTACCTTCTTGACTCTGCACAAGCTATTATGTACCATCACAATGTATTATTTCTGTCCATTAATGAGTCAACACAAATATCCCTTCCTAAAAAAGACCAACCTGAGCTTGCTGAGCCTGCTTACATCCATCTATATTTCTATCTGTCTGTCTATCTATCTATCTATCTATCTATCTATCTATCTATCTATCTATCTCCATCCATCCATCCATCCATCCATCTTTCCATCTATCTAATTCCTCTGCATACTGTATGTCATCTCTCCATTTCTACAGCCATGACATAGCTTTGTGGGTGGTTATGTGTCTTCCCTAGGCAGTAAATTCCTTGAGGGCAGGCACCAGGTCTCTTCACCTTGGCATCATGACTGCCTAGTATAGTGCCTGCCACATAGCAGCTTCTCAATCCATTTGCATACAATTTGTTGTCTTTCAAAGTAAGCATCTGGAAACTGAGAAATAAGAAGGAATTGGGTTCTTTGGTGACAGAAGTTTGATCCCAGAGAACAACTTCATGTATTACTTTGGAAAGAGCTCAGAAAATCTGGGGATAGATTCTATAATTTCCGAGTATTAGAACTAGAAAGGCTTTTAATATAAACTTCTCATTTTCTACATAGGGAAACTGAGACCCAGAGAAATGAGATGACTAGCCCAAGGTTGCTTAGCTTATTAGACTTGGGACAGGACAAGAACCCAAGTCCTCTTCCTCCCAGACTGCTGTTTATTGGCTACTTTTCCACTGTCTTGCATGCTCAACTCTTTGTGTGACCTTGGTTTGAGTCACTTAGTCCTCACTAACTCCTTTTTTCTCCATTGCAAGAATGGAATTATTCCTACTAAATCGTTGGGTAGAACCAAATGATGTAAACACGTGAAAATACTTTAAGCATCATTAAAATACAATGTTTTGTCTTAGGATACTTTTCAACCCTGTGTACTATGCAGAAAAAAACCATTCATTCTCCGTGGTGACAGGAAATATTGTAGAATCTTACAATTGGCAGGCCTACAAAGAGTAAAATTCAAGGCATTACAGACAGCATCTTTTTTTCATTTGTTTTAACAACAAATGTTTCATTTTAATAATCTGTGACAAGATGTTTAGCTAATAAGAAAAGCCTGGTAAGTATATCGGGTAAAAACAAATATAGTCAGCACTGTAGTCCTTTCCTAAAGTGCTTTGCTGTTAACCCTTTTGTCAAGTAGGGCGTCAGTACTGCTGGGCAGGCTCATGTGAGATTTGCCAACCTTGGAGATTTCTGAAGAGTTGAAGTCAAATGGGGTTGTTTATTTCAGTGCTACTCAATGTGCCTAGTTTATGCATAAGAAACTTAATTTTTTTTTTAAAAAAGGCTAGAATATGGAATATTTGGGGGTTTGTGAGGTCATGAGCATGAAATGAAAGGCATATCAAACCAGCTATTTTCCATTCTATCACCTCAAGCTTGCTCTTACAAATGTTTATTTAGATAATTTAAGCAGTTTTTATTTATCATTATGAACTATGTGTTCTAAGTACAATGCTACATGTTGGAGAGGTAGAGGGGAGAATTAAACCAACTGGGTTCCTCCCTAACCACAGCTATAGTCCCTTGAGGAAAATACATGAACAGGTAATGATATGTATTAAGGGAAGTACAAAGTCCTATAGGAGAACTCGGCTGGACCCTCCATTATTTCCAGGGATTGACTGAAATATCAGAGTGTACCTCTGGGCTAGTTTTTAAGTCTGACAGTCAGTCACTCTCATTTGCAGTTTAATTTCAACTTTCCAGTTCTAAACTTTTCAGGATGCTTTATTTGTCCTATGCCTATATTTAATAATAATGATAGCAAAATAGCTACTACTTAATAAGTACTGTGTGATACGTTCTAAATAGCATCTTACACAAATACTTATGTTTAGTTTAACCCTTCAAATAACTCTAGTTTCTATTAGGAAACTGAATCCAAAGTAAGTCTTTTGTAACTTGGTTGCTAATTCTTCATACAAATTTCTTCTGCTCATCTAAATTATTTTGGTCAGTCTTCTTAGTCAAATTTTCCCTATTAATGTGTATTTGTATAATTGGAGGTTGATGATGATGACATTAACTCATGTTTATTGGTGCTTACTGTTTTGCTAGACACAAGGCTAAACTCTTCACAAAGCATCTTTTCATTTAATTGGTACAAAAACCTTATGAAGTAGGTCTAATTTTTCTCCATTTTTGACAGATGAGGAAATGGAGGCCCAGAGAAGTTCAATTTTCCTGATAGATACACAACTACTTAGTGAGAGACCTGGAATAAAATCTGTATCCTCCCATATGCTAAGCTTGAAAATTGAATGCCGTGCTACTTGAATACTACGCTACTTCTTTTGAAGTCTCATGGTATTCCGCAGTCGAAAGATGCTACCCATGAACAGATGATTTTATATGTCTCCTAGAAGACCTTCATGTAGAACTCTGCCTAGACTGCCCTTTCTAGTTTCGCCACTTGACTGACTCCATTGTTTGTGTTTTCTTAATTGTCATTAGGCTTCCAGTTAATCACAGTCCATTGTTCACATAGATTTATCACGTCTCCCTCCCAAACTCTTGAAATGTTGGCAGGTAAGTACAGATATTGTTCTGCAAGAACAAAAAGAATAGTAGGAGAGACAATAATGAATGGAATGGCTCAACCACTTTTCTGAAGATAGGAAACAGATGCAGGCATGGCAAGCAACTTAGCAGAGTGGAGAAAGTACCTCCTTAAATGCCTGCAGATGACTTGCCCATGGAGCCTGAGAAGCTCTGCAAGAAGAGTATAGGATCAGTGGAAGGCTGGAGGGACAGGCTCAAATAGGGTGACTGGCAGACCCCTGAGGGTGCAGCTTCCTCCCAGCCTTTCCTAGCCAGAAGGTGGTTACATCCTTGCCTTTTACTGTCACACTGGAGAAAAGTCATTTGTTGGAGAATAAACTAGTGGGACTGTGGTCTCAGGGACACCAACATCTGGGGAGAGCAAGGTAGTGTGGCATGGGGTTAAATGGGATTAAAGAAAATCTATATAACAAATTCAGAGACACTCAGCACCCTTCCCCCATTGCTTTAGAAGGCCAACAGCCAGACATATGTCCTATTCTTCACCTTCTACGGCAGCAGATTGGAAGGTCATTTTGTGTAGAAATGAAGTGGGCCCAGAGACATTTTTAGAGACAGACATGTGTAGCTCTCCATGAGGAAGGATGGCTTGCCCTTTCATTACTATCAGTAAAACCCAGCAATTAAGTATCTGCCCATGCTTACAGTGTTCAGATAAAACACTTGGTGCTTCACTCTGAAAAAACAAGTGGACAATCCCGGATAACTGGGTATTCTGAGGAAGGCTTTCCACATGAAAGAGCCGAAAACACGCAAAAGATCAACCGATGAAAGAAACGAATCTTTTTTTTTTTTTTTTGAGACGGAGTCTCGCTGTCTCCCAGGCTGGAGTGCAGTGAGTGGCTGCCATCTCAGCTCACTGCAAGCTCCGCCTCCCGGGTTCACGCCATTCTCCTGCCTCAGCCTCCTGAGTAGCTAGGACTACAGGCGCCCGCCACCATGCCAGGCTATTTTTTTTTTTTTTTTTTGTATTTTTAGTAGAGACGGGGTTTCACAGTGTTAGCCAGGATGGTCTTGATCTCCTGACCTTGTGATCTGCCCACCTCGGCCTCCCAAAGTGCTGGGGTTACAGGCGTGAGCCACCGCGCCTGAAAGAAACGAATCAACAAAAACAACAAGGAAAAGGAATTCAGTGAAATAGAGACAATGTTGGGAACAGAGGAAAACTTTTAAAAAGCTGCCACTAATAACTTCAGAAAGACAAGAAAATTTGTTGCATCTTTAGAATAACAACAGGAAGCTAGGGAAAAAGAAACATCAGAGCAATAAAGAGCTGTTGGGGAAAATATTTTTATTTCATACCCCAGAAAAGAAATTTAAAAGTGCATACAATTTTGGAAAATAACTGTGTTGAAAAACAAGAGGAATAATGATGAATAAGAAGGAAGGAAAGAAAATTAGAATCTCAATCTGGGAAGCTTCACCTCTAAACATTAGGAGTTTCAGAAAGAGAAGATACAGAAAAAGGAAAGGATAAGATAATCAAATGAATAATGTAGGAATATCTGTCACAGCTGAAATACGTGAGCTTCTACACTGATGGGTTCCCTGATTGCTCAGCACACTGTACACAAGAAGACCCTAGATGAATTATTTGAGATGAAAGAGAGAGGGAGGGATGGCGGGGGGAGAGAGAGAGACAGAGAGAGAGAGAGAGAGAGGAAATTCAGAATGGCTTCTGAATGTCGAAGCATTCAGCAACACTGAATGCTAGAACAAAAAAAGCAATGTTTTCAAAACTTGGAGGGATAATTATTTTCAACCTACTATTCAATACTAAGCCAAATTATCGATTTAGGGTATACCGTAGTGTATAGACATTTTCTGACAAGAAAAACTCAAATGTTTTACCCACTCCACATATTTTCTTAGGAAGCAACTGAAGAATGTTCTTTATAAAATGAGGGAGTCAATCAAGGAAGAGAAAGATGTGGTATTAAGAAACCAGGCCATGTAATGCCTGGGGTAGAGGAGGGTAGAGAAAAGAAGGCTTAGCATGAAAGCCAGGTAGCTGGCCTGGAGATCAAAGGGTCCACAATAGGAGCAGAAGAACTGTAGGCTGTGGGAGAAAGGGTGCAGGATGGGTGGGTCGAAGAAGGGAGGGCAGGAGGCAGAAATGGATAGAGTGTTTGAAACTGTAGCCCAGCAAGTGCAAAAATTACTGGTAAGTTTTAAAAGATCTGTTGGAGCATTTAGGACAAAAGTAATAGTAAGTATGTTTAAAAAATGAAGAGAAACCGGAATGTATTAAGAACCCAAGGAAAAACAATAAGTTCTAGGAGAAGGAATATGTAATTATGGTACATTACATGGTTCAGTAATAAACAACATTTATATACTCATAATGATGCCCCCAGTATTTGATATATAATTAAATTAGGGATGTTGGTTGAGGATGGCATAAGAAAGCTAACCCCTTAACTTCTGTAATGGGAAGTTAACACAAAAGACTGAAAATTTATGAAACAAGATTTCGCAGTATAAGCATCTTATTTAAAGATAGGGAAACAATTACCAGGAGAAGTAGGTAAAACAATTGAAAGAGGTTGGCTCTGGGGAGCAGGACTGGGGTTTTGATGGTGACTGGGGCAGGAGATTACCATTTTCTCAGTATAATCTAGTTTATTTTATTTAAGAAAAAAAGAACATTTATTATTTAGATGAAATAAGCAACCTGTATTAAAAATCATGCTTCCTGTGCAGCTTTTCTTGATGCCTTCCATGCAATCAAAATTACTTGTCTTCCCCTCTTCTCCCACTCCAAATCACCCTCCTCATTTTGTACTCATCCGGATTATATGACCTATTTTGCTAGTTTCATTTATTTATGATCTGGCATTTGAGACTAGATGATGAGTTATTTGAGTGTAGGGGCTATGTCAAAGGTTTCCAAAATTGTCTTGGTTCATGTTGCCTTTATTGTCTCAGTAATGTTTTGATGGGGCCCGTAGTCTAAAATAAACACCTAATGGGTCTGTTTATTAGGTAATTAGGTCCAAACAACAACTTAAGATATCTTCTCTAAGTGTTTTAGTAAGGAGCACCAGCAATTTACAGCACATGTTGTTCATATCAGAGAGGTCCCAGTTGGTGTTCCTCAAATAAGACAAACTAACTTCCCCAAAAAAAGAGTTGCTTAAATTGCTAACCACAATAATAGTGAAAATTTAAAATGAAAGAAAAAAAGACTAATCCAGAATTCTGCCAGTGAAAAACATCACCTGTTTTCACTTCCACATTTCTATCTAGCTTTTTCCATATGCAGAAAATTACATATTTTTACATATAATCAGTAAAGATGTAATTTTGTGTCATATTTTCTCAAGACTTTCAGACACAGCTTTCTTTGCCAGTACGTGGTCTTCATAATGGTCATTTTCAACAGCCATGTTATATTTCATCAGATTTTAGTGACTATTGAAACATTTCCCTATGAATGGATATATTGTTTGATTCTTTCTTCCTCTACAATTAACATCTTCCTACACATTTCTCTATTTTTCTTTGTAATTATTTACCTCCGTTATTTTCTGGTGGAGGCTAAAATGGGTATGAATTTTTAGAGTATAGGAATCTTAAAACAGGGAGAGAAGTTGCTTTGTTAAACCTCAAACTTAAGGCAGGGACACCCTCTAAAGCCATACGCCTCTTCTTGACTCCTTTCTATAAATTTCACTTTCTCACAAGAAAGTTTATCCAACTGCTGGCCAATGCAAATTTCTAAAACTCAGAGTTTCTTGAGCTCCACACAGCATCATTTACTTGACTTGCTGGCCCTCATTCTGTCCTCAGGAGCCATATGAAACAAGTATGTTTTCTTCCTGCACGTGATAGCCTTTCAAATATTTGAGGATGATGATCATGGACAGGTTGACCTTTGTACAATCTTTTGACTAAGGTATTCCCAGTCTCTGACTGTGAATCCTCCCACACAATCACCTTTGCCATTTTCTGCCCCAGTTACCCAAACTTCTTCCATTCCTGCCAAACATCCACAGCTCCCCCAATCTCCTCCGTGGGCTGTCCCTTTAGATCTATGCCACTATATCCTGTTACATCAAAGATGCCATCAATTGTAAGATGCAATATGGTTTTTAATTTTTTTTTTTTACTAAGAAACAAAAACCACTGCCAATTAAACTCTGACATGATATCAATTGTAAAGCACACCTCATTTTCCGAGATAATAAAATATGAAAAAAATGTGTCTTAGAATCAATGACACACAGGAAGGCAATTGTTTCTTTTGTTTTTTAATTTTTTTATTTCCATAGGTTCTTGGGGAACAGGTGGTATTTGGTTATGTGAGTAATTTCTTTAGTGGTGATTTGTGAGATTTTGGTGCACTCATCACCTGTGCAGTATACACTGAACCCAATTTGTAGTCTTTATCCTTTACCTTCTTCCCACCCTTTCCCTCTGTGTCCCCAAAGTCCACTGTGGCATGGCTTTGCAACTTCATAGCTTAGCTCCCTCTTATTAGTGAGAACATATGATGTTTAGTTTTCCATTAATGGCAGTTGTTTCATCTCTTCCAGTTTGTACCTTGTGAGTGAGTCCCTGGGTTGGGGGTGGTTGCTGGTGTGTGTGTGTGTGTGTGTGTGTGTGTGTGTAGTATGTGTTGCAAAGGTGTGTTCATCCATCCTATAGATAACAATGTAGTTCTATTCCAATAATCATTTATAGTAAGAATAATTGCAAAGTCATAACTCAGGAATGGAGAAATTGCAGTTAAAGCACTGATGATGAGTATTGAAATCAGCTTAAAAGTAGAGAAGATCTGAAAAACTATTGAATTTATGGTCACATCTTCAAATGCAAATGGCATAAGCTTTCACAATGTCACAGTAATAATTTAACAAATTCAGGATGGGGTAGAGAGAAGATGTGTCTGTTGGGAAGTATAAGAATTCTAATATTCTCATGTCAAATAATCCATGAATGGTATGTAAATTTGAAGCCTAGTTTAAAAACATAATGACCCCAGCCTCTTAGTAAATTCACAGCCATATTCATGCCTTTAAATTTGGCAATCTAGAGGGGTCTTTTAAGAATTGATATTTCTTACTGGGAAGAAAATTGAATATTTTTTAGTGATTTATTGAATTCTACATGATTTATACTTTACTGTAAATTCAAATAAAAGTAATTAATACTTTTATTAATGGTAGCACTTATAGTACAATCCATTAAACATTTTTATTTCTAAGTTTTCTAAAGTACAGTTGATTCAAGAATTCATGGTTGGTGTGTTCTATAAAGTCACTAGGAAAACCGAATTAGAGAATACTCAACCATTGTTCCTGGGGGAAATTATGTTTCAGGTTAGGTTCCTTCGAGCCTCTGATCACAGCATCTTCATCAACTGATCATTGCAAAATTGTGTGTTTTATGTGTGTTTCTGTTTAAAGGCACCTTATTTAATATATATTGTTGACTCATTTAAATCGAACCCGCGACTGATGGCATTGTGATTCATGACTGAATTGAGCTTATCCAACACTTGTATTTTCTCACATCATAGCTTCTTGCACTTTGGAAAACTAGACGGAACTTCAGCATTATGCTTCGAAACCACTGTAACCTGTAAAATCACCAACATGAAGCACAAAAATGGGAATTACATGGCACAAAATAGACTGTGCAAAGGATACTTATTTACAGTATAAGTACTGAAACCAAATGGCAGGACATCACCTGGTTTGACTTAGCTGGGAATGTGTATGTCAGGTGACTCAAATTTCTGCTACCGTGTCCATGTCTGTGAATGGCCACAAAAGCTCCAGTAGTATTGATTTTGGGATTACAAACAAATTTTAGCATGTAGGCAAATTCACAAATATGGAATCCACAAATAATGAGGATACACTGTATCTCTAATAAGGACTTCTTTCACCCTTCTTTCCCCTTTTCCTCCCTAACTTCATACCTGTTCTGACATCTTCTTATCCATAGAGAGATGTCCGAAATTGTATGAAGAAAGAATTGACAAACACTATGATTGGGTGGTGGAATTTTTAATTTGTATTTGAAAACAAAAATATAACAGTATACATTGTAACACATATAATGAAGTCATTATTGTTAAAACATTGATATTAAACTTTATTATTACATATTACAAAAAATAAAATATAGTAAAACTTTTCGTTTGTTTACCACAATGATATTTGTGCTGTTTTTTTCCGTGCTATAATTCAATCTTTCATTAGGAGGTAAGGAAATAGGTGGTCATACACTGCTGATTTTAGTGTAAATTAGCACATTTTGGGGGGGAAGAAAAATGTCAATGATTTTCATTTCATTCATTAATTCCATTTAGGAATTTTACCCATGGAAATAATCCCCCCAAATTTATTAATAATATTATTATTGTTAATAGTTGTAAACATATAAATCAATTCAACAGAACATCAACAAGAGCTCAGAAAAAGGAAATACAGCTTTTAGAAATCATGTTCTTTAAGAATTTGGATGACATTGTTAATGTAATGACAGATAAAATACTATACATGCAGATACAGATGTTAAAAAGACTTGAAGGGCTGGAAGAGGTAGCTCATGACTGTAATCCTGGCACTTTGGCAGGCTGAGGCAGGTGGATCATCTGAGCCCAGGAGTTTGAGACCAGCCTGGGAAACATGGCGAAACCCTGTCTCTACAAAAAATAAAGAAATTAGCAGGGCATTGTGGTGTGCGCCTGTAATCCTGAGGTGGGAGAATCGCTTGAGCCCAAGGGATGGAGGTTGCATGCAGTGAGCTGTGATCTCACCACTGCACTCCAGCGAGAGAGGCGGAGGGAGAGAGAGAGAGAGGAAGTGGAAGAGGAAGAGGAAGAAGGAGGAGGAAGAGGAACAATGGAGGGAGAGAGGGAGGGAAGGAAAGGAGGAAGTAAAGAAAGATTTGAAGAATGTATAGCTAAAATGTCAGCAGTGATTGTGTCTGGGAGACAGGGTTCTAGGTAAGTTTCATTTAAAAACTATTTGTAGGTATGATTCACCATTTCTACAGTAAATATGTACTACTTTATAAAAATTGATAAAATTATTTTAAAATATACTTGGCCCCTCAAGGAAACATCATGATAATGGTATAATTCACACAAACATTGTTTTTCTGTTGTTGTCATGATTTTTCTTTAATTTTTTTCTTAAATTCTGGGGTACATGTGCAGGATGTGCAGGTTTGTTACATAGGTAAACGTGTGCCATGGTGGTTTGCTGCACTTATCAATCTGTAACCTAGGTATTAAGCCTAGCATGCATTAGCTATTTTTTCAGGCAATACCATTCAGGACATATGTAAGGGCAAAGATTTCATGATGAGATTGCCAAAAGCAATTACAACAAAAGCAAAAATTGACAAATGGAATATAATTATACTAAAGAGCTTCTGCACAGTGAAAGAAACTATCATCAGAGCAAAAAGGCAACCTACAGAGTGTAGGTGAAAATTTTTGCAATCTATCCATCTGACAAAGGTCTCACATCCAGAATCTACAAGGAACTTAACCAAATTTACAAGGAAAAACAACCCCATTAAAAAGGACATAAACTGACACTTCTCAAAAGAAGACATTCATGCGGCCAACAAACATGAAAAAAAAGCCCAACATCACTGGTCATTAGAGAAATGCAAATCAAAACCACAATGAGATGCCATCTCATGCCAGTCAGGATGGCAATTGCTGTCATCATTTTTGTTGTTGTTGTAGTTATTTTTTGAGGACCTTGTACTTGTTTGGCACTCTCATAAATATTGTATCATTTAAAGTAATTTGTAATACAATCTTATAAGGCAGATTTATTTATATTCAATTTATGGATGAGAGTACCAGAGAGATTAAACACATAATCCAAGGTTCTCCAATTAATTAAGGTCCCCCCAATTAAATCCAGAGTCCAGATTTAAACACAAACCTTCCCACTTTCACCTACAAATGACAATGTCAGAGTTGGAAAGCCATTGTTCTGCAGAGACTAGTAGAGCAATCTACCATTTTATTGCCCAAAAAAAGACATTTTCTATAATGTAATTTATTTGAACCTCACAACAATCCAATGACTAAATGAAAGTACTACTAAAGATGGTTCTTTATATATAATGAGAAGTTATTCCAATTAGGAAATTATGATGTTCAATATATCATTCATTCATTGATCCTACATGTTCCTGTCATGTTCCTAAAACATGCCAGGCATTGTTCTAGTCACCGGTGATGTTAGCAATTAACAAAACAAGTTGCTTACACTGATGAAGCTTTCCTTCTTGTTTGGAGAGACTTTGCCCTAAAAGCAAAAATGGGAAAGGACTTTCCCAGTTTTATGATTCTTCTATTTCTGGGTAAGGGGCTTTGAGCAGTGTGGTTAACTTTGTCCTCAGTTGGAGAAGTTGGAGGAGGAATACTTTTTGGAGACTCAAGTGTGCATGGAAAATCAAGGCCTTAAATTGGAGATGCCTATTAAATATCTTATGAGGATGTTAAGCAGGAAGTTACATTTTTGAGTATGAAGTTTAGGTAAGAGGTCATGTGTGGAGATATAAATTTGGGAGACATTGGCTTATATGTGGTACTTAAGTCATAGAATTATATGCAATTATATAGGGAGATGGTGCCCTGAAGCACACCAACATTTAGACGAGTGGAAGATTTGAAGGCACCGAAAGGGACTGAAAAAAATAAATAAATAAAGATAGAAATCCAGAGAAGTGTGGTGCTATGGAAATCATTTACTGTAGAACTTGGATTAGAATGCAGTTCTGATTCCTAGTGTTTGTACCATTCTCCAGTTACTGAAGATTTTAGTATGCTTTTTTCTTTTTATGCTTACAATTTTGTCTCTAAAAGAGTTATTTAAATAATAATTGAAGTGGTAGATTTGCCAGATGGTAATTGCTAAGATGACTTTCTTGACTCTCTTAAGTCTTTTGGGCACAAGTCCAGTTTTCTGTAACCTTCAAACATATGTGTAAATAGTTCAGTGAGTTCATTATCAAACTCCCTGAACAGAAAAGCATGATATCATCCAGAAGCCAATTCTCACTTTAAGGTAAATGGAGCAATGAACCATTTACCTTAAAGGACCTTCACAAGTAGATTCATCTAGCTGTAATGTCCTTCAAAATTCACACTTTGTTTTTTTATAATTCTTGCTTTTCCATAAAGGTAAAACCATTGCGTAATAAATTGAACTAATTTTCAATGAAGTGTGTTTTTATACCTGCATATGCTCATCTGTGCACCACCCAGATTAAGAAATACAAATTTTCCAATACCTCGCAGCCACTTCCATGCCCTTTCCCAGTCAATGCCAACACTCTTCACTTTCCTCCATCACTATTCTGATTTCAATTTCTATTAGCTACATTTACCTGATCTTGAACTCCATATAAATGAAATTAAACAGTATTTTTTTCCTTTGTTTCTGGCTTCTTTCATGTAATGTGATGCCTGTGAGATATGTGGTAGTAGTTTGTTCTTTTAAAAATCTTTCTGTAATATTTCATTTTATGAATATACCACAATTTATGTGTACCTTCTGCTGATGAGGGACATTTGGGTTGTTTCCAGTGTTTGACTATTATGAATGAAACAGCTATCGTGAACACACCACTCATTTCTCCTGGTTATATGCTTGGGAGTGAATTGGTGGATGTATAAACGCATTTAGGAGTGGAATTACTAAGCCATAACATAGGCATTTGTGTTTTTCTTTTATTCCAGTCTCTAAAAAATACAAATTAAAATAATGTGTCATTTATTGCTTATGAAGTTAGGAAATATTTCAGTATGTAGACTACCATTTTCTGTTCTCACCTTCACACACTGCTGGTTGAAGTATGAATTGGTATATTCTTTTTTAGAAAGTATTTTGCCTTTAAATTTTTTATACTACTTGACCCAGGAGTCTTTTCTCCTTTTAATTTTTTAGAACCCATCCCAAGAAAATAATCATAAATATTGTTAAACGTTTTGAAACAAGATATTTACTGGACAACTATTTGTAGTAGAAAAAACAATGACAATGATCTATGTCCATCAATAAGGAATACTTGAAGTAAATTATGTAAGAACCCCTCAATGAAATATTACATTTTATCTATGTAGGTATCAATAAAATGTGATTTAGCATTTTACCAGTTGTATATCAATAAAGTTTGACTTTTTTTCTATGAACAAGTTTATAACAATGTAGAAATATGGTTTGCTACAATGCTAAATGTTAAAAGTAGAACATATGTTTGAAGCTTGAACATAACTTTGGATATGGAAGAAACATCTCCCAGGAAGAAATGTCAACAAATTGCTAGTGCTGACCAACAGAATGAGAAATTGCTGGGTGATTATTCCCTTTACTCTATTTTTAAAAATTTCTGAAATGTTTAGTCCAGTTGTATTTGTGTGATTGGCTGCCTTTACTGGTCATTTGAGATGAACACTGATTATCCACCTAATAAGTACTTTTTAGTTCAATACTTACCACAGATGGTGGGACCTGGGTGGAACCAAGGTTTCCTAATGCTTCTTAAGAATTTCTTTTTTCCTAATACGCTTCCCAGTGATAACATCATTTCTTGTTGTTGTGTTTTGCATAGACATAATATTTTTACCATTTGCAACAAACAACTGGTTTTGGTATTTTCAAACCAAACTAGTTTCTTAGGGCTGCCAAAACAAAGTACTACAAACTGGGTAAAACAACAATTTTACTCTCTCACAGGTCTGGAGGCTAGAAGGTTGAAATCAAGGTATTAGCAGAGCCATGTTTCCTATGAAGGCTGAAGGTAAGGAATTTCCTTGACCCTTTCAGCTTCTAGTGGGTCCTGGGGTTATTTGGCTTGTGGCAACATAACTCCAATCTCTGTCTCTCTATTTTCACATGGTCTTTTCCCTGAGTGTTTCTCTGTGTCCTCCCTTCTTATAAAGACACCAGTTTTTGGACAAAGGATCTACCCTATATCCAGGATAATTTCATCTTGAGATCCTGAATTAATTACATCTTCAAAGACACTATTTAAAAATATCACATTCTGAGGTTCTGTGTAGACATGAAATTTGAAGGAACACTATTTAATACACTATGAACAGTAACAGCAATATTATCAACAATATGTCTTGTGATTTTTAAGTCCTTAAGCTTAATATACCTAATAAATATAACAACAGTTTCCTTAAATATATTGCCTTCTTTGTAAAAGGTGAGTGGAACCCCAAATTTTTAATAGTGTGATTTTGAGAAGTAGGAGCCAGAAAAGGTTAAGGAATCATATAGTCTGAGATGCTTCAGGCTCTGATTTTGTAATGCTTTGGGAAGACGCATGTATCTCCACAAGAGATGAGATCTGAAAAGGTTAAGGGTTGTGTCTAATGTGAACTTACTGGAAAAACAGGAAATGAATGAGGCGCCTGAACATCGAACAGAGATTTTGTTCTTTGCCATTTCTCTTCATGATGTAGAAATTCCAGTAATCCATTATCCACACTAAATCCTTTAGTAGGATGATGTGAATTGCTGTGCCTCATGACTCTTCCATTGGTAGTGGGAATTGTTTTCCCAGCAATTGAGACCTCTAAATTCTGATATTTTTGTTGAGGGAAATTCCAAAAGCACTTACTGTAAAATGAACATGCAGGGGTGAGTTTCTGGCAATTGGTCTTTCCACAGTGTTTTATAGTCGTGTAAAATAGATGTAACAAAGGAAGCCTTTGGACCACAAGGGTCTTTTATCCTGACTAAGCAGCAACACCAGTGTTTAGGACAATACCAGAGAGAGAAGAGTGACATTCAGTTACTTATTTATTTAGAAAATATTTATTGAACACCTATGTACCATTCCCTGGGCTATGTGTTGGGAATACCACAGTGATCCAAACAGTGCACCTTCTTTCAAGGAAATCTGGGGTCTTATGGAGCAGACGAACAAGTAAACAGGCATTCAGAGTACAGGGAAGGATATGGGATAGGTGGCATAGGGAAGTGCAAGATACAAGCAATTATGGACCACCATAGCAGTTTAAAAGAATCAGCACCTAATGTAATCTATGTGTGGTGGTGGTGGTGGGGTATCATAAAGTTCTTGGTTGAAGCGTCAACTAAGCAGAGATCTGTAGGGTGAACTCAAACAGGTCTTCGTCATAAGAGGAGTGAAATAATGTATTCATGGTTAAGTTCTTGGTCGAAGCGTCAACTAAGCAGAGATCTGTAGGGTGAACTTAAACAGATCTTTGTCATAAGAGGAGTGAAATAATGTATTCATGGTCTTCCATGCTTATCAGAAGAGTCTTATTTCCACTTTTCTTTCTATAACTACAGTTTCAATCAATAGGGGAATGCATCAGCCTTTGTATGAGGAACCACAAATTTAGGCAATTGACACCCAGGGTATATTCTATGACGCATTGTTTGGAAGAATGCCTCGTGATCAGTTATCTCCATGTATTAATAGTAGGAGTTCATCTAATGCTGATTAATAACAACAACAAGGATTTATTAGGGGCAGCCAGAACTTGAGATATTTGATGAATCTAGGGTTTTATTTTAAAGTCAAAATAACTGAAGCCTCATATAAGAGAGTTTGTAATGAAGCTTGTGTCTTGTAAGTATAGCTTATGTATTCTAAGTTTTTTGTGTATATGTATGTAGAAGCTTAGATTACCTTTTTAAAATAAACGAACAATGGTGCAAAATTGACCATTTGAACATTAAGTTAATTTTTTAATTACATGGAATATTATAAATGCGGAGAAAGCAAAAATAAATATGACAAATATTACCACCTTGCTATGTCAAATCTTAATATTTTTGAAATATTTGCTTCAAATACTATTTATTAAGAAGTAAATAATCAGAAGTACAGTTAAACCCCTCTGTGTTTCTTTTCCCTCCTGTTTGATGTTCTCATTCATCAGAGATAATTGCCGAATCCCATTAGAATGTTATTGTGAATTGGGTGTTTATCATTACCTAATTGCTCACCATAATCTATTCTTCTCTTCTTTGGAACAGGTAAATCTTTTTTTTTTTTTTTTTTTTTTTGAGACGGAGTCTTGCTCTGTCGCCCAGGCTGGAGTGCAGTGGCCGGATCTCAGCTCACTGCAAGCTCCGCCTCCCGGGTTTTTACGCCATTCTCCTGCCTCAGCCTCCCAAGTAGCTGGGACTACAGGCGCCCGCCACCTCGCCCGGCTAGTTTTTTGTATTTTTAGTAGAGACGGGGTTTCACCATGTTAGCCAGGATGGTCTCGATCTCCTGATCTTGTGATCCGCCCGTCTCGGCCTCCCAAAGTGCTGGGATTACAGGCTTGAGCCACTGCGCCCGGCCTGGAACAGGTAAATCTTGATTTTAAAAGGAAAGAGTATGTTTCCCAGTTGCCCTCGCAATGCTGTAGTACCATGATTTGGCCATTAAGATTGGGTAGTAGTGTTGTATATAACTAAAAGGAAATCTCCTTAGAAATAAAGAAAAACATCTCCTTTGCCTGTTTCTCCATCCTGCCACTGGAACTTTGATATAATGGTTAGAGTTATAGCAAGCATCTAGGATCCTAGGATGAAAGACATTGTCTGACAAGGGCAGAGATACAGATGGAAGAATGCTGGGACTGATTTTCTTGTGGGTTGGCCATATATAAACCTTAGATGGTCTATCTCTCTGCATGTCTTTTACCTGAGAGAAAAACAGGCTGTCATGTTTGTTGTTATTTCTTCAGTCTTTATGTCTAGCAATTAAACTTAAAACTAGCATTGTAACTATTCTAACCTATCGGTATTAATAGTGTATTTTTCAAATTTAAATATATCAACATTCTATTTTTAACATTTGAATTTTGTTACATTTTGAGATTTATTCATTTTAACATATCTAGTTCTAGTTCATTTTTATTTTGTTTATAACATTATACAATTTAATAATTTTTCTGTTGGTGAACATTTAAGTGGTTTCTAACATCTTATTACAAACATGATGTGATAAACATTTTTAAAGAGATGGTTATTTTTACACTTATGCTAGAATTTCTTATTGAGTTTGTATATAATGAGTTAATATAATGTATCTTTAGAAGCATTCAAATTAAGTGAAGAAATAAAATAAAGCTGCTTCTTTTTGACTTCCATTTGAGGCCCTAGACAATGCAATAAGGAAAGAAATAAGAAGTATAAAATTAGAAATGAATAAATTATTATTTCTCCCAGTAAAATTTTCTCATAGAAACCCAAAGATAATTTATAGAACTATTTAGAACTTTTTTAGAAGTTCAGCAAGACTTCTAGATACAAGATCTATATATTTTGTTTGTATATGTATGTATATAGTTTATATATTATTTACTGTAGAGATAACACATTCTTCACTTCTTATTTGCCTAGGTTTTCCATGTACCTATCATTAATTGATTCTAAAAGTCACAAAGTACAATCATTTTTTCAGTATAGTCAGATAAATTCAGGCAATATATCACGCGTGGAGGTGTGTGGAATAATTAGACAGAAAGAGACAGATTTGTTTTCTTTGAAGCCTTACATCTTTGTGAGCAGCTGTTGACTGGGGACATCCTTTACCATCATCATGAGAATTACCTTACCTTTGCATCTCTCCTGGGTTGGAGTTCAGGGTAGTTTTTCATTCCTTGCTTTCTCTTTTTAGGTTAATGTCTTTGTTTGGTAGAACATAACCCTCATCTTCTTTCTGAATAAGAATACATGGCATGAACACAAGGAAAAGAACAACAGACACTGGGTCTATTTGAGAGTGGGGGGCACGAGGAGTGAGAGGAGCAGAAAAAAATGACTATTGGATACTAGGCTTAATACTTGGGTGATGAAATAATCTGTACAACAAACTCTCATGACATGAGATTATGTATATAACAAACTTTCACATGTACCCCCAAACCTAAAATAAAAGTTTAAAAAAGAAAGAATTCATGGCAGGTAATTTTTAAAGATATTGCCAGTTTGGAAAATTCTTCTTTCGACCTTCACATTTGGTTGATGGTTTGCCCTAGTATAGACTTCTAAGTTTAAAATCACTACCCCTCTCTTCACACTTGAAGATATTTCTCCATTGTCTTGTAGAATCTGGTGTTCCTGTGAAAAAGTTCAGTGCCACTCTCATACATGAGTGTATAAAATTGTATGCTTTTCTCCTCTATGGACCCTAAGTCTTTTATTTACCTTCACTGTTCTAATATTTCGTAATACTATGCCCTGGTGAGGGTTTGTTTTTGTTTCTTGTGTTCAGAGTGTACTAGACTCTGAATGGGGTCTTTTAATCTCTAGATCCATATCCTTTAATCATGGGAAATTCTTGTACTGTTTTGTTATTATTTCTTTCCCTGTGTTTAATCTTTCTTTCTGGAACTCCTAATATTTAGCTATTGGTCCTCCTAAAAGGATCCTTTATTTTTAAAAATTTCCTATTTTTAGCTCTTTGGACTTCATTCTAGGAGATTTCTTCAGATTTATCTTTCAAATACTAAACTGGATTAAAAATTTTTGCTGTCATATTTTTAATTTCAAAGAACTCTTTTTTTCCTTGTTGTCCAAATAGTATTTGTTCTTGTCTCATGAATGTAATATATTTTACCTCTTTGAGACATTTTAAAAACTTTCATTCTTACTTACTGTATTTTCTCTATTTTTGATACTTTTAAACAATTACTTTCATCTATCTGTTATGTTGGAAGTATTCTTCAAAAAACTGACAAGTTTTTTGCTGTCCATTTATATTGAGAGATGACGCACTTAAAAGTTCATTGAATGGCCAACACATGGGGTGAGGATTTTCTGAATCATGGGCTTCACTATTGGGTACCAAGCAGAGAGTCAACTAGTTCCTTGCAGAATCAGAGTACTCCAGTAACTACATGTCTTTTCACCTGGGGTCGATTGTCCAGAATCCTCAAGGCTACTGCCTGGGCTTGTAAACCTAGATGATGACCTTCTGGCAGTTGAGTGAAAAAGGAAACTGGGCTCTCCTTTTGAGCATTTTTAATTCTGCACTCTTCCCTCAGCTGTACCTGGTATCACTGAGTCCAGAGGCATTGGATTCCACGGTTCAAGTGATAAACCTCATCTTTTGAGGCCCTGAGTGTATGTGGAAATGAGGAGAGTAGTTATCTCATTTGGGGTTTATGAGGCATCCTAGGAGTCGAACTGCTTCTCACACACACCTTTATTCTTTGTTTTACTGTATCTCCAGTGTCAGAGGTATCTGGCATTTCTGATTCCTGGTTTCTATTCTGTTAGGGTTAGGCTAGGAAATAAGGCTAGGGTTAAATGATAGAATTTTATTCATTCTTTTCTGTCTCTATCTATATTAATTCTGTCCTACATAATGATTTAAAAATTGTCTTCCCCTTGCCTTCAGGCCCATATAGGTCTCTAGGTCTCACCATAGCATTTCAGGCACCCTGTTTCACACACAACAGAAATGGGAATATTGTAAAGCCAATCTCCAAATAAGCTTGGTTCCATTTCTAATTGTGAGGTGGTGACTGTGCCCTCCAGTCCCTCTTGGGCTGGAAGCCTCCTAAAATCCATAGCACCAGGTAGGGCTGGGAAGTGGGGATTTTCCCCCTTATTTATAAGTGGGAAAACCCTATATGTATATCACTAGCTCTAAGCAGTGAGCCTAGCCCTGATTTTCCATCTTGGATGGCTTAAGTTTTATGATCATCACTCTGTGGGACCTGAACCCTTTGCCCCACTGCTGAGCCCCAGGTCCAGAGACCAGGAGGCTCTTGGCTGTATTCTCGATTTCTCAAATTGGTTTTTTTTCTTTCGAGACAGAGTCTCCCTCTGTCATCCAGCCTGGAGTGCAGTAGTGTGATCTCAGCTCACTGCAAACTCTGCTCCCCGGGTTCAGGTGACTCTCCTGCCTCAGCCTCCTGAATAGCTGTGATTACAGGTGTGTGCCACCACACCCAGCTAACTTTTGTGTTTTTAGTAGAGACGGGGTTTTGCCATGTTGGCCAGTCTGGTCTCGAACTCCTGACCTCAAGTGATCCACCTGCCTTGACCTCCCAAAGTGCTGGGATTACGGGCATGAGCCACCATGCCTGGCCCTTGACTATATTCTCTCTCACTCATTTGTGTCTTTGTCTCCTTCCTTATCTGAGGTAAGTCATCTTTTCTCCCCCATTATTCCTATGTCTTTTTGCACGTGCATGCATGCATGCATCCACACACATGCATATTTTTCTTTGTCAGTTCTATTGTTTGGAAAAGAGAAACAAAGTGTGAACACAATATACCATCTTCACAGAACACTTAAAGAGCAGTTCTTTGAAAACAAACATAATAGCAACAACGACAACAACAAAATCAAAAGCCAAAAACCAAATGCAAACCCACTGCCTTTCACTTAAAAAAAAAAAAGTAAAATTTGGAGTGGGTCTAATTTGGATACTATATATGACCATACTTTGTATTACCTAATGCCCCCTCATAAATCTTAATTATTCATTTTATGCTTATGAATCTAGGTCACCTCATTAGGAAATCTTATGACCTTCTTCACACTGGCCTCATTTTTTTTTTTTTTTTAATGCTTTAAACATAAAAGATGAACTTTTGAAGACCTGGGATTTAACTCTTTCTCAAACATATTCCCCAAACTTCCAATATAATCAAAGCATTTTTCTGTTTCTGGAGTCCTTGAACAGTGTTTGGCTGAGAGGCACACAATGAGAGGGTTATAAGGTTGTTCTTGACAGCCTGGGTGAGATAGAGTGACCTCCTTACTGCTTATAGTTTTCCAGTCCTGGCCCACTGCCGGAAACGCAGAAGTTCCCCAAGAAGACAAACACCGAGAAGTTCACTAAACATTTGGACTTCAATTTGCTTCTTGAAATGCCTGGCTGTTTTCTTTTTCTGGCAGAAATTGTTACTCCTCCTCTAATCTCACAGACTCTAAATGCTAGTTCTACTTTGGTAACAATTTTCCCTGAACTTCATCAGTTCCATTCAACAAATATTTATTGAAGCGTGCCACGCAATGTTAGGTATGGGGAATATAATAACAAATACAGCACAGTTCTGGTGCTTAATGACCTCATGGTCTCATGTCAGCAGAGACACACAGGCCTGCAAACACAAAGACTTACCAGGTGGCAAACCTTTGTCCTTAGTGTTCTAGCTGCCGAAGTTCACATTTGCAGGACCATTTGCTCACTGGACCTTGAAAAGTAAGTTAGTCTCTCTGGGCTTGAGTTTCCTCATATGTATAAAGAACATGATAATGGTACTATATAGTATATACATACATATATAAACTATAGATTATGATTCTATTATACATACAGTTGATCCTTGAACAACATGGGTTTGAACTGTGCAAGTCCACTTATATATGAGTTTGCTTCCACCTCTGCCACCCCTGAGACAGTAAGACCAGCCCTTTGTCTTTGTTGTCCTCCTCCTCAGCCTGCTCAACATGAAAATAATGAGGACGAAGGCCGTTATGATGATCCACTTACACTCAAGGAATAGTACATATATTTTCTCTTTCTTATACTTTTTTAGATAATATTTTCTTTTCTCTAGCTTCCTATGTTGTAAAAATACGGTATATAATACATGTAACATGCAAAATACTTGTTAATTGACTGTTTATGTTTTCAATAAGGCTTCCAGTCAACTATAGGCTATAAGTAGTTAAGTCTGTGGGGAGTTAAAAAATCATATTGGGACTTATGACTGTGAGTGGGAGTCAGCATCCCCAGCCCCCACATTGTTCGAGGGTAAATTGTGTATGTGTAAATATATGTACACACAGATCTGTGGATATATGTATATATTAATATATTTGTATATATATACATAGTATACATACCTATATATGTATATACATGTGTGTGTGTGTGTGTTGTGGATTAAATTTCATAATATATGTAAAGTATAAACTTGAGGCTGGCAAATAGGAAGGACTCCTTAAATATTAACTTCTATTTTTATGTATATTTTAGCTCTATAACATGAAGGAAAGCCTAAACTAGTAATGGATAAAACATGGTCTTTAGAGACAGGTAGGTCTGGGTTTAAAACCTCATTCAACAACTTGTAAACTTGAGTAACCTTGTATGTGAAGTCCTTAGTCCATTTCATAATCAATGCTCAATGAGTGCTGCTTTTATTATTATTATTAATATTTTTAGAGACAGGGTCTCACTATGTTGCCCAAGCTGGAGTGCAGTGACTGTTCACAGGCATGATCATAGAGCATTATAGCCTCAAACTTCTGGGCTCAAGTGACCCTCTTGCCTCAGCCTCACAAGTAGCTGAGACTACAGATGTGTGCCACTGTACCTGGCACTTTTATAATTATCATTTCTTAATATTATGAAACAAAGCTTCCTCATCTCAAAAATAATTAGTATTATCTTTAAGTTACAATTATTGTTAAATTATTTGTGTTGGAAATAATATATATTATTATATTATCTACAATATAATATTTATATTATATAAATTATGTATTATATTAATAATATATAATATGTGATATAATATATTATATATTTTATATAATATATTTTAATATATATCTTTGTGTTGGAAATAATATTTAATATATATTAAATATTATAGTATATAATTTATATTATATATTAATTTAAATTATATTTTTCCAACAGTATTTATTTTTCTATCTCCATTATATATTTTGCATTCATCTCATCTACTTCACTTCTATCCCCATTTTCTAGCTCAAATCTTGGTCACTTCTCCGTTTATTATATTAGTATTCTAATTCATGTCCCTTGTTTCAATTACTCTCTCCTCAAGTCCTCTTTCATAAGACTTCCAGATAAATTTTCTTGAACTGCAAATCTGATGATATCACTCCTCTATTCTCCATTGATAGTATAATAAAGCCAGACTCTTTTTTCTCATTTCAACCTAAATTTGAATTCTATCTACCTTCTTATCTTTAATTGTCACTATTCCCCTTTATATACTTGACATGCAAATTTGAAGGAGATAGTCACTCTACTGAAACCTTGCTCTTATTTTGCTCTGGCTTCTTCCTGTACTACCTCTTTGAGCTTTGCTGCATGTCCAAATCTTCCAAGGCCCAGTCAAGCCCTTTTGGTTGACGGTGTCTCCTCTGGTCCCCTCTCCCTGTCCTTCAAATACTCTCAATATTTTAACTACATCTTCATAATGGCTAGATTTTTGCTGTGTTCTAAATTTTACCTGCCTGTTGTTTATCCCTGGTACCTTCAGCATTTAGCATATTCTGTTCATTAAGATTATACTAGTTTCTCTAACAAATAAACTCCCAAATTTTGGTGGCTTAATGCAAGAAAAGTTTATTTCCTTCTCAGCTGAGAATCTAATAGGGGTGTTTCTGCTTCATGTAGACAACTTCCCTTCAAATAGTGATTCAGAGACACAGACTCTCCCCATCTTGGGGTTCTGCAATTTCCTAAGATCTCAGAGTTCTCTGCCTCCAGCCAGTAGAAAGGAAACAAGAGAGTAGAAAAGCAACATCCACATCTTAATTACCATCACCTGGACATACATCACTTATATTCATATTCCACTGCAAGACCAGTCAAATGGTTCCTCACTGATGCAAAAAGGCAAGGGAAGTGTAGTCCTTGGCTGAACAACACCTTCCCAGAGATAGCTCTATTCTGTAGAAGAAAGAGCAGAAATTTTGGGTGAAGAGTAAGCCATCTCTGCCATGCTCTGGTATTAGGAAATACTTTATATCAAACACATATAGATGAAGATGGTAATAATATTTAGAACACCCACCATTTATTACCTATAATTAATCTTTTTGTCATAGGAATGGTATGTGTATGTATATATGTATGTATATATATGTATGTATATATGTGTATGTATATAATATTTATTTTATATATATACACACACACACGTAAGTGTATATACATTTGTATATATATTTAAGTAAATGTTAAAATGTTGAGAGTATTTGAAAGACAGGGAGAGGGGACCAGAGGAGACACCATCAAGTAAAAGAGCTTGATTGGGCTTTGGAAGATTTGGACATGCAGCAAAGCTCAAGGAGGTAGTACAGGAAGAAGCCAGAGGAAAAGAAGGGCAAGGTTTAGTAGAGAGTGACAATCTCCTTCAAATTTGCATGTCAAGTGTGTAAAGAGGAATAGTGCGAATTAAAAATAAGAAGGTAGACAGAATTGAAATTTAGGTTAAAATGAGAAACAAGTGTCTGACTTTATTATACCAGCAATGGAGAATAGAGGAGTGATATCATCGGATTTGCAGTTGAAATGATGTATCTGGAAGTCTAGTGAAAGGGGACTTGAAGAGAGAGTAATTGAAATCAGGGACCTGAATTAGAAGACTAATATAATAAAGGGAGAGGTGACCAAGATTTGAGGCAGAAAATGGTGGTAGAAGTGAAGTAGATGAGATGAATGCAAAATGTATAATGGAGAGAAAATAAATACTGTTGATGGCGTTTGTGGGGCAGAGGGTCAGGGTATAAAATAGAATCTTAAGTGTGCTAATTTAGGTGACTGGGAGAATGATGGTTACATTAATAGAAGTGAGGAAGGGAAGATGAGTATGGAGGAGGAAATGGGGGGTGGTTAATTTATTTTGGACGTTAGTAACAGAATATTTGTGTGGGAGAGCCTGTTGATGTTGACTAACAGGTGGTTGTCAGTTTTGGACTAGCATTAAAGAGAGAGCATTAGTTAAATCAGCAACATTTCTTGTGAGATGTGGATTTACAAGGATTATTTGAATGGGGAGGTGAGAGACTAATTGGTAAGCTCATTGAACTGGAAGTACAGTGTCTTAGTAACAAAATACCATAGACTGGGTGCCTTACATAACAGAAATTTATTTTCTCACCGTTCTGGAGGCTAGAAGTCCATAATCAGGGTGATGGCTGATTTGGCAAAGTCTCCCTTCCAGGGGTGCAGAGAGCCATCTTCGCTGTGTCCTCACATGGCAAAGAGAAAGAGGAAAAGGGAGCAAGCTCTCTGCTGATTCTTCTAATAAGGACACTAAACCCATCATAAGGACCCCACCCTCATGAAATCATCTAATTACTTCCCAAAGGGTCCATCTCCAAATACCATCACATTGGGAATTAGGGCTTCGATATATGAATTTTGAGGGGACACAACATTCAATCTATAACACACAGGTATCCAAGTCTGAAGGAAAATAGAAGTTAGAGTAGGGAAGATTCTTCCTGATAGATGTTTATTAGAAAAGTCAAAATCGATTGAAGTTGAAAATTTTCAGGGGTTCCATTATATTAAGACAAAGTAATAGGCAGACTCTTAATATCCTAATTGCTCATTAGGGAGAAGCCGGGAATGTGGAAATGCTACCCCTCTCTAGCTCGTGAAGTTGAAAATGTCTGCCACAACAAGAAGTGAATTTTGACCTTACCCAGTATAAAATTAACTTCTCAGTTCATTTCTCAAAACTGAAAAACCAGTTTTAAGGCTTTTAACATAAGTGTTATCCAATCTATATAGTTTATTTGGCATGGTCTCTTTGATAAGTAGAGACCTGGAATAGACCCTAGAGATGATCTGAGATTTCTGTCTTTCAAACTGTGTTTCATCCCAAGGATGAAGAGAAGGTGCCTCAGGGTTGACCCAGGATGTGAGAATGGTCAGAGCCTGAGATAGAATCGACACCGTTCATATCTCTCCTACCCCTTCTACTCATCAGCCAGGTCAGTCACACTTATTCTGTTATTTATTAGGCTTCTGGCTAAGACTTCATCTGAAGAAAAGATTTCACGCTCTCTGTCTATGGGCACATCTATGCCTAGCCATGTCATGTCTATATCTAACAGCTATTTGAGAAACAGCACTCTAGACCAGAGCCTGCACACTTTTTCTACACTTGGCCAGATGTAATTTAAACCTTTGGAGGCTGTACAGTCTCTGTCATAACTATTTAACGATGCTGTTGTAGCAGGAGAGCTGTCATAGACAATACATAGAAAAATAAGCATGACTGCGTTGTAATAAAACTTTATTCACAAAAACACAAGGTGGATTTGTTTGCAGATCTTTGATGTTGATCAACTTCCCTCTTGTTTTATATATTGAGAAATTGAGGTAGAGTGAGGCTAAGAGACTTACTAAAGGTAATAAAGTGGTTAGGAGTAGTCATGAGAATAAAACCGCAGTCTCCTCATGCATTTCAGTCACCCCTGTTCCACCTCATTCTTGTTACATCTTTGTCAAAATTCCTCAAAGTGTTGTTCTGGTGCCTTGAACATGCTGTAAGATTAATCAGTTGGTTATCTACCTTTATTATGTGCCCTCTTCACAAGCCAAATGATTTGCATGTATTATCTCTTTTAATATTCATGATAACCCTATAATGTTGATATCATTATTCTCTGTTTTACAAAGAAGAACATGGAAGTTTAGAGACTTGTCCAAGATCACACTTTAATGGACCTCTTTAATAGTCCTGATTGGCTCAGGCCGCTAACCTTATAATTTATCATCAACTCGTCCTTTTCTCTTGGAGTCCCTAGAGTCAATTCATAGAAACTTGTTTCAGCTTTCAAAATATACTCAGGATTCAGCCACTTCTCATCACCTCCACTATTACTATTTTGGTCTGAACTGCTGTCACCTCTCCCCAGGATTGCTGCAACGGCCATCTAGTAGGTCTCCTTGCCTCCAGCTTTATACACTTAAGGTCTATTCCCACCATAATCACAAGAGTGATTCTGTTAAAACACGAGATAGATCCTGGCACTTGTCTTCCAAACCCCTGCCAGGGCTACTCATGTCACTCAATAAAGGCAGAAATCCTACCATGGCCCTTATGGCCCTGCATACTCTGCCCGTAACCTTAACTCTCTTACTACTCTCCCCTCCCACTCTTTGCCTACCTCCTGGGCTTCCTCGCTGGCCCTGGACAGAACAGGCATAACCTCTCTTTAGGGCCTTGTATCTAGGCCTACTCCATGTCCACAGGCCTGCCCAACTCTCTCACTGCTCCTGGTCTCTGCTCACCTGTGGGCTTCTTAGTAAGGTTCACCTTGACAGCCTTATTGAACACGGCATTTGAAATTCCCAGGCCGCTGGCCCTGCTCCGTGTTTTCTTTTTCCCATAGTACTGGCCAGCTTCTAACATACTGTGCAATTTATTTGTTATGCTTATTGTTCATTGTCTCTCTTCCCCCACAAGCCCCAACCAGTCAATGTCCTTGAGGGTAGGGATCTATATTTTGTCTGCCTTTTTCTCTCTAAGGCTGTGAGCAGTGTTGGGCCCTAAGTGGGCACTGAATAAATCTTTCCTGAATGAATGAATAAACCTGACTCTCTTATTTCAAGGCTTTGTTCTTAATTACTGAATTATATGGCCAAAGAAGTAAGATATTAAATAAATAAATGAATAAATGGAATGAATGACTCCTCTACTAATTTGGGAATTCTCTGGGCCCTGGGATTGTCTCTTAATCATGTGAGTATGCCTGGAACAAAGCAGGTGCTTAGTAAGTGCTTACAGAATTAAATTACATCCTGCAGGCACCAATTCTGACATTTGGGAGGCCCTGTTACCCCATAAAATGCTTCCCTCCTGTTTTGGCCCATCATGACCACAATTGTACTTCTCTTAGCCAAAAAAGCCCTTTGTCCCTTGGCTGAGGTTCAGGCCCTGCTGCTTCCAGCCAGACTGGGCAACAAAAAGGAGCTTCAGAAGGAAGGACAACAGTCACTTTCTTTCTGCAGAATTCCTCCCAGGCTGCTTAAGCCTCTCTCCATGTCCCCCCATTTTAAACCTTTTTGCTTTCTTTGCTCTGCAGGATTCTAGTGACAGTCCAAAGAGGTAACTCTAGCTGGATAGTATAAGGAGAGTGAGGGTTTCCTGGGGAATCCTTCCCCCTGGAAACAAGTATCAGGGGCTCCTTTTCCTGCCTTTTATCAGAGATTTTCCAGAGGCACAAATTCAAGGAAAATAACAAATTGCTACTTACAAAAGAGCAGTTTTGTAGCAGCAAACTTGTCGTCAATGTTAAATCTAAAGACAAATCCCTGATAACTCTTTCTAATGCTATTTCACCTCCAGCCTCTACCCTTAAGATGGAATCTTTTTTTTTTCTTTCTTTCTTTCTTTTTTTTTTTTTTTTTTGAGATGGAGTCTCACTCTGTCGGCCAGCCTGGAGTGCAATGGCTTGATCTCGGCTCACTGCAAGCTCCGCCTCCTGGGTTCACACCATTCTCCTGCCTCAGCCTCCCAAGTAGCTGGGACTACAGGTGCCGCCACCACACCCGGCTAATTTTTTTTGTGTTTTTAGTAGAGACGGGGTTTCACCGTGTTAACCAGGATGGTCTTGATCTCCTGACCTTGTAATCCACCCGTCTTGGCCTCCCAAAGTGCTGGTGGGATTACAGGCGTGAGCCACTGCGCCCGGCCCCTCTTAAGGTGGAATCTTTAACACAACACATGCTGAGTGTCAGAAAACTGCAGGTAGCAATTCTACCACTGAGGAAAGTTTAATATACCTCCCCAAGTGGAGAAACACAAAGGTAGTGGAGAGTAGGGATCTCAACCAGGGTCTACAAAAAGACACATGCACTTGTATGTTCACCAACACCCTCTTCACAATACAAAGACATGGAATCAACCTAGGTGCCCATCAGCAGTGGATTGGATACAGAAAATGTGGTATATCTACAGCGTGGAATACTACCCAACAACAAAAAGAAAAAAAATAATGTCTGTGTAGTAACATGAAGGCAGCTGGAAGCCATTACCCTAAGTGAATGAACATAGAAACAGAAAACCAAATACTACATATTCTCACTTATAAGTGGGAGCTAAACATTGGGTACAAATGAGAATAAAGTGGCAACGATAGACACTGGGACCACTAGAGACTGAAAGGAGAGAGGGAGGGCACAAGGACTTAAAAGCTATCTACTGAGTACTAATCTCAGTACTCCAAAGCTGAGTATCACTCAATATACCCAGGTAACAAACCTGCACACACACACACCCCCGAATACAAAATAAAGTTGAAATTACATAAAACAAACGCAAAAACAACCAGGATCTATCTGGTTCCAAGGCTTTTTTTTTTCATTGGTTCATTCATTCATTCATTCTTAATCACACGTTTATGGAGCACCCACTCTTGGCCAGGGACCATTCTCAGATCTTGAGAGACAGTCATGAACAAAGCAGATAAAAATTCCTGCCTTTGTGAGGCTTTTACATTCTAGTAATGAAATACAGATGATAAAAAGTAAACAAAATTTTAAAAAATATGTGTGGATGAAAAAGAGAAAGAAGAGCAGGTAAGGGAAATTGAGACTGCAGAGCAGGGGAAATTCGCAGTAGGAAATCCAATGTGCTGACTTCATTGAGAATCCTGGATATGATCAGGGTTGAAGGAGGCAACGGAGTTCACCCAGCGGATGTTTGAGGAAAGAGCATTTCTGGTGGAGGAGTGGCCAGGGTAGAGGCCCTCAGACAGTGGGCATGTGCCTGTGTGCATGTGGCCAGCCCAGTGACTGGTTTGGCTGGAGTAGAGTGAGTACACGGGAAGGGCAGATCATAAGGACCCCAGAGAGCATTGCAAGGGCTCTGTGAGGACTTTGGGTTCTCTCAGGGTAGAGCCACTGCAGGGTTTTGTGCAGAGGAGCAGCTGCCTCGTGTCTTTACAGTCTCTCTGGCTGCTCTGTGGAGGCCAAGGTTGTGTCAAGGTTGAAAGCAGGCAGACCGATGAAAGGCTGTTGCAATATTCCAGGCAAGGGATGGTGGCTTAGACACAGTGTCCAGGGTGAAGGAGCTGCCTTTCTCCTGACACAGTTCCTCTCTCATCCACTTTCCTCTCTCAGCTGATGACATGTTTATAGAATCTCTTACAATTAGTTCCTCCTTGGTAAAGTGGCCTTTTCTTTCCCCCCTCTGTCCATTGGCTCAGGTCCTCACTCCTCTCCTCAGCTGCTCTGCATCACCCACTCCAATCCTGGCCCAGAACTTTGTATCTCTGACCTCTTCTGTGGCCCTGTTTTGTGTCCAGGCCTCACCCACAGCAGCCTCAGAGCTCTCTCTTGCCCCCCTGTCCTGGTTGGTTGGTATTATATTCCCTGACAACCATTTTCCCCGTTTCACCTAATCTGTGGGATATTGCAAAACAAAAAGACACAAATGGGCTAGCTAATGCATGAATTTGGGAACAAAACAGGGGCTCCTACCATCCATCCCAAATCCAGGAGGATGGCAAACTCACTCCCAGTTTTCACTTCTTCCAGCCAGGGACCATCAGTGCTTGTCTCAAGGGGTTGTCCTATCAGTCAATGGGACAACACATGGGACATTACATTGCAGCAAGAATGTTACATAGATGATAGGGAAAGGGAAGGAAGAAGATGTTCAGCACACATTATATGTCATGCACTTTGTCTCCAGTATGTTATGGAACTGTCACAAGGACTCTGTGGGTTGGTTCTAGCATTCATTGTTAACTAGATGAGGGAATGAAAAATAAAACAACTTGCACTGAGCCTGCAGTTGACTCCAGTCATGAGGGTGTGAGCAACCTCCAAAGTAGAAAGATGTTCCATGTCTGGAGAAGACAACAGATTCCTTGTTTAAAAAGGAAAAATACAATATTAAAAGGATGGCTTGGTTTCTCAGGCTTGGGTGTGACTTAGTCATCACATTAAATCACCTGTGTCGCCAGAGCTTCAGCCAGTGCCAGGTTGTGGAGAGGTGGGCACCCAGGCCAGGGTTCCCACTGCCTATTCCAGGCACTTCTCCTTGGCCCACATAAGGAAGGGGTATGTGAGGGTATGTGAGTGCTTTCCCATGACACCAAAATGCAACTAAGCAGAAAGGATGCATGGCTTGGGGCTGGAAAAACATTTACAACAACCTGACAATGGAATCCATTTGTCCAGGTCTAGCCAGGTTTGGCAGGTGAGGCAAGAGTCCCACCTAATGATACAAGAGCTCCTTTTCATCATTTGTGGTTGGGTTTTCCCCCACCGCCAAGGAGGTGCAGGGTGCATGGGCAGGGGGAACTACGCCTGTGGTGCAGGAATGCACTGAGAAGGTGCTGCCCAGGTAGCCCTGCCCTGCATGTGTGAATCACCCAGTTAGAAGGCCATTACTGGTGGGTTTGCATCTTGTCAGCATTTTACAAACTGGTAATTCTCTTGCCCAGAAAGTGTCTCCCTGTTGCCAGAGTCTGGAAATGCGGCCAAAGAATTTGGCATTTTCAAAGCCAAGAGCCTTCTTGTTTCCTCTATCATAGGGGCTTTCTGACAGCTGGCGGAGTTGTGGCTTTGAGGGTGAAATTTTTTTTGTCAACTTGGCTAGACTATGGTGACCAGTTGTTTGGTAAAGCATGAGTCTAGATGTTCCTGTGAAGGTACTTTGTAGATGTGATTAATATTTACAATCAATTGATAGTAAGTAAAGTAGATTATCATTCATAATGTAGATGGGCCTTGTCAAATCAGTTGAAGACTTTCAGAGTGAAGACTAAGGTTTCCTAACAAGAAGGGATCTCTGCCTAGAGACTGCAACATAGAAATCCTGCCTATGTTTCCAGTCTTCAATCTGAAGACTGCAATATTTCTTACCTGATCTCCAGCCTGCTTGCTTGCCTGATCGATTTTGAACTTGCCAGCTCCCACAGTGGTGTGAACCAATTTCTTAAAATAATCCTTCTGTCTCTCTCCTCCTTGCCTCTACATAGGTAGAGTCATGTATCACATAATGATGTTTCAATCAACAACTGCGTATATGATGATCTTAGAAGATTATAATGGAGCTGCCCTACACAGGTGTACAATATTTAAATGTTTCATATTGTGTTTATGCTGTTTCTTTCTATGTTTGGATACATAAACACTTAATGTTGTGTTACAATTACTTACAATATTCAGTACAGTCACATGCTGTACAGTGTGTAGCCTAGGAGGAATAGGCTGTACCATGTAGCCTGTGTATGTAGTAAATTATAGCATCTAGGTTTTTGTAAGTATACTCTAATGTTTACACAATGACAAAATCATCTAATGATACATTTCTCAGAGCACATCACTGTCATTAAGTGACAAATAACTATAATGTGTAAGTGTGTGGGGTATGTGGATACATACATATACATGCATATGTGTGTATATATAAAATATATACATATATTATATATAAAATATGTATATATTATATAATATGCATATATAATACATGCATGTATAATATATAATATGATATATACATATATTTATATTATGTATATATGTATATTATATATACATATATTATATATACAATATATACATATATTATATAAAATATAGACATATAATATATAATATAATATATATTATATATATAAAATATACATATATTTTATATATACACACACGTGCACACACACACACACACCGTTTTCCCTTGGCATCTGTGGGAGATTTGTTTCAGGACCCCCTGCAAATATCAAAATCTATGACTTCTCATGTCTCTGATGTAAGATGGCATAGGATTTGTATATAACCTACAAACATCCTGTGGTATACTTCAAATGATCTCTGAATTACTTATAATATCTAGTACAATGTACATACTATGTAAATAGTTGTATTTTTTTTTAAGGTTTTATTTTTATTGTTGTATTGTTATTTTTTATTGCTTTTATTCTCTGAATATTTTCCATCTGCAGCTGGTTGAATCTGCAGTTATATATAATAATTATAGAATCTATAATATATATAATATAATTATAATAATATGTGACATTGCTATATACAATATAATAATATGAAATATCTATATGGATATCTGAACTACTGAAGTATTGTAGTTTGGGAACTGTGAAAACTTCTTCAGGACTCCTGAAGTCCTTCAGAATTCTAAAATTTCAAGCATTCCTCATTTGCACATACGGATGCTGGAACCCTGCCTTGAGTCAGGCTTACAGTCTGGTACCTGGTTCAGGAGCAGGATGTGACCAAAGAGTAGAATCTTAGCCAGTGAGGCTTCCCTCTGTAGACTTGCTCAGCTGCCTCCTGTGGGGCCATGGCTCCAGGGAGCTGCACAACTTGCTTCTCTGCTTGTCTTCTGAATCTGTCCTTCCAGACTCCTGGCAGAGGTGATGGACTGCCCAAGTGATACTGTTTCTGTATTACTGCTTATTGTTTTTGTTTTTGAGATGGAGTCTCACTCTGTCACCCAGGGTGGAGTGCTCTGGCGCAATCTCAACTATTTGCAACCTCCACTTCCTGGGTTCCTGCCTCAGCCTCCCTAGTAGATGGGATTACAGGTGACTGCCACCGTGCCTGGTTAATTTTTTTGTATTTTTAGTAGAGACAGGGTTTCGCCATTTTAGCCAGGTTGGTCTCAAACTCCTGACCTCAGGTTATCCGCCCACCTTAGCCTCCCAAAGGGCTGGGATTACAGGTGTGAGCCACCGCGCCTCCCTTGTTTCTCTATTATTTCTTGAGACACATTTATATCCAGGTAATCCTATAGTGGCCGTTATCCATCCATCCATCCATCCATCCATCCATCCATCCATCCATCCTTCCTTCCATCCTTCCATCCAGCATAGATTTATCCAGCACCTTCCTTCTACCGGCTTTTATTCTGGTTGCTTCTGGGGGAGGGCACATGAATGCACAGATAAGCTATTTTGGAGCTCTGTGGTCTAGAGAGGTCCTACCCTTGCGACCCACAGAGGGAAATTCTAATCTCCTTTTCCCCAGACAGCCTCGGCACTGCAGACCATCTCTTGTGTTCCTTCTTGCATCTCTTTGGATGCAGGAGCATGCTTAACAGCACTGTGGCTGACCACTGTTGCCATCCTTGGCTACACGTCTTCCTGTTCCATCTTGACAGTTGAGGGCCTAGGAGTTCTTCAGGGAACCCCCGCTGGGGTTTGCAGTCATCTATCTCCCTTTCCCACTCCTCTCTGGAATTGCGCTTGCTAGTAGGAACTGATGCTGACCCATCCCTTTCCCTGATCCTCAGGCTGTTTGATCATGACTATATTTCTTGAAGATTCCTTTTCTTCCAGTGTGACCTTTTTGAGGACCAGCCCCAGCCTGGAGGCCCAGACAGAGCTCTAGAGTAGGAGCATCTGGATAGACACATCTGCTATCCCATTAGTCTTACTGCTCCCACTTCGCTCTCAGGCTCAGGCTCTTGCTGCTCAAATACACCATGGCACACCTGAATCTATGGGTGATGGCACGAGCCACACTTCCTGGTCTTGTCCTTCCCTTCTGGATGTAACTTCATGTCTCCCCGTTGGAAAAGAGATTGACATGAAAACCAAAATTAAAATACTGTAATAAGTGCCAGGAAGTGGTAGCTGTAGTGTTCTGTATGGCCTTCTGAGCCTGAGGCGGCAGCTCAGGTCAGGTTCAACAAAGGTTTGCTAGCGAAGGGGTGGGTAATATGAAATCTGAGTGGTCAAAAGGAGTCAGAGTGATTAAATGGATGGTGGGGAAAAGAGTTTTAGACAGAGTGAACACCAGCTGTGGCAGCACAGTGAGAAGACATTGAGATGTGGTCAAAAACCTGGAATCAGTTTGTGTAGCAGGAACACTGGGCAGGAGAGAGAAAACACCATGGGGACCTGGCGCTTTGGGAGGCCGAGGTGGGCAGATCACTTGAGGTCAGGAGTTCGAGACTAGCCTGGCCAATATGGTGAAACTCCATGTCTACTAAAAATACAAAAATTATCCAAGCATGATGGCACACACCTATAATCCCAGCTACTTGGGAGGCTGAGGCAGGAGAATTGCTTGAACCAGGAGGCAGAGGTTGCAGTGAGCCAAGATCATGCCACTGCACTCCGGCCTGGGCCACAGAGTGAGACTCTTGTCTCAAAAATAATAAATAAATAAATAAATAACACTATGAGGCTGTTTCTCATCCTGGAGTACAAAGAGAAGCACCTTAACTTGACTTTGTTTTCTCTAAGAAGTGAGACTTCTTTAGTGATGACGCTTTCTGGCACCCTGGCATCCTACCTGCGTAGGGTAAGATGGATACCTTCAAATTACCATTTCTTGTTCCAGTCCCTTCATACAATGAACCAGTTCCTAAAAATTTGCATTGCAAAATCATGAAGATACTGTAACTCCAATTGTGCTAACACTTACATGAGAAGGAAAAGAGGCTGGGAAGCACATATGCAAAAGGTGATCATTGGTTAAGGTGAGTGCTGTTTGGTTGATTTAATTCTTGGCTTTATTTTTTGTGTTTACTTTTGTTTTGTTTACTTAACTTTAGAATTATATTAAAAAATTACATTTGAGTTATATTCAAACAGCTCTCCCAACAGATATTCTGGGTCTAATTTCTAGGCTGCAGCATAAGATACTTATCCTCCAGGTGGAATTACTCTTGTTCTGTAATATATTAGCAGAGGCTCTATTAGGAAGTGATAAGACCACATACTAAGGTCTCCAGGAATATAGGGGATTTTTCTACCAGTGGCAAGGAGTGTTATTCCAGATCAAGCTAATAACTTTGCATTCATGGCACCCGTTAGGGTGTCTTCTTTGTGGTGATTGCTAGTTTAGAAAATGGAAGGAAAATTCAGCAAGGCTGTTTGTGATGTGGCTGCAGAATTCCCTGATGGCTGAGGGTCCCAGAAAGCTGTGTGTCCAGCATACAATATCCTTTGTTTAAGCATCTGCATCTTTCCCCCAAGCAGGCTGTCAGCAAGGCAGTCATGCCCCCTCTCTCACTCAGTTCAGGCAGGAATCGAAGCACAATTTGGTCTCTTTGTCATTTCAAAAATCAAACCTGCCTAGGGACTGAGTTCCAGCAGCAGCTGTTTTTGCTTTATGTTTTATTTAAAGACATTTAATTTTGAGTCCTGTATGTTTTCAATGATATTTTTAATTTTTGGTAGAGCAGACTGTATACATGTATAAAATACCCTTGATTTATATACAGCAACTCTTTCATTAGCTGACTTTTTTTAAGGATAAATGCAGATTAATGATCCTAATTAATAACTAAGTGATTATAGCTATTTATTGTTTTAATTATTTCTTAAAAATAGTAGTAACTAAATATCAAATATATTAAATTATAGTTTATGGCCAGCTTTGTGTCAAGTAGTTTACATACATTTTCTCATCAGGCTTTATAAGAATCTTATAAAGTAGATGGAGAAACTGATATTCATTTTATGAATAGAGTCTCAGAAAGGGTAAGTGGCTTGTTCAAGTTCTCATGGCCAATGAGTAGGGAAGCTGAGATTTTTAACCCAGGTATGTTTGATGCCACATAACATACATAATGTGATATTACATGTATACTGTATATGTATATTTATGTATGTGCATACCTGTATATTATATTATTTGTATGTGATACCCAAACTTCCAAATCACATTTTCTTCTCGTCTCTTTCATTTTCTTTTTTCTCTGACTTTTTCTATCTCTTGGCCTCTTGGCTCCTTCCGATGGTTGACTAACCCTGCTGTCCTTCATGGGCTGTGATCTCAGAGGGCAAAGTGTTAAAGCATTTCCCATCTTATGTGGATTTCCCAGCTCACCCATGCCAAAAGTGGACTGAGCTCCTGATCCTAATGCCAGAGGACCTGGGATCATATCTCATTTCTTTTCTGTTCTAGCCTCATATATTTGGGCAAGTCTTGCAGCTTCTCTGAGCCTCAGCTTCCTCATCTCATATGTTGGCTGAGGCTCAGAAGAGCTGGTGTCCTGTGTGCCTGCAAAAGTTATCATGAGGATTAAATGTGAGGATAGATGTGAAAGCAGTTTATGAGCTGTAAAGTGCAATGGTCACTCTGTCATGTTCTCTGGGCTGCACGTCCTCTGTCATGAGAGTTTATCTGGGAGGCAGGAAAGTAAGGAAAAAAGGAATTCCTGCAGAGCCAGCCCCACACATGAGCAGGAATTAGAAAGGTCATGTGGGATCCAGCAAAGCATCCAGGAGGCAGGATTAGTCATCATCCCAAGGCAGAGGCACTTGTTTGTTTCTACTCCAGGAATTTGTCATCATCGCAATTCCGCCACTCCCTGACTCTGCTTATTCTGAACCTGCCATTACTATTCAGCTTATTTCTATTCCTATCTCTCAGCCTTGTGGCTTTTGCTGCCTCATACCATTGTCTGTCTCCATCTTTTGCGCTCAGCCTCCTCTCTGAGTTAGTTCTGCCTTTGTTTCTGTTAAGGACCGCTGACTCATTCTGTAGGTCTCACACTTCTACTGCCCAGGGAGAAGGTTCAGTTTGCTATCATCAGTGTTGTGCTGGTAAATGTTTAATAATTGGTTCTCTGTGGGAGGCTGGGTGGGGATACGGGAAACTCTGACACCTGTGTGTTGCCAATTTCCTTGGTACAAATACTCGCATGAGAGATGGTTTCAAGATGCCGACATAATGTCACTTGGCTCCTCAAATCCTGAAAATGGAACAGTTGGAGCCCATAAGCTAGCATAAGCCAGCTCCAGCATATCACTATGAGCCCTGTCTGCTGCCTCATAGCTGCTGGTCAGTCCAGCGATTGGCTGGTCTTGAACTGGGGTCCCATCCTGGTCCATTTAGCTGTGGTCAAGGTATCAGGATTATACATTTAACCTCTCTCTGAAAGTCCTGTGGACATGGGAACTTTCCAGTTTATTTGTTTGACTCTCATTTTACAGATGTCTCTGTGACTTCAATAAAATAAGGGGAGAGATAGAAAAGGAGGGTAAGTAAATAGAAATTAGAAAATGATTAATGCCACAATAAAGGTGTAAAAGATGTAAAATGAGAGTTCAGAGCCAGGAAGTGTCACTTTCCAGTCAGTGGCAAACAAGGAAGACTTTATGCAGCAGATAACATTTTAACAGAGACTTCAAGAATGATAGGGTTTGGAGAGGTAGAAATAGAGGAGAAGGTGTTCAAGACACAAAGAAAAAAGTTTGAACAGAAGTGTGCAGTGAGGAGGCATGGAATAGGTATGGAGTTAGTAAGCATTTCACTTTATTGGAGCAGAAAGTTTGTGAAGAGGAAAAAGTGATCCTATTATGAAGAAAAGTTGGACCGGGTATGGTGGCCCATGCCTGTAATCCTAGCATTTTGGGAGGTCATGGTGGGCAGATAGCTTGAGTTCAGGAGTTCCAGACCACCTTGGGCAACATGGTGAAACACTGTCTCTACAAAAAATATTATTTAAAATATTTATATTATAAATTATATTGTATTAGGTTGGTACAAAAGTAAGTGTGGTTTTTGCAATTATTAATACTTTTCATGGCAAAAACTCACTTACTTTTACACCAAACTAATACAAAAATTAGCCAGGAATAGTGGTGCACACCTGTGTCTACTTGGGAGGCTGAGGTGGGAGGATCACCTGAACCCAGGAAGTCGAGGTTGCGGTGAACCATGATCATGCCACTGCACTCCAGCCCAGGCAGTAGAGTGAGACCCTGTCTCCAAAAACAAAAGCAAAAACAAACAAACAAAAAAAAAAAAAAGAAAAGAAAAGAAGAAGAGAAAAGTAGAGGACTTTTGGGTGTGTCAAATAAGCCTGAAATATCTTATACTGCCTTTCTGAGGTACTGTTTGCAAATAAAAGTGAAATACAAAATACAAATTATAATGCTATTATCTATTATTTTTACATGAATCTATTGAAATAGAGTCTTGAGAGCTTATGAGAGTGAGGTTTTGTTGAGTCACATAAATTGGTTCTGATCCTCTATTTTTTCAAATAGATGATATTATCATGGGTATTAGTTCTTGCACTGAATGGTGTCAGCAAGTTGAGGCAGAGCATTGGTGAGAATAAGACTGGGCTGAATCTGGAAGAAGAGAGATCCTACCTTGTTGCCAACTCAAGACATGGGCAAGTCATTTCTTTGCCAGCCTTGGTCCATCCTCATGCCTGTAATCTCGCAGGGTGGTTATTTGATGGTTGCTTTCTTAGCCTTCCCACGTCTATAATCACATACATTTGACCTCTTCAACTTTATTTTAAATGAAGTCATTCATTATTTGAGGACTGGCAAAGAGTAAAATTCTCCATGCCCTCAACTTGGAGACTCTTCCCTTGAGAATGAGCTACAACTGGAATCACTGCCAAGGTTCATATGTCATGGGGGAGGAGAATTCTGGTTAACTGAATATCTTTGTTAAAGTGAAGATTAGCTAGCATGAACTATTTAAACCCTTGCTGTTAGCAATATATCTAGAGTGTGCTAATTAACATCTCTAACTTAGGAAAACAGGAAAATAAGAATTAAGAAATATATATATATATATATATATATATATATATATATATACCAGCCTCTGTGATAGTTACTAGGAAACAGAATGATAATAATGGCTATCATTTAGTGAACATTTTATTCTTTGCCAGATACTGTTCTGAGAGCTTTATGCACATCATCTCCTTCAACATTCCCAACAAATATAAAAACTAAGCAAACGGTTATAATACTTTGTAGTGGGCTGAATAGGGATCATCCAAAAATGGTATGTCCGTATGCACATCCCTGGACCTGTGGCCTTATTTGGGAAGGGGATGTTTGCAGATGTAATTAAGCATCTTGAGATGATGAGGTCATCCTGGATTATCCAAGATGGCCCTAAATACAGTGGCAAGTGCCGTTATAGGAGACACACAGGGAAGAAGCACACCGAGGAGGAGGCAATGGGACCATGGAGGCAGATATTGGGGTGATATAGCCACAAGCCATGGAACACCCAGAGCCCCCAGATGCTGGAAGAGACAAGACACAGATCATCTTCTACAGCCTTGGTAGGCATGGCCCTACCAACACCTTGATATCAGACTGTGGGCCTCCAGAATTGTGCAAGCATGAATTTCTGATGTTTCCGGCCACCAAGTTTGTGGTAATTTGCTACAGGAGCCATAAGAAACTAATAAATACCCATTTTACAAATATGAGAATGAAGCATAGAAGGGCCAATCAACTTACCTGAGATCTCACAGTTAGTAAGAAATGGCTGCAGGAGACTCACCTAGGCATCCTTAGAGTTTGCTTTCAACCTTAATAGACAACTGCACCTCATAATGTCTCTACCCCTAATGAGATATATAAGTGACCCAGTTACTCTGAAAAGTGCAATGGAAACTTGGGAAAGACATAGGGTGCAGCTATAGGAGCACAAGAGGGGCATATAACCCTGCTTTTGAGGGGAGGCATGAGTATCAGGGAAAATATCCTGAGGGAGGTGATGATATTGAGCTGATAAAGATTTTTTTTTTTTTTAATTTTAAAAAATTTTAAGTTCAGGGGTATGTGTGCAGAACGTGCAGGTTTGTTACATAGGTAAATGTATATCATGGTGATTTTGTGCATAGACCATCCCATCATCCAGGTATTAAGACCAGCATCTATTAGCTATCCTTCCTGATGCTCCCCCTCCTCCCCACTACTCTCTGACAGGCCCCATTATGTGTTGTTCCCCACTTTGTGTCCATGTGTTTTCATCATTCAGCTCCCACTTATAACTGAGAACATGAGGTATTTGGTTTTCTATTCCTGTATTAGTTTGCTGAGGACAATGACCTCCCGCTCTATCCATTTCCCTGCAAAGGACATGATCTCATTCCTTTTTATGGCTGCATAGTATTCCGTGGTGTATATGTGCCACAGTTTCTTTATCCAGTCTATCATTGATGGGACATACCATGTCTTTGCTATTGTGAATAGTGCTGCAATGGACTTACACATGCATGTATCTTTATAATAGAATGATTTATATTCCTTTGGGCATGTACAAGGAACTTAAACAAATTTACAAGAAGATTTTTTATGTTTTTTTTTTTAAGACAGTAAAGTGGGGATATTTTTCCAAGCAGAAGGAGCAACCAGAGCAGGTGAGAAAGAGCAGAGATGTTAAAAAGACTAAGTAGCTGGTCCTACATAGCAGGAAATTGTGGCCAATGTCTGGGAAGTCCTGACTTCAGATCCCATCTTCTTTCATGCTGCCTTCTGGACTGAGAGGCAGGAGTGTTCTTTGTGTCACGTCTTCCTCATTTCTTAGCTGTCTGACCTCTGCAAATTTGCTTAACCACCCTACACCTCAATTCCATCTGCTGTCAAAAGAGGGTAAAAATAATAGTGCCAGCTCTCTCTAACTCACATAAGACTCTGTGAGTAAAATCTTTGTAAATGGAAAGGCTTAGAAAAATATGAGTAATTGTTTATGTGATGAGCCTAAGTTTTTCTTTGGAATTTTATTTTTTGAGATAACCTTCCAGTTCAGCACAGTTTCTTGTGATTTGCTGATTTCCCCTAAAAGTCTAGTAACATAAGTTTTCTCATTAACAGTTTTTAAGATATGGGCTTATTTTAATATTCCTCTCCAAATCATTCCAAGCAGTTTTCAAATGTTTTTCTCAAAAGTCCTGTAAAAACTCAATCCATTGATCATGGATTTTCATTGGATATATGAACACCAGACCTATATTACATTTGCCTCATGAAAGGTGTTCAGAAACACTTTACATTAAATTTGGAGATCATAATAGAAGAGACTCCCAGCACCTCAACTGAACAACACAGGTTTGCTTTATTTTAGAATGTCAGCACCTAGGTGTGGACTATGTCTTCTCATTCTGCAAACTGCAATCCAGCACAGCCATGCGTCTTCAATGCAGAAAATGTGGGTGTTTACAATAGGGTGGTATTTGTTCCTCCCTAATCTCTATCCAATTTTACAATTAAACTTTTACCTTGAAAACCTAGCATGGCAAAATAAAGAGAACTATAAAGTCAGTCATAAATAAAAACCAGTCGCATATTTCAAAGACATGGGTGCCTGCATGTGCAATGTAAAGTCACATCATCTTGTATCCTGTCTTTAAAAAATTATGTAAGAAGTAACAAGGGGTAACAGAGCAGAAATAGTGAGAGGACAGTTGTGTAATTAGCAAACAAATCTCTTTTCTTGGAGGGGATATACTGTCTCTATTACATAACTCTGCCAAAGTCTCTACAAGGGTGATGAAGACAGTAGGGTACAGTGGAAGGAAAGTAACCTGGGAACCAGGCTATTTTGTTTTTTAATGTTCTTAAGCTCTTACGCTATTTGGCATTAGGTTTTTATTACATACAACTGTCCCTGTGGCTACAATAGTGGGTGTGTAGGGTAGAGGAGGGGGAAAATAAATTGAGTACATTCATTTGAGCTTGAAAAAGAAATCCAAATCCTAATGCCTTGGAATAGATCATCTCAATCTTTTAAATCATTCTAATTGGATATTTTTAGGCTGATTGTCCGCACTTGAACAAATCCCTGAGGTCAGGGTAATAGAGTCCTCACATGTGTTGCATTATTTGTTAACTCTGGTAGCCGGGATAAGGGAGTGGTCAGTATTGGTGAATCACAATGATTTGCTTCCCCAGTGGAAAAATGGGCTTTGTTTTCGGAAGAAGAAATGAGTGCTGGGCAGAGAAGGACATTAAATGTCCAGCAAATCTTTGAAACCCTATCAAGCCTTGATGGTAAGGATCCTACAGGATCCATGGTTGTTTCTGTGGTTCCCACTACATGCTCCCCATTCATTATCTCCCACCTGGAGTCACATCCTATTTTTTTTGTCATTGAGTGTTCAGCTCCCATTTCTTCACCTCTGTGGCACCTTCTCTGGCAGCTCTGATCCATAAAGGCTATTTTCTGTGATACAGCACTGTGCTTCACAGATCACCAGTCCACCATAGCTTGCTGAATCTGAATCTCATCCAATCACTTTTCCAGGTCATTTGCTTCCCTTAATGTGTCTCTCATTTCTTTCTGATTCTCCCTCTTCATTACCACCTTAGTTCATTCATTTCTTCTCACTTGGATAATTGTATGTTTTCTTCTTTGTGCCTCCAGCTAATTTCTCTTTATCTGCCATTTCTTTCAGGGCAATCTTCCCAAAAGGTACACAGCTCTGAACGTACCAACACTCTTTAAAAATCGGTAAGGTAGAGAGGAAGGTAGTGCTGAGTGAAACTGAAATCTGCTATGTGCTGGAGTTTTCCTTCTGGAAAGCTGACAGCACACCTCTGACCCTTTCCAAAGGGTCTGATGTGAAATATTGTGACAAAGTTGGAATCAACTGGCAAGTATTTCAATAAATGTGCTAATAGCATGCAACAATGGGAAGGTGCCAGAACTGAACTGAGGTGGTGAATTGAGGTACAGATAAGCAAGTACCGAGAAAAAGGAGGCAAGAGAAATGCCAAAACTGGGGTGATTCAAAGGAAGGAAACAGGGTTTGATGCTAATGGTTATTGTCTGGCTTATTTGAGTAGTTTTTAAAGGGAGAGGAAGGGAGAGGTGTGTACCTACCTGTTGGTACTGTGGTGTGCCTTTATTATGTTTGGACATCCAAGCAGACCGATTTATTTGTTCCCTAAGCAAATATTTATGGAGTACGTACTCTATGCTAAGCACTGTGTATCAGAAGTAACTGCATACATGAGCCTTGGAGGGTGATTGTGGTTGATATGCACGGACATGGGTGAAAGGTAAGAGACATATTTTTAACTTTGTATTTTCCGACACATCCAGCTGTGTGCTTTCTGCCAAGCAGGTGCTCAAAATAGGTTTACTGAGTTGAAAACCAATTCGTGCCACTAAAGGGTGTCTCATAGTCTCACAGGAATTAGGAAGGAGTGAGGAGCATCTTTAGTAAATAAACAATATGCTCATAGCACAAAAAAATACAACTTTGGGTTTGTTAGACTTTGCTCTGTCTTACTTATTAACTAGAACTCAAATTTCCTTCATGTGATTGTTTTTCTTCTCTTTCTTCTTCTTACTTTCCTAGTTTTCTTTCTGCAAAGTTCTCATCAACACGTTTCAATGAGTATAAATGAGGACTCCATGTCCCAAGAAACAGAGTAGCCAAGCAGTGAGGTGGCAGCGGGGAAGGAGTGGGGGAAAGAATGAGAGAGAGAGAGAGGGAGCGAGAGAGTTATGAAGTCTGAATCTCCTGGTGCTTGCCAAGTCTGCAGGAAATGACCTGATTGCATAAGAAAGATAGGATTGGTGATAAAAGTGCGGATAAATAGATGTGTGTGTGTGTGTATAAATATATGTATGTATGTATGTGTATGTGTGTGTATATAGTCAGAGTATGTTGCTTATAGGGATAATGAATGTCTTTGACCCTAACACTCCCTCACTGACAAAAAATAAAAAGGTGTTTTTGTCTATGACTGGTGTGGAAGTGGAGAACAAACATGCCAATAGCCATAGGATGGCGGTCTTGATCACAAGGGTGAACCAGCCTGGAGTGAATGGGATGGTACTGTGACTCTTGGTATTGGTATTCTTCATCCAAAAGTTGGTGTCCTGGGTCCTGGGCAGAAGCAGCAGCAGCAACAGGAGCAAAGAGAGGGTGATTCAGCGGACAAGGGAGACAGAATGAACATTTTGATGTCTCTGTTGACCAGAAATAGCAGCACTGCAATCTAGAGAGCAAAAGAGAAAAGGTGGAAATGTAAACTTCACAGCACCTATAAGACATTCTCCTAAGGCCCAGCAGCATTCTGGGAGCATGTGGAAATGCTGGGAGCAAGAGGGATCAAAGTTGTGTCTGGTCCTCTTTCTCCCTGGCTGGTGGGGCCTGGAGAGCAGCTGTTTTAATTAGAGTCATCCCCGAGGTCTGTATGAACTTCCTCTTCCAGGTGTATGGTGGACAAGATGAGCTAGAAGCATTTATACTGTGGAATATCTACATGCTGAATAAATCACAAAGAAACCATACTTGCCTGTGCATTGTTGAGCCCACAAGAAAGTAACGAATGTCCTAAAAACCACAACTCAAACAAATCGTGAGCTGACACAAGAGAGGTGAGTGATTGTGAAGGCAGAGTCATCCTGGGTAAAATGATGCAACAAGGTGCCTGAAGCTTTGAGGATTATTGATCGCACCAGGTATGAGAAAATAGATCCAGAGGTCATGCAAGAGGGAGGATGCTGGGCTTGAGATGCCCTCCTAAAGGTTCACTCTCACAGGGTCTAAATAATCAGTGAAAAGCTAGACTGAAGAAACAAACAAACAAAAAAAAGCGTGTGTGTCACTGCTGTGACTCTGGGTAGAATTTAATTAGTGACAGTACTAGTCGCCAGTGGAATTTGTTAGCTCTGGTACAGGTCTGTTCTCATATGGATCCAGGGTTACTTTAGTACCATCCATGAAGTCAGAGAAAATAAAGCCAATAACTTAAAGCATCGCTAGTTTGAGAGCCATTCCTATTGTCCAAAAATAGCAGATGCAGAGTACCTTGGGGAGTCAGCATCTTCAGCTTAGAGCCTCCAGGGTGCTCCCAGGTTAACTTCAGGCAAGTAAGAACTCTTAGGGAAAAATGACAAAACACACATGGAAGCAGGCCATCATGGATGAGAGTCAGTCTAAACAACTATGAACAGATTTTGACCCCTGAAGTCTTCAAATTTTATTCTGGTATTATCAGGTACAGAAGACATTCTACCTAAGAATACCATGTTTAAAGAAATAAAGAGAATAAAGATAGCAAGGAAAAATGGATTATCAAAGAATGAAAGGGAACTCTGGAGATAAAAATGTAATTATTAAAATTAAAATCTGATGAATAAAGAAGGGATTTATCATAAGGATGATATGACAGCTAACAGGTACATATCATTTATTATATACTAGACCTTGCTTTGCAGACACACTTGAAGAAAGGAGTGAACTGGAAGTTAGATCTGGAAAAATTACCTTTAGAGAGACCAAGAGAGAAAAAATATAAATGTGAGTACTGTGGCTCAAATTTACTAGTGTGGTATCTTAGACCTAAATTTTATAACCCATCTGAGTATTACTTTCCTCAGCTATAAAATGAAAACACAGAAGAGGTGATTTGGTGGATTTCATTGTAGGACTATTTTTGGAGTTTAGGTTTGTCAACCCTGAAAAAGTAAAGTACTAAGTAAGAGAGGGTGAGACTGACTTGAACTGGCCTCAATATTTTCTGTTTACATTTTTGGGGAATATTTTCTTGGCTTTTTAAAATTTCCACTGTTATGTAGATTTAGAAATTGCATGTATATTTGCCCAATTATAATTAATGCTTCAAAATAGCATTTTATCTTTTCCAAATCTATAAATGACTTAGAACCATCATGACTTGGGAAAAGAATGTCACAGACATCCCACAGCAGGCATTTTCTGTCCATCAGATCATATCATTTTCATGTACCATGAGTCACAGCAAATTCATACATTATTAGAAGCTGATTTAGTAAATGAATTATCATTTAAAAGCCCTCTTAGTTAGAACAACTTTAATGTTTATATCCTTCCAGGATTTAGAATCTTGAAAAACAAAATTCTGTTTTGGAATGCTGCCCATTTAATGGGATTGTTTGGACAACTGAAGAGATAATGGAATTATAGTTAGTCGCTCATAGTAGATACTTATCCCTTTCATTGTTTGTGGTTTGCAAATGACAAAAACAAACTCTTGCTTATTTAAGCAGGAAAGGAATTAAATGGAAGGAAGGCAAGGTGGAAATGCTCATAGAATTGGTAAGAAGACTGGAGAAACAGCCTTAGAAGGTGGGCAGAAACCACAAGAGGCAAGGCCCAGCCACCATCAACCAAGCCCCAGTCGATGAAGAAGCTGATTGGCATCTCTGAACTGGAAACTTATCACACACCAGTGGGTCCTTGAATCCACTTCTTTGACAAATGATCTCCATCACTATTGTGACTCTGAAGTCATCCACATAGTCTAGTGTAGGTCATATGCTGGAAACCTTGTGACTACAGGGCGGAGAGGGTATCTGGCCTCCTTTGGCTTCTGTCCTAACAGAATATTGATATTAATGCAGTCAAGATGCAGAACAATTTCTTCACAGTATTAGTCCATTCTCATGCTGCTATGAAGAAATACTTGATACTGGGTAATTTATAAAGAAAAGAGGTTTAATTGACTCACAGTTCCACAGGGCTAGGGAGGCCTCAGGAAACTTACAACTGAGGCAGAAGGGGGAGCAAACATGTCCTTCTTCACATGGCAGCAGAAAGGAGAAGTGCCAGCAGGGGAAATGCCAGACACTTGTAAAACCATCAGATCTCACTCACTATCATGAGAACAGCATGGAGGAAACCACCCCCATGATTCAATTACCTCCCACTGGGTCCCTCCCATAACATGGTGGCATTATGGAGATTACAAATCAAGATGAGATTTGGGTGGGAACACAACCAAACCATATTAATCACCAACACGGTGACTGTAGTAAATAACACGGTGACTGTTATATTCTTGAAAAATGCTGAGTATATTTTAAGTGTTATTGCCACAAAGGACAACTGTGTGAGGTAATGCATAAGTTAATTAGCTAGATTTAGCCATTCTACAATGTATATATATTTCAAAACATCATGTTGTACATAATAAATAAATATGATTTTACCTGTCTACTAAAAATTTTTTAAAAGGGCAGGATTGCTATTTTAAAAAATCAAAACAATACAGAATGTTCTCCTTTTCATGAGAGATCCCCAAATCCAACTCACCTGAGTTACTTCTTTCAAACTTGTGATACATACACACATATACATATAATGTGATTTCCTATAAAAATTAAAGAATATCTATTTCAACAAACATTTTTGAAACTTTTCATGCAACAATCTGAGCAAATCACTTTCCATGCACAATAACTTCTATTCTTTTTTGTGAGTCTGTGGCTTCCATGCTTTTCCAGCTCTCTCTTCTTCCCCTCCTCTAGGCTGCGAACTCCTTGGCAGATGGGACTATCCATCATTGCTGCATCTTCGGCACTTAGCTGCATTCCCTATACATGGTGCCTCCCAACATATGTGTGTAGGATGTCAGGAGGACCATATTGTCTAGAAAGAAAAAAAATAGTGCAATGGAGAGCCTTGCAATGTATAGCAATCTCTCACTGAAGGCAAGTCCTAAGATGCCTAGAAACCAGAGTTTCCATTTGACCTTGGGCAGGGAAGTGGGAGCAGGAAAATCTCACTGCCCTCTCCAGCTGGCACGGTCTGCACATTTTCACAGCAGGTCTCCCTGACTCATTCAGAAACAGTCTCCTTGCCTTTCCCTCTGGGTGAAAAAATGGCAAATCCCCATCTCTCTCAAAGTGCGTTGCATTGCTGCTTGTTCTAGAAGCTTATTTTCAGAAAGCAAGAAGTCACTTCTTGTGACATCCCACAGCAGGGGATGCATTTTTGGGACAATTCCACAAACATTTCCTCAAAACCCTACTGAGTTGCAGTAGGTGCTGATAACCCAAAAACTAATTCAACCACCAGTCATAAATTAATAAGCATTTTCTGAGCACCTACTACATGCCAAGAAGAGGACAAAACACTCAGGCCAGTCCAAGGAGACTAAGATGTGGTCCCTGGCCTCTCATAGATAAAAAATTTTCTGGAGAAGATATGAGTAGATTACTAACAACATTGAAGTAAAATAGCATGAGTGTTATACCAGCGGTGCAAACACCATGTTTGGGGAATGTTGAGGTGGTATCTATTTTGATCACCTTGTGTAAACGCAACTGACCTAAAACTTTTTGGAATAATGATACACATCAGCTACAAAATAGAGCAGTTTCTCTCTTGTCTCTCTCTCTCTCTCTCTCTGTTAATTATAATCAGTAGATAGGGAGGTTAACTTCTCTTGGCTGTCCTTGGGAGGAAGCAGGAGGAAGTAGAAGGAAGCAGGAGGAACTGTTGGCTTCAGGGTGAAGGTGGCATTTGCAGAGTCGTAATAGATTACTAGAATTCACTGGAGAAATGGGGATGAGGAGAGAACAACATGTGCAAAGGCAAAGAGGGCATGCAATGCAGGTGGTTTGGGAAAAAAGTTAAATCTAGTGTTATTGGAGCACAAACATGAACTTCAGATTAAATAGCACACTCCAAAAACATACTTCCTTGGAGAAGAAAGGGGAAAAGTGAATCATTCCTCCATACCATTTTCACTGGCAACCTGCCCTAATCAGAATAGCAAACACTCTTAGCATTTAACATATGCTTGTACTGTTCTGTTTTTCATATAATCTCCTCACAACACCCTACCATATACTATTATACCATACATATTTATTATCTTTTTACATACGTGTAGGCTGAAATGCAAAGAGGTTAAATGGTTTTGTCACAAAGCCGTTAAATAGTAGAGGGATTTTAATTCAGGCAGCCTAGTGGTATTTCAACCCTTAACTGCTGCATTTTACTGCTGTATGCAAAGGGGTGTGCCATGCTCTGGAGATACAGAGGTGGCCATGGGTGTGATTTTACCCTGCTCTCTAGAGCTTACATTCAGGGAGGAGGATTCAAATAAGCAAAATTAAACATGAAATTAAGCACCTATTTCCAATTAGGAGTGCACCTGAAGTGTAAACCAGGGGGTTCTGGCCTGGAGCGGGGTCACAGGTACTGAAGAGTCAGGACAGACAGTTGTACCTGAGTAGGTGACAGGCATTCTGTGGCCTGCAGATGAACGGGAGTGACACAGGAAGAAAGGATGGAGACTGTGAGGACAAGCCTGTTCTTGGAGCAGGAATCATGCTATGTGAAGGTCTTGGGCAAGAAGAGCAGGCCTCCTTCAATATACCAGCAGAAAGAAGGCTGGTGAAGTCCAAAGCCAATTTTGTGGGGTTTTTCTTAAGTCAAAGGTGGTCAGGAGGTAGAAATCTCATTCTGCAGGATCTGCTATAATTTTGCTTCTTATCCTAAGAGCAATGGGAATTCTCTGAGTGATTCTAAGGAGGGGATTTGCATGATTTGCATTTTTTAAAAAACACACTCAGGCTGTTGTTTGAGGAACAAATTGTGAGTGTGTTTGTGTGTGTGTATGTGTGTGAGAGAGACAGAGAGAGAAAGAGAGAGAGAGAGAGATGGGCAGGAAAGGAGAGCCAGAGTGGCTGCTAGGAGCCCTTGTAGGAGGCCAGTGTAGTAATGACTGTGGCTTAGACCTGGGGGTGGCTGTGGGGGTGAAGAGAATCACAACGATTCATGAGATATTTTGGAGTTAGGATTCACAGGACACAGAAACTGAGGAGTGATTGCACTGAGGAGTGACTAGGGAGCAACGAAGCCAGTTTGCTTGAGCTGACTCCCAAATTTCACAACTCTCTGGAGTGACTGTTGCTAAAATTTCCAGCAAAAGGCAAGGAATAAATATTCTAGGCTTTGTAGACCATATGGTCTCTTGTAACTACTCAACACTGCCGTGTAGCGCAAAAGCAGCCATAGAGGGTAGTAAACAAATGGGCATGGCTGTATTCCAGTGAAACCTTTCTTACGCACAGAAATCAGCCTAGATTTGGCCTGTGGGTCCTAGGTGGCCAACTCCTGGTCTGGAGTGTGTGAAGGTCACTGAGAAATGGTTTCCTGGAGGAGCACCAGCTAGGCAAGTAATTTCTCACTTGGTTTCCTCCTCAAGACACCACCATATAAGAGCCATTATGATGATCTTCATTACCCCTGCAACTATCAATTGACTTTTCCAAGGCCACATAGCTAGCACATGGCAAAGTCAGTGTTTGAACCCAGATCTTTATTTCCAAGTCCATTAAAAACCTTCCAACCACCCCATGCTATCTCCGCTTCCATTTCCTTCTGCAACTGTCCCATGATGGTGGCAAACTTTGTTTTGCAAGCTTTTTTCACTCTTCCCGAAGGAAACTTTTCCTTTTTGAATGATTTTTAAACAGCCAAACAAAAAGGGACAGTGAGTCTCCAAACGTGCCATTGCTGCTTTTGTTCAGTACAATAGACTTTATCTTGCTTTGTCCAGTTTCTACGAAGTGGGACATAGGGGGTTTGTTTTCAGGAAATCAGCATCCTATTTTTCTCTTTTTTTTTGCTCCTGACACAATTTTGTCTTGGAGATAAACTGTTATTTTCATTCCCTCCATTTGAGCCCCGTGTAGAACGTTTTCTATTAAAATTTAAATAAGCCACTTCAGAGACAGATGAAGATGTGAAGCTCAGATGAGCTGATTCACTAGAATTTGTTCCTGAGAATATAACTTATTTGCTCTTATAGCTTATGCAACTAGGTTTCATAATAGAAGTTTTAAGTGGGCCAGCATTGTGCTGCTACAGTCATTTCATCCAAATTCTCCAGCTAGAACAGCCAATTGCAAAGGGAGAAATGAGGAACATAAACTCTCAATTCCCCTGCCCCAGAGAGATGCAATTATTATTCCAGGAAATTGCTGGCAGCTGACATGTTTTTGAAGCTACATTGAATTCTGTTTGTGTGATCCTCAATCAGTATACATTGCAATAAAATACTTTGCTACTAGCTGACTGTCCGAATTTTTCTCTTTTTCCTTTGATTGAAGTAGGAGACAGAGCTTAACAAGTTGGAGAGGTGTATATGGGGATAGGGGTGCTGAGAAGAGGTAGCAGTGGGAACAGAGAGCAGGATGGGTGCTGAAGTAGAACAAAGGCAAGGTCAAAAACTGAGTTGGTGTGCAAAGACCCAAGAGGAGAGACTAGATGGCTTCTAAATCAGATGATCTAAAGTCAAGGGATAGAGCGAAACATTCAAAGACCAAGTAGATGAGACAAATGTAAGTAAAGTGTGGGAGGGGTAGAGCAAAGTGGGAGTTATTCTGAGTGATTACAGAGAAGAGCATAACGCAAGCTGTGTTCCTTACCAATCAGTGTTCTGAAAGAGATTGATTCTTTCAATAATCTTGAAAATACATAATTTTTTATTCTTGGAGAGACATATTGATAGAAATAACAATGAAAATAATGATAATGATAAAAAGTAAATATATAGATGATTGCTGATATAAGCCTTACTACCACCTACCAATATGCAATCTTACTCCCTTTCTGGGTATATTGAAAAAATATATTTTTGCTGTTACTGAAGTTAGCTATAGACAGGTGACTCCCTGGGCCAATGAAATGTGAGTAGAAGTGACATGCAGAAGTGCTAGTGTTCACATTTTCTGTCTGCTTTTCTTCTTGCATCTGTAAGTGATGCCATTTCCAGAATAAAGATGACCCCAACCCCTACCCCACAGCCAACATGTAATGAATATGTAGGATGAAGAAGTAACTGTTTTTCTAAACCACTGAGATTTTGAGATTGTTTTTTATAGAAGCATAAGCACTCCTATCCTGACTGATAAAATAATGAAACCTAGAGTTTAGTGGCTTCATGAAACCATTAAATGATCACTCCCTATGTGCCAAATACTAGTCACAGAATTTTCCATGTGCTTACACAATAGTGTATTATCAGGAGCTCTGGCACATCTGTGAGAAAATAAGTAGGTAAATAGCATATAGAACAACAGAAGCCCCTCATTCCTATTATCTTTTTTTTTTTTTTTTTTTTTTTTTGACACAGAATCTATTGATGTCTTATGGAACACAATCAGATAACACACATTGAAAAACTCAGGCTTGAAACATGCTCCACTGTCCATGGCTGAGCCAGGATATCACCAGCTGCAGAGAGAGTGGAAGCCTTACATAGTGGGCTAAAAGGAGATGATGGATTTACAATGCTGGCAGCTTCTCTTCTCCCGTGCTTGTTTCCAGGGCAGTGCCTGAGATGATCAGCGATTCTTCATTAAATCATGACTGTGACCCTCAACTAACATTTAGTACCCAGGAGGAGTTTGGAAATAGAGCACTGAGGAAGTCGAGGGCTTGCTTTTTTGGTGAAATGGTCTTCCAAGAGGAAAACTTCCAGGATGCTACCTTCTTTCTAACCCAAAGCTCCGGGGCAAGATAAAATTCCTCACCTGTTGAATAGCTAGGGGAGCAACTAAGGCTAAGATCAAGAGTAAAGGAAGGGTGATCTTAGGAAGGTAAGGGTCATTTGGCTAAAACAGCCATGGCCAGTACTTCTGTATCCATCATAGTGCTATGATTAAAGTGGTGATGTGATGAATTTATTACAGAGAAGCTGGGTGACCACAGCATTGTTCTCAAAATCACTGGGAATCTTGAGGTCAGTCACTGGGCCAGGTAATCAAAGAGGCAATAAGGTTGGATGTAGAAGCTGCATGGGAAGGATGCAGGGCCCTTGTGTTTGTTGTTTCCATTGCTGCAACAGACTTCTCAGGACCATTGCATGTCTGGCTCTTTCTCATCATTCAGGTCTTTCCTAAAATGGTATCTCCTGGGGGGACTTCACTGACTTCTGAACTGAAAAAGGGCCTGGTTACATCACTCTGTTTTACTTGTGCCCCAGAACTCATCACAACCTAATTATTTTCTTATTGATTTATTTGTTTATTATGTGTCTTTCCTTAGTAAAATATAAGCACCATAAGCGTAGAGACCTTGTTATGTTCAACAACGAACCCCCAGTGTCCAGCACAGTATCTGACACCTAACAAAAGCTCAATCGGTATTGGAGAATGATCAGCTGAATGAATGAATTATTGAGTGAACAGCTGCCACAGAAACTAATGGAGCTCCACACAGTGAAACGTGCACAGAATGAGCAGAAAGAAATGCTAATGTGATAGCAGCCTAGGAACAACAGAAGATAGAAGTAGGTAAAGTACTCTGTCTATACTACAAGCTGGGGATGCAGTGTTGGCCAGTCCCAAAGGTTACCATTCACATCTAATGTCACCAAGGCTGGGTTTGGGGCACCTACTCTATGCTTCCAGAACCTACGTAGGTTAACACTAGCTAAGCATCCATAATCCAGGAGTGTGAAGATTTGCCAACTTACCTACCTCAATAACTAGCCCATATATTCCTAGAACCACTGTGTCTTATTTATAACAGTGTTCAACATATAGAGATGATATTTAATAAAAACCTGTGAAATGGGTAAATGAATGCATAATTATGTTACATAGACAACTCACTTGACATCTCAACCCAATCGCTAACTCCTCTAACTTCAGCCTACTGCAGACTTTGGGTCCAGAATGGCAAAATGTTTCATCATGCGTGACATACTGGTTACTGTCAGTGACTACTTAAAGGGATGCAAAGAGAAGGGACTTAAGGCTGATTCTAGTGTCAAATGAAAATGAGTACCATGATGGATTAGTTCGGTTTGCACTGGGCAAGGGGCAGAGGAATAGCACGAGATTCCTGTATTTCCTAAGCTGACTTTGTGGCCATGGATGTTGCCTCATTAGTAAAAATGACTCCAACTTGACCCAATTTTTTCAACCATCTCTTTGTAGTCAGTATATCAATCCTATGCATAAATCACACTTTGTGGGTTTTAAACTCTTCTCCTTGTATTCTCTTCTTCTTAAGACATATTTAATACTGTATACCATAGCGAGAGCCATGTTCCAGGACAAGAAAGTGACATAAGGAAATGTGAGTGGGAAAAGAAAAAAAAAAAAAGGTAACTTGGATGTTTAGAAATTGGAAAGAGCCGGGCGCGGTGGCTCAAGCCTGTAATCCCAGCACTTTGGGAGGCCGAGGCGGGCGGATCACGAGGTCAGGAGATCGAGACCATCCTGGCTAACACGGTGAAACCCCGTCTCTACTAAAAAATACAAAAAAACTAGCCGGGTGCGGTGGCGGGCGCCTGTAGTCCCAACTACTCGGGAGGCTGAGGCAGGAGAATGGCGTGAACCTGGGAGGCAGAGCTTGCAGTGAGTTGAGATCTGGCCACTGCACTCCAGCCTGGGTGGCAGAGCGAGACTCTGTCTAAAAAAAAAAAAAAAAAAGAAATTGGAAAGAAAGAACAGGAAAAAGAAAGAACAGGAAGAGTAGGTTAAAATAATTGCTAAAAAATGATAGAATGCAAATCTTTTCTTGAGTAGAAATATCAGATGTGAGGCTTTAAAATAGGCCTATTAATACCTGACCTCTCTGAAATCAGAGGGCTAAATCAGATGTTCACTTGAGATTTTATCAGCTTTATAAGTTAATGACTCTCTTGGTTCATTAAACGAGAATCTCTTTCCTAGTTTCCTCTCCTTCTCCTCTCTTCTCCCCTCCCTCCCTTCCCTCCCTCCCTCCCTCCCTTCCTTCCTTCCTTCCTTCCTTCCTTCCTTCCTTCCTTCCTTCCTTCCTTCCTTCCTTCCTTCCTTCCTTTCTTTTCTCTTCCCAGGTCTAGGCTAGAGCCATCTTCCTTGAGCACATGGGAAAATAAGCATTTGAACAAAATCAGGGATTTGCCATGAATAAAAAAGAAAACAGAGTTGAGGGATTAGTTATGCAGCCAAGAATGTCTGCTGTCATTTATATTTATATTTCAAAATCTCAGCCAACTGCCACTTACTTAGTAGGTCCTCTGAAATAACTGTGGCAAGAAAACCCAGTTCTTTCTCATACTTCCAGCTGCCTACTCAATATTTTCACTTGGATGCATGTAGACAATTTAGACTCAAGAAGCCTGAGACTAAAATTAATCTCCCTTATCTAAAATCTGCTCTTTTCTTTCTGTTTATTTTTTCAGTAGATGGTGTCACCATTCTTCCAATTTACTCAAGCTAAAAGCTTCAGAGACCATTAAATGTCTCACTCTCCATCATCTCCAGCATTAAATTGGTCTCCAAATTTTGCATAGCTACCTGTTGACCTGATGTCCTCCACTATATTTTGCTACTGCGGCTGATAATTTAGCTCTTATGCCCTCTTACCTGGACACTACATCTGGTCTTCCTGCCTCCAGACATACTTCTTTCCAATCTATCTGCCTTATGGTGTACATTATGGTCAACCTTGCATGCATACCTAACAGATTGTCTCTCTTGCTTGTAACTCTTCAGATGCTTTTTGTTATGGAATGAGTTATGTCCCTCCAAACAGATATGTTGGAGTACTACCCCTCAGTACCTCAGAATATGATCTCATTTGGAGACAGTGTCTTTACAGAGTTAATCAAATTAGAATTTGGTCATCAGGATGAGCACTAATTCAATATGACTGATATTCTTATGCAAAAGGGAAATCTTAACACAGATATGCGCACAGGGAGAGTATATAAGGTGAGTGCGGAGATTGGGGTAATTGCCAGCAAACCACCAGAACTTTGGAGAAAAGCATGGCAAAGATTCTTCTTCACAAGCCTTAGAAGAAACCAACTCTGCTGACACCTGAACAGAAACCAACTCTGTTCTCAGACTTTCAGCCCCTAGAACTGTGAGACAATACATTTCTGGCCTTTAAGCTACTCAATCTGTGGTACTTTGTTAATGGAAACCTTAGCAGACTAGTGCACTTCCCCTTGCCTACTAGGTAAAACCTATGTCCTTTATCATGATGTAGAAGGTAATCCAAGATCTGGTTCTGGCCCATTTTCTAGCATTTCTCACCCTTCTGTCCTCAAGAGATGGCCTATGTAGAATCTTCTCAGGGTTCTATGAACACACCTCTATTATTATTATATATATTCCTTTATTTTCTTGCTACATCACATTTGTCCTTTGAAAGTCAGATCAACTGCCATCTTTTCACAGAGGCCTCTTCAACTCTGTCTCTCTACAGCGAGTTTTCCCTGTTCTGTTCTCTCCTAGCACTTGTGCAAGCCTCCACTGAAACACTTACTCCATTGGGTTATGTTTGTCACTGTGTTAAGTGTCTCTGTCTAGACCGAGAGAACACAGTGGGTGGAGATCACTTCTGACTCACCTTTCCTTCTAGTGTCCAGCCCAGGGAGGCGGCTTATGAGCTCCACCAATCTATGCTGGGATGCTACCAAGTAACTAAGGAGTCGAGTGTGGACTCCTGGAAAGTGGGCTGGACTAGGGTGGTGAGAACTTGGTTCTGTGTTTACTCTGCTGCTAATTTGCTGGATAATCTTGGGCAAGTTCCCTCATCTCTTTGGGACTCTGCCTCCCTATTTGGAAATTTGGATGAGTGGTCAGATGATCTTTAAGATCATCTAAGTATTGAATGAATTTCAGGCAGGCGTAGGTAAAGAGGCAATGTTTACTCACCGAAAGGCCTGCTCAAGCCTTACACTGGTTGCTATGAAGGCATCCATTTCCTTTGCTTACTGGCAAGGCTGATCATAACCAAGAGGTACAAGGCCACTATGGCTGGGGTTATAGTTATAGTTGGAGTTTTAAATTGAATGGCCATTAAAAACATTGTCTGGGCTATTTAGAGCCACTCCCTCTTTTGCCAGCAGCAATCTCAGGGGCAGTTAGGAGGAAGGTGCAAGAGGAAATGGAACTGCTTTCAGCAAGATACCTGCAAAACCTGAATGGAAAAAAGCCATAGGGTAGAAAGTAGAACTTCTTATTGCACCCTTGACTCTCCTCCTTCTCTCTCAGCACTTGCAATCTCTCCTCAAAGCAATAAAAGGCTCACTTGGTGAGATAGAAGGTCTCTCCATTGTTAAACCACCTGAGCTTTGGGTATCCAGTGGAGGGACAGGTTTAGAATATACCAAGACTGTCACAAGCTTGGTGAGCTTGATTTTGTGATAGGATAAGACAAAAGTCTTTATTTTTGCAATGGTGCCAAATTGTGTTGGTTACTGATAAATTTTCACATGGGAAATTCTTAGCTGGCTTTGCCATTAGTGAAAGCTCCCTTCGCTTCAACACTATTCCTTGGGAGATCCATATCTTGACATCCTGAAACAGTCTAAGAAATTGTTCCTATGCTCTGTGAGTAACTAAACATGGCTCTGTGTGTGTGGAATATAGACACTTTTTTCTCCCTTCCTGAGATGTTTAATATAGTATTTGCTTTATAGCTTGCTAGCTTGTGTAAATCATTTGATCTCCATGGACTGTAAAGTGGGTATAATCATGTCTTCTTTCCCTTTACTTTTTACTTCTAACAAATCCCATTCTTTATCTCATCTAAAATCTTTCACTCAATGATGTTACTTCTAGTTTTAATACCTATAACTTGTTGAAATAAAATGATGACTTCAACTTTGCAAAAGATCATTTATTTAACTGACTTTAGTGAAAAGAAAGCCCTATTAAATTCTGCACTGTCATAGGTCTGGTAGTGACAAACTTGGGTCCTTCAAAGGCTCTGGTTTGAATAATAATTCTAGTGACATTTCTTTCTAGGTTATATTGCAATTTTTTCTTCTTTATTGGCCATTTCATTCTTTAATAACCAAGGAAGTTGATATTATCACTTCCATCTATCAGCTAAGATTAATGATACTCAGGGAGAATAAATGGTTGTTCCAACATCACCAAGTGGCAAGAAGCAATCAGTACTGAGAGCAAGGTCTTCTAACACCAGGTCCAGTACTCTTTCCACTACAGACATGATTACATTCACCATGTCTTGGAGCTGTTCAGTGCTTTATCTTAACATAGAGTCAAAAAATATATTAAGTGCTTGCTATAAGATGAGCTCTCTGATAAATGCTAGATAACTCCCAATCCCTCCCCTGAAGAAGCTAACAATTGAGTAGTAAAGATAAGATTTCTGCAGAAATAGCCCCAGTACAAAACAGAATATAAATAGCTTATGGGTTAGAAAGTTCTTAGATTGTCTGGCTAAAGAGTTTGGAATTTATTGGTAGGTCATGAGGAGCCACTGACAATTTGTTGAGTGTCCTGTATCCACTGAGCTCTTACAAAAATGGGACGAGTTTAGAGCAAGGATTTACACTAAAGGAAAATGAAGGAGGACAAGCAGGAGGCAGTGACCTATTCAAGTCACAATGAGTAAGAGGGCAGAACTGAAACTTCCAAGAGGTCAAAAACATCCTCCACCATGCCCTTCCCTCAGTTTCTGTTGTGCAGATGAGTGAAAGTTGGCCGGGCAGGAAGACAGGAGCTAGCAGGCTACAGGGGCTAGCTGAACTTTGGTCTTCCTCTCTGTACCATTGTGCACACACCTGCTGGCATATTGAGCCTATTTCATTCATGTCACTTTTCTTCCTGGCTCTTTGAGAGTGGACTAAACCATGCCACTTGCTTTGGACAACACGTTGTTAGCAGACCTGACACAAATTTTATCTTCAAAAGGCCTTGAACTTTGGGGTTTGCTCTTCTGTGCCTGTGTCATCACCAGAAGAGCATGCCCAGGCTATTAGCTCACAGTAAGAGGGCACTGCAAAGTTGCATAGCAGAGAAAGTGGGTAGGGGGCAGGGGGAAAAGTGCAATTTTCCAGCATCCATCTATCTTCATGCCCAACCTTCATACCATACCATACTGTCTCTCTGTAGCACCTACACTGTATCCTGCTCATTTTATTGAGAGCTACCACATGTGAATTGACCAAACTCTTGATCCTAGTTGTATCCCTCCTTCAAGCACAGCTTAAGTATCATATTTTCCAGAAGGTAGTAAACACTTCTAAATCCTACTAATGGTGCTTTTCTCTGGGTTCCCAGCACAAGTGTATATTGGCACCTTTTAAAATATACTATATCTTGATAAATGCCTTATTTGAATATCTCCTTCAAGCAAACATGTAGCAGACAGAGAGTCTAGGGAAGAGGCAGAGAGAGCATGTGAAAGCCCCAAGTAGCCACGAACTCCTAGGGTGGAAGGGGTCTCCACCCCCAGACACTTAGAGCCTCTTCAAAGTTGGTTCCTTAAGAACTCCAGTAAAAGGCCTTATGCAAGCAGGAAGCAAAGAGCTAAGGCCTCTAAACCTTATATACAGGGGCAGAGAATAGGAAATGAAATTGGGAATAGATATTTGGTGTAACAGCAAACTTGAATTTATGGACAATCAGAACACTGTGTCATTGTCAAAAATATTAATACATAACAGTCTTCTGTGCTGGTCACTTATTTTGTGCCTTCCAAGTAGACGTTTTAACTCCCACTTAACAGAAGAGAAAACTGAGACTCAGAAAAGAGAAGTAATGTCCACAAGATCAACCAGCTAGAAGCAGCAGAAATAGCATTCAAATCCAGACCTGCTTAACTCAGGGCCCAGTGCCTTTCTGCTGTGCCATCTCCAATGTCTGTTGTCATTGCTGTTACCAGCTGTAAAACTCTCTCCGCAATGTAGGCCATGCTGTTCCCCATGGGACCACACCAGTAGTTAGGGCTTATGATAGGAAGGCAATTACAAAGTGTCTTCAGAGAACCTGTCTGCAATCCCGTGGGCAGACAATCATACCTGGTTCCTTGAGTCCCACTGTCGACCTGCCCCACATGTCCCAGCAGGCCACAGCATTGGCTGGTAGAGCACATAGGCACTTACTAGGGAGGAAGGAGCTGAGATTCTAGTTCTGGCTTGACTCTGTGACCCTAGGCAAGTTACAGACCTGTCTGGGTTTGAGTTCCTTCAACTATAAAATGAGGGAGTTGGACCACACTCAATTCAACAGACAACTATTTGGCACGTACTAGAGCTAGTGAGTGAATCAGGGTGAAGAGAGCCATGGTGGGGGGTGGTCAGTCTTTGCTTCCAAGTAGCATATGGCCCACTGGGGACAAGAACACATGCCCAGTTCTCCTAACACAACTCAAGCTGTAGTGACAGCTTTGACAGAGATGTAGCCATACTGTGGGACATCAAGGAAAGAGATACCTGTAGGGAGGTTTGGGAGGGGAAGTTTGCACCAGGAAATTAACAGGCAAAGAAGGCCTCAAGGATGAGTGAAATTTCAAAGACAGACAAGGGTCTCATTTCATCCAAGTATCCCCAGAGTGTAGACACACACACACACACACACAGACACACACACACACACATCTTCCCTGTTTTATAATTTTTTTACTATGTATAGAATAAGAAATATGTTCAGACAAGAAAAAATGAGACCATGTAAGCTGAATAGTGTCTTTTGCCCTTTTATATGAAAATGGAACTCATGGCAACATGAAAGAGGGACATAATATGGTATATTAGTCTATCCATTCTCAAAATATAAAAATAATCTCCTTTCTTCCAAATGTAGCCTTTCTTTTCCCTGCAAATAATGATGATGATATTAATCGTAATATTAATAATACCACTCATTAACATATCATCATATACCAGGTAGTGTACAAAGTATCTCACACATTTTATCCTTCTTTAACCTCACCACTACTTTGTGAGGTGGTGTCTCCATTTTACAGAAGAGTTTTAGAAAGTTGACAAAAACTACTCAATTAGGAACTCAGGTTTGACCAACTGAAAGTCAAGTACTTAACTAGCCTCCAAGGAAGTCAGAAAGTGGTTCTAGAGGTCTTCACACAGGACAAAGAACAAGACTTCTAAATGTAATAGGATCCTTCCATGAGTTTAAAGGGCTTCTAATGATGTATCTTTGTGTATAGGGGATGTAATGGAGACAAAAATAGGGCCATCTCAGCCAGCTGTTGGCTGTTGCGGTCCTGAGCTGACCTATCTGACAGCCTTGAATGCGCTAAGTTGCAACAGGCACCCTGGTCAATGACCCCTGTTGTGTTCCCAGCCAACAGCCCATATCAACTGCCAGCCATGTGCATGAGCCATCTTGGGGCCATAGCTCAGGAAAACCTTTAAGTCAGCTCAATGGCCAACCAACTACAACCACATGATAGACCCAACAGAAGAACCTACCAGTAGAGCCCAGTCAACCCCTAGGGCAAAAATAAATTATTTTGTTTTGGGTAGTTTTGTTACATAGCAATAGATAATCATAGTAGTACATTGAGTTGGGTTGAATTTCGGGCCTAACATAATTTTTCAAATTTTTTTTTCCAGGAAATGGATTTTTGGCTTTCAAATTCAAATTCTTAGGTGGGAAAGGTTGTTTTTGATTATTACATAATGGGTTACCTCCATTAGATGTTGGCAGTGAGTATGTTTTCTGCATCTATATTGGCAAGAGACTCTGTGCAGACAGACATTTCAATAGATTAAGGTTTGGCAAAGCCATTAGTATATTTTAAAAGGGGGAAAACATGGTGTCTGGTGCCAAAGGGCTTTTAAAGATTCCTGGAAAACAATGAAAAAGTATTTAGAAATATCGAGAGTAGATTAGGTTATAGGGTAAAGTGCAATGTGGTGTTTTAACAGGCAAATCATGTTGGCCATTTCTAATTTTCTCATGTGATAACATTGTGGGCCAGTAGAGTAAAAGGAAGTAGGCTTGCATTCCTGAACCAATTGGTATTTGGTCATGCTATATTATTATTTAACACCCATGGATTATGCAGCCTAGTGTCTTAGCTTCAGTTTGTATAGAGATCCTTTATTAAGTTTCTATTTTTTTCTGTTTATTTGTTTTTTCAGATTCTAATATTTTGCTAGCTTCATGAAGGAATGTCAAGGTTTAGGTTTTAATGATCTGGAATATTCTAAAAGGTATTTGGTTGATTTGTCTTCATTGGCTTGATAGAATTCTCTTTTGAAATACTCTTGACCTAAAACGTGTGTGTGTGTGTGTGTGTGTGTGTGTGTGTGTGTGTGTGTGTGTGTTTTGAGAAAGTAGGCATAAAAGAGAAGTCAATGATGATGCTAGAATTCTGGCTTGCATATTTGTTTGGATAGTGTTGCCATTGCCTGAAATAGGGAGCTCTGAAAGAAGGCTAGGCTTAGGTGGAAATTTCATGGATTTGATTTAAAAGAAATGTTGACTTTCAGATTTTGCCTGAGGAGGAACCTCAGGGTAGCAATGTACTTATCAGGGAGAAGATGACTAGGAAATTTGTGCAGAAGCTGTGTTTAAATGTTGTATTAGTTTGCTAGGGCTGCTACAACAAAAAACCACAAACTGAGTTGCCTGAACAATAGAAATGGGTTATCTCACGGTTCTGGAGGCCAGAAGTGCAAAATCAAGCTGTTGGCAGGATTGATTCCATCTGAGAGAAGGATCTGTTCTCAGCCTCTTTCCTAACATCTGATAGTTCCTTGGCTTGTGGTGGCATAAACCCGGTCTTCACATGGCATTCTCCCCATGTTTCTGGGGAAGCCCATCATATGAGCCCATTCTAATCGCTTCATTTTAACTTCATTACCTCTGTAAAGCCTGTGTTTCCAAATGAGCTCATATTCTGAGAAATTGGGGTTAGAACTTCAACATATGAATATTAGGGGGAAACAATTCAAACCATAACAAATATCAAACATACTCTCTCAATTTAGATTTTATGTTTATTTTGGGGTAGCTTCTGGGGTGGGGCTAACGAAGATTATTTGGGGGATATGTGCCCCACCCACCAGACACTCATTGTTGCTACCACAAATTTGCTGCTGTGTATTGAGGTGACTTCAAGATATTCAAAAGCATATGTTATGCTAAATGAAAGAAACCAAGCATAGGAGACCACATATTGTATAGTTCGATTTCTATGAAATATTTGGAATAGGCAAATCCATGGAGACAGATTCACGGTTGTTTAAGGCTGGGGTTGGGGCTGGGATGTGGAGCACAGCTAATGGATATGAGATTTCTTTTGGGGGTGATAAAATGTTCTAAAATTAAATTGTGGTAATCAACATATAACTGTGGATATATTAAAAACTACTGAATTGTAACTTAAATTGGGTGAGTTGTATGATGTGTGAATTATATCTCAGAGTTGTTAGACATTGTCAGCAGGTGGATGTGGGAATATTTGACTAGATGAATTTTAATGTTCATTTCAGCCATGAGATTCTAAGATCCTACATTCCTTTATTGTTCTGAGTCTCAGTTTTATCATTTGTAGAATGAGGAGACTGGAGTCTATGTAATAGATGATTCCATTTATAATTGAGCTGAAAAGCATCACCTGACATCCTTATTTTACCTACAGAGCAGACTAGTTTAGAACATGGACTTTGGAAGCAGCATACCTGGATTTGAATCAAGTTCTTTCATCTGCTGGCCCTGCAATTTTAGGCAAATTATCATACTTCTCCCAAGCTTAATCTCCAAAATGGAATATGGAAGGGGATAATACAAATACTACCTGCTTCACAGTGCTGTTGGGAGGATTTAATGTGATAATATTCGAAAGGGCTTAGGAAACACTTGGCACATGGCAAGTCACTACAGGAAGGTAGCTATTAATTTCCTATGGCCAAGACTAATGGCTCTACTTCATTAGTGGACCAGATAATTCTTTTTCAACAGGAAGCAGACCATTGTGTTGTCCTTTCTCATTTTATGTTCTATCATTTATGCATCCCATGCAATTTTTAATTATTAATTCAGCAGCATCTGTGTCAGTCCAGAACATGTTTTTCCTCACGCCCCTCCTGCAGTCTGGTAAGATCTTTTTGTTATCAAATAATCAGATTGCTTCTGTTTAGAAGAGGCACCAAATGCCAAATCTGTAATCATTAAAAGCAATCCTGATGGATGTAAATGCATGTAGTTAATATTTATTGAGCACATATTTTGTTCAAAATATTATGCCAAGCACAGAGGGAACTGCAAAGATGAGCAATATAAAGATGTTACTCTCACAAATCCCATGGTTTAATGGGGAAGATGCCCCCATGTATTCATTCAGTGATACATCAGATATTATTAGGGGAATGGAAAGATATGTAGTACAATGCATCTTATTGTGCTCAATAATAGATGTATGAAGTAAGTGCTGAGGACACCTGGAGAAAGGGGTGATTGATTCAATATGGAGAGGACATGCCTGGTGGAGAGGTGAATGAGGCCATTCCCAGCTAAAATCAGAGAATACATTGAATTTCTCATCTTTCAACAAACAGGTCATGCCCATTCATGGCCTGCATTTCCGATTTGGAGACTAGGGCAGGCTTCATGTCTAGGTAGAGCTGCCTCTGGAATGACGAAGTAATATTTGGATATTTAGAGAAGAGACTAGGGAGGGTGATTATATGAAGGGAAGATAAGGTCAGATTATGAAAGGCCTTCATCCTAAAACATTGAGACAATAAAAACTCATAAAGGGGAATGACAAACCCAAAATTATACATCAATGTGGCTGTGCACATGCTGGAAATAAAACACACAAGTGGCTTTTTTCCCACTTTTCACTTAGTGTTTTCAACCCAGAATTTTGTGTGCATTGATCAGGAAATTGCTCTTTTTTCCTAATAGGTAAGTATTTGAGCAACAAGGCAGCATGCAGTTTCAACATCAAGCTCGCTGCTGACTCATTTGTCTCTCAGCACCTAAGCTTTTCATTGTCAGTAACATTAATTATATCTATCGTTCACTCTAAAATGACCTTTATTTTTTCCCCCCTTATAACATTCTCTCCACATGGGCTCATGTTTGGGAGGCTGGAGACTAGTGATGTCAGCCCTGAGTTTTCATCATGTGGCAATCAGAACTCTAGAAGCACAGGTCAGACTTTCAGGCTCTTCTTTTGCTCTGCCTCCGGCATTACGTGCCTGAACTGAATTGGCAAACCATTCTCTGCTACCAGGATGCAGAAAATCAGGTTCCTAATTTGCCAAACAATTCTTCATTTCAAAAGGTTAGGGAAAGATTTGCAGAAGAGAGTTGGAAGGAACAAACATTTATTAAAACATCGGTAAATGAACGTGGACAGTGGGCTCCAAAGACCCATATTTGAATCCCAAATCTGCCACTTATTTTCTGGGTTACTTTAAGCAAATTGCTTCCCTGCTCTGAGCCTCTGTTTCCCCCTCCTCTAGAGAATGAGGATGGTATTATTTATCCTGCAGGCTTGCTGTGTGGCTTGAATGAAGTTCTCACTGTAAAGCATGTGATCCAGACTGGGGCATAAGATTGACTCCTTGCTTGGCTTGGGAGAAATGACAGCTGTGGTGAGCTTTCGCCTTCTGCAGGCTTTAGGAAACCAGTGTGTAATGGGAAAATAGAGTAAAAACGACTGTTATGGTTTGGCTGTGTCCCACCCAGATCTCAACTTGAATTGTATCTCCCAGAATTCCCACATATTGTGGGAGGGACACTCAGGGAGGTAATTGAATCATGGGGGCCGGTGTTTCCTGTGTTGGTCTTTCCTGCGCTATTCTCATGGTGGTGAATAAGTCTCACAAGATCTGATGGGTTTATCAAGGGTTTCTGCTTTTGCTTCTTCCTCATTTGTCTCTTGCCTCTGCCATGTTAGAAGTGCCTTTCGCCTCCCACCATGACTTTGAGGCCTCCCCAGCCACGTGGAACTGCAAGTCCACTTAAACTTCTTTTCGTTCCCAGTTTCAGGTATGTGTTTATCAGCAGCGTGAAAAATGAACTAATACAACTACCCTTGAAAATCCCTTAAACCAAATGATTGCATCTATGGTTTTATGCACATGAAAATAAGGTTGCTTCTGGTTAGCGGCCAAAGTGAACAAAAACCAAGTAAACAAAATACATATTTTAGAATTAAGATCATATTCATCATAGAACTTATTCACCATATTAGATATGCATGGGAACCAAGAACCACTGGGATATGGGAATAAGAAAGTCCAGGGCTGACCTCTTGGGTGTGCATTCTGTGACACTGTAAAGGGCCTCACACTCAGAAGAATCCTGTGCTTGGCCCAATGCTTTGCTATCACCATCTTGAAATTCTTAATTTTTAAACAGGGAGGCTCTCAATTTTACTTTTCTCTGGTCCCTACAAATTATGTAGTCAGCCCTTGTCATATATTTAAATTATTATTTCTCTCTTACCCTCATTCCTATCCCCATTTGGCATAGTTGAATTCACAGAAAGGCTTATATGATATGTTGTATAGCTAACTGGCTGTGGTACACAGTATCTTAGTATATTTCAAGCATACCCTAGGAGACTGGTATAATTGTCCCCATTGGAAGGATGTGTAATTTACTCAAGGTCACATGATGAGTAAGGCAATTGGTATGCCTGTCTACTCTTTCTATTATGCCACAATGAATGAGAAAAAAATAAAAGGAAATTTCAGTGCAAAAGTAATAGTTATAGGAGTACGTTTGAACTAAACTGAGGAAGAGGGGCATGCTGGCACCAGCAACACATAATTTATTTATGTAAACTTCCTTCAGATGTGTGCTTGCTTCCTGGCATGAAATCTGCAGGGTTTTGCTTGTCATTGTATTCCCAGTCCCTGGCATAATGGTTGGCATGTAGAAGATCCTCAATAAATACTTGTGGAATGAAGAATATTCCTGCCAGGTTCTTCTTCATTCTGCCTTAATAATTTGGTCTTCCTTCTTGCATATTCATATGTTTGCTCCTTTTATTTGAATCTCCATCTGTTTGATAGAAGAATGTTCTTTAGCAAGCATGATGATTAATGATATCAGGCAAAAAGCCCTAAGATCTTAACTAATGAACAAACACAAACTTTGCTAATGACACTTTTTGTATAAGACATTGCTGGTTTATTATGTATTTCAAGCTATAGGAGAACTGTAGTTACCACTTGAATTCTCTGCTACCTGGAGTGCCTTGGAAAAGGTGTTAGGAGAAAGAACTCCTCTTCCAAGTTGCAATTTTAAATTAGGAGTGATCTCCCTGCCACACCTCAGAATGAATTAGCATACTCTCTCTGTGTCATTATCCATTCATCCTTACTCTGTCCCCATAGTCAATGTGTCATGAGGGGCTTTTGATTTTTTCCTCCTGAATTGCTCAACATCACCCCTCCTCTCCATGACCCATTATTTCTCCATCTTGGAACTCACATTTCTTCTCCCTGGACTAATCCAACGACCTTTCAGCAGGTCCCTCTGCCTCCTTCTAGTGTAGTCATTGCACAGAAGCCAGAGAAGTCTTTCCAATATAAGACCTTAAACTCAGCACCCTCTGATTACAAGGCCCCCAGTCTCTCACTGCCAGCAGCGTAAGCTCATACCTGTTGGCCCAGCATTGCAGAACCCTCACCACCCTGTTCTCAACTACCATTCTAGTTTATTCCTTTGCATAAACCCATTCATGGCATAACCCAGGCTTGCAGCATGGTTCTCTGAGAAGCAGACTCAAGTACAGAGTTTAGTGTTCAGGTAAGATCAACACCCGTGAGAGGAAGGATGGAGGGAAGAGTTCAACTATGGTAATGCAGTACCAGTGGTGGCCTCTGCCTACCCCAGTGGGAGCTCTGGAGAAAAATTGCTGCTAAGATTGTCCCTCAGTGGACCCAAATGTCTGAGCAATGGTGGGGAGGGGGCTGCTTCTGGGATGGTGTGACCTTGGGTAAGATGGCTCTCTGCAGCCCAGGCCACCCCTAAGGAGCTGACCACTGGAGATGTTTCTCTGCAAATGCTTCCAGCATCTGGGAAAACAAAATTTTTCCCTCTCAGAAGGAGGATCCAGGAAGCGTATCTTCACGTTTACTTCATCTAATCTCTTTTTTATGCAAAGAACTTTTCCTCTTTTTCTGTGGCTTCGTGCCTTTGTACCCACCTTTTCTTCTGTCTGAAATGCCCCTTGCCTGCCTCTTTCTCCCTTTGATCTGAATACTATTTTTTTTTTTTTTTTTGAGCCGGAGGTTCGTTCTTGTTGCCCAGACTGGAGTGCAATGGCGCGATCTTGGCTCACTGCAACCTGCAACCTCCGTCCCCCGGGTTCAAGCGATTCTCCTGCTTCAGCCTCCTGTGTAGCTGGGATTACAGGCATGCCCCACCATGCCAGGCTAATTTTGTGTTATTATCTTTTTTTTTTTTTTTGAGACCGAATTTCACTCCTATTGCCCAGGCTGGAGTGCAGTGGTGTGATCTCGGCTCACCACAACCTCTGCTTCCCGGGTTCAAGTGATTCTCCTGCCTCAGCCTTCCTGAGTAGCTGGGACATGCGCCACTATGCCTGGCTAATTTTGTATTTTTAGTAGAGACGGGGTTTCTCCATGTTGGTCAGGCTGGTCTCGAACTCCCGACCTCAGGTGATCCACCCACCTTGGTCTCCCAAAGTGTTGGGATTACAGGCGTGAGCCACCACACCTGGCCTGATCTGCATACTTTTAGTTTTCCTTTATGACTGATGTCAAGTGCTAAGTCTTCTTAAAGCCTCCTGTCACTCACCCAGGCAGAGTTAGTTGCTATTTAATATTTTCAGTCAATGTACATTGCATATATGCATGCATCATAAGCTCTGGACTAGACACTAAAAACAGAGGAGGCGCAATCCATGCCCTTATGACCTCCTAAAGATATGTGCCCAATTTTTTGTGCTGTGGCAATGTTCAGTGCTTTCTTTTATTTTAGCATCTGCTACATTGCTTCTTTATTCATCCACTCAGTTATTCACTTGTTCATTCACTGAGAATTAATCAAGCACTTGCCTTCTATGTACCCAGTGTTTCAGTAAGCCCTAGGATACAATGATGCATAGTCAGGTTTGCTGAAGGATAAATATTAATCAATGGATCATATGAAGCCTGCACAATTCTAACTTGGACAAAGGGTATGAAGTTCATGGAGCCAGGAAGTTTTACAATAGCGCGTTTAGCCTAGCGAGGGAGGTCAGGGGAAGTGGCTGGTAGAAGTGATTATTACAATATAATTTGGTGAAGGGAGAGGAGAAGAAGCCTTTCAGGTAGAGATTGCAGAATGGAGAGTGGAAAGAGAATTTAAAGATGAGAATGAAGTTGGATGAGGCTGGAGTTCACGGAGTGAAGAGAATAGTAGAGAACAATGAGTCGTGATTGCAAATGCTCATGGGAATGTTTATGGCTTGGCATTTATGCTCAGAGCCTTAGGAAGTCATCGAAAGGTTTTAAGCAAGAGGTCGAAATGATCAGATTAGAGAGCTGAAAATATGCTCTGACTTCAGTGTGGAGAATAGATTGGAGGATGGCAGAGACGCCATGTGGGAGGCAGGGCTGTTAACTAATGAACTGAGGGTAGCTTGAACTAAGGTGGGGGATGGACAGTGGGAGATAGATCTAGAGCAATTTAGGGGAAAATGAAAAACAAACCTGGCAATCTTTGGTGATTGGTTTGTGTGTCATTAGGGATGATGGAAAGGGAAGTGTCAAAGATGACTTTACATTCCCATTGATCTCTAGCCCTTTTGGATTCTAAATCTGATGAAAATTATAAACCTCTTTCTGGAGGCACGCGCGCGTGCACACACACACACACAGACACACACACAGCATTTTGAATGTCATTTCAGAAGGACATATAGAACTTGTAAAGCTCATGTATGAGCGCCAGATGGGAAAGTAAACCAAATCTTATTCCTCACTGTACCTCTCGATTCCATTCTAGAAAACAGTGTGGAATCTGGCATGCAGTACATGTTCGTTGAAGTAATGAATAAAGGTGAGAGGAGATGGAGGGCACTGAGACAGCTCTAGTGGTTAATTTTCTGCCCTTTCAACTGCAAAATGGATGTAGGAGTCTTAATAGAAGAGCTATAACTTGCATGTCTATGAACCAACTGCTCATTAACTTGCAAGGCAGCATTAGGTGGGAAAGTCCACAAATGGACTCATGAGCCTCCAGGTGGTGAAGAGGAATAAATTTCAAAGTATTTAGGTTCCAAAGACCCAAGATTTGTCTGCAGCAGATGTCTCTTCGTAATGCTAAGTACTTTGGACTAAAGAATAAAACTGTCTGCCTTTTTTTTTTATGTAGGGGGGTGCATCATTTAGAGATGAAGACAGTTTGCCTATGGCTGAATGGGTAAGTTAGGTGAATGCTACCGTGTGGAAGAAGCAAAAATGATAATTGTGTTCATAGACAGAGATTTAGAACAGAATCATGCCTTTGCAGATAAGACATTTCAGGAGGCCGGTGAAGATAAGAGGAAGAAAAAAATGCATTGAAGGAAGTTTTAGGAAAGATTCAGTTTGCACTTATTAACCCTAGGCTGGGTTGGGTTTTTCTCTTTGTGTTTTGAACAGCTGCATTTTAGAGGGAATTGCCATCTGAACCACAGACTCTCTGAAGGGCCTTAGCGATCACCTGGTTCAGTCTCCACCCCAGAGCAGGAATTCCCCTGCAAGACTCTTGGCAGATGGTTTGTGGTTCCTCCTGAAGCCGTGCTAATGAGACTCTATTGAACAACTCTGATGTAAAGTCCTGTCCTGATTGTTTAGTCTACACCGGGAATGGCAAATAGATTCAATTTGCATGACAATTCTAATTACTCGATAGTGCTTAAGGATTCTGGGGCTGAGTCTCCATTTTTTTTCAAAAAGGCAATAACTGTGGTAATGTGGAAGCTAAAACTGTTCTATATTTGCCATTCCTGGGCTGGTTCTTTCAGTCAATGAATTCAACTTACATTTATTGAGCATCTACTATCAGCCAGTAGTGTGGTCTTAGAGGGTTGGGATGTAAATCTAATGGCTATTTCTCAGTTCACATTTTACCTGTCCTGTCTGCTACATCAGATACAGTTGTTCACTTTTTCCTTTTTTTTTTTTTTTTTTTTTGAGATGGAGTCTCGCTCTGTCGTCCAGGCTAGAGTGCAGTGGCACAATCTCGGCTCATTGCAAACTCTGCCTCCTGGATTTAAACAATTCTCCTGCCTCAGCCTTCCGAGTAGTTGGGACTACAGGCATGTGCCATCACGCCTGGCTAATTTTTTATATTTTTAGTAGAGACAGGGTTTCACCATGTTAGTCAGGATGGTCTCTATCTCCTGACCTTGTGATCCGCTGGCCTCAGCCTCCCAAAGTGCTGGGATTACAGGCGTGAACCACTGTGCCTGACCCACTCTTTCCTTCTTAAAATATCTTCCTACCCCACAACCCCACCATCCAGCCCCATGACAATCCCCATGCTTTTGGTTTCTCTGAAACCACATTCTCTCACAGGCCAGTAATAATCTCACAGGCTAGTAATAATCTCACAGGCTAGTCCTACTCAATTTTCTCTTCTTCTCTGTCTTAAAATGTCGGCTGACCATAAGTATGACCCTCAAATCTCCTTTTCTTCTCTGTCTCACTTTCTGTCCAGGTACCTCTAGTACCTCCACTCCCTTGTCTTCAAATACCATCTATATGCTAATGATATTCAACTTTTTGTCTCTAGCCATAGAGTGAAACCTATATAACCATCTGCTAGGTGACATCTCCACTTAGAGATCTAAAATGCATCTCAAACATAACACATTCAAAAGAGAACCCTTGATTTCCATATTTCCTCTATCTACCCCCAAAATCAGACCTTGCTCATCTGCCCATCTTCCCCATCTTGGTAAATACACTACTGTGTATTCAGTGGCACTTGCAAACCAGTCAGAATTTCTCTCTTCTTATCACCCCTTCTCTAATCCATGAGCTATTTCTGCCAATTCTATCTCCAAAACTTCTTTCTAATCTGTCCAAGTCACTCTACGCCTTGGCCATCCTGATCATTCTTGCCTGGAATATGTCAGTAAACCCCTGTGTGTTCTTCCTGCTTGCATTGTCACTTCCCGGCGGTCCACTGCCCACACAATAAGAAGATAGTCTTATTTCTCCACATCCTCTCCAGCACCTGTTGTTTCCTGATTTTTTAATGATTGCTATTCTAACTGGTATGAGATGGTATCTCATTGTGGTTTTGATTTGCATTTCTCTGATGGCCATCAGTGACAGACTGGATTAAGAAAATGTGGCACATATACACCATGGAATACTATGCAGCCATAAAAAAGGATGAGTTCGTATCCTTTGTAGGGACATGGATGCAGCTGGAAACTATCATTCTCAGCAAACTGTCGCAAGAACAGAAAACCAAATACCGCATGTTCTCACTCATAGGTGGGAATTGAACAACGAGATCACTTGGACACAGGAAGGGGATCATCACACACCGGGGCCTATTGTGGGGAGGGGGGCAGGGATAGCATTAGGAGATATACCTAATGTAAATGACGAGTTAATGGGTGCAGCACACCAACGTGGCACATGTATACATATGTAACAAACCTGCATGTTGTGCACATGTACCCTAGAACTTAAAGCATAATAATAATAAAAAAAAGAAGATAGTCTTTACAAATGATTGCTAATGAGATCATGGAAATTGGCTGTTTAGAATGCTCCAAAGGCTTCCCTGTGAAGAAAATTCAAACGTGGACAGGGTGTACCTCAGCATTTTCCTCCCTTACCGATCTCACTGCTCTTGCTTCCTTCAAACACCCCCTGACTTTTTATTGCTCCATGCATCTTCCCTCTTTGGGGATTTCACAGTTTTTTGTTTCTCTGCCTAGAATATTCTTTTCTCTGGTTTCCCTATGGCTGGCTCCTTCTTGTCTTCTAGGTCTTAGCTGAAATTCCACCTTGTGGAATATCTCTATCTTCTGTCATCTGGATGACTGTAATCATCCTTGTTTCCCACTCCTCCACACTGCTCAGCAGGTTCAGCAGGATCCGCTCACTGTAGCATGGTACAACCTCTGCCCAGCCCTCCAATCTCAACATCACTGGACTGTGCCTCACATGTTCGGTTCGCCTCACATAGACGAGCTCTTCCTTTAGCTGTATTGTAGAATGCCTCTGAGCCTTTTCCCAGGCTGTTCCTTCTGCCTGAAATTGTCTTCCATCTTTTCTTCTGGCTGACTGCTACTCTTCATCTAAGATGCAATTTACCAGGTGTCACCTTCCCTGGAAATGCTTTACTGACCTCTCTCCTTTCCCGAAGTTTGCCCACTGCTTTCTGTGCTTGGTTCCTGAAGTTCTTGGGAACTGTTTAGTTACATTGTTGTCTGTTTTCTATTCTCTCTCCTGAATGGCCTTCTTGGGAAGAGAGTCTCTGTACGTCTGAGCTTGTATTTATCCACAGCACTGAGCCTAGACCTTTACAATATAATAAATGCCCCATAAAGATTGACTGGCAGGATTCCTGGAAGATGGCAGGAAGCTGTCTGTTGTGCTGTGATGGATTATAGTCAGTGTTTTACTCAGCTCCAGAATTTGTGAGCTCTGAGTGAAGGCTGACCTCTGGGAACAGAGTGAATAACATGTGCTTTGTGGAGGATCAGGGTGAGAGTGCTCAGTGCTGTCCTGAGCACTGAGTTTTGCATCCTGCAGGAGCCCATGTAGGCCTAGGAAAGGACGGAGCATCAGTGGTAGAGGAAGAGTTGGAAGGACAGGAAAGTCTTGAGTCCCCCAGGAATTATTGTTGTGTTCAGCCCTGGTATGGCAGTCTCCTTTTCTGTAGCCTGCCTCTAACATGCAGTGGACTCTAACTGGCCATATTTCCATTTAGTGACCCTGCCCACCTCGCCATACCTGGTTGAGACAGGACTAGGCATCCAACCTCACCTGGGCAATGAAATTCTCCCTCTCCTAGAATTTAATAATTAAATCAGAAAGATACAAAGGCTGGAAGGTGGTGGAAGGTAGTATGCTAATGGTAGCATACTAGAAATGGGGGCTGAAAACTCTTGCTTTTGGAATATTCCCATTTCCTTTCCCTTTCTGAATCAAATCTTCTTGATTCTATGAGATATCCCAGTAGCCCTACACACATATAGGGAGGGAGGAGGGAATTAGGATGGGAGTGACTCAGATGCCTTCTGGGAAAAGGAGTGGACCAGTTTTCCAGGAGTGAAGGGTGCAGTGAGAAAAGAGCCAGGAGTGGATCTCAGGCCTCCCATTTCAAGTCGAGCAAGTGTCTTCACCCTGTAATAAAATCAAGGACTCAGAAAATCAGAGCCGGAAAGGATCTTACTCATGAGGAAACAATGGCCCAGAAAGGGGACATGACTTGCTGAGGATCCTGCAGTCAGTGATTGGGTCTGGAACCCAGGACTCTCATCTCAGTTCTCTTTCTACCATCTCTGTTGTCCCCAGCTCATCTGAGCTCAGCTCCTCTGTCCAGATGGGTCTATTATGCTCCCATTCTCTGTCCTAGTTGGTGGCTCTGGGTGATTTCCTGTTGGGTCCAGTTGCCTGGGGTTAACTCCAGCTGTGCATTTACTTGGGGAGGGTGTTTACTGAGAGCATCTGCCTACATAAGGACCCAGGTGGCTCATCCCTTAGGATTGTGGGATTGAGAGCCACAATGCGATAATCACATGGAAGGACACCGGTATGGAGGAACACCAGTCATAATAGCATGATGTGATGTGAGCGTGGGGGTGGGACTCTCAGGCTGCCCCACCCACACGCACCCTGCCAGCCATGCAGCATTCTAGCAGGGCTGCATTCCTGGCCTCAGATGTAACACTTGTTATATTGCTTCCAAATTTGGTTGGATGCAGTAATTGCACTCTTCTTTCCAGTCGACTCAGTCTCCCCAAGGTAGGAGGATGTCTGCTCTCTCTGCACCAAGCAGGATCTTAGGGTGACTAAAGATGGTCAGTGCTCCTGCATTACTTATATAGTTTGTCTGAGGACATAGCCCTAAAGTATGATCTGAAGTTTGCTAGGATCAGAATCCCTTAGTGTGACATTGGTAAAAATGCCAACTATAGGGCCTCTTGCAAGACCTACTGAATCATAATCTCTATATTATTAATAGACTTTTCGGATGGTGAAGGCTGCTGGTGCAATGAGTTCATTGAGGTTGGAAAAAGTGATGGGTTTAGGCTGGAGAGATGATGGTTTTCTGTTCCTGCCACAACACTTCCTAGCTGGGTGATTTGGGGCCTGTCACCCACTCTTTGAGCATCCCTTGAAGGAAAGGAATGTGTCTTATATTTATCACTTTTCAATGGCTAGAACACAACTGGTCCTTAACTAGTGTTGAATGAATACATACACGTAGAAGTGAAGATCATAACCCATATTACACCTCTTGAAAGAGATAAGGAAATCACTTGTGCAAACTCCTACACATTGCAGGTCCTCACCAAGTGCAGTTCTCTCCCATTCCCCTTGGGTCAGTGGCTTGTGGTCTGCAGGTAACTTGTTCAGGGATACCGTGAAGTGTGGAGGCAATGGCAGGTTCTCAGGGACCTGGCTGAGACCTAGGGTGATAAGTGCTCCTATATTCTCCAAACTCCATTCTTATTCCCTCCCTGTGGTCCTCAGTCCTTTGTCCTGGGAGCCACCAAACCAGTGAAGGTCAACAGAGGCCAATCACAAAGGAGGGGGTTATGGCTGTCCATGTGGTCAGTGTGAGGCTTGGGAGGCCACACCCAGCAGATGCTAAGTCTGTGTCCAGAGGCAGAAGAGTCGTGGCTGTGATCAGCAGCTAAGGTTAGGGGGCAACACAGAGGGTTAAGTTGGGGATTTGGGGTACTGCATATGAATAAATGAATCCAGGCATTAGCATTTGTGATACCCTTGGGAAAATTGTATACCCCCAGAGTCAATGATTATTTTTTATCTATGAAAGGGTCATAAAGAACCTCCTATATTCCTTCTCAGTATTTGTCTGAGAAGGAAATGAGTTAAATGAGGATACAATTATTGTTTCTCTCTCTCTCGACTCTATTGTGATGCTTTCTGCTCAAAGTGTGGTCCCAAACCAGCAGTATCAGTGTCACCTGGGAGCCTGTTAGAACTGTAGACTCTCAGGCCCTGCCCCAGACCTAGTGAATCAGAACCTCATTTTAACATGACACCCAAGTGACTTAAAATTCACATTAAAGTTTCAGAAGTGAAGGCTAAACAATTACAAGGAATTTTTCATTCTCTAAGCACTTTTTTTTTTTTTTCTAGTGAGCACTTCGAAGAAAGGGAATGTCTTGTTTCTCTCTTTTCAGTACCTGGAATATAATTGATTATTCACTAATGTTGAATGAATGAATGAATGAATGAATGAATGAATGAATGAATGAAGATCTCAACCTGTATTGTCTTGTTTCTCACCCACTTGGAGTTCTTTACCCAATTGATTTCCTGCTGTAATAGCAGGAGATATACACGGGGATTGCAGCTGCCTCACACGCAGCCGATGCCAGCCACAGATGCAGGCATTTAGCGTGTGATTAAGGACAGAGTAATCTACTTAATGTGGGTTGTGGGAGATATTTGGCAAGAACCAAGGGACAGGGGTTGGATTTTACTTTCCAAAGATAATGCCTTTCCCAATTGTTTAAAGCCCTCAGTAACTTGGATCACACCCAGACAGAAATAAGCCTTCTTAAGACAGAATTCTGTAAACAGGACTCTTGCTCACTTTTGCAGCAGAATCTTGACTCTTTAACAGTCTGCTTAGGTTTTTATGTAACATGGCATGGAGGCCTGCCCAGCCGGATCTTTGTGGAGCTAAGCCCAACTGAACTAACCACCTATAGAGGAGAAATGCTTTTTGTTTACTATATTTTACCATGAGCTAAATTAATTAAAGGATTAATCTATTCCATCACTCAACAAATACTACAGTGCCCGGTTTGAGGTTACTGTAGTGAGTACGTCAGCAGTCCCTGCTTCTACCAAGTAATTGCCAGGTGGTGAGGACGGAATAAGAATCAAGCAATTACAGTGAGGTTTGAGGAAGTGCAGACTGACATGGGAGAGCATGGCAGGCAAACTTAGCCTGCAAGGGTGGAGGTGCTGGAGAGATACTTCCTGCAGGAAGTGGCCTGTAGGCTGATACTTGAAGAATGATTAGGAGTTAGGCAATTGGGACGGGAGGGAGGAAATGAAGCGGAGGCAAAGAATAGCATGGGCCCAAACCTAGAAACAAGAGAGAGTAAGCTAGAGCAAAGGAAGTGGCTCAGTGCATGTTTTGGGTAGGTCTTGTGTGGGGTGTTTATGAATACACGTGTGGGGTGTGGAGCCTGATGAGAGACAAGGCTGAGAAGGTAAGCAGGTGGATCCTCTTATGAAATTTGCATTTTATCCTAAGGCCAATTGAGGAAGTCTTTGAAAGGTCAGGTGTTCGTGGGGTCTGATAGTTTCCAGTTTGCCTCCCTCATGGACCAGTGGGCCCCTTCATCAATATGGTGAAATATGATGATAGGAAAAGATTTGGTTTTGGTCTGTGTGTCTCACACTGCCCTCTTGCCTCTGGTCTATAGCTTCTTGCTTTGCATCCTGTAATGCTAACAATAGAAGAGTCCTAATTTGGCCTTGTACACTTCTTCAAAGAACAGGGTAATACTGTTCTCTTTTTTAACTCTTATTTTAATTTAAGGGGTACATGCACAGGATGTGCAGGTTTGTAACACAGGTAAATGTGTGTCATGGGGGTTTGTTGTACAGGTTATTTCATCACCCAGGTATCAAGCCTAGTATTCACTCATTATTTTCCCTGATCCTGTCTCTCCTCATACCCTCTGCCCTCCAATAGGCCTCAGTGTGCATTATTCCCCTTTATGTGTCTATGTATTCTCATCATTTAGCTCCGATCTGTAAGTGAAAACATGCAGTATTTAGTTTTCTGCTCCTGCGTTGCTTTGCTAAGAATAATGGCCTCTAGCTCCATCCATGTTCCTGCAAAGTACATGATCTCATTCCATTTTTGTGGCTGCATAGTACTCCACGGTACATATGTAGCACATTTTCTTTATCCAGTGTATCATTGATGGGCATTTAGGTTGATTTCATGTCCTTGTTTTTGTAACTAGTGCTGCAGTGAACATACAAGTGCATATGTCTTTGTAATAGAGCAATTTATATTCCTTTGGATACATACCCAGTAGTGGGATTGCTGGGTCGAATGGTAGTTCTGTTTTTAGGTTCTTGAGGAATTGCCACACTGTCTTCCACAATGGTTGAACTAATTTACACTCCCATAACCTATGTAAAAGCATTCCTATTTTTCCGTAACCTTGCCAACTTCTGTTATTTGTTGACTTTTTAATAATAGCCATTCTGACTTATATGTGATGGTATCTCTTTGTGGTTTTGATTTGCGTTGCTCTAATGATCAGTGATGTTGAACTTTTTTTCATATGATTGTTGGCCAAACGTGTATCTTCTTTTGAGAAGTGTCTTTTCATGTCTTTTGCCCACTTTTGAATGAGGTGGGGTTTTTTATTTTTTTCCTTGTAATTTCCTTATAGATGCTGGGTATTAGACCTTCATCACCTGCATAGTTTGAAAATTGGGATACATACAGAGCAAAATGTTTCTCTGTAGGTTGTCTGTTTACTCTGTTGATAGTTTCTTTTGTTGTGCAGAAGCTCTTTAGTTTAATTAAATCCCATTTGTCAATGTTTGCTTTTGTTGCAATAGCTTTTGCCATCTTCGTCATGAAATCTCTGCCCATGCCAATGTGCTGAATGGTATTGTCTAGATTTTCTTCTAGGGTATTGCCTAGGCTTTGGGTTTTGCATTTAAGTCTTTCATTCATCTTGAGTTGACTTTCATATATGGCGTAAGGAAGGGGTTCAGTTATCCCTGCACCATTTATTAAATAGGGAATCCTTTCCTCATAGCTTGTTTTTGTCAGGTTTGTTGAAGATTAGATAGGTGTAGATGTGTGGTTTTATTTCTGTTTTCTCTATGCTGCTTTATTGGTCTATGTGTCTGTTCTTGTAACAGTACCATACTGTTATGGTTACAGTAGCCCTGTAGTATAGTTTGACGTCGGGTAGCCTGATGTCTTCAGCTTTGAAGAACAGTGTTTCTCTACCAATATGTCAGCAATTCACTTCTCCCGGTGGCTCTGCTTCCAGTCTCTCTATTGTGAGGGCTTCCTCTGTGTGGCTTATTTCCCTGAGTCCCCCAAGCCTTGTGTGGCAAGTGGGGTTCTGCTGCTTGGTGCCCTCGCTGAAAACCACTGCCCTATGGGGTCTCACCAGCAGCATCCCCATGGCCACTCCCCATGGAGGTCAGGCCGTTTCTGTATAATCATTTTATAGCCATTAATGTACTAGCTACATTCATGTATGCTTTCATTACGAGAGCCCTTACTTTGAGCTGTGACTGTTCAAAGATTTTTGAGAGGCCATGTGGTATAGTGGTCAAATCATAGGACTGAGGGTCAGAAGAGCTGGTCTGAACTGTGGCCCCTTTCTGCCCTCATTGTATGCCCTTCTTGAGTCATCAGAATCACAGTTTCAGTTTCCACAGCTGTAAAATGAGGACAACAAGAGCATCTCCCTTGTCTTTCTCAGGGTGGTGGTGAGATCAAACAAGATGGTGCATGGGAAAGTGTTTTGAAAAATTCTATAAAAGATTGGGCTTTTCCTTCCACAGGAGGCCTACACGCTGCCACTTGTGCTGCCGCCATGTCCCTAGTGATCCCTGAAAAGTTCCAGCATATTTTGCGAGTACTCAACACCAACATCGATGGGCGGCGGAAAATAGCCTTTGCCATCACTGCCATTAAGGGTGTGGGCCGAAGATATGCTCATGTGGTGTTGAGGAAAGCAGACATTGACCTCACCAAGAGGGCAGGAGAACTCACTGAGGATGAGGTGGAACGTGTGATCACCATTATGCAGAATCCACGCCAGTACAAGATCCCAGACTGGTTCTTGAACAGACAGAAGGATGTAAAGGATGGAAAATATAGCCAGGTCCTAACCAATGGTCTGGACCACAAGCTCCGTGAAGACCTGGAGCGACTGAAGAAGATTCGGGCCCATAGAGGGCTGCGCCACTTCTGGGGCCTTCGTGTCCGAGGCCAGCACACCAAGACCACTGGCCGCCGTGGCCGCACCGTGGGTGTGTCCAAGAAGAAATAAGTCTGTAGGCCTTGTCTGTTAATAAATAGTTTATATACCTAAAAAAAAAAAAAAAAAAAGATTGGGCTTTTATGAGCACTGTGGACATCCCGGGTTCAGTTCCTGGATGCCCATCTCCTTCTGGCGCAGCTGAAGGTAGGATCCAGGAGTTATAGCATTTCTCACCTTTTGCAACTCATCACCTTCCTGTCTGAGGCTTGCAAACTAGGTTTCATTTACCACTGCTCCTGCACTCCATCACTTAATGGGCAACCTAATTGGAAACCATTTGTCCAGATGTAAATGTTCATCTATAATTGTGGAGACCAAAGTAGTCCAAATAATTTTTGGTGACACAATCCACTTTGAAACTCTTTCTGGTGGACCTATGGAGAGCAAACATACCTACCATGCTTCCCTTGTAAGTAATTATCTATTCAGACTTCTTGCTGGCATTTTCTGAAATGTTAATGGAACATTAAATTCCAGTTTATTTCAGAACCCCTGTTTCTGCTAAAAAAGTTTCTCAGGGAAATTTTAAAAATGACAGCTAGACAGATAGATAAATAAAACACAAGAGCAAGCTATTATCTTTACCCAAGTAATTCCCTTCTAAAATGCAAAACACAGACAGGCATGGTGGCTAATGTCTGTTATCCTAGCACTTTAGGAGGCCAAGGCAGGCAGATTACTTGAGCCCAGGAGTTCCAGAACAAGCTGGGCAAGTTGGCGAACCCTGTCTCTACAAAAAATACAAAAATTAGCCAGTCATGGTGGTGAATGCCTGTAGTACCAGTTACTTGGGAGGCTGAGGTGGGAGGATCACCTGAGCCTTGCGGATGTTGAGGTTTGCAGTGAGCCATGATTGTGCCACTGCACTCTAGCCAGGGCAACAAAACAAGAAGCAAGACCATGTGTAAAAAAGGAAGGAAGGAAGGAAGGAGGGAGGGGAAGGGAAGGGAAGGGAAGGGGAGGGGAGGGGAGGGGAGGGGAGGGGAGGGGAGGCGAGGGGAAGGAAGGGAAGGGAAGGGAAGGGAAGGGAAGGGGAAGGAAGGAAATTATAGCACAAAGGGAGAAATTAAAGTTTTAAAGCATAGTCACAAAAATGGAATTTAGAGATTTTCAAAAACTCATAGTATTTAGTTTTTTCTTCCCAAGATGGAGGCTTGCTCTGTCACCCAGGCTAGAGGGCAGTGGCCTGGCCTGATCTTGGCTCACTGCAATCTCCGCCCCCCAGGTTCAAGCAATTCTCTTGCTCAGCTTCCCAAGTAGCTGGAATTACAGGTGCATGCCACAAAGCCTGGCTGATTTTTGTATTTTTAGTAGAGATGGGGTTTCACTATGTTGGCCAGGCTGGTCTGGAACCCTGACCTTGTGATCCACCTGCCTCAGCCTCCCAAAGTGCTGGGATTATAGGGATGAGCCATCGTGCCCAGCCAACTCATACTATTTCAACTTTGAGAGGCATTCTCCCTATCCCATCTTCGGGTCCATTATACATGCTGAGAATTCCTGTCCTGGAGACAATGGGCCATATTAGAATATCCAGTCATTTCTTTCTGGGTTATCTTTAAGATAGCAGAGAGGATCCTTCAGGAAAGAGGGAGCCTTCACTTCTTGCATCCTCCCTGAAGCCTTCTTGGAGCCTCCTCCCCATGAGAGGCAGGCAGGACTATTTTCTCTTTGCCTCCAAGTGGTACCCATTTCTTTTCCATTATTCTTTACTCATTTATACAGTACTTAGTTTTTTCATCTGTGTCAATGGACCATGAGCTCCCCAAGGACAGGGACTAGGTCTCATTCACTTTGGCGCATCTAATGACTATTTGTAGGTAGAAGGCATGAAACAAATCATCCAAGGTCACCATCTCAAACCCTCATCAGCCCTCACCAGGATGACTGCAACAGCCTCCTAACTGGTTTTTCTGACATTCCTTTGTCCTTCTCTGAACCATGTTCCCCTAGCAGCCAAGGAAGGCTTTAAGGTAAAAATCAGATTAGTCTTTCCGCTGCTTAATATCTTCTGATGCCAACTATTGTCCTCACGATCAGTCCCAACTTCTCAGCATGGCTCAGGGGGCTTTTTGTCATCTTGACCTGGTTTAGCTCTCCAGCCTCATCTCTGTCTACTCTCCCCTCAGCTGAAGTTCCAGCCACCAGCAAACTACCATATTTCCCTAAATACATCCTATCTTCTCACATAATAATAGTAACTGATATTATAGAGCACTTGCTATGCTGTATACTTTATAATGGCTCTGTCTGCATCGTTAGTAAACCTCACACAGCCCTATATCATAGTCATTATTATTATTATTCCCCTTTTACAGCTGAGAAAACTGAGATTTGGTAAAGAAAGGAAACTGCTTCAGGCCAGATAGTTAAAGGCAGCTAAAAGTTATAAACAGGCCTGTGACTGACTCCAGAGTCTGTGATTTTGTCTACCACATTTCATTGAAGAAGAGGTGGTTTTCTTGCTTAAGGAAATTTCATCTAGCTGAGAAGATGTGACTCTACCCAAATAAAGAGAAGTCACTGTATAAGAGTAACTCCAATGCCATGCTGAGAAGTGGGAGCTGAGTTTCTGAGGGACAGTCTGAGAGACGATGATGATCTTCTAGCAGAGAGGTGGTCTAATTCTAGTGTTGGCTGGTTGGGAAAAATAAGAGTGAGTTGAAAGTAAGCAGGGAGAAGGGGGAAGTCTGGACCACCCAGTAAGGATGCATTTGCAAGAGTTCTGACATGAGACAAAAGTGGAGGCTGTGCAATTGCAAAGAAAAGGACTGGTCCCACAGGCATTTAAAAACCACCTTGGGCTATAATTTTCTCTTTAATGAAACTGCTGATCCTGCTGTTATTCATGTCTGAGGACCTCAGAGGCATTTTAGAGACACCCCCTGGTGGCCATTTGCCACTGCGTGTGGCACTTAAAAAGCCCTCAGTGAGGGTTCAGGAGCCCCAGCTAGGCTTGACTCCTGGTGGAATAGCCTTAGGCAACTCATTGAAGCATCGTGGGTGATTGCCACACCTGTCATGGCAGCTCATTGAAGCATCATGGGTGATTGCCACATCTGTCATGGCAGCTCATTGAAGCATCATGGGTGATTGCCACATCTGTCATGCCAGGTGATCTGCTCATTGTATCCACCAATCAAATTGGAGTTTTGGTTTAGAAATACTGTTTCAGGACTTGGGAGTTCTCACCATGCATCAAGAGCTGTGAGTAACAGTGGGGTCAGGTCTCACTCCTCCTCTCCCTCAGGATGACACACCCAGTGAGACTGTCACTAATCACTGCTTCTGCAGTGTAAAACAGTGTGTGTGTGTATTAAAGACCTCACTTAAAAGCAAGGAGGAGAGACAAGGGTGTTCCGACGAGCATCCTAGCATCGTAGCCAAAGCAGAGGTGAGTCAGTTACATAAAAGCCCTGATAGGGCCCCCTCGGTGCTGATCTGAGTCCTGTGCAAACTCAACCTGTTGAAGACAAGCCAGAGGCCTCCAGAACTTTCAGCCAGGAAGAAAGGGAATTAGGATTCAGTCAAAGGGAACCTTAGTAAGAGCACAAAGCAGACACAGAGTAGGACTTAACTATATCCAGTCACAATCAGTCTGAGAAAATTCTTTTTTTTTTTTTTTAACATTTATTCATTCACTCTGCATTTTATAAGCATCCACTTATTACGTGGGTTTACTTGACTGTTGAACTGAACAGTTTCTTCTCCATGTGGAGAAGAAACACATCTTGTTCATCACCCTGTCATCAGGGCTACAGTCGACAGTGGTGGACGCTCAGCTGAATGCCCCGGGGCTGGACCCCAGCCTCTGCTCTTGCTGACTAGGGCTGCTTTAGCCTGGAGGAACAGCCAGAATAAATGACGACTTCTTCCCATAAACACAAGGTACTGTCTGTTTGTTCATCTGCACACCTTAAGAACTATGTGCTCCTAGAAGGAGCATGTTTTCAAATTGGTGGGCTCCAAAAAGGAGTTTTCTAATTAGCACAAACATGTTCTTTATGCCAGAAGTGGCCATAGGTATTATGGGCCTAATGTTACGCTACTCTACTGCTGTATTTTTTTCAGGTAACGTTTATTCGGCACAATTGTATACCAGGTGTGATGTTCAGTTGTCCCCAGGTGTTCGGTCCTGCCCCATCACACAGATATGAATAGGGCAAAATACTGACTTTCGGTCCTGTAGGGAGACAGGCATATAACTAAGCAGTTTAAGGTAAGTTTTGACAAATATGCATGCACAGAAAGTAGGGGTACTTCCTGTGGTCTGGGTAGTGATGGAAAACTTCCAAAAAGTGACTTCTGGTTAGGTTTGGAAGAATGAGTAGGGTTTAGCCAGGAGAAGTGTGGGGACATGTTGTAGCCCAAGAACGGAGATGTGAGTAGACATAATGAATGTGAGCAAACTACAAGTTTCATAGGTCTGATAGGAACCAGAATGTATACATTTTTAGACTCAAGTCAGATAAGTCCTTCTCCAGGAAGTCTTCCTGGATCCCTGGAGAAGGAGGGACATATTCTCTTTTATTACTGCCCCGGACTTATTATCAGCTTCTGTTATTGTATTTGCCACATAGCACTGCAAACATTTATAATACGTGTATTTCCCTGTTAGACTGGGAGCTTGTTGAGATCAGAGAGTTAGTGTCTTTTTCATCTTTGTTTAGTAAATTGCACATGCCCTAGAACAGAGTAGGCGCTTCCTGCACATTTACTGAAGTAAATTCGTACATGGAGAATATGAAGAAGGTGCTCTTCCTCCCAGAGCCAAGTTGAGGGACAGATTATCTCTGTATTCATTACATTTAGGGGGCCTCCAAAATCTTTCTTGAATTTTTTAATGTAGTTCTTTCTACCTAATCATAGAAACGTATACATACATGTACATGTGTGTCTTAGATATACACTGGAAGCATTTATATCCAATTTATCAGTGACTTTTTCTGGGGAGAGGGGTGGGAGGTGGGCAGTGGGGGACTATTTTAGGACCACTGGATGTGACTGTTTACAATGTGCACCCTATTTTCAAGAAGACCATTCATTTAGGAGTGAGTCTGTACTTTACAAATTTAAACAACAAAAAATAATCATAAAGGAAAACATCATGAGACTGTCAGTTATTTTTTACTTTCTTTTCAGGGTTTTTCTGTATTTCTCCAAAATATCCAAAAATGTATAGGCCTGGCTTTCATATTAAAAAGCTGTTAAAGTTAGTAAATAGTGGACAATTTAAGAAATATTAAAAAGCATGAAGGAGAAAATAAAAATGACCCACATTTTACCAGCCCCCAAATCTACAATTAACATTTTACTTAATAAAGTTTGTTTAATTTTTTGACTTAAAATATTATGTTTTTTTCTTTGAGTAATTTTGGATAATACAGAAATATACAAATAAAAAAAATTCATTTCATCACTCAGAGATGACCCACTGTTGACACTTTTTGCATTTTCTTGCAGCCTTTTTCTATATTAGTTACAATCATAGCTCCCATTTGGTGAGTGTTTAATTTGAGCCTGGCAATGTGCTAAGTTCTTGCCAGACCTCTCATTTAATTCCCACATAAGCCTGTGAGGTGGGAATTGTCAGTCCCACCTCAAAGAAGATACAAACTAAACATTAAGAAACTTGGATCCTCTGCAATGTGAACCTAATGTTGTCTGATTCTAAAGTTAATATTCTTAATGATTACACTTTACTCCTTCATAGTTGCACACGCCCCCACACACACACTTGCTGTACACACAGATACACACAAGCTGTGGTCACATTGTGCCTTCCACTTAGTCATTTTTTTTTTTTTTTTGGTATTATATGGTGTGCGTCTTATGAGGTCATGTAAAAATACTTTTAGAAATGTTTGGCAATTTTTAAAAGTTATATTTTAAGCAAATCAGTCTTGACTCAATTTTCCATTGACTGCTGGCCTTTGCCATCAGGCCTCCAGACATACTACATATCCAGTCCTCTGGGCTTTTTACTCCTTTATTCCTGCTTCCTCCTCAAACTGGGAGTAGGAAAAGCTGGGCAAGCTTTACTCATTTGTACTCAGAAGCTGTCAGGAAACTAACTGCCAAAATGCCTGCACTTTATGGCAGTACCTCATATGGGCATTGCTCTGAAGTCTCAAAGCCTTTCTTGCGAGTGTGTGTGTGTGTGCATGTGTGTGTGTGTTTCACGTGAATAACTTTGTCTGACTGAGACGGCATTTTCAAAATGGAGAAATTAATGGACAGGTTAAGCAATCAGGATACTATAAAATATTTAGCAAGGATTGCGACAAGCATTTAGGACATAGAGCACAAAACTTTTAGTAGACTGCAAACTGTTCACAAAAAGTGGAAGAGATCACTGTGGGTTTTCTCAGCTCTGATATGTTAATCATGTGTATTGTGAATTCCCAGGGGGACCCAGAGTAACTGGTGCTCCCCAAACTTACTTGACTAAGAACCTATTGAAGTGCAGGCAGCGTTCTTGGATAACTAGCATTCTGAAGTACATAGTTTGAGAACTACTAATCTACAGGTTTTCTATATAATGTTAATTCACTAATTTATTTTTACTCAATAGCTAATTAGGTCCTGGCTACTCAAAGTATGGTCTGTGGACCAGTGGTGTCTGCTTCCTCTAGGAGCTCCTTAGAAATACAGAAGCTGTGTTCTACCTCCCCTGTCCTTCCCCACATAGACAGATTTAGAATCTGCATTTTAATAAGATTGACAGGTCATACACAGGAATAGTAAAGTTAGAAGCAGACACACTGCTGACAAGGACACAAAAGTTGTTAATATAGAAGTCACACAGAGTTCAATTTCATAAAGTGTTTCACAAATGTATTTAAGGTAATGTACAGTAAACACAGGAAGTGAAAAATGTATTTGGACACTGCTTTCTCAAAATGCTGGTCATTTCCTCTGAGGGTATATTCTGGTGTTGGCTCAACAAGGAACTCAAACAACTGTGAGCCCACAGCTTTCTCTGAGTCCTTTTTCTTGTCCTTTTTAGGAGAGGGTGCAGTCCCATAGCATGTCCACATTTGGAACCGGTATGACATGCAGCCACATCCTATCAGCTAATAGCACTAGGTGGTGAGGCCCCTGGAGAGGGGTTTCAGCTGGGAACACACAGCTAAAGCCCCTTTAATTGCCCAGTCAGCTGTCAGGGCTGTAAACACATTTCTTCCCATTCAGAGCCGTTTGCCCCTCTCTGTGACCTCTCATGGCTCTCAGACCCTAGCCACGTGGCCCAGATGGCATAATCTGTCAGGCCGAAGCAGGTGATAGTAGGGCTTGCTGTTAGGTAATCAGTGACTATAATTAGCTGGGGTGGAAGGGATAATGGGACCAACTGCAGGGCTGTGGGGAGGGGGCTGGGGCCAGGGGAAGCCCTGGATGGATGAGAGGGAGCCCAGTAGGAGGGAGGCTTGTTACCTGCCCTCCTTATTTCTCCTTTCCCCTTCCTCCTTCTTCCTCTAGTATTATGTTTTCTAGCACATGGAGTCTGTGTGTGCTGGAGGCTTCATCCTCAATGAGGGAGGTCAGAGTTGAGCACTGGCAATTCAGTAAGTGAGTCGTTTGGCAGCCCTGATCAATTTTATTTCACAGAAGCTGTTCCAGAAACCTATGGTGCTTTGGTAATTAGTTGGCTACAAGGACCTTGTGGGAGCAAGGGTCAGGGTGGGGGTGGTGTGCTGTAGAGGTTTAGAACTTGATTCTGGGGAGTCAGACACACTGGCATTCAGACCCTGGCTCTGCTGCCACCAGCCAGGTGAGCTTAGGCTGGTGTAGCAGCCTCTCTGCGTCTCTTATAATAACAGCTCCCAATGCTCAACTTCTGGGCATGTTGTCAGTGCCAAGTAAACATGGCCATCAACACTTCCTGAAACATGCTTAATCTATAGTAGATACTCTGAAAATATCATTTTATTTCTCCTTTCTTTCTTGATAGGAATGATTTTGTACATGATGTCCATGATATGGAAATAACCAACCAAAAAATTGCTATTAACAGATCTTAGAAGGTGTCTTTGATAACAGATGAAACTCGGTTATGTTTATCAAAAAGAGGTTGACAGGTGGCTGGGTGCACTGACTCACACCTGCAAGCCCAGCACTTTGGGAGGCTGAGGCAGGTGTATTGCTTGAGGTCAGGAGTTCGAGACCAGCTTAACCAACATGATGAAACCGCCCCCCCCACTTCTACTAAAAATACAAAAATAGCTGGGCATGGTGGCACGTGCCTGTAGTCCCAGCAACTCTGGAGGCTGAGGCAAGGGAATTGCTTGAACCTGGGGATGGAGGTTGTAGTGAGCTGAGATCTCACCACTGCACTCCAGCCTGGGCAAGAAAGCAAGACTCTGTCTCAAAGTCTAAAACAAACAAACAAACAAAAGAGGTTGACAGATAAAGCTGGCTTTGTTTGTAACTTTTATCAGGAGAACTGTCCCTTCATTTTCTAAATCAAAGTGAAAGAGATAGCGCAGTCTACGAGTAAACATTGAAGCCTTGTGTATTTGTCCTGTGGCCACAGATGATGGTTTTCCTGGAACAGAACGTGCATTGTGGAGTGCACTGGACACATTGTTGAAGCTTGTCCACTTCTGTTTTGTTGAAGGTCTAAACTTCTCCTCTCATCTATCCTCTCCTCCTCCTAGAATTGTTTTCTCCTTTTTCCCCTCCCTTAATAAAAAAAATATATATAATAAATAGCTGTAAGCAACTTATATGTCCAACTATGAATATATATATCTCTCTATATATATCCTATATATATCTCTCTATATATATCCTATATATATCTATATATCCTATATCTCTCTATATATCCTATATATATCTCTATATATCCTATATACATCTCCCTCTATATCCTATATATCTCTCTATATATATCCTATATATATACCTAGAGATGAAAAAAGGTAACAAAAACCACCTATAATTTCAGAAATAACCAGTTAACACTTTGGTTTATATTCTACATCCATCTGGACACAGATATTACTTTTTCATCAAAATGAGTCATATTTGCTCACTTGGTACATGTTTCCCCCTGCCCCCCTTAATATATTCAATCTTATTCTATGTCAAAAGGTACATTTCTATAACATCATTTAAAAGTTTTTTGTATAATAGTTTGTTGACTCTTAATGGGCAGAATCGTACCAATCTTTTTTTCCTCACTATTTTTTCAGTTGAGATAATTCACATACCATAAAATTCACCCCTTTAAAGTGTAGCTTTTAGTGTTTCCACAAAGTTGTGTAGCTTTTAGTGTTCAGTAGCTTTTAGTGTTTCCACAAAGTTGTGTAATTCTGTTACTGAATTTCAGAACATTTCTTATCCATTTGAGGTCACTCCCTATTCCCTGCCTCCTCCAACCCCTAGCTAATGGTAACTAGAGTACTGTTAAGATGCCATGAACTATTGAGTCAGCTCTTCATAGTTGGATATGTAAGTTGCTTACAGCTATTTATTATTTCAAACAATACTATAATGATCAGTCTGTACAACTGTGGTCCAATTAGATTATATTTTTGAGCTGTCAAGGTTAATACACACATGTTGTTTAAATTTGAAAAGGAGTGTTACATTTGGGATCATGTGGTTTGGGGAAAATTGAGAATTAAATCTCTAAATCTGCAGAATGTTAAACATTGGAGCTTTCCCAAGGAAAATACTCAAAAAGACTTAAGCGATAACAAAAGTGGTCATTGCAAAATTGCTTTTGCAAATAACTACCTGTGGAGTTTACCAGATGTTTGAAGTTATGAAATTATACTACTCTGCAGTTTTGCAGTAGAGGTTAATTCCTCACTCCACCCCTTGAGTGACAGTCAAAATTGTGTTTTGTGTCCCTCTGAACAGCATGAGGACCTGGTAGAGAGAGGAGGTGTGAGGTGGAACCAATTCTGTTTATAATTTTTAGGACTGATTTTGAAAGTTTGACTTAAGAAAATAGATCTTAATCTGATATAAAAAATCTGGTAATTACATTTAAAATCCCTGTATACCTTTGCACACACAGACTGTATTTAAACATTCATTCCAATAATAATTATTATAATACTTCACATGAATTGGAGAGTTATGAGACTATGAGGCCCAGGTGTTATGTATGCTAAGTGTTTCATATTCATTATTTCATTCCACAGCCTTGCAAAATCATCTATTAGATTGTTTAAAAAATGGATGTCATAAGTTTACACAAAGTAAATGATGGTCAAGTAACAAGCTACTCGTGGTATCGGTTTGGCATGTCCATTGTTCCTTAGTCATTTATTCCTTCCCAGTGCCTGACTCACTGCCTGCAGTCTGCACCGCCCCATCTCTATCCTTACCTGAGAACCACATGAGAAATGGGCAGGGCTGGGCCTTAGTGGAGAGAGCATGGTTTGAATCTTGGTCCTACCACTTCCATGCCACCTTGGGCAAGTTACTTGGTGACTCTGGCTCAGCTTCCTTATCTGTACAATGAAGATAAGAGTATCTGCTTTAAGCATTTGTGGTGCCAGCTAAATAATTCTATGACATGAAGCTAAGAAGTGTGTAAGCTCTCACTTGCTGTGGCAGGGTTGATCCAGCCTTGAGGTGACAGCACCAAGCCTGTCACCAGAGATAGTTACAGAAGAGATCTCAGTGATCAGCCATCTCCCCCCATCCTTTTACATTTGGGAAACCCGGGGGCTCCAGAGAGGAAGTGACTGTGAAAAATTACATTGCTTGTCAGCAGCAGAATCTTTCTAATGATTCTCTGAAGTGATCTGCTTAGTTCCTGTTTGCGTTCCTCTAAAGCAAAGACTGTAGTGGCTTTATAAGCGTCTGAGAGCTGTGCTCTATTTCTGTACTCTTGCTCCCAGGGTTCCCTTATTTAGTCTTTGCTCTAATACACAGCTCAGGGGTTACTGGACTCCCTTGCATTGTCCCAGCACTGGGATTGACTGTGTGTTTAATCGCCACTGACAACCAGGCACTGTGCCCTCAGTACATTCTAACAAATGCCCTTTGAGAGAAACCAACATAGTCATTTTGCAGATGTGGAAACAGAGGCAGAAATAAGAAGCTGTGCCTAAGGTCACCCAGATACAAAATGAAGAAAACTTAGGAAAATTGCATTGTGATCAAGAGCTCTGACCTTGGCAAGTTTCTTAGCCCATTTGTCTCCTTGCTTTCTGTAAAATGGAGTAATAAGAGTATCTGCCCTAAAAGGAGGTGGTAGGGATTATTAACGCTTGTAAAGTGCTTGGAGGAATGCCTGGCACATAGTATGAGCTCGATAAATGTCAGCCTTAAACACAACAAACAAAACCAAACTGCTTCTAAAGTTTGTGTCCTTTCTGCAACTCCCTGACGCCTCACAAGGAATCAGGGAATTGAATTCCTACTTAGAAACTCGGAGCAAGATTAAAGATTGCAAGGCGTTGGAAAGTGTGGCCTACTTAGAAAGCACACTCACTCACATACACACACACATAGCTACTTTTAATAGCTGGTAAGAGCCAGAGAAAATCCAATTACAGATGAGTCAATCGATTAAAAAAAAAGAGGGCAGAATAAATGAAAGAATGTTGGAGAGACACAGAACCAAATTACAACCGGATAATAGAATTAAGGTCTGTAGAACAAACCGGGAGAAATAACAAAGGGATACAGGCTGGAGACGCTTTCACAGCTTTGTAATGATTTGATTCTTTCTGAACCCCTAGACTCCAAAGAGCGGTTATAGGACCAACGCCCCAAACAAGTGGGTGGATCAGAAACAGCCGGAATTGTGTTTGGCAAATCATAGTTTGTGGAGAAATGAACCACGTGTGGCCTGGGGAAGAAGAGGATTGTGTTTGAGTTAAACAGATGCTCCTAGTTAAGGGTGAGAGTCGCGGGCCCAGATACAAGCCGACTTCGATTAGCAAAGGTATAGCCTTGCTCCAAAATATTGTTTGCTAAGACATTCTTCCTTTGTTTTCAAAGAAACATCTCTCTGTTAAATAGATTACTCTCTTGCGTATACCTAAGCCAAAGCAAAACACATGCACTTTTCATTTTATTTTTCAGGTTGCGGGGACAGCAAGGTGGGGCTGTTAATTTCAGCACCAACCTCTACAGCTGTGTCTATTATTGGTGGGCTCTAGAATAACATCCGTTTCTATGTATTTATGGAAAGGCGTCCTTAACTAGGCCACATAAAAAGCGAGCGCATGTATAAATAAATTAAGGAGGCTGCAAGGCGCGGGCGGCTGCCCCTCTGCTGCGGCCTCGCAGGCCCTGCCGCGCAGCTGTCGCCTTTGTGCCCGGCTTTGCGCGCTCCATTGTGGACGCGATTACCCCGGCCTGGGGCGGCGCGTGCGGGGGCGGGGCGCACCTTCGCCGCCGACGGCTGGGGATTGGCTCCAGGGTCTAGGCTGGGCTACTTCGTGACTCGGGCTGGCCTTGCTGGGCTGCGAGGTTCACGGCCTGTGACTTGGAGGGTGCAGGTGACCTGGCGGCGGTCACTTCCTGGGAGCCAGCTGCAGCTACCCGGGCTCAGGCTGGGCTGGACTGACAGATGGTGACGTTGGGGGTGGGCGTAGGGTGGGGCAGGGGGAGGACAGTACAAAACAAGAATAAGAAAATGACTGGATAGACAAGATTAAACAGGTCAAAGCCGGGGTAGGGAGGATAGGGATGAGGGAAACTTCTTTCAAGGCTTGAGAGCCCAATCCTTTCTTTCCACCTTAGGATGGGTGCCCCTCCTGGGCTCCTCCCTCTGGAACAGGCGTGAAGGATCCGAGTTCTACTTGCAGGTGGAGATTTAAGATAATAAAGGCAGTACTTTTCACTAGAGAAATGGAGCAAAGAGCTTCTATTTGCTTGGCAATCATTTCTGGGTTTTGTAGGAATCTTGTCTCGAAAAGGATCTCGTTGTGGTCCCTGGACCTGCGCCAACAGTTTCTCCAGTTCAAAAAGCAGACTCAGGGCCCGCAGAGCCACCGAGTCAGAACCTGCTGTTTTCTAGGATCTCCTGGAGGTTCCTGGATAGACTCCATTTGAAAAAGCTCTGGTCTGCAGCACTGATTCTTAACCCTGGCAGAAGTTATGAGTTGAATTGTGTTCTTCAAAATGATGTTGAAGAAGTCCTAATCCGCAGAACCTGTGAATGTGACCTTATTTGGAAATAGGGTCTTCACAAATGATCAAGTTAAGATGAGGCTATTAGAATGGATGGACCCAAATCCAACGTGACTGTGTTCATATAAAAAGGGGAAATTGAAGCACTGAGACAGATGTGAACACAGGGAGGATTTAATGTGAAGATGAAGGCAGAGATCAGGGTAATGCATCTTCAAGACAAGGAAAGCCAAAGTCTGATGGGAACCACCAGGTGCTAGGAGTGAGGCGTGGAACAGATTTTCCCTCATGGCCTTCAGAAGGAACCAACCCTAGCTGCACTTTGGTCTCCCACTTCTAACTTCCAGAACTGTAAGACAACATATTTCTGTTGCTTAAACCACCTTGTTTGTGATACTTTGTTACAACAGCACTAGCAAACCAATACACCTGGGTACTCCTAAGAATAACCCAGGTTTCTGAGCTCACATCTGAAATGTTTTCAATCAGAATACCTAGGAGTGGGGCCAATGGAACGGCATTTTCTAAATATCCCTTGGGTGATTCTAAGGTAGTTGGGAGTTTGGGAACTAGTGAGCCTGTCTCCCTTCCTTTGCAGTGTGGTGGAGAAGGAAGAGAGTTAGAGCTGAGGCCGATGATGTAAGATCTGCTCTTACTTCTTGCTGCATGACTGGGTAAGTCATGGCCTCTCTGAGCCTTACAGTGTTCTTCCTAAATCCAGATGCTTGCCTTCACCAGCTACCTGGGAAGCTTCTAGTGATGAGGATTCATCACCTGATGGGGCATCCCAATCTATCATGGAAAGTTTGAACTGCTTAGAGAAATCTTTAAATACAGTCAAAACCTGCTGTGATTATCTCCATGATAAAGATGAGGAAACTGATGCCCTGAGAGATTAAGTAACTTGCCCAAGGCCAAACAGTCAGTATGGGGCTGACTGTGGATTGAATGCAGGCAGCTGTCAGAATCTATCCTCCTGGCCACTTGTAATACCCAGACTGACAAAAGTTTACAAAGGGCTATCACACTGGTGACTCAAACAAGACTCCTGCCAGCCCTGGGAGACAGAGACCCAGCGTCCATTTCTGACCCTCAAACCTGGATTGTGTGGGTGGTGGTATGAGGCTGGAGGAGGCATCCTGTGAACCATCTAGGCCCCCTGGGCATGGAATTTGCCATGTGTGCAATCTAGAACCTGAATGAGTTGGACGGGGATGCCAGGGTATGAATTTGATTCTTGTGTCAGGGCCTGCACCTGACCCCAACTCCCTCAGTAACCTGGGGCAGTTTGTCTTGCTCTGTGGTCCTCAGTGTTCACACCTGTGAGACGGGGCTAATAGAATCCACCTTTCCTACCTTGTAACAGTCTTGAGGGGCTCCAGTGAGATCACAGACAGGAATATGCCTTGTGAGTCACAAATATGATCGTTACTACAGCTTCGCCTGAGAAGAGAACTTAGCTATTTCCATGAAAAGACCTCTCCTCACTAGGGCAACTCTGGCAATTGCTCCTCCTCACCAACCATTTTATTTCTGCTCATTTCTACCAAGCCATTTCCTTCCAGGCTTGGGCAGAAGTGGGGTTTGGAGAAGGGAATCAGTCAGGGGTGAGGTCTTGTAGGAAGCAGTAAGTTCAGTAATATACTGCCCTGCTTTCAGGACACACCCTTTGATCTCCGAAATCAAAGACAATGTGCCCCGCTCCCTTCCAATAGCTTGTACCTGAGCTGCATTTTTGTTTTCTTTTCTTTGTTTTTATTTTAAGCTCCAGGATCCATGTGCAGGACATGCAGATTTGTTACATAGGTAAACATGTGCTATGGTGACTTGCTGTGCATATCAACCCATCACCTAGGTATTAAGCCCCACATGCATTAGCTATTTATTCTGATGCTCTCCCTGCCCCCATACCGCCCCCCACCCAGAGGCCCCAGTGTGTGTTGTTCCCCACTTTGTGTCCATGTGTTCTCATTGTTCAGCTCCCACTTATAAGTGAGAACATGTGGTGTTTGGTTTTCTGTTTCTGCATTAGTTTGTTGAGGATAATGGCTTCCAGCTTCATCCATGTCCCTGTAAAGGACAGGATCTCATTCCTTTTTATGGATGCATAGTATTCCATGGTGTATATGTACCACATTTTCTTTTTTTTATTATTATACTTTAAGTTCTAGGGTACATGTGCGCAACGTGCGGGTTTTGTTACATATGTATACATGTGCCGTGTTGGTGTGCTTCACCCATTAACTCATCATTTGCATTAGGTATTTGAAATACCTGACTTACATTTTATAAGGGTGGGTCTGTCTGTTCCTTCTTTCCCTTAGAAATCTAAATGCCCCTTCATCTCCTCCCCACCTCCATACACCTCCACTAATAGGCAGGGCCTGGTTCACCCATCAGAGTCTAAAATTCCCAGTAGTATTATGATTCCCACCCCCTATTTTCTCATTGATGTTTTTTATTCATTCATTCCTCTGGTATTCCCTTGGTGTTTACTCTGTTCCAGATGCTGTGTGGGTACTAGGAATATCAAGTGGATTAAGATGAGCTGCTTGCTCCAGAAACTTACAAGCAATCTAATGTTAAAGCTGCACATAACTCATATTGGTTCTTAAGGTTGTCTCTGCTTACAGGCCTCATAATAAACCTTCTCCTTTCCCTTGCAGTGTGGTGGAGAAGAAAGAGAGTTGGAGCTGAGGCAGATGGTATAAGATCTGCTCTTACTTCTTGCTGTGTGACCTTGGGTAAGTCATAGCCTCTCTGAGCCTACATATTTATCTGCAAATTTAGATCAGCAATAAAGATATAAGATTCAGTGAGAGTTAACTATGAGCCAGCTGCTAGTCTAAGTGCTTTACTTATGTCAACAGTTAACAACTTTAGGAGATAAATGTTAATGTCTTTATTTTACACATGAAGCAACTGAGACATAGAGAAGTTAATTAATTTATCAGGAATCACAAAACTAATTGCTTGCAGAACAAGAGTCAAGCCTAGGCTATCTGATTCCAGAACCCAGGTCCCTAACCCTTTATATTAACCTGCTTCCATAAGCAGTTTACCTTAGGGGGTCTGTGAACAGTTATAACTACTCTAATGAATGCATGAAGAAGGGGGAGGAGGTAGAAGAGGAGGAGGTGCCAGGAAAAGGAGAAACAATTCCTTCTTTGGCAAAGAAGTCTTACATTTCTTTACCAAAAGGTCTTAACATTTTCTCAAAAAAATTTTTTTTCTTATTTAGTTGCACATATACAACAAGTCTTCTATAATAGGGAAAAATAAGAGGGAGATGTAGAGGAAATAAAAAGGATGAAGTTTTTCCCATTTTAGGAACTTTGGGTAAAAAAACCTTGAGTGTGCAGGTTGTGTACCAGACATTGTGTTGGATACTCTTGTATGAATAATCTATTATCTATCGATTGATTGAGGGATAATATAATCCTACACACTACAGAGGTATTAATATCCCAGTTTTACAGATGAGGATATGGAGGCTTAGAGAGGTGACATGCCTTATTCAGGGATGGTTAGTGGCAGAGCCTGGATTTTACCCAAGAAAATTCTGATTGCCAAGCCAATGTTCTTATATCTCTCTTAGCTCTTGAACAGACAGGAGTTAGCAAATCTCCTGTGTAGTTGAAATTCAGTCTTCTCTCTCCTTCCTTCCTTCATTTATTAGTAATTTTCAGAGCAATTTCTACATACTATTAATCCATGGATAATTCAACAAAAGCAATTCCACAATCCCAGCTTTTAGGGAGATGTGTTTGTATATATATATAAAGTTGTTTATATAAATATGTTTATATATATATATATTTTTTTTCTTTTTTCCTTGTATGAAGGCTTGATAATTCCTATATGGGATAAGCTATTGATCTGAAGGAGCCAAAGAAGGCTCTAGTCTTGGATTGAATACTAAATTTTATGTGATGCTACCAAGCCATGTCTTTTTTTAAAATATACTTTATTTTGTTAGAGGCATTTTAGTTTCACAGCAAATTTGAGAGGAAGGTACAGATATTTCCCATATCTCTCCTACCCCCACAAAACCACAGCTTCCTCAATTATTAGCATCCCTCACCAGAGTGATACATTTGCTACAACTGATGCAGCTACATTGGTGTATCATAATCAGCTAAAGTCCATAGTTTACATTAGGGTTTGTTCATATTTTGGCTTTTAAATCAATAGTTTGTGGGGAACAGGAGGTGTCCGGTTACATGGATAAGTTATTTAGGTGTGATTTCTGAGATTTTGGTGCACCCATCACCCGAGCAGTGTACACTGTACCCCGTGTGTAGTCTCTTATTCCTCAACCTCCTCCTACCCTTCCCCGCAAGTCCCCAGAATTCATTATGTTATTCTTGTGCTTTTGCATCCTCATAGCTTAGGGAGCCATAGTTTTAAATTATTATATAATTTTATCTTCCATAACATACAAGATTTACCCGAGGAATCCCTACTTCAAATAAAAACTCTGGTGCCCGAAGGAGAGGCTTATTCTATCTCTCTCCGCCTCATTTCTGGTTTGTTAGAATCTGGATTTGAGTGCTGCTTCCTGTGCCAAGCCGACTTGATTTGTACAACCCAAAGGTCAGGGCAGGAAAGCCGGGGGAGCTGTTTCTTTCTAACTTCAAGAACTCATGGGACTAGGTACATTAAAAACAGGGTTATTCCCAGTTCTTTTTGTTGCTTAAATAGATTGGCTTTTCAGTAGTATGTTCTGTGCTAGTAGTTCTAAGCTATCACAGGTAACAAAATCATAATTAAAATGATGTGTGTGAAGTTAATGTTGGTGAAAAAATGCATGTAAAGCTGTACAGTGCAAGAATGGCCAAAATCAAAGGCATTTTTTTTTTTCCCTTTTGCAAGGGAGGCATGTATAAATTCAACTAAACTCAAGTAAACATGCTCATAGAAAACCTAAAGCCCAAGATATGTACACTTCCTTAAAAAGGAGGAGGTTAAAGGAAAATGGTACCTATTTAATCCCTATATTGTGCCAGGCAGTTAGACTCTTTCACTGGACTCTCTCCTTTAATCCTCCCAACAACTCTGAAATGAATCTATTATTATAAAGTAGGCATGGAATTATTTGAGATGATGCAAATAAGATACCAAGTCGAGTGCCTGGAACATAGTAATTGTTCAAGAATATGTTGCTTAATGTCCACAGAGATTCAACGACTTGCCTATGATCACACATCTAAGAAGAGGCAGAACAGGGATCCCATGCAGACAGATTTGGTCCCAAGATCACTCATACACTCATGGTGCTACCAAGGCACATTTTTTGCAGGAAAGACAAAAGACAACCTTTGATTTATTATTATTTTTTAAATGACCTGGAATTCTAATTCCCCAGGGCCAGTCTTGTCTCTGGCCTTTTTTGTTAGTTTTTCCCTGATTCTCTACTTATCCACTCTAATTAGTAAGAGACCACCATATAGTCCCCATTTTAGCCCCTTTCCCAGCTCAAAGTCTGAAAAGAAACATGAGAACTCAGAAAACACTAGAAGACATCACTATTACGGGCCTTTCTCAAGTCCCATACTAGTGAGTCCTCCTCTCCATTGTGACTCACATCCCATCACCCTTCCTCCTCCCAGGACAAACAGGGTTATGACTCATTGTGGCTTCTGACAGCCTTAAAAGAACCATGAACTTGTGCCCAACCCTTGAAGGTCAAGGAGTACTATCATTCTTTAAGCCACACCATTGTGAACATACTTTTTCCTTTAGCCAAGGGGAACTCCATGCCTCTGTGGGTTTTTCCCTTTAGACTAATATATTTCTTCTTGGTTCCACCCTGAGAGGACTGTCAGTCAAGGGGGGCATTTTTGGGTTTGAGGTCAGCTTACAAAAGCTGCAGGGCAGAGGCCTTAGGTGAATTCTGGGGATTTACAAAAGAATCAGAGACTGGGGAAGCCAAGTGTTCTGTGAAGTGAAGCTTATCAGGAATAATTCTAGCAAAAGCAGGGACCCCTCAGTGCTATGTCATTACGGGCCTCTGGGCCTGTGGCTTCATGGGCAGGAGATAATTAGCAGACAGCTCATCCTGGAGGAAAGCAGAGAATGAGCTTTGGAACTAGTTCCCCTGCCTCCAGTTTGGCTTCCCTCCAGCTTGCCCCATTATCACGTCATGCTCACGCTAAAGATCTTTAATGCTTCCCTTTCATCTCTATTTAACAAGGGGAAGAATATTTTTATAGCTTAAATGGAAAGGAAACAAGAAACACACCTCTTCTACTATGTCTCCCTGCTTTACCTGAGCAACTGCTCCTGGTTCTCCAAGGCTCAGCTCCGCTGTTGCCTCTTCTGATTTGCCAAGTGGGGCTGGGTGCCTGCTCTGTGCATTTGCTACACACTTTGAACTCCTTCTAGCCCAGCCCTAATGCACTGTACTTTGGTTTTGCATTTAGTCATCTAGCTTCCCAACCATGCCATGAGCTCCTCAATGGACAGGGCCTTGTTAGCTCTAACAGCATAGTAGGCATTCAAAATGGTGGGCACTGTAGCAGGGTAGTTGAGAAACTTATCTGCGTCTCATTTGATGCCACAGAGTTACTGGAAATGAAGGAAAGGCGTTCCTTCCTCTCCTAGCAAAGTTAACAAGTCTATGTTACGGAGATCTGAATTTTCTTTACTCTTCATGAAAGTAGTAGCCTTTTTGAGTTTCAAAGATGGGGGGGAAAAAAAAAAATAGGCAAGCCTCTCCCAAACTCAGTTCTAATCCCACAACATTTTTCTTGCTTGAAGGTACAGACCCATTGAGGTATAGTCTAAAGTAGAGAGGGACTTCTTCAAGATTTGAAGACAGTGGAGGCATAATCAGTGAGTTGGCTGGATCTTCAGGGACTGGGTCAAGGGCATGGTCATGGGAGTGTTCAGTGAGTTGCTCCAGCTGGAAGATGGGTTCCTAGAAGGGGGTGCCTTCATGGGGGCCTGGGAGGGCTGAGTACTGAGTGTGGTGGCCTCAGGAACCCCGTGGCTGAGCTGGTACAGAGGGAAGGGGAGCTACTAGCATAACCACTCATTTTTTGGTGGTCTATGACAACTGAGCAAGGACTTACATATAGCAGTAGCACTAGGGATGGAAAATGAATGCTGAGGCTGTTGTGTCCTTACGATACCACTCTCTGTTTACCATTTTCCTGAGCTGGTAAACTCTAGCATACTTACATGACCCAAATGAAAGAGTCAGATTCCAAAAAAAAAGAAAAAAAAAAGGACTAAAGCTTTCTTGGAGTGCTTTTGCATAGCAAAGAAGCCTTGTGAACAAAGAAAGCAGATCACTAGCCTAGGAAATAAGTCAGCTGGAATGAGAAAGGTTTCAATCCGGTAAGCATATGCCATTGGCCCTCTGTATCTGTGGGTTCCGCATTTGTGGATTCAACCAACTGTGGATCAAAAATATTTGAAAAAATAAAGGATGGTTGTGTCTGTACAAACTTTTTTTTCCCTTGACAGTATTTCCTAAACAATGCAATATAATAACTATTTACATAGAATTTATATTGTATTAATATAAGCAAACTAGTGACTAAAGTATATAGGAGAATGCATAAGTTATGTGCAAATATGATGCCACTTTGTATAGGGAACTTCAGCATCTGTGAATTTTGATATCCACTGGGGATCCTGGAACTAATCAGTTACTGAGGGGTGACTGTGTAGGCTACACTGGCTCTAGGGTAGGAGCCGGGATATCATGACGGACAAGTCATAGACCCCTCTTGGTGCTGCTCCTTTGCAGCCTGTCACGCAGACCAGACGGCTACATTATCAGGACTGCAGTATAATTTTTGATACATTGAGGCAGAGGGAAGCACTCAGGAGGAGAACTTAGCCTGGATTGAGAGAGGAAGAGAGGGATTCCTGGAGTAGATGGCACTTGGACTAATCTTTGAAGGTTAATATAAACTAAGTTTATGATTAAAAAAAAAAAAAAAAAACCAAACCAAGCAAAACAAAACAAAAAACAGTAAGGGTATTTCAAACACCAGAAAGTTAGAGATAGATAGAAAGGTATATGAGCTATCCTGGGGAGTGGGAGAACTGACATGTAATTGGATACTACTGGAAAGTGAAATGCGTGACCTTAATAGTGAGATAAATGATTGGAGAGTTTGATAGGGCCAGAGCCAGATAACTCTAGACTTGATCTCAAAGATGATAGGCAGAGATTAGGAGGTTTTAAGCAGGTCAAATTTCTTCTTTAAAAAGATACATTAATAAAGGCAAAGGTAGGTGTTCCAACAGAGAAATTCTGAAACCTCAGTGATTAAATGCCATGCAAGATTATTTTTCAGTGACATGTATTTCAATTGGTAAGAGCAAAGGGTCTATTCACGGAAGGTATTCAGAGTTGCAGGTGGACGTAGGCTCTGCCATTTTCTAGACATGACTACTAAACTCTGGCCGTTGACCTCAAGCCAGCAGATGAGGCAAGGAAACTGAGAAGGCTTGTGCAGAAAGTGTTTAAGGATTAGGACAGGGAATGAATACATCACTTGCATCTACATTCCACTGTCCAGAGCTCAGTCAACACAGTCACACTGCCGCTGCTACCAGCAAGGGAGCCTGGGAAATGTCGCTGTACAGGAAGACACATCTACCCTTCATAGTTCTTAGTTGGGACAGACCTCTGTAACAAAAAAATAGATTAACAAGAGAAAACCAGGAGTTTATTAACATGTATATACTTCAAGTATACGTTGGAGATATGCAAGGATAAGTAAATAAATCTCACAGAAGTGGCTTTGAATTCAGGTTTAAATACCATGTCTGTTGAAATGAAAAAAGGTTGTAGGGAAGGCTGGTTATGGAGAAATACCCAGGAAAATCCCAGTAAACCAGGGTAAGGTTTATTATGCAGATTAAGTCAGTACCTTCTCCATTGATAAGAGTCTTTAGAGATGTAATCATCCTTTTCCTGGTACAAAGAAGGAGACACCCTTCTATGATTTGAATGTGTCTCCCAAAGTATATGGGTTGAAAACTTAATTCCCAACGCAACACTGTTGAGAGGTAGCACCTTTAAGATGTTTTTAGGCCGTGAGAATGAGTTTAGCCCCCTCTCTTGTTCCCTTGCCTGTGATCATGATGCCCTCTGCCATGCAATGATGCAACAACCAGACTTCCTAGACTTCAGAACCGTGAGCCAAATAAATTTCCGTCCATTTTAAATTGCCTAATCTGTGGTATGCTGTTATAGAAGCATAAAACAGACTAAGATTCTTGCATATGGAGTTTTTTTTTTTTTATAGATGCAAATTTTCTTTTCAAAAGTGTAACTTCTACTCTGTTTTCAGAGATTCTCTTGTGTCTGCAGGGTCTCAAAATAATTGGCTCAAGATAATACTATGCCAAAGAGGCATATTTTGAGGTGGCATGTTTTGGTCTCCTGCCTAGCCAAGATGTTGCTCTGGAGGAAAGAACAACCAGTTTGGTGAATGGTTAGTTTATCTCTGCTCAAAAATAGTACTTTGCCTCAGTAAAAAATAAATTGAAAAGACAGAAGACAAAAGGACTATAGCAGCAGTCCATGCTAGAGGGGATGGTAGCCTAAAAGTGGTGGGAAGAGAGATTAGAGAAATAATATGAGAATGTGTACAGAGACAGAATTGGCAGCCTTGAAGTATGGATGGGTGAGGAAGTATGATGGGAAGGAGAGAGATGACCCTGAGGTTTCTGGCTTGGTGGATGATGCATCCAAGAGAGATCATAAATTACAGGAGTAGGAACAAATTTGGGAGGAGTAGAAATTGGCAGAGATGATAAATGTGGTTTGGGGCATGTTGAGTTTATACTGTTCATGGGACAAGTGACCATATGAGTGACAGGCTGGGTTCAGAGATAAGACCAGATTAGGGAGAGGGCTGAGTAAGGAATTAACATTTAAAAAGCCAAATAAATATTTCTTCTTTCCTTAAGGAGGAAAAGGGATCTCCTTCTTTAAGGAGGAAAAAGAGATCTCAAAAAGGGAGAAGGAAAGGTAACTCTCCATAGGATACAAACCATAGACATATTTTGAAAAATTTTTAATGTTTTTCTCCTGTAGAGTACCTTGGCTGCATAGTACATGCATTATACTTACCAAATGCCAGGAACCATGCCTGGTGCTGGGAGAGCACCTCTCTACTCTGAAGGAACTCGAAGTTTAGTGGGGAAAATGCTTGGGTATATCATGAATGGAGCTCATAGTCAGCAAGATTTCCTGTTCAAGATGGATTGTGGGTCACCAGGAGAGACATTTCCTTCTACATGCCTGGAATTCCACCATTGCAAGTTCACTGCTTTTGGCTACACTCTTTACCTTTTATTTTGGGAAGTAATACATTGTAAGAAAAAGAAGATAGTCCTTAGAGATAAGCAGTGGAAGATGACATCTAGTAGGTGACAGACCTTGAGCTGATAACTTAAATTCCTTGAGCTTCATTTCATTATTCATTATATGAGAAAAACGAACTCTGCACAACTCAGCACAACCAACTCTGATTGTGCTGAGGGTAATTGGCAACCATCAATGAGAAATTCTTGATGTTAAATATACAGTGCTCCTTAACAAGATTAATGATAATATAAAGATGATGATGATAGCAGCTAACAAATAGTATCTTCCTATGTGCCAGGATTACTCTAAATGCTTTATTAATATTATCTCCATTAATCCTTATAACAACCCTACAAGATAGAATTATTATTACCTATTCCCTTTCAACTGGTAAGAACACTGAGGCACAAGAAGCCTTAGGTTTGAAGAGTAATGAATTCTGGCTGGCACAGTGGCTCATGCCTGTAGTTCCAGCACTTTGGGAGGCTGAGGCAGGCTGAGGTCAGGAGTTCGAGACCAGCCTGGCCAACATGGTGAAACCCTGTCTCCACTAAAAGTACAAAAATTATCCAGGCGTGGTGGTGCGTGCCTATAGTCCCAGCTACTTGGGGGGACTGAGACACAAGAATCTCTTGAACCCGAGTGGTGGAGGTTACAGTAAGCCAAGATTACGCCACTGCACTCCAGCCTGGGGTAACACAGTGAGACTCTGTCTTAATTAAAAAAATAAAATAATAAAGAAGAAGATATAATGAATTCTGGATGGGCCACACTAGAACTAGTTCTGAACACATCCCTGAGAAGGAACAACTCTAGGACATGGAGGATTGCGTAGGTAGGCACTTAACACCTGTTGAAAAGAAACTTGGAAATGGCTGAGGGTGTTGCAGTGTGTGCAAACCCATGGGAGAAAAATGGGAGACAAATGCTATTTATCATTATTTCGTTCAGGACTGCACTGATGCCAAGTGGTTCATGCATTCATTTAGTTATTCAGTGTTCTTTTATTGAACTAACTCTGTGCCAGACCATGGGCTAGGCTCAAAGACACTGCTCCCTTCTTTCCTGGTTCTAGAAACTCCTGGTTGGTTCTGAAAAGGGCTGAGTAATAAGTGATAGCCAAGCAAAAGTCGTAAAGAACTTTCTTTTACATTTCATGCATTCTAAAATATGCATAGTTTTGTGTCTATCTGATATTGACTTTCTTTCTCCTGGGGAGTTACTCCTCAACCATAGTGTACAACACTCATAGAATTGGTCTGTGACCCAACTCTGGTGCTCAGGCATTCTCTCTCTACGATTTGTTTTGAATGGAATGACACATGGCTGAAACAGCTTCATCCAGACACCAGCATCCTGAAGAGACTCGATTGCTAGAACCTAGAACCCTTGAGTTGCCCAACTTCCTTCTTTCATAGCCACGTGCTTTCCTATGTCCTTCATATATACACACACATTTATTTTTATTTTTAATTTTGTCATTTTAAATATAAGATACTATATATTATATATAATTATATCTTATATAAACATAATATTTATGTAATATAAATTATTATTGCCCGATTGGCCGATTTTTTACGTTATTTGCAACCAAATAAACTAGCATGCGTCACTTTCTGGTACCTTTCTACCTTGGGTTTTCGACCTATAAAATGAGGATAGTAAAACTTGTTACTTACCCTCAGGCAGCTGTGCAGATTAAAGGTGTATGTCAGTAAAATGTTTTCAGATGCTTGCATGAAAGTTGTTGAAGTACAAAGTCTTCTCTTCCATTTTAGCAATACTTTCAAAGGACTTTCTTTATATACCATAAAGCAGCTTTTATCTTGGGAGGGTGTGCTCCTCACATTACTGTCTCTGTAAACAGTTCAAGGGTTGCTCTGTGCATGATCCTTTTTCCAAAGCTGCCATTCAAGATGAAAGCTCAGCTCTATTTAGCCTGAGAAGTTGCTGTGTGACACACAGAGGGCTTGTGCTTATTATTGCCATATATATTACTTAATGATAAGGAAATTTGTTCAAATCCTTGGATAGTCAATTTGTTAGCTTTTCAGGGTTAATACATTCTTAAATAAAAATAAAATGTAAAAACTCTACCAATTTTGGAGCAGAAAGTGTAGCATCTTATTAGAGTGCTCAACAATTATGAAAGTGGGCACCATAGTAAAAACTATAACACCTTACAGATTATAAGGAATTTTATGATTTTTTAAAACACATACTTTGGACTAGTCTAGATACTAGAGTATGTGGCAGATACCAACTATCTCTAAGACTCCTGAGTTACTATTGCTCAATAAACTGTATAATATGCAAACATGATGACAGTAATGCATGCTCATCAAAATTTGGAAATGCAGAAATGTAGAGAGATAAAAATATATCAATATTTTAATAAGCTTGCTGTCGTAAAACAACCATTCATCTCATTTTCATGCATATCATTTTTTTTTGGTCATAATTACAACAATTTCACATTAATTGACATATTTTACTTGTGATTTTTTTCTTTTTATATTGCATCATAACTCTATCAGTTATCTATTGCCACCTATTTAAACAATGACCATTTATGATTGCAAATGAGTTCAGAGGTTAGCTGGAAGGTTCCATAGTCACTCTAGTTTCAGCAGGGCTTGCTAATGGTTCTGCAACCTTGGCTGGGTTCTCTCACTTGCTGGTGGGTTCACAGCACTCCTATCCTTGGTCTCTCATCACCTAAGAGGCCAGCCTGGGGGTGTGTACATAGCAGTAGCAAGATTCCAGGAGAGAAAACAGAACCACAAGATGCTGAGGTCCAGAACTGACACACTGTCACTGCCACACTTTGCCAGTGCAAGTTACAAGGCCAGCCTGGATTCCAGCGTGGGGAAGTAGACACCACCTCTGGATGGGATGGGGCTCCCCAGTCATTTGCAAAGGTCATGGATAGAGGGAGGAATAAAGAATGGCAGCTACTTTTTGCAACTGATATAGCAAAATAACATAAGCACACTTCTGTATGATTCCATGGACATTTGTGATGACTTTATATGACAAATGAGTGTGTTAAACTGAGTGACACCCTCATAGATAATTTTAAACATTTCCAAAGCTTTGTTGGGAAAATTTTGTATTTGTGGTAATTAAAAAATCTAGAATCACATAAGTTAATATATTATCTTAAAGTTTATAAATTTTTTTGTTTTTCCTTCATACTTCCAAAGAACTTTTCAAAAGGCTGATACCAATTTAAATTCACATTGGAAGTATGTGAGTGTTTATGTCACTACCCGGCTATGAATATTGAATGCTAAAAAGATAAATCTCTGTTGAAACAAATAAGGAATCTTCCCGCCTTCAGCATTTTATTGATGTAATTGGCACTTATGTAATTGCTAGTAAAGGAAGAAAGGAAGGGAGCTAGAGAGAAACAGAAACAAAGAGTTCTGCAATCAAACAAGATTAGGACATACTGTGGCAGTTTGGTTCCTATCTTAGCTATTCCCAGTGTATGTTAGCACTGGACATGCTCTGAAGAGTCTTGCAGTAAAGAATCATATTCCACTTTATTTGCATCAATGTTGTCCTAATTAATTTCATCACAGAACTCTTATTTTTTGTATCAATTAATACCTTAGAACAACTGTTCTGAGTGGAACATTCTTGAGGACATGGTGTCCTAGTAAAATACAGTCATTTTTTCTGATGGTGGGAATTTCAGACACCTGGGTAATGTGGGCAGGATACGAGACACAGCTGGGGCTTTCGATCATTCCTCAGATCATACTGACCTTCACAAAAAAGAAATGTAACCTGTCAATGAAGATATTCAACTTCTCTTTTCTCCTAGCCATTCTCTTTGTAGTGATAACCCCAAGAGCTTTTAGTCTTTGTTTGAAGGGATGCGTTCTTCCCTGCAAATAGCCTGTTGGCATTTTTTTCTCCTGTTTGAATCTCCGCAGTAAAACCAATCTGAATGGTGGCCCCATGTCTAAGGGACTGAGCCTTTCCTAGGGCTCTGCAGCTCCAAGTGTAGTCTGTGGACCAGCAGTGTCAGCCTCATCTGGGACCTTGCTAGAGGGCAGAGTCTCAGGCCTCACTTAGACCTACTGAATCAGGGTCTGCCTTTTAACAGGGAAATGTCCTGGTGATCACCATGCACATTAAAAAGCCCCACTGCTCCAGGGGACATCCAAGTCATCTAAAGGACTTACCTCTTCCTCTTGACCATTGCTTTCTTCTTTTCCTCCCTGAATTCTATTTCAACTGCCACCACTACACACTGCAAAAAGTGACCTGGGCATATGCTCCCCTCCCTCCTTTCAAAGTCTGACCCAAGCAAGGTCATAGGCCCATTCTCCTGGTTCCTTTAGACATACACTTACTGTATAAAATAACAACTATCAACACCAAATACAGAGGCAAAACAAAGGGGAAAAATAAAAGGAAGGATGAAATCAAGTCTAGGAGGCACAGAATTTTGCTCCTACCACAGCCCTTGTCCCTATCTTGGGTCCAAGATTCACAAGCCAAGTCTTGATCTATTTCTAACTCTGTCTTAGGAGACTTGCCCTCTACCCCCAGATGCATGGTACACTGTCCCAGGGCCTTTTATAGTCACTTATCTTGCCTTGGCTTTCTAGTCCTGCTGCTTCCTGGAGGGGGTTTCTCACAATTCACACACCACACCCCCAACTTTCTGCTCACTCCCAATCCCTGCAAATAGGCCTGAGATCATCTTGATTATTCTGTAGTCAAGAAACAGAGAGGCTGGGCATGGTGGTTCATACTTGTAATCCCAGTAGTTTGGGAGGCTGAGGCAGGAGGATCTCTTGAGACAAGGAGTTTGAGACCAGCTTGGGCAACAAGACCACCTCTCCATAAAAAGTGAAAAACAATTAGCCAGGCGTGGTGGCAAATACCTGTAGTCCCAGCTACTTGGGAGGCTAAGGCAGGAGGATTGCTTCAGCCTAGGAGTTAGAGGCTACAGTGAGCCAAGATGGTCCCACCACACTCCAACTTGGATGACAGAGCAAGACCCTGTCTCAAAAAAAATTTAATTGCTTATAATAAGGAAAAGAAAAAGAAACAGAGAGATGAGTCTTCCAGGATGGGAGACTGTCCCGGAAACTGGAGGCTCCTTCTACTTTCTGATGTCTTGTTACTTTCCCTGCTGACTGATAGCAGGCATTGATACCCTAGCTCTACTCCCTTAAAGGAGATCTTGCCTCAACCTAACTGACAGGGCAGTGACTTTCACTTAACTCTGGCAGGCCTCCTAGGCACTATATTCAAGAATTGTATGCATCTGCAACATGGGAATCATTTCTTAAAAGCTGCTGGGCTAAGAGTCATCAGCATGAAGATAAAGATTACTTGGGTGATAGGAAGTGAGAATGGCAGGGAATGGAAGCCACTTGGAGTTATAAAGCACAGAGTAATGGCTTTTAATTAAATTCTCTCACCAGGAAGGCACTATCCAGAAGCATTTAAAAGCATGGATCAGAAAGAAACTTCTTCTTGTGCTACTTACTAGCTGTGTGACCTTGGACAAGTTGCTGAACCTTTTTGCATCACAATTTTTTCATCTGTAAAAGGAGTGTAAGGGTAATTCCTGTCTCTGAGAGCCATGGCCAACTGCAAAATTTGCAGGGCCTAGTGCTAGGTGAAAATGTGGAGCCCTTTCTTCAAAAGTTATTAAGAATTTCAAGATGGCCTTTCTGAGCCCAGTGCCCCATGCAACGGTAGAGATTGCATGCTTGTGAAGCTGTCCCTCCTCAGAGCTGTTAAGATCATTCCTGTGTCTAGGACAAGGTAGGAAGTCAATAAATTCCACTTATGAATGAAGCCTTGAGAGGTATATATTAATAATGCTGTATAAATGAACTGAAGATTGAGAAAGTAAAGCAACTTACCTAACAAGGTCAGACGGCTAAGTGACTGAGCCATGCCTCTGCCTGGTTCTGTGTGGAAAACCCATAAGCAGAAATTTCTATAATAAGTAGCACAAATGAGAGGAAATGAACTTCATTTCTACCCCAATGAAGGTGGAGAAAGGGGCCCAGGGATACATCCACCCTCCTCTCTGTCAAGGAGACAAGAAAGAGGGAATTGCATATCTTATTCTGGGGACATTTGACAAAATCAAAAGCAGGGCTGAGGAGCTTTGACTCAGGGCTGGCCTATTTGTGAGATTTCAGCAAAGTATTCAGCTTATTTTGATCAGAACCTTAAAACTGAGTCTGCGGCCTGTAGTTTTCTCAATCCTTGAATGACTCCATCCTAAGTGGAGTACCCAAGTTTCTTGTGCCACCCCAACCATCTGGCAAGAATCCGTCGTTTTTGTGGGCTGTGGTGTTTCTGGGCCTCCAAAGAGTGAAAAGCAATCTGAAAAACCCCATGAAGCTCAGGGTCTCAGAAATCTGGCTAATTAGCCTGGTTGAGAATAAAAGCATTTCCAAAGGGAAACCCTAAAGAAGCCATGTGCAATGCGCCAGCATCTGGGGACGTGTCTAGCACAGTTCCCTTCCACGTGGGGAGGGTGCACTCAGCACTCATACTGTTGACTCTGGTCTCGATACTGTGTTAGCCACCTTACACATGAGCTTTTATAATTCTCCCAGTATCCCTTGGAGACAGGCATGACTATTCCCACCTTACAGATGAGGAAACCAAAGGTCAGAGAGTATAATCATTTGTCTTATACAAGCTAGAAAAAGGTGGAGTCAAGTTTTGAATCCAGCTCTCTCTGGTCATGCCATGCCATCCCAATCCCCATCTCCATCCCCACCCTATCCCATCCCTATTCCCATCTCCTCCCATCCTAGCTTTTAACTACTTGCTATGGTTTGAATATGTTCATGTGTTGGAAACCTAACCCTGATTGACACAGTGCTGGGAGGTGGTACCTAATAAAAGGTGATTAGGTCATGAGGACTCTGCTGCATAAATGGATTGATGTTATAATAGGAGTGGCTAGTTATCTTGCGAGTGGGTTTGTTATAAAAGTGGGTTTGTTATAAAAAGAGTTTGCTCTTGCACATGCTCTCTTGCTCTTCCGCCTTCTGCCATAGGATGAAGAAGCAAGAAGGCCCTTGCTAGATGCAGGCTCCTCAACTGTAGACTCCCCAGCCTCCAGAACTATAATAAATAGTTTTCTTTTCATTATAAACTACCCAGTCTGTGGCATTCTGCTATGGCAATGTAAAACAGACTAAGGTACCACTGTGCAGTGAGAGTTTACAGTCGTGATGGTTAATTGTATGTATCAACTTTTTTTTTTTTTTTTTTTTTTGAGACGAAGTCTCGCTCTATTGCCCAGGCTAGAGTGCAGTGGCCGGATTCAGCTCACTGCAAGCTCTGCCTCCTGGGTTCACGCCATTCTCCTGCCTCAGCCTTCGGAGTAGCTAGGACTACAGGCGCCCGCCTCCTCACCCGGCTAGCTTTTTGTATTTTTTTTTTTTTTTTAGTAGAGACACGGTTTCACCGTGTTAGCCAGGATGGTCTCGATCTCCTGACCTCGTGATTCACCCGTCTCGGCCTCCCAAAGTGCTGGAATTACAGGCTTGAGCCACCGCGCCTGGCCATATCAACTTGACTGGGCCATGGGATGCCCAGATATTTGGTCAAACATTATTCTGCGTGTTTCTGTCCTGATCATTTTGGATGAGATTAACATTTGAGTCAGTTGACTGAGTAAAGCAGATTGTCTTCCCAGTGTGAGTAGGCCTCATCCAGTTTTTCCCCAAGTAAGTGACAAACTTTTCTGCTTTAAATTTAAACTGAAACATTGACTCTTCCTGAATTTTGAGCCAGCTGGCCTTTGAACTAGAACTCCCCTTCGGCTCTCCTGGGTCTCTAGCTTTCTGACTCACTTGACTCTACCTGGAGATCTTGGGACTTTCCAGTCTCCACAATCATATGAATCGATTCTTCATAAATTTTTTTTATCTAAATATAAATTTAGATTTTATATATATATATATATGGGAAATCATAATATTTAGTCTTCCAGTGGATTAAATTAGATGGTGGTCATAAGGTAAATATCCTTAGCTTGTCTATCAAACGTTGCTCAAATGTCAGCTTCTCAGAGAAGTCTTCCCTGGTCTCTATTTCAAATTGCACCCCTTCACACCCCTGTATCTAGCATGTATTATTCCTATTCAATGACTTATGTCTCTCTAACCTTTATTATTCTATAACTTATAATTTACTTATTATTTGTTTTGTTTATTGTTTGTCTCCCTGACCAGTATGCAGGTACCATGAAAGCAGAGCATTTGCTTTGTCTTGTTGTTTAGCACATAACTGGTATTTGATAAATATTTATACCACACATGAAAGACCCTGTCTGGTAAATAGTATGCACTGATGAAATATTAGTTATCATAAACAGGATGAAAATTATTTTACTAGTGTTTTGGCCTTCCATAAACACACTTTCACGACATACCCAAACTCTACTCCTTAAAATGAGATGCTAACCTACTCTGAAAATCATTTGAGAGGACTAACCAAGCTAGAGTTCCTGGCCCTCAATAATAGCTAGACAATGTTAGGATTTTTGACATCTATCAGACATCCCTCAAAACTGGTCAATGGTTTTACCCTTTAGATGTGACTAAGGTAGAACATCTTTCTTGGCCTACCTTCTTTCATTTGTGAGATAAAAGAATCAGAAATAGAGCTATGAAAGCATGAAGTCTGGAGCGAGTCACACAGACACTAGTAACATACTGGAAATCCTACAGGTACCTCTTCATTTGCTCTTTTACAACTATCAAGTGACAGATTAAACTCTGAGCATACAAGAGAGAAATGACAGTGTAACTTATTATATGGCCCAGATAAGTTTTTTTAAAATGCTACTAACTGGCAGTTATTTGAGGACTCACTTTAATAAAATAAAACTGGTGTTTTATTAAGCTTACAGGAAGCCAAGTACCTCCCTACATTGTACCAAGCCTTCTCTCATTGTGGCAAGCATGAAGACATCTTGATATATGTGGGTGCTGTGGTTTGAACATGATGGAAACTTAGTTGCTACTGTAATAGTAGTAAGAGGTGTGGTCTTTAAGAAGTGATTAGGCCATGATGCCAGGGCCATGCTCTTGGGCTTCTCAGTCTCCAGAACTATAACCAAATAAACTTCGGTTCTTTATAAATTACCCAGTCTGTGGTACTGTGTTATAACAAAAGAAAACAGACTAAGACAAAATTGGTACCAGGAGGGGGTTGTTGCTATAACAAAAATCTAAAACTGGATAATGGGCAGAGGCTAGAAAAAGCCTGCATTGCCATGAATGGAGAGTTAAGGGTGATTCTGTTGAGGGTTCAGAAGAAGAGAAGAGCTTTAGGGAAAGTCTGAGTCTTCTTAGAGATTACTTAAGTGGTCATGACCAGAATGTTGGTAGAAATAGGGGCAGTAAAGGCCATTTTGTTGAGGTCTCATATGGGAAATGAGGTATTGGAAACTGGGATAAAAGCCATCCTTTTTACAAAGTAGGAAAGACCTTGGCAGAATTGTGACTGTGACCTAGGACTTTATAGAATGTGGAACTTAAGAGTGATCAACTAGGATATCTGGTGGAAGAAATATCTAAGCAGCAAAGCATTCAGGCTGCTGCATGGCTATTTTTAACCACACAGTGAGATATGATAGTAAGTAAATTACTTAAAGGCAAAATTTATATTTAAAAGAGAAACATAATGGAAAGATTTGGAAAATTTGTAACCTGGCCATGTAAAGAGTGAAAAAAAAAATGTGTTCAGGAGAGAATACTAAGGATGTGGCCAAGTGAACATTTGCTAAAGAGATTTCTATCAGTGGAAGAAAGCCAGGTGCTACTCATGAAGACAATGGGAGGAGGACCCAGAATTCATTACAAAAATTTTTGAGGCTGACTTCCTATCACAGTCCTAGAGCTCTAGGAGGGCAGAATGGTTTCAGGGGATGACCTTGGGGTGCCCTCCACAGATTCATTGCCCAGGACTGCCTCAGAACTCTACACTCTGCATTTCAGCACAGCGCTTCTCAGCTGCCCAAGCCAGGGCTCAAGTGGCCCCTGGTGTGGCTCAGGCTGCCACTCCCAAAGGAGTATCATTCACACTTCTTCTTATATCATGTGGTATTCACCTGTCAGAGGGGTGGAGGCACTGCAGAGAGCTACTACTAGGGCATTGCCAATGGAAACGTGGGATTGGAGCAGCCACAGATGGTCTCCATTAGGGAAACATGTTGTGGAGTGGTGGAACTGGGGTCATTCCTGAGACCTCAGACTTGTAGAGTTACCAGTGTGAAGTGACAATCTGAGAGAGCTTCAGGCATGAGACTCCAACCAGTAAGAGCAGCATAGGCAAACTGCATAGGTCCCAATCCATGCCCCAGTGTGTTCAGGATTCAGGAGTCAAAGGAGATTGTTCTCCAACCTTAAGACTTAATTTTGTTTTCCCTGTTGGGTTTTGGACTTACTTGGAACCACCTACCCTTCTTTTCTTGCCAGTTTCTCCCTTTTGAAATGGCAATGTCTATCCTATCCCTATTCTACTATTATATTTTGGAGGTGGATATCTTGCTTCATTTCACAGGTTCGCAGCTGGAGGGAATTTGTGTCAGAATGAAGTATGCCTTGAGTTTCACCCATATTTAATTTAGATGAGACTCTGAGCTTTGAACTTTTGAGTTGGCACTAGAATGAGTTAAGACTTTGGCGGCTATTAGAATGAAATAAATATATTTTGCCTGTGAGAAGAAGAAGGGCATGAATTTTAGGGAACAAGGGCAGAATGCTATAGTTTGAAAGCATCCACAAACATTCATATGTTGGAAACTTAGTTGTCATTGTAACAATACTAGGAGGTAGGGTCTTCGAAAGGTGATTAGGCCATTAGGGCTCTGAAGAGATGATTGTCATTATCGTGGGAGTGGTTGGTTATTGGGGGAGTAGGTTCCTGATAAAAAGAGTGAGTTTGGTCCAACTTCCCTTCTCTGTCCCCTTCCTTCACTTCCCTTACACTGTGGGATGACTCTCAGCAGATGCCAGTGCCATGCTCTTGGACTTCCCAGCATCCAGAATTGTGAACCAAATAAACTTTCATCCTTTATTAATTATTCAGTCTTTAATATTCTATTATAGCTGCAGAAAATGACTAAGACAATGGCTACAAGGTCAAGGTTAAACATACCCTGACGGTGGCGGGAAACATTTTTATGTTCCCAATGTCAGCCGTCTGGGCTGGCAGATCCTTGGTCAGGAACCACAAAAGGGGTGAGTGGCTTACATGGACGATAGGTTTACTTTTGTATTCCCTTCTTGACCTGCACTTGAAGCACCTAGGTACCTATGAGGTCACTCTCAAGCAGCAGGAGACAGAGACAGACTCTGTGACTTGGGAGTGAATGCCAATGGTAATGGAAGCTCACACTAGTTGAGCACTCTACCACTATTATACCAAGCACTGGAATCAGTGATCTGAAGTGGTGTCATCAACTTCACAGGGAATTTAAAAGATCACTGGATGCTACTGTTATTCCAGTTTTGCAGACAAAAAGATTGAGGCTCAGAATAATCAAATGACTTTTCTCAAGTTACATATACAATAAGTGAAGGTACTGGGATTTGAATTGGATGATTCTGACTCTGTATTAGTTTGCTAGAGCTGCCATAACAAAATAGCACAGACTGGGTGGTTTATGCACCAGAAATGTGTTTTCTCACAGTTCAGGAAGCTGGAAGTGCAAGATCAAGGTGCCAGCAGGACTGTTTTCCTCTGAGGCCTCTTGCAAATGGCAGCCCTCTTGCTGCCTTCACCTAGCGGTCCCTCTGTCCTGCTCACCCTTGGTATTTGTGTGTGTGTCCTAATCTCCTCTTCTTATAAAGACACCTGTCAGATTGCATTAGGGTCTACCCTAACAACTTCATTTTAATTTAATCACTCCTTTAAAAGCTCCCTCACCAAACACAGTCACATTCTGAGGTACTGGGGGTTAGGACTTTCTTATGGTTATCTTAGGATACCATAAAAAAAAAATACATAAACCAGGTGTCTTAGGAAACAGAAATACATTTTCTCACAGTTTTGGAGGCTGGGGGAAGTTGAAGATCAAGATTCCAACACACTCAGTTTTGGTGAAGGCTCTTTTCCTGACTTGCAAACAGCTGACTTCTTGCTGTGTCTTCACATGGCAAAGGAAGAAATGGAGAAAGAGAAAGAAAAGACGGGGAGAGGTAAATTAGGGCCTCACCCTTAAGTCCTCAATTAACTTTAATTAATTCCTAAGGATGCTATCTCCAACTACAGTTCTATTGGGTGTTAGGGTTTCAATATATAAATTTGGAGGAACACAATTTAGCTCATAACAGACCACTCTTAGTCATTTTACAAGTTCAAATACTTAACCAAACCAGTCTTAGCCATTTTAAAAGTTCAAATATTTAGAACCTGAAGATCCTTTATGTATATTTGGCTGATGTTAACTCTCCGTTGGTAAAGGCTTTTAGGAGTCACATTCACGTCCTGCCTTAGTTGTACACGCAGAGGTGAAAGGGCCCTCTGTCCTAGGACCACAGCATAAAGGGGAAGTGGCACCCCCTGAGGCCAATGTAATGAAGGCCAGATCATTAGTGAGCTTTTCTTGGGGAAAGCAACTCTTGGGCAAGTTGCTCAACCTCTTGATCCCTGCCTTTCCTCATTGGTGTACCAGGCATAAAAATCATACCCAACTCGTGGGGATACTGTGAGAGAATATAACTTTGCATAATGCCTGGAACATACTCAGACATTACTAACGAAGTGACTTTTGATTTTTTATTTTTTTGCCTTAGTTACTTCCTTTCAGTAAGAGTTCAAAAATGTCACTAAACATCTTAGATAATCTCCTACAACAGCGTTTTTCAAGATATAATTTCTATATCCTGAAGTCAAAAGATGCTTTGCTCAGAATGAGTTCTAGAATGAATTATGTTTGGAAGCACATTTACAATTTCTGCCCCTTTGAAAATTAAATGCTCTGGGACATCTTAGAACAAAAATCTTGTTGAACTTGGCAAACCCGCCATCTTCTAGATGCATTTAATAGTGGAATGCACTTTGGAGATGGCATCTTATATAATTTCCTAAATCTTTGTGTATGTGGGGGTCTCTTTAACTCATTTTCAAGTTTCCTCATCATATTATGTATAATATATACGTGTGTGTGTGTGTATGTCTTTTTATATCTACTATGATAGTGTACACATAGTGTACACAAATGTCACTCATCCACTTCATTGGAATCTGTGTTCTATTTCACAGAGAAAGAGCTTCAGTCCAGCCTGGTAGGAAAGTATCCTACTTCCAGGCAGGCAGCCTAATCATAGAGGGAACATTGGATCAAACATTTCTGTGCTTTACTTTCCTTATTTATAGCTTTAGTGTGACAAATTAGAGAGGCCCTGATTTATTGTCTACTGTTAAATTCTATGTAATCCTGAATTAGTGGCACTGAAGTTGAAGTTTTATGATAAAAATAGATAGAGAAAAGAGTCATAATCTTGTGAAAATAAGTGAAGACTAACCACACGAGAACAAAGGAAGGCTATTTATTCAGAGCTTGCTACAGGAAGGGAGTCAGCCACCATCATGTGCCAGACTCCAAGGCAGGCAGGGAAGTGGGAAGGATTTGTAGTGGAAAGAAGGGAAGGGCTCAGGTGTGCCCTGGGTGGAGGCTGTTGGCCTGGGAAATCTGAACATGGGCTAAGTCAAAGCAGGGCATCCCATCTGATCAATTAAGGGTGAATATTTAGTTTTCGCTGGTTGGTCCTAAGCTGAAAGTGAGGACAACAATTAGGAAGGCTGGCAGTTATTAATAAAATCTTGGCCATTATGGATCAACTGTGACAGGGGTTATGTTTGGCTTCCAGAACAAATGACTAGAGATTACCAGTTACTGCTAACCTGACTTCTGCACATCTGATTATAGACAGCAGGCTGGCTTCCTGGGTTTGTTACTGTGGATAATGGATTGGTTTTCTGGACAGGTTACCAGTTGTGGGTCAGAGTTCTATGTTTACGCAGAGTTGGGCTATTGTCTATTTGGATAGTCAGCCTCCTCTTATACTCACTAGCTCTTGGTTAAAGTTCCCCATATAACGCAATTCAAAGTTCTCCAAGTCAAGGAAATGTGTCTTGTGTTTGTGCTTCTGGTAAGCATGACAATAGAGGAAACTATGGATCTTCCTGGAATTCTTTTCCTGTAGTTTATCATTGTCACAAATCATGTGCTGAATGCAATAGTTAGCCTTTTGTGATTCTGGGAAGGCATCTTCTTAAACTTTATAGGAGTTGTGAGTTCCAGAAGAACCTAATGGGACTCCTGGGCACTCTCATGGCTGCTGAGGGGAACTGGAGGCTCCCCCATGGAGTGTTTAATTCCCTGTACTGATTCTTCTCAGGATGTCAATGAAGACTGGACTAGATTTGACATAGCATGTCTCAGCAATTTCAGAACAACTCTCAGCATCTCTATTTTTTTTTTTTTTTTAAGACAGAGTCTCCGTTCTGTTGCCCAGGCTGGAGTGCAGTGGCACGATCTTGGCTCACTGCAAGCTCCGCCTCCCAGGTTCACGCCATTCTCCTGCCTCAGCCTCCCAAGTAGCTGGGACTACAGGTGCCCGCCACCACGCCCAGCTAATTTTTTTTGTATTTTTAGTAGAAAGGGGGTTTCACCGTGTTAGCCTGGATGGTCTGGATCTCCTGACCTTGTGATCCACCTGCCTCGGCCTCCCAAAGTGCTGGGATTACAGGCGTGAGCCACTGCGCCCGGCCAGGATCTCTATTTTATTTTATTTTTTAATAAAAAGAGAAAGAAGTTCTTTCCTAGGAGTCCATATGCTTTGACCTGTGACCTGACCTAAGGAGAATTTTAAAAAATGATTATTTAAAAAAATCACCACACAAAGAAGAACATGTGGCAGAGACTGTAAGTGGCCCACAGAGCCTTATCTGTCTGCTCACTTCAGAGCAAACTTCTGTCGGTTCCTATCCCGGTCAATTCACAGAGAGCCTTTGCCAGATTTTAGAAGTAGGGTCCCCTTCACTATTAGTGCTGTGAGTTTGCGGGAGGTGCCTGGCAGTGAGTTTGGGAATAGTGTCTGGCATCTCCATACAGTAGCTGTACAGGATAAACCAGTCTAACTTGTCGGGCTGGCCACATGGGGAGCAGCTGGGGGTGGTCTCAGAGGCTCTGACATCAGCTGGCTCCCAGGAACTGTAGACCTGAGTGTTTTGCTTTGTTTTCTAAACCACTATGGCTCCTCCTATGTGACTGCTCCCGGGGCTAGTCCTGCTACCTTTTCCAGTTCAGCCTGTCTGATGGCTGGAGAAGAGTCAGTATCTTCAAGGCTTCAAAGTGTCCTCATCCCAGAGCTCAGTCTGTCTGAGTAAAACTTAAAGCATAATTTTCTTTACCTTTTCCATTCCTGCTGGTTCAATTCCCAATCTTTAGTTCAAAAGCCAGGCTGAATTACCTTTCTGGGAAAAGCTATCAGACATGTGGGATGATAAATAATAGCAACTCAAAATATTAATACTTACAGCACATCATTAGGTGAGCAAGTCAAATATGAATGTGGGCCTACATCATAGTCTTGTTTCCTTTTTTTTGAGACGAAGTCTCACTCTGTCACCCAGGCTGGAGTACAGTGGCACGATCTTGACTCACTGCAACCTCTGCCTCCCAGGTTCAAGCGATTCTCCTGCCTTAGCCTCCCTAGTAGCTGGGACTACAGGCATCCACCACCATGCCTGGCTAATTTTTGTATTTTCAGTAGAGATGGGGTTTCACCATATTGTCCAGGCTGGTCTTGAACTCCTAACCTTGTGATCCGCCCCCGCCTCAGCCTCCCAAAGTGCTGGGATTACAGGCGTGAGCCACCGTGCCTGGCCTAAAGCATAGTCTTAACTACTTAAAGTAAGTGAATAGAAAAATAGCAAAATTTGCACTGAAATAAATGTCAGAAAGGAAATGCTCCAAAGCTAAACCGTGGTTGCCACAAGGAACTGGAATTGTAGGTTATGATTTTTCCTTATTTTTTATTTTCTGTGTTTTCTAATATTTCTATTAAAAGCACATACAATTTTAAAATCAAATTAAAAAAAGTAGTTTAACCTAACACTGCTGTGATGTTTTAGTCATAAGAAACATGTATGTATTTGTGCTCAAAAGTCCTTCTGGAAGCAGATGGAAAAAAGGATCCCTAAAGATGTGATTTAGACCCAGTTGTCACGGTTATCAGAAACAAGTCAAACACTTAGACAATCTGATGTTAGAGAGCTTTGAATTATTCTGGTAACTACTTCCACTCTCGGTTTACATTCTGGGAAAGACCTTTTTTTTTTTTTTCCTTGCTTTGAATGTTTTAGTGTTGGAGCAACCAAGAATTATAGTTGTTCTAACTCTTAATATATTTAATTTTCAAAACATGAAACTTCAAGTAGAAATTAAAGCCCTGAATATATTTGAAACTCGCTGATGCCTCCTTTTTCACATGGGACGAATCCATTGCCTCTTGTATTTATTTTTATTGCATCTATAAATCGATTGGGAACAATAAAAACCCAGGAGCCTGAATGTCAGGAAGGAAAGGAGACTCAGTCACAGCTTGTTGGTAACTCTTTGATGTATATATTTGTTCCAAGTGTGGGACATTGGCATCTTTTTCTGTTTCTTGATAGAGGACAGTGTCTTCTGTAGTAGGCAGATAATAGACTTGGCAAGAGGGCAGGCTTGTGTCTTCTCAGGGCAGTGTTACCACTTTATGTTCATGGTTCTTGTTTTTGTTGTCATTTGTTTCTCCTCCCTCCCTGGGCCACCCTTAGAGGTGTTAGAGATCAGGATACGTTATTCTGTATTTATCATCTATCTTTTTGTTCCATACCTGTTTGCCTTTCCTCAGTCTTGCAGGGACTCCCTCTGCATCCTTGGCTTCTCCCTGTAACAGCCACTATAACTCTGTTTCATACTCATCTGCCTGCTTGCCTTACTTACTTACTAGATTACAGGCACTTTGAGTCCAGGGATCATGCCATATTCATCTGCTTTGTATTCTTATTTTTATTTTTTTCCGAGATGGAGTCTTGCTCTTGTTGCCCAGGCTGGAGTGCAGTGGCTCAGTCTCGGCTCACTGCAACCTCTTCCTTCTGGGTTCAAGCAATTCTCCTGCCTCAGCCTCCCCAGTAGCTGGGATTACCGGCACATGCCACCACACCCAGTTAATTTTTGTATTTATAGTAGAGACAGGGTTTTACCACGTTGACCAGGCTGCTCTCGAACTCCTGACCTCAAGTGATCCACCCACCTCAGTCTCCCAAAGTGCTGGGATTATAGGTGTGAGTCACCATGCCTGGCCTCAGCTTTGTATTCTAAGCAACTAATATGGAGCCTAGAAGTAGACTTCAATACACTTTCTTAAATGAATAAATAAAGTAAAATCATTAGAACTATGCTTCAAGCACTGGTTTTAAGCACTTTGCCTATGTGGGTTCATGCAATACCCTGCAAGAGTTCTATTATTGTCCCTGCTTACTTGTATATGAGATGGAGGGCTCTGGTGACTGCAGACTTTCTGTCTGTAAAGCTGTGGCTGTTGAAAGTTGTGTCTCTCCTAATACTTCCCCAATGGGCTCCTTGGGGTGATGAGGGTGGGAATGGTCCCAGCCCCATGGAGAGAGGGCAATATTTAAGCACACTCAAAGGTCTATATAGAGATCATCCCCCTGCTAGTCCCTGCACAGACTACCCCCCATGACTCAAACTGTAGTGCATAGGGGTGCTTCTTATCTGCCCAGACTCTTGGCCATCTGGTTCACCAGGCTGGGCTATCTGGACACCTTGTGATTGGGCCTGTGCAAGTAGGATGCTGACATTCCATCCCTCTTCAGGCTCTTGTCTGGAACACTGTTGCTTATTTTCCACTCTTATTCTCTGTCCGTTTTCTCTTCTCATGTTTACTTGGCTGCCCTTGGGCCCTCTTGGCTTTGTTTTCAGCTCTAGCTCCTGTAGCCTTTTCAATTTTTGCAGCAGTGCTTGACTTCCCTGGGTGAGCCTCACTTCATGTAGCCAGCACTCGTCCCAGGCTCTTCTGCCCCTGGCAGCTTCTGGCAAGTCTCCTGCCTGACCAAATGCCAACTTGAGTCCCCATTTCCAGTGTGACACAGCCTCTAAGGCAGGGGTGGGGTTCCCCCAGAATTTATCACATAGCTCTGCAGAGAAGTTGTATGATGAGTTATACATCTCTAGTTCCAGAGTAGAAGTGGGAGAGGGTGGTTATCAGATTGAGGCTTTTCTCCCCAGCCTGACCTGCCAGCATTCTTTGTGGTTTCCCCGAAACTTCCATTCACCCTTGTTTCTGGGTTATTGCACACCCTCTGCCCATGCCTGGGAAACTTTCTCAACCCCACTCTCCACCCTTCAACTTGGCTCCTGCTCCTCCTGTGAGCCTCGGTTTTGATGCTCCTTCCCTTAAGAAGAAGCCTCTGCTGCTTACATACCCTGAGCCCTGGAGGCCTGGATCATGTAGGTGCCTTTTCTTTTTTCTCCTTTGTCACTATGTAAATCTTCATCATCATCATAATAGCCAGTGTTCACAAAATGCTTCATTTGTGCAGGCACATTTCTAAGAGCTGTACAAGGATTAACTCAATGGATCCTCCACAACCACCCTGAGACAGGTACTATTTTTATCTCTGTTTCACAGATGAGGACATCTGGCACAAGGAAGTTACAGAACTTGTCTAAGGCTGCACAGATAATTAGTGGTGTAGTCAGGTTTTGAACCCAGGTAGGCTGGCTCTAAAGCCACACAGGGTGTAGCTGTTCTTGACTGCCTCTCATGAATGGCATTTGTCACACTGCATTGCACTGTCTAGTTACTCCTTTTTACTCATAGCTGTGAGCTCCAATCTTTACATTTGTCTGTAACTAGAATTCAGGAATTTGAGCATAAAGCTCAAATCCAGGCAAAAATTAAACTCAATGAATATTTTTGGTGAAATAAATGCCTGAATTCTAGTTGCAGATATTCTGTCTCAGAAATTCAAGTAAATATTTTTTGATTTTGTGAGATGAAGTCTGACTGAAAAAAGGGATGGCCAGCTGGGCACGGTGGCTCACGCCTGTAATCCAGCACTTTGAGAGGCTGATGCGGGTGGATCACCTGAGGTTAGGAGTTTGAGACCAGCCTGGGCAATATAGCAAAACCCTGTCTCTACTAAAAATACAAAAATTAACCAAGCATGGTGAGGTGTGCCTGTAGTCCCAGCTAGTTGGGAGGCTGAGGCATGAGAATTGCTTGATCCCCGGAGGTGGAGGTTGCAGTGAGTCGACATCGTGCCACTGCACTATAGCCTGGGCAACAGAGTGAGACAGACAGACAGACAGACAGACAGACAGACACACACACACACACACACACACACACATGATGGCCAATCAACTGTTGAGTTATCTTTGAGTTCCTTAATGATTTCTGTTTTCATTCCTCTTATTTAATGAATATCAGCTGGGATTAACAACACTTTCTTGTCAGCTCAAATTTTTTGTAAATATTCATTAATTATTATTTGAAATAGTTGAACTGATAGGAAAGTGTCGTTTATCCCAGCACCCCCCGTACGATAGAGCTGGAGATTGGAAACAGAGGGTACAAGTGACTTGCTGAAGGTCACACGTGGAGCCAGTGACAAACAGGATTCTAGGTTAGATGGTTTCCAGTCCTGTGCCCTTTCTCTACACCTGGTCAAACAAAAACTGCAGTCACATGAGGGCTTGTAGTTAAAACAAACAGCACGTTCACAATTGGTTTGATTATGACTTCAAAGAGCCTGACGGTACTCATGGCTTTGGTGCTCCCTGGGGCTGCAATCGGCCCAGAGTGAACACAGGGCAACTGATAGGAGGCCTGCTTGGCATGGCCAGAAGCACCCAGACCCTGCAAAGTCTCTTAGGGTGTTTTACTCACCATGAGGCCTCTGTCCCTGTGTGACCTTGGGCCCATTGCTCTTCTCCTCTGGTGTCCAGTCTATCCTCCTGTAGTATGATGAGCTTGATCTCAAAGGCTCCATCAAGCTCTGAAATTCTGACATTCTCTCTTAACATCCCCTCTGCTATTGGCTGCGTTCACTCCTGCCCCTCTGCCTTCACCTGAGCCATGTGTCCTCACTGATGTTTTCCATAACTCCTCACTGTTCTTTGGAATTCTCTCATTTAGAGGTAGAGCACAAGTCCAAGCTCACAGGTATGAAGGAAGGTCAGTGCTTTTGGGTCAAATCCAAATACTTTTCCTAACTTTTATGTGACCTGGGAACAGCGACTTTACTTCTCCAAGCCTGCAGCTGCAAAGGAATTGATAATACCCACAATATAAGAATGGCTGTGATGATTCAATAGAATTAAATGTATAAATTACTCAATGGGGCCAGGAATATAGTAGACTAGGGGGTCAGGGAAATTTTTCTGTAAAGAGCCAGGTAGCAAATTATTTCAGCTTTCAAGGAGTATGGTCTTATAGCTTTGCCACTGTAAGGCAAGAACAGGCATGGACAATATCTAAATGAATAGGAGTGACTGTGTTCCAGTAGAACTTTATAAAACAGGCTTCCATCTAGATAGGCACCCCCACACTAAGTTTTGCATGCTTTCTTGACTCCTATTGTAGCTTGTGATTCACATTGCTTTTTCTCTTTCCCTGTAGACAAATGTAAGGCTGTCTTGTGCTGTCTTTGTGTTTCTGTGGATCCTCTCCCTGCTTCATTCCTCCTTTGCCGGATAAGAGGGCAAGAACAGAGATGTTTTCATTGATGTTCTTTCATCCAGGGTTGTAGGCACAAGCAGTAGATGTGCCCAAATTTATTTATTTATTTGTTTGTTTATTTATTTATTTATTTGAGATGGAACTTCACTCTGTCACCCAGGCTGCAGTGCAGTGGTGCAATCTTGGCTCACTGCAACCTCCGTCTCCCAGGTTCAAGCGATTCTCTTGCCTCAGCCTCCTGAGTAGCTGGGAACTATAGACACATGCCACCACACCCAGCTAGTTTTTGTATTTTTAGTATAGATAGGGTTTCGCCATGTTGGCCAGGCTGGTCTCAAACTCCTGACCTCGGGTGATCCACCTGCCTCGGCCAGAGTTATTTTTTAAAAATAAAATTGGCTGGGGGCAGTGGCTCACACTTGTAATCTCAGCACTTTGGGAGGTTGAGGAGGGTGGATTACTTGGAGCCAGGAGCTCAAGACCAGCCTGGCCAACATGGCAAAACCCTGCCTCTTCAAAAAATACAATAATTAGCCTAGCGTGGTGGTGCACGCCTGTAATCTCAGCTACTTGGGAGGCTGAGAAGGATCATTGCTTGAACCTGGGAGGCAGAGGTTGCAGTGAGCCGAGATTACGCCACTGCACTCCAGCCTGGGTGATAAGACTGAGACTCTCTCAAAAAAAAAAAAAAAAAAAAAAAAAAAGGGAAAGAAAAAGAAAAAAATAAAAAGGAGCCTTCTTCCTTCTCATTTCAGGCCAGGGACTTGCATCTGAGGTCTCTCAAGTGTAGAGGTGAAGGACCTGGCACCAGGGGAGAAGAAAGCCTTTCTTAGGACAGAGTGGGCTTGCAGGCTGGGAGGGGCTTTACTTCTAAAGAGATGCTGTGCTTGAGAGCTGCTGGCACACAGGGGAGCTGGCCAGCAGCAGGGCAGCGTGTGGGTCTACTGCAGAGGTTCCATCGCCATGCCAGCTGCACGGTGGCCTCTGCTGAAAGCAGAACAATTGTTCCTTGCCATTGTGCAGAGCGGAGGGTGTTCAGGACTGTGGGCAGGATTGGAAGCAGCCACTCATTTCACAGAGCTCAGCTCTATGAAGAACAGGAGAGAAAGGGTAAGGAAAGGGGAAAAGAGCACCCGCTATTAGAATGTGTACCTGCTCAGAAATTGAAGTGACCTGTGGTGTGAGCGACGATAACATTTGCCGTGAGTTGCTCTGGGTTTAGAACGAGAACTGGGCTTCTAGAGGCTGGTAATTGGAGTGCTCAGAGATGCAATAACCCATCTGGCAGTTATTCTGCAAATTTCAGTGCCTTGGTCAGGAGCCAGAAAGAAAAAATTCATGCTCTCTTCTCTCTCTCTCTCTCTTTTTTTTTTTTTGAGATGGAGTCTCGCTCTGTCATACAGGCTGCCAGGCTGGAATGCAGTGGCATGATCTTGGCTCACTGCAACCTCCACCTCCTGGGTTCAAGCAATTCTCCTGCCTCACTTCCTGAGTAGCTGGGATTATAGGTGCGTGCCAGCACTCCTGGCTATTTTTTTTTTTTTTTTTTTTAAATAGAGATGGGGTTTCACCATGTTGGTCAGGCTGGTCTCAAACTCCTGACCTCGTGGTCTACCTGCCTCGGCCTTCCAAAAGTGCTAGGGTTATAGGTGTGAGCCACACCTGGCCTGCTCTCTTCTCTTAATCCCCAGTGCACACACTTCTAGCTGCACGAAGCAGCCCCCAGTCTGGCAGGATTGTTAGTGCTACTTTGCTTGGCTCAGCGACTCAGGGAAGCCCCTAGAAATACCAGGTGTGTCAGCCGCTGGCCTCCCACAGGGGCTGGAATATGGCCAGGCACCCAGGAGGGGCCAGGAAGGAGTGTGGGTAATGGAAGACTGTGACTTCCAGGGTCATCTGGGCTTGACTTTGAGTCCTTGTTCTATATGGGCAAGGTATGGAACTTCAGCAAAGACCATCTCTGGGACCTACTTACCAACTCTGTGATTTGGCCAAGCTACTTAGTGTTCTGTGCCTCAGTTTCCACATGTGTAAAATGGGAACAATATTGTACCTTCTCAGAGTTGAGGAGGTACAGTATTCCTCAGAGTGTTATGAGGACCAAATGAGCATGCACGTACACACGCACACACACGCACACACTTTAAAGAGTCTTGCCCACAGCACACGCCAGTATGGGTTTACAACCTTTGTGATTATTTTCTCACTTGTGAAATGGGAATAATGACATCTACTTCCTGGGGTTCCTGTGAAGGTGAGATGGGTTCATGAATGTAAAGCCCCCATTTCTGGGCTTGGAATATAGTAGGTCCTCAGTGAATGTTAGTAAGTTTGTGGTTCCCTTCACCACAGACTTGTTGCACAGCATGGGTAGGACTCATCAATGACCATGGATTGTGGACCAGGCTTCGTCACCTGTTAGCTGTGTGACCTCAGGCTAGTCACTGCCCCTCTCTGGGTGTTCTTACTAGAAGATTAGGAGGTCAGACAAGGTTCAGTCTTTCTGCTATAGTATCCCAGTCTTCCCAGGGGGTGGGAAAGCTTGTCACAGATGCCTGTCTTACAGAAATTTGCCTTGAGCACTAGCCTGACGGTAGATGGTAGAGGTCACAGGTGGGGTGTTTCCAGCATGTGTGAAACATGACAAGGTGAGGGGCTCCCTGTGTAGCCTACAAAACTTGAAAGAAGGAGAGGCCAGGTGCGGTGGTTCATGCCTATAATTCCAGCACTTTGGGAGGCCAAGGTGGGAGGATCACCTGAGGTTGGGAGTTTGAGGCCAGCCTGACCAATGTGGAGAAACCCCATCTCTACTAAAAATACAAAAAAGAAAAAAATTAGCTGAGTGTGGTGGCACATGCCTGTAATCCCAGCTACTCGGGAGGCTAAGGCAGGCGAATTGCTTGAACCCAGGAGGCAGAGGTTGCAGTGAGCCGAGATGGCGTCACTGCAGTCCAGCCTGGGCAACAAGAGTGAAATTCTGTCTCAAAAAAAAAAAAAAAAAAAAAAAAGAAGGAGAATGAGGTTTCCTCAACTCTTAGCAGCTCCCAGATCCATCATCATCATTATCACAAACACTTTGTTATTACTGAGCACTTTATATACTTTAATTCATTTGACCCTCACAAGTATCTCATGAAGCAAATGCCATTATTATACCTGTGTTGCAGATAAAAAAAAAAAAAAAAAAAAAAGGCAACGGAGAAGGTTACCTTGCCAAGGTGACACAGCTGTCAAGTAGAAATGGACTTTGATTACAGTGGTTTGAGTTCTACATCTGGCTCTACACCATGGGACTTAGCTAGCAAATGGAAAAAACAGATCAGGCCACAGGCTGCAGGACATGCAGTGAAGTGGGACATGTATTGGTTCAGAGGGCAGGTATGCTGTGTTCATCCGGGGGCCCAGTCAAGACTTGCTGGAGGCCAAAACCAAATTGCACAACTTTAATTTCTCTGGGTCATAGCTGCCCTAGCCTGGTTCAGGGAATGGGAGGGTCAGGCGAGAGTGCTGTCTTCAGTAAGGCCTGGGAAAGGAAGAAGCTGTTGAAATGGGAAGCCTCATTCCCAGGAAGGCAATAGCACGCATTGACAGGACACAGGATGGTACTTGGGGATGAAGAGGCAGGTCCTTCCAGGTAGGAGACATTGAGGCACTTTACATTCAAGAACACATGGGGCAGAGGATCAGAGGCCCAGTGGAGGCTCCACAGTGATTGGTTCTGTTATGGAAAAAACTACATTTTCACATGACTTGAGCCTTTGCGTGTCTTGTCTAACTTAAACCCTTTGGACAGGTCCAAGGTTAATCTCTCCAGGGCTCTCTGGGGGAAGCAAACAAGAGTGTGTTCTATGTAGTGTCCAAAGAGTGCCCAGAATGCAGCCCCACTGCTTCCATGACCGCTCACTGGGCGCTTATCTTTTGCTGCTTATAGTGTTACCACTTTATAGAAGATGGAAGTGAGACTCAACTGTAAGCTTACTGACCACCAGTACACAGGCTGCGGTAGAGCTGGGATTTGAACCCTGGTTGTTCTGATCCCAAACCTCTGCCCTAAACTGCTCTACTCTACTGGATTTTAGGAGAAAGTCTCTGTCCTTTGGCTTAACATGTGAGGTGTTTCATGACAGGCCCCTGTCACTCCTGCTCACTCATGCTACACTGCAGCCACAAGAAGTTATTGCTGTTCCTGGACTCTGTGCCCTTTCTGTACCTCTGTCTTTGCCTAGGTCATGCATCTGCCAGGATTTCCCTTCACAGTTTTCTCCTCTTCCTTTAATGCTTAGCTCATGTGTCACTGTTTGAGGAAGGCTTTTCTCATTACATTTTCAGAGACTGCTGAACAGCTTTCCGCCTGTCTTCCTGAACCCATTCTCACCAATCTAATCTTTTCTATACCCATCTGCGACAAGGACCTTTCTAGAATGAAGCTAGGATCTTGTTCCTTCCTGGTTCATCACCCTTCAGTAGCTCCCTATTGCTCTGAAGGTTCCTGGCACATGTGGCCAGTTCTTGTGACTCTTGCCTATTCGTCTCTTGAATAATGCCTTGCCAACCTCCCTCTCCCACTCCGAACTTCTTCCGGTTTTCTGGAGGCTCCTTAACTCTCCTACTGCCCTCCCATGTCACATGCTTCTCCCTCTTCCTGGAATGCTCTCCGCCTCTGTCTTCAGTGGCCAACGCCTTCTCTTTCTTTTAGTCTCAGGTTATCTGTTCCTCAGGGAGACTTCCCAGTGTCCTAAACCAAGACAGATCCCCTCTTGCAGCTCCCATTGTAAAACTCAACCTTGTTAACATTTTTTCCTCTCTGGAAGATGGTTAGTTTCACTAGGGCAGGTAACTTGGCCTGGCTTTGTGCAGAGTTCCTGGTACATAACTAGTGCTGAAGTCATAGTAGGTAGATGGATGAACAGATGAGTGTGGTGGCTTGCCCAAAGCCATCAAGAGCTAATTCTGGAGCCTTGGAATTCTAAATTCCCCATCCCAAACCATCTCCCTACATCAGCTTGTCTATAGACCCTGCTTGCCTTGCATGCTCATTTCCTACATCTAGACCATTTTCCCCAAGTTACTCTCACTATATACCATATTAACAATCATACTATATGATGTTTCCTGCTCTAGGGAGCACCTTTCAAATATTTGTACACTCTTGGTCCTTGTGTTTTGTCTGCTAGTCAAGTTCTCCAGTTCATCTCCTTTAATTTTTCTTTCTTAAATCTCGTCATACTCACTTTGTACCCAGTTTAATTTCCAAAGTATTTTCCCCTCTTCCCACCTCCTTAATATTATTTTTTAAAATGTCTTTAAGTTTAGAAGCACTGGCTTAGATACATACTTCAGTTTAAGTCCATAGAAAATCATTGTGCCCAACACTTGAGATAGAAAGATGAGCAAGGCATTTCCCAGTGTTCAGGGAACTATAGTCTTGTATCTCTGAAGGCTGAGTGCCTCTATGCTGGAAGGGACATATTTTGGTGTATTTATTTGTATTGGGCATTAAGCAAGATGCAAGTAGCTTTTTTTTTTTCCCCCCAGTGCAGGGTACTTGGGAAGCACCCCCTAGAATCATCCTGTTCTCTTCTCTTCTATTCTTTCTGCAGACCCACAATTGCAACTCTACATCCTCTTAGGGAACACTGAGACAGCCTGAGCTACCTGGTTCTAAATCTCAGAGAGAAGGAGACCATGGCCCTGAGTCAGGAGACCTGGTTTGGGAGTTAGGTTAGAAAGCTGTTTACTTTGAATTAGGAGACAAAGTGTAGGGTTTGAATTATTACCATGCCTCTTATTAACTGTATCTTCTTGGCAAAGATATGTCAAGCCCCCCGCTTTCTTCATCTGCAAAACAATAATAACTGCCTCACAGAGTTCTTCTACGGATAAAGTAATGGAATGAATAAAATATTTCTGGCTCAAGGACTCAGCAAATCCGATCTCAAATCAATGGAGTAGCAGTTTAGCCATGATTTGTCTTTTGCAGCTACACTGTGTGTTTGTTAGTGATCCCGTGAATGAACTGCCTTCTACTGTCTAGGTCACACCATAGATTCAGTGCAGCTTAGATAAGGTTAAGCCCTTGGCTTTTAGACATATAGCTGGTGAGGGCGTAGCCAGACATCAGGTGTATTGGAAAGAGTTTTATATTTGATCAAGTATAAAAGATACATTCAAATATGATATAGTCACTTCAGAGAACACCTTGGTTATGCTGTTCAGAGTACAAACAATTTTTTCTCTCTCATGATGCATCCAGCCCTCCTCCATCTGTGCATTCAACCTTTGAACTGGGGTTTATTGAGCCCCTACTATGTGCCAAACACTACACTAGTGACCCAAAGATGTAGTACCTGTGTGAGTGGGCACACACTCTTAGTTTGTAGGCAATACAGCCTGATGTAGACTGTGATGGAAATAAGCAGAGAAGCTATGGGATGGGGGCAGAGAGAGGGACTGGTGACCCCACTGAAGGGCCAGTAAGGGTTACCTGGGGAAGATGATCTGTTAGACAGTTTATATAGGCATTGGACCAATCAGAGTAGATTCTGGTCAAGGAGTTAGGACTGGATTCTTAGATGCGTTCTGTTATGCCACGCATTAACCCTGTAATCGCGGGCTCCCAGAAACCTTGGGGATGAGACAGGGTGGGAGGGGTTGAGCATCATCAGTTGAGGGAGCTCAGGGAAGTGGCTATTCACTGACCACATAGAAAGGGTTCTCTATGTTACCTCTGGCATTGCCATCCCACCCTCACCTTGCTTGGTTATGAAGTTTAGGACAAAGTTACCAGGTTTACAAAAATCCTGAAACCCTCACCAGATACTCTACTCTAAATCTGACTGATTTTACTTCATTTTCCCTGTATTGCATTTTTGAAAATGGTGTTTTATGTCTTTCTTTCTCTTCCATCAGTTGTATAGATTCTTTCACAGTTTCTTGCTAAATAGAATGTCCAAAATGGTTTTAAGCATCTCTTCTCTGTGCCTTCCTGCCTTAATTAGTGCTGTGGGTCTTTCTCTCCTCCTTGTTGAATCATGCCATCAGCACACCTGTAAGCTCCTCATAGTGTCTTTTTACTCTCTAATATTAACTCAAGTGTTGTATATCTTCTTAGTCTCCATGACTTTTGAGAGTAACGCAGAAGTGCCTGATGCCTCTTACTTTCTCTGAAAATTTCTGTGCGAGAATGAAGCAGCCAATTCTGGGAGGCAAGCAAGTGCAGAGAATGCACGTTGTGGAGTCAGGAGACTCTAAATTTAAGCACTAGGTCTTTTGTAGTTGGCTATTCGGCTGTGGGCTAGTCTATTTCTTGGGGCTTTATTTAAAAACTAGAGATTAAAATTGTGAGACTTCAGTGAACCGCCTGCATTGGCTTAGGTCCATCAATAAGTAGACACCAAAGTGGGATAAGACATGTTAAGATGTTATTAGAAGAAACGCCTGTGAGAAAGGAAATAGGTCAGAAGTTTGGAAAGGCTGGGAGAGCCTCAGAGGCAGTGTAACTCTGACCCCAGTGAAGGGGAGAGGGAGAGGAAGTTGGTGGAAGCATCCCAGACTATTGTTTAGTCTACAGAAGGGTTGACAAAGCCTTTGGGAAGTCCTCAAGCTTCAGTTGACCAACAAAGATGTCCTGGAGTTCCGTGTCTCTCGGGAATGGGTCGGTTTTGGTGTCTTTGATGCAGTGAGTCATTGTGGGGGTAGCCTGTGTTGTAGAGGGGTACTCAGGCATAAATGTAGTGATGAATTTCAGGTACAACAGCTGAGTCCAAGATCAGTTATGTTCCCTGTTGTAGGAGGTCCACAGGGTTCATCCTCACAGCTACATCAATGCCTGTCACATTTCCTGGAATACAAAAGTGGCTGTCCGACACTTGAATCTGAAGTGAGATGCCATTTCCTGAATTTGCGAGGCAGGGTTCCTCTACCTCAAAATAGACAAAGCCTTCACATTGGCAAAGAATGAGAAAGTGCCGAGTGCTGTGAGCAGCACACAAGAGATGCTCAGGAAACCTGGGAAGGGGCCCGCATATGATGGAAAGAATACGCCTGTCTTCAAGTCCCAGTCCTATGATATGCCTTTGTTTTTAAACGTATTTTTACCTATTACGGGGAGCTGACAAGAGGGTAAAACAAGATAACTCTACTAGACATAGGTACCCCTAAGTGCAGGACGGCTCCATAACTTTCTTCTCTCTGCACCCTACCCCCTTTACTTTCAATTATCTTAATTTACTTAGGTAACAAATTTATCAATGTACCTGTTCCAAGGCCCAGAATGACAGCTTGTGTTCTACATGCCTAATCTTATACGGAGTATTTACCCTTTCAGAGAATGTTCCTGCAGGAGTCAAGTTTATTTATGATGTGGTGATACTGGGATTTCAGAAGGCGGAAGTGTTCATTGGGCAGAGAAGCGGTACCTAGCATATCAAAGCTCTGTTTTTCTACCTGATCCTAGGGTCCCTCTTAGCAATGCTATCCCCATTAACAAGGTTCTTTAATTTGTGACCTAATGTAACTTCTTTCTACTTTCCATCTGTTCATTTATACAACAAATATTTGAGAGCCTGCTCCATGCCAGGCACTGTGTTGGATCTTGAGATGGAGTTGCTCTAACAGAGCATCTGAGTTTTGGTCCTTCCAAAAGCCAACTCCAACCCAGGGATTTGGGTGTAGGTAGCTTATTTGGGAGGCGGGTACTCCCAGTAAGGAATGCAAAGAAGTGGAGAAGTGAGTCAGGGAAGAAAAGGAAACCAATAGAGTATGCTCCCTCTAGAGCAGGGACCAGCAAATGTTATCTGTAAAGACCCAGATAGTAAATATTTTTGACTTGGTGGATCGTATGGTCTCTGCTGCAATTACTTGACTCCACTGTTGTAGTGTGAAGGCAGTCATAGGCAACATGCAAATAAATGGGCATGGCTGTGTTCCAATAAAACTTTATTAAAAACAAGTGTCTAGATGGATTTGGTTAATATTTGTTGACCCCTTATGGAGAGGGTACCTACCATGGGCAACTGGGGCTCAACTGCACTGAGAATCCACTGGAAATACACTTCTGCTAATTTGTCCTACTGAAAAGCAAACTGGCAGATTTATCTGTCAAATCCCTTCCTGCATGGTTTGAAGGGTTGATTCCTTGCTCCCTCGATTACACTTGGTTGACGTCGAGCCCATATAATCTTCCCCAGGAGTGCTGGGCATGTTCTGTGTCCAGAGAACACCCTCGGGCCAAGAGGCATAGGATTCCTCAGTGTGAGCCAAACTAGATAGTGACCTTGAGGGTGACCCAAGGGGACATGGGTGAGGCACCAAAAGTACCTATTACACAGAGGATCAAATATGAACCTCTAAAAATGACATCATATTTCATGTGGTCAAGAAAGCCCTGTTCATTGGAGAAAACCTACCAGGCATAAAGAAAAATTTCCAGTGTAAATTAGTTAAACCATTGTAGAAGACAGTGTGGCGATTCCTCAAGGATCTAGAACCAGAAATACCATTTGACCCAGCAATCCCATTACTGAGTATATGCCCAAAGGAATATAAATCATCCTATTACAAAGATACAGGCACGTGTATGTTCATTGCAGCACTATGCACAATAGCAAGGACATGGAATCAACCCAAATGCCCATCATGGATAGACTGGGTAAATGTTGGTTTTTAAGCTACCCGGTCCATGACCATTTGTTATAGCAGCCTGAACTAAGGCACATGGCTTCTGTCAGAGCTGAGTACAGGCAGAACTCTGGGGTCTTCTACCCTATCTAGCAGCCCAGTGCTCTCCTTCAGCTTGTTCACACCTAGAATGCAGGCCCTGGAAGCCTCATCAGAGAAGATGTTTATAATAAAATACTCTGGTTGAGGGGAGCTGTCAGCAGGTCCAGGGAATAGCTACAGAGACACCAGCAATTGTCAATTAGGCACTAATTGCTTCCTGGCAAAGCCAGCCCTTTGATGGGTGATGGCTCAGAGATCACACAGATTAATCAGGTAAACATGCTTCTTCCTTTTCTGGGCTTTGGAATCCAGGTGGTAGGAGAGCTTGGAGAAAATAATCTGGTTGGTGGCCAGAAATTGGAGTGCTTATTGTAGGCAGAAGGCCAAAAAAGAGCATGGGAAGTTTCAGTTTATTTTTTAAAATCTTTTTTTGGTCATATGTCTAAGTCTAGCTGTTTCTAAGGCCTTGGGCTTTGTAGTTCTGCCCATCTGGATTTAAATCACTTTCCTTTCACTGTGACCTTGGAGAAGTTACTTAGCCTCTATGAGTCTCAGTTTCTTTATCTGTAAAGCAGATACAACAGGAGAACTTACATTGTTGGATGGTTGTGATATACATAAGTTTACAAGTAATGATGCCTGCAAAGGGTTTAGCATGGTGCCTGGCACATAAATACAACTAATCAATGTTTGTTGTTATTGGGTTTTTCTAATTATTATTGACTCATGAACCTTGTGGGTGGTGAGAACAGAAACTAAAGGACATTAGCACCAACGGTGTGCCAAGTATTGGGCTAAACAACATACATAGAATCTCATTTAATATTTATAATAAGCATACAGGGTAGGTGTTGTTATCTTCTGCACTTTATGGGTGAGAAAACTGAGGCCCAGGGAGGTGAAATAATTTGCCTAGGGTCCCAAAGTGGCATGTTGCTGGACCCTGACTCCAATCATCCTCCCTTCTTCCCTCCATCCACAGTACATATATCTGGGTGAAATTGGGTTAAAAAGAATAAGGGAAAGCCATAAAAGGAGAGATATTTCATAAGAGAGCAGCCTGGGGTCGTGCCCACATGCACACATGTGCTGATAGTTACCCTTATCCGGGAATTTAGTTATAAACATCTTCAGTGAAATTATAGGGTGTCCAATACAGGTGTTAAGAAGCTGGAAGGAGCAGCACTGCGTACTAAGAGGTTGAGATGATAACACTGAATCTACTCATCTATCCATCATCCCCAAGGCATTTCATGGGCTATGGGAGACATTTTGAATATCCATCGATAAGTTTATATACTTCTCTGTGGCAGGCAGGGCCCTTCCCAGATGAAATTCAGATTGCTAATAGGAGTTTCTGGGAAGGAGAACCAAGTTCGTCCTCAGAGGTGGGCAAAGGCTCTAAGAGTCTGACTGGTCCCTGACATGAGTAATTTCTTATCACTGTTGGTTTCCTTTTCTCATTTACATTACCCACCCTATGTGCCTGAGGAAGGTCAGGGGCAACCCCCTCCCTGTTTATATTTTTTATTCTCTATTGAAGTTAATTAGTACTATCTCGATGGTCCTTATCCGAAAACACAGCCCCTCGTCTTGCTGGGTCAGAGAACCTGGAAAGCATTGGTATGGTATGCAGAATAATGGCTCCCAAAGATGTCCACGTCCCAATTCCCCAACCTGTGAATGTGTTAAGTTATATGGCAAAGGGGAATTAAGGTTGCGGGTGGAATGAAGGCTACAAATCCACTGACTTATCAGGATTATCCAGGTGGGTCCAATAGAGTCACCGGGTCTATTAAAGTGGAAGAGGCTGGCAGAAGTTAGAGAAGCAGAGAGTTGGCAGTGTGGGAAGGACTCAGTCTGATGTTGCAGGTGGAGGAAGATGGCGGAAGAGGCCATGAGGCAAAAAGAGCTGATGGTCACGAGGCAGGTTCTCTGCTGCAGAAGGAATACAGCCCTGCTGACATCTTGATTGTAGCCCCATGAGCCCAGAGTAGGACCTCTAACCCACATAACTGTAACATAAGGCATTCGTGCTGTCGAAAGCTGCTAGGCTTGTGGTGATTTGTTACAGCAGCAATAGGAAACTAATCTACTTGGCATAACACAGGGAAGGGATAGAGTAGGAAACTGGCCAGAGGGTTTGAGCTCAGGGGTTGGAGTGTGTGAAGGTGACCACCCTGTGTGGCCCAAGCCAAGCACAGGAAAGCACAATTAAAACAGGAAAAGTGGTAGCTGATATTTTCTTAAATAAAAGGAGAGCAAACATTGTACTGGGAAGATTCCTCTGGGAAAGTGGAAGAGCATGGGTCTTGGAACAAAGTAATCTGGTTTAAAACCTGACTGCATTTCTCCCATTCTGTGATCTTGGGCAGTTACTTAACCTCTCAGAGTCTCAATTATTCATGTATAAAATATCACATACTGACTAGCAGATTAAGGTATGCATGATCCCATTGATTATCTGTAAATTCAGATATTAGCTAACTATGGATTTGTTCTGATTCATAACAACCAAAGAGAAGCAGCCCAGAAGTAGATGTATAATAAATGGAGACAAGCTTCTTCTCCAAAGGCTGTATGCCACTAAACCTGCTGTATTTTTGTTTCTCTGAACTAAGCCATTGATTATTCTTTAGAAAGAAATTGATCTACATTTAGTATTAATGCAATGCTATATAGTAAAAGCTTCCAATTTAGAAGCTTTTTGGACATCATTGGGAGCCATTATTCTGCCCACCACACCAAGTATTTCCAGGTTCTCTGACACAGCAAGGCGAGGGGCTGTGTTTTGGGATAAGGACCATCAAGATAGTACTATTTAGGGAAGATAATTTTGATGGGAAGGGAACATGTTGCTTGAACTAAGAATTAGGATTAGGCCTAAGGACTAAGATATTCTTTGCAAAAACACACTTTTAAATAAACCTCTATCCGTTAAACACTTCACGTTCACTTCTTAGTTGGCCAGTCAACCAAATTTCCAATTCTTGTTTTTATCTTTACTTTAAAGCCCAGCAATGATCTTTATGTATAAGAATGGATCTTTAAGATGGTCTACATTTCTACCTTTGCATCAAAGTCAACATTCCCCGATCTGAACTCATTATTTATCCACTTCTGTCCGTAAATCTGTCCATCCTATGCTTCCAGTCTTAGTGAGTAGCAGTCACTTGGGTCCCATCACCGAAGCCCAAAGCCTGGAGTCACCAATCCCTGCTGAGGTCCCTCTTTAGCATCTTTCTACCTGACCTCTTCTCTCTGTGCTCATTAGTAGTAGTATTATTTCCACACAGAAGAAGAAATGATACTATAGTTCCTCTCTCTGCCTCAAGTCTTGTCCCCATCCCTGCTCTAATCTAGTCTCAACCCTGTGACCAGTATGACATTTCTAAATTAATAGTTTGATTGTGTTACTTTCTGCTTAAAACCTTTCAGTGTCTCTTTGCTAACTACAAGTGCTATGGTCTGAATTGTGTCCCCTAAAATTCACACATTGAACCCCTAACCTCCAGAGTGACTGTGTTTTGAGATAGAGCTTTTGGGAAGAAATTAAGGTTAAATGAGGTCATGAGGGTGGGACCTTGATTTAATAGTATTAGCAATCTCATAGGAAGAGACACCAGAGAGTTCCCTCTCTCTGCCATGTGAGGACACAGCAAGAAGGCAGCCATCCACAAGCTAGGAAGAGAGCCCTCCCCAGAAACTGACCCTGCCAGACCTTGACTGGGGTCTTTGAGCCTCCAGGACTGTGAGAAAACAAATTTCTGTTGTTTAAGCCAACTTGTCTGTGTTATTTTGTTATAACAACCTGAGCAGACGAATACAAAGAGATACAATCATGGCATATAAGGCTTTTTTTCTTTCTAATCTCCACCTACCTGACAGGTCACAATAGACAGCTCTTCTCTTTACCCATTCATAATTTAGTTTCCTGATCCACCTTGCTCTATGGGACAGAAGTCCTCCCTGCTGGGAATAGTCTGGATAGTTTCCTTTCATTCTTTATGGTTTTTCTTAGTGCATGTGATGAGAACTCCATTTTGTATTTTCTTAGGACTTGAGAGGAGCCTCCTTCATCACAATAAAATGTGTTATAATTATTCCTTATCCAATCTACATCTCTCAGCTGACAGATTGAGAAGGAGAGAGAGAGAAGGATGCTGCCCTACCTGTCTGTCATATCCGTAGAACTCATCACAGATCTGGCGCCTGGTATATTTTGCAAAAAAAAAAAAGTCTTTTGAATGGATGAATCAATGAATAGGTGGAACATGAAGCAAAGCTTATTCTTGCTTTTAGGATAAGTTCCAAAGTCTCTCATATGGCCTATGTACCTCTTCAACCTTGCTTAATTCCATCTCCTCTTGGTACCAGCCACAGGAAGCTGCTTGTTAGTCCCATAATCCCCCCATCGCCAAGACTTTGTACATTCTCTTCCTTCTGCTTGGAATGTGCTCCCTGCTCTAACCAATCTTATGCTAGTGAGTGGCTATCCATTTTTCAACTTGTGGCTAAATGGCTTCCCATGGAAAGTTTTCTTGACATCTAGTTCCTTAGACAAGATCTCTTCCTCTGCCCTTTGTTCACTTAGCACTTTTCTGTTTGTTTCCTGATACTTTCTCCAGTGTGCTGTAGCATGCTTATGTGATTATATAATTAAAGTTGGGCTTTCTGATAAGGCAGTAAGGTCCCTGAGGTCAGGGAGGTTTTATTCACTTGCTTGATTGTTTTGTTTACATCTCGTACTCTCCACTAACCCCCGCCTCCACCACCTTACTACTGAGGCTTTAGAACAGTGCCCAGCACGTAGCACAGAGCAGGCACTCATAATAATACTCTGAGATGGTAGATAATTGATAGTTGCAAGATACAAATCAGACCCTACTTTTAGCCATTTTTCTGTACATCATTTCATTCACTTGGAGTTATCTAATAATAGGCTAGAATGAATCAGACCTTATCTCTCAGTGGCTTAACCCTTGCATCCCTTGGTTTCTGTCCACCCTGGAACAAAGGTTACAGGGTTCAGGCTGTCAATTAGTAGGTTTAAAAGTAAAGGCTATTCTTGTAGCTCCAAAGCCTTGCAGGTATAATAGGTGAAGGAACCTCACGGAACTCCTTTGTCAGGGAGAATTTGCAGGAAGCTAGAGCTCGTGCTTAGCCTTGAGGGGCAGGTATAGTTGGACTATAGAGAAAGGAATTGTTAGGGGAGAACTCTTGTGTATTCTTGGTAGATTTGGAACTGGTAATTTGGTAGTTAAGAGCCTTGTTTCTGGAATCTGACTTCTTGGGTTCAAATCCTGGTTCTAGTCGTTTTTGGGAGAGTGACCCTGAGTAAATATATTACTCTCTCTGTGCCTCATCTGCTGAAGTGGAGGTTAGAAATAGTACCTACCTCATCAGGTTGTCATGAGGATTAAATGGGTTAAAATATGTAATGGGCTTAAAACAGTGTCTTGAACATAGGATGCATCTGGAAAGGCTGTTTGATACTACTGTTGACCATTCTTGGTGTTTTTAATCCATGTAGAGAAACATCCATTACTATATCACTCCTGGCCTCTTCCCCTGGAGGAGAGAAATAACTAAACTCTTTGGAGAGTCTAGCAGGAGAAACTGGCAATACTTCGAAACTTTCCTTCCTCTTAGGAACTATCTGGGTTTGCTCCGGCTCAGAATTGCTATGTCTGGGAGATAATTCTGACCAATTCTGGGATTCAGTATGAGGAAGTTTAAATGCCTGTGGTTATAAGCCAGATTCTCTAATATCAGCTTAACAGTGTCTCACTTTGACACAACTTGCCTGCTTCCTTAGTTTTCTCTACTGGTTTGGAACTTAATCAGGAAAGAGGTTGACTATTTATTTATTGGCTCCTCTTTAAGGCCCCAACAGGATCACATTTACAGTGAGTAGAAATGCATGGGAGAATAAATGGCAGAGGTCTTAGTGTCCCAAGAGCAGAAGATTCATGCTTGAGAAATTGGAAGAATTAAACAGTCAGTGTTCTTGGAGATGGTTGGAGGAGCAGCAAACCAGCATAGCCCACATGGTTGTGAGTGACATTCCTAAATATCAGAATCCCTACACTCTTGGAGTCAGAGGATGCAAATGTTGATGCTCAGAAAGTGTCACGACAGCTGCCTCTATAAAGGAGCTGTTCTTAGCCCAGATCCTCAGCAATGAATTACATTAACATGAGTGAAATGTGTGCAGAGCCCAAAGGTATGACATAAAGCATAAAGACAGCATTCAAGACAGAGCACTCAGATCAGAGAGACAGACACAGAGGACCACAGGGGCTATGCACACAGAACAGCCATTCTTAGGCCAAGGGACGATTATGCACAGATATTTGTGCAGCATTGAGTGGACTAAGCAATCTAATCCAATTGCTTAAGATGATTTATAAATGAAACTAGCAGAAAACAAATGGCAACGACTGGGAATGTGGCCTTTGAAACAAGGTAAAAGTGCTCCAGGACAGACCAACATAGCAGTATGAGGACATGGAAAGGGACCAGCAGAACTTGGTCAATGCAAATGGTAGAGCAATCTAGTGTCAGCTGGGTCAGATACTCTTCTACCTGGCACACCTGGCTAAATATGATTATGAGTGGTAATCACAAATAAATGTAAGACCACACTGTAGGTATTTGGTAGTTTGGGGTGAATAACTTTGCTCAAGGTACTTGTTTAGTGTAAATACATGTATATACTCCTTACTTCACAATTCAGATTTGCATGACTTTTAAGCAAACCCATTATGTCTGTTGTTATAATGTCTATGTTAAAGGGTCCATACAGGTATATGTGTTTAGAACTGGATAGACCCCGCAAAACTTTCAGGCAGGGAAGCAGTAGGCAGTGTGGGAAAAATCAGCTCAGCAGATCATGTTTATGGCTACCTTTTCCTAGTATCTTCTTTTAGTATAGGAATAATCCTATTTCTAAGTAAACAAGTTAAGATTCTCATCACTTTTGTCAAATGTTTAAATATCAGTGGAAATAGTAACCACAGTGAGGCTTCTGAGGATGCTGGAAGAAGAGACCAATTTAGTTAATTAGAATGAATAATTCTGTTTAATTTCCCCTCCCTCCCCTTCCTTCCCCTCCCTTTTCCTCTCTACTCCCCTCTCTTCTCTTTTCCTTCCCTCCTTCCCTCCTTTCCCCTTCTCTCCTTTCTCCCTCCTCCCCTCCTTTCCCTTTCTCTCCTTTCTCCCTCCTCCCCTCCCCTCTTCTATTTTCCCTTCTCTTCCTCCCTCCCCCTGTCCTTCTTCCCTCTCTCCCTCCCTCTTCCTTTCCCTTCTCTTTTCTCCCCTCTCCTCCTCCTTCCCCTCCCCTCCCCCTTCCCCTCCCTGCTTCCCCTCCCCTCATTTCTCCCTTCATTTCTCCCTCCACCCTTTCTCCTCTCCCTCCCTCCCTCCCTCCCTCCCTTCCTTCCTTCCTTCCTTCCTTCCTTCCTTCCTTCCTTCCTTCCTTCCTTCCTTCCTTCCTTCTTCTTTTCCCCTGAAAAGATATTACAGGTTGTTTATCTGGAAAGCCAACTCTGGAAATAATTTAGCGGGCTGGATATTTATTAAACCATTTCTTTTGGATGAGGTCCAGTGGAAGGGAAAAGAAAGAAGCAGGACTGGGCAGGGAGGGAAGCTGAATGGTGATACATCCCTGATAATTTTATACAACCCCACAAAGGCTCCAGAGCTAGAGTGGCTCTTCAGAGTTGTCTTGAGTTAAGCCAAGATGACCTTGATTTTTCATAGTCTCACATTGGTCCATCATTGCATGTGGGCCTTCTGGGGAGGGGCATGAAATTAGATAACCTTGGGGCATCTCTACAACTGAGAGATTTATGAAGGGGCTGATCATTGCAGGCCTCTGCCCTCAGAACTCCCAGGCTAGGACAACTAGATCCTCATTGAAGGAGCATATGGGAAGCACATCATTATATATAACGACTATAGAGCTGTTACAAGAATCAAGAAATAAGATGGTAAGGGAGGAAAGTTGAGACACACTTGCAATGACAATCAACAGAATTACTCTGTCTGCAAAATGAATGGGATCCCCAAAAACTGAATCTCTTACTTGTATCTTCAGTGCACACTTGAGTTTAATTTTCTTTATGGGAAAATTCTTCCAGAACTGATTTTAAATATGTATATATTTAACCTTTTGTTTTTCTCAATTAGCTCTTGAGGCAGCTTTGTGCAATTATAGAATGATAAGAATTGATCCCAAATTTTGTCTCTGACTAGTTTTAGATGTTTGATTTTGGTCAAAATTTATAACCTTTCTGAACCCAGTTTCTTCATCTGTAAAATGGGGATAATGCTTTCTACCCTTCTTAAGGTTAAGATTGGTACAAGGTTAAAAGACAAACAATGTACATAAAAAGCACTTAGCACAATGTCTAATTTTACAAGTTTAGCCAACCTGCCTTATTTTGTTGTTCTGTTTGGTTTTGTTTTAGGCTTTTAGCAGCCTGAAGCCATGTAATATTGTTTGACTCTCTGTCCCCACCCAAATCTCATATTGTAGCTCCCACAATTTCTATGTGTTGTGGGAGGGACCCAGTGGGAGATAATTGAATCATGGGGACAGGACTTTCCCTAGCTGTTCTTGTGATAGTGAATAAGTCTCATGAGATCAAATGGTTTTAAAAACAGGAGTTTCCCTGCACAAACTCTCCCTCTTTGCCTGCTGCCATCCATGTGAGATGTGACTTGCTCCTCCTTGCTTTCTGCCATGAGTGTGAGGCCTACCCAGCCATGTGGAACTGTAAGTCTGTTAAACCTCTTTCCTTTGTAAATTGCCCAGTCTCGGATGTGTCTTTATCAGCAGCATGAAAAGGGAGTAATACACCATGGATTTTAGTTTCTGTCTCTAGTGATAAGCAGAAATGGTAGATGAAAAAGGGGCTTTACTTGCCCAACCAGAAACAGAAACCAGGACCCCATGACTATATTATTTCCCTTGGACACCCCTAGATACATAGCAATTTTTCAATAAAGTCAGTCTTCTTCTCTAGAGGGGAAACTAGTTCAGACATTCTAGACTGTTCTGTCAGACTCAGTTTCAAAAGAGAGTATGTGGGAGAACAGTCTTTGTCAACTTTTATATATAAAATAATAGTATAAAAAAGCTTCTGGTTGTCAAGTGAAGTACATGCATGAAACATTCATCTTGCAGCTAAGACCTAGCTTGTTGAAATCTGCCTGGAGCAAAATTTCATGGCTGAGTTACAGCTTCAGAAAAAAACATTCTAGGTTTGAATTTCTGTACCAACCTTCACATCCTGGCCTTATTTAAAAGGACATTTTAAGTCTACCGTGAAGTGGCATTTGGGATGATAAAGTTTTTGTTGAAGGAGAAAAGAGGGGAGACAGAAATATTTGTATTATTTTGTTTTAGTAGCTTTCTATCTAGTGAAAACTAGAAATGATCTCTGACAGAGAGTGTAATAGAAATGTTTTGAGTGGCCCTCAAATCTGCAACAGTGTCCTGAGGCCTCCACTATATGGAGGTCCCTTGTGTGTAGAGGTGTAGAACATATCAGGATGCCCTGTCCTGAGAGAGTCAGAGTCCAATGGGGAGACCTTCATGAAAACATACTTTACTCCATCATATAACTAGAAAGGGCTGTGGTCTAATGCAGTTTATCCATTAGGCACTCAAAGGAGAGAGCCTGAGGCCTGTGAGTTTTTCAGTGGGCTTGAATGTAAATGTTCAATATCTGAAAAAATAGCAACTCCTAAAAGAAAAAAAAGGAAACTGCAAAATTACAAGTGAATAAATGATAAGTTAAATGTTTATAAAACTTTACATCAGCTGTTCTACTTCAACTCAACACAGACACATATACATACACACATATACACCAATATGTACATATATACACACAAAATATACATATTATATATAAACACATAAAATAAAACTTAAACTGTAAGAAAAAAGTCAATAATTTATACTAAACAAATTAAGAATTATTTTTATAATTCTTAACATTCCCGTCAATGAAATAATGACCGTTGGCCATCAGTATTTATGGGGGACTGGTTCTAGGACCCCCTGTAAATACCAAGTCTAAGGATGCTTATGTCGCTTTATGTAAAATGGTTTAGTATTTGCATATAACCTACACATATTTTCCTGTATACTTTAAATCATCTCTACATTACTTATAATACCCAATACAATGTAAATGTTATATAAATCATTGTTATACTGTATTGTTTTGAGAATGATGGAAAAAAAGTCTGTACATGTTTAGCACAAACAGTACCATCCGTTAGATAAATTTTTCTATCCACAGTTGGTTGAACCCAAGGATGTAGAATCCATGGTTGTGGAGATCAGACTCTATAGTAAACATGGGATGTGGATATGTTTTATTTTCATGTGGTGTGCAGACAGCTTCTGAAAACATGAGTTCCTAGATCCTGCAAATGTTTAAAAATGGCCCTTGCTGTGGGGGCCCCAGAAGGGTGGTATCCCTCATAGGGAAAGATTCCCAAAAGATTCCCAAAGAAGGTAAAGCTAGACTTGAATGTTGGGTATAAAGCAAGCATGGTGACATGCCACACATATCACAACTAAGGAGAGTTCCAAAGCCATATAGTCAAGTCTCTCTGCTTATCTGGCCATCGGTTGGACACCTGTGACTTAACAGAATGCAACTCAATGCTTCCTGCTGGTGAGAACTCATGCCAACTCCTGAATTCATAATAAACAGAACCTGGCAAGTTAGGGTCATGTAATTGTCTTTCAATTTTTTGGTGAGTCTCTTTTGCAAAGGAACTAATTCTCTTGGACCCATTTGAGAACGAAAAGAGCAGAAACCAATAGCACAGGTGAGTGGAAAAGCAGGTAGCACAATATAAGCATAGCATATGTTCACTGGAGCACATAACCAGGTTCAGCCTCCCAGTGATGCTGATGGCATTTAATTTACCTGCTGCAGCTTCATTACAGCACTCCTGCTTCTGAGTCTTCCTTATCCTTTCACCAGGCTTAGGTAAGAAACAGAATTGGAATTTGAGGTAGGATATCCCAGCCCCACATTTTGTATTTTTTGAGTCAGAGAAATCTTGCCATGTTGTTTGTCTGGATAGGATTTTAGAAGATTTGCCTTTAATCTGAAGCTTCAGAGAAATTATGGCTTTACCTCTGGGAATGAGTGTTCTTCCTCTGGATTTACTGTATGCCATTGTTAATTATCCTAGTCAATTTAAAACTGGACCTGGGGGTAGTGGAATGAGTTCAAAAGTTAAATATCTGTATGGCCCGATTATGAATTTAACAGTAAATATCAGCATTCTTATTTTTTAAATGTTTTCTAATTGATCCATCTTTTCTTTCATGTAATAAAGGAAACTAAAGAAATAGTTTCTATGGAATGCTTACTCCGTGTTAAGTCCTCGGCTAAGTGGAATTTAATCTCTATCTCATTCCTATAAATTAGATATTATTGGCCTATTTTAGAGTTGAGGAAATGGAAGCTCGGCGATATTAAGGAAATAACTAGAAGTTACAGAATTATCAGTGGTGGGGCCAAGATAAAAATGAGGATTCCTAAGCATTTACTTTTTTTTTTTTCACAGCACAGAATATTGCTTTTGAATGCTCTAATTGTCTCTCCTCTCTTTTCTGATGTAAAGTTAAAATAAATTTTGTTCTAAGAATGTATCAAGTTCCACTTTAGGTGCTGGGAATAAAGGGAGAACTTTCTCTTTAGGTAGGGTGTTGGCGCTCGAGAAACTCACGGTCTACTGGAGATATGGAAACCACTGACTTTAATACCAGATGGAATAAGTTTCCTAGAATGAACTATCTGCCTGAGTGTTAGGGGAGAGGAGACTGGTTTTGAGGGAATGGGATTGGTTATAACTGAGGGACTTAGAAAGCCTCCCTAGTGGAAATAATATTTTGAGGTGTGCTTTGAAGGATGAGGTTCAGCTAAGCAGAGAATGAATGGCCAGGAAGGACCTCTGGGCGGAGGACTCAGGAGGAGAGGGAGCAGGGAAGCATACAGTATGTTCTACAGGTGAGGGGATGGGGTTTTTCAGGATGTTCTGGCAGGGGGCTGCAGGGAGGTCTGCAGGCAGGTGCAGCTGTGTGAATTTCTTTCTTCAAGGACAGGAAGGAGGCTGGGAGGTGCTCAGAATACCTCAGCCTCATCACACAATGTGTTGTTCAAAGTGTTCCCAGCCAGATATTATAATGGGGCCATAGAGTAGAGTGTGGCCAGCCCTTTTGCACTTTTTACAATCAGGAAAATAATTCAAAAATTGTCCTTTATGGACAACCAGTAGGGCCACTTTTGTCTACACACTGAGGTCAGGCTTTGTTATGAGGACAAGCATGCTTTACTCTGCACTTTCTACCTCAGCCTACCTCTCGGTGTGGGTTGTATAGTTCCTCATAGTTCCCCTGTGCCAGTCACTGTCTAGATGCTGGGATTCACTAGCCAGCCAGGCAAACATGGAGCTTGCATTCTAAAGTGGTATCCCAACAGTAAAATGATAAACAAATGAAGATGAAGTCATGGCTAGTAGAAAGTGCTGCAAAGAAAATAAACCATGGGATGTGATAGAGAGTGATGGGGAATGGGATATTTAGGGAAAGCTCTTTCAAGTGGCAGTCAAGAGAATATTAATTATTCAATTTAATTTGGAAACACAGGTACTCCACATAAATTCCAAATATTCTAAAGTGTATAAATAGAGAAAAGGGGCATCTCTCTCTCCATATCTATTCCCCAGCCACCCATTTGCATTTCCAGAGACTGAAATCAGTTCCTTGTTTGTCTTTCTGGAGCAGTTCTATGCATGTACAGCTCATGTGTGTGCGTGTAGAATGCCAATGCCAATGATAGCATCCATATACACTTCCTGACATGTATTTTTTACCATTTAGAATATGTATTGAAGTTTCCACATCAGTATATTGAGTTGCCTCACTTATTTTTAGCTGGTTTCACAATATTCCACTATGTAAATAAACAGGTCCACAATCCTTAACTCCAATTCCCAAATTACCAAAGCCATAAAAACTAGGTTTTTTTCCTCTAAATTTTGACACCCAAACTCATCTGGGAGGAAACAATTTTGAACTGGTATGAAAATGTTTATGCTTTTTGGTTATCCCACTTCATGTTCATGTGGCATGCCTCAGAAGTATAAATAAATTTGATTAGAGGATGCTTCCAAGGCCTGCTGGTAATGGGTGTACATCTCATCTGTTACACCATGTTACTAAACTAGAGTGAAAAAAATCTGCATTCTAAAACAAAACTGGCCTCAAGCGTTCTGGATTAGAAATGGTGGATCTTTCTTGTGTTTTATTTAACTTGCTTTCTTTGGATGGACATTTTAATGGTTTCCAACATTTGTTCCCACAAACAATGTTAGAATGATATCTTGATAAATATGTAATTCTGTACTTGTGTTCCATGTATCTAAATGCTTTTATATTTATAATTTCAATCAATTTTACCAAACTGCTCTTATGCTCTTACCAGCATTAGTTTAAACTACCAATTTTCCTTGTCGGCATTTCATGTCTACCAAGCACACTCAGCTCTCATTGAGAGCTTCATTAGCTGGATCTCCTTGTCAGCCAGGGCCGCATTTTCCTGATTTGATGATACTTGCTGATGATAAGAACCACATTGGTTTAATGGCAAGAGAAGAGCAAGTGATGCCTGAGCTTTGTTTGAATATCAAGTAGATTTGACTGTCTCCTTTTTAGAAAATAGGCAGCCCAGGTATGAGATCAGGTTTTATGATGTAATTATGTGACTGATCTTTTAGCCCATATGACAGATACTAGGCAGTGACAATATTGAGGATGATGAGATTTATCTGAAGCAAAATGATTGCGTTCTTTATTGTTGTAGGTTACACTTCGTGAATATTGTGCATTATATGGTGAATACTCTTGGTGAATATGGGAATATTGAATCAGAACACAAGTCCTTGGCTATCTAGACAATAAAGCTAACTATAGAGAATCTATAGCGTAAGGGAGGGATCTGAGTTCAAATCCTGACATTCCTACCTAGTAGCTGTGCAAATGTTAGGAAGTCACTTGACTTTCCAGAGATTTGGCTTCTTTTCTTGTTTAATTAGGATAATAACCCCACATTTTGTCATTACTATTAGGGTTTAGTAAAATGAATGCTTTTAAGGCACCTGGCATATATAGCAGGTATTCATCAAATGACTGGTTTTAACGTTGGAGTCCTGAGCCAAGAGGCTTGTCGGTGCCTTTTAATTTTTTTTAAGTCTTACAATAAAGCAGTTAAACCCACTACACTGGATCTCTTTGGAAAAATAAAAATGAATATGTTTTAAGGACAGAAAACACAAGGAAATCAAGAAGACCAGGCATGGTTGATGGTTGGTCCTGATCATCCATGAAACAGACATTACATGTCCTTGTTTGAAAGCAATCAGACTGTGGAGGCTATTATCCTAAGCTAATTGATACAGGAACAGACAACAGTTTGATTTCAACATGGGTGTGCCTAAGTATAGACAGGCTTTGAGTGCAATTCCAAACACACTATCATAGGAGAGTAGAGGAACCAAAGGATACTTTCTCAGGCAAGTCATTTCTGATTGTCTTTGTTATTCTGAGATGTGAGGATACTTGTATCTCTCCTACCTCCCATTATTTATAGTCATCCCTTTTATTTTTAAATTTTTATTGTTTTCTGCTTTTATTTTAGATTCAGGGGGTACACGTATACATGTGCAGGTTTGTTACCTGGGTATGTTGTGTGATGCTGAGGTTTGGGTACTAATGATCCCATCACTGAGGTACTGAGCATAGAATCCAATAGTAGGTTTTTCATCTCTTTCCCCTTCCTTCCCCCTCCCCTATTGTAGTACCCAGGTTCTATTGTTGCCATCTTTATGTCCATGAACACTCAGTGTTTAGCTCTCATTTATAAGTGAGAACATGTAATATTTAGTTTTCTGTTCCTGGGTTAATTAGCTTAGGATAATGCCCTCCAGCTGCATCCATATTGCTATAAAATATATAATTTTGTTATTTTTAATGGCAGTGTATTCCCCAGTGGATATGTACCACATTTTCATTTTCCTGTCCACCATTGATGTGGCACCTAGGTTGATTCCATGTCTTTGCTGCTGTAAATAGTGCTGCAATGAACATGCAAGTGCATGTGTCTTTTTTGGTGGAATGATTTGTTTTCTTTTAGATGTATACCCAGTAATGGGATTTCTGGGTCATGTGGTAGTTCTGTTTTAATTTCTTTGAGAAATCTTCAAACTGCTTTCTATAGTGGCTGAACTAATTTACATTCCCAATAACAGTATATAAGCATTCCCTTTTCTCTGCAGCCTTACCAGCATTTGTTGTTTTTTGGCTTTTTAATAATAGCCATTCCAACGGATGCGAGATAGTGTCTCATTGTGGTTTTGATTTGCATTTCTCTGATGACTGGCAATGTGAAACATTTTATCATCTTTGTTGGCTGCTTCTGTGTCATGTTTTGAGCAGTGTCTGTTCATGATTTTGGCTCATTTTTAATAGGGTTATTTGTATTTTTCTGGTTCAATTGTTTAAGTTTCTTACAGATTCTGAATATTAGACCCTTGCCAGATGCATTTTGCTATTTTTTTTTTTTTTTGCCACTCTACAGGTTGTCTGTTTATTCTGTTGATAGCTTCTCTGTTTTGGTTTATGTATGTGTTTTTGTTTATTTGTTTGAGACAAGATCTCACTCTGTCACCCAGGATAGAGTGCAGTGGTGTAATTGTGACTCACTGAAACCTCAAACTCTTGAGATCAAGCAATTCTCCCACCTCAGCTTCCCAAGTAGTTGGGACTACAGGCGTGCACCACCTTGCCTAGCTATTTTATTATTATTATTGTTATTTGTAGAGATGGTGTCTCACTATGTTGCCCAGGCCAGTCCTAAATTCCTGGGCTTAAGCAGTGCTCCTGGCTCAGCCTCCCAAAGTGCTAGGATTACACAGTTTGCTGTGCAAAAGCTCTTTAGTTTAATTAAGTCCCACTTGTCGATGATTCTTTTTGTTGCCATTAATTTTGAGGACGTAGTCATAAATTCTTTCCCAAAGCTTATGTCCGGAATGACATTTCCTAGGTTTTCTTCTAGGATTCTTGTCCTATTCTTAAATCTTTAATCCATCATGAGTTAATTTTTTTATATGATGAAAGGTATGTGATATGGTTTGCCTCTGTGTCCCCACCCAAATATTATCTCGAATTGTAATCCCTTTGTGTCAGGTGAGGGGCCTGGTGAGAGATGATTGGATCATGGGGTACTTTTTCACCTTGCTGTTCTTGTGATAGTGAATAAGTTCTCATGAGATATGATCACTTACATGTATGTGGCACTTCCCCTTTACACACTCTCTCTCTCTCCTGCTCCTCCATGGTAAGATGTGCTTGCTTCCCCTTTACCTTCCTCTATGATTGTAAGTTTCCTGAGGCTTCCTAGCTATGCTTCCTGTACAGCCTGCAGAACTGTGAGTTAATTAAACCTCTTTTCTTTGGAAATTACCAGGTGCAGGTAGTTCTTTATAGCAGTGTGAGAACAGACTAATACAGATTAATACAGAAAATTGGTACCAGGAGTGGAGCATTGCTATAAAGATACCTGAAATTGTGGAAGTGACTTTGGAACTGGGTAATTAGCAGAGGTTGAAACAGTTTAAAGTCCTGAAAAGAAGACAGGAAAATGTGGGTAAGTTTGGAACTTCCTAGAGTCTTGTTGAATGGTTCTGACCAAAATGCTGACAGCTATATGGACAATGAAGTCCAGGCTGAGGTGGTATCAGATGGAGATGAGGAACTTCTTGGGAACTGGAGTAAAGGTTACTCTTGCTGTACTTTAGTAAAGAAACCATTGGCATTTTGCCCCTGCCCTAGAGATATGTGGAACTTTGAACTTGAGAGAGTTGATTTAGGGCAGCTGGTGGAAGAAATTTCTTTTCTCTTTTTCTTCTTCTTCTTCTTCTTTTTTTTTTTGGAGACAGAGTCTTGCTCTGTCACCTAGGCTGGAGTGCAGTGTCATGATCTCAGCTAACTGCAACCTCCACTTCCTGGGTTCAGGTAATTCTGCCTCAGCCTCCTAGTAGCTGGGATTACAGGCATCCACCACCATGCCTGTCTAATTTTTGTATTTTTGGCAGAGATGGAGTTTCACTATCTTGGCCTGGCTGGTATAGAACTCCTGACTTCATTGTCTGCCCACCTCAGCCTCCCAAAGTACTGGGATTACAGGCTGGTGGAAAAAATTTCTAAGCAGCAAAATGTTCAAGATTTGACCTGGCTGTTCCTAACAGTGTACGGTCATATGCATTCACAAAAAGATAATCTGAAATTGGAACTTTGCTTAAAAGGGAAGCATGGCATAAAAGTTTGGAAAGTTTGCATCCTGACCATGTGGTAGAAAAGCAAAACCCATTTTCTGGGGAGGAATTCAAGCCAGCTACAGAAACTTGCATAAATAAAGGGAAGCTGAATGTTAATAGCCAAGGCAATGGGGAAAATATCTACAGGGCCTGTTAGTGACCTTTGTGGCACCCCTTGCATCACAGGCCCAGAAACCTACAAGGGAAAAATGGTTTCAATGGCTAGGACCTGTGCCTAGCTTCTTTCTGCATCCATGGGACATGATGCCCTGCATCCCAGCCACTGCAGCTCCAGCTATGACTAAAAGAGAGCAATGTACAGCTCAGGCCATTGCTTCAGAGGATGCAAGTCCCAAGCTTTGGCGGCTTCTATGTTGTGTTAGGCCTGTGAGTGCACAGAAGGCAAGATTTTGTGAGCCTCTACCTAGATTTCAGAGGATGTATGGGAATGCCTGGATGTCCAGACAGAAGTTTGCTGTTGGGTTGGAGTCCTCATAGGGAACTTCTACTAGGGCAGTGCCCTGCACAGAATTCCCACTGGGGCATTGCCTAGTGGAGCTATGAGAAGAGGACCATCATCCTCAAGACCCTAGAATGGTAGATCCACTAACAGCTTGCACTGTGTGCCTGGAAAAGCTGTAGGCACTCAATGCCACCCAGTGAAAGCAGCCATGGAGGCTGTACCCTGTAGAGCCACATGGGTGGATCAGCCCAAAGCCTTGGGAGCTGACTTCTTACGTCAACATGCCCTGGATGTGAGACATGGAGTCAGAAGACATTATTTTAAAGCTTTAATGACTGCCCTGCTGGGTATTGAAATGGAGCCTGTGGCCCCTTTGTTTTGGCCAATTTCTCCCATTTGGAATGGGAGCATTTACCCAATGCCCGTAACCCCATTGTATTTTGGAAGTAACTAACTTGTTGTATTAGTTTGTTTCTATGCTGCTGATAAAGACATACTTGAAACTGGGAACAAAAAGAGGCTTAATTGGGCTTCCAGTTTCACATGGCTGGGGAGGCCTCAGAATCATGGTGTGAGCAAAAGGCACTTCTTACATGGTGGCAGTAAGAGAAAAATGAGGATGAAGCAAAAACGGAAACCCCTGATAAACCCATCAGATCTCGTGAGACTTATTCACTATCATGAGAATAGCACAGGAAAAACCAGCCTCCATGATTCAATTACCTCCCCCTGTGTCCTTCCCACAACACTTGGGAATTCTGGGAGATACAATTCAAGTTGAGATTTGGGTGAGTACATAGCCAAGTCATATTGTTCCACCCTTGGCCCCTCCACATCTCATATTCTCACATTTCAAAACCAATCATGCCTTCCCAACATTTCCCAAAGTCTTAATTCATTTCAGCATTAACCCAAAAGTCCACAGCCCAAAGTCATCTGAGACAAGGCAAGTCCCTTACATCTATGAGCCTGTAAAATCAAAAGCAAGCTAGTTAATTCCTAGATACAATGGGGATACAGGTATTGGGTAAATACAGCCATTCCAAATAAGAGAAATTCACCAAAACAAAGGGGTTATAGGGCCCATGCAAGTCTGAAATCTAGCAAGACTGTCAAATCTTAAAGCTGCAAAATGATCTCCTTTGATGTCATGTCTCTCATCCAAGTCATGCTGATGCAAGAGATGGGTTCCCATGGTCTTGGGCAGCTCCATCCCTGTGGCTTTGCAGTGTACAACCTCCCTCCTGGCTGCTTTCATGGGACATGAGACTTGGAGGGGGCCAGGGGCAGAATGATATGGTTTGGCTCCGTGTCCCCACTCAGATCTCATGTTGAATTGTAATTTCCATGTTTCAGGGGAGGGGCCTAGTGGGTTGGATCATTGGGGTGGATTTCCCCGTTGCTGTTCTCGTGATAGTGAGCTCTCACAAGATCTGATTGTTTAAAAGTGTGTGGCACCTCCCCTTTTGTCCCCCCTCCTGCTTTGCCATGATAAGATGTGCTTACCTCCTCTTCAGCTTCTTCCATGATTGTAAGTTTCCTGAGGCCTCTTAGACATGCTTCTTGTACAGCCTGCAGAACTGTGAGTCAGTAAATCATCTTTTCTTAGAAATTACCCAGTCTCAGGTAGTTTTTAAATTTTTTTTTTAATTTTCGTAGGTTATTAGGGTACAGGTGGTGTTTGGTTAGGTAAGTTCTTTAGTGGTGATTTGTAAGATTTTGTTGCACTGATCACCTGAGCAGTATACACTGTGCCATATTTGTAGTGTTTTATCCCTCGACCCCCTCCTACCCTTCCCCACAAGTCCCCAAAGTCCATTGTATCATTCTTATGCTTTTGTGTCTTCATAGCTTAGCTCCCACATGTCAGTGAGAATATACAATGTTTGGTTTTCCATTTCTGAGTTACTTCACTTAGAATAAGTCTCCAATGTCATCCGGGTTGCTGCAAATGCCATTTATTTATTGCTGTTTGTGACTGAGTAGTAGTCCATCATATATATGTATGTCTCATTATATATATATGTGTATATATATTAAATATATTAAAATTTATTTATTCACTTGATGATTGATGGGAATTTGGGTTGTTTCCACAATTTTGCAATTGCAAATTGTGCTGCTACAAACATGTATGTGCAAGTATCTTTTTCGTATAATGACTTCTTTTCCTCTGGGTAGATACCTAGTAGTGGGATTCCTGGATCAAATGGTAGTTCTACTTTTAGTTCTTTAAGGAATCTCCACATTGTTGATCCATAATGGTTGTACTAGTTTGCATTCCCACCAGCAGTGTAGAAATGTTCCCTGTTTGCTGCATCCATGCCAACATGTACTGTTTTTTTATTTTTTATTTTGGCCATTCTTGCAGGAGTAAGGTGGGATTGCATTGTGGTTTTGATTTCCATTTCCCTGATCATTAGTGATGTTGAGCATTTTTTCATATGTTTGTTGGCCAGTTGTATATCTTCTTATGAGAATTGTCTATTCATGTTGCTAGCCAACTTTTTAATGGGATTGTTTGACTTTTTCTTACTGATTTGAGTACATTGTAGATTCTGGATATTATTCCTTTGTCAGATATATAAATTGTGAAGATTTTCTCCAACTGTGTGGGTTGTCTGTTTACTCTGCTGACTGTTCCTTTTGTTGTGTAAAACTCTTCAGTTTAATTAAGTCTCAGTCATTTATTTTTGTATTTTTTGCATTTGCTTTTGGGTTTTTGGTCATGAAATATTGCTTGAAGCCAATGTCTAGAAGGGTTTTTCCAATGTTATCGTCTAAAATTTTTATAGGTTCAAGTTTTAGATTTAAGTCCTTAATCCATCTTGAGTTGATTTTTGTATAAGGTAAGAGATGAAGATCCAGTTTCATTCTTCTACATGTGGCTAGCCAATTATCCCAGCACCATTTGTTGAAAAGCGTGTTTTTTCCCCATTTTATGTTTTTGTTTGCTTTGTCAGACATCAGTTGGCTGTAAGTATTTGGGTTTATTTCTGGATTCTCAATTCTGTTCCATTGGTCTATGTGCCTGTTTTTATACCAGTACCATGCTGTTTTGGTGATTATGGCCTTATAGCATAGTTTGAAATCAGGTAATGTGATGCCTCCAGATTTGTTCTTTTTCCTTAGTGTTTGGCTATGTGGGCTCTTTTTCGGTTCCATATGAATTTTAGAATTGTGTTTTCTAGTTCTGTGAAGAATGATGGTGGTATTTTGATGTGAATTACATTGAAGTTGTCGATTGCTTCTGGCAGTATGGTCATTTTCACAACATTGATTCTACCCATCCATGAGCATGTGATGTGTTTTCATTTGTTTGTGTTGTCTATTATTTCTTTCAGCAGTATTTTGTAGTTTTCCTTGTAGAGGTCTTTCACTTCCTTGGTTAGGTATATTCCTAAGAATTTTTTTTCCAGGTACTGTAAAAGGGGTTGAGTTCTTCATTTAATTCTCTGCTTGGTCGCTGTTGGTGTATAGAAGAGCTACTGACTCATGTACATTAATTTTGTAATTGGAAACTTTGATGAATTCTTTTATCAGTTCTAGGAACTTTTTGGAGGAGTCTTTAGGATTTTCGAGGTAAATGATCATATCATCAGCAAACAGTGACAGTTTGACTTCCTCTTTACCAATTTGGATACCCTTAATTTCTTTCTCTTGTCTGATTGCTCTGGCTGGGACTTCCAGTACTGTGTTGGAGAGGAGTGGTGAGAGTGGGCATCTTTGTCTTGTTCCAGTTCTCAGAGGGAATGCTTTCAACTTTTTCTTATTCAGTATTATTTTGGCTGTGGGTTTGTCAAAGATGACTTATTACATTAAGATATGTCCCTGTATGATGATTTTGCTGAGGGTTTTAGTGATAAAGGGATCCTGGATTTTGCCACATGCTTTTTCTGCATCTATTGAGATGATGATGTGATTTTTGTTTTTAATTCTGTTTATGTGGTGTTTCACATTTATTGACTTATGTATGTTAAACCATCCCTGTATCCCTGGTATAAAACCCACGTGATCATGGTGGATTATCTTTTTGATATGTTGCTGGATTTGGTTAGCTCATATTTTGTTAAGGATTTTAGTGTCTGTGTTCATCAGGGATATTGGTCTGTAGTTTTATTTTTTGGTATGTCCTTTCCTGGTTTTGGTATTATGGTGATGTTGGCTTCATATAATGATTTAGGGAGGGTTCCCTCTTTCTCTTTCTTGTGGAATAGTGCCAAAGGATTGGTACCAATTCTTTGAAATTTCTGACAGAATTCTGCTGTGAATCCATTTGGTCCTGGACTTTTTTTGTTGGTAATTTTTAAATTACCATTTCAACCTTGCTGCTTGTTATTAGTCTGTTCAGGTTATCTAATTCTTCCTGATTTAAGCTAGGAGGGTTGTATTTTTTTCAGGTATTTATCCATCTCTTCTAGGTTTTCTAATTTATGCATGTAAAGGTGTTCATAGTAGCCTTGAATTATCTTTTGTGTTTCTGTGGTGTCAGTTGTAATATCTCCCATTTTGTTTTTTATTGAGGTTATTTGGATTTTCTCTTTTCTTTTCTTGATTAATCTTGTGAATGGTCTATCAATTTTATTTATTTTTTCAAAGAACCGGCCTTTTGTTTCATTTATCTTTTGTATTTTTTTGTTTCAATTTCATTTCGTTCTGCTCTGATCTTGGTTATTTTCTTTCTTCTGCTGGCTTTGGGTTTGCTTTTTCCTTGTTTCTCTAGTTCCTTGAAGTGTGACCTTAGATTGTCAGTTTGTACTCTTTCACTCTTTTTAATGTAGGTATTTAGGGCTATGAACTTTCCTCTTAGCACTGCCTTTGCTTTATCCAAGAGGTTTTGATAGGTTGTGTCCCTATTGTCTTTCAGTTTGAATATAATTTTTATTTCCATCTTGGTTTCGTTTGTGACCCAGTGATCATTCAGGAGCAGGTTATTTAATTTCCATGTTTATGCATAGTTTTGAAGGTTCTTTTTGGAGTTTATTTCCAGTTGTATTCCACTGCAGCCTGAGAGTGTTTGATATAATTTTAATTTTTAAAAATTTATTGAGACTCATTTTGTGCCCTATCATATGGTCTGTCTTGGAGAGCGTTCCATGTGCTGTTGAATAGAATGTGTCTTCTGTGGTTGTTGGATGGAATGTTCTGAATATATCTGTTAAGTCCACTTGTTCCAAGGTGTAGTTTAAATCCATTGGTTCTTTGCTGACTTTTTGTCTTGATAGTCTGTCTAATGCTGTCAGTGGACTATTGAAGTCCCCCACTATTATTGTGTTGCTGTCTACCTAATTTCTATGTCTAGTAGTAATTGTTGTGTAAACGTGGGAGCTCTAGTGTTAGGTGCATATATGTTTAAGATTGTGATATTTTCCTGTTGGACAAGGCCTTTTACCATTATCTCTTTGTCCCTTTTTGTCTCCTTTTAACTGCTGTTGCTTTAAAGTTTGTTTTGTCTGACGTAAGAATAGCTACTCCTGATCACTTTTGGTGTCCATTTGGATGAAATGCCATTTTCCACTCTTTTACCTTAGGTGAATGTGTGTCCTTATGTATTAGTTGAGTCTCTTGAAGGCAGCAGACAGTTGCTTGGTGAATTCTTATCCATTCTGTAGTCCTGTATCTTTTAGATGAAACATTTAAGCAATTTACATTCAATGTTAGTATTGAGATGTGAGGTACCACTCCATTCATCATACTATTTGTTACCTGTGTACCTTGGTTTTTTGTTTTGTTTTTTAAATTTTATTTTTGTTTTATAGGTCCTGTGAGATTTATGCTTTAAAGAGGTTCTGTTTTGTTATATTTCCAGGATTCTTTTCAAGATTTAGAGTTTCTTTTAGCAGTTCTTGTAGTGGTGGTGAATTCTCTCAGCATTTATTTTTCTGAAAAAGACTGTATCTTTCCTTCATATATGATGCTTAATTTCTCTGGATACAGAATTCTTGGCTGCTAATTATTTTGTTGGAGGAGGCTGAAGATAGGGCTCCAACCCCTTCTAGCTTGTTGGGTTTCTGCTGAGAAATCTGTTAATATAATGAGTTTCCTTTATAGGTTAGCTGGTGCTTTTGTCTCAAAGCTCTTAAGATTTTTTCCTCATCTTAACTTTAGTTAACCTGATGACAGTGTGCCTAGGCGATGACCTTTTTGCAATGGATTTCCCAGGTGTTTTTTTGTGCTTCTTGTATTTGGATGTCTAGGTCTCTAGCAAGGCCAGGGAAGTTTTACTTGATTATTCCCATAATTGTTTTCCAAACTTTTAGATTTCTCTTCTTCCTCAGGAATGCCAATTATTCTTAGGTTTGGTTGTTTAACATAATCCCAGACTTCTTGGAGCCTTTGTTCACATTTTCTTATTCTTTTATCTTTGTTTTTGTTGGACTGGGTTAATTTGAAGACCTTGCATTTGACCTCTGAATTTCTTTCTTATTCTTGTTCAGTTCTATTGCTGAGATTTTCCAGGGCATTTCACATTTCCATAAGTGTGTCCAATGTTTCCTGTAGTTTCGATTGTTTTTTATTTATGCTATCTATTTCATTGTATATTTCTTCCTTCCCTTCTTGTATTCTTTTTTGGATTTCCTTGCATTGGGCTTCACCTTTCTCTGGTGCCTCCTTGATTAGCTTAACAACTAATCTCCTGAATTATTTTTCAGGTAAATCAGGGATTTCTTCTTGGTTTGGACTCATTGCTGGTGAACTAGTGTAATTTTTGGGGGGCTGTTAAAAAGTCTTATTTTGTCATATTACCAGAATTGATTTTCTAGCTCCTTCTCATTTGGGTATGCTCTGTCAGAGTGACGTTATAGGGCTGAAGGCTGTTGTTCAGATTCTTTTGTCCCACTGGGTGTTCCTTTCATGTAGTGCCTTCCCCTTTTCCTATGAATGTGACTTCCTGAGAGCCAAGATGTAGTGATTATTATTTCTCTTCTGGATCTAGCTACGCAGCAAGTCTACCAGGCTCTGAGCTGGTACTAGTGGTTGTCTGCACAGAGTCCTGTAATGTGAATGGTCTATGGGTCTCTCAGCAGTGGATACCAGCACCTGTTCTGGTGCAGGTGGTGGTGGGTGTAGTGGACTCTGTGAGAGTTCTTAACTGTGGTAATTTAATGCTCTATTTTTATGCTGGTTGGCCTCCTGCTGGGAGGTGGTGCTTTCTGGAGAGCATCAGCTGTCATACTATGGTGAGGAACAGGCAGAGGGTGGAGCTTTAGTACTTCCAAGAGTATATGCCCTTTGTGTTCAGTTACCAGGGTGGGTATGGAAGGACCATCTAGTGGGGTCAGGGCTAGGAGTGTCTAAGCTCAGACTCTCCTTGGGTGAGTCTTGCAGCGGCTGCTGTGGGAGATGGGGGTGAGGTTCCCAGGTCAATGCATTTATGTTCCTACAAGGATTATGGCTATCTCTGTTGAGTCATGCTGTTTGTCAGGGAGGTGGGGGAAAGCTGGCAGTTACAGGCCTCACCCAGCTCCCACACAATCTGAAGGGCTGGTCTTACTCCCACTGTGCCTCCCCTATCAGCACCAAGTCTGTTTCCAGGCAGTGGGCAAGCAGGGCTGAGAACTTGCCCCAGGAAACCTGCCTCCCAGCTGCAACAGAAAGTAGGGCTTTAGTTCTTCCCCTGCCTGAAAAGTCTGCACCCGAGATTCATGCCCTCCCCCAAGTTGTGGCTAGGAGGCTTCTCAGCAGTTCAAATTGTTACAAAGTTCATCTGGAGATTTCCTTTTCCCTGTGGTGCTTTCCTCACACTTCTGGCTACCCTCCCAAAGGTTCCCTATAATTCCAGACAGCAATGACCTGCTTGGGGACCCAGTGAGCTGACAGGGCCTTTCCTGCTGCTGCTTCTACCCCTGTATTTTGCTTGGCTCTCTAAATGGACTCAGCTCCAGGTAAGGTCAGAATCTTCTCCTGTAAACTAGACCTTCAGTTTCCCCAGTGGGGGTGTGTGTTTGGGGGAGGACAACCTCCCTTTTCCCACTTTCACAGTTTGGGCACTCATAATATTTGGTGTGTCTCCCAGATTGTGCAGGGGCAATCTGCATCCTTCAGAGGGTCTTTGGGTCCTCTCATGTTTCCTTATTTATTCCTGCATTTGTTCTGTATCTAAAATTCATGATGCAAGCCTCCACACGCTTCTCTGTCCATCTGAGTTGGAGCTGCAATCTATTTCTGCCTCCGATCTGCCACATCCAATACCTTTTTTTCCCTCAGGTAGTTCTTTAAAGCAGTGTGAGAATGGATTAATACAGTAGGGGTCCAGTTTCAGTCTTCTACATATCCCAACACCAGCACCATTTATTGCATAGAAAATACTTTTCCTATTTCTTATTCTTGTTGGCTTTGTTGAAGATCAGATGGCTGTAGGTGTACAGCTTTATTTCTGGGTTCTATATTCTGTGGCATTTATTTATGTGTGTGTTTTGTACTAGCACCATGCTGTTTTTAGTTACTGTAGCCTTACTAGTTTTAAGTCAGGTAATGTGATGCCTGTGGCTTTGTTCTTTTTCATTGGGATTGCTTTGGCTATTTGGACTTTTTTGGTTCCATATGAATTTTAGAACAGTTTTTTTCTAGTTCCATGAAAAATGAATTGGTAGTTTGATAGAAATAGCAGTGAATCTGTAGATTTCTTTGGAGATTGTGGACATTTTAACATTATTGATTATTCCAATCCATGAGCATGGAATGTTTTTTCCATTTATTTGTGTAATCTATGATTTCTCTTAGCAATGTTTTGTACTTCTCCTTGAAGAGGTCTTTCACCTTCTTGGTTAGATTTATTCTTAGGTATTTTATTTTAGTTTTTGTGGCTACTATGAATGGGATGGCATTCTTGATTTGGCTCTGAGTTTGAATGTTATTGGTGCAACAAAATGCTCCTGATTTTTGTATATTGATTTTGTATCTTAAAATGTTACTAAAGTTGTTTATCAGTTCCCCAGTCTTTTGGCAGAATCTTTAGGGTTTTTTAGGTCTCTAAAATTCTTATCATCTGTGTAGAGTGATAGTTTGACTTCTTTTCTTATTTGGATGCCTTTTATTTCTCTCTCTTGCCTGATTGCTCTGGCTAGCACTTCTAGTATTATGCTGAATAGGAGTGGTAAGACTGGACATTCTTGTTTCAGTTCTCAAGGGAAATGCTTCCAGTTTTCGCCCACTTAGTATGATGTTGCCTGTGGGTTTATCATAGATGGCTCTCATTATTTTCAGGTATGCTCTTTCAGTGCCTAAGTTCTTGAGGGTTTTTATCATGAAGGGATGTTAGAATTTAATGCAAGCTTTTTCACATTTATTGAGATGACCATATGGTTTTTGTTTTTAATTCTGTTTATGCGGTGAATGACATTTATTAATTTGCATATGTTGAACCAACTTTACATCCCAGGACTTAAGCCTAGGTGATCATGATCAATTAACTTTTGGATGTACTGTTAGACTTGATTTCCTAGTATTTTGTTGAGAATTTTTGCATCTATATCTCTCAGGGATATTGGCCTGTAGTTTTCACTTTTCGTCATGTCTTCACCAGATTTTGGTATCAAGATAATTGCAACTTCATAGAATAAGTTGGGAATGAGTCCCTCCTCTTTGATTGATTTTTTGGAATAGTTTTAGTAGAATTGGTACCAGCTCTTCTTTGTATGTCTGGTAGAATTCAGCTGTGAATCCATCCAGTCTATGGGTTTTTTTGGTTGGTAGAATTTTGTTGCTGATTCAATTTCAGAACTCAATATTAGTCTGTTCATGGTTTCAATTTCTTCCTGATTCAATCTGGGGGGACTGTGTTTCCAGTAAATTATTAATTTCTTGTAGAATTTGTAGTTTGTGTGCATAGAGGTATTGATCTTTTGTATTTCTGTGGAATATGTTATGTCACCTTTGTCATTTCTAATTGTGGATATTTTCTTCTTCTCTCTTTTTCTCTTGTTAATGTAACTAGTGGTCTATTGATCTTGTTTATCCTTTCAAAAAATACCTTTGGATTTCATGGAATCTTTGTAAAAATTCTGGGGTATAAATTTTGTTCAGTTCTGATCTGATTTTAGTTATTTTCTTCTACTAGCTTTGGGGTTAGTTTGTTCTTGTTTTACTAGTTCCTCTAGGTTTGCTCTTAGATTATTAATTTGAGATCTTTCTAACTTTTTGAGGTAGGTGCTTAGCACTATAAACATTTCTCTTAACACTGCTTTTGCTGCAACCCAAAGATTTTGGTATGTTGTGGTTCTGTTTTCATTTATTTCACATAATTGTTTGATTTCTGACTTAATTTCGTTCTTTACCCAAAAGTTATCCAGGAGCAAGTTGTTTAATTTCTATGTAATTATGTGGTTTAGAGAGATCTTCTTGTTATTGATTTTTATTTTTATTCTACTGTGATCTGAGAGTATGGTTGGTATTGTTTTGATTTTTTTTTTAATGTATAGAGACTTGCCTTATGGTGAGCATCTGGTCAATCTTGAAGTATGTTCTGTGTGCAAATGAGAAGAATATATATTCTGTGGTTGATGGATGGAGTATTCCATAGATGCCCATTAGGTCCAAAAGGTGAAGTATCAAATTTAAGTCCAGAATTTCTTTTTAAATTTTCTGCCTCAATGATCTGTCTAATGTTGTAAGTGGGATGTTGAATAGGGCTTCCTCCACTATTATAATGTGGTTAAGTCTTTTCGTATTTCTAGAAGTAGTTGTTTTATGAATTTGGGTGCTCCAGTGTTGGGTGTGTATATATTTAGGATAGTTAAGTCTTTTTGTTGAAGTGAGCCCTTTATCATTGTGTAAATGCCTTCTTTGTCCTTTTTTGCTGTTGTTGGTTTAAGGTCTGTTTTTTTTTTTTTTTTTTCTGATATAAGAATAGTGACCTCTGCCTTTTTGTTTTCCATTTTCATAATAGTTCTTTATCCAACTGTTTATTTTGAGTCTGTGGGTGTCATTATATGTGAAATGGGTCTCATGAAGTCGGAAGATGAAGGGATCTTGGTTTTTTAAAAAATACAAATTGGCATTCTGTGACTTTTAATTTGGATTGTTAGACTTATTATCGTTCAAGGTTAATATTGATATGTGATGTTTTGAGGCTATCATGAAGTTACTGGCTTGTTGCTTTGTAGTTTGTATTGTGTGGTTGTTTTATAGGGTCTGTTGACTATGTACTTGGTGTTTTTTTGTGTACTTAGGTGTATTTTGTGGTAGCTGATATTGTTCTTTGTTTCCATGTTTAGAATGCTCTTAAGGATCTCTTGTAAGGCTGGTCTAGTGGTATTGAATTCCCTTAGCACTTGCTTATGAAACTTAGGGAGGAATATGAAATTGTCAGTTGAAATTTATTTTTTTGAAAAATGCTAAATGTAGACCCCTAATCTCTTCTGGCTTATAAGGTTTCTGCTGTTAGCCTGATGGGATTCCCTTTGCACATGATCTGACCTTTTTCTCTAGGCCTTTCTCTTTAAGGATTTTTTCTCTTGCATTGACCTTGGACAATCTGGTATCTCTATGCCCTCGTGTTCATTTTGTATAGATTCTCATAGATATTTTCTGGATTTCTTGTATCTAGATGCCTACCTGTCTTGTAAGATTAGGAAAATTTTCTTCACCTGTTCTCCTCAATATCTTTTCCAGATCATCTGCTTTTTATCCTTCTGTCAGAAATACTAATGACTCATAGGTTTGGCTACTTTACATAATACCATATTTCTTGAAGACTTTGTTAATTTTTAAAAATTTTGTTTTATTTTTTTCTGATAGGGTTTGTTGGAAAGACCAGTCTTCAAACTCTGAAATTCTCTCTTCTAGTTGATCAGGTCTACTGATAAAGCTTTCGATTGTATTTTGAAATTCCTTAAGTGAGTTTCAATTCCAGAAGCTCTGGTTGATTTCTTTTAAAGATGTCTCTGTTTCTTCATTTTCTCGATTGCTTTAGAAGTTTCTTTGTGTCAATTTTCAACCTTGGCTTGGGTCTTGTTGAGCTTCCTTGCAATTCATGTTTTGAATTATTTATCTGTAAATTCTGAGTCCTGTTTTCATTAGGGGCCGTTGCTGATGAGCTAGTGTAATACTTTGGTGGGGTAATTATATTCAGAATTTTCATGGCCACCAGAATTTTTGTACTGGTTCCTTCCCATCTGGAGATGCTGGCAGTTTTAATTTTTGTGATTTTTTTTTGGGGGTAAGATATTTTATTTTCCCTGTTTTTCCTATAATGTATTTTTCCCCCTTCCTTGCACTCACTCCTTAGAGGGTGCAATTGTAGAGAATGCTGGGTAGGATCTTTTGGCTTTGCTCCTATGGCCCTATGCAATTCTTTTTGCAGGTTTTGTATTGGGCTGTGCAGTTTGACATACAAACCAGTAGAGGGTGCTTATAGGTAAGAGCTGGCTGTGGCCAACATGGCTGGGTATATATTTGATCCCTGTTTACTGGCAGAAGCTCCCTGTTGCTTCAGTCAATGGGCTGATTTGTGAAATGCATAGTGGTCTGAGCTGTTTGCTCAGCCCCAAGGGGATAGTGACGATTGTTGAGCAGGGCCAGACTGAGCAGGTACTCCTATGGGTCCTCTGATTGCAGGTATAAGCACTAGTGCTGAGGGAGAATCTGGTGGGTGGCCACCAAATGTCCAGAGGTGTGCCTAGTGGAAACTTTCTTGGCCCCAAGTTCTCCACATGGGGACAGGGGGCAGTCTAAACTCCTAATCCAGGAAAATGGGTCCTCTCAATGCCTGGAGATCTGCCTGGGCTTGCAGTGAAGGAGGGCTCCCATATACTAAGATCTCTACACAAAAGTGGTGGGGCAACTCAAGTGGCTGATCCAGGTGAGAAGGCGCTTTGAATGCCTGGAGATCTGCCTGGGCAGGGAGCAAAGAAGACCCTGCTGCACTATGATCTATGTCCATTAAGGGTGGGGCAGCTCAGGCTGCTGATTCAGGTGAGCTGGTGCCCTGAATGTGTGGAGCTCTGCCTGGGTGTGGAGCAGGGAGGGCTTTGCTATACCGCAGTCTATGTCTAGGTAAAGTGGAGTGGCTCAGGCTGCTGATCCAAGAAGCTGTTGCTCCGAATGCCTGGAGATCTACTTGGGTTTGGAGCAGGGAAAGTCTCTCTCTACTAGGATTTCTGCATGGGAAGGGTTGGGCAGATCAACCTCCTGATCCAGGCGAGTGGGTGGTCTGAATGCCTGGATATTTCCCTGGGCATAGAGTAGGGAGGGTCCTGCTACATCACAATCTATGTCTATGAAGGGTAGGGCACCTCCGGCTGCTGGTTTAGGTGAGTGGGTGTTCTAAATGCCTGGATTTCAGCATGGGAGTAAAGCAAAACATGTGAAATGCTTAGAACAGTGCCTAGCACATGATAAACATTATATATTAGATATGTATTAGATAATATATATCAGAATATATTAGATAATATATATTAGATAATATTATATATTAGATAATATTATTCACTCCTGAAATTGCTGTTTACTATGTGCCAGGGAGATGAGTGGTGGGGGCAGCATCAGGGTATATTATTGGGTCTGTAACTTGCAGCCCTCTCTTTTCTAGCAGAGTTTTGAAACAATTGAGAAATAGGCAAGATAATTAGCAAATAGAGAAGAAAATGTTAGATTTATTATTGATAGAGTCTATGTAGACATACATCTTATAGACTGAGTTTGAGAAATGGGCTTGCTAACTCCAGCTCCCTGTCTAGGTCTTGAATTAGCGCACCCTGCAAAGTTGGATGCTAGGTCACTTCTGTCACTGGTACAGGTGTGGAAGGGAAGAGAGAAGAGATTCCCAGGGTTTGGGGTCCTTGTAAATTAGCTCCACTCTATGAACCAATGACTACTGCCATTAACTAGGCAAATGGCTAAACCTCAGTGAAGAGTAAAAGGTGAAGCATGAGAAAAGGTCTTTTATCTACTAAATAAAGTGGGGATAGCCTGTTCAATGATGCGAAATCAAGCATAGGAAGTCTTGTATGTCTTCAGAATACACTGAGTCATGCCAAAAGATGTCTTCATGCTATGAATAATTTTTGTGACCATGGTCGCAAGTATTCTTTACGATCACATAAACCAAGTAAGAAGAAAGGGAACTGAGTGCTCACAACTTCCCAGGTGATGATCCAGCACTTTATGTGCATCTCTCAGGTGGCCTCGGCTGCTCATGGTGGAGAAAGTAGGGATTGGGAATATTTCACATATATCTATGGGCCCAAGAGGAGAGAGTAGGATGCTCAGGGAAAAATAAGACCCACATGTGAGTCTGCATTTATATACATGTTCTTTCCAAGATAACTCTCATAATTCACACTTGTTTGGTGATTTCTTATTTTTTACTTTATTAATCATATTTTATTGTGGTAAGAATGCTTCCCACATGATCTACCCTCCTAAACATTTTTTTAAAAATTCAAGTGTACAATATTGAAGATGCAGGATTGCTGACTATAGGTACAACAATCTTTAGATCCCTAGAATTTATTCAACTTGCTTGACTGAAACTTTGGACCCATTGACTAGTAACTCCCCTTTTCTCCCTCCCCACAGGCCTGGGCAACCACCAACCACCATTACCCTCTTTGATTCTGTGAATTTGACTATTTTAGGTATTTTAGATATCTCATGTAGGGGAAATAATGTGGTATTTGTCTTTCTGAAACTGGCCTATTTTGCTTTTAGTGAAACATTTTTAAGATTCATCCATGTTGTCACATATGGCATAATTTCCTTCTTTTTAAAGGCTAAATAATATTCTATTCTATGTATATGCCAAATTTTCTTTATCCATTCACCTGTCAATGAACATTTAGGCTGTTTTCACATCTAGGCTGTTATAAATAGTGCTGCAACAAATGGGAATGCTAATATCTCTTAGAGACCCTGATTTCACTTCTTTTGGATGAATACCCAGAAGTGGAATTTATGGATCATATGGTAGTTCTATTTTTAATTTTTTGAGGAACCTCCATACTATTTTCCATTGTGGCTACACCATTTTTTTTTAATTCTCACTAACAGTGTGCAAGGGTATCAATTTTTCCATATTATCAGCACTTGTCTTTTGTTTTTTGATAATGGCCTTTTAGATACATTCAATCCTTTGTTCCTTAGGACAACCCTGAGAGGTGACCTCTCAGGGAGAGATAAGAGGAGACTTTCAGGGGCATCTGAGAGTATTGAACAGTGCTTTCTGCTCCCAAATTCCCTTACAGACCTGCTGGACTATTTTCAGCCTAAGTGTCAGTAGGTAGGTGTAGGGCACAGAGCTTGGGCACTGGGCTATAACTTCAAGCAAAAGCAGACATAATCCTTCACTTTGGGGAACTTTGTGGGAGAGAGGTGATGGGAAGTAGCCACCATGATTAATGTAAAAGGGGAACTCTGACAGGTCTATGAGGGCCAGGGTACATGTCTAGTAGACTGTATAATGGGGTAAGTGTTGCGAAGAATATTCTGGACAGAGGGAATAATGCATGCCAGAGTCGGAGGGCACACTTGAGAAAACTAGCCTGGCTGATGTGCAGAGCAAAGAAAGGCAGCAAATGTGTTGCTATCCCCATTTACAGATGGAAATACAACCTCAGAACAACACGTGGCTTGCAATATCACCACCAGGGAGTAAAGGAGCAGCACCTAAAAGTGTGTAATTAACTCCAACACTACCACACCAACCTCTCCCTCCATGCTAAACTTGTGGAGGGAGGGAAAAAAAAGCCTAGCAGAGGTGTGGTTGGTTAGCTTTGAGTTTCGGGGGAAGGAAGCTCGTGGGTAGATTAATTGTTTCCCAATATCACAGAGCACCAGAATGTGTGCAGCAGAAGCTAAGCATAGTGGCCAAGCAGTTGCAAATCCCCTCACGGGCCTGCTGGACCCTACCTATTATCTACACCTCCCCCTTCCCCCACAACAACTCATGCACAGCAGGGCCTTTGAACTCCATGGCACTTATATTTCTGTTTGACATTTTTGTTTTTAACTTTTTCAATTCATGTCTCAGATGAGTTCTCAGAACTTTTCAAGAAATGTGAGGAAACTTTATGTACTAGAATAAACAGGCTGACAACTGTGAAAAGATAGGCATATATACACGCATGCATACACACACGTCCATTTATCACTACCATGTCCTGTGACCTGGAGGGATCCCCTGCTTGTTGTTTTCCCAATCCCACCAAATCAGTGGGAGAAAAAGGTCAATAAAACTTGAGACCCTTTCCCCTTCTCTTCAACCATGCACGCAGACACACATCTCTGCAAGTGTTTTTCAGGGGCTGCACATCCCTTAAGCCTGAGCCTGGGTACCTCCACCATTCTCTTTGTTCTTTTTGACTCTCTTCTCCTCATCCCTCGTTTTTTCTTTGACTGTCAGCCTTAGGGCCTTCAAAAAGCACAGGGGCTGTGGAAAGAGCAGTGGTGTGGAGATCAGAAACCTGCCTGCCTGGATTACTTCTACTACTTACTAGCTCTGTGCCCTTGGGCAAGTCACCTATTCTTTCTGAGCATTTGTTTGCTCTTGGGGTTATCACCTACTGTTTAATTTTTGGTAAGGATTTAAATGAGTTCAACACTGCAGTGCCTGATGAGTGGATGAGAGTTGTAGTGATTCATGGGTGTTTCTGAGTCTCACATCACTGTGTATAAATTGAAGGCGTTCGTCCAGCTGATCTCTGATATTTTCCAGGTCACAGGGTCTATGATTCTTGGGTGTTCTCTATCTCTTGGGATCTCCATTGACTTATTCCCCTTCTAACCACATCTCTGCTCCTTACAGGCTTAATTCAGGGCATTGTGAGGAGCAACTCCATGTATAGACTTGTTTGATGATAATGGTGCTTTCTCAGCAGCAAGACTAGAGACTCATGGTGAGGAAGGATCGTTGGTTCTGAAACCAAGTGCTAATGCCACGAGGGAGACCAAGTCTGTCTGAGTCACAAATTTGGGGAGAGAGGTGAGCTCTCAGGGTGAGATAAGAGGAGACTTTCAGGGGCATCTGAGAGTATTGAACACTGCTTTTTGCTCCCAAATTCCCTTACAGACCTGCTGGACTATTTTCAGCCTAGGTGTCAAGTTTCATTACCATCATTGAGGACTCCTTTGGGTTTCCTTTATGACTGTGCAAAGACATGAGCATCTCTCAGAAAGGCAGACACCGATGGGAAGTGAGTCAGCCTCAGAGCCAGGGGAATCAGGGCTCCTTCCAATCCCTCTCAGCCACTGACCTGCTATGTGGGTTTTGGCAGGTGACTCAACCTTTGTAATCATCCTTTTCCTAACTTACATATTAGAGAATCATATTAGATATTTCCTAGGGTCTATTTGAAGGTTGCATAATATATTGGCACCAATATGTGTTCAGAAGAACCATGAAAGATAGAAATTTAGGTGTAGGTTTTGTATAACATGATATAACTTTGGCTGCATCCAAATTTAACACTTAGCCAACAAGAGAAAGCAGCATGGCGTGATGATTATATGGATGGCTGTTGACTGCTTCAAGTCCCATTTCTATCTTCTAGCTGTCACCTTGGAACAGATTCTGTGACGCCCAGTTGCTTTGTTCATTGCCACACGTTACTTTTTTGTTGAAGTAGAAAGAATTGTAAGGCTATCGTATATTATTGTGGGATTAAGGCATTACAGGCCCCTGTTTTAAAAGGTAAATGTGATCTTTTAATAGGAAAATAGAAACGTGGAAGTATAATATTCAAGTGTGGAATTGTTAGATAGTGCCTTCACATAAGAATTTCTAGGTAGGCCGTATATTCATCTGTTTATCCATCCATTCATCTATTTGTCTATCCATCCATCTTTCCTTCCTTTTATCCATGTATTATCAAGTCCTTCATTTTTTCATGTATACATCCTTCCATACATCAACTTATTCATCTGTCCATCCTTATCTATCTATCTATCTATCTATCTATCTATCTATCTATCTATCTTCATCATGATCATTTATCTGTCTTACCCATTTTGCTTTGCCCATCTACCCATCCATACACTCACATATCAACATATTCATCCATACACTCTCTCATCTACCTATCTTTTTATCCATCCACTGTTTCATTCATTTTCTTTCCCTCCCCTCCCCTCCTCTCTCTTCCCCTCTCCTCTCCTCTCCTCCCTTCCCCTCCCCTCCCCTCCTTCCTTCCTCACCTACTCAGTCATTAACCTCCATGTATTGACTGGTCATTCTGCTAGGTGTTTGGTAATGTAACAATAAAAAGGCCCATTATTTGCCTTCAAGAAGTTTGTGTTCTGTTTGAAGAGCAAGCAGTTGCAGTATAGTATATCCTTTGATAACTGGGGCTCTTAATCTGTATGTCCAATGCCTGGGTCTTAAATGGCCTTCACAGTTGGGCAAACAAGGGGAAATCAGTGTGGCTCTATCCTGAGACCAGCAGGGCTGTGCAGGTGGCTTCATGCACATGCCTTAGGCCCAGTGGAGCCCTCAGTTCTGATGTGGATATCCTGCTGTGTAGCATGTTGTCTTTGGAATGAGCAAAATCTCTTGCAGTTCTTCAGATGTTTGAAAACACCAAGTACATTTGGCAAAGTGTTCGCCCTTAAATTTTAAAATCATGTTTTATTTAAGGGAAATGACTTTCATAAATTTCTGACCCATTTAAGCTTTATATCATTGTAATATTCTTTAGGAGCCAATTCGTATCCAATAAGGTTTTTCACCTTGTTTAATGACTTTTTAAAATTCTCTTTTCTTGCAATCAAAACTGTATAAGCCAATTTGAATGCTGGAGAGTTCAAGTTCAGTTCAGAGTGCTCAAATCATGAATTCTGAGAGAACTTTAAGTTGCTGAAATGAGTCTGCTCATTTATATTCGACTCTGGGTCCCCAGTGATTAGCCCTGGGTGGACTCAGCATGGACGCCATCTGAAGGATGAAAGACTGGACTTTTCACTGAACATTTAAAAAACAGTTTAGCCAAATCTTGCCTTATATATATCTAACTTTTCCCAAGCAGAGAAACTGAGCTTATGTTTCCAATTCTGAGAAACTGAGAAGGAAGAAGTACAAACCAACTAGTCTTTATCATGCTGCACTTCAACTTGATCTTGTTTTATATACATAACACAGTCCTAGGTGGTAGATGTTATTTCCATGTTAACAATGAAGAAACTCAGGCCTAAGAGGGTAAGTTGATTAAGGCCACACAGCAAGGAAGTAGAAGAGAAGGTCATCAGGACCTCTGAAATCAAGTTTTGTGACCTCTGAAAGTTCTCTTCCTATATGCTCCTTGCTTCATAAACTACTAGACTATGGTGAGGGCTGCCACTGGGCAGTGTGTTGGGTACTGGATATCAGCACATTACCTTATTTAATTTCTGCTGTAATCAGGAATTGAAGCCTGTGAAACATAAATAACCTGTCCCAAGTCATAGAACAGAGCCAAGCAGACTTGGGATTTAATCCTGGCTTCGCCATTATTTAAGTTTCCAGAGGTCACAGTAGTACGTTACTGTATATTTGATGGTTTAAAATGATAGAAATGTATGGTATCACAGGTGTTGAGCTCAAAAATCTGAAATCAAAGTGCCTGCAGGGCTAGAGCACTCAGGGAGAATCTGTTTACTGCCTCTTCTTGCTTCCAGCATCTGTAGGCAATCCTTGGCTTGTGGGCACTTCTTTCTTTGCTCCATCTTAACATCACTTTCTCCTCTGTGGTCCTCTTACATGAACACTTATTATTTTATTTTGGTCACATGCAGATTGTTCAAGGGATCTCCTCATCTCAAGATCTCTAACAATCACACTTGCAAAGACTTTTTATCCTAATGAGGTCAAATTCACAGGTGCTGAAGATTGGGTCATGATCATATCTTTTTGTAGGAGCCACTTGTTGGTTGGTGACTATGCAACTTAAGCCTCTCTGCTGTGTCACTTCTTCCACAGAGTGAGAATGCTGGCAGTTCTTATCCCACAGTATTTCTGGGAGAGATGAAGAGCAAAGATGAGTCCTTGGAGTTATTGCAGCACTCAGAATCCATTCACTGCATGGACTGTTCATTGCATATCACACACAAGGTCACATCAACAGACTCTTACATCGCCACAGGCTGATAAAAGATGACATATTAAGCCAATCAGGTGAACCAACACTTTACCTATAAAAATTTGCTCCCCGGCTTTGACCTAGATAGTGTTCTTGTCCTGTGTTCTTTCCCCAAGCCCCTTTATCAGGTGGTTTTAGGGGACCTGCTCTTAAAATACAGCAAGTGTTTTCCCTTAGGAACATTTTTCTGCCTGGAATTTGAGAGTCAAGAACCTCAGTATCCTGATAACCTGGTGACTTGAAAGATGACAAAGGCTTTTCAGAACTGGCCTGGGGCTAATTTACAAATAAATTACGATTCCTGACTTACATCGCAACTTGCAAACCTGCAATACAGTGTCACTTCTGTGGAGAAGTATGTGGATGCCCACCAAAGAGCCAGGAAAATTCTGAACAAACTTGAAAACAAAACCTATTTCTAAATCCGGTGAATCTTTATATTGATGAGTTAAGTGTGAGTTCTGGGTTTACAGCAGCACAAATTGCCCCAACTTCTTCTCTGTCCTTCTCCTTCTCTCGTTTCTTCCTTCCCTTGCTTCCTGTTTTCTGTGTCTTGCATCAAATCCCTGCAACACTCCATCACATGCCAGGACCTGCATTAGCTCAGGAGGTACATGATATGTGCTCATATTCCAGAGGAGAGTAAGGGGCATGGACAAATGGATCACCCTGTGATGTTTCTTAATGGAGGATACAGAGAGTTCTGGGGCCACATGCTCTCTTACAAAATTGGCCATGATGGGGAGACAGGGAGGAGAGGTAGGGGAAGGAGACTGGGTCACAGAGGTGTTTGAGTTTTGCCTTGAAGGGGCAAGACATACAGGCCTGGTAGAGGAAACAGTGCATACAAAGGCTTAAAGGCAAAACGGCAAGTATGTTTCAGAGAACAACAGGTTTTTTTTAATGTGATCTGAGTATAGGAACATAGCAGGGCCCAAGGCTTAGAGGAAGAACCAAGCACACCACACTGAAATCAAAGGCCATCATCAAAGGCTCTGAAGCTAAAGACTGGCAAGGCCAGATCAAGTTTATTGAAAGATTTATCTGGCCTTTACAGGAGAATGGATCTGAGGGGAATTGACCTACAATAAAGGAGACTAGTTATGATATTTTTTTGACTAGTTTATCGTTCCCTGTAGCTCAGGCATTGTTCTAAGCACTTTAAATGCAGTTTCACTAGCTTAGCCCTCACGACAATCTTAGGAGAAATGTCTTCTCTCATTTGACAAAGAGAGAATAAATAACTTGCCCATGGTCACCCAGCTAATAAATGCCAGAGCTAGGATTTGAACTGGGGTTGCTGGCTGTAGAAAATGAAGATCCAGATTAGGTCCATGACCATGGGAGGTGGAAGGTCTAGACCTTGGGGCCTGAATGTCAGGAAGGGGTGAGGGAGGCAACCGAGTTCCTCAGTCTCATTCATGTTGAGGCCTGGTTATGTGATCTGCTCTTCCCTCACCCATCCTCACTTCTACATTCTGTCCTCCAAGAGCTTCTGCACATCAATGTTCCCAGGCCTGACTTCTTTCAGCAGGATCCTGAAACCAGGGTAGAGTTAGTCCAGAAGATTTTGTAGTGGTTTGATATCCAGGCTCTGGAGTCAGGTTGCTGGATTTGCATCTCTGCTTTCTACTTTTTAGTTCCTTGTTCTTTAGGACATGGTTAGTGGATCAGCAATATCAACTTGTTACAAATTCAGAATCTCAGGCCTCACCTAGACTTTCATCTTCAGAGTCTGCCTCTTATCAGTTGATTCTAATTGTATTCATGTTTAAGAGGCACTGTTCTTCCTGTATAACTTGGAGCAAATTATGTAACCCCTCTCAATCTCCAGTTTCCTCATCTGAAAATAGGGGGGTTAATAATACCTTCTTCAAAGGGTGATTTGGAAGAATATTAAGTGTAGTTCAGAAGCATAGGACAAACATCAAAAATGTCACTTACTATTACTGTTATATAGTTCTTATGATAAAGACCAATTTTTTGTGTGCCAATTTACAGCTTACAAAGTACAAATCCATTATCTTAGCTGGTCATCATAACATCTTGTAGAACAGATGAGGAATGAACTGAGGCTCTCAGAAATGGCACGACATACCCAGAGCTATATTTGAAGTCTATCACAAATGCTCCATTTTCAGAGGGAAATGGGGCACAGATACATACATTGCTTCCTTTATTCTCTTTGGGCAGAGATATTTTCATGGTGAAGAAGGAAAAGGAGGAGATAAGTTTACCAAATTCATGTTGTAAGTCAGCAAACTTTTGGAGATCTTCTATACAGACAGAATATTAGCCTGCCAGGTCTAGAGAACCAGAAATCTTTACTGCTACTTTGCTCCTTCAGACCCACTTCCACCCTTCTCTTTCCTCTTCTATGCCTCAGGAGAACAACCTGTATAGACCACATTAGTGGGTTTCTCTGTCTTCAAAATTCTGGATGAGTTTCTTGGACAGGGACCCTCAGCAGAAGGTAGTGGGTGAGAGGTGAATGACAATGGAGTATTTATTTCCCCAACTCCTTTTCTTTAGGTTGCTCAATGTTGGTGCCATCTGGAAGCCCTCCCCATACTATTACCCTCTCTGAGGTTTAGTACTTACTCTCAATCCTTGTCCTTTCAGGCCTAGCATTGGAGAGAACTCTCCATTTTGCAAGTCCTGGGTACTCTGCCAGAATTCCTTATACTTTATTCACATCCAGGCCTCACCTACCAAATCCTGCTATGACCCAATTAGAATGAACCATTTTTAGTCCATTTTCATATTTCTATGAAGAAATATCTGAGACTGGGTAATTGTTTTAAACAAGGAGGTTTAATGGACTCACAGTTCCACGTGGCTGGGGAGGCCTCACAATAATGGCAGAAGGTGAAGGAGCGGCAATGGCCTCCCCTGCATGGTGGCAGGCAAGAGGGCATGTGCACAGGAACTGCCTTTTAACCATCAGATCTCATGAGACTTATTCACTATCATGAACAATACAGGAAAAACCTGCCCCCATTATTCAATTATCTCCCACCAGGTCCCTCCCACATCACGTGGGGATTATTATAATTCGAGGTGAGATTTGGGTGGGGACACAGAACCAAACCATATCAAACCATCTATTTCCTTCCATGACCCTGACTGATGGAGATGGGGGAGGAGACATCATTTTCCAGAAGAAACCTTAGGCTCAGTAAGGAGAGCGATGTATCTATTTTCTCATGATTGGTTAATGGTAAAGTCAAGTCTAGAATCCAATCACATGAGTCCCATTCACTATTTTCTTATATGGTGTTCTCTTTGCCTTACTTTTTCTTTCACTTTCTTCCAAGGCTCCATAATTATTTCTGTATCCCCAAGTTTGTATTCTATTTCTCAAAGAGATTCTCCCAGATTGTAGAAGTCTCAGACTTCATGCAGCTAGGTGCCTTCCCTTTGTCTTGGGAGAGAAGTCTAGGCAGGTAGACCTTTCATACATCTTGGCCATGCATCTTAGGCTTAAGCTAAGGGGGAAGGCTGGGTAGCGGAGAGCTGAGGATTCCTCAGGAGGTTCCAGCTCCAGAAAACCTAGACAGTCACTCTTATGAATCTATCCACTTGGCTTCTGGGACCAACCTGCCTGCTTTTCCCTATTACTTCTCCCTTTCCTATGTCCCACACAGCACTCCCTTCATTCCTGGCCACTGTGGATGGTGACACAGGTGCCCTTCTTACTATCATGTTACTAAGATAGCACAAAACTCTCTTGAAGTCTTTTGAGAATGTTACAGACGAGACTAGGAGTAAAGGAATAAGAACATAAAAATCTGGGAATCCTCAGAATATGGGACTATTTGAAATTAGCTACTGCATAATCCTAGCCTTTACTGACTTGGATACGGAGCTAGACCTTCTCTTTCCTAGATCCTCTGTTGTGTCCCTAATGAACACATCTTTTGTAACTCTCCTAGGAATGGGTTCTATAGTTGCCCATCAGAGTCACCATAACTTCTTTCATTTACCACTCTCGTCTCCTTTAGATAGGCTGCTGGGGCAAGACAATGGTGAACAAAGTGGCTAGAGTAGCCACCTTGTATCATTACCATAAGATGACCTTGAAAATGAAGGTCACCCAGAGTAGCCACATAATTGCAAGGATATCTGCCCATCATCAGTGATTCATGGGAGTTTATTCTTTTTCATTTCCTTAGTCTTCCCCAAACACCGTGTCCTGGCAAACTCTATGTCTCTGTACTGTGGGTTCTCCCTGTCCAGAGCACCTTCTTCCCCAGTCCCTGACTGACAAAGTGCCACTGCATTCATGAAACATTTAAAGCTTGACCCTTGCAGAAATACATCTCCTCCTCCTATGAGGACCCACTTACATAAAATAGTGTACTTAATGCCTTATATAAAATAACAAAATATGCTAACATCTGTTTACAGTATTGTTCTGTTTATATATCACTTTTACATATACTGAAGCCCTTGATCCTGATTTTTAATAGGTATTATACCTATTTTATAGATGAGAATACTACAGGGGAGTGTTTTGTGATTTTTTTTTTTAAAGATCACTGGCAATATAATAATTATCCTTAGTCATAGCCTTGCTGTAAAACAGTGGAAGAAGGAGGTTCAAAGTTTTGGATGGGGCATGTCTGGAACTCCACTCCACTAATCCATTCATTAATGGCATTGTCTATGGCCTTGATCCCTATAGAAAAAAATGGATTTATGACAATATAATTTAGTAGAAAGAATGAAATAAACTCACACAACCCTGGGCTCAAATCTGGGTTAACTAAGCAAGTGACAATGTCTCTGAGGCTATTTCTACTCTGTATTTTGAAGATTTTAATAACAATGGCCTACACTGCTAATTTTCCCTCAGTATCTATTTTCTTCTTTATTCTTAGAAAATCACTAGCCAGAATGAGGACTACATTTTCCAGGTACTCTTAAAGCCTTTGACTACGTATTGGCCAGTGATATTCATGCTGAAGTGTTATAGGTTCTTACTTGGAAAATATTTTTAAATTAATTTTTTAAATTTTTTATAGGCTTAGTAGGTACAGGTACTATTTTGTTACATGGATGTACTGCATAGTGGTAAAGTCTGGGCTTTTGGTATAGCCATTATCTGAATGGTGCACATTGTACCTGTTAAGTAATTCCTTATCCCTCACCCTTCTCCCACCCTTCTGAGTCTCCAGTGTCTATTATTCCATACTCTATGTCCATATGTACACATTATTTAGCTACCACTTATAAGTAAGAACATGTGGCATTTGACTTTCTGTTTCTGAGTTATTTCACTATAGATAGGCTTAAGTTAATCCTTTGCTGCATGATTTTGTTCTTTTTTTTTTGTGGTCAAGTAGTATTCCATCGTATATGTGTATATACCACATTTTCTTTATCCAGTCATCCATGGATGGACACTTAGGTTGATGTCATATCTTTGATATTATGAATAGTCTTGTGATTAACATACAGGTAAAGGTATCTTTTTGATATTGTGATTTCTTTTCTTTTGGGTATATACCCAGTAGTAGGATAGCTGGATCAAATGGTGTATCTGCTTTTAGTTCTTTGGGAAATCTCCATACTGTTTTCCATAGAGTTGGCACTAATTTACATTCCTACCAACAGTGTATAAACAATTTCTTTTTTTCCCACATCCTCACCAACATCTATTTTTTTTTTTTTTTTTTTTTTTTTTTTTTACTTTTTAATAGCTGTTCTGACTGCTTTAACATAGTATCTCATTGTGGTTTTAACTTGCATTTCTCTGATGATTAGTTATGTTGAGGATTTGTTTCATGTGTTTCTTGGCTATTTTTATGTCTTCCTTTGAAAAATGTCTGTTTGTGCCCTTTGTTCATTTTTCAGTGGTATGATTTGGTTTTTGCTGTTGAATTGAGTTCCTTGTAGGTTCTGGATATTTATCCTTCACTGAATACATAGTTTGCAAATATTTACTCCCAATATGCAGGTAGAATTTTACTCTGTTGATTTCTTTTGCTGTACATTTATTTAAGCTTTTTCATTTATTTAAGTATATTTTTAAAAATTTGATTTTGAGGTCTTAGTGATGAAGTCTTTGCCTAGGTCTATGTCTAGAAGAGTTTTTCCTAGGCTTTTTTCTAGTATTTTTTTTATAGTTTCAGGACTTACATTTAAGTCTTTAATCCATCTTGAGTTAAATTTTATGTATGATAAGAGATAGGGGTTTAATTTCATTCCACTTGGTGAGCTAACTTTCCTAGCACCATTTATTTAATAGTGTGTTCTTTCCCCAGTGTGCTTTTGTCAACTTTGTCAAAGATCAGTTGTCTGTAGGTATTTGGATTTATTTCTAGGTTTTCTACTCTGTTCCATTAATCTATGTCTCTATTTTTATGATGGTACCATGCTGTTTTGATTACTATAAGCTTGTAGTATAATTTGAAGTCAGATAATGTAATGTTTCCAGCTTTGATCTTTTTGCTTAGGATTACCTTGGCTATTTGGGCTCTTTTTTGGTTCCATATGAATTTTAGGGCTTTTTTTCTCTCTAATTCTGTGAAAAATGACATTGGGATTTTGCTGTTCATTTCATTGAACCTATTAATTGCTTCGAGTGTATGGTCATTTTTAACAATATTGATTTTTCTAGTCCATGAGCATGGAATGTTCTTCCATTTGTATTTATCACCCACAATTTCTTTCATCAGCATTTTTTAGTTTTACTTATGAAGATCTTTTACCTTTTTGGTTAAATATATTCCTAGGTGTTGTTGTTGTATTGTTATTGTATTGTTATTGTGATTGTAAATGGAATTCACTTCTTAATTTGGTTCTTACCTTGCTTATTTTTGATCAATAGAAATGCTACTGATTAAAGGCATCCAAATTGGCAAAAAGGAAGTCAAAATTATTTCTGTTTGCTGATGATATGATCTTATACCTAGAAAACCCCAAGGACTCCCTCAGAAGACTTCTAGATTCGATAAATAAATTTTGTAAATTTATTTATCAAATTTATGTATTTATTAGGTTTTTTTTTTTTTTTTTTTTTTAAAGACAAGTGGATCGCACCATTTACATTTATTGTTAGTCCTTATATTGCCCTGCTGGCTGGAATGTGGGCATAGTGGCTGGCAGCCAAAGCAATAATTTTGAACTCTGAAAATATCTTGGGAATGGACTTCACACTCAGAGGAGCTTGGGTTCTTGAAAACATTTTGGAACAAAGTATATAAGTCTATTTTCTGTCTTGAAACTTACAAAGAGAGAGCAGTAAACTTGCTTAAGCCACTGTTACTTTTTGAGTCTCCCTTACTTTTAGCCCAACTTCACCTTAACCTTACAACATTCTTAGAGTCATAGTGAATATTGGATATATTGTGTTCAGTGTTCCTGACACATGGTAGATATCAAATAAATGCTAGTTGTTAGTAATATCACCTAACCTCTCACATACACATATTTAATAAGTTATTGAGAATTGTACTAAATAAAATTTATATTCCAGTGTAACGTTGGCTGAAAAAAAAAATACTCTTGGGTTATTCTTAATGGAAAGACAAAAAGATAGTTTAGGAACCTTAATGTAAGTTCTGCCTGAAACCAAAGCTGGTCATGCGATAAGCCATCTTCTAGGACTTGCTCTGCATTAGTGGCAGCTTTGACTCAAATCCCTAAGTGATTTGATATGGAAGCAGAAAACTGAGTTCAGATCCTAAGTGTTCCACCATGCTTTGGTTTCATAGTCATACAGAACTCTGACTAATCTGACTATCCAGATGAGCCAATAAAAGAAAAGCTGAGAAATAAGAAGTCATAATGGGGGCAAATGTATTGGAAAGTAGGGGTGGAACTTATGTAAGTAGGATTTTCTGAAGTTTCAGGTGCAGCCATTTGTTTTCATCATCTCTAATTAGTGCACAGATCCTACTACCTCAGAAAGAAGGTATTCAACTTCACTATTTAAACATCTCACTCTGATTTATTCTATTAATACCCCATTTTAGAAGGCTGCTAGTATGATAGAATGTGAAATATACATTTACTGAGTGCCCACCTGTCGTGTGTTTTACATACGGTATATCCTTAATCCAGTCCTCATTGTATCATTGTAAATTAAATATTATTGTCCCCAGTAGGAAGATTGGAAGAATGGAAACCAGGAGTGGTAAGCAAGTCATCCAAGGTTATAGAGTGAGTAAATAGCAGAACTGGGATTCACACCAATTCTGACTATATCTCCTGTGCTCTTTAATGATACCAGATTTAAAGAACCATATTCTCTATACCTTGAGTCAGTTTGAATTGCCACCCTAGCTATGACTAAGATGGGAAAGAATTGGCATTCTGATCCTCTCCCATCCCTGAAGGCACTGACTCTGCCCTTTCTGGTAACCCCAACAATTCTGGATCCTAGCTAAGCTACCTACCCTGACTTAGATGGTTTGATGGGTCTGTGGCAAGGTTGGCATTCAGGAGCTGCATCATGTCCATTTGCTATCCCTGCTTTGGTAACAGCATTGCAGCTGCTGCATAATGACAATCCATAGGACTGCTGCTCTGCACCCCTGCTATGAGTGTGGGAAGGCTCAGGCAGATAGTGTGAGTAAAGCAATACCAGGTTAGTTCTTCCAAGGACATATGAGGCAAATTATATGGCTAACAGGTTTTCTTAAAAAGGAAAAGCTCATAGTCTGTCACTTCCAAGGGGCTGAAAGGCTGTTTCTGAGCCTATGCCCGAAGATTGAGCATCTGAGTTCTCATGACAAACTCATGGTAAAATGTCTGCAATTTATTTTGGAGCAATATGATAGATTGCAGTAATGGACACATTTCTTTCCACCTCTCACCGTGTTCATGCCCTTTTGCATATAACTCTGCAGCTCCTCCCATGAAGACATGCAGTCTTTCCCCCAGTCTTTGGATCTAGGTTGGTCTGGTGATGTGCTTTGACCAATGATGTGGCAGAAGCTATGAGATGCCAGTTCCAAGTCTTTTCCCACTCACTTTTGGGACTTTGCCTGGTTCTGATGTAAATAAACAAGCTGGGGCTAGCCTGCCGGAGGATGAAAAACTGTAGAGCAGGCAAACAATTGCAACCAAAGCTATTCTGGGTCAGAAAAACTCCCAACCTGCAGCTGAAGGGGCGACTCATGAGCCATATTAAACTGTTACTGTTCTAAGCCGGAGCTTAAACATTGACAGAATGTTTAAAATGATTAAATCACTGTGACAATAATAAAAACACTGATAAAATTAATCACTGAGCTTTGGGAAACCTGATTATGAGGCAACAGCCAATACAGACCTATCAATGAAAATGGTTTTAAAATAGAAAAAGTTTGTGAAACAGTCTGTTAGGTATACTGGGACAGCTACTTGGATACTTTTTCTTTTTTCTTTTTTTTTTTTGAGACAAAGTCTCGCTTTGTTGCCCAGGCTGGAGTGCAGTGGTGCGATCTTGGCTCACTGCAAGCTCCACCTCCCGGGTTCACGCCATTCTCCTGCCTCAGCCTCCCAAGTAGCTGGGACTACAGGTGCCCACCACCACACCTGGCTAATTTTTTTGTCTTTTTTGGTAGAGAAGGGGTTTCACCGTGTTAGCCAGGATGGTCTCGATCTCCTGACCTCGTGATCCGCCCACCTCGGCCTCCCAAAGTGCTGGGATTACAGGCATGAGCTACCGCGCCCAGCCCAGATACTTTTTCTCATTTCGTCTTTACATCCATAAAAGCTGTCATTTTACTGAACTCAGTACCAAATACTATGCCATTAAATAATGTCATAAAATTTAATTACTATTATATCTACTATATGAGTTATGAGAGATGTCTTATTATTTCCATTTTATAGGTAAAGAAACTGAGTCTCAGGGAGGTTAGGTGAATTGACTAAGCCCTAGGTGACCAGCTGGAAAGTGGCGAAGCTAAGCTTTCACTTCTGATCTGAATCTCACACCTGCGTTTTTTTTTTTTTTCCTTGAGTTTCCACTTTCTTAACTAGCTTTCAAGAGAAGTACTTTTATATCCTATTTTTAGAGGATAACTTGGAGTTTTAGGGACATTAAATAACTTGTCTAAGAACAACCAATTAATAAGTGGAAGACTTGAGTTTTAAACCTAGGACTCACTGACCCCACACTTGCTACAAGCACTCTGTTAAGTGCCAGGTACTGGGCCAGGTACATTTCACTGACATTCATTGTTAAGAAATATATCCTAAATAGAGAAGAACATGTTTATATCTGTGCTAGGATCGTGTTATTTCTTTGTTTTAGAAACATGTTCTGTTCTGTTTGAGTGTTTTAGAAGCCCATGTTTTCCAAACCCCAAACTATAACAGAAAGCAGGTTGTAAAGGAACTGGTGAGAGTTATTGCCCAGAAAAACCAGCTGGGAAGCATTTCAGTGTCAATCTTATTATTGCTTTTAAATTAGCAGTAACTTCAAAAGCCTTTGAAGTAGCTGGCAGGGAATGCCTGAACTGGGGAAAACAATCACGACAGGGTATTCTCAGCAGGCATGTGCTTTATAAATGTTCCTTCTCTTTATGCCTTGGCACTGCAAAAGGTTAGAAAGGAGGTGCAGAGATTGTAGCAGGAAGCTTCTAACTGATGTGGATTTCCAGGAAGACCCAATTAGCCTGTCCCTCTCAGTAGCTGAAGTTCCAGCAGAGGGAATAAATTATCTGTGGCAGTGGCCGAAGCTGCTGACAACTTCAGAGACCACCTGTGTGGTCTTCTCAAGTCAAGCTCACTAGTAGGCCCTGAGAAACTCTAACCCCAGGGGCCTGATGAATTCCAATCCAAGAGTATAACTAAGTTAAATCGAATGGTGTTTTTCAAAACACCTGAAAAATAAGGTGTTCCCTATCTCCCACACTGAATCCCCTATCTGAAGACATCCACTGGCCATCCTCTAAGTCTAGATTTAGAGCTTACTTCATCTTTGAAAGCTCTGACATATCCTGGGATTTCTCTCTCTTCAAATAGAGCTCGCTCGTATTTCCCTCCATTCATCCATCCATCCAACCATCCATCCACCCACCCACCCACCCACCCATCCAGCATTGAATGACTTCCCACTCTGTGCCTAATGTTACCAGGCCTTGCAGATACCACTGATTCTAAAGTGGACGAGGTCACCCTCCTCCGCATGATGCTTTAGTTTTGTGAAGGGTATAGAGATCACCCAATGGGCACACCACGTATACACCTGAGACACAAAACAGGGATACCAAGAAATTGTTTGGAAGTAATATGACATTTTTTTGCACACAAAAAATTATTTTATCAACATCAGAAAAATCACAACTACTTTGAACTTCCTTACACATATTTATGCTTTAGGGTGATTTTTATATTGAATTCCATATCAGAAGAGGAATCACAATATTTCCAAGGCTTAGAGTCTCAAAAGGACAGCCTTCGTCCTTGTAAAGAGGAGAACATAAGCATTTAGCTAAGTTATCTGATAAGGAATACTTGTGGGCTGTGGAATGAAGAGGTAGGGGTGTGTGTGTGTGTGTGTGTGCATGCGTGCATGCATGTGTGCATAGGTATGCATGTATGTGTACATGTGCATGCATGGATATGTGTGTACAAGTATGTGCTTGTGTGGTCAGGGAAGCCTAGTGGTCCATAAATCAATCATTCTCTTCTATGTGCTTTTGTAGTACCAAAGTCATATTCCTATTCTGGCTTCTGCTTAAATTAATCATCTACATGTTCATTTGTAGCAGATGCTGTGGGGTCTTACCCATCCCATATCCTCTTGGCACAGTGCATGCCTACACTGTCCTACTCCAAACACCTGGAGCTTTCAGTCTGAGAGAGTTTTCTGCATCACAGGCAGGGAAACCAAAAATGCAAGGGGATTATGGTACCTGGGAGCAGCTCTCACCTCAACCAATGATGGATGGGAGTTAGATGATAAGACTCTGGACTTCCCCCTTGTCGTTCTCATGATAGTAAGTGAGTTCTCATGAGATCTGGTTGTTTGAAACTGTAAAACTGTCTAGAACTTCTTCCTTCACTCTCTCTCTCACTCCTGCTCCACAATGTGAAGAAGGTGCTTGCTTCCCCTTCGCCCTTCTGCTGTGATCGTAAGTTTCCTAAGGCCTCCCCAGCCATGCTTCCTGTACAGCCCATAGAACTGTGAGTCAGTTAAACCTCTTTTCTTCATGAGCCCATCTCATCACCCCTTAGACAGGTTCCCTTGGAGGCATGTTCTACAACATGTTCCAGAGTTGCCCAGGTAAACCTGAGCTCCGCACTAACCGGCATGAAGGCATACCCTCTATTAGCTTCCTTCCCTGCCCAGTCTGACTCTGCTCCTCACACACTTCTGCCAGTTGTCCTGGGATTGCCTACAAATAGACCTCTTGCATACCGATTCTGGTCTCAGAGTCTGCCTCTAGGGGAATCAAACCTAAGACAATGACTCTCCTCTCAAGGCAAAGCTGGATCTGACACAAATCCTGGCACACAGGCTTAATAAATATCCAGCAAATATATCAGTGAATAATGAACGGACAGTAAAATGTGAGTGACTGATAGCACTTTTCCCCCTGTTTTTCCTTTAATCAAAGCCAAATAAATCTCTAAATAATAACATTTTGGAAGAGAAAATATAATTTCCTCAGAAAGTAACTGGTGGGTGATTTGGAGTCTGTGGCATGGGAGGCACCAAGGCTGGCCTTAGAGGAAAAAGTGAAGCTGTGTTGATGTTCTCTCCCTCCCTTCCTGACCCTGGCTTCTCCTTCCCTATGGTACCTACAATGATGCAAATAACAACCTGCCTTCCCTTAGTGGCAGTTTTAATTAGTTTCAAAGAATTCATGGAGGATGTGTCTCAAGATACAGACTAAGGAGATTCGCCAAATCCTTTGTAGTTCTCAGAAAAGTGATATCTATATATTTATTCAATTCATTTGTCTACAAATGTATGCATTGAGTAATTTACTTACTTATAAATTTGGTCATTCTGTAATTGATTCATTTATTCCCTCCCTAGCTGACTCAAACAATTTTGCACAGAGGAGCTGGTCCTTAGGCACATGGTCCCTAGACACCGAATGCCTGGGTTAGAATCCTGGCTGATAGGCTATCAGAGCTTCAATCTCTTCATATGTAAAATGAAGATAGAGAGTATCCCCTTGCTGAGAAGGTGAAGCAATTAGCAATGTATGTATAGTGCTCAGAACACTGGCCATACATAATCCGTGTCAGGGAGCAATCACCTTCATCCTGTTGTTTGAATTAAGCCGTCTGTGTTGAGTATTGCTCACTCCTTCATTTTCTGTTTCACTTCCTTTATTCTATTTCTAGTTTTCTTCTCCACAACAGGAAGACCACATCAAACTGGAGGAACTTAGTGTCCCAACTTCCAAATGAATCCTGAAGTTTTAACTTTCACAGGCTCTATCCTGACTGTTGCCAAAAGTTGAAAAAACTGCCAAGTGGATAAAAATGTCTATTGTACTTTTTCAACTCCATTTGGGGGCTGCTTGTGCAGAACCTTCAAACCACACTGCTATGGTTTGGCTCTGTGTCCCCACCCAAATCTCATGTTGAATTCTAATCCCCAATGTTAGGGGAGGGACCTGGTGGGAGGTGATTGGATCATGGGGGTGGACTTCCCCCTTGCTGCTCTCCTGATAGCGAATGAGTTCTCATGAGATCTGGTTGTTTGAAACTGTGTAGCACTTCGCCCTTCTCTCTCTCTCCCCTCCCACCACCCCGACCACCACGTGAAGAAGGTGCTTGCTTCCCCTTCGCCCTTCTGCCATGGCCGTATGTTTTGGTCTCTCCAACCATGCTTCCTGTACCACCTGTGGAACTGTCAGTCACTTAAACCTCTTTTCTTCATAAATTACCCAGTCTCAGGTAGCTCTTTATGACAGCGTGAGAATGGATTAATACACAAACTTTATCCATTTCAAGTTTTCCTTCCCTCTTTTGAGTCCTAATAGTTCCAGCTTCACTTTTGCTTCTATGAAACCAGCACTTTCTGCTGGGTGTGAGGGGATTAACCCAGAACAACAATTGACACAAGGAGTGAAAGATGCTGTAGCTTTCACAGAGTATTTCATTTTGGAGGCTCCAATATTTAGACTGTGCAAAAGAAGACAATAGATATTAGGTAGGCATCAAACAATTTCTGTCACAGTTGTTCCTTTAGCTACCCAACCTCCAAACCTACTTTTTTTTGTTTTGTTTTTGTTTTTGTTTTTACAGAATCTCACTCTGTTGCCCAGGCTGGAGTGCAGTGGCATGATCTTGGCTCACTGCAATCTCCACCTCCTGGGTTCAAGCGATTCTTCTGCCTCAGCCTCCCAAGTAGCTGGGACTACAGGCACACACCACCACACCCAGCTAATTTTTGTATTTTTAGTAGAGATGGGGTTTCCATATAGGGCAGGCTGGTCTTGAACTCCTGACCTCATGATCCACCCACCTCGGCCTCCCAAAGTGCTGGGATTACAGGCGTGAGCACCATGCCCGGCTGAAACCTACATTTTTTTATTTGTAGAATATAATCCCTATCCAAGGAAGAGGACCTTGGTATCTCCTCCAGGTGCTGTATTTGCTGAAAGTCTAGGATCTTGGAAGATTTGCAGTTCTCTTCACCAGGTCTGATTTTATCTCCTTAAACCCCAGTGATCTATACACTAACACAACCTATCTCCTTCTCACTCCCTGTCCACCAGCAACCAACAGTGAAGCAGAAACAGCATTCCTGCAAAAAGAACCTCCACTCAGTAAAGGAGAGGGTTGGATAAACGCAACAGCCACAAGTCCATAACAAATAACAACACTCGTGGGGCAGTTTCTAGCTTAATAACTTAGAAGGTTCCTGTTCCATATGCTTCTGGAAATTTCCATATGTAAGTGACCACAGCCCCAAATCTTGTCCAGCTAGAGGTTTTAAACGTGATGGCTCTTGAATTTCAATCGTAGATCTCTGTGATCTGTTCATTCTTCTCTCCCAGCCTGAAGGCCATCTGAAACAATAGGCTTTGGTCAGGAAGCAATTCACTTATTTTCATTTCACCAGCAAGTCTATTTGATGCTAAGGCTGCAGCTGCTGATAACAGATTCAGGTTAGACCATAATCTTTCTAGATCTCTAATTATGGCCTCACAGGGAGCCTAGATTTTAGTCTGCAGACAAAGGAAACCTTAATTTCTTGCTATTCTTTTTGTGAATGGATAGGTGTTGTTTGCCTTTATTTTTTGTGAAACTTTGTTGAAAGTGGCAGACAATGTTATCACATATCAACTATGGTAAGCAACTATGATGGTCCCTAATGATCCCTACCTTCTGGAATTTACTTGTGTAATCTACACACCTTGAATGTGGGCTGAATTTACTGATACACTTCACAACACACTAGGGTGATAAATGCCACTTGTGCGATTAAGATTTGGGTCTACTCTCTCTCTTATCCTATCACTTGCTCTCTCAGGAAAACTAGCTTCCATGTTGTGAGTTGTTCTCTAGACAGATCCACATGGCAAGAAATTGAAGGAGGCCTTTGATAAGTATCCTTATCAAAGGAATTGAGGAAATGAGGGTCTTACTCAAACAACTTGCAAAGACCTAAATCTTGCCAACTACATCAGTGAGCTTATAAGTGGATCTCCTTCATTCGAGTCTTCAGATGAGACTGTTGCTACAGGAAAAATCTTGATTACAATTCTAAAAGAAATCTTAATCCAGAGAGACCCAGCTAAATTGTGCTTAGATTCCTGACCCACAGGAACTGTCAGATAATAAATGTTTGCTGTGTTAAACTGCTAAGTTTGGGGGGTAATTTTTATGCAGTGATAGATAACCAATATATCTACATTCTTGACTTTTGCTTTCCTCTCTCCTAATGGTATAGCCTAAGTGAGTGTGTGGTCTGTGTTTCAACTTCTATTAGTCAATAGGTTGGCAAACTGTTTTGCTATCATATAGCATGGGACATCAACTTTTCTACCTGCAATATCCTAGTCCATAATATTTGCCTGTAGAACTTTATGCAATAAGATAATACTGTATTTTAGATTTCATTTCTCATGGTACCTCTCTTGCAAGAAATAAATGCTGTATCATTTAATATTAGGTTCAGCTGCATCTAACAGAAAGTCTAAAAATTCAGTCAAATACACAAGAAAGAAGTTTATTTCAGTATCATATAAAAGAAGCCTAGCAGTACATAGTCTAGGACTCCTTTGGCTTTGGTGGTACTATATTCATTGGTGTCCCAATCTCTTTTCTTTCTTCTCCTGGAGTTTGGCATCCATCATCAAGACCACCTCATGGTCAAAAATGACTGCTTTGGCTAAATCCGTCATATCCTCATTCCAAGCCACAGAGGATGAAGCAGGTAAATCACCCTAGCAGAGTCAGCACCCTTGAAGAACTCTTCTCAGAAGTGTTTTCCTTAAGTGTTTGTGTAATAGACAAAATATATTTAAAAAGCAGGAGGGCTTCTAAGTCATCTACTCCAGTATCTCCCCTACTTCAGAAATTTTCATTCTACCTTTATGATTTTGCTATATTTGATGCTATCCATCAAAGTGATTACTTTATGTTGAATCATATAGCGAAAAATTATTTCCTTACATTTGCATACCATCTGTACTGTCTTTAGGTAATGTGTTTTTCAATCAAGGTACTGTTTAAAACTTAAATAACTATGTCTAAAATAAAAGCAATATATTGTTATCTTCAATTAAAAAGTAAAACTTCACATAAAATTATGAAAAAAAGTAAAATGAAATAAATTTGTACAATTGTACACAAATACCAAGTCAGCCAAAAGTTCTGAGCAAGCCAGTGGTCTCCTATTTTCTTTGTTAAAACTGAAGATTATCAAGTTCCAGAGGGCAGCTACCTCCTGAAAGAACCAGAAGGATTATAAAGAGAATTACTTTCTTACTATACTATTAATTATAATTTATTTAATGTCCTGTCTGTATACCACCTAAATTGTCTCAATTTTACTAGAGATTTGTGCTCCATACTTGGGACACTCTGTTGGATTCTTGTGACCAGTGAGGAAACCAATTTTCTAGAGACTCCATGTGGTTCTCTGGTTGCTCCTTGATTATTTGTAATGTTTGTGAAAAATTTACTGTCTGATACCAGAGTCAGATGTTTCAGGGTCTGTGTTCACCTCCTAGACTGAGATCTCAGAAGACTAAGCCTGGCTCATCTTTGTCTGTAGGGCAAGTCCCAGGGCCTGCCCCTCCCCCCAGAATCAATACATTCTGTTGGTTGGAACAAGTGGAATTGTTAAGGACACACAGCTCTGTACAAAGATGAAACTAAGGCCCACATCTTCTGTGTCCTCATTCGTGGTGCTTTCCAAGTCACGTTTTTAGAGAGAGGTCAATTTGATTCCAAGAACCAGAGATAAAAGGGATTTTAAAAAGTGCTGCATTTTTATTTTTAAAGCTCAAGGTTACTGTTGCTTTTTTTTAATGATAAACTTCTATATATATAATAATAGGTTAAAAATCAATGACCCAAAGTGCAAATCTCTGGCAAAGTTAGTTTGATCATACCATTGTTTTTGATGATGACAGTAGTAATAAGAATAGCTGTTATTTATTGAGCATTTTCTATGTTCTAGGAACAGTTGTGAGCACTGGAATTTTCTCATGAGCCAGATACAATTACTCTTTCCATTTTATTCGCAGGAAACTGAGGCACACATAAGAAACATAGCCAGCAGGTGTTGGGATAGTGTGCATGAGACTTACCTATTTCTTGGCCTCACCTGATTTTTTGTTTCAGGGGCTGCTATAGCAATACGCTCAGCATGAGTTCCACTCACTTCAGGCAGAGGTGGCTGGACATCACCTCACCCAGCCACCCTATGCCTGCTGCCTTCTGTCCTGGGGCTTCTCTGTAACCCCAACTGCACAGTACCTTTAGTCACCTGTGTATCCCCAGCCCACAAGAACTGGAGAATTAATGCTCCATGGGACGAACCTTTGATCAGTAGCAGGTAGAATCAGGTGTACTGATTATTACCCTGGATAGGCTGTGCAAACATACATTTTATATATTTTCTTGAAGAACAGTCCTACAGAATCAAGCAACCAGTTGTGCCTTATGGCAGCCAAATTGATAATGCATCTTTTTATTTTATTTCAACGTATGTTCCTATTTCGTCTTCCTTTTTCCTCACTTCTACTCTCTGGGATACATAATAAAGAACCATCACATAGGGTCTTACCTATGGCTGTTTTCCAAACTGAGGCTATAACAGCCTATGTTTCTCTGATTTCTAAGTCCATACCTAGGACACCGTGCTGTATTGGTTCTAGGCACAAATCTTCAGGATGGTCTGACTCCCTGATGAGACACTAATGGCTTTTTGGAATTTTGATCATCTGCCACTTCCCTCTTCCCATTCCTTACCTCAAATCCTGATCTTTGAGTTCTGTTAATTAAGGAGCTACTGCCAACTCTGGTTTTAGCCCTCAAGGACACTTGTTTCTTTGTTGGAGAATGCTTCCTGTCTTCTTCTTCTCTATTCCTTTCTACTTCCTTTCTGAGCTAACTCCTACTCACCTTCCAAAATTCAGTCCTCCTGGCCTTTTCTGATGTTGCTTTTCCCACTACCCTCAGCTTCTGTTCCCTGTACCTTACCCCGATGTTGTTCCTTGCATGTTGCCATCTGTTTCTGTGTTCCCTTCGAGGACAGGCATTGTGTCCCACTGACATCTCTGTCCTAAATGTGAGTATGGGGTTTGTCTCAGAGTGTCTGCTAAGTGAGTGATGGCAGAGGGGCTAGTTGACGATGGCTCCAGATTCCAGTCCTTCCCTGACACTGACTGTCATGGGCTTCTCAGCAAATCACTTAACAGCTCTGAGCCTCAATTCCTAATCTATAAAAAGGAAAGAATTATAATAGCATCAATATAAGGTCCTTCTATAGACTAAATTACATAAAACTACAAAACTACAAAATTATGAAAAAAATTATATTGCCTTTAGTACTAGATAAATAAATTGTTGGCTGCTCTTATCAATGATAAATTAATATTATTATTCCTTCCAAAAGAGTAGGGAAGAAGTCAGAAGTCACTGGGGGCACTCATTAAAACTGTGCTTAAAACTAGGCTAATTGTCACCTAGGTTTAAACACAGGTTTATTGAGTGCCCCCAGTGTTTAGGGATTCCTGGGGCTCTTTTCAGACCTCACAAGCTTATAGACAAAGTCAGCCTATTGCCTTTTACTGGGCACCCCCATGTGCAAGGAACTGCACACTGGGCTGTGGCTTTGGACATGGTAAGAATTGTTGCCTGCTCTCAGCAAGTTCATAGTCTAGCAAGGCTAAGACATAAAGCCTGCCACCTTTTATCATGACCACCTTCTCTCCCATTTTGAGGGTAAATGTGTTTATTTCTTCAGGAAAATATTTGTTGTACAAATACTATGTCCCCAGCCCTGTCTAGGTGTTAGGAACACTACAGTGAATTTATACTTTGATCATTTGAAATTCATCCACACTGGGAAAGACAGACCATTAGCTTACAAAGAAACACGCAATCAAGATGAAAAAAAGTGGAAGCCTGAACAGTGGACAAGAGAATTTTAGGAATATACATCAGATTGTGCAAAGGTATGGAGGAGAGAGTCCAGGGCAGAAAAATGGGCAAGGCTGGAAGGACAAGCTGGGGACAGAATGTCAATGGTTGTCTTGTTTTTGAGGATTCTTTTCCATCACAGAAACCCAACTGGAGATGGTTTAAGTGGAATGGAGGTGGACTTGTGTGGCAAAGCCTGAGTATGGACCAAAAAAGATGGTCCCAGAGCAACTGGACCCAAACTTAAAGACCTCACCTCTCTCTTCTGCCTCTAACTTTCTATCTTAGCTTCCCTCAGACTGACTCTCTCTCTCTCGCTCTCACTCTTGCGCTCTCTCTCTCTCTCGCTCTCTCTCTCTCTGTGTGCATGTGTGTGTTTTCTTATTGCAAAGATGGAATGTGGAATTCCTATGTGGTAAGAAGCAATCATAGATATGTCTAGGATTATTTATTTCCAGCCTAATGACTTGCAATAAAAAGGAATTTTATTGTTTTTTGTTTTTTGTTTTTTTAAATAAACCCCAGGTAAGACTTACTGGCTTTATTTGGGTCAGTGGTCTTCCTGGATTACCAACCACAGTAACTGGGGTTGGGAAAATCTAATTGGCTAACTTGGGTTACTTGCCCATCTGCATCTGAGGTGGCATCAGGCATCAAAAGATCCTATCCAGACCCAGACCCAGGCCGAATAATAGCCCCAGAGCCTCGAATGCCATACTAAGGAGTTCGGGTTGTATTTGAGGGTGACAGAAATTATTTTCACGTTTTAGACAGGGGCATGAAATGGTCAGACATGTCTTTAGAAAGAGCACCCCAGGAGCAGAAAGAGGAAGTAGTTGAGCTGGTAGGGCAGATATGAAGCTGGAAGACCCATTATGATGCTAATTTCAGAGTCTAAAGTAAGACCTTAGAACAGGAGCTGTGTACAAGGTGGCGGAAGTGTGGGAGAATGAAGGAGAAAACAGATGATGTTTCCTTCTGAGTTCCAGTTGGAGACAGACAGAAAAGCATTAGCCTCTGCTGGGTAAATTGTTGACAAGGTCTTTTAAGAAGTCATTCTGGCTTAGCAACTGGTCAATATCCTAGACTGACTTATGCTTTTTTGGGAGCTAAATTATGAACAAACTACAAAAAAAAACCCACTCTTCTGATTAAGATAGTAATACTTCTATTTAAGAAATATTTATTGGACACTCAGTGATATGGTTTGGCTGTGTCCCCACCCCAATCTCATCTTGAATTGTAGTTCTCATAATCCCCACATGTGGTGGCAGGGACCTGGTGGGAGGTAATTGAACCTCCATGCTATTTTCATGATGGTGAGTAAGTTCTGACGAGATCTGATGGCTTTATAAGGAGCTTCCCCTTCACTTGGCTCTTATTCTTCTCCTTCCTGTTGCCATGTGAAGAAGGACATACTTTCTTCCCCTTCCACCATGATTGTAAGTTTCCTGAGGGCTCCCCAGCTGCACAGAACTGTGAGTCAACTATACCTCTTTTCTTTATAAATTACCCAGTCTTGGGCAGTTACTTATAGCAGCATGAGAACAGACTAACACAGTAAATTGGTACTGGTAGAGTGGGATGCTGCTATAAGGATACCTGAAAATGTGGAAGCGACTTTGGCGCTGGGTAACAGGCAGAGGTTGGAACATTTGGAGGGCTTAGAAGATGACAGGAAAACGTGGGAAAGTTTGGAACTTTCTAGAGAATTGGAGCACTCAGAAGACAGGAAGATGTGGGAAAGTTTAGAACTTCCAAAGACTTGTTGAATTGCTTTGACCAAAATGCTGATAGTGATATGAACAATGAAGTCCAGGCTGAGGTGGTCTCAGATGAGAAACTTGTTGGGAACTGGAGTAAAGGTGATCCTTGATATGCTTTAGCAAAGAGACTGGTGGCATTTTGCCCTGCATTAAAGATCTGTGGAACTTTGAACTTGAGAGAGATTATTTAGGGTATCTGGCAGAAGAAATTTCTAAGTGACAAAGCACTCAAGAGGAAGAACAGCACAGTTTAGAAATTTGCAGCCTGACAATGCAATAGAAAAGAAAACCCCATTTTCTGAGGTGAAATTAAAGACTGCTGCAGAAATTTATATCAAGACAGTGGGGAAAATGTCTCTAGGGCATTTCAGAGACCTTCATGACAGCTACTCTCATCACAGGCACAGAGGCCTAGTAGGAAAAAATGGTTTCATGGGCCAGCCCAGAGCCCTCCTGCTGCGTGCAGCCTAGAGACATGATGCCCTGCATCCCAGCCACTCTAGCCATGGCTAAATGAGGCCAAGGTACAGCTTGGGCCATGGCTTCAGAGGATGTAAGCCCCAAGCCTTGATGACTTTCATGTGGTGTTGAGCCTGCACGAACACAGAAGTCAAAAACAGATTTGGAAACCTCTGCCTAGAATTCAGAGGATGTATGAAAATGCTTGGATGTCCAGGCAGAAGTTTGCTGCATGGGCAGAGCCCTCATAAAGAACATCTGCTAGGGCAGTGTGGAAGGGAAATGTAGGGTCGGAGCCCCCACACAGAGTCCCCACTGGAGCACTGCCTAGTGGGTCTGTGAGAAGAGGGCCACTGTCCTCCAGACCCCAGAATGGTAGATCCATGAACAGCTTGCACTGTGTGCCTGAAAAAGTCACAAACACTCAACAAGAGCCCATGAAAGCAGCTGGGAGGGGAGCTGTACCCTGCAAAGCCACAGGGGCAGAGCTGCCCAAGGCCATGGGAGCCCACCTCTTGTATCAGTATGACCTGGATGTGAGACATGGAGTCAAAGGAGATCATTTTGGAACTTTAAGATTTGTCTGCCCTTCTGGATTTCAGACTTGCATAGGGCCTGTAGCCCGTTTGTTTTGGCCAATTTCTCCCATTTGGAAGGGGCATATTTACTCAGTGCTTATACACTTGTATCTAGGAAGTAACTAACTTGCTTTTGATTTTACAGGCTCATAGGGAGAAGGGATTTGCCTTGTCTCAGACAAGACTTTGGGCGACTGTTGCCAGGGCATGATTGTGTTTTGAAATATGAAGACATAAGATTTAAGAGGGGCTTGGGGCTCATTGATGCAGTTTGGCTGTGTTCATGCCGAAATCTCATCTTGAATTGTAGTTCCCATAATCGCTACGTGTGATGGGAGGAGCCTAGTGGGAGGTAATTGAATCATGGGGGCAGTTTCCCCAATCATGAGTGAATAAGTTCTCATGAGATTTCATGGTTTTATAAGGGGCTTCCCCCTTCATTCAACTCTCATTCTTCTCTTTCCTGCTGCCATGTGAAGAAGGACATGTTTGCTTTTCCTTACACCATGATTATAAGTTTCCGGAAGCCTCCCTAGCCCCACAGAACTGTGAGTCAATTAAACCTCTTTTCTTTACAAATTACCCAGTATCAGGCAGTTATTTATAGCAGCATGAGAATGCACTAATACATCCACTGTGGATTATGTCTGAGGCTTTTTGTACTTTTCATGCTGAATAAAACAAGAGTCTGTTAAAAAAAATAGCAGCAAAATATTTCTGTTTTTTTGAAAAGAACACATTGTACTTACACCCTTATTTCTTTCAGCCTTCAGCATGGGCCTGTTGGGTAGCAGAGCGGAGGTATCCTGCAGTTCACTTTCTTGGAGAAGTGAACTGACTTCCTCAATAAATAGTGGAGTTCTCTACAGTTCTACACACTCTCATCTCCTGAAACTCATGGGTCTTGGGTCTTTTCTATCTCATGGTAGCCGAGTGACTCCCTTAACTTAGTGACTTACAGCAATGGGCTGGTGAATATTGAACAACATGCTCTCTGAGCAGATTTTACTAATTTGCATGGTGTGAATATTGCCACTTGGCTGATTTCAAACCATCAGCATGATGTCACTGAATGTAGACTTGGGAAGAGACTTATGTATGCTGGGTTCTCCTGAACCTAAGGGTTCAGTGACCCCATCAGGCAAACCACAGCCTAGGCCCTGGTTGGGGGAGTAGAAATCAATTCTCTGGAAGTTCAATCCACATGGTCAGTTATGGTGTGTCTTACACAAAGAGTATATTGAAGTTCTAATGCTCAGTACCTCAGAATGTTAACTTATTTAAAAATGGGGTTATTGTAGATGCAATTAGTTAAAATGAGGTCATACTGGAGTAGGGTGAGTTTGTAATCCAATATGACTGGCATCTTTATAAGAAGATAGCCAAGTGAAGACACAAAGACACAGGCAGAAGGCTATGTGCAGATGGACACAGAGACCAGAGTGATGAATTTTCAGGCTGAGGAACTCCTGTAACTACCAGAAGCTGGAAGAGGCAAGGAAATCTTATCCCCTAGGAGCTTCAGAGGTAGCATGGCTCAACCAGCACCTTGATTTCAAACTTCCAACCTCCAGAACTGTGAGAAGATACATTTCGGTTGTTTCAAGTCATCTAGCCACCTTATGCCTGCCTTAGGAAACTAAAGGTCCCTACGCTTTCTTATACCCTGCACCCCCTGGTTTGAAATATGACTACCTTTGAGAAAAATCCCATTTTTTGTGTTTTAAGGTTAAAGTGATCTCTCCACTCCTTCCCCATTTAGATCATATCATAGGAATCTAGTGCAATGAGCTAAAATATAGGAGAACCCTTTGCCTTATAGACCTAGCAAAGTTATATTAGTTAAACACATACTAGGTATCAGGTGCTATACCACTGGTTTTTCATGTATTGCCACATTTACTTTAATCTTCACAACAACCTATGAATAGGTGTAATTATCCTTGTTTTCCAAATGGAAAAACAGAAACTCAGTGATGTTAGGTAACTTGCCTAAGGTCACAGAGCTGGTGGACAGCAGGGAAGACAACTCGGGTATGGTGAGCAGTCACAGATGCAACACCACATCTTAGTGCTCCACCCTGTGGCTGATTTGTGGGAGTCCCAATAGGCTACAGCTGCACAAACACCTCAACGAATGCTCCATCTGTGCGCAGAGATAAAATGGGATTTGAGGAAAGGTGGAGGGCAGTCAATTAAATAAGTAACCCTGCATCTCCTTGGTAAACTGGTCCACATGGGGTGGTTGCCATTTCCATGTGGCAAATGACAATGAAGGATTCACAACGGTATCATAATATGCTAACCTTAATTCTTCATGTGCATACAGCACTGAACATCTGTGACAACTTTTCTATTAAATGGTTCTTGTCTGTTCACAGTCTCTGGAGCCAGGCAGAGCTGGATTCGAATTCCAGCCCTGAACCTTATCAGCAGTAAGCTGCTTAATCATTCATGAGTTGCTTCACTTCCACCTTTTATAATCTCATAGGGTATTGGGAGGATTCAAGTAGGTGATTGGAGTGTGTGCAGTGCATAGTAGGTGTCAAGGGAGAAACACTGACTGCCAACTCCTTGGCTTCTTATGAAGGAGTTTCCCTCAATACTTCTGACCTGTGCCACAGTTTTCCTTCCCACAGAGTGCATAGTCATGATGGAAGAGTCATGCTGGGAAACAGGGGAGAAACAAATTGACCAAAAGTTCCAAGTGTGTGCCTCAGTTTCCCCATCTGCCTCCCCTGGATCCATGCCGTGCAATTCTGCATTTGTCATCCCTCTTATGGGTTGCATTGTATACCCACAAAGAACATGTTAAATTTCTAACCTCTGGTACCTGGCAACATGGCCTTATTTGGAAATAATCTGGGTCTTTGCAAATTTGATCAAGTTGAGATGAGCTTGTTAGGATGGGTCCTTCCTCCAATATGACTGGCATCCTTCTAAGAAGAGTAAAACACCACCTGAAGACAGAGGCACATGGGGAGAATGCACCATGACCATGGAAAGAGGTCAAAATGCTGCACCTTTAGGTCAGGGAAGCCCAGGGCTACCAGAAGTTGGAAGAAACAAGGAAGGATCCTCCCCTAAGGGCTTGCAAGGGAGCATGGCCTTGCTAAAACCTTGATTTCGGACTTTTTCTCTGCAGATCTGTGAGAGAATAAATTTCCCTTGTCTTGAGCCACCGAGTGTGGTATTCTAAGGCAGCCCTGGGAAACAAATACACCCCACCAAGGTCCATGCTACCTTGTGTTAATGAGTAAGCGAATGAAGGAATGAGCACCTTTGTGTGTAGTTGCTCTTAGCCAGAATGGAGATGAAGGCTGTTGTAAAACAAGAAAGTGTTTTTCTATTAACACCTGAGGTGGATAAGTGTATGTAGGGCACTGTGAAAAAGGAAAAGACAGGGAAGGGAACCAGTGTATATCGAGCACATCCTATGTGTTTGTTCCTCCACCAGGTGCATTGCAAATGTCTTCTTTAGTCTGTGAACCCTGTAAGGTCGGTGTTGTTCTAGTTTTCCAGATGGGAAAACTTTAGTTAGAGAGTAGACTCTCAGCTTAAGGTCTAACAAGGGAGCAAGGGGCTGAGCAAATTCCATACAGGGGTTGGTCTCATTCCAACATCTGCCTGTGATATTTCTACTTGATGCAAAGCAATTGAGGAAATAAAAATCAAGTTGTGATAGGTACAATTTCAAACACAGGTGGCCATTATCAGTGGTCATTGCACTTGTTCTGAAATGAGGAGGGAGGAGAGTCTTGATGGAGGCATCCAGTTAAGGCATAGAAAGGTAGCATAGCAGAGTTTATGTGGATAGGTCTAGGGGTTCCAGTGCCAGCCATCCCACATTAACTAGCTGAGTGCCTTTGCCACATTACTCCTTCTATATTTAGGCCTCCTGGCTTGCCGTGTGGCAGTAACAGGGACAGCGACCATAAGGCTGTAGTGAGGACTAAATGATCATCACAAAAGAAGAAGTTAGAACTGAACTTGCTACATACTGAACATGACAAAGTGCTTGTTGCTGCTATTATTTTTTATTACTTAAAATGTGACCCATGCCAGGTCTCCTCTGCCCCCTAAAAGTGCAATGATGCCACCAGCATAAATGACTATCTCCTTTGCATGGCTCTCAGAACATTTTGCTGATCTGCTCTCTACCACAGTGACTTCTGACACTTGAGTCAAGCTGAAATATTATGTTTCTGATTAGAGAACTGAATGCCATGTTGGTTCATACTGCCTTTCCTGAAGCTTTTGGCTGTAATGTTTCACAGCCATTAATAAGGAAATAATCTGGAAGAGAATTTGTAGTCGTGACTTCTAGCACTGGTTCAAAAAATGTCTCTCTGGTCCCCAATGTGTGCATATCTCTCTGTTGGGTCACTTAAGGGTGTGGGAATGCTCCTTTCGGAGCAAGTGCACAAGCCTCACACCCAGCTGGTTCTTGTTCCCAGGAGGACTGTGCGTCTCTGGGAAACTCCCTAAATTCTGAAGTAATTGTCCTGGGGTCCACTGCATAAACCATGTAAATGGAGAAGCCGTTACTTAAAGCTGGGTGGTCAAGCTGTCCTTGACCATGTTCCTGAAGCAGAGAAGGAACCACAATGACCTGCCTTCACCTAACTAGTCAACCATATTTCTTTCCTCTCCTGCGATGTGCTTATCAGAAAGACAGAGCAGACCCAACAGATAAAACCAGTCCAGCTTTGAGGATTTTGCTCACTGAGTAGTGTGCACAGTAGTGGTATTACTATTAGGGGGCAAGGACTGCAGTTCTCTCTCTCAAAATGTTGTTGTCTTTCTGGTCCTGAGGGAAAGCCCCAAGCCACCTTTATATGTTTGTCTTCTAGGACTTGTATGCTTGAAGTTAAGATTTTCAAACACAAGCGTCTCTTATTTATTAAGGTCAAAAAAAAAAAAATTTACAAACTATGCAAAACTTGCTGGATTTGGGAAGGAGGGAAAGGAGAGCCTGCATTGGATATGTAGTATATTTGAGAGCTGGATTAAAATGTGAGGCTATAATAAAAATATAGAATAAGAATTATTTGAATGTTCTCCAAAGAAACAGGAAAAAATTGGGTATATATGCACACTATATACACATACCCTAAAAATACATTGTGTGTGTATATATATGTACACACATATAGACATATACATATAGACACACAATTATGGTATATTGGGTATAAAATAGGGCGTATACCCTGCTTTTCGTTTTACTTTCTTCCATATGATTATCATCTGTGTCTCATGATTATCATGTGTCTCATATGATTATGTGTCTCATATGATTATCATGTGTCTCACATGATTATATGTCTCGTATGATTATCATGTGTCTCGTATTATCATATATGTCTCATATGATTATCATATGTGTCTCATATGATTATGGAGGCTGAGAAGTCCCATCATCTACAATCTGCAAACTGGAGATCCATCACAGCTGCTGGTAGAATTCAGTCCAAGTCTGAAGGTTTGAGAACCAAAGGGGGGCTGATGGCGCAAATCCCAGACCAAAGGCAGAAGACTTATGTCTCAGCTCAAGCAAGCTGGCAAAAAGCAAAAGAAGTGAATTCCTCCTTCCTCTGCCTTTTTGTTCTTCTCAGGCTCTCAGAGGATTGGATGATGCCTACCCAATTGGGAAGGTGTTCTACTTTACTGAATCTACTGATTCAAATGCTAATATTATCCAGAAACACCGTTACAGATGCACCCGAAAATAATGTGATATCTGGGATTCCATGGTTCAGTCAAGTTGACACATTACAATGAACCATCACTAGTAGTAATAATAATAATAAAAGCTCCAGGGAAGGAAAATAGTCTACAAGAATGTTATGACTAAAAATCAAATAAATATTTTAAAAAGTGTAGATTTTAAAACATGAATTTCATGCAATAGGTAGGCAAAGATAAATACAATGAAATAGAAATTATTATACATATAATGAACATAGGCAAATATAGAATGCAAATACACACACTCCTATCTTCATACCTGATACACTCACAAAACAAGAAAGTTCTGTATTTTGCCTATTAGATTTTAAAAAGATTCAGTGAACTATTTTCTGTGACTTTTTTTCATTTTAATATATTATAGATATTTTATATTAGTATATACCATTTTCTTTCTATCATTCTAGGACATTCTTTTTAATGGTTTCATTGTATTTATTATATAAATGTCCATAATTTATGTATAGATCATCTATTAATGAACATGCAGATTATTTTCAGTTTGGAGCATTTTATGTTTTAAATTTCTTTTCCATGCAATACTCCAATGAATATTTTTAGCCATACATCCTTGTGTGCCTCTGTGGGCATATCTGTACACAGAAATTATTTGGAGCAGAATGTCTGAGTTAAAGGGTATTTCATTATAATAGATACCGATCTTTTGCCAAATTGACTTTTAAAAAAGTTATGCCAATTTGTACTCTCATTACCAGTGTGTGAATATACATTTCTTCCAAATCTTGCCAAATCCATGTTTTGAAATCCCCTTTACTCAATGCCAATTTGATAGGTAAAAATAACTATATCTTGCTGTTTTAATTTGCATTTATTAAATCATTGAGTGAAGTTAGGCTTCTGTTCATATAATTCTAAACAATGTATATATTTTTCTGAACTGAACACTTAATAGGTGAACAATAAATATTTGTGGAGCAATTAGTCTGGGCGCGGTGGCTCATGCCTGTAATTCCAGCACTTTGGGAGGCTGAGTCGGGCAGATCACGAGGTCAGGAGATTGAGACCATCCTGGCTAACACGGTGAAACCCTGTCTCTATTAAAAAAAAAATACAAAAGGCCGGGCGCGGTGGCTCAAGCCTGTAATCCTAGCACTTTAGGAGGCCGAGACGGGCAGATCACGAGGTCAGCAGATCAAGACCATCCTGGCTAACATGGTGAAACCCCGTCTCTACTAAAAAATACAAAAAACTAGCCGGGCGAGGTGGCGGGCGCCTGTAGTCCCAGCTACACGGGAGGCTGAGGCAGGAGAATGGCATAAACCCGGGAGGCGGAGCTTGCAGTGAGCCGAGATCCGGCCACTGCACTCCAGCCCGGGCGACAGAGCGAGACTCCGTCTCAAAAAAAAAAAAAAAATAAATAAATACAAAAAATTAGCTGGGCGTGGTAGCTGGCTTCTGTAGTCCCAGCTACTTGGGAGGCTGAGGCAGGAGAATGGCGTGAACCCAGGAGGCGGAGCTTGCAGTGAGTCAAGATCGTGCCACTGCACTCCATCCTGGGCGACAGAGCGAGACTCCGTCTCAAAAATAAATAAATAAATAAATAAATAAATAAATAAATAAATAAATAAAAAAAATAATATTTGTGGAGCAATTATATATGCTGCTTATGCTGTTATTCCCTTTATTATTAGTTTGAATGAACTCTATAGCATGACAAATTAACATCTTTTGATATAGTTGTTATAAGTATATTTTTGTTTGTTTTCTATTTGTCTTTTAATTTTGTGTATGGATTTGTGGTGGGAAGACATTCAGAAATTTAGTTTTTACTTTTTAATCACATTTATTATTTTTAAATAATTTTTAGTTTTTGATTATTGCTTAATGTTTTATTCCTCTAAATAAACACAATGCCCCTTATAGGCCTCCTTTTCTGCCTGTGATGATTCCTTGTGTAATTCCTAAGTTGTCCTGTTGCTAATAGGTTTCCTTTTGCTTAGCAGGCTCTCTTCTCATCCTCTCTGCCCATATAATTACCTATATTTAGGGAAATCAGGTGAATTCTACTTGCTCGTAGAAGCTTTGTAATGTGACAAATGCAGAAGTGACTCTTCGTACAAGGTACTGTGGGAACACAGTTTGAGCCTCAGAGCGTTCTGGAAAGTATCCTGGAAGTAGAAAGCTACTGCTACAGATAGTATTAAATGCCGGACTAAGGAAACTGTTTTATCTCCTATAGGAGTCTCCACTGAGCAGGGCTCACTGGTCTTTGCGTTTTATGTTAGGTGCTAGCTCTAGGCAGGAAGAAGGATGTTAAAATTCCTTGATTGATCTTGTTTGGTAGACTCTCTTATGGGAATCCCTAATTAGACATTTTTTGGGTAGGTTATTTCTCCATCTGGTACCCATTGTCCATGGTTTGGGCAGACCCGGAGCCTCACTGATCTTACAGGGCTCCCTGGAGTGTGGCCTCAGGAAAACAGGCTGTAGTAGATCTGCCTGCTGCGGGGCAAGGTTAAATGAGTCCTCTGGCAGTCATATGCCTCGGTCTCCTGGTGGGGGCTAGTGTTGCTGTCCACTCAGCACACTGCTTCCTCTCTTTGCTTATGATAATAGCATTCTTTCACTTGAGGACTGGCTTTTCCCTCTTTGTTGTTTTACCCAAGGGGGCAGATAACACTAGTGGGGATAAAAATTGGAATCTTGACTAAAGACCCACAGGCACCCAGGGCTCTTGGATCTTTCCACAACGAGAGCATCAACGTCAGTTTCCCCATTCCTGAACATCTTATTACATCCCCAGAGGTCTGAGATTGTTCAGGCTTCCCGTAGTTGCACACGCCACCACAGTAACCATCCAATAAGCACTTTTCTCCCTTCGTTTAAGTTATACTCAGATTCTATTACTAGCTCTCTAGAATCTTAGCAGATGCAAGAGCTCACCAGTGTCAGTAGATACATGGAGCAGGAGACAAAGCCCTGGCTGTGCTCAGTACATCATTATTTGGGGAGCTCTCTATGTTAATCTGAGGCCATAGAAGGCCTTTTGTGAATTCTAGACCACAAAGTTAGGAAGACTGGGTCCCTTTACCATATCAGCAAATTGAGTTTCCTGGAGGGTTGAGGACTTGGCAGGATGGAGGGAAGGAGTCCATGACAATTTTTGTAAGATGGTGATTTTTCCCAGGCTGATTGTGAGCTGATTTTGGGGACTCTTGCTGGTTTCTTAGAGTCAGAACCAGGAAGCTCTCATCTGTTTGTGATTACAAGGCTCAGCATGCCCCACTATAGGCCCCCTGGCGCCTTTCCTCTTCGGAAACACATTCAGCACATTTTTAGAAACCGCACTGAGAAGCCCTCCCTGAGAAAGTGACTACACACTGCTTAATATTCTGAAAACATAAATAGCTGCTGAGAAGCCAGTCATAAACTACTTGGGAAAGCTGACTTGGCACTGTGAGAAAGCCAGCTGTTGCTGGCATTTGATTGGCAGAGATTATAAAATTTCTTGCCATGTCAGGATTGTCAATGAACACATATTAAGCTTGTTCCTCATCTTACATGCTGAAGCATTCTGGTTAAATTTGTGTTCTTTTGGACATTTGGAGAGATAAGGTGCATTAGGATGGACGTGTCTCTCCTGGGACCATATGTTCTGGGTTTAACTGTGACCCCTCAAAAGATATATTGAAGTCCTAATCCACAGTAGCCCAGGAAGTGACGTCATTTAAAAACAGTGTCTTTGTATGTATCATTAGTTCAGATGAGGTCTTACTGAAATAGAATGGGCCCTTATTCCGATAGGACTGGTGCCGTTATTGGAAGAGGAAAGAGAGACACCCAAAGAGAATGCCATGTGATGGCTAATGCAGAGATTGGAGTGGTCCAGTGGCAAGCCATGGGATGCCAAGGATTGGTGGTGGCCAACTCCAGACACTAGGAAAGGCAAGGAAGGATTCTCCTTTACACGTTTCAGGGGGAGTGCAACCCTGCTGACATCCTGATTTTGGATTTCTAGCCTCCAGAACTGTAAATCAAACAATTTCTATTGTTTTAGGTTGCCCATTTGAGATACTTTGTTCCAGAAGCCCTAGGAAACTGATATGCCATGGTTCTAACCATCTCCCTGCCCTATATCACACTGGACCTCTCATTCCCATTCTTTCATTCATGTGTTCATTGAACATCATTAAGCATTGACCACGTTTTAGATTCAGTTTTGAGTGCTGGGAATATGTGGTTTGAGGCCACAGTCCCTACCGTCAAGGATCTGAGAAAATTGGGAGGGAATAGACATGCGCCTACCAACAGATGAGTCCTACTGTGCCTTAGATTCTTAGCATTTGTCCTCCTTTATTGAACTGTAAGTTAGGGGGGGTGTGTGTGTGTCTGTGTGTGTGAGAGAGAGAGAGAGATCTTTAATCACATTGATCTAAACTCCTCAAAACCTATTCTTTTTCTTAACTATTTTATCATGAAAATTTTTGAATAAATATTCAAATTAAACTGCATTAATCACCCATAAACTTAGTGTCTGGATTCAATGACTGTTACCATTTTGTCATATTTGGTTTTAAAACCTGTGTTTTAATTTCTTTACATATATTGTATTCCAATGGGAGTAGTAACAATACCCAGCTCATGGGGATGTTGTAAGCAAGAAATGCATCCACTTAAAACAGTGCCTTTCAACATGTAAACACTCAATAAATATTAGTTCTTTCAATAATTATATCCTAGAGTTCTTGGGAAATAGTAGGAGTCTTACTCTCACAAGTGGGGCTGGAGTGATCCTAAAGTGGGTGAATCATGTGAAGATTTTGACCTTATTTGATTCATTCTCCAGCTTTTCCCCCTTTAAGGCATGTTGATTTCTGTACCCTTTGAAGCAGTACCTGGCACATACTTAGCTCATAAGAGGCATTCAGTAAATAGCTTGCTGAATGAGTCGTATTTAACATGCTGCTATTTGTTCATGCACTTATTCACCTACTTATTTGTCAAATATGTATTGAGCATCCTTTTTGTGCTAGGCATTTGACTCTGTGCTGTGGCCTCATTGATGAATAAGATGAAGTCTCTTTTACCAAGAAACTTAAACTTAGTCTTGTTGATAATTGATTTTGAATTCATCTTCAGTTTTGTATATAGCTCATTTTATCAGCCAGACTAGGAAACCTCTGTGACCAGAGACTGCTTTCTACTTCTCTTTTATTAAAGGCAGGAGTCATGAGAAGGTTAGCATACACTAAAGCAAAGCTTTAGAATCACATAAAAATGCCAAGACATCAAAACTTTTCCATTATGTTGACAGTAAATATTTCACTTTGCCTATCTTTATCTCAATACCTTTCTTTGTCAAGTAGGAATATTATTCACCTGGATGTTTTAAGAGCAGAATAAGATAATGTAATGAATTCGTTAGATAAAATTGATTAGAAATTAATTCAATTCAATGATATTGAATTAAATAATGAAAAAATAGTGTGTTCTCAGTGAATATATTATTTTTTTATCTGCTCCCCCTTTCTTTCCAGAAATGGTGAGTTTGAGGATATCATGAAAGAGGTTGATTTGTTCCTTTTACAATTTTCTGGCAATGGAATATCTGATTCATTAGAGTACTTGTAAGAATTGTTAATGGGTGAATGGTGACCCCCGCCCCCACCCCAACATTCATATGTTGACATTTTCAATCCTGGTACCTCAGGCTATAACCTTATTTTGAGATAGGATGTTTACAGAGGTAATCAAGTCAAAATGACATTATGAAGGTGGGCATGAATTCAATACGACTAGAGTTCTTTTAAAAAGGGGAAATTTGGAGACAGATACAAACATAGGCAGAATGCCACGGAACAAATTCTTTCTCGCAGTCATCAGGAGAAACCAACCCTGCCAACACCTTGATCTTAGACTTGTAGCCTCCAGGATTGGGAGATAATAAATTTCTGTTACTTAAACCACTCACAGAAGTAAAATCTAAACTTTAAAATGTTCTGGTGAAAAACAATACAACTGAGGGTCTATGAGCTTATCTAAAACAACAACAACAATGACAAATTTTTGAAAACAATAGCAGACGTGAAGCCAGGAAAAATTTCCTCACTACTAAAAGTTCCTTCTTTTTTTGGACAGGACACTAAGGGACAAATGAATGATTTTCTCACAGTCTCTGTACCTTTGTTTTTCTCTGGAAGGTGTGGTTTCTGCTGTGTTTGTGTTCTGAGTAGGGGGAGTGTAAGTTACATGTCTCCATTCTGGTACTGTGGAAGAACATGTCTGGCTGTCACAAGATGACATAAAAGCAAGTTAAAATGACAACAATTTAATATTAATTCTTCCAATTATTTAAAAATTTTAACCCCGATGCCTATTCTAAGTCCCAACTAGACATTGTGTTGTGATAAGAACACACAAGATGCGGATTTAAAGTAAGTAGCTCTGCAGTGACCATTTAGAGCCATATGACGTTGGGCAACTTGCTCAAAATGTCTCAGCTTCTGTTTTTAAAACTGCAAACTGGTGGTAAAAGTAATATTCACTTATCCATTGATTTATGTATTCACTAAGTGTTGAGCATGTACTATATGTGATTATACTCTAAGCACTGCAAATATGTCAGTAGACAAAGCAGCAAGTCTATGCCATCTCAGACTTTACATTTTAGTTGCAGAGACAGGCACTGGATAACTAAACACAATTCAGAGAGTGACATGAAACCTGAAGAAAATAGAGTAGGGTAAAGAGATGGAGCATCGCTGGAAGGTAAAGAGCTAAATGATAAGTAGAGGTCAACCCATACCAAGATATAGGGAATTAGTGTTTCAGTTAGAGAAACTGGAAAATGTAACATGTCTGATGCTGGAGTTAATGTGGTGTGTATAAAGCTGGCAAGAAGCCCAGTGTGGCTAGAGTGTGGAAATCAAGAAGAGGCACATGGTTGCTGAGATAGGAGGGAGAGGCAGGGGCTGGATCATGTGGACAAATGTAAGGGGTTTGGATTTTATTTTGAGTGCAACAGGAAGCCACTGAAGTAGTGAATTAATGTATTTATTTTTCCCTCTAACTACTGTGTGAACAAGTTTGGAAATATGGATGCCAGTTCTGGGGAAACTCTAGTATCTAGGTTCTAGAAGGAGAGATTGTGTCTGATCGAATTTCAGACATATTTTAAGCTAGAGCAAAACGACTCATTGATATATTAAGTAGGAAAAGAGAAAAACAGGAATGTCATCTGAAGTTTTGGATTGAGCAACTGTTATTGACCAAATTATGTATCTCTCCATGTCCAGCATTTGTATGTTGAAGTTCTAGCCACAGTACCTCAGGACGTGACTATATTTGGAGGCAAGGTCTTTCAAGAGGTGATTAAGTTAAAATGAAGCCTTTAAGGTAGACCTTAATCCAATATGACTGACAATCCCTATACAGAAAGGACATTTGTACACACAGAAAGACATTAGACATGTGCGTGTGCACAGAGAGATGACCATGTGAAGACACAAGGAGAAGTCCACTGTCTGCAAGCCCAGGAGAGAGGTCTCAGAAGGAACTAAAGGTGCAAACATCTTGATCTTGAGTTCCTAGCCTCAGAATCAAGAGCAAATAAATCTCTTTGTTAAGCCACCAGTCTGTGGTATTTTGTGACGGCAGCAGTAGCAAACTAATAAAGCAATTGAGTATTACTGGTGCCGTGTATTAAAAGAAAACTGGGAGCAAACACAGGAGGTTCGAATATGTGTGTGTGGAGGGGTGGTGGCAGTGGTGGTGAGAAATCGAGAGTTCTATTCTAACCTTGTTCAGACTGAGATGCCCACTAAACATCCAGCTGGGGACTCCTGGGGGCAATGAGACTCATAATTTTGGTGCTCGATAGCACTCAGCATATACAGCAGTCCCACTACGGTGGTTTCAGTTCCCTTTCTGTGGTTTCAGTTATCTGTGGCACAGTACAAGAAGATATTTTGAAAAGGAAGGGAAAGAGAGGCCATATTTATATAATTTTATTATAGTATACTGTTATACTTGTTTTCTTTTATTATTATTGTTAATTTCTTACTATGCCTAATTTATAAATTAAACTTTGTCATAGGTCTGTATGTATAAGAAAAATCATAGTCTCTATAGGATTTGGTACTATCCATGGTTTCAAGCATCCACTGGGAGTCTTGGAACATACTCCACATGGATAAGGGGGCACTACTGTAGATGGTATTTACAGTCTTGGGGGCATGATGAGATCACGAGTGAGGCCATGGAGAGAGAAGCATGAAGACTGTGCCCTGAGGCACTTCAAGATAGACATGCAAAAGAGACTGTTCAGGTGTCCTTGGTGAGCTAGGAGGAAAGAGTAGGAAAGGGTTGGTGCCCTGAAAATCAAGTGAAGGCAGTATTTAAGGAGAGAGGAAAAAACCAATTCTGTCAAATGCTGTGGAGATTTGGTATAAGGTGAAACAGAAAATAGGTCTCTAGAGTTGGCAACTTGAAGGTTGTTCATAACCTTGAAAGAGTAGTTTTAGTGATTTGATGAGGTAGTTTGTATTTGAGATGGGCTGAAAGGAGAATGGAAGTAAAAACTGAAATCATGCAGAAAAAACTCTTTTGAGGGGTTGTTTTTAAGAGAAGCAAAGAAACGGGGAGGTGGCCTAAATGAAATGTGGGGTGAGTGGAAATGTTTTTGTTAAGATGGGTTTTGTTATGGCACCTTTGAATACAGTTTGGAATAGTCTAGCAGGTGGAAAGTGGTAAAGATTCAGGTGATGAGAGAAAAAAATAGTTGTAGAAGAAAACTTGTTTAATAGGTGAGAAGAGACAGAATCCAGATCAAAGAAGTAGCTCCAAATAGGCACAGTGACATTCACTCACTTTAGCAGGAAGCAAGGCAAAATGCTCCCTCATCTCCCTCAAACCAAATCTGCCACCCTTTCTCTATCGGTACCTGTGCATTTTGCCTTGCTTCCTGCTAAAGTTTTCTCAGTTTAATAAGAAATGCAATTACCAGCTGAGAGTTTCAGGGAAATACTGAATTTCCCTGAAATGGGGAAATGGAAAATTAACATGTTTGAAAACATCAGATAAGATATACAATGGTCACCCAGAGAATGAGAAAGTAAATTTATTAAGCACGTAAGTCAGAGTGGTTAAGCAGGGTTGAGTGACCACTGGATTTTTGGTTTTTAAAATTTAACTTTTATTTTAAGTTCAGAGGTACCCGTGCACATTTGTTACATAGGTAAACTTGTGTCATTGAAGTTCATCAGGGATATTGGCCTGAAATTTTTTTGTTGTGTCTCTGCCAGGTTTTGGTATCAGGATGATGCTGGGGATTACAGGTGCATGCCACCATACCCAGCTTATTTTTGTATTTTTACTAGAGACAGGCTTTCGCCATGTTGGCCATGCTGGTCTCAAACTCCTGACCTCAGGTGATCTGCCTGTCTTGGCTTCCCAAGGTCCTGGGATTACAGGCATGAGCCACCACACTCGGCCAGGATTTGAGTCTTTAATGCATCTCTTGTTGATTTTTGTATATGCTGTATGGAAGGGATCCAGTTTCAATCTTCTGCATATGGCTAGCCAGTTATCCCAGCACCCTTTATTAAATAGGGAATCCTTTCCCTATTGCTTGTTTTTGTCAGGTTTGTCGACAATCAGGTGATTGTAGTTGTGTGATCTTATTTCCAGGTTCTCTATTCTGCTCCATTGCTCAATGTGTCTGTTTTTGTACCAGTACTATTCTGTTTTGGTTACTGCAGCCCTGTAGTATATAGCTCGAAGCAGGGTAGTGTGATGTCTCCAGCTTTATTCTTGTTACTTAGGATTGCCTTGGCTATTCGAGTTCTTTTGTTTTGGTTCCACATGAATTTAAAATGGTATTTTCTAGTTATATGATGAATGTCATTGGTAGTTTAATAGGAATAGCATGAATCTATAAATTGCTTTGGGCAGTATGGCCATTTTAATGATATTAGTTCTTCCTATCCATGAGCATGGACTATTTTTCCATTTGTTAGTGTCATCTCTGAATTTTTTGGCAATGTTTGGTAGTTCTCATCATAGGAATATTTCACCTCTCTGGTTAGCTGTTTGCCTAGGTATTTTATTCTTTTTGTGGCAATTGTGAATGGGATTGTGTTTCTGATTTGGCTCTCAGCTTGACAATTGTTGGTGCATAGAACTGCTAGTGATTTTTGTACAGATTTTGTATCCTGAGACTTTGCTGAAGTTGTTTATCAGCTTTAGAAGCTTTTGGGTCAAGCCTATAGGCTGTTCTAGATCATGTCATCTGCAAAGAGGGATAGTTTGACTTTATGTTTAAAGTGACACTAGTCAGCATACTTGTGAGCTTTTCACCAGTTATATCTTGGAACTCAAGTGTAGTAATAAAATAGTTAAGGGATGAGATTTACTAGGATCCCAGGGTTTTGTGACATGGAATATGATGGGAAAAGCAGGAAAAGGGGAGCCGAGTGAGCAAGCTAGGGTGTTGATGTACTAATTGACCATGGCATCTAAGGCCGGTAAGGAAAGGTATGGGTAGATGAAAAGGAGCACAGAACTATAGCAACACTCTTGTGAGATCATTGGATTGGATTTCTCAGTGGGGCCAAAGAAGAGGGCAAGTTTAACACTGACGAGTGACCTGTAGATTACAAGGTGGTAACCAGAAAGTGAGATACTTGAAATCGATCTTTGGAGGTGGAATGATTGTTGGCAATGACAAAATCCAGGAAATGACCATGGCAACCACAGCCTTGGAGTAGTCATCATAGGAGGAGTGGAGGATAAGATTCCTTGGTGGAGGATGCCATGGGACCAAGAATCCAGAGTGAGTTATGCAGATGTTGAAGTCATCAAGAAAAGCCATCTAAAACTGAATTCCCGATCTCACTCACTAAACACGCTCCCCCTGCTGTCTTTTCCACTCAAACTGCAGGCACTCAATCCCAGCCTGTGAAAGCTAACGTGAAAGTTGATAGTGTCCCCATCCTGGTTACCCATGCCCCAAATCTTGGAGCATAAATGAATTATCTTTTTCAATAATTCATTTATCATGTATCAATATAATCTTTATGTTTCTAAGTAAATGATTATTTTTTTCATTACATCCCACATTTAATTACTCAGCAAATCCTCATAGCTATTCCTTCAAATTATATACAGACTCCAAACACTATTACCTAAATTGTGTATCTTTCAAATTATTGCAATAACTTGTCAGCTGCTCGTCCATCTCCTATTTTATTTAATAGAGCAGCTGGAGTAAACCCTTACAAACATTAACCTGGTCCTGTTGATCCCGTGCTCAAAACCGCACAGGGGCTTCACATGCCAGCTTGACTAACTTCTGAATCCTTACAATGTCCAGTCAATTGCACTTGTCCCTCATTTCTCTGACCTCATCTCTATTCTCCCATTGCTTACTGTGCTCCAGCCACTCTGGCCTTTGTACTTTCCGAACGTATTCCTTGGGCATATTCCAGCCTCAAGGATTTGGTATTTATTATTGCTTCTGCCTGGAACTCTCTTGATATGGTTTAGCTCTGTGTCCCCACCCAAATCTCATCTTGAATTGTACTCCCATAATTCCCACATGTTGTGAAAGGGACCTTGTGGGAGAAAATTGAATCATGGGGGCGGTTCCCCCATACTGTTCTCATGATAGTGAATAAGTCTCACCAGATCTGATGGTTTTGTCAGGGATTTCTGTTTTTGCTTCTTCCTCATTTTTCTTTTGCTGTGGCTATCTAAGAAGTGCCTTTCACCTCCTGCCATGATTCTGAGGCCTCCCCAGCCATGTGGAACTGTAAGTCCAAGTAAATCTCTTTTTCTTCCCGATCTCGGGTCTGTCTTTACCAGCAGCATGGAAACGGACTAATACAGTAAACTGGTACCAGTAGAGTGAGGCATTGCTGAAAAGATATCCAAAAATGTGGAAATGACTTTGGAACTGGGTATCAGGCGGAGGCTGGAACAGTTTGGAGGGCTCAGAAGAAGACAGGAAAATGTGGTAAAGTTTGGAACCTCCTAGAGACTTGTTGAGTGGCTTTGACAAAAACGTGGATAGTGATATGAACAATAAGGTGCAGGCTGAGGTGGTCTCAGATGGAGATGGGGAACTTATTGGGAACTGAAGCAAAAGCGACTTTTGTTATCTTTTAGCAAAGAGACTAGTGGCATTTTTCCCCTGCCCTAGAGATTTGTGGAACTTTGAGCATGAGAGAGATGACTTAGGATATCTGGCAGAAGAAATTTCTAAGCAGCAAAGAATTCAAAAGGTGACTTGGGTGCTGTTAATAGCATTCCGTTTTGAAAGGGAAACAGAGCATTAAAATTCAGAAAATTTGCAGCCTGATGATACCGTAGAAAAGAAAAACCCATTTTTTGAGGAGAAATTCAAGCTGGCTGTAGAAATTTGCTTAAGTAACAAGGAGCTGAATGTTAATCTAGACAATGGGGAAAATGTCTCCAGGGCATGTCATATGTCTTCATGGCAGCCCTCCCATCACAGACCCAGAAGTCTGGGTGGAAAAAAAAATAGTTACATGGTCTGGGCCCCTCCCATGCTGTGTGCAGCCTTGCAACTTGCTGCCCTGCACCCCAGATGCTCCAGCCAGGCTAAAATGTGCCAAAGTAAAGCTCAGCCCATGGTTTCAGAGGGTGTAAGCCCCAAACCTCGGCAGCTTCTCTGTGGTGTTGAGCCTACGGGTGTACAGAAGTCAAGATATGAGGTTTGGGAATCTCCACCTAGATTTCAGAAGATCTATGGAAAGTTTGCTGCAGGGGCAGGGCCCCCTTGGAGAACCTCTGCTAGGATGATACAGAAGGGAAATGTGGGATTGGTACCCCCACACCGAGTCCCTACTGGGGCACTGCCTAGCAGAGCTATGAGAAGAAGGCCACTGTCCTCCAGATCCCAGAATGATGGATCCACTGACAGCTTTCACTGTGCACCTGGAAAAGCTTCAGACACTCAATACCAGCCTGTGAAAGCAGCCAGGAGTGGGGCTATACCCTGTAAAGCCACAGGATTGGAGCTGCCCAAGACTGTGAGAACCCACCTCTTGCATCAGTGTGACCTGGGTGTGAGACATGGAGTCAAAGGAGGTCATTTTGGAGCTTTAGAATTTGACTGCTTTGCTGGATTTCACACTTGCATGGGGCCTGTAACTTTTTTGTTTTGTTTTGTTCAACTTCTCTTATTTGGAATGGCTGTATTTACCCAATACCTGTGTACCCCCATTGTATCTAGGAATTAACTAGCTTACTTTTGATTTTATAGGCTCATAGGTGGAAGGGACTTGCCTTGTTTCAGATGAGACTTTGGGCTGTGGAGCTTTGGGTTAATGCTGAAATAAATTAAGACTTTGGGGGATGTTGGAAAGGCATGATTGGTTTTGAAATGTGAGGACATGAGATTTGGAAGGGCCGGGTGTAGAATGATAGGTTTGGCTGTGTTCCCTCACAAATTTCAACTTGACTTATATTCCCATAATTCCCATGTGTTGAGGGAGATAATTTGAATCATGGGGACAATTTCCTCCATAATGTTCTCATAGTAATGAATAAGTCTCACAAGATCTGATGGGTTTATCAGGGGTTTCAGCTTTTGCTTCTTCCTCATTGTCTCTTTCCACCACCATGTAAAAAGTGTCTTTCACCTCCCGCCATGATTCTGAGGCCTCCCAAGACATGTGGAACTGTAAGTCCAATTAAACCTCTTTTTCTCTCCAGTCTTGGGTATGTCTTTATCAGCAGCATGAAAACAGACCAATACAGCTCTTTACCTACAGAAATTCATGACCTGCTTTGTCATTTGTCACCTTGTTCAACTGTCAGCTTCTCAGTGTGGCCTTCCTTTAATATACTATTAAAAATTTACATAAATTTACCTCCCACTATCAGAATAACCTGACTAGCCCCTTCCAGCTTTGCTTTTCTCCATAACTTATATAAATGTATGTATCTGTATACATTTATATGTATGCATGTTGCAAATGTATGTATGTATACATGTTTTCATTAAATCACATGCTAAATGAAGACTGGGATATTTAATTTATTAATTTGTCTATTACTGTAAACTAGTAGCTGAAACTGAACCTAATACAAAGTGGACCCTCTAAAAATATTTGTTGAGTAAAAAAATTAATGATGAAAGGAATAATGATAGAGAAGAAGACAGGAAAGCAGATGCTAATATCGCCAATGAAGAAGGAACAGTGATCAGGAGAGCGTTGGATGAGAGCAGCATGGCTATATTGGAGAAGGAGGGGTTATTAAGTGGAGTGGAAGTCAGGAGGAGTTGGAGTTCTTGGCAGGGGCAAGTGAGGAGAAATGGTATGAAGGGAGCAACAGTAGCAAACAGAATATTCTACCTGACCATTTGATCTTCTGGTATGTGTACAATGAAGACAGTAACTGGAACATAGAGAGAAGAGACTGAGGACCTTGGGAAGGATTTGGTTGATGGATAACAGACAGGTCCGGAGGGCAGAATGTGATGGGAATTCAAAATCGAACAGCTACTTTGAAAAACAATTTGACGTTTTCTTATACAGTAAAATATTGCACTTATTATGCAGCCCAACAATCCCACTCCTAGGTATTTACCTAACAGAAATGTAAATATATGTCTATACAGAGATTTTTCTGTTCATAGTAGCTTTATTCATAATGACTAAAAACTGGACACAACCCAAATGTCCATCAACTGATAGATGGAGAAACACATTGTGGTGTATTTACTCAATTGATTAATGTTCATAAATGAAAAGGAAAATAGTATTGATGCATAAAATAACATGCATAAATCTCAAAAACATTACGCTAAGTAAAAGAAGCCAGACACAAAGACTACACATTGTATGATTCTGTTTATATGAAATTATCAAACAAAAGGCAAAAACTATAGTGACAGAAAGATTACTGGTTGCTAGGAGCTGGGATCGAGTAGGAGATTGACTACAAAGGAACATGAGGTTGCATTTTAGGGTAATGGGAATGTTCTAAATCATGAGGGTAGTGGCAGTTGGGTGACTATATTTATTTTTCAAAACTTCTAATTTTACACTTAATAGTGGAGTATCTTATTGCATTAAATTATACCTAAATTGATTAAAATAATTAACATATTTATGTTTTGGTTTACTGTGTGTCTCAGTCCTAGAATCAAAAATGTATACTTCTTGAAGGCAGTATCAAAACCAGTATTCTCTCTCTCTCTCTCTCTCTCTTTTTGAGACAGGATCTCTGTCACCCAGACTGGAGTGCAGTGGTGCAATCACTGCTAACTGCAGCCACAATCTCCCAGGCTCCAGTTATCCTCCGGCCTCAGCCTTCCAAGTAGCTGGGACTACGGGCACATGCCACCTTGTCTGGCTAATTTCTTTCTGTATTTTTTTTTTTTTTTTTTGGTAGAGAAAGGGTTTGGCCGTGTTGCTCAGCCTGGTCTTGAACACCCTGGGCTCAAGTGATCTGCCCACCTCAGCCTCCCAAAAAATCCAGTATTCTTGGTATATAATAGGTTATAAATATTTATTGAATGAATATGTTACATATTTCTGACAATAACTTCAAACTCATATTTCTGTGATTAAATATAGTATTTATCATTTACTATTGGTATCACCTTGGACAATACACTTAACATTCCTATGCCTTGGTGTTGGGATTAAAAATGAAATTTCTTTCATAGAGCTATTATGAAAATGAAAGAATTAACAGGCATAATGTGTTTTCAGCTCTATCAGGCATATATGCTAACTGTACAATAAGTCAAATTTGTCATCATGATTATTTTATATGACTTCATATTATCTCAACTGCCTATGACTTAATTATGTCTGTTATTATTGTACATTTCCTAAGATTAGAGACTTTGATTGTAGTTTTTGCATCTTTTATTGCCTGAAATTTGTAGCACACAGTAAGTACTCACTTAACATTTATTGAAGATTCCTTAATTCTTTAAATGTTTAAGAATCATCTTCTCTCATGCTTTGGGATGTTTATATGTGTTATCGCCCTTTCCTGCAAATATTGCCTACATCCTTATATACATGCACACACACACAAATGACTTTGGGACTTTTTGTTTAGGTCTAAGCACAGTTTCATGCAAAAAAAAAAAAAAAAAAAAAAAAAGTCTCTGACTTCCCAGAAGAGATCAGATTGCTTTGGTTTTTGCTTTTATAGTACTCAATACTCAACTTCTTGACAGGAAGGAGAAGGTGGGGAGGAGGAAGGCAGTTAGCTGGGGTTGTTAAGTTGGAAAATAGTTGTTTTTTTGTTTTGAGGGGGGATGGTTTATTTTATTTTATTAATTTTATTTCAACTTATTTTGAGTTGAAGTTCCAAACCTGGGCTAAATTCCGTGTGATTCAAGAGTAACCACCAGATGGGAAGAGAATACAGATCAGCTTGTCCAATAAAGAAAGGAAAAATCCAAAGGAGATTATTTCCATAGACTTATCAACTTCTAAGCAAAGTAAGAGAGCTATCTTATGCAATGGTTGTGTTTGGAGGAGGTAACTGGCAAGAAACTATGAAGTGTGGCATCTTCTACCCAGATATTTGTTTGCTCAGGAATCTGTAGTTGTTCCTTTTTGATTATGGTCAAATTTTTAGACTGGTGTTCAAGGCCTTCTTTGTAGCCCAGATGTACTTTTTCTAGTATTCTCTTTCTCTGTATTCAAAGAGGACTTCGTTCCATTTCTTTATTATAAAGGCTCAAAGTTGGTTCTTTTTCTCACATGTCCAGTTCCTGAGCATCCACAACTCTTTCTGAAATATCTATTCTGATTTTCTTATGCTACAAGATTCCTTCTCATTGTTTATGAACTCCACTTGAATAAATAGTTCAAAATCCACAAAGATGTCTAATAGATAGTTAGGCTTGAAAAAAGTTGTTTGAAATAAATGTATAATTACACATCCTGATGATTTCTTATAGTTCATATAGAGTCACAAGAATTTTACTTTAGTTGATTTCTTCAATTGTATCTTAGTCAGCTATTTATGAACATGTGCTAGAAAATGTGGATGGCCTTGAAGGGAGAATGGAGAGTTAAATACAATTATTTTGATTAAAAATTTTCAGTACAGTTGTCAAAATGACCCAGTAAACAGGAGATTGCAACCCAGTGTCGACAGTCCTACACTCAGGGAAGCTCAGCAAGCTGAGGCAATGCTTTAATGAACAAATGGAGGGTCAGAGAAAGCTCCCCAGAAAGGATGGAGGCACTGCCCCTCTTCTCTGATCCTGCTGACCTTTCTTGAAGGTAACTCCTTTGTTCCAATGGAAAATACTAGCAAAACTTTTCCATAGGGTTCAGAGAGGTATGCATCAACAAAACATTAGCACAGGCCAAACAATGCAGAGACTTCTTAATCACAGTAACAGCTCTTTGGGGTAGAGAGTATCATTATACTCATTTTACCCAGGAGAAAATAGAGGGTAAGTGAGATTAACTGACTTTGCTGAGGACACACAGCTGGTGAGCGTGAGCCCTGTCTGTCTCCCAATGCAGTACTGTTGCCTACTAAAGGCAAAATCAAATCAACAAACCCCCAACTTCTGCTTACAATAAAAGCGCTGTAAAAATTGGCCCCCAATAATCATTCTTAAAAAACACACACCCAGTAGTGTAATGGTAATGATGATAAGAATAATAGCATTAACTCTTAACCAGGCTGCCTGCTTTAATCTTGATTGAAAGCCTCATATTTACCCCATTAATGCAGCTCATGAAGAGCTGAGAAATGTGAAGGAGCTTGTCTAAGGCAGGAAACCCACCCAGGAGCAGAGCTAGGTCCAAATGGAGCTCTTTGATCCCTGGTTTGATGCTTATTCCTCTACATGGGGGGGGGGGGGGGTCTCTGAGTTTAGAAATTAATATTCTAATTATTCTTTTTAAATATATATATATACATTTATGGGATACAAGTGCAGTTTTGTTACACAGGTATATTGCAGAGTGGGTAGTGGTGAAGTCTGGAATTTTGGTGTAACCATCACCGAAATAGTATACATTGTACCCATTAAATAATTTCTCATCCCTCACCCGCCTCCCAGCCTCCCACCTTTCCAGGTCTCCAGTCTATTATTCCGTGATCTGTGTCCATGAGTACACTTTATTTGATTCTCACTTATAAGTGAGAACATGTGTTATTTGAGTTTTGCAGCAACATGGATGAAACTGGAGTCCGTTATCTTAAGTGAAATAACTCAGAAACAGAAAGCCAAATACCACATGCTCTAATTACTCTTCGTCACTATTTTCACATGCTCTGTACAACAGCACAGTATTTTAATTGTGTAGCAAATGGAGACAGATTAACATAATTAAACATTGCTTCTTTCCTTACCTGGCTTGCTGAGAATATTACTGAGAAGGAAGCTGATTCAACACACAGATACATGTTCTATAATGCTTGAAGAGAAAGTGTGGATAATATGAGAGGACTTTTGAAAACAAACCTCGGTTGGGATACAGCAAATGATTAATAACCTAAGAAATGGAAATGTCAAGTTTATCATCTAAATGTTAGTCAGCAGACTCAAATTTGTTTTGGAAAAGCAGCAACAGTCATGCATATAGCAGAAGAAAGGCACCTCCGACACCCAAATCCCCTCTGAATATCAAGGTCTATTCCAACAAGACATTCAGAAGCACAGGCAGGACAACTAATAATCCATTACATAAGTAGCATTTGCTTATTTTAATGACTAGGAACTTCAACTAGGTCTCTTCCACTGTAAAATGAAAAAAACAAAAGCACAAAACAAAAACATAAGCCAGTTTCTTGGGTAATGATTTGTGGTTGGTGTTCTTAGAAGTCCTAGTACCTGGCAATGACTCAGTGCTCAGGTATAGGCCAGCAATGGGAGGAGAGAGAGCCTGGCCTGATACCTACGCATATGGGAGGGGCACATATGGTCTAAGCAAACTCTAGTGCTAAAACAAAATCCTGAAATCCAACTTCCGTTCTCTGCTTAAAACTTGTCACTCCTTTGCTTTTGTTTTCAGAGAAGTGTTTGGACTTCTTATATTACTTACTACATTATTTATGATAGGTGCTTTCCCCCCCGCCCCGCCCTTCAGATACATCTATTACCACTCTTCTCTTATGCCTCTTTGTGCTTCACCTTTATGAAATTCCCTGGGTTCTCAGGATGTTTCATGCTATGACTTGCCTTCAGGCTTTCGCTCATGCAGATTCTGCCTGAAATTATCTCTTTCTTTGCTTATAAGCTATTTAGATCTGGCTCTTATATCACCTGCTTGGGAAACCTTCTCTCATTTCTGCCTCCTCCACCTATCACACGTGGGCTGTGTCAGTGGTCTCTTCTCCAAGCAGCCAAAGCATTCTGTTTAGTTGTTATTTGTACCTGAAAGAAAGACACTCCCTGGAAAAACAACTCCCTTACTTTTCTAAGAATTACAAATGGATTCTTACACAGCCTTTCTTCTGTGTCTAGGAATCTCAAAAAGACAATCTACCAGAGAGGTGACTTCGACCAAACAGTAAAACAAAATTAAAATAATTTAAAATGTTCTATTGGCCTGTTGGTAGTTAAGGGTTGGCCAGTGGGAGTAGATGATTCTGTATGGCACCTTGTTTCTCATACATCACCAATGATACAGGACAGACTCTGAAGGGAAATGGCCATTGCTCTTCTAATGTTGGAAGATGATATGATCAATATGAGCAATAACAACTGTGAAAATATTCCTGCTGCCAGAAAAGCACCCTCCTTTACTTAGGATGGATTCAGATTGCCTTGTGTTTGAAAATTCATGCTTACACCTGACAGGTGTGTGTGTTTGTATATTTTCTTGATCTAACATCTATTTATTTGGTGATTAAGAAGAATGAGGGGGTTTCTTAGTTGGCTTGAGTTGCAATAAAAATACCATAGGCTGGGTAGTTTATAAACAACAGAAATTTATTTCTCAGAGTTCTGGAGACTGGGAAATCCAAGATTAAGATGCAAATCAATATCATTCCTGGGGAGGACTTGTTTCCTGACTTGCAGAAAGCCAACTTCTTGTTATGTCTTCACATGATGGAAAAAGCAAGGATCTTCCTTGGGCATCTTTTATAATAGCACTAATCCCATTAATGAGGATTTGATCCTCATGACCTAATCCTTTCTCCTACTATCATTATCTTGGGGGCTAGGATTTCAACATATGACTCTTGGGAGAACACAAGAAAACATTCATACCATATTGGGAGCATTGCAGTACCTCACCTGGAAGAAGATAATTTGAAGGGGCTGAGGAGTTTTGATAAATGCATAGGGCCAGAATTGGTGTTAAAATATTCTGCTGAAATATTGCACTGAAAGACAGACTCTGAAAAATGTAGCTCTGCCTCTGTGTCCTAGAGTGCAAATAGGTGAAACACTGTCAGGGCACAGATTTCTGGTCCAGACTAGCCCTGTAGATAGAAATTAGGCATCAGCACTAAAGGCTTTGAAGAAGGTCGTATTCTGACTGGAATGGGGCACTATAGATTGGTAAGTTGTCTGGGAAATCTGAACAATCGACATTTCTTATAGTTTTCTTTTGTATGATTAGGATATTCATTCACTTATTGAGCCACTGCCCTTTGGAAGGCATTGTGTTAAGTGTTGGGATAAAGGGTAGATAAGGCAGTAAAATGCTTTTTTTGATGTGATTTAGAAACTTGGTGGGACAATGCACACAATACAAACAAATGCAAGAAATAAACATGACAATTTCAGGTCATGACAATAGCTATGCATGAAATAAAAGGGAGATTTTTGTTAGCACCTCATGGCATGGGGGTGGGGGACAAATTGGATAGTCAGTGAAGTGGGGGCATTTGAGCTGAGACGTGACATAAGGGTGCCAGCCAAGTGAAGGTCTTGAGGGAGTAAATTTCAGATAGAAAAAAATAAATGCATAGACCCAAAGGTATGGAACCAAGCTGAACATCTTTTTTCTTTTTTCTTTTCTTTCTTTTTTTTTTTTTTTTTGAATACTTTAAGCTCTGGGATACATGTGCAGAATGTGCAGGTTTGTTACATAGGTATACATGTGCCATGTTGGTTTGCTGCACCCATTGACCTGTCATCTACATTAGATATTTCTCCTAATGCTATCTCTCCCCTTGCCCCCCAACCCCCCACAGGCCTCGGTGTGTGATGTTCCCTTCCCTGCGACCATATGTTCTCATTGTTCAGCTCTCACTTATGAGTGAGAACATGTGGTGTTTGGTTTTCTGTTCCTGTGTTAGTCTGCTGAGAATGATAATTTCCCGCTTCATCCATGCCCCTGCAAAGGACATTGACTAATCTTTTTATGGCTGCATTGTATTCCGTGGTGTATGTGTGCCACATTTTCTTTTTCCAGTATAACTTTGATGGACATTTGGATTGGTTCCAAGTCTTTGCTATTGTGAATAGTGCTACGATAAACATATGTGTGCATGTGTCTCTATAGTAGAATGATTTATAATCCTTTGGGATTGCTGGGTCAAATGGTATTTCTAGTTCTAGATCCTTGAGGAATTGCCACACCGTCTTCCACAATGGTTTAACTAATTTACACTCACACCAACACTCTAAAAGTGTTCCTATTTCTCCACATCTTCTCCAGCATCTGTTGTTTCCTGACGTTTTAATGATCACCATTCTAACTGGCATGAGATGGTATCTTGTGATTTTCATTTTCATTTCTCTAATGACCAGTGATGCTGAGCATTTTTTTTTCATATGTTTGTTGGCTGCATAATGTCTTCTTTTGAGAAGTGTCTGTTCATATCCTTTGTGCACTTTTTGATGGGGTTGTTTTTACCTTGTAAATTTAAATTCCTTGTAGATTCTGGAGATTAGCCCTTTGTCGGATGGATAGATTGCAAAAATTTTCTCCCATTCTGTAGGTTGCCTGTTTACTCGAGTGATAGTTTCTTTTGCTGTGCAGAAGTTCTTTAGTTGAATTAGATTCCATTTGTCAATTTTGGCTTTTGTTGCAATTGCTTTTGGTGTTTTAGTCATGAAGTCTTTGCTCATGCCTGTGTCCTGAATGGTATTGCATAGGTTTTCTTCTAGAGTTTTTATGGTTTTAGGTCTTACATTAAAATCTTTAATCCATCTTGAATTACTTTTTGTATAAGATGCAAGGAAGGGGCCCAGTTTCAGTTGTCTGCATACGGCTAGCCAGTTTTCTCAACACCATTTCTTAAATAGGGAATCATTTCCCCATTGCTTGCTTTTGTCAGGTTTGTCAAAGGTCAGCTGGTTGTAGATTTATGGTGTTATTTCTGGGGCCTCTGTTCGGTTTCATTGGTCTACAGATCTGTTTTGGTACCAGTACCATGCTGTTTTAATCACTGTAGCCTTGTGGTATAGTTTGAAGTCAGGCAGTGTGATGCCTCCAACTTTGTTCTTTTTGCTTAGGATTGTCTTGGCTATACAGGCTCTTTTTTGGTTCCACACGAAATTTAAAGTAGTTTTTTCTAATTCTGTGAAGAAACTCTGTGGTTACCTCATGGAAATAGCATTGAATCTGTAAACTACTATGAGCAGTATGGCCATTTTCACGATATTGATTCTTCCTATTCATGAGTATAGAATGTTTTTCCATTTGTTTGTGTCCTTTCTTATTTCCTTGGTTTGTAGTGCTCCTTAAAGAGGTCCTTCACATCCCTTGTAAGTTGTATTCCTAGGTATTTTATTCCCTTTGTAGCAATTGTGAATGGGAGTTCACTCATGATTTGGCTCTCTGTTTGTCTATTATTGGTGTGTAGGAATGCTTGTGATTTTTGTACATTGATGTTGTATCCTGAGACTTTGCTGAAGTTGCTTGTCAGCTTAAGGAGATTTGGGGCTGAGATGATGGGGTTTTCTAAATATACAATCATGTCATCTGCAAACAGAGATAATTTGACTTTCTCTTTTACTATTGAATACTCTTTATTTCTTTCTGTTGCCTGATTGTCCTGGCCAGAATTCCAAGTACTGTGTTGAATAGGAGTGGTGAGAGAGGCATCCCTGTCTTGTGCCAGTTTTCAAAGGGAATGCTTCCAGCTTTTGCCCATTCAGTGTGATATTGGCTGTGGATTTGTCATAAATAGCTCTTATTATTTTGAGATGCATTCCATTGATACCTAGTTTATTGAGAGTTTTTAGCATGAAGGGGTGTTGGAATTTATCAAAGGCCTTTTCTGCATCTATTGAGATAATCATGTGGTTTTTGTCATTGGTTCTGTTTATATGACGGATTGCATTTATTGATTTGCATATGTTGAGCCAACCTTGCATCCCAGGGATGAAGCCAACTTGATCGTGGTGGATTATGTGCTGCTGGATTCTGTTTGGCAGTATTTTATTGAGGGTTTTCACATTTAATTTCATCATCAAGGGATATTGGCCTGAAACTTTGTTTTTTCGTTTTGTCTTTGTCTCTGCCGGGTTTTGGTATCAGGATGATGCTAGTCTCATAACATGAGTTAGGGAGGAGTCCCTCTTTTTCTGTGGTTTGGAATAGTTTCAGAAGAAATAGTACCAGCTCCTCTTTGTACCTCTGGTAGAATTTGGCTGTTAATTCATCTGGTCCTGGGCTTTTTTTGGTTGGTAGACTATTAATTACTACCTCAAATCAGAAGTTGTTATTGGTCTATTCAGGAATTCGACTTCTTCCTGGTTTAGTCTTGGGACAGTGTTTGTGTCCAGGAATTTATCCATTTCTTCTAGATTTTCTAGTTTACTTGTGTAGAGGTGTTTATAGTATTCTCTAATGGTAGTTTGTATTTCTGTGGGATCAGTGGTGATCTCCCCTTTATCTTTTTTTATTGTGTCCATTTGATTATTCTTCTTTATTAGTCTGGCTGGCAGTCTATCTATTTTGTGAATTTTTTCAAAAAACTAGCTCCTGGATTCATTGATTTTTTGAATGGTTTTTGTGTCTCTATGTCCTTCAGTTCTGCTCTGATCTCAGTTATTTTGTTTTCTGTTAGCTTTTGAATTTGTTTGTTCGTTCTTCTCTAATTCTTTTAATTGTGATGTTAGGGTGTTGATTTTAGATTTTTTCCACTTTCTCCTTTGGGCATTTAGTGCTATACATTTCCCTCTAAAGACTGCTTTAGTTGTGTTCCAGAGATTCTGGTATGTCATGTCTTTTTTCTCATTGGTTTCAAAGAACGTATTTATTTCTGCCCTAATTTCGTTATTTACCTAGTAGTCTTTCAGGAGCAAGTTGTTCAGTTTCCATGTATTTGTTCAGTTTTGAGTGAGTTTCTAAATCTGGAGTTCTAATTTGATTGCACTGTGGTGTGAGAGACTGTTCGTTATGATTTCCATTCTTTTGCAATTGCTGAGGAGTGTTTTTACTTTCAATTACTTGGTCAATTTTAGAATAAGTGCTGAGAAGAATGTATATTCTGTTGATTTGAGGCGGAGAGTTCTGCAGATCTTTATTCGGCCCGTTTGGTCCAGAGCCGATTTCAAGTCCTGAATATCCTTGTTAATTTTCTGTCTCATTGATCTGTCTAATATTGAGACTGGGATGTTAAATTCTCCCACTGTTATTGTGTGAGAGTCTAAGTCTTTTCGTAGGTGTCTAAGAACTTGCTTTATGAATCTGGGTGCTCCTGTATTGGGTGTATATATATTTAGGATAATTAGCTCTTCTTGTTACACTGATCCCTTTACCGTTATGTAATGCCCTTCTTTGTCTGTTTTCATCATTGTTGCTTTGACGTCTGTTTTATCACAGACTAAGATTGCAACGCCTGCTTTTTTTCTTTCCATTTGCTTGGTAAATCTTCCTCCATGCCTTTATTTTGAGCCCATGTGTGTCTTTGCATGTGAGATGGGTCTCCTGAATACAGCACACTGATGGGTCTTGACTCTTTATCCAATTTGCCAGTCTGTTATTGGGGCATTTAGCCTGTTTACATTTAAGGTTAATATTGTTATGTGTGAATTTGATCCTGTCATTATGATGCTAGCTGGTTATTTTGCGCATTAGTTGGTGCAGTTTCTTCATAGTGTCGATAGTCTGTGTATTTTCATTTGTTTTTAAATGGTTGGCACTGGTTTTTCCTTTCCATATTTACTTCTTCCTTCAGGAGCTCTTGTAAGGCAGGTCTGGTGGTGACAAAATCTCTCAGCATTTTCTTGTTTGTAAAGGACTTTATTTCTCCTTCACTTATGAAGCTTAGTTTGGCTCGATATGAAATTCTGGGTTGAAAATTCTTTTCTTTAAGAATGTTGAATATTGACCCACACTCTTTTCTCGCTTATAGGGTTTCTGCAGAGAGATCTGCTGTTAGTCTGATGGACTTCCCTTTGTGGGTAACCTGACCTTTCTCTCTGGCTGCCCTTAACATTTTTTTCTTCATTTCAACCTTGGTGAATCTGACAAACATATGTCTTAGGGTTGTTCTTCTCGAGGATTATCTTTGTGGTGTTCTCTATATTTCCTGAATTTGAATGTTGGCCTGTCTTGCTATATTGGGGAAGTTCTCCTGGATAATATCCTGAAGTGTGTTTTCCAACTTGGTTCCATTCTCCCCATCACTTTCAGGTACACCAATCAAATGTAGGTTTGGTTTTTTCACATAATCCCATATTTCTTGGAGACTTTGTTTGTTCCTTTTCATTCTTTTTTCCTAATCTTGCCTTCATGCTTTATTTCATTAAGTTGATCTTCAATCTCTGATATCCTTTCTTCTGCTTGATCAATTTGGCTATTGATACTTGTGTATGCTTCACAGAGTTCTCGTGCTGTGTTTTTCTGCTCCATCAGGTTATTTATCTTCTCTAAACTGGTTATTCTAGCTAGCAATTCCTCTAAACATTTATCAAGGTTTTTAACTTCCTTGCCATGGATTAGAAGATGATCCTTTAACTCGGAGGAGTTTGTTATTACCCACTTTCTGAAGCCTACTTCTGTCAATTCATCAAACTCATTCTCTGTGCAGTTTTGTTCCTTTGCTGGTGAGGAGTTGTGATCCTTTGGAGGAGAAAAGAGGCATTCTGGTTTTTGAAATCTTTAACCTCTTTGCACTGGTTTTTGCTCATCTTTGTGGATTTATCTATCTTTAGTCTTTGCTGTTAGTGACCTTCTGATGGAGTTGTTGTGTGGTTGTCCTTTTTGTTGATGTTGATGCTATTCCTTTCTGTTTGTTAGTTTTCCTTCTAACCGTCAGGCCCCTCTTCTACAGGTCTGCTGGAGTTTGCTGGGGGTCCACTTAGCAGAGCTCGAGCACTATGCTGGGAGATCTGCTGCTCTCTTCAGAGCCAGCAGGCAGGAATGTTTAAGTCTGCTGAAGCTGCGCCCACAACTGCCCCTTCCCCTGGTGCTCTGTCCCAGGGAGATGGGACTATTATCTATATGCGCCTGACTGGGGCTGCTACCTTTCTTTCAGATATGCCCTGCCCAGAGAGGAGGAATCTAGGGAGGCAGTATGGCTACAGCAGCTTCATGATGCTGTGGTGGGCTCCACCCAGTCTGAACTTCCTGGAGGCGTTGTTTACACTGTGAGGGGAAAACCACTTACTCAAGCCTCAATAATGGCAGATGCCCCTCCCTCCACCAAGCTCCAGTGTCCCAGGTCGACTTCTGACTGCTGTGCTGGCAGCAAGAATTTCAAGCCAGTGGATTTTAGCTTGTTGCACTCTGTCGGGGGTGGGCTCCACTGAGCAAGACTACTTGACTCCCTGGCTTCAGCCTCCTTTCCAGGGGAGTGAACGGTTCTGTCTTGCTGGCATTCCAGGTGCCACTGGGATAGGGGAAAAAAAAATCCTGCAGCTAGCTCAGTGTCTGCCCAAACGGCTCCCCAGTTTTGTGCTTGAAACACAGGGCCCTTGTGGTGTAGGTACCTGAGGGAATCTCCTGGTCTGGGGGTTGTGAAGACTGTGGGAAAAGTGTAGTATCTGGGCCAGATAGCACTGTCCCTCACAGCAAGGTCCCTCATGGCTTCCTTGGTTAGGGGAGTGAGTTCCCTGACCCCTTGTGCATCTCAGGTGAGGCGAAGCCCCACCCTCCTTCTGCTAGCCCTCTTTGGGCTACACCCACTGTCTAACCAGTTCCAATGAGATGAACTGAATATCTCAGTTGGAAATGCAGAAATCACCCGCCTTCTGCGTTAGTCTTGCTGGGAGCTGTAGACAGGAGCTCTTCCTCCAAGCTGAACATCTTTAGGGCACAGAAAGAGGGTCATGTAGTTTGAATCCATAGAGTAAGGGGAGAGAAGTAAGAGAGAGATTGGAAAAGACCAGCAGGAACCAGATCTTAAAGACCATTGTGAAGATTCTGGATTTTAAGTGTTACAGAAGTATTGGAGGGCTTGTATAATACAGAATATGATCTAATTTATGATTTTAAAAGTTGTTCTGGTTGTTGAGGGGAAATTGATTTTGGGAGTGAGGGAAAAAAGTAGAGTGTGAGAAATCAGGAAACTATTGGTTTATTGAAATTACAAACAACCATGAGTTATTGGGGTTGGGGGATCTCACTGGAAGGGTAAAGAAATGATTGGATTGGGGATCTTTTGGAGGTGGATATGGCAGGATTTGTTATTTTTAGTGCATGGATTTATATACTCTGACCTCACCATGCATGCCACCCTCAGTGGTATGAGATACGTGTTACCACCTTGCAATGTGCTATCATAAGGAATGCAGTGTTGAAAGAAAGAGAAAAGCCTGCCCTGCCCCTCATTCACCCCTGCATCAGGCAGTGTAGTAATAGGGTCCCAGGTGGTAATGGCCCTAGAATTTAAGATGTAACCAGCAGCAGAGAGGGTTGGGAAAGAGCTACCAAAGTGCAGAAACAGGCTGGGCACGGTGGCTCATGCCTGTAATTCCACAGTTTGGGAGGCTGAGGTCGGCAGATTCCTTGAGGTCAGGAGTTTGAGACAAGCCTAGACAAAATGGTAAAACCCCGTCTCTACTAAAAATACAAAAATTAGACAGTTGTGATGGTGCCTGACTGTAATCTCAGCTACTTGGGAGGCTGAGGCAGGATAATCTTTTGAATCCAGGAGGTAGAGGTTGCTGTGAGCCAAGATTACACCACTGCACTCCAGCCTGGGCGACAGAGCAAGACTCTGTCTCAAAAAAATCAAAACGAAATAACAACAACAACAAAGCAACGGACAAAAACAATTGCCAAGGACATCCCTCCAGGAAAGACGTGAGACAAACCATCTCTTTATCAGGTATTGTGAGGAAGGTGATGCTTTAGGGGTTAGATGGACGGGGGAATGAGATGGAAGAAGACCTGTGCATTGCACACTTTTCACTGAATTATCATCATTTATTTGTCAAGTCTTTCACTAAAATCTAATCACAGAAGGGTGGAGCTAAGTCGTATTTACTTTTATATCTTAGTGCGTGGTTCAGCCTCTGGCACCCAGTGCCCAGTAAATGCTTCTTGAATGAATGGTGGAATTCTTTATTGAAAAGGCATTGGTTTGAAGACTTAGGCTTTTTTCCTGACTTTTTAAGCAAGTGTGGCAGGAACAGAAATTAGCATAAGGAATCCTGCCTTTTTTTCTACTTTTATGCTTTGGTAATCATGTTGCCGTTCCATATTTATCACTCTGAAATAGCTGAACCTTCTCTAACAGAGGCCTTTTTTTACCCCTGGCTTTGCATGACGCAATTTGTATCAGCCAGCGGGAAGGCATATATGTTAGTACAAAATGTGAATATGCCTATTAACATTCTCCCAAAGGATGTGGACAGCCCTAGGAATCAGTTTAGAAGTTCAGCCTGGCCCCTGGTCAGCACATTCTACGAGCTCATGGAAAAGGGCAAGCACAGACTATTTACAGCCACAGAGAAATGGCCTCATAAAAATGCATAAGGGTATGTGCACAGTGATGACTTGGATGAAAAAAGCAGTGTTTACATACTGTTACACTAAAAATATTCACACCTCATCAAATTGTCAGTCGTGTTTGCTGGCAACAATGGGAATTTTCCCCCTGTAAGACGGTAATAGCTCTCAGTGGAGCACTGCGCATTATGTCTCATTAATCCTTCCCAGATCCCAGCGAGGTGGGTGGTGAGGGTTCGTATTCCTGTTGTTTCAGAAAAGAATAGCATGAGATTCATTTCCCTGCTCTCTGCTCACACTGCTTCATAGAATGATGGAGGATATTTGCCATCTCATTTTTGAAGCCTGATTCACTGTGGCCCTTGGGGCTTGGTCCTTCCTAATGACATCTGGTCTACTGCCCTTTGTGCTGATGAGAACACGAAGCCCCAGAGGAGGGGAGTCAGTTCATAAAGCCCTCTCAGCTACCCTGGAAAATCGAAGCCCAGCTCTCTAATTTCCTACCTAGAGAAAGGGTAGGAAGAGTAAGAGCACAAACCTGTCTAAACACCTATTAGCTGTCAAGAATTTTATAATTAATAGTATTTTGGATTCACTATGATAATCTTGTAAGATTGGTTTTCTTCTTATTAATTATTATAAGTTTCTAAATAAAAATTATAAAGATCAAGCATCGGTTTTCCAGGATTCAAACTGGAGTTTATTTGACACCAAAGCTGATACGGATGAGATGTCACACACCCCATGCTGTACACACCAGAGAGACCGACACATAGCAGAGGCTCAAAGCTGTTTCTTTCTTGATTCGGTCTGGCAGGGTAAAGACAGCTTTGGAGACAGACAGACCTGGATTCAAATGCAAATTTCTTCCTTACTAGATGGGCATCCTTGGGTAAGTCAGGAATAATGCCTGAGCCACAGTTTTCTTATCTATAAAAGAAATAAAATATGCCATGGCAGGATGGGTGTGAAAATGAAACGAAAGAGTACAGAGAAAGTGACTATCATGCATAAGGACTGCTCCATACCTGCTGGTTCCCTCTGCTCCTCCCCACAATGGCAGTCTTGTGTGTTTTTAAATAATCTTCTTAGAAAACCAAAACAAACCCACACATTTCTGTTTGCTTGTCTTTTTTTTCCTTCCCCACCTGGAGCTGACTTATTTATAGTGTCCAAGATGGTAACATCCTTCCTATTGATTTTCACTAATTATCAGCAACTTGCAGGGGTCACCTTCTCAAGCCTCATCTCAGGAGGTCATTAAGTGAGGTTATTTAAGCTTCTTGGCAGTAGAAACTATGCCCTCAATACATTGACCACTGACCATATACTGAGCATCTAAATGTTGCATGAGACACTGAAAGCTAAAGCTTGGTGAGCTCAAGGGTGCCAAGAAGGGCTGCTTCAATACCTATGAAACCTTGGTAATTTACTTAATCTCTCATATAGTCTTCTCATTTATATAATGGGCATATATATAAACAGGTTTGAGAAGGTTAAAAGAAATAATATATAAATAGTGTTTACTCAGTTCCAGCTACATAACAATGGTTTGGTAATTATTAGTTATTAATAGCATTAGCAAAATACTTAGTAAGGGGAAATTCACAAGTTAATTATTTTCAATGTAAGGAGGTATATAATTATTCGCTATCCAATGTGCCTTTAAATTTTTATATTAAATATCAAAAAACATGTTAATTATAATTATGTAGTAATATTAAATAATATTAATTACAAAAATGCATACACTTTTTAAATTATACTTTAAGTTCTAGGGTACATGTATACAACATGCAGGTTTGTTAAATATGTATACATGTGCCATATTGGTGTGCTGTACCCATTAACTCGTCATTTACGTTAGGTATATCTCTTAATGCTATCCCTGCCACCCCCTCAACCCTTCCAAGATGTTCCCCTTCCTGTGTCCAAGTGCTCTCATTTTTCAATTCCCACCTATGAGTGAGAACATGTGGTGTTTGGAAAAATGCATGCATTATATAACATAACAGCAAAATAAACCATCCACTCACCATACTGTGAAGACCACCATATGAAAGCACTCATCTTCTTCCAGAGGTAACCACAACCCTTAATTTTGTGTTGAGCCTTTCCTTGCCTTTCTTTATAGCTATACCATTTATGTTTGCATTTATTAACAATAAATTTTTGGGGGGTTTCTCATGCTTTTGACATTTATATTAATGTAATCACATTGCTATTGATCTTCTGCTATTTGCTTTGTCTGCTCAGTGTTATATTCTGAAATGTATCCTTGTTGTTCACATAGGTGTAATGAATTCTTTCAGTGCTATGCAAAAGAACGGATATGGAGGAATTCACTTATCCATTTCATTCTTTTTTTTTTTTTCTTTTTTATTGTACTTTAAGTTCTAGGGTACATATGCACAACGTGCAGGTTTGTTACATATGTATACTTGTGCCATGTTGGTGTGCTGCACCCATCAACTCGTCAGCACCCATCAACTCATCATTTACATCAGGTAAAACTCCCAATGCCATCCCTCTCCCCTCCCCGCTCCACATAATAGGCCTCGGTGTGTGATGTTCCCCTTCCAGAGTCCAAGTAATCTCATTGTTCAATTCCCACCTATGAGTGAGAACATGCGGTGTTTGGTTTTCTGTTCTTGCGATAGTTTGCTGAGAATGATGGTTTCCAGCTGCATCCATGTCCCTACAAAGGACACGAACTCATCCTTTTTAATGGCTGCATAGTATTCCATGGTGTATATGTGCCACATTTTCTTAATCCAGTCTGTCACTGATGGACATTTGGGTTGATTCCAAGTCTTTGCTATTGTGAATAGTGCCGCAATAAACATATGTGTGCATGTGTCTTTGTAGCAGCATGATTTATAATCCTTTTGGTATATACCCAGTAATGGGATGGCTGGGTCATATGGTATTTCTAGTTCTAGATCCTTGAGGAATCGCCATACTGTTTTCCACAATGGTTGAACCAGTTTACAATCCCACCAACAGTGTAAAAGTGTTCCTATTTCTCCATATCCTCTCCAGCACCTGTTGTTTCCTGACTTTTTAATGATTGCCATTCTAACCAGTGTGAGATGGTATCTCATTGTGGTTTTGATTTGCATTTCTCTGATGGCCAGTGATGATGAGCATTATTTCATGTGTCTGTTGGCTGTATGCATGTCTTCTTTTGAGAAATGTCTGTTCATATCCATTGCCCACTTTTTGATGGGGTTATTTGTTTTTTTCTTGTAAATTTGTTTGCATTCTTTGTAGGTTCTAGATATTAGCCATTTGTCAGATGAGTAGATTGCAAAAATTTTCTCCCATTCTGTAGGTGCCTGTTCACTCTGATGGTAGTTTCTTTTGCTGTGCAGAAGCTCTTTTGTTTAATTAGTTCCCATTTGCCAATTTTGACTTTTGTTGCCGTTGCTTTTGGTGTTTTAGACATGAAGTCCTTGCCCATGCCTATGTCCTGAATGGTATTACCTAGGTTTTCTTCTAGGGTTTTTATGGTGTTAGGTCTAACATTTAAGTCTCTAATCCATCTTGAATTAATTTTCGTATAAGGAGTAAGGAAAGGATCCAGTTTCAGCTTTCTACTTATGGCTAGCCAATTTTCCCAGCACCATTTATTAAATAGGGAATCCTTTCCCCATTTCTTGTTTTTGTCAGGTTTGTCAAAGACCAGATGGCTGTAGATGTGTGGTATTATTTCTTTGGGCTCTGCTCTGTTCCATTGGCCTATATCTCTGTTTTGGTACCAGTACCATGCTGTTTTGGTTACTGTAGCCTTGTAGTATAGTTTGAAGTCAGGTAGCGTGATGCCTCCAGCTTTGTTCTTTTGACTTAGGATTATCTTGGCAATGTGGGCTCTTTTTTGGTTCCATATGAACTTTAAAGTAGTTTTTTCCAATTCTGTGAAGAAAGTCATTGGTAGCTTAATGGAGATGGCATTGAATCTATAAATTACCTTGGGCAGTATGGCCATTTTCACGATATTGATTCTTCCTATCCATGAGCATGGTATGTTCTTCCATTTGTTTGTGTCCTCTTTTATTTCACTGAGCAGTGGTTTGTAGTTCTCCTTGAAGAGGTCCTTTACATCCCTTGTAAGTTGGATTCCTAGGTATTTTATTCTCTTTGAAGCAACTGTGAATGGAAGTTCATTCATGATTTGGCTCTCTGTCTGTTACTGGTGTATAAGAATACTTGTGATTTTTGAACATTAATTTTGTATCCTGAGACTTTGCTGAAGTTGCTTATCAGCTTGAGATTTTGGGCTGAGACGATGGGGTTTTCTAAATATACAATCATGTCATCTGCAAAGAGAGACAATTTGACTTCTTCTTTTCCTAACTGAATACGCTTGATTTCTTTCTCTTGCCTGATTGCCCTAGCCAGAACTTCCAACACTATGTTGAATAGGAGTGGTGAGAGAGGGCATCCCTGTCTTGTGCCAGGTTTCAAAGGGAATGCTTCCAGTTTTTGCTCATTCATTATGATATTGGTTGTGGGTTTGTCATAAATAGCTCTTATTATTTTGAGATACGTTCCATCAATACCGAATTTATTGAGAGTTTTTTAGCATGAAGGGCTGTTGAATTTTGTCAAAGGCCTTTTCTGCATCTATTGAGATAATCATGTGGTTTTTGTCTTTGGTTCTGTTTATATGCTGGATTACGTTTATTGATTTGCGTATGTTGAATGAGCCTTGCATCCCAGGGATGAAGCCCACTTGATCATGGTGGATAAGCTTTTTGATGTGCTGCTGGATTCGGTTTGCCAGTATTTTATTGAGGATTTTTACATCGATGTTCATATCACGGATATTGATCTAAAATTCTCTTTTCTTGTTGTATCTCTGCCAGGCTTTGGTATCAGGATGACGTTGGCCTCATAAAATGAGTTAGGGAGGATTCCCTCTTTTTCTATTGATTGGAATAGTTTCAGAAGGAATGGTACCAGCTCCTCGTACCTCTGGTAGAATTCGGCTGTGAATCCGTCTGGTCCTGGACTTTTTTTGGTTGGTAGGCTATTATTGCCTCAATTTCAGAGCCTGCTATTGGTCTATTCAGGGATTCAACTTCTTCCTGGTATAGTCTTGGGAGGTGTAAGCGTCCAGGAAATTATCCATTTCTTCTAGGTTTTCTAGTTTATTTGCATAGAGGTGTTTATACTATTCTGTGATGGTAGTTTGTATTTCTGTGGGGTTGGTGGTGATATCCCCTTTATCATTTTTTATTGCATCTATTTGATTCTTCTCTCTTTTCTTCTTTATTAGTCTTGCTAGTGGTCTATCAATTTTGTTGATCTTTTCAAAAAACCAACTCCTGGATTCATTGATTTTTTGGAGGGTTTTTGTGTCTCTATCTTGTACAGTTCTGCTCTGATCTTAGTTATTTCTTGCCTTCTGCTAGCTTTTGAATGTGTTTGCTCTTGCTTCTCTAATTCTTTTAATTGTGATGTTAGAGTGTCAATTTTAGATCTCTCCAGCTTTCTCTTGTGGGCATTTAGTGCTATAAATTTCCCTCTACACACTGCTTTAAATGTGTCCCAGAGATTCTGGTATGTTGTGTCTTTGTTCTCATTGGTTTCAAAGAACATCTTTATTTCTGTCTTCATTTCGTTATGTACCCAGTAGTCATTCAGGAGCAGGTTGTTCGGTTTCCATGTAGTTGAGCAGTTTTGATTGATTTTCTTAGTCCTGAGTTCTAGTTTGATTGCACTGTGGTCTGAGAGACAGTTTGTTATAATTTCTGTTCTTGTACATTTGCTGAGGAGTGCTTTACTTCCAACTATGTGGTCAATTTTGGAATAAGTGCAATGTGGTGCTGAGAAGAAGGTATATTCTGTTGATTTGGGGTGGAGAGTTCTGTAGATGTCTATTAGGTCTGCTTGGTGCAGAGTTGAGTTCAATTCCTGGATATCCTTGTTAACTTTCTGTCTCGTTGATCTGTCTAATGTTGACAGTGGGGTGTTGAAGTCTCCCATTATTATTGTATGGGAGTCTAAGTCTCTTTGTAAGTCTCTAAGGACTTGCTTTATGAATCTGAGTGCTCCTGTATTGGGCACATATATATTTAGGATAGTTAGCTCTTCCTGTTGAATTGATCCCTTTACCATAATGTGATGGCCTTCTTTGTCTCTTTTGATCTTTGATGGTTTGAAGTCTGTTTGATTATCAGAGACTAGTATTGCAACCCCTGCTTTTTTTTGTTCTCCATTTGCTTGGTAGATCTTCCTCCATCCCTTTATTTTGAGCCTATGTGTGTCTCTGCATGTGAGATGGGTCTCCTGAATACAGCAAACTGATGGGTCTTGACTCTTTATCCAATTTGCCAGTCTGTGTCTTTTAATTGGACCATTTAGTCCATTTACATTTAAGGTTAATATTGTTATGTGTGAACTTGATCCTGTCATTGTGATATTAGCTGGATATTTTGCTTGTTAGTTGATGCAGTTTCTTCCTAGCCTCAATGGTCTTTACATTTTGGCATGTTTTTGCAGTGGCTGGTACTGGTCGTTCCTTTCCATGTTTAGTGCTTCCTTCAGGATCTCTTGTAGGGCAGGCCTGGTGATGACAAAATCTCTAAGCATTTGCTTATCTGTAAAGGATTTTATTTCTCCTTTACTGATGAAACTTAGTGTGGCTGGATATGAAATTCTGGGTTTAAAATTCTTTTCTTTAAGAATGTTGAATATTGGCCCCCACTCTCTTCTGGTTTTTAGAGTTTCTGCCAAGGATCTGCTGTTAGTCTGATGGGTTTCCCGTTGTGGGTAACCCAACTTTTCTCTCTGGCTGCCCTTAACATTTTTTCCTTCATTTCAACTTTGGTGAATCTGACAATTATGTGTCTTGGAGTTGCTCTTCTCGAGGAGTATTTGTGGCGTTCTCTGTATTTCCTGAATTTGAATGTTGGCCTGCCTTACTAGATTGGGGAAGTTCTCCTGGATGATCTCCTGAAGTGTGTTTTCCAAGTTGGTTCCATTTTCTCCGTCACTTTCAGGCATACCAATCAGACGTAAATTTGGTCTTTTCACATCATCCCATATTTCTTGGAGGCTTTGTTCATTTCTTTTTCCTTTTTTTTCTCTAGACTTCTCTTCTCGCTACATTTCATTCATTTGATCTTCAATCATTGATACTCTTTCTTCCAGTTGATCGAGTCAGTTACTGAAGCTTTTGCATTTGTCACGTATTTCTCATGTCATGGTTTTTATCTCTGTCAGTTAATTTATGGCCTTCACTGCATTGATTATTCTAGTTATCTATTCTTCCATTCTTTTTTTCAAGGTTTTTAGTTTCTTTGCACTGGGTACGTAGTTCCTCCTTTAGCTCTGAGAAGTTTGATCAACTGAAGCCTTCTCCTCTCAACTCGTCAAAGTCATTCTTGGTCCAGCTTTGTTCAGGTGCTGGCGATAAGCTGCGTTCCTTTGGAGGGGGAGATGCACTCTGATTTTTTGAATTTCCAGCTTTTCTGCCCTGCTTTTTCCCCATCTTTGTGGTTTTATCTGCCTTTGGTCTTTGATGATGGTGACATACTGATGGGGTTTTGGTGTGGGTGTCCTTTCTGTTTGTTAGTTTTCCTTCTAACAGTCAGGACCCTCAGCTGTAGGTCTCTTGGAGATTGCTCGAGGTCCACTCCAGACCCTATTTGCCTGGGTATCAGCAGCAGAGGCTGCAGAAGACAGAATATTGCTGAACAGCGGGTGCTGCTGTCTGATTCTTGCTCTGAAAGCTTCGTCTCAGAGGTGTTCCCTGCTGTGTGAGGTGTGAGGTGTCAGTCTGCACCTACTGCGGGATGTCTCCCAGTTAGGCTACTCAGGGGTCAGGGACCCACTTGAGCAGGCAGTCTGTCCCTTCTCAGATCTCAGCCTCCGTGCTGGGTGATCCACTCCTCTCTTCAAAGCTGTCAGACAGCTGTCAGACTCCACCCAGAGGTGGAGTCTACAGACAGGCAGGCCTCCTTGAGCTGTGGTGGGCTCCACCCAGTTCGAACTTCCCAGAGGCATTGTTTACCTACTTAAGCTTTAGCAATGGCGGGCGCCCCTCCCCCAGCCTCGCTGCTGCCTTGCAGTTAGATCTCAGACTGCTGTGCTAGCAATGAGGGAGGCTGCTGCGTGGGTGTAGGACCCTCTGGGCCAGGTGTGGGATACAATCTCCTCATGTGCTGTTTGCTAAGACCCTTGGTAAAGCGCAGTATTAGGGTGGGAGTTACCCGATTTTCCAGGTGTTGTGTGTCTCAGTTTCCCTTGGTGAGGAAAAGGGATTCCCTTCCCCTTTGCACTTCCCAGGTGAGATGATGCCTGGCCCTGCTTCAGCTCTTGCTGGTCGGGCTGCACCAGCTGACCAGCACTGTTTGTCTGGCACTCCCCAGTGAGATGAACCCGGTACCTCAGTTGAAAATGCAGAAATCACCCGTCTTCTGTGTCACTTGCTCTGGGAGCTGGAGGCTGGAGCTTTTCCTATTCTGCCATCTTGCTCCTGACCCCCCATTTCACTCTTAATAGGCATTTTAGTTGCTTCCTTTACATTTGTTTTCTTGTTACTACAAGTGCTTGTAGTAACATAATTATATAAATTCATGGTATACATGGGCGAAATTATCTTCAGCATAGACAGCAGAGAATGAAACTGATGGGTTGCAGGATTTGAACATTTCCAACCTTACTAGATAATGCCATAGCCTTGTTACACCGCCATGCCCATTTACAATCCCACCTGCTGTCTATCATGCAGGATGTCTGCCTCACATCCTTGTCAACACTTGTTATTCTTAGTCTTTAATATTTGCCAGTCTATTGGATAAAAAATTGTCCCCCTTTGTGGTTTTAGTTTGCATTAGTTTGATCACTAGCAAGATGAAGAATATTTTAAAACTGGTCATTACAGTTTCTAATTTTGTGAGATGCTTACTCAAGACTTTTCCCATTTTATTTTATTAAATTGTTTGTCTTTATCAATTAATATAAATTGTATATACATGTATATACAGTCTGGATACTAATTTCATCATGATATATTCCCAAACATCTTCTCTTGCTTGGTGACTCATCACTTCAGTTTCTGTACTATGCCTTTGGATGCATAGACATTCTTGACATTGACAAAGTACATCATTCATTTCCTCAAGATTTGTACTTTCTATTTCTTGTTTATAAACCCTTCCTTCCCTGGATGTCATCAAGATATTCTGGTATTCTCCTGTATTATATTTTAGAAGCTTTATATTTTTATTTTTGTAATTAAATATTTAAACTGGCTGAAATTGATATTATGTGTGGTGTGAGATGGGGTTAATTTTTATTTTTGTCCATGTAAGTAACCAATTGCTCTAAGATTATTTGCTGAATGGTCATCTTTTGCCACTTATCTGCAATGCTGGCTGTCATAAATCAGGTTACCAAATATGTGTGGGCCTGTTTTTGTCCACCTTTTTCGTCTTCTGTACGTATTTGTCTTTCTGTACACCAACACCAGCCTGCTTTAATTACCCTCACCTGATAATACCTGGTATTGTGAAAGTTAAAACCCCAAATTGTTCTTCTTCAGGAGTGTTTTGGCTGTCCTTGAAGTGTTGCTATTTCATATAAAATGTTCATTTTGCCAAGTTCCTTAAAAATAACCTGTTAACACTTTCTTAGAATTATATTGACTTTATAGGCTTATAAATAAATTTAGAAAGAAGTGACATAAATATTGACTCTTCCTATGCATGTACATATCTCTTCTTTAAAATTTTGTCCTTCTTTAATGTTTTTCAATAAAGTTTTATATTTTCCATAAAGTTCCTTCCCATTTCTGTTAGATTTATGTGTAACAGACATAAATACTTAATTTTATAAATTTTAAAGTCTATTTTCTGTTTGTTCATATTTCATATTTTATCAATAACTTCTGATAATATATCTATTGAGTCTAATGGTTAATCTGTTGATTGTGTTTTTTTGTGTGTGGATAATCATGTCATCTATGAACAATAATATTTTTCTTTTTTTTTAGAAATGTGTAACTTCTGTTTTTATTCATGACTTTTATTCTATTTTATTTCTTTACCCCCAACAAATATTGAATGGAAGAGGTGATAGTGAGTTCTCTCCTCTTATTCCTCATCTGAAGAATTACTTGAGGCCTGATTTGGACCTCATTCCTTTAGGGGAGGTTTGTTCTACTAATTTGGGAATACTCTAAACCAGATCTTTAGATAGGAATTTTCACCCAGTTATGGAGATTTGGAACAATAAGCCTGATTGGAGACCAACTTATGATTAAGAATGTTCAGAGAGCTTTTTGTCTTCCACACAGTGTAAAAGTTTGTGACAGGGTCATCCTTTTGTAATCACTTTGATGGTGGATTCATTTTATGTTCAGTCTTAAATTAAGATCATAGCTCTTTGGGAAATCTCCTATCAGATTTCCTACTTTGGGTGAGCCTTGGGGATTGTCTCCTCGTTAACTAGGGCTCAAGACCACTGGAGCTCAGTAAACAAACCCTGGATGCGAGCTGACTTCAGTGCTATGCTCAACTTTCTGAGTTACCCTTGTGCATTTAGGTTTTGTCCTTTACATATTTTTCCTTGTTTGTTAGTCCATTGATGCATTTAATGAGAAGTTTGTGTATATTGTATTCAGCATTTTCAGTGTTAGAATGTTTTGTTCATAGTATTTCTGAAATTTCAAGTCCCTAATGTACGTTTTCAGCACAACTCCTATGTTTGTTGGTCATTCAGTGATGCACAGCAAGACATCATCCTCTTGTGAAGGAGTTCATAGCGGAGTTGGGAAACAGGCATGTAAAATGGCATTGCAATACAGGATCATATGTGTTTTCATACGGTTAGCCATATGAAGGGTGACTGGATGGGATAGGGCATTCGAGAGAGAAGGAGAGACACTTTCAGAGACTGTAAAGTAAGAGAAAGAGTCTGGGGTATTATGAAATCTTTGTGTTTCCTACATGTACCATGTATTCTAGGAGGTAAGAGATGCATATTTCACTATTAATAGACAATGTAATGAGTCTGACAGAGATTAACTGATTTGTTCATGGTGCCATGGGTAGCAAACCAAAAATCTGATCTTTTAAGCCTAAGTCCAGTGCTGTTTTCAATCCTACTACTACTGGACATTGAAAGCTGAGATACTGAGTCCCTTCTCATACATTCTTAAGCCTCCTAATTCTAAACTTTTGGCTATAGAAGATTCAACCTGGTGCTTATTCATCACTCAAAAGCTCTCATATTTGGAGAATTTACTGGTAAATTCTTCAAGTAATTTTTAAAATTTTTTTCTTGCTCTTTTTTCATTAAAAAAGCTGTTCAGAGAAGGAGAATGCTCTGGGAAGACAAGCCCTAATGCAGCTAACAGTGAGCCTCAACCAGTGCTGCTAAAAGAGGTAAGAAGGAGGAAGCTGCTGGGATTGTATCACTGGAGTTCCGAATCCTCTACAGGGTGCTGAGCTCTCCCACTTCTCTAGTTTAACAAGGTTCCACCAATATTTGCTCTTTTCTTCCTGTTCTTTTTTCCACTGGGTTCTCCTGAGAGCTGGTTTGTGTAACCTGAGTGTCTGGTATTTAGCCAAAGCTTTAAACTTTAGTGTCTACCTCTCTGGACCTGGCCAGTTGCTTTCTCTGACTTATTGAGACTTGGTGTGTTGACTTATCCTACCCAGAGATGACTATGCATGGAGGTAGCTCTAGAACTGGATACACAAGGAACCTAAAAAGAGCAATCTGGTAAAAAGGCAAAGACAGGGACTGCTTCTTCAACTGTATTTGCATAGCAGACTTACAGGTTGAATTTAGATTACGTGACCCCTTGATCCTTGCATCCTTTATTCTCACATGAGAATGAGGCTGATAGTGATACCTAATTCACTGGGCTGTTGTAAGGATGAAATGAATCAATATGTGAAAAGAATTTTCAAAACCATTTGCTATGGCACAATTGTTCAATAGATACAGGCTATACTAATATTAACACTAGTAATGTTTACCATTAGATTGTTTATTTGGGGTGGTGTTGAGCTGATCATTATAGCATTACTGAGGAGTAATAGACTTCTCCCTTTTGGCTCTTCCAGAAGCATCTGTGGTTCCAGAAACATCTGTTTTTGGTTGACAGTAGGTATAATTTAAGGTGGCAAGAAACTTCTTACTTGCCCTAAGTCTTTCCTAAGCATGTACAATTTCTAAAATGTTGTTAATATTTGAGAATCTTTCTTTTATACATTTAGAATTTCCCATTTAGTTGGCTGGCAAAGCAATAAACTAGGAATTTGGAATCAAAACATTTGAAATGGGGTCTTTGCTACTCTGTCTTCTCCCTATGTAGCCTTGGGCAAGCCTCTGTTAGGACTTACTGATGTCTAATTCTTTTCTTGTGGGTAATCCCAGTTGAATGAGGGCTTTTTGTTGTCCATTGGCTGTAAGCAGAAGTGACACATACCACTTCTGGACTGAAGCATTTGTCAATGTGAGATCTTCTACTTTTTTTTATTCTCCTGCCAAAATAGCTATTGAAGAGGTCTCGCATTAAGATTGCAGATTCAAAGTGGTGATCAGCTTGGAGTCTTAACTCACCACTTGGAGGAAAGTTATTCTGGAGAGTGCCCTGGATTCAAATCAGAAAGAACTTTGTGTTAAAAACAAAAACAAAAACAAAAAACCTTTGGATATGGAGGCTGTTTGTTAATTTAATATAACCTATCCTATTTTTGGTTAATAAAATCTCTTAACTGTTCTGAAGCTCAGCTTCCTTATCCTAAAAAATGGAACTAATAATACTTAGAAAATTGTGTAATTTTTGAAGGGTAAAACTAAACAAGGTAATAAGTGCAAAGTATCTAAGGTAACATCTGGGCATAGAGAAACTGCTCCTAGTTATTATTATTGTGTTTAATGTCCCATGAATAGCCTCAAGAATTCTTGACAGAGATAACCATGAAAGGTTCCTACTTTCAAGAATCATGAGAAATGTTGAGAAATTAAAAATATTCCCATTTTAAGTTGTATTCTTCTGACCTCTTTTCTGGGTGTCACTTATCAACCAATGGGGGGAAAGAGGGAATATGCTTGTTTAATTCCTCTACTGCTCAAATGCTAATGCAGATAGGGGGGTTCTTAGCATAAGGAAGGAATTAGCTTTTGTATTCAACCTGCTCTGTCACTCTGTCTTCCAGTGTCCTCTTTCTGTTTCTTCTCAAACTTCATCTCAGTCTCTCACTTTTGTCCATTCTCTCCTTTTGCAACTAGAAATAAACCACCCAATGAATTGCCCCACATTGGTTACTTTTCCTGAGAATCAGAGATATAAGTGCTGTACTCGCCTATGTTGCTGTCTTTTCTGAGCCAATTTTGCAGTGTTCAGTACGTTCAATAAGAATTGAACTCACGATAGCTTAATAGTGATTTGTTAAGTCTTATTTGTTGAACTTTTTAAAAGAGCTCTTAAGTGGACAGTATGATCTTTTGAAATTGTGGTCTTAAACTGCACTTACACATCTCAGGCTTGTGCAGCTCCAGCAACAAAGAATCCTGGATTCTAGGGTTGGAAAAGAATTTGTTCTCCACCATGTGAAAGAAAAAAGGAGCTAATGTTCATTAAGTACATGTTAGGCTATTTATGTGTGCTATCTTATACCACACTTATATTTAAGGTAACAAAATATGGCTTGAGAAGATTAACTAACTTGAGAAATGTCACATGCCAAAGATTTCTTTTGTAGCTTTTTTCTTCCACTGTCTCTTGTTTTAACTTTTGGTCAAACTAATAGCATTATCATTTTTATTAACAAAAGACATAGATAATTCAGGAAAATAGTGAAAAGTAATAATAAATAGCAATTTTAAGAAGCATTAAATTATCTTGTATAATAAGATGTTAGATATGTTACCTGGAGGAACATAGTGATGGTTAAAATGTGTTATCTCCATTATGCTTTCAGTCATATTCAAATTAGCCTAAGGCTTGTCTAATACTATCTTAATGAATTCACAGGGTTCATAGGATCTCAAGATGATAACCACTGATACAGTATAATCAAATCACATAATACATTCAACAACAACTGCCAGAAATATCGGTTGAATTCCTATGTATTCTATTCTGAAACAGGGAGATTGAGTAGCATCTATATGTAACTTGCATTTTACTGGGGGGAACAATTCACAAAATGAATAAATTAATATATTAAAAATAAAAATTATTATGGGGAAAATCAAGTGGGGAAGGAATATAGAGACTTCTGGAATGTGTGTGTTTACAAGTTTAAATGGGGGGAATAAACTGAGCAAGAAAGATGAAATAACTTACTGACAGTCATGAAATTCGTAAGGGGCAGATGGGAAACTGTTCCCAGTGTTCTAACTTTCAAGTTGATTGGCTTCTGCTCTATGATTTTGTTATGGAAGCCAGTCCCAGGATAAATAACAAGAATGAAATTGTTCATTGGTAAATTTTTTTTTTTTTTTTTTTTTTTTTTTTTGAGACGCAGTCTCGCTTTGTTGCCAAGGCTGGAATGCAGTGCCACGATCTCGGCTCACTGCAAGCTACGCCTCCCCGGTTCATGCCATTCTCCTGCCTCAGCCTCCGGTGTACCTGGGACTACAGGTGCCCACCACCATGCCCAGCTAACTTTTGTTTGTTTGTTTTTTTAGTAGAGATGGGGTTTCACCCTGTCAGCCAGGATGGTCTCCATCTCTTGACCTCGTGATCTGCCTGCCTCGGCCTCCCAAAGTGCTGGGATTACAGACCTGAGCCACTGTGCCCGGCGGGCACATTCTTAAAAATTCTTTTGATTTCAGAGACAGGTATCTGTCTTGAATTTGCTTAATCAAAGTAGGCAAGTTTTGTGTGGTAGGACACTAAAATGACTCATCTAATGTAGAAGGGCAGGGGTCTAGTCTAGTCTCTGGGAATGTGAAAGCTGATGAGATGGTCTTTTCATTGTTCTTCGCTGCTTCTCTCACATCAATTTTGTCCATCCCATTAGAAGATCTGACTGTTAACAATACTGTCTTTTGATCTGGAAAACAGGGGGTCCTGGTCTGCCCAGCGTCAGGGAGGGCTGAGCTTTTGGAGCCCCTGTCTCTGGGTCTGGCTATGCTAACTGGTTGGGACGCCCCTTGGGGAACTCTGAACTTTATGTGGAGTGGACCAGATGCTGTGAGTTGCTCTAGGACTTGTGCCTACAGGGCTGTCTTGGGACTCGTAGCCTGCAAGGTTTCCAGAAGGATAGCATGGTAAGCATATTGCTCCTACTGGCTGGTTCACTATTTATTTTGCAGGATTGTGTAAATTTGGGCCACATAGAAAGATGTAAACATGACAGTTTGGGGTGATCCTCTCTCAGGTCTGTGAAAATTATCAGTACAAAGATGTCACTCATGTCAAAGTCTAAGAAAATGGAACTGGGAGGCCATGAAGGAAGGGCCCTTACACAGGTCTGACAGTAACAGGAACTGCCACAAAGGACTTTCCCAACCAGAACTTTCCAGTTAAGCCTCTTTTACAAAGACCTTCACCTATCAAAACCTAGCACCACCAATGAACCAACACCACTGCCTTTGATCATCTCCTGTAAACAATGATCTTGCCTTTAAAAGCTTCTCCTTGGGCACAGTGGCTCACACTGTAATCCCAACTATTTGGGAGGCTGAGGTGGGAGGATTGCTTGAGCCTAGGAGGTTGAATCTACAGTTATCTGTGATTTTCCCACTGCATTCCAGCCTGGCTGACAGAGCAAGCCTCCATCTCTAAAAAAAGAAAAATTAAACAATTTAAAAAAGCTTCCCTTGCTTATGCTTCCTCATATGTGCCTATGGTCTGCCATAGCATACATATCCAGAAATGCAATCCCTTGTTTCTTCCTGCATGAGTTCTTTGTTTTGGAGAGTTGATATCTGTGTCACTCATTTTAGGTTGACAGGTCAAACAGAGGATGAGTTAGAGCTCTGGGGTACCTATGGTCCACTGACAACAGTAATCTTGAGCCAGATGTGTTTCCTGCATCACGTCTCCCAGTCTGTGTCTTAACAATGGTGCCACCTTCAGTTTACAGAATCCAAGTAGTAGGGATTAAAACAGTGAAACTGAAATCTGTTGGATGAGTTGGGAATCCAGATTTTATTCTGTACTAGCTGTGCGATTCTGAGCATGTTATATAGCTTTTTAAAGCTTCTTTTTTCTTATCTTCAAAATGGAGAGATGGGATTTTTAATAATTATTATATGAGATAACATTTGAAAATTACCAAGAACAGTACCTAGCATATAAGCATTCAATAGGTACTATTATTATTATTATTTGGAGAGATTAAGAGAGGTTAAAACACATCACCCAACATCTCATAGAAATCTAGGTTTCAAATCCCATTATTCTCTAGACCACGTGTTCTTTTGAATATGTCACATTACATTCTTAGGTAAAAGGGATGAGTGTCCAAGAATAAAACCAATGTGGTGATGAATTTATTTGATGATTAGAGCTTTTGACCTAGGAACACCCTGACTTTGCCTTATCCTGACACAAACATTTCTAAAATACAACTCAAGCCCAAAGTGTGTGAGAGAAGTAAAACAAGAGAACATTTACAATTTTGTTGAATGATGCTTTTTTTTTTTTTAAGGGGGAAAAACACACATAAAGTTAATTGGTACTTTGAATTGCAAAATATTGACACTTAAGTAAATTTAACTCACAAAAAGGAAATTATATCAAAGTCCAAAATGCTGAGGGGAAAGTAATCAGCCCTTATATTGTATGCAATAGTAAATTAAATTGAAATAGTTATTTCTGTAACATTCAAGCTGTGACTTTAATTATCCTCAAGTCTGAGAATTCTAAGTTAAAGTTTTTACAGTAACCGTAATTTTTGTCCCATTAAAAAGCTAACAGAATTAGCTTTATTTTAGACTTTCCCAGATTAGAAATGGCTCGAGCCTGTTGAGTTGGTTTGTAGTGACAACTGGAATTATAAATCTGCCTTTAAATGTTTAGTTATGAGTACTTGTAAAATTTTAAAGCCTCTTGCTTTTTATTAAAATTTGTCAGGTATATCAGTTAGCTAAGAAGTATTTATTGGGTACTGTATTAATCCATTCTCACACTACTATAAAGATATTACCTGAGATTGGGTAATTTATAAACAAAGGAGGTTTAATTGACTTACAGTGCCACATAACTGGGGAGGCCTCAGGAAACTTACAATCATGGCAGAAGGGGAAGTAGGCACCTTCTTCACAAGGTGGCAGGTGAGAGTGTGAGCCTATGAAGGAGGAACTGTCAAACACTTATAAAACCATCAGATCTCATGAGCACTTACTTTCATGAGAACTGCATGGGGGAAACTGCCGCCATGATCCAGTCACCTCCCACTGGGTCCCTCCCTTGACACATGGGAAATATGGGGATTACAATTCAAGATGAGATTTGTGTGGGGACACAGCCGAACCATATCAGGTACATATTATATGTCAGCCTTAGTGGCAAATGCTAAAAAGGAAGAAAGGAAGAAATACAAGCAGGGAGGAAGAATAAAAGAATACACAAATGCATTAATTACCAACCGCGTGTGTGTGTGTGTGTGTGTGTGTGTGTGTGTGTGTGTATGTGTTCATGCACATGAGCATATGTGAACATGGCCTTTTAGGAGCCCAGTGTGACAAGGAAGTGACAACTTCAATTTAAATGAGAATTGAATGTATCACTAATCAAATATGGCACTTTTGGAGAAAGTCTATCATTTCCAGTAGCAGATGTCAGTGAATGGCCTTTGATGTTTCATGCCCAGTGGTTGGGGAGGAAGTCCCTGCCAGACAGTTCCTAAACAAGTGAGAGTTGAAGTCAGAGCCCAAATACCTTCCTAGGACAATGACTAATGACTAGGTGTCTAATGTTTGCAGGCATGGCAGAGGCCCTGGGGCGGGGCTTAAAAAAAAAAAAAAAATCTTATTGACATAGAAGGACACTAAAGGGTGGCAGACAAGAAGAACATAAAAATGAGAGCAACCAACCTTTGTTGATTGTATACTGAGGTTAATGTGAAATATTGAAATAGCCAATATATTTTTCCTCACTTAAAAATTGCATTGCTATATGTCTAGCTACCCCATGAAAATAATGGATTTCAATATTTCAAGGGGAGACAAGATACCACCTTGAATACAAAGTTATTCCTGGGATTTGAGTGTGAAACTTGATTTTATTATTATAATTAAGGCCATGGGAAAATAATGGTTTTAAAGCCAGTCTTTGAATATTTTCACTTTACATACTATGATACAAGTACAGGAACTCACTGTAAATGAATTTGACTACTAACCGTAAATGGGGTAAAAAAGCATGACATGGAAGACATTCATAGCAGAACTGCACAGTCCAGTACAGTAGACAATTGTGGTATGTGGTTATGCCATATACTAAGTCCAATTTGAGATGCATCATAAGTTTCAAAGACTTAGCATAGAGTAATGTAAAATATCTTAATATTTTATGTTGATTATATTTTGAAATGATAATATTTTAGATATATTTGGTTAAATGAAATATATTTAAATTGATTTTTCCTGTTCATTTTTACTATTTTTAATTTTGAGAGGTGAAGCCAGCTAGGCTTCTGGGTCAGGTGGGGTTTGGGTAACTTTTCTGTCTAGCTAAAGGATTGTAAATGCACCAATCAGCACTCTGTGTCTAGCTAAAGGTTTGTAAATGGACCAATCAGCAGGACATGGGTGGGGTCAAATAAGGGAATAAAAGCTGGCCACCTGAACCAGCAGCAGGCAACCCATTCCAGTTCCATTCCATGCTGTGGAAGCTTTGTTCTTGTGCTCTTGGCAATAAATCTTGCTGTTGCTCATTCTTTGGGTCCGCACTACCTTTAAGAGCTGTAACACTCACTGGGAAGGTCTGCAGCTTCACTTCTGAGGTCAGTAAGACCATGAACCCACCAGAAGGAAGAAACTCCAGACACATACGAACATCAGAAGGAACAAACTCTGGACACACCATCTTTAAGAACTGTAACACTCACTGCGAGTGTCCATGGCTTCATTCTTGAAGTTAGCGTGACTAAGAACTCACCAGAAGGAACCAATTCCAGACACAATATGGCTACTAGAAAATGTTAAGTCACATATGTAGCTTGAATTTGTGGCTTGTGTTACATTTCTATCTGGACTATCTCAAAAGGGAAGGAAGGAGAGAATGGGCATATCAGAGCTCTGCCCTACCTGGGGTAATCACATCATTTCTTATTCATACCAGGATATTTGGAGAATAAAAGTGGACACTGTAGACAATGATTTTGGGACAAGTGGCATTAGCTGGGACTGTTAGACAATGAGATGTGAGGTCACCTTCCCAATGAGTAAGGTGACTATGAATGCCACAGAGAAAGGGCAGGTGAGAACTGTCATAGATGAGTTGTTTTAGGGAGATTTGTTTTTCCATGCACTAAACAAAAACTGAAATTCGTCCCACCATGCTTCCTACTCTTAGAAAACATCTAAGCTTTCTATTTCTGAGGAGGATTTCAGACTAAAATCCAGGTTCCAAGAACTTCTTGGATGGCAGAAATTATTGTGAAGCATTTGGATATATTAAACCTAAGTCCATCAGAAACATACGGATTACATTTCCCTTTAAAACACAAACACACTTAAAATTTAATGAGAAAAGTATTTGGCAAGGGACTTCCAAATACTTTTCTTTGGTTTTGCTAAATCTGCAGTGTTTTCATGCACGTGCAGACACACGATCATTTGGAGGATGCTCTTCACATGAATGATAGGCTTACTTTCCTCTGCCGGAAAGCGGGCTCAGCTTTCTTGATGTCTACTCGTGTCCCTGGCTTAAGGGCTGGATCCCAAAGACCTTAAAGAAATAAAAATGTCATCTAATCTGAAATTTGGAGAGTCTAAAGGCAGGTGGAAGAATCTGACACACTTAGGGAGTGTGGCCTTTGGTAGCATCTCTCAATAGAGCCATGGACATGGGGGCACAGCAAAATGTGGGAGTAGAGAAAATCATTATTCTCAACAGCCAAGCTCTGCCTTTTTTCAGGGTGGTGAGGAGACTGGAGAGGGCACTTGTTCCCTACTCTCTCCCTCCTCAGCCCCACTTCATGACCCTGAAATGTCCTTTCAGTATTTGTGTTTTAATTCAAGACTCACAGCATCACAGTAAGTACTTATGCCCATATCAGCAGCCTGAGCTGAAATACACAGTGTATTAGTCTGTCCTCACGCTGCTAATAAAGACATACCTGAAACTGGGTAATTTATAAAGGAAAGAGGTTTAATGAACTCACAGTTCCACATGACTGGGGAGGCATCACAATCATGGGGGCAGGCAAATGAGGAGCAGAGTCACATCTTACATGGTGGCAGGCAAGAGAGTGTGTGCAGGGGAGGCCCTTTATAAAACCAGCAGATCTCATGAAACTTATTTACTATCATGAGAACAGCATGGGAAAGACCTACCCCCCTGATTCAATTACCTCCCACTGGATCTCTCCATGATACATGGGAATTATGGGAGCTACAATTCAATATGAGATTTGGGTGGGGACACAGCCAAACCATATCATGCAGTCATTATTATTACATTTCTCCTCTTTAATTTTGAGCATGCTGATTCCCTTGATGGAAATATCCTGTCCCTCCTTTTCCCAGCTGGCTCCTCTCACTGCCCTGGTGGGTTCCGTTCAGATGCTTCTCTCCCTCAGGAAGTGTTTCCTGATTGTCTGAGAAGGCATGGATTTCTCCTTGGAAGGTCTCATAAAGCCTTTGTCAGAATGCTTTATTATAACGAACTGCCATCATTGCCTTTCTCAGCCACCTCCCCACTCCACGGGAGCCCCTTCAGGGAAGGAGGGACCTATGTCCCCATCTCCAGGGTCTGTCATGTGATAGCTGCTCATTAAACTTTCATATTTCTATAGTTCCTTTTATCATTGGAGAATCACTTTGACCCACAGGAAATGTAACCTGACGAAAACCTGAAGAGGGTGACAGGTGACTAATAAATTCCCATTTTATTCATGAGAACATTGAAAACTCTGAAATGCTGAGTGACTTTCCTAACACCAGTCCAGGACTGCAGGAGCTAAAAGTAGAGACCAATATTTACTCCAGAAGATAATAGTAGGGCTCAGTATTTACTCCAAGGATCAATTTTTTGGGTTATTTTTCCCCACTAAACTTGCCAGGTTTTTTTTAAATTAAACACAGACACATCAGGCCACAGACAGACATGTTTTGAATTTTGGATCTGATCTTAGTTTGAAAGGAAGTGTTTTGACTCTAGTGAAGGCTGATGGAAAGAGGCCTGTGAAAAATAGAAAGGCTTTTAGTAAGATGTTCTCAAAGAGGTCAGGGATCTCATGTTATAAGACAGGGGTTCAAGGTCTGTGGGTGGGATAGCTGAGATCCATGAACGCTTAGGTTGGAGGCAAAATCTTGTATTTCTCTGGGGGGAGGATATGAAAGTTTATTCTTCAAAGGGAAGCGAATCCGACTAGTTAAGATGAGAATATCTAAAACCTCCTTCCACCTCTGGGCAGAGGGAATGTTTTGCACTTTCTTGAGGATCAAGCTATTGCCTATGGTCCAATTTCCTCCTGCAAGCCCCTCCCAGGGCCAGTGGATGTCAAGGCCTCTCAGGAGGGGCCATGCAGCCTGCTGGCATCCTGTGTATCGACACTTCTGCTTTGCAGGCAAGCTAATCTGTCCCTTAAGCTGCTTGGCTGAGCTGCTTGGCTGAGCTTCTTTGCCAGATCTGATAGGAGAATTTAACCTTTCCTTTTTTTCTTTTGGCACACACTCAATGGAATCCAAATAAAGAATTAAAGAGACTTGAAAGGGACTTTCCATTACCAAACAATTCAGTTTAAATTTCCAACCTTTCCTCTACTTATTTTTTTTCCATTCTCTCCTTTCTTCCTTGTCAACATTTGGAACTCAAAGCTGGCATAAAAGCTCGTGGGGACATGTGGAAAGCCAGAGACCAGGAACGTGAGTGGAATTTTCCAAATTAAGGTGGATTATTGGCCTTCATTGCCAAGCAAAGTGGAGAGGCCTGGCTTTGAGGCAATGCCTTGGAGCAGGAGTGCTTCAACATCTGGAAGAGGTTTTTGGCTTTCATGTCTGGAGCGACACATATTCTGGCTTCATGGAACACTTTGCATTCTTTGCTACCCATTCTCTACTGTCCTAGCACCGAGTCGTTGCTCCTGCTGCTCATAGAACATAACATCAAAAAGTGTTCAGTGAACAGCTATGAGGTCAGATATTGTCCTGAAATCTTAGGGTAACAGTCATAGCTAGAATTCATGGGGACCTATCTTTACCCAGTATTATGCCAACTTAACAATACTAAGAGGTAGGTTCAACTTATTTTCTCATTTGATAAGAGGATACTCATGCACAGAGAGTAAAATACATCTCCAAGCTCTCATAGACAAGATGTAGAAGAACCAGATTGCAAATATAGGCAGTGTGGCTCAAGAACCAGCCAAGAGTAATCAGAGTGGAAAGAAAGCTTAGCACAGGAACATGGAAAGGAATTAACAAATTGTACTTACCACGATGGGGAGGTGAAGGAGTCAGAATAACAAAACCAATTCATGTTATAAATCTAAGTTTTAAAAACATTTGTTTCTTCTTGCCCTGATTATAAAACAATAGCCCATGTTTATAATAATGACTTTGGAATTACTCCCCCAAAGTTAGCTGGTATGGAAGATTTTATAAGACAGATTTTTTCAAATTTACTATGAAAAGTGAGTTCACATACTATGCCAAGATATATAGAATTGGGATGAAAATATTCAATATTCTTTATAATAATGATAGCTAACATTTATTGAGTGCTTACCAAATGTCAGCTACTGTTCTAAGCTTTTAACCTATGTTAGCTCTTGTCATTCCTCCAATAGTCCTACAAGATAATTGCTATTATTATCCTTCTTTTACAGGTGAAGTGAAGTGAGTGTGCCTGGGATCACACATAGCTGGTGCGTGGTAGAGCCAAATTTCAAATCCATGCAGCCTGGCTCCACAGCCCACACTCACAGTCACTCTCAACACTTTTCCATGCTGTGGGTTCAAGAGTCCTTTCTTTAGTGGTTGTTTTTTTTCTCCATTCCTGTTCAGTTGGTCAATGTAGCCATGTATGCCAAAGGCTGTACAAGCTCTGGAAATAGCTGAACGTGTTTTTGTGAGGACGCTGCAACAGAAATTAAAGGCAGTTTATAGTAAAGACTGAGAGAAGGTACTGAGTGATGCATGTGACACAAGGAGGCATGATTGAGAGTTATTCTTGCCCAGTGGAAATCAATTTTATCCTGCTTGTGCCCCCCAAGTAGAAAGTGTGATCTATCAACATTTGTTTCATAAGTGAATTAATGGCTAGTATAGCTGGTTGCAAGTACTGGGAATACAATATGGGAAAGACCTTGAAATAAGTAGTGGTGCTTGTTTTTCCTTCAAACATTTGGAGACCTTTCTGAGAGGGCATATTTGGAAAGTATACTTTAGAGCAGTAGTTCATAGCAGACTTAAAATTACAAACAAAAATATCAACACAAGCCACTGGGCAATCTGAAGACTGTTGGACAGTAATTAGGTAATGAGTCAGTGCCTCCTCATTGCACAGTATGGGGTCATCAAGTGTTGAGTGTTGGGATTGGCACACATCGCTGTACTTCCCTGACAATTACAGTACTAAGCAAAACCCGTTAGAACAACAAGGCATCATTTGTCTTTCAGAACTAATTCTGACTGACGTTGTTCCCCTTGAGGTTGCAGTTTTTTTCTAATTTCAGAAAGTTATGTATTCATTTATTTATTTTGCTTTAAGTTCTGGGATACATTTGCAGGACATGCAGATTTGTTACATAGGTATAGATGTGCCATGCTGGTTTGCTGCCCCTATCAACCTGTCATCTCGATTTTAAGCCCCACATGCATTAGGTATTTGTCCTAATGCTTTCCCTCCTCTTTCCCCCATCCCCCAAAAGGCCCTGGTGCATGATGTTCCCCTCTTTGTGTCCATGTGTTCTCATTGTTCAACTCCCACTTATGAGTGAGAACATGCGGTGTTTGGTTTTCTGTTCCTGTGGTAGTTTGCTGAGAATGATGGCTTCCAACTTCATCCATATTCTTGCATCTTACATCATTATGACAGAAACAAGTAAGCGCTGTTGTGGCCAGAAGACATGTTGGGAACAGACCAACAGAGCTGGCTGTAGATGTGAGTCCCAACTCTTCTGAATTTCAAGTGTGTGACATCAGTCAAGTCACTAAACTTCTTTAGGCTCTTCTGTTTTATTTTACTGGCATAGGGTAGGTACTCAATGACTTATTTATTGAAGGAATTCATGGGCTAATAAAAACTAGTCCTCACTTATTTCAAGGTTAATATAATGAAAAAATGCTTGAGTATGTATGGAAAAACTGTGTAAGTGGGGTCCTCATTCAGTGTTGTAGCCAAGGAAAACTCTAGTGTATGGCAAGATGAAGACTTTCTTTTGTTTGGTCTTTCAATACTTTTGTCGGTGTGTCCATGGACATGTAATCCCCTTCTCTAGGGGTAACTGCAGTCTGAAGGAAAAGCCCCCAAACATCAACAGCCTTAGAGAAGGAGCCTCCCAACATCAGCCGCCTTAGAGCAGGAGCAGCCTGTATTGTGAAAGTATTCTATTTCCATTGATTGAATAACTGATAGATAAAGCTAGCTTCGTTTTCTGATGTCCCACCAAACAAGTTGTAAAATACTTGTTTTATGAATTTGTCTCAGGCTGAATTCTCACTAGCTGTTAGAGAGGATTTTAAAAGCATGTGTGTATTGTATTGTGGCTAAACATGGGTAAGCTGAAGTTTGCTACTATCATTAGTTTGCTAAAAATTGTCATTCAGTAATATGACAAAAGCCTATAAATAAATGACATGGTTTATTACATAAAGTCAGTCCCACCCATCCACTTTACGTATTCACTCCTTATTTGGAGGTCTTTCATATTCTAGGTGCGTAGTTGAATCTTATGCATCCACAGCCCCTCTGAGACCTTGTTACAATAAAGCTATCTAGGGCCCCTAAGAGTGTTCTGTAACTCTGCACTTATTAGGAGACATTAACTAGAAAGTTCTAAAAATATGTCTTTCTTAACTATATAGAAGGCATGAATTGAATAAATGAATTTGTCTTTTAAAGAGATATATTATGCCCAAGAACTCTGTAAACATATGTTTACTGACTGACATATGTAGAAGATACATGTAGTATTTTTTGAAAATGAATACATACAAGGTTCAGTGCCAATTAGGTTATTTCTTGCTGCATAAGAAATTACTACAACTTATCAGATTAAAACACAACACATTTATTATTTGTCAATTTCTATGAGTCAGAAGTCTTAGCTGAGTCCTTTGCTCTGGAACTCACAAGGCTGCAATCAAGATGTCACCTGAGCTGCATTCTCATCTGGAGACTCAACTAAGGAAGACTGCTTCCAAAATTTCTCAGGTTATTTCCTTGTGGCTTCATGGCTGAAGGTTCTGGCCTCTTGCTGACGGTCAGCTAGAGGCTACCTCAGCTCCTGGGGGTTTCCTGGAATTACTGGCTGTGTGGCCCCTCTGTGGCAGCTCACAACATGACTGTTTGTTTCTTCAAGGCCAGTAGGGGCATATTTCTTTTTGCTCTGCTGAAACAAAGTCCACTCTTTAGGTTTCCCTGGACCACACTGGAAGAAGAATTTTCTTGGACCACACATAAAACACACTAACACAAATGATAGCTGATGAACTAAACAAAAATCACACAAAAAAAACCAATCTCATAATATTTTAAGAAAGTTCACAAATTTGTGTTGGGCCACATTCAAAACTGTCCTGGGTCACATGCAGTCCTCAGGCTGCCAGTTGGACAAGCTTGTCTTATATAATGGAACTTAATCACAGGAATGATAACCCATTGCCTTTGACATGTTATTAGTTAGAAGCAAGTCACAGGTGCCTCCCACACTCAGGGGCAGGGGATTACAAAATACATGAGACCAGAGGACAGAGATTATAGGGGGCATAGTAGAATTCTACCTACCCAAATGCATAACTTCATTTGATTATTAACAATAGCCCCATGAGACACATTCTATCATTGTTATGTATTAGCACATAGAACTAAGGAAACAGGGCTAGCTTAAAGAGCCAAGATAACGCATCCAGATGAATATGCCAGAGCAAGTGCTTTTACCCCTGTATTTGATAGTAACACCTGGGACCTTAACCACCTGCATTCAAGCGCATCTGTACTTCTGCTTTAAGTGACTGAGTGAAGATCTGTTATTTGCTGTATGCTGGACTGTTCCCGTATATACATTTTCTCTTTTCATTGGGACACAATTCCAGTAGGCAGCTGTTATACTCACTGTTTTACAGAGGATAAAACTTACACTCAGAAAGGTTATTGCTTTCTTACTTTGGGCAAGTTAATTTATCTGAGCCCATTCATCTGTACAAAGGGGAATAATAGTAATTATTTCATAGAATTGTTGTGAGGATTAAATGAGGTAATATAGACATACCAGTTAGCAGAATGTCTGACCCAGACTATTAGCTAAATAAATGCTACTTAGTATTTTTTTAAGATTGGTAAATTTTGTCTGTCTAGCTTTAAAGATTTATAGGCTGGGCACCGTGGCTCATGCCTATAATCCCAGCACTTTGGGATGCAGAGGAGGGTGGATCACAAGGACAAGAGATTGAGACTATCTGGCCAACGTGGTGAAACCCCAAATCTATTACAAATACAAAAATTAGCTGGGCATAGTGGTGTGCACCTGTAGTCCTAGCTACTCGGGAGGCTGAGGCAGGAGAATCGCTTGAACCTGGGAGGCAGAGGTTACAGTGAGCCGAGATCAGGCCACTGCACTCCAGCCTGGGCAACAGAGCAAGACTCCATCAGAAAAGAAAAAAAAAAAAAAAAAGGATTTATAATTTAACAGTGTGAGAGTAGAACAGAACAAGTTGTTTTTACAAACCTATATTTCTTTTGCCTCTAGCAGATAATGGAGAAATATTCTGTACCTGGCATTCTGCTCCTGATAATTTCTTTCAGATATACTCTTCTCATCTATTATTGCAAAGGCCTCTTGGAGGTCAACCAAAACCTGGGCAGGTTTCGTGGCCATCGTATGTCACCAGTCCTTCTCTGGGGCCTCTCAAGCCTCTTTGATCTTCTCTTCAGCCTCCATCCCTTCCTCCTTCCCTTTCTTCTTTAGTCCTCCCTGTTACCTGCTTCCCCGTCCAGTAGGACTCCATTAGTGCAGATTAAATGAAGAATCCAGCCCCTCAGTTAAAGCTGTTCTAATGAATGGATACTCTGCTGCCAGCCCTGTACTAAGCTCTCCAGATACAGAGAATAACCAGAACTAGCCTCTGTCCTCCAAGTCTATGGGAGATTAACTTGGGAAATCTCTTCTAAGCAAGCCAAATTTTTCAGGAGCTTTCCTGAGGTTAACAGGAGATGGAAATCAGGGCTGGTGACAATATAGGTTTCTAGAAGAGGCATTAATTTTGGCATTGAGTCAGCCTGGGCACCAATCCAAGCTTTGCCTCTTGCTAGTTAGGTGACCTTGCTCAATAAATTGTTTAATTTCTCTGAACCTCTGTTTCCTTACCCATGAAAGAAGGATAATAGTAATTCCTTCCTCAATATTGTTGGTACCCAAAGAATGAAATCATACAATAAAAGTGCAACATGAATTGAGAAAGGCTCTGAAAATAGGAATTAAGGTACAGGAGTGAGATAAACTGCAGAAAAAGCCAACAATAGCAAAAATCTTAACCTTGAAAAACATTCATGGAATTTGTATTTTATCCCAAGGCAATCCTTCGTTATCTTTCCAAAGCATTAGGAGATATACCTAATGTAAACAACGAGTTAATGGGTGCAGCAGACCAACATGGCACATGAATACATATGTAACAAACCTGCATGTTGTGCACATGTACCCTAGAATTTAAAGTATAATAATTAAAAAAAAAAGAAAATAACCTATGGAGAAACAAGGATGAACAATTACATCAGAATTATCAACAGCAAAACAGTATAAAAAATAATGTCCTATTTTAAAAAAATGAAAATCCTTTAAAAATTATGGTCACACAATGAAAATATGGCTTCTAAGCATGGAAAAACTTGCTTTGAAACCATGAATCACCTATTATTATTATTGTAGATGAAGAGGCAGAGGAATGATGTGTGTTGTGAAACACTTCCCACATCTGGAGGCATAATTTTTATCTTCCATTTATAGTTTCAGCTGTAGTTATTCAAATCTGAGTCTGCATTAGTAACGTCATTGGGATTCCAAGAAAACATTTTAGACGCCTCTCATTTAATCAATTGTAACAACCCGTGATAGAAAGTCCACCCTTAAAAGCAGGACTCTTGTGGATAATTAGTTAGAATAATAAAAAATAGTAATGCAATTTGTGGGAAGAATTCAGTGTGGTTAATCATTATTTGATTTTGAAGACAAGATTAAATTAGTATTGCCCCTTTTGTCATTGTGTCAACAAATTAAATGTGGGTAACCCGCACCCTATTTTCCATGGGCCAGTGACAGATGGAGCAAATGCATGCTTGTTTTGTTTTGCTTTGTTCTTGTTAAAAAAAAAAATCTGGTCAGATTCTTTAGTTGGTTTTGGTTCCACAGAGCTTTTCTTCATATATTTTCATTGTGCATTTTATCAACAGAATGTAATTTTTTCCCCATCTTTGGAACAAATGCCAAAAAATAATTTTTAATTGCTCATTTCCTCAATCCTCAACCCCTTTATGAAGAAAACAGAAGAATGCAAACTGCAGTAGAGAACAGCAAAGACTGATAATGCTTATCTGTGGAGAAAACGTAAGAATGGCCACAGTTGTACCCTTTTAAACTGAGGATCACCTTGGGTTAATGAAAGGAAGAAGGATATTTTGTTTTATTCTAATCGATGTTTAACTCAAGTGTTGTTTTGTGAATTCATTAATTCCCAAGGGATTCATTAATCCATAAGCAGTCCTAAACTGTGAACTTCTTAATTTTTGAAGAAAGTATAGCAATTCACTCATGAATTAATGTGGTTTAATGAGAGCTTGATTTGAGGTAGGACAGTCTATCCCATTATAGAAGCCTTTCAGGAAGTACAGGGCATGACTGAACAGTTTGGACCATCTTCAGGCAGGGAAAATTATTCCTTGGGCCATGGGTATAAAAGAAAGTTCAGAGTTAGTCAGAGGAATCTGGGCAATTCTAGACTCATGAGAAAGGCTGGTGAGAAATCAGGGGTCTCAGTTGTATAGGCAGAGAACAAGAATGAAGCTAACCTTCTTAATTCAAGAATTTTCCCTGACACAGTCTTCCTCAAAGAAGACCTAAGCTATCAACTTCTTAATGTTTGAAGAAAATACAGCAAGGACCGGATGAAGGTAGGACGGGGTGAGGTAGATGCACTGATAATGGCTCCCATGCATGGATACTTACTATGCGCTAAGTGTGTTTATTAAGCATTTTAAGAGCATATTTTATTTACTCCTCAGAATTATCCTGTTTGACTGGAACTAGAAGAAGGTAGTTTTGTGTCTCAATGTTAATGATTAGGAAACACAGACAAGTTAGTCAGCAACAGCATTTAACACCAGGTTTTCCCGGCTGCAGGGACCCAGCCCTTAACCAATATTCCATATGTGCTCCTAAGGGGTTTAAATCTGTTTTGTCTCACTAGGAAAAGAACAAGATTCTGCCCTAATCTCTTTTATGCAGATTGCTTTTTTATATAGACACATAGCTTAAATCATATGAACATTTTAATTTCCAAAAATCTGGTATTTTCCACTTGGGTCTCTTTCCACTGGCTACCAAAACCATTCCAACGATACAAGGTTAACTTTTCTTTCCAGGTCTCCCATTTGCATTTTGCTTATTCAGCTGTTCTTCTGTGTATCCCAGTGTTACTAAAGAATATGTTGTGCTCCCATATACAATTCTAAACATCTAATTTTTTTAGCCAGCAAGATTCCTATATTTATCACTTACTAAGCTATCATCTCTCAATCTCTCAGCATCAAATCTATCCTTCTGTATTTGTCCTCTTAATGCTGGTGCTTGGAACCTGCAAACTCTATTTCTGGTATGCCAGCTGTTAGGATCTGCTGATAAAGAGTGTTAGAGCAAGACTTGAAGGCAGAACAGGACGGAAGGGATTAACTCTTTCTATTTGCCTGTAATTCCTTTCAGTGTGGTTTCAGCCATAGATCTTTACTCCCATAACAGTAATAGTTCCCCCTAACCCTAAGAATGACAGCTGCTTCCTGCAGTTGCAGTCTGGGTTATCTTCAGGTTATCCATTTGCTTTTTCAGTTGACTAGCACTTACTTAACTCAGATCTAATAATAAACTTTCTCTGTTAAAATACCTAGCATGGTTTCTGTTTTTTTGATTGCATCCTCTCTGGCACCTCTCTGAGACTCAATTCTCCTGTTGCCCTTTTCAGAGCCTGCAACGAATTACAGAATCTTCAAATTGGGAATAATCTTAAAGGTTGTCAAGTCCAGATTCTGACATAGTATAGAGGTGTTCTATTTTCAGATGATAGATGTTGTGTTAGTTCATTTTCATGCTTCTATGAAGTAATACCCAAGACTGGGAAATTTACGAAGAAAAGAATTTTAATTGACTCACAGTTCCACATGTCTGGGAGGCCTCAGGAAACACAGTCATGGTGGAAGGCAAAGGCTAACAAAGTCACCTTCTTCACAGGACGGCAGGAAGGAGAAGTGCCAAGCAAAGGGGAAAAAGGTCCTAATATAACCATCAGATCACATGAGAACTCACTCAGTATCTTGAGAACAGCATGGGGGTAATCACCTCCATAATTTGATTACCTCCCACCAGGTCCCTCCCATGACACATAGGGATTATGAGAACTGCAATTCAAGATGAGATTTGGGTGGGTACACAGCTAAAGCATATCATTCCACCCCTGCCCCCTCCCAAATCTCATGTCCTCAAATTTCAAAACACAAGCATGCCTTTTTAACAGTCTGCCATAGTCTTAGCATTAACCCAAAAGTCCAAGTCCAAAGTCCCATCTGACACAAGGCAAGTCTCTTCTGTCTATAAACCTGTAGAATCAAAAGCAAATTGGTTACTTCCTAGATAAAATGGGGGTGCAGGCATTGGGTAAATATACCCTTTCCAAATGGGAGAAAATGACCAAAACAAAGGGGCTACAGTTCCCATGCAAGTCTGAAATCCAATGGGGCATTCATTAAAACTTAAAGTTCCAAAATGATATTCTTTCACTCTGTGTCTCACATCCAGGGTACACTGATACAAGAGGTGGGCTCTGATGGCCTTGGGCAACATCACCCCTGTAGCTTTGCAGGGTACAGTCTCCTTCCTGGGTGCTTTCAAGGCTGGCATTGAGTGTCTGTGGTGCAACCTGTCAGTGGATCAACAATTCTGGGGTCTCAAGACAGTGGCCTTCTTCTCACAGCTCCACTAGACAGTGCCCTAGTGGGAACTCTGTTTGGGGTCTCCAACCCTACATTTCCCTTCTGCACTGCTCATGCAGTGGTTCTCCATGAGGGCTCTGCCCCTTCAGCAGACTTTTGCCTGGACATCCAGGCATTTCCATACATCCTCTGAAATCTAGGTGAAGATTTCCAAATCTCAATTCTTGTATTCTGTGAACCTGCAGGCCCCAAACCATGTGGAAGTTGCCAAGGCTTGGGGCTTGCTCCCTCTGAAGCAATGGCCTGAGCTTCTCCTTGGCCCCTTTTAGCCACAGCTGGAATAGCTTGGATGCAGGGCACCAAATCCCTAGGTTGCACACAGCAAGGAGCCCTGGACCCAGCCCAGGAAACCATTTTTCCATCCTAGGCCTCCAGGTTTGTGATGGGAAATGTTGCTAGGAAGGTCTCTTATGCCTTGGAGACATTTTCCCTATTGTCTTGTTGATTAGCATTTGGCTACTAATTGCTCATATAAATTTCTTCAGCAAGCTTGAATTTCTCCCCCAGAAAATGTGGTTTTTTTACTACTCCATTGTCAGGCTGCAAATTTTCCAAACTTTTATGCTCTGTCATCTCTTGAATGCTTTGCTGCTTGGAAATTTCTTCTACCAGACACCCTAAATTATCTCTCTCAAGTTCAAAGTTCCACAGGTTTCTAAGGCAGAGACAAAAAGCTTCCAGTCCCTTTGCTAAAGCATTAACAAGAGTCAACTTTGCTCCAGTTCCCAACAAGGTCCTCGTCTTCATCTGAGACCACCTCTGCCTGGACTTCATTGTCCATATTGCTATCAACATTTTGGTCAAAGTCATTCCACAGGTCTCTAGGAAGTTCCAAACTTTCCCACATCTTCCTTTCTTCTAAGCCCCCCAAGTCTCTAGGAAGTTCCAAACTTTCCCACATTTTCCTACCGTCTTCTGAGCCTCAAAACTTAAAACCTCTGCCTGTTTCCCAGTTCCACAGTTGCTTCCACATTTTCAGGTATTCTTATTGCAGCACCCCACTCTCTGTGGTACCAATTTACTTTATTAGTCTGTTCTCATGCTGCTATGAAGAAATACCTGAGACTGGGTAATTTATTTAAAAAATAAAGAAGTTTAATTGATTCACAGTTCCACAGGGCTGGGGAGGCCTCAGGAAACCTACAATCATGGTGGAAGGGGAAGGCATAAATCCTTCTTCACATGATGGCAGGAAGGAGAAATGCTGAGCAATAGGGGGGAAAGTCCTTTATAAAACCATCAGATCTCATGAGAACTCACTCACTATCATGAGAACAGCATGAGGGTAACTGCGTCTGTGATTCAACTACCTCCCACCAGGTCCCTCCCATGACACGTGGGGATTATGGGAACTAATTCAAGATGAGATTTGGGTGAAGACACAGCCAAACCATATCAGATGTCCACTCATGGACAACTTCTATTAGAGGAAGCTTCCAGAGCATTGTGTTTTTGAGAAGTATGAAGTTTTTTTGAATTATTTTTTTCTCAAGGAAAAGATGTTTGAGATGCAACATCTCTGTCTTAGTATGAAATGGAGTTAGAGATAGTTATGTGTCAAATTCTTTAAATAATGACAATAATAATAAAACATTTCAATTATATTCTAACAGTACCTGCCTTTACATGAGATTTTAATGAGAGAAGGCTGTATTTACTCAATGGTATTTATTGTTGATGTTTTCAAGCAGAAGCAATCTATGCCAGTCTGGAACAAAGACCCCTCATGTGGACTTATGAGAAGTTCTTTAGCCTATTGTGATTCTTGTTTTGGGGTTACTTGTACATTGTGAGATAAGGCCAGATGTAGGTGTCCTTGTCTTCCACAAAACTCAGATTTACGAGGGATAGATCCATTCATTTACTCATTCATTTCATTCATTTATTGTTTTACCCGACCGTCTGTCTTTTCATATATCTATCCATTCATTATTTTATTTAATTCATTTATTTTCCTGGGATTCTTATCTGCTCTGAATACTATGCTAGACTAGAAGGCAAAAGAAAAAAAAAGATGCCAATTTCAAGGAGCTCTATAGAGAAGTGAAGATGTTTCAGTTGGATAAAATCTGGAAGGAAAGTGGAGAAAAATCTGATAAAATTAGTAGGAGGAAGGCCTTCTGAGGAGAGAAAAGCTGATGGAAAGTTGCAATGTTGCTGATAAAGGAAATAATATTAAATGATCAGGAAACTAAAAAGTCATTTTAAAGCTGAGGAACACTGGAAAATAAGAATGCTGATGTAGAGTACACAAATTGCAATGGGCCCCCTTTGAAGGAAAGTGAGAAACATATTCATAGATTTATATGTGTGTGTGCATTATTTTAAAGCTTATCGCAGACTTCACGGTGATAATAGAGACTATTAATATTCAACAATAGCTACTATTTAGCACAGATATTAGAGAGTATGACCCATGTTCAATAATAAATGTAAATCTAAGTAAAATTGCTGCTACTCTAGTCAAGAGCTCCTGACCTTCACCCACTTGTACCAACCACCTAAAATAGTGAGTGGTTTAACCAATTGATGAGTATCCATCCATTTATTTATTCATTCTATAGATACTTTTTAAAATCCACAATTTGTGTGTCTCCTAATTTATTTGGGGGTTATAACAGTAATCAAGACTCTTTTCTCTTAAAGCCTAGCTGCAGAAACAGTTGACTAAATGTGAGATTTCAGTGAAGCATACTAAGTATTATTATAGAGAAAGAACGGTATGCTTTGGGACCATATAAGCAGCGACACCTTTGATAGCCTAGAAGTTCAGACAAGGCTCCTAGAAATGTGACATTAAAGCAGACCTAAATATCTAGTAAGAGTTCATTAGACAAAGATGAGTGATGTAAGATAGGATTCCAGGCAAAAGGAGAAGCACAGTGAGATTTGGAGTTTGGTGAGAGCTTAATATTTTGAGAACCTGAAAGAAGTTTATTATGACTGGATTTGATGCCGGGAGAAGGGCTGCAGAGGCACAGAGGGATAAAACCCAGAGGGCATTTTATATTACATCAGGGACTTTTAGAATTTATCTAATGAGTAATTGGAAGTCGTTGGAAGATGCACGTCAGGAGGGCCGTGATCAAACCTGTAAACAAATTGCATTATAAACAATTAGAACACCATGAAAGCAGGCGGACTTGTGAAGGGCTGTTGTGTGAGACCTGGTGTGATATAGTTTGGGGCCACTTGCATGGAGATGGAACCATTCCAAAGATGTGCTCCTCTGAGGAAATGTTGGTCTGCAGATACAGATGTACATAGGTACAATACTGAATCATTAGGAAAGTATGACTGAGATGTCCATTGATTTCAAAATGCATTCATGTGTGACATGAGGGGGACCAGGTAATGAGTAGGAGACAGTTAAGGTAGAAAATTATGTTAAGACTTTGAATATAAAGAGATAGGGAATCGGTAGACACAGCAGGAGCTGGAAGGTAATAAGGAGCAATAAAAGCCTTTTGTTTTAATTGGGCAAAACTGGAATGTTTACCTCTTGATGAACAGAAATTAGTTGAAAGGAGATTGCAAAATATATTGGAAAATGGGACAGTAATTGATGAGACAAGTCCTTAATAAATTTGAAGGTAATGAGATTAAACTTTAGGTCTTTATGAGACAGGATGTGAGATCATCTGCTTTGAAAATGAAAGGAGTTGGAGGGCTAGTTAGTTGAAAATAGTAGGATGAAATACAAGTTTAAATGAATGATACAATTTAAGAGTATATACATAAGAGAAAAGATAAACATTCTAAAATTGACCTCAATAAATAAATATTTATGGTCCCAGGGACTTTTTTTGTCCTAAGAATTTACTAAGCTTTCCTTCTACCATTTTTTCTTTCTTCTTTCCATCATTCCCTCCATCCCTCCTTTCTTTCTTCCTTCCTTTCCATTAAGCGATTATTAATATTAAAGCTTTCATCACTATAACAGAAAAAAGTTAAATACATTTTAGAGTTATAAATAGAAGCTATTACCCTCTAGTGGATATAATATTACTTATATACTATATGAGAGAATTGGAAGACCAACTCTAAGCATTTTTATTACTCTTGGCAACTGCTGAGAGAAAGCAAAATCTGACCCATTTATAGAACCGAGAGAGAGGATGTTAACATGAATATTTTTACCCTGTTGCTATAACTTGCTGTTTCTTTTACATATAAAACAAGCCAGAAAACACATATACACCTGAGTGAGGCTGATCTTATGTAATGTCTATCGATATATCCATGTACTCATTCATGCACCATTTAATAAATATGTCTCTATAAGAGAAATTGTCTCAAGTTCTAAAGAGGAGAAGTACACAGGCCATGTCCTGGCTGTAAGAGCTCCCATTGTACTCGGGGTAACAGATTGAAGGGTGAAACTTTACAACCAATTAAAATATAATCTTCTCTCTCTCTCTTTCATATAGAATAAATATATATATACACACACACACTATATATATATGTGTGTGTATATATATGGCTTCTTTATCAACTTGTTGATTGACGGGCTGAGTCTCGTTATCTGAACAGTGCTAACGATAAAAATTTCTTCCTCATAAGGCTGTTGTGAGGAAAAAATAATGTCCCTAAAGAACCCACTCATGCTAGTTGTCATAGTGTTACCACTAAATAATGGTGATTGTTATTATCCCTCCAAATTACTCTTGAACAACTTGAAATTCCCATTTGTCAATCTAATCAGTAATTGGAAGTTGTTGGAAGATGCAAGTCAGGAAGACCATGATCCAATCTGTAAACGGCTTGCATTATAAACAATTAGAGTACCATGAAAGCAGATGGACTTGTGAGGGGCTGTTGCATGAGACCTTGTGTGAACTAGTCTGGGGCCACTTGTTTTAATTGACTCACAGCTGGGGAGGCCTCAGGAGAATTACAATCATGGTGGAAGGCAAAGGGGAAGCAGGCATCTTTTTCACAAAGCTACAGGAAGGAGAATGAATGCAGGAGGAACTACCAAACACTTATAAAACCATCAGATCTGGTGAGAACTCACTCACGGTCAAGAAAACAGCATGGGGGAACCACCCTCATGATTCAATTACCTCCACCTGGTGTCTCCTTTGACATGTGAGGATTATGGGGATTACAATTCCAGATGAGATTTTGGGTGGGGATACAGTCAAACCCTATCACTCATTAAAGAAAAATCAAACAGAATATTCATAATCTCTTGCACCTTGACATCTGTTAAAACCATTGTGTATACCTAAGATCTTCCCAGATATCTCTCTACATATTCTTATTTTACTATACCAATAAGATTTAATATAAACACTCTTTTGTTGTCTTCCACAATGTATGCCACCATCTAAATAATTATTTGTCACTTAGATTTTTCCAATGTTTCTCAATGTAAAGTATACAGAACAGAAATAATTGACAAAACAAGATTTAAAAATGGACTGGCAGAAAAGTAGAACTCACCTAAAACATTCTGAGAAAGGCATATTTTTAGAAACCAATAACTTTATAATGGAAAAGTCAATTACTCGTGCTATATCTTTATATCACCTTACTTTTCATCAAATGACTTTAGCAGGGGAAGGGCATGGACCACCTGCAGCCACCAGCCTCCAACTTCCAGAGAAGATGGAGGCCATGGACATGGTCCACATCAACTTTAACCATGCAGGGACAAACAAAGATGCTTTTGTTCATATACCAGGGCCATTCTTGGCTCTCTGGCCCCACATTCTATGGATCAGCAAATCCTTTTTGATCTACATTCCCCACATCTGGGATCCGATTATTTCTCAACACATCTACATTACCACTCTAGCTCAAGTCACTCTTTTATCTCTTAATTGAACTCCCTGCTTCTACACTTGCCCTCTCATAGTCACTTCTCATACATAGACCAGAGGGGGTCCTCTTAAACTCTACGTTGGAATTCCACTCCTCAGCTCAAATGTTGAAGCACTCCCAGGGCAAGCAGTAACTCACAGAGTCTGCCCTCGGCCACATCTTCTCTTTGTCTTCCCCTCCTAATATTTTCCTCCTCACTTGCTCTACTCCTGTCATACTGGGCTCCTGGTTCTTCCTCAAACACAGGGCACTCCCTCACCTCAGGGACTTTGTGTTTGCCAGAACACATTTATGGAATGCTCTTTCGCTACACACTGACATGGCTTAGCCTGTCATAGCCTTGTGTTCACTCAAATATCACCTCCTCACTGAAGGCTTGCCCACAGGACCCCTCTGGTCTATGTATGAGAAGTGACTATGAGAGGGCAAGTGTAGAAGCAGGGAGTTCAATTAAGAGATAAAAGAGTGACTTGAACTAGAGTGAAAATGTAAACTTTATAAGGATGAATATTTTTGTTGCTTGGTTCACTGCTAGAGCCCCAACCACATACAGGAGGCATTAATACATTTTATTGAGTGACTAACCCCCATCCCTACCTCCAGCCATAGAAGACCCCTTTTCCTGTTATAACTCATTTCATTATTTTTGCAGGTTTGATGGGAATGGGTATGAAGAAAATTGGTACAAATTACCAGGACCCAGTTGGAAGGAGCATGGGGGGAATTCCCCATGCAGACTTTTAGGAGGATATACTTTTTTGTCACCAAGATCCAAGCCTTGTCTTTGCAGCCTTGATCCATGTCTTATCATTTCTTGATCTTTTATATCTCAACTCGAAAGAGAGAAATAATTATTACATGTTCTCACTGGGACAGTGTTTTGCTGTTAAAGTTTACAAGGAATAAATAATCCAGAGAAACATGGTTAAGAAGAAATATCAGTAGATAAGAACTCTTGTTCTGGATTAGAACTATACCATTTGAATTCTTTTAAGCTGTTGGAACTTAAGCAAGTTTTCTAACTTCTTTATAATTATAAGTGTTGATGATAATAGTACACATCTAATAGGGCAGGGGTGATAAAATGAGACAATGCATGGATAATGCACAGCACACAATGCTTCATGTTCAATTAATAGAGACCATTGCCATTATCACCATAATTGTGGTAGGTAAAAAAAAAAGCATGGCACAAAGTCATATGTATAGCATGAAGTGACAAGGTAAAATAAGGTCCACATTAGCACAGGATTTCCAATCTCTGCATCAAAGCTGGGGCACTCTTGCCCTCTCACCACTTCACAATCTCCCTCAACTCAGCCAGTTTCACATATTAGCATCTGCCACCTGCAATGCACCAACTGGATACTGATTTTGGTATCAGTCAGTGTTCTTTCAATTGTAAGTCATAAATATGCAAACTGACTTAATCAAGAAGACAATTTATTGTCTCATAAGAATGAGAAAATCCACCAGGCACAGTGGCTCACACCTGGAGTCCCAGCACTCTGGGAGGCCGAGGCAGGCAGATAACTTGAGGTCAGGAGTTTGAGACAAGCCTGGCCAACATGGCGACACCCTGTCCCTGCTAAAAAAGAAATATATATGTATATATACATATGTATATACATATATATAAAATATATATACACATATAAATATATATACACACGTGTATATATGTATACATATATGTATAATATATACATATATATTGTGTATATATATACCCACACATATATGTGTGGGTATATATATCAAGGCATGATGGTGGGTGCCTGTAATCCCCATACTTAGGAGGTTGAGGCAGGAGAATTGCTTGAATCTGGGACGCGGAGTTTGCAGTAAGCTGAGATTGTGACACTGCACTCCAGCCTGGGCAACAGACTGAGACTCTGTCACAAAAAAAATAAAAATAATAATAAATAAATAAATAAATAAATAGAAAATCTACTAGGAAGAGCTGGCTTTACATATATTTAAATTTAATTGTCCAAATAGAATGATGTAGTGAGATTCTCCCCCTCCTTCTCCCTCCTTTTTCTTCCCCCCACCCTCTTCCTTTCTTTCTTTCCGTCTTTATCTCCATATCTATCCAGGCTCTGCTCACTTCAACTTGGATTTATTTGGAGGCCGACTTTCCCTACATGATAACACAAGTCTAAAGTCAGCCCAGTGAAGAGACTTCATGCTTTAGAATAAGAACATTCTTTCCAGTACCCAGTAGCTCTAGCAAAAGTCCTAGAGGGGTCTTCTATTGGCTTGGCTTCATTCCCGTGGCCGTCCTTGAACAGATCACTGTGGCCAAGGCAAAGAGCAAATCACTGTGCTCAACTAGAGGCCAGGCTAACAGTGTGAGGCCCATTATGAGGCCATAAAAATTTTTTAGTATTGTTATGTGATGGGGGAGATTTCTTTTCTCCAAAGAGCTGTTGAGTAGACACAGGGAAAAAAATTACTGGAAATTCTATATATTCTTCATAATATTAGCAATAATTAACATGTGGATATCTTGGTGAATGATTTACTTTTATTTTAACTTTTAACGTAGTTTCCAAATGATTGTTAGTCATAACCCACCATTTTTATAATTGAAAAGAAAAATTTTAAAAATGAACCCTGAAAACCAAGCCAGCTGGTAAGCCCATCAAACAACGTGTGGATGAGTACATGTGACCCAAGGAGCAGCCCAAACCCAGATGCAGACAGATTGCAGACTCTTCAGCAATCCATCCCTTATATGGGGCAAGGGCTGTGATGCCTACATAGTCTGTCATTTCATCCCTGATGCTCCAGTTTTTGGGAGAAACCACCTAGTCATGTTCAAACTTCTAGAAATGGTGGTCCTGTGGAAAGAATCCTAGGCCAGCAGCCAGGAGACCTGCTGTGAGTCCCAGCCCTGCCCATCACAGCTGTGTCAGGTGGTTCAGACATTTTGGGCTTCAGGTCCTCATCTATAATCAAAAAGTTTATTTCTAGCTTCAACAATCTGTGACTATTATTCCCGTTTACTGATAGAGTAACTAATTACTTCGTTATAGGATTTTTCAAGACCAGTTACCTCCTGTTTGGTTCAATTAGCAAAATGCCAACATGATTGTCATTGATTTTGATGGTTAGGCTTCCAGGAGAGGAGCCCAATGGGAAATAGTTCAGGATCTTAAGCAGATTTTGTATTTATTATTCCAAGGTAGTATATACAGGAGCAGGGCTTGTCATGCATTTCTCAAAATTCTTGCTTAAGAAAAAATCTCACTACCATCTTTCTCTTCCATTGTAGTGATGCCTTAAGACTCTTCAACTTAGAGTTTAGAGCCAGAGGAGAAGGAGTAATCATGGTTAAGACTGGCTAGAATGAAGGCTTTTTATTTTTTTTTTTCTTTTTTCCACTGTGTAGAGAATCATGGAGTATCAGACGGAAGGTGAATTTCAAAGATCATTCAACCCAATCCTTTTGGATTAGAGGCAACATTTACTGAGTATCTTCATGTATATTCTAGAGAAAGAACATATGGTGCAGAGTTGAACAGAATGTGGTTTGAATCCTTATATATGTGTGACCTTTGGAGAGCTTCCTACTCTTTCTGAGTCATATTTTTACTATTATATATTTTAACCTTTAGAGTAGAAATGTTGATAATACCCATCTAGTAGTTGGTATGGATATAGTAGGCAGAATAATGACCTTCCCCAAAAGATCCACATGCTAATCTTCAGAACCTGTGCATATATCTCATTCCACAGCAAACAAAACAAAACTTTGCAGATGACATTGAGTTAAGGATATAGAGATGGAGAGATTCTCCTGGATTATCTAGGTGGATTCAGTGTATGCATAAGGGCTCTTATAAGTAAAATAGGTCAGGCAGGAGGGTTAAAGTCAGAAGGAAAGATACAAAAGAAGAAAAGGTTGGACTGATGAAGGGGGTTGTGTGGCTACAAGCCAGGGAATGAGAGCAGCCTCTAAAAGCTGAAAAAGGCAAGGAAATGAATTCTATCCTAGAACCTTCTGAAGGAATACAACCCTGCTGACCCATTTCAGACATCTGATCTCTAGAACTGTAAGATAATAAATTTGTACTGTTTGAAGCCACCACCTTTGTGGTAATTGGTTACAACAGCAATAGTAAACAGATACAATGAGGATTGTTAATTACACAAACAGGTACCCTGGAACACCAAATGCATGAGGTACACTGAATGCTATTGTTTTTGCTGTTCTAGTTATTGTTGCTTTTCTTTCCCTTATCATACTTTCTGTCTTCTTTTCCTGTCCATCATCCTTCTTTACCATTCTCTTTCTCTTTCTCCTGCTCTCCCCTTCCTTCTCATTCCATTAAAAATAACAGGAAAGGAAGAAAAGAACTAGCATTTGATAAGGACCTGTCAGGAACCACCCTTGGTGATTTTACATGCATCACCTAGTGTAATTTTTAAAATAACGCTTCAAGAAAGGTTTTAGTATTTTTATTTTGCCAATGAAGACACTGGGGTCTACTGAAGTGAAGTAGTTACTTCCAGATGCACTGAGTTAGTGAGAGTCCTGAGACTGTGGGTTGGCCCACGCCTCCCTCCTCATTAGCAGCCTGATCTCTGCTCCAAACAGCAAGCTGTCCACTTGTGTTCTGTGCGTCCTGGCTGGCCAGAGCAGAACTGAGCACAGGCCTCCATCACCATGGCAACGGCATTGCCTGCCTGAGTTGTGGAGTGGTATCTTGTCAGGCCAGGGTGGCAGATGCTGGGGAGAGATGCTGTACCCCAAGAAGGAGTTGCCATCTCTCTGAAGATGGTCCCTCTTCTCAAGACAGCAAATAGCTCATCTCACCCTTACCCCTGTCATTTCAAATGAGCCCTCTCTTATGAGTTGAAGCGCAGACCGTTTATCAGACACCTACAGTATGTCACACACCGCTAGCCTTGTGCAAGCTTTTTTCTCTGGTTCATATTACAATTCTGTGAGGTGGGTATTGTTTTTCCTATTTACAGACATGAAACTGAGGCTCAGAGAAGGAAGTATTGTGCCCACTCACACATGAAGTAGCAGACTGGAGTGTAGCCCGCTGTGCTGCCAGGCCATGGCCAGGCTTTCCCAGCTTCCACCCCAGTCTCCATTCCAAGTGAAGATTGCAGCGCTTCCCAGAGGCCTTGAATCTCAACCTGCCATGTGCTAATTAAGTCATTTTCATTTTCCCTCTCTCCCCTTCCCAACCTGTCTCTTTTCGGGTCCACATGTAACAGGTTTGTTATGTAGATCCAGATCATATAACAGGATTTACACAAGCACTGCACCAGTGGCCGTGGCATGGAGCAGGGCATGCCTTGGTGGAATGAGAATTCTGCAGAGCCAAGGAGGGGGAATTGAGACAGTTGATGCAGACACCCAGACTAGGTAAGAGAGGATAGTCCTCCCCTCTGCCACAGGCCTCCCCCCGGCTCTGTCGGACAGTCAGCAGCACCCTTGTAACTCTGCTGCTCAGAGCACCCAGGACTTCTGAGAGGATGGAGGGAAGGACAGCAGAGTGTGCAAAAGGCCCAGCTTTGGAACTGGACTGAGCTGAGCTTTTGGGTCAACTCTGCTGCTCTGGAGCTGTGTGGTTTTGGGCAAGTTGTCTCACATCTGTGAGTCTGTTTCCTTTTTTGTAAAAAGTATCTGACTGTGCAAGTTTGACCATGTCATAGAGTTGTGAGGATCCCATAGCCAAAGGGGCCATGGAGGTCAGGTTACCCCACCAGGCATTTAGAATCAGAAGAACTGCTGATCAGAACAAATAAGAACTACCTGTTGGATACTAGTCTCACTACCTAGATAATGGAATCATTTGCACACCAACCCCAGAGACATGCAAGTTACCCGTGTAACAAACCTGCACATGTATCCCCTGAACCTAAAATAAAAGTTGAAAAAAAAAAAAAAGAAGGAATCACTGTCTGAAGCCACTCAGCCATCAGGAGTGGGGCTTCCGGGTTCATTTCTAAAATTCTTTCCTCTAAATCATATTGTTTCTTGTGGGGTCAAATGTGATGAGCAAGAAACAGCTGTGCCAGTGTTGATGTCAGAGTGTGAGGTATTGAGGCCTTTCCTCTGACTCCTTTCCTTATACTGGGCTGCCTCCTGGCAGGGCTTGCTGCAGTCAGGCCATGACACGGGCAACTCCATGACTCCACTCCAGATCTCATGCCCTCTTTGAATCTCTAGTAACAAGCACAGAAAAGTGGTATAAAGGCATTTAAAGCATAAATGGTACACGGTGGAATAATTGATAGGCTTATCGAATAAGATTCTTAAATGGAATCATTAGAGAATGTAAAAATTCCCTGAGAGTGTGTTTAATGAGCTTACCAGGGACTGAGGCAGGCAGAAGGTCTAAGGTAACTGCAGTTTCACAGAGAAAATGGAAACTGTCAGGTCCAAAATCCCTCGAAAATCTCTCCTTTGCCTACTCCCACCCCCACTTTCTTATTTTCAGCATCAGAACGAGAGGTTTCCCTCTCCCTGGACAACTTTAGGTCTTTCTTGGGATCTTACCTAAATTTCTTTGTTTTCTCCAGGTGATTCCTTCATAGTGACTCCATCTCTCCCAATACCTCACTAGTCATTCTTTTAACAGGAAACCATTCTATACTTTTCTATGCCTGCCATGTGACAGACATGTTCTTGACACTGCTGATGTAACTGCACATTAGTCTTTGATCTCCAGGAGCCTATGTTCACGAGGGGCAAGTTGCCCTAAACAAGTCTATGATATATAATGTTACCTACATCAAGCCATGCAAGGTGCTGGGGAAAACATTAAAGCAAGCTAGGAGAGCGAAAGCAGGGGCTGGTGGTGATCATGGTGCCTCTAGGGGGAGGTGATGGTGATGGACGTTATGGGGCTAAAAAACTATTTTCAATTAGGTAGTTAGTGAAGGCCTCCATAGAAGATGATATGTGAGTAGAGACACAAATCTTAAGAAGCTAGATCTGCAAAAATCTAAGGAAAGAGACTTCAAAGCAGGGAAAGTGCAAATGCAGAGTCCCTGGGCTTCACTGCCCCTTCGTCCTCAGTTGTGGTTTATGCTGCCTCTCTGGATCCTTGGGGGATTGAGCAAAGGTATCCTCTGTGGGAATCTGCCTGAGGAAAACACTTCCTAATAAGTCACTTCAGCACACATCCTCCTCTCAGTGTCTCCTTCCGTGAACCCCAGACCTAAGACATTAAGTATAAATATCTCTTTCAAGACATATCTCTTTAAAGAGAGGGAATTGGGGTCAAGATTATTAGAGTCCAACAGGCAACTCACACTCAACATTCCCCAAATTGAACCTGTTAACATTTTCTTCTCAAATTAGCTTCTCTTCCAACATTGCCCTTCTGAGAGAATGCCTACATTGTTTATCCCAGCACAAAGGCAGAAACCTGGCTTATCTTCAGTTCTTCTCCAGTCAGTCTCCAGACCTTGTTGTTTCTACCTCCTTTACATTAAACGCAGAAGTCAGCAAGGCTTGGCCAAGAATGATTTAGATGTGGTTGGTGGCCGTGGGAACCACTGGAGCATGTTCAACCTTGTTTACCGAAAATAGAACTTAAAACCACAGCCAATGTGTTGGTCTTTGTTCTTGGCAGTCTTTTCCAAATTGTGCATTGCATATGCGTAATGTCAATTTCATGCAGATTTTAAGCACAAATGGAAAGGGGGAGGGGCCTTCCACCATGTCCTTGAGGATTGTTGGGAAGAGTGAAGCATTGCACATTTATTGTCCTTCCTCCAGGCTCTGAGGAAACAAATACAATCAATGGGGAAATTCAATAGAAGCATAACAAAGAGCAAAGGCAAGAGGCAAGATTTTGGAGGGGAAATTAAACTAAATTAAAATGAGTGGTTTTAGGTTTGGGATTCTGAGGCAGGCTGGGGTATGGAGAACTGGAACTGAGAAAGGAAGTGTCCTGGCAGGGAGCTGACTCAGGGTCCAAGATTAATTATCATTCATGACCTAATTACATAGTCAGGACGACCACTCTGCCACTTCCTGTAACACAGGGGATGAGAAAAGGATGTGACTCTGGAACCTGGGGGTCTGGTTTCTAATTTTCACTTAAAACAGGTAATAAAATGGCCCTCCTCTGCCCTTTTATTCTTATTATTTATCATTTTTATATTTTTAAAAGAGCCATTCTCTTCCAGATGATTTTCTCCTTCCTTGCCAAATAACCAGTAAACTTTCTTGTGATCTTAATATAAAAATGCCAGGTATATTCCCACTGGGTAGATGATGTATACCAGGTAGAATACTTATTCAGTCTTTATTCAGTTTACTTATTTATACTGCCTACTATCTGTAGGATATCTCTTAAGATACTTCCATTTTGGTAATAGGTTCAATGAAGGGTAAATGTGATTTGGCTTAAAGCTATTTAGTTCTCTTGCTAGCCCTAGGAGCTGGGAACTACTATTAGCTCCATTCTATAGATGTTTAAATTGGAGCTAGAAGATTTAAGCAACTTTTCCAAAATTACGTGACTAGTGAATTAATGGAACCAGAGATTCAAAGTCAGCTTTATGTGGCTTCTCCAACTAATATATTATCTTTCACTTCGATAAAATCTGAACCTGTCTATTGCACGTGACCAAGTCTAGCCACACATCTAGGTTGGTCTATCACAAATGCTTTAATACAATTTTCATCAAGCAACGAACAATTAAAAGTTTATCTTCTGGGCTCCTTGGCTACTACTAAAAATTGTTTGATAGCTCTTTACTTCCTTTGGGTAAATCTCAAAATAACTCCAGGTGTGGCAGTTGAGTTCCTTTGTATCAGAAACCTATCTTACTTGTCCAGACTCACCTGTCCTCACCCAGTATCACCCCTACAACCTATTTTTATGGTTAAACCAAACTAGACACATATGCAAATGTTAGCTATGACGATGAAGACTGTAAATATATTAGTAAGAACAAAGTGAAAGGCAGGAAAAAATGTTGGAGCCCTAGAGAGTAAGTAAGTGTAGTGGAACATGGCCTCTGGAACCAGAATATTTGGGTTTGAATCTTGGCTCTGGAATGTATGAGCTGAACAAACCTGAGAAATTTACTTATCCTCTGTGCATTAAGTTTCTTATTTGAAGAAGTAGGATTAGTAATAGTATTTTTCTTATGTGGTTAAATGATATATGAAAAATTGTGCAGAGCAGTGTCTTGTACATAGTAATTGTTATATAATTATTAGTTACTATCATCATCATCATCATCATCATCATAAGATTGACCTAGGTTAGAATCCTCTCTTGTATTTTGTTTTCTCTTCCTTAAGGCAGGATATAATTATTACCTGATTGATGTGAGAAATTAATAGGATAATATGTTAAAATCCTAAACATAATATTTGATATATAATGTGAGCTATAAAATGCTCTCACGACCTTTATTCCTCAATTTCTTCTTTCTTACTCAAGACTCTTGACATTTTCCAAACCTTGCTGAGGTCTCCAGGAAGTTGTTCATGGTCTTTTTCTAAGCTCATTCCTCACTTTCGCTTGCTCCTTTCACTGTGGTTGAACTCTGTTCACTGGCCATTGTCTTACCACAGTCGTCATCTGTATATGGTGACATGTAGGAAGTCAGTGCGCATTAACTCCCAGATGTCACTAAATATCCAGAAGTAGACACCCAATCTCTGTCCTCAAGGAGCTGGTGAAAATGAGGACACAAGTTAAGTTCATAGAAAAAAGTACAGACTTTGAAGTGTTCTTTAGAACATTTCAAAGAACTTTAGAACCTATTTAGCTTCAGAATTCATATCCTGGCTCCCTTTTATGATTTAAATGGCAAGTTATGTTTAACGTTTCTGAAGTGCTATTGCAGTTTGCTCAACTTGAGTGTTACCTAGATGACAGGACTCCATACCAGTGTCCATAGTGTCCACAGTGCAGGAGGAATGGCAATGCCTGTCACTGCAGGGGTGGGGTGGAAGTTAGAACTCTATCTTAGGCTGCACCTAGAAGTGGTATTTTGTCCTCACTGAAGTCCCAGGGTCCCTAGCATGGTGTCCTTCTTTTCTCCATCTCCCAGAGTTTTCTACTAGATGACTTATGCATTTTGTCCAGGGACTTTTAAATGGTGATTATCAGAAAGAGCAAAATGGAATACCTTTATCATGCATTCAGAACCAGAAGTCATTTTTTACTCGAAAGGCTATGCCTTTCCACTATTGCACACTCTCTCTGAGGCTGTGATATTTGAAACAGTATGTGTCCTGCCCAATTTCAAATTGTATCCTGAACATTCAGACACATTTCTTCTACTGTTCTTGTCCCTTCGATTTTTCTATTTCTCTCTACATGATATGGTTTGGCTGTGTCCCCACCCAAATCTCATCTTTAATTATAGTTCTCATAATCTCTACATCTGGTGGGAGGGATCTGTTGGGGGGGGGTAATTGAATCATGAGGGTGGTTACTCCCATGCTGTTCGTGTGATAGGGAGTGAATTCTCACAAGATCTGATGGTTTTATAAGGAGCATTTCCCCCTTTGCTCAGCACTTCTCCCTCCTGCCACCATTTGAAGAAGGACATGTTTGCTCCCCCTTTTGCTATAATTGTAAGTTTCCTGTGGCCTCTCCAGCAATGCTGAGCTGTGAGTCAATTAAACCTTTTTCCTATATATTACCCAGTCTTGAGTATGTCTATTGGCAGCCTGAAAATGGACATATACACTACATAATACTGTGTCACAGTTATATCCAGAATATTATCTCTCTTCTATATGGTACTTTCAATCTCTCTTGTGTCACATCCCTAAAGTGAGGAACACTATTGTTACTAGTTGTATTCAATTCACTGATTGGCCTTGTTCACTGGAAGATGAAATCACAGAGTGTTTTAGGAAGGATACATGGGTCAGGCCGTCTCTTCTGTACTGCTAAAGCATAAAGGGTCAAAGTAAAACTCAGGATGCAAAGAACCTTTGTTCTCTCTGCTCCTTTTTTTACAATAATCCATAGTGTTTTAACATTTGAAACTGGAGTTTAGGCACTTAGAGAAGTAGAACAGAGCTGGCAAACTAATGGAGCATTATGTCTCACTTACTGAAGATGAGTGTTCCCTATGGTCCAGTGCACTTAGTGAAGATGAGTGTTCCCTATGGTCCAGTTTACAGCATTGAGTGTTGTTAGTTTTAGCTACACTTCAGCCTCAGCCACAGTTCAACCCTACCCAACTTGTGTATGTGTGTGTGTGTTTGTGTGTATGTCTGTGCATGTTTGTGTGTTCTTTTATCTCCCTCACAACCCTTGGACAAGTGGGTTCAGTCAGTAAGAAAGAAGGATAGACAACCCAAAGGTGACTGTACAAGAACTGATTGGCAGTGTTTCATTAGTTACATTAGGAAAAGGAGCCAAGTGATGGTGGAAAGGTTTTTTTGGTTGCTGCTGTTTTTTATAATATGAGGAATAATAAGTGTGTGTCCTAAAAATCACGTGGAATAAACCTGGGCAGGTTCTCAGGGATCATCTGTGAAAGTGAATATTCTCTCTTTCTCGTTTCCAGGCATTGTGATAATCAACTGTGCTGTGTGTCTGCTCCTATTCCCTTCCTCTCTCCTGGCTGTATGTGGAGTCCTCTTACAACTCTCTGAAAATGAATTTCTTCCAAGAGAGAAAAAGACTCATGTTTTCTATTTTTATTTATTTTTTAATTGATACATTTAGAATTGCGTGTATTTATGGTGAATTGCATATATTTATGGTATAGAGCATGGTGTTTTGATATATGTATGCATTGTGGAATGGTTAAATCAAGCTAATTAACATTTTTATTACCTTACATACTTATTTTTTATGTGGTGAGAACATTTAGAATCAACTCTCTTCGCAATTTCCAAGTATACCATACATTATTATTAAGTGTAATTACCATGTTGTATAATAGATCTCCTGAAAGTATTCCTCATTACTAAGTGATATTTTGTATCTTTTGACCAATATCTCCCCAGTCCCCCTGCCCCCCAGCCCCTGCTAACCACCATTCTCTTCTTTTGCCAGGAAACTGGGTAGCTGAGTTGTACAAATCATTCAATCATTAGCCGTATTTCCCCTTGTTATAGAGGGAGGTGGCTCAGACTCAAAGGCAACCTGAGGGATTATAAAGAAGGTAAAATCTACCCCCTGCCCACTATGAAAAACTTGCAGCTCCTTTTTTTTTTTTTTTTTTTTTTTTTTTGGTAATTTTCCAGAGGTAGCAAAGAAACTGCTACTGCATGAATATCAGGTTCCAGGAAATTGAACTTCCACCTCTGTACAAAAGGAAGATGGATGTTTATGACCCTCCCGGGCAACTGAAGTCCAAACTACCACAGGGGTGTGGATGCAGGGGTAAGCACTTTAATTAGCCACTTAGGTTAGATCAAGGGCCACCAACATCAGACCTTATCTTTGAACAAGCCCTTTCTGATACTCACCTTTCTCAATGCATTTTAGGAAAACACAGTTTATTTATTCAGCCAACTTAAGCTTAGCTGAGAAATTGAAAAATAAAAAAAAAAGCGATCAAAGTTTTGTTTTCCACTCCCCATCTCCTCAATTCTTTTGCCAATTTCATCCTCCAGCTTTCCTTCAACAGAGCTTGATTTAGCAAGAAAACAGTGGGTTCATTTACCCAGCAAGGGAGTGCTTTTCATGTTTGAGCTTTGAAATGAAAATTATCTATGGGCAGGCTTCTCTGCAGCTCTGTCTGAGAGCAGCAGGGCCTGTCATCATGGCTCTATGGAATTGGGGGAAAGAAGTTGAAGTCTGGAAAGAGCAGGAATGGATAGTAGTTTTCTCTAGGTAGGACCTTGGAGTAGTGGAGAGTAGAAACCCAAAGCAATGGGAATCCTGTGCTCTAAGGGGTCTGGGGTGATGGCATTTGGTTTTCAGCCCGTATACATTAAATGACTTCATCCCCACTGCCCTGTGACTCCCAGCCATATAGACCTTTGATAGAAATACAAAAAATAATCCCAGCCCCTATGCTGAGAGAATTTAAATCCACATTTTCATGCAACACATCTATAGACATCCTTGAGGCAAAATGTAGATGCAGAAACAGACATCTTTCTCCAAAGACAGATTGGATTGCTTTAAAACATTTTAACAACATCTACTTTTGAGCTTCTCCATTTGAGTAGGAGTGGTACACAAGTGAAAATCACGTGTTTTCTCTTCTCTTAGGATTTGTTAACTTGATGATAGAGGTAGTCACAGACATGAATAATTGTCAGGTACATGATACTCAGTAATAAATACTTTACCCAGAGTCCCAACACATACATGCAGGATAAAAGTAAGGGTTGGTGCCTTGGAATTACTTCATATCTGGGTTTAATGCTAGGTTATGCCTCTTATTAACTCTGCGGATCTGGGCAAGTTATTTCATCACTCAGAGACTCAGTTTTCCCATCCATAAAATGAAATTAATAATAACTCACTTTATAAAGATGAAATGAAGTTGTGCAAAGAAAGCAACAGGTTTACATCTGTAATGTATAGTAAATACTCAAATACTGATAATTCTACACCAATAACTTTGGGATTATAGGGGAAAGAGAAAGAAGCTCTGATCAAGCTGATCAAGGGGATTAGAAAAGGGTTTTTTTTTGGTTTTTTTTTGGTTTTTTTTTTGGTAGGAGATGGCTCTGGAGGAAGGGTTATGCCACTGGACAAGAATGCAGTAAAGGCAACAACTTAGAAGTTTGCTTCTAACAGATGTGAAAAGTAGAGTATAAGGTTCATGTGGGCTGATGATCAGTGGAAGATTATCATGTATAAATAGGATGGGCCCAACATACAGAGGATTTTGAGTGCCTGGCTGAAGGATATGCACTTGATTGAAGAGATGGGTTCCTGGGTAAGTGGTTTAATCAGCTATTTAGGTTAAATCAAGGGCCACAGACAGCAGACCTTATAATTAAATAGGCTCTTTCCTCTGGTAGAGGGAAGTCACTGAAGCCTTTTGAGTAGGAAAATGACAGACTGAGAGTCATGCCTTCTCAGGAAGATCACTCAGGAAGCTGTGAGCAGGGTGGTTAGATTTGGGGGGTAGAGGTGGGCAAAGACTGGGAGAGACTGCACTGAAGAGGTGCAGTCGTGATGGGGAGATTACAGATCAGAAATGTTGCTGCGTTTCTGGCAGATATGAAACATGATTCTGACGTTGTTTCCAGGTGGAAAAAGTTAATTCTTGAAAGCAAAGACCAAATTTCAAAGCTAATAACCAAGATGGAGAGCAGGAGGAGACAGAATGTTCTTTATTGTCTGTTTCGTATCCGGAGTGTTCCTCCAGTAAATCATCCTACAGTGGCAATCAGCACACCTGTTAAGTGAGCCTTGGCATTTAATTGGCATTATCGTCCCTTGCACAGAAGCAGACAAAGGATGTCACTGGCGTGTGAGTGGGACACATTTGCATTTCATAGACAATTAAGAGGGAGCTAATCAAGTTTGTCTGCAGCTTCCCTAGGGAGGACACATCTGGCTGGAACAATGAGTTCCTTGCTTTTCTGAGTCAAAGGAGTGCAAGGACTTCCAGGCAACCAGGACCTTAACTCAGCCCCTGGGTGGACCCGAAATGCTGCTCTTGTGGCCAACAATAAAGGAAAGTGGGCAGAAGACCAAGCTGTAGCCTCTCAGGGCTGACCAGTGAGTGCCAAAGGCATTAGGCGAGACTCTCAAGGCTTGGGTTCTTGTTCTAGCTACCCCACTAATTTACTGTATGTTTTTGAGCTTGGCTACTTGCGTTTTGTGTGTTTCTGTTTATTTTATTTTTTTTCTGAGAAATGACTCTGACAGTAAAAACTTGAAGTTGCAGTCATTATGGGTGACCTTCTGAGCTCTGTTTTGGTCAAGCTGGTATCACACATTCATTCGTTCAGTCATCAAGCACTTGTTGAACACCTCAATAGGCTCTAGACACAGCAGCACAAAGTTCAATAAGATACTGTTGTATTTTCAAAAAGCTCACAGCACAGTGGGACCCACACTTAAACAACTACACTGATTTAAGTGTAGAAAGTACTGTAATAGAAATGGGTGCAAAGTGTAGAAGTCTGACTCGGGAAAGGAGCAGTTCTTTCCAATCTGGCTGTGCCTTGGGACATAAGAAGAGTTTTCTAGCTGTACATCAGGGTGAATTCTAGGCAAAGACAAAAGCATAGATAAAAACACAGGGATATTTAAGTGTATGCCCTGTTGGAAAGCAGTGAGTAGTCCAGCATGTGAAAGGATTTACTGGAGGAAATTGTGAGGAATTAAGTTTTGAAAATAAATTTTGTGTCTCGGTTATTAGAATTCAGAGCCCTCAGGTTAATACCATCAGTAACATCTGAAATTTCTTCAATCAAGATTAATTTTTGATGTGAATCAATCAATAATATAATATTGAACACTTGCTCTGGGCAAGGCCCTATAAAGGACAGAGTGATGAGTAAGATACATTATCACCACATTATACTGTCTGCCAAGGGACAAAGGGCTTCAGAGACAAGCAGACCCGAAGCCACCCATTCACTTGTTTGTACTTTCATCCAGTCATTTACAAATCCTTAGTGAACCCCTAGCATGTGCCAGGATTCTGGATTAAAAAAGAAAAAAAGACGAGTAAGCGAATCACCATTCTTGCTGTGGAACTCGTAGACAATCCATTGATTATCACACTGTCAGGCACTATAGGTTATTACCAGGATGTGCACAGGATCTGTGAGAGTATTGGGAGGGGACCGGACTCAGGCCTAGTGGGAGTTTGATCAAGGAGGGCTTCTCAGAGGAAATGGCAGCAGAGTGGCCCCTGTGAGTACAACCAAATCAGTCAGAGAAGATGGGTGTGTGTACATGTGTCCCAGAGGACATGGAGAGACTGTTGTGAGAAGGAGGAACAGTTTGTACAGAGGAAGTGCTGAGGAGATCCTGGTGATGGGAACAACATGTGCATTAGTGGAGGAGGGTGTGCTACGAAATGGGGTGGACAGGACTAATACTGTAGGGGCGGCTTCAGCCGCCAGTGCCCATCAAGAGATTAGGAATGCAGAGGAGACAATATCTCAGCACCAAGACACTTGGCATATCTCCAGTGACAGAAGAGATGTTTCATGGAAATGTGAAACCTTTTAAAAAGGGTTTTAATTGTATTCTAAAGCCTGACTAAAGAAGGTCTCCAGTTCAGGGAAGGGGTGGAGCCAAGGAAACTTTATTTATAGTCATGCATAGCTTAACAATGGGAATATATTCTGAGAAATGCATCGTTAGTTGATTTCATCATTGTGGAAACATCACAATAGGTTACTTACAGAAACCTAGACGGCTATGTGATGTAGCCTACTACACACCTGTAGTATAGCCTATGGCTCCTAGGTTACAAACTTGTGCAGCATGCTACCGTACTGAATGCTATAGACAATTGTAACACAATGGTTAATAATGGTGTATCTAAATATGTCTAACCATAGAAAAGGCACAATAAAAATACAGCATTAAAATCTTGTGGGACCAGCCAGGGATGGTGGTTCACACCTGTAATCCCAGCACTCTGGGAGACTGAGGTGGGTGGATCACATGAGGTCAGGTTCGAGACCAGCCTGGCCAACATGGTGAAAACCCGTCTCTACTAAAAATACAAAAAATTAGCTTGGTGTGGTGGGAAGCGCCTGTACTCCCTACTTGGGAGGCTGAGGCAGGAGAATTGCTTGAACCTGGGAGGCAGAGGTTGCAGTGAGCTGAGATTAGGCCACTGCACTCCAGCCTGGGTGACAAGAGCGAAACTGTGTCTCAAAATAACAACAACAACAACAACAACAACAACAACAAAAAACCTTATGGGACCATCCGCCCTTAGGTGAGACCCATAGCAGCCCTGGGGGTTGACTTGCTCCTTCTGGGGGACTGACTGGAGGTCTGCGGCTGTACAAATAGGAAGGTTCTGGACTTCACAGGCATTATTCACCCAATCTTTCCGAGACTCTGTTTAAAAGCTGCTTCGGCCGGGCGTGGTGGCTCAAGCCTGTAATCCCAGCACTTTGGGAGGCCGAGGTGGGCGGATCATGAGGTCAGGAGATTGAGACCATCCTGGCTAACACGGTGAAACCCTGTCTCTACTAAAAATTAAAAAAAATTAGCCGGACGTGGTGGTGGGCGTCTGTAGTCCCAGCTACTCAGGAGGCTGAGGCAGGAGAATGGTGAACCCACGGGGCGGAGCTTGCAGTGAGCCAAGATCACGCCACTGCACTCCAGCCTGGGCGGCAGTGCGAGACTCCGTCTCAAAAAAAAAAAAAAAAAAAAAAGCTGCTCCAAGACGGTTCTTGAAGATTTGGCTCAAAAATAAAACTCTCTTGGGCTCTGGAGGTGTAGGCCCTTGTTCTGGCTGCCCCACTAATTTCCCACACTGGCCTGGACTTGGCCATGTGTCTGCTGTGTGTCATGGCTATCAAGCAGGGGCCCCCAAGATGAGCGGCAGAGTGGTGTTATTGTTAAAGAATTAAGACCAACAGGAATTCCAGTCCTTATACTTGTCTCTTGCAAACATTTAAAGGAGGCCAGCAGCCAGGAAGGATGACAGCAGTTGTTTAAGGCCGCCCAGGTCAGACTGCCTGGGTTTGAAGAGAGCTTGGCAATTTACTGGGCCAATTACTTAAACTTGCTTGCCATCTATATTAGTCTCCTGTGGCTGCTGCAACAAATTATGACAAACTTGGTGGCTTAAAACAACTGAAATGTATTCTCCCACAGTTCGGGAGGCCAGAAATCTGAAATTAATATCACGAGCAAAATCAAGATGTCAGTGGAGTGGTGTTCCTCCAGATGCTCCACAGGAAAATCTGTGCTTCTTCCAGATTCTAGAGGCTGCCAGCATTCCTTGGCTTTTGGTCACATCATTCCCATTTTCAAGGCCAGCATCTTCAATTCTCTCTCTGCTCTGTCTTCACATCACCTTCTCCTTGATGTATAGGAAAATGTCTCTGGGCCTCTCTCTTGTAAGGAAACATGATTTATTGCATTTAGTACTCACCTGGATAATCCAGGATAATTCTGAAGGTCCTTAATCACATCTGTAAAAATATTTTTTTGTCATATAAAGTAACATTCACAAGTTCTAGAAATTAAAATATGATTGTCTTTTGGGAGGCTAGTTTTTCAGTCTCCCATAGTATCTTCAAGGATAGAATGGGCCTAGTGAAAGCAAGTACCACACTTGGTATTTGTGAGGATTAAAGATAGTCTCACCCAACACACACACTCACACGCATATGCACATGCACACACACATATACACACATGCACACAGAATAGTGTTTTGCATATGATAAATGGTCAGTACATATTAAAGATGACTAACATTTTATAAATCCTTGCCATTTCTCTTCTCTGCCAGATTCCTAGTGGCTGTGCATATACACCTCTCTCATTCTTCCTGTTCTGCTGCCCTGTTCTCAGAGTTGGCCCTTTTCTCAGCACCTTAAACCTTATGGTAACATAGTCCTTTTCCTGTTACTTTTTTTCCTGAGAGGATCTTTATGCCTCCTCAGTGAGTAGGGGGTGAAAGTGGGAGATGGGAGACAGAGAAGAGAGTTGTAAAGTTTAGCCTAAAGCATCCCCTGTCCATATTTTCAGTTCAGTCTAAATGTTTCTTCATACACAGTGAACTGAAACCTAACTGGATGTACAGACTGTAACCTACTGTGGTGCCGATCACCACGTTTTGGCCAATTAAAGAAGGCCAGCTGTTCAAACCATGTTCAAATAAGCAAATACCACGCTGGAACCTATCCAGCTATTCTTTTACGTCACTTCCATTCTCTGTACATCACTTTCTCTGTCATTAAATTTTCTTCCACCAAGCGCCTTTCCTGGAGTCTCTCTGAACCTATTCTGGTTTGGTGGCTGCTGATGCTCGAATTGCTCTTTCCTAAATTAAAGAGTTACATTTAATTTGTCTAAGGTTTTTTAATGCAGAATTGCGGAACACACAAGAAGGATGGAAGGAAAACCATGAATCCACACACATTAATATGTTCTTTTCCTTTGAGAATTCTTTTTTTTTTTTTGGTCTGAGACGGAGTCTTGCTCTGTTACCCAGGTTGGAGGGCAATGGCATGGCATGATCTCAGTTCACTGCAACCTCCACCTCCTGGGTTCAAGCAATTCTCCTGTCTCAGCTGCCCGAGTAGCTGGGATTACAGGCACAGACCACCAAGCCGGGCTAATTTTTGTATTTTTAGTAGAGATGGGGTTTCACCATATTGATCAGACTGGTCTTGAACTCCTTACTTCAGGTGATCCACCTGCCTTGGCCTCCCAAAGCGCTGGGATTACAGGCATGAGCCACTGTGCCCGACTTTGAGAATTCTTTATTTCCTATCCTCATTTATAAACCACAGAATTACCTGTTCTCCTCTGTTGTCTGCTCTCATGAGAAAGCTGGGAGGTGTCTTAGATTCTTCCCCTCCTCCATACCTCTCCTGACTTCACTTTCACCCCTTACATCTCCCCATGTCAGAGGAGCCCACCTCATCAAGGTCTCCCTGCTGCGTTTCCCACTCAATACCACCATCTGATCTCAGCGAAGGCTCTTGCAGTCACCACTGCTCATGCTGATGATTAAAGGAGCTTCCTAATTGACTTCCTGCCTCCTAATTTGTCCCATCTTTCACACCTGCTAGAAGCTTATTGTTGTTTGTTTGTTCCTCCTTTAGAGAAGGTAACATTTGTTGAGGTAGGAGGATGGTCTTTGGACTGAGGTAGGTGAAGATTTAAGCTCTGGCTCTGCTGTTCACTAGCTCAAGATATTTCATCTTTTTGAGCCTTGGGAGCAGCCTAAAAGAGCTGTTGGGAAAATACATTTTTGACAAAGTTATATAGAATAGAGAATTCAAAGCATGGTGCCTAGCATATGGCAGACACCAAATAAACTAGTTGGCCTCCCCACATTTAATAAAATAAACAAAATCTTTGTATCATTCCCCTATATAGTTATCTTCCACTGGGGACTTTGCTTTACCAATTCTTCCCTCTCTCTTACATCTTCAATAGACATTTCTCTCTATTAGGTCATTGTGATCAGCATTCAATCATGTGCTATTTCTGTCTTAGAAATAACCTCTAGAACTCACTCTTCCTGTAAGTCTCTATCCATTCGTATGCTCCCTTTTGCTGCAAATCTTGAAAGACCTGTCTATTCTGTTTCCAATTTCTCCCCTCCTCTTTTCCTTTAAAACCATTCTAACTAGGCTTTCTTCCATATACCTCTATGGAAACTACTCACTTCAAAGTCTCCACTGGCCTCCAAATTGCAAAATCCAGTGGTCCGTTCTTAGTCCTGATCTTACTTGATTTATCAGCAGCATTTGCTATTCTTTCTTTAAGATTTGGAGGACTCTAAAGCCTCTTAATATATTCTGGCTATTAAACACAGATACACAATTCACAAATACATTTTCCCAATTTGATAGCATGTCTTTTCACTTTCTTAACAGTATCCTTTGTTGTACAATAATTCTTAACTTTATGAAATTTTGTTCACTTTGATTTTCTTTTTCTTTTGTTGTCTGTGCTTTTGGTATCATACCTATGAAATCATTGTAAATCATTGTGAAATCTAATGTTACATAGATGTGTTGGTTCGTTCTTGCATCACTATAAATACCTGAGGTTATCTATTCAAGTATGTCACTGTACCTTCTTTTAATCTGAAATAGACCCACACTGAAAAAAAAAAATAGAACATTTTACTTGTCTCACAGTTCTGCAGGCTCTACAATCAGGGCTCCAGCATGTGCCTCTGGTGAGGGCCTCGGGAAGCTTACAATCATGGCGGAAGGCGAAGGGAGAACAGGTGGTGTCACATGGTGAGAAAGGGAGTGAGGAGGGGGAGTTCGTAGACTTTTAAACAACCAGATCCCACGTGACTGACTGAGCAAGAACTCACTTATCACTATCAAGGGGATGGTTCTAAACCATGCATGAGGGATTGACTCCCATGATTGGATTGACTCCCATTGTTCAGTCGCCTCCCACCAGGCCCCACCTCTAACATTGGGAGTCATTTTAACATGAGATTTTGAGGGGACAGATATCCAAAGCATATCAATAGATTTCCCCCAATATTTTCTAAGAGTTTTATAGCTGCACTACAACCTGGCTAGCGACAGAGCAAGACTCCATCTGAAGAAAAAAAAAAAAGAGTTTTATAGCTTTAGCCCTTAGTTTAGACATTTTATCCATTTTGAGTTAATTAGTGAATGTGGTTACATAATTTGCTTTCATACTTTTGCATGTAGATATCCAGTTTTCCAGCACAGTTTGTTGAAAAGACTGTCTTTTTCCCCATAGAATGGTCTTGGCACCCTTCAAGAACAAAAATGAAACAATTCATTTCAAAAATAGGCAAAAGACTAGAATAGTTATTTCCCCGAAGAAGATATACAATGGAACAATAAGCGTATGAAAAGATGTTTAACATCATTAATTAGTAGAGAAACATAAACCAAAACCATTTTATACCAACTAGGATAGCTATAATTTTAAAAAGAAAAAAGGCAATAAGAAGTGTTGATGAGGATGCAGAGAAATTGAAAATCTTTTGTATTTCTGGTGGGAGTATGAAATGGTCGAGCTACTGTAGAAAACCGCTTTGTGAGTTCTCATAGGGTCAAACATAGAATTACCATATGATGCAGGAATGTCACTCATATATCCAAAATAATTAAAAGCAGGGACCTGAACACATACTTGCATACCAGTGTTCATAGTTCCATTATTCACAATATCTGAAAGGTAGAGACAACCCAAGCTTTCATCAACAGAGGAATGAATAAACAAAATGTGATATATACATACAGTGGAATATTATTCAGACACAAAAAAATAAAATTTTTATATGTGCCATGACATTTCGTTGCCTCCAGGGTCCTAATGTGGACACTCTGCCTAGGTCTCTGGCCTGGCAGCAATTTAGCTGGGCTCATCAGGTAAAACGTGTGCTCTACTTCTCACTCTCCTTTCTAAAATTCTCAGTAGCTAAACCTGTTCAAAATATTAATAAATATGTTGCATAGTAGCAAAAAAAGGAAAAAATTTATACATGTCTGGTATGCTTTGTACCCTAGATTTCCTAAAGTCATCTAGTATTAAGGTATAATCTTTATTTTGAAGCACATCTATCCAATCTTTGAAAATTCTAAGTCTAGCTACTGGCTTTCTCCTGGTTAGTGGTCAATGATCCTGCAGGAAGTTGTAACTGCTAATGTCTGCATATTGTTTTCCCTTCTATGGGAATGCAAACTTCCTGAAGGCAGAGACTGTGTCTAACTAACCTTGGAAGAAAAATTATGGAGGAGTTCACCTAGATTTTAATTCTAGTTGTGTGACCTTGTACACATTACGTAACTAACCTGAGTGTCATTTTGTTCATCTTTAATTGGAGACTTGAATATTTAAACCTCAGAACTGTTCAATGTTGGGAGAAATGAATGTTATTCTGCATAAAATTTGTGTGGTAGCAAATAGATAATCAGTAAATATTTGTTTTCTTCCCCTTCTCTCTCTCTCTCTCTCTCTCTCTCTCTCTGTCTCACTCTCCCTCTCCCTATCTCTTTCTCTCCCTCTCTCTCTCTCTCTCTCTCTCTCTCTTTCTCTTTCTCTCCCTCTCTCCACTACACCTACTTTCCAGCACCCTGCCTCATAAATGGTCAGCATTTGGTGAAAATGAGGAAACTGTTGAAAGATCCAGCACAGATGACAAGGGCAACTCCTGCAAGCCTGATCTTGTATTCTGTTTACATTTTGACATTACTTATCCAGGAATCCACTTGCACACAACTACTTATTCTCTTGGCCGCACCTTTTATGCAGCCACTTCTAGACAGACCAGTTTTATGCAGGTTGGACCCATTTCACCAGGTGCAACCTGAGAGCATCTCATTCAGCCCTGCACTGAATACTTCCCTCTTCCTGCCCTGTATTTTCTCTGACGCTGAAGATTGGGATGCACTGTGCGTGTGTTACCTGAAGTTTCAGGAGAGTAACAACGTGGGGCAACTTTTGACTAATGAGGGCAGGGACAGGTGAATAAGTGCTCTGCCCATTTATTCTCCGAGCAGACAGTTTTGAGAACTATGTCATCAGGATCATTAAAATGTCTCTCAGGATTGATGGCCAGTTGGCTCTTCCTTCCTTATTTCGTGTCCCAACCTCGCTCCTTCTCTGTAGCATCACGTTCCTAAATGAACTCTCCATGTAAGCCTTTGCCGTAGTCTCCACTTCCAGGAACCTCAGTCTGAGCCCTTAGCTCATTAAAGCACACTACTGCTTGGCATGTAATACAGCTCTAATACCTGGGAGATGTAATACTTTTTTTGATGCTTTTGATGTTCCGTATTGAGAAAAAGTAAAAGTTTCAACATTTCCCCTCTGAGTGTCTGACCTCTTGAATGTTTCTTTTGCTCTTGAGCCTCTACCCCATCTACATTCTCACATGTTTTGAACAAGGTAATCCTGCCACCCTTGCATAGCTTAGTGAAGGGTGAACATCTGACTCAGAGGGACACACTTTCTTGGTAAGGTTGAGCAATCATGTTGGCTCCCTAGAATCTGATATTAGTATATGGTGACCCATATAATAATCCCTAGATCTGATATTAGTATATGGTGACCCATATACTGATACATAAACATATGTATTGTACATATACATAAACATATGTATTAGTACATATACATACATATACTCTTTTGGTTGGGTGCTCAAATTGGTAAAGCATTGGGTGCTAAAGCAGCATTAAGAAGATACAAGAGAGTAGAGAAAGCCAGACTTCAGATCTTCAGGTAAAGAAGATTCAAAGATATAAGAGATAATAAGACTCAATTGAATAGAAATTGAAAAGGTAGATGCTCTGATTCCTTGGAACTTCTTATTCCTGCTTCTAATTCTTACTGAAGACCAGTTGTAGTCCCAGCCCTTTGGTTCTATGAGATATATAATCATCCTGTTAACAAATCCTCTACTGAGTTTTCAATGGCTTTCTTTCCCTTGGAATTGGATGCTCTCTAAGATATCCCAGGTCACGATTAGTATTCTTCTATTTACAGAGAGATCTGTAAAAAGCAGATATTGTGTTCTGCTCAAAGTTGTGGCCCCAAATGCCTTGCCTCACAGCCCATTTACACGGTAGATGTAAAATGTGTTTGGTGAGTAAATGACTGACTAAAGATTACCCTCCTCCTTTAATTCTTTTCTTTGCTTATGCCTTCCCAGCCAACCTGAACAGTAAAGTACAGAGCAACTCTGTGGCCTGCTACCATTTTGGTATTTTTCCTTTCAACTTTAACCTTCTTAATTCACATTGTTTCTTTCAATATACTAATCCAGGTCATCCACTCCCTGGTATACTGTCTTCTGCTATGCTCTGTGCCAACCACTGTTGCTGATGATAGCTACAGTGTGGTAGTCAAATTCATGACAAGTTGATTCCCTGTAAGCTCAGCTGGGCTCTGCCCACAGCTTAGCAACCCTTGATTGATCTCTGAAGGGTTCTGACATATTCTCAGAGCAACCATTGTAAATCTTTTAAATTGCCATCCAGACTCTTCAGCTACTTGCTAATCATTGATCATCTTCACCTGCAACCTCACTGAAAAAAAGATGAGATATGGTGAGAGTTCTCATAGTTCTTCCGTATCTCCACTGCTCTTCAGTTGCTCCTCCTCCACTGCTTGCCCAAGCCAATACTTTCACTTCTGCTCTAGGTCACCATTCCACCTCCTTTTTAAGATGTGTCGCATCTCTCTACTTACTTTTGCTATGAGCATCTTGAAAACATCATATAGATATATATTACCTATATGACATTATATTCCAATGGATTCCCTTGTATCTGGATTCTGTTCACACAGCTCTATTAAACTGGCTAACTGGAGAGTTGGAAGTGCCTTTGCAATAAGGAAATGTAGTAGTTTTTATTCTGCCCTCATTCCCCTCCAACACGTGTCATTTTGCTGACTACCTACATTCTTGGGGCTTTTGTGAAGCTTCGTTGTCTGGGTTATCCCACCAACTTGACAGGCTTTCTCCTTCACATGAAAGCTTTCCCTAAGGTTCAATCATCTTTACTCTCCTTGAAGATTTTGTCCTTTCCAATGCTGTGAGGTGGATGCTTCCTATAATGCTGAAATAGGAATTAGCTTGTCTTCAATATTCTTGTCCTGAATTTCTAACTCCATGCTGGACAGCTCCCTGGGTGAGCTCCTGGTAGGCCTAAATTGTCAAATTCCAAACTGATCTAGTTTTACCAAGAAGGCTAAATTTGTATGACTTTGGAACTAATTCAGAGGAAGAATGTTAGAGGGGACATTTTTCAAAAAAAGAGAAAAGTCAAAAATGATTCTGACGTTTTCAGCTCACATACTTACAAGTGGTAATTAGATAAAATGTCTTCTTTTGAGAAATGTCTGTTCATATCCTTTGCCCACTTTTTGATGGGGTTGTTTGTTTCTTTCTTGTAAATTTGTTTGAGTTCTTTGTAGGTTCTGGATATTAGCCCTTTGTCAGATGAGTAGATTGCAAAAATTTTCTCCCATTCTGTAGGTTGCCTGTTCACTCTGATGGTAGTTTCTTTTGCAGTGCAGAAGCTCTTTAGTTTAATGAGATCCCATTTGTCAGTTTTGGCTTTTGCTGCTGTTGCTTTTGGTGTTTTAGACATGAAGTCTTTGCCCATGCCTATGTCCTGAATGGTACTACCTAGGTTTTCCTCTAGGGTTTTTATGGTATTAGGTCTAACATTTAAGTCTCTAATCCATCTTGAATTAATTTTTGTATAAGGAGTAAGGAAAGGATCCAGTTTCAGCTTTCTACTTATGGCTAGCCAATTTTCCCAGCACCATTTATTAAATAGGGAATCCTTTCCCCATTTCTTGTTTTTCTCAGGTTTGTCAAAATCAGATGGCTGTAGATGTGTGGTATTATTTCTGAGGACTCTGTTCTGTTCCATTGGTCTATATCTCTGTTTTGGTACCAGTACCATGCTGTTTTGGTTACTGTAGCCTTGTAGTATAGTTTGAAGTCAGGTAGCGTGATGCCTCCAGCTTTGTTCTTTTGACTTAGGATTGTCTTGGCAATGTGGGCTCTTTTTTGGTTCCATATGAACTTTAAAGCAGATTTTTCCAATTCTGTGAAGAAACTCGTTGGTAGCTTGATGGGGATGGCATTGAATCTATAAATAACCTTGGGCAGTATGGCCATTTTCACGATATTGATTCTTCCTATCCATGAGCATGGTATGTTCTTCCATTTGTTTGTGTCCTCTTTTATTTCACTGAACAGACACATGAAAAAAATGCTCGTCATCACTGGCCATCAGAGAAATGCAAATCAAAACCACAATGAGATACCATCTCACACCAGTCAGAATGGCAATCATTAAAAAGTCAGGAAACAACAGGTGCTGGAGAGGATGTGGAGAAACAGGAACACTTTTACACTGTTGGTGGGATTGTAACTAGTTCAACCATTATGGAAAACAGTCTGGCGATTCCTCAAGGATCTAGAACTAGATGTACCATATGACCCAGCCATCCCATTACTGGGGATATACCCAAAGGATTATAAATCATGCTGCTATAAAGACACATGCACACATATGTTTATTGTGACACTATTCACAATAGCAAAGACTTGGAATCAACCCAAATGTCCATCAGTGACAGACTGGATTAAGAAAATGTGGCACATATACACCATGGAATACTATGCAGCCATAAAAAAGGATGAGTTTGTGTCCTTTGTAGGGACATGGATGCAGCTGGAAACCATCATTCTTAGCAAACTATCACAAGAACAGAAAACCAAACACCGCATGTTCTCACTCATAGGTGGGAACTGAACAATGAGATCACTTGGACTCGGGAAGGGGAACATCACACACCGGGGCCTATCATGGGGAAGGGGGAGGAGGGAGGGATTGCATTGGGAGTTATACCTGATGTAAATGACGAGTTGATGGGTGCTGACGAGTTGATGGGTGCAGCACAGCAACATGGCACAAGTATACATATGTAACAAACCTGCACGTTGTGCACATGTACCCTAGAACTTAAAGTATAATAATAAAAAATAATTAAAAAATAAAAAATAAAAAAAATAAAATGACCATCTCAGAAAGACCCAAACTTAAAATGAATATTCGGATTTTCGAAAGTCATAAACAATTAACAAGCCATTAGTAATGGTTTCAAGTTTTTGAAATGACAATGTAAATCAAGGGGATATTATTATTCAGACATTTCTTTACTACGCAAAGTGATCTACACGTAAAAGTGTAATACAAACTCTACCCCATGTCTTTAGCCATTGACAATGACTTAAAAATGATGTTGCTGGAAATGAGTTATCTGGAAATCAAAATGATTCCACACATATTGGAAATTTCATTAAAGTATAAATTTTGGAGAATTAAAAAAAAAAAAAAAGATAAAATGTTTCCATTCTCAAGACAATTGGGTAGAAGCATGGTTGTTTATTGAATTCCTACTGTGTGTCAGACAATGACATAGGTGCTTTTCATGGGCTATTTTATTTAGTTTTCAAAGCAACCATGTTTTATGTATTTGCTGTTATCAATTCTCTTTTTTTTCCAGGTAAAGGAATCAGGGTTGCAAGATATTAAGTGAGAGTTTTTAAGGTTATAAAATGAATTATGGCCTGGGTGTGGTGGCCCATGCCTATAATTTCAGCACTTTGAGAGACCAAGGCGGGAGGATCACTTGAGCTCAAGGGTTTAAGACCAGCCTGGGAAGCATAAAAATAAAAATAAAATTTTAAAAATAAAAATAAAAATTATCTGATTTTGGTGACGTCCATGTGTAGTTCCAGCTATTAAGGAGGGTTAGGCAGGAGGATCTCTTAAGACCAGGATGTCAAGGCTGCAGTGAGCTATGATAGTGCCATTGTACTCCAGTCTGGGTGAAAGAACAAGATCCTGTCTCAAAATAATTAAAATTTAAAAAAAAATGAACCTAGGATTCTTTTGGTCCTAAGTCTATTCAGCTGTAATATCTTCGTCTTTATCGTTGTAGCTCATGGTAGGAGAAATAAAGAACCACATAAATCCTTAGAGATTAAAGCAAAAATTAAGGATAAACTTAATTCACTTTTGTGGCTGGAATCAAGACTATTCTTTCTTTCTTTTTTTTTTTTTTTTTTTTTTTTAGACTTGTCATGAGAGACAGGTACAAGTCCTAGTTCTTCTCGCTGGAAAAATCTTGTCTCAGATATTACAAAAAGAACCTTCATTTTATTCAGGGCTCACCTCTTCAAGGAAAACTTACCTGATATTTGTACATAAAGTAGTCCCCATAGTACTCTATTACTTTGTTTTTTTGTACTTTTCTTCATAGTTCTTTAACTCTCTTTCTGTCTGTCTCTCTCTCTGTCTCATACACACACACAGACACAGACACACACACACACACACACACACAATATTAGATTCTCAACACCCTATTGACATTTTGAACTTAATAATCATTTGTTGTGGATGGGGCCATTCAGTACATAGCAGCAAGTTTAGCAGCATCCTCAGCCTTTACCTACTAGATGCCAATAGAATTTTCCTGCTAATATAACAACTAAAAAAAATCATACCATACATTGTCAAATGCCCTTTTGGGAGGAAATCCATCCCTGGTTGAGAACCAATGGTCTACATTTAAATCCATCCATATCCACACCCATATTCAGATCTATTCACCAAGGATGTATCTGTGGTTTATGAGGACTAAGATTTGTTAGTCATGCTCACATCTTTTACCAGTGCTCAGAACAGTGCCTGGCATATACTCAGCACAAAATGCAATAGATGGACTGGGCGCAGTGGCTCACTCTGTAATCCCAGAACTTTGGCAGGCTGAGGCAGGAGGATCACTTGAGCCCAGACTGGGCAACATAACAAGACCTCATTTCTACAAAAAAAAAAAAGAAAAGAAAAAAATTCAAAAAAAATGTCCCAGGCATGGTGGTGCACACTTGTGGTCCCAGCTACTTGGGAAGCAGAGGTGGGAGTATCACTTGAGCCCAGAAGGTCCAGGTTGCAGTGAGCCATGACCATGCCACTGCACTCCAGCCTAGGTGACAGAGTGAGACCCTGTCTCACAAAATGAAATGAAATAAAATAAAATAAAATACAAACGTGCTGAATGAATAAATAAATGAAAGGAAAGAAATTAATTTTTACGATTTTTTTTCTTCTTTTATTTTTTTTTTTTTTTTTTTTTTTTTTTGAGACAGCATTTTGTTCTTTTTGCCCAAACTGGAGTGCAATGGTGCAATCTCGTCTCACTGCAACCTCCAAAGTGATTCTCCTGCCTCAGGCTTTCAAGTAACTGGGACTACATGCACCTGCCACCATGCCCGACTTTTTATGCCATATTCTTAATTAAAATCTTTTCTCTAAAATAACTCTGAGGTGGACAATAGTAAACTTGTATCCCAGATGTTGAAACAGAGGCTCAGAGAGGATGACTTTCCTGGTTCACACAGCCAGACCTTGTGAGAGGCAGCATTTCAACCCAATTCTGTCTTCCCTAAAAGTCCACTCTTCTAGGGCACCAAGCTGTGATACAGGTCAAGAATGATGAGACCCAGAGTTTAAGACTAAACAAATGAATCAGTCATTGTCATTGCAGCATTTTGTAGGAAAAATGGTTTACCTACCATGTGGTGTCCAAAATAGAATTTTTGAGTTCAATTTCCCAAATTCTGTTTCCCACCATGGATGATCTTGTTTGTCAAGTAAAATATTTAATAATCTGCTTTGATTTATCACTTTCGCTCACTGTGTGTCTAAACCATCAAAAGCACATAGACTTAAAGCTAGATCATTGCCTACAGATCCCTGCTTTAACTGGTTCCTGATATCTCTTGGACCTCTTAGTAAACTTCTTTTCCTTCTTGCTCACTAATCTTTGGTCAGCTGGTCTTTCTTTTCTCTGAACCTGCCAATGCCACTCACATTAATGCCTTCAGCTTGTGGCACTTGCTTTTCCCTATTTTTGAAATGCTGTTCAGAATGCCTGTTTCGTAAGTAAAGTTTTATTGCAACATAACAATGCCTGTTCATTTACAAGTTGCCCATGGCTTTTGTCATGTTCCAGTGGCAGAAGTAATTGTGACAGTGGATGGTAATTGATAAGGAGAAAAGGCAACAATCTTTACAGAGTAGTTACAGTGAATCATGCAATGAATTATGCTGAGTGCTTTGCTCCAACTATCTAGACTTAGATGCAAATATTGAGTCTACAAATGACAAGCTGATAGATTCATGGAAAAAAAAACTTATTTGAATATGAGGCAAGATATTACCTTGGAGAAAATGGAGTGTGAAATGTTGAGGGAATATTACCTTATCAGCTTCAATCAGTTAAAATTAGGAGTGGGATGATTGGCTTTTAAGGACCAGCTTCAAAATGGTACCCAACACTGTGACTAATCATTTCTCTGTTTCTCTCTTTTAGAGAAAATTGTGGTTTTGAGGAAGACAGATTTTTCATTTGCTTAGCCACTCAGTAATGTAGACATTTCCCCCAAATGGCTTATGACTCATTAGCTGCCCAGACAGAAGGGCTGGGTGAGCTTGATCAACCAGGTCTAGCTGCCATCCTTATCTCTCTCTATAGCTTGAAGTCATAATCTGAAACCCAGTAATCTTCAACAAAAACATCATTTTCAAGCACTTTGGGGAAAATAGTCACTTTACTTGGAAGGGACCTGGAAAGAAAATGAACAAATGCATTAAAAAAGATGTTTCTCTTGACCCAAACTTCAAACATTAGACACATTGTAATGAGTTTCCAATCTGTGAAGTGTTTTTAGGGGATGGCTTCAGTATAACAGTGGAGTTTCCAGTGTCCATTCCTTTTTTCTTAAAGATGAAAATTATATGACAATAATTATAATGATGGCAAAAACAGTGATAACAAGAGTAGGCCAAAAACTATAAAAAAGAATCCCAGGATGGCTTAGCATTGTTCCTTTCTGTGGGGCAGCCTTTCTGGGGCAGATTCTAGCAAATAGCTCAGAGATGCAGGCTCCTTCCAGCCTGTGATGTTCCATACACATCGCCCAGCTTCTAGACTTCATGAAGAAGAGAAAGAACATGGTAAAAGTTTACCATATATGTAATTTCCTTGGTCCCGCTTTGACACATGTCAGTTTTATTCGTATTTCAATGACCAGAAACAAGACGTCACTTGGATTAGATGCAAGGGAATTGGAAAACATAATCCGTGACTTGGCAACTACTTCCCAACAACAACTCTATATCATAGAAAGGGAACGTGGCTCTTTGATTTTTTTAATCCATTTGTGTGTTGGCAACTTTCCAAAGTTCATGACATAATACCATTTTACTACAAGTAAATAAAACTATAGTATCAACTGCTATTTCTTCCTATTGAAAAGTACTGTGATATGAATTAAATAGGTTAAGAAATGCAAACTGTCTAGAATAGTGAATAGTGAACTCCAATAAAACCCTGCTCTATGTTGGTATTCAGTGCAGTTTATTTGTTCCCATTGAAATTTATTTAAGGCTTATGCATCTGAAGAATTTATTTCCCAGTTAGGACTGTGGCAGTCTCTGTCTTCTTTAAGCTATTATGAAATACACTAAACTAAGGTTACACTGAATAGACAGGATGAAGGAATATTCCACTTTGTGTTCAGCCATGAGCTTGTCCAAATTCATGAGACTGATAAATCCTCAGACCAAAGTGGTTTCTGTGGTGGTAGAGTTACTGCTCGAAAAGCTCACCAAGTGTTCTCATATATTTAATTGTATTAATGTCCTATGGCTGCCATAACAAATTATTACAAATTTTGTATCTTAAGCAAGAGAAATTTATGGTTTCACAGTTCTAGAGGCTATAAATTTGAAATCAAAGTGCTGACAGGGCTGGTTCCTTCTGGGGACTCCAAGAGAAAGTATGTTTCCTGTCTCTCTCCTAGCTTCTGGAGTTGCTGGAATCCTTTGGCATGTAGTTGTATTATTCCAATATCTACCTTTGTCTCCCCGTGACATTTTTTCCTGTGTGTCTGTGTCCAAATTTCCCTCTTCTTATAAGAACACTAGCCACTGGTTTAAGGCTCACCTTAATCTAGTATTACCTTCTCTTAAGTTGATTATATCTGCAAAGATTCTACTTTCAAATAAGGCCATACTCACAGAGCCTAAGGATTCTAACTTTAACATATCTTCAGACACAATTCAACCCACAGCATTAATCAAATTAATTTTAGTAAGATATTTATACTAATATAATAACAGCAGATATTTATTATGTGCCTGCTATTCACCAGGCATTGAGTTAGCTATTGTCTTATTTAATCACAACACTCCCATAAAGCAAGTCCTGTTATCATCATAATTATTATCACACTGTTTCATATGAGGAGACTAAGAGATAAAGAAGTATAGTAACTTGTCATAGGTGAGACAATGAATTGGCAGAGCAAGAATGGAAAAAAGTCAGTATTGAGCCCAGAGTCAATGGTTTCTTCCAATATCCTGTATAGTTGGTATCTGTTTTCAATGAGGTAATTGTTCCTGAAACCAATATAAATACAGATTATTTTTCCAGTTACATTCTAGCATGTGGGGACCTTTTTTTGCTGCTACCTCCTTCACAGGTTTTACATTTGAAACTTCCTGCCCCTATGGGTATGTATTCCCCAATTTTCATCTCAGAACGATGCTGCTTTTCTCCAGATCAGTTAACCACAACCAAAGACAGCTGAACCTTTCGCTGGAGCTGCACTCTTGCTCAAGGTAAATGTTCAGTGCCAGTTTCCCCCTCAGAATCTCTGGCTGATATGCTGCTTATCTACAGAGCCACAAGAGGCCATTCTACCCTTCCCATATGGCCTTAGTGTTTGTACAGTACTTTACAGAGAACTTGTGTCATTATTCCTCCTACTTGCAGAGAAATCAGAAATTACTATTTTGGGGTGCAACAAACTGATATTTTTGTTCTTGATTTGAGATTTTACAAATTACAATAATTTTCTGCTGTGACAAGCAAAAATAAACAAAAAAGTGAAGATATATAAAGGCACAGTTAATGATCCTCTCCATAGTGACTGCTCCACTTCCAAACCTCTGGGGTAGCCAATGTTATTAGCCTCATATGCACGCTCCCATTTTCCTCCTTGTTCTGATATACATATGCCAACATGAAATAATGTAAGGGTTTGGTCTAATTACTTTTTAACCAAGCAGAATATTACACATATTACTTTGAAACTTGCATTTTTCATTTGACAATATGAATATAGCACATAGATCATGGATATTATCCAGCATTTACTTTTCGGACTTTTTGTTTTCCTTAGACCACTTATTCTCTTCATGGTATCATTCAGTACCAAGACTTTAGAAATCTCTAGATTACTGATTCCAAATTTCTACCTCCCAACAGGACCTTTGCCTGAATTTCAGACTTGCGTATTCAACTACCTAATCTTTGTTACTCTTTGCCTGTCTCATAGATTTTTAAAAGTTAACCTGTTCACCGTGGAGCTCCTAGTGTTCTCACCACTCCTGTCCCACCAAGCTGGCTCTCCCTGGACTCTGTCTCATCTTAGTTTATGAAATGCCATCATTCCTTTGACTCAACCTCCTAAAATCTTGTGAATCCTCTCTTTCTCTGCTATGCCACACTGAATCTTTCAAATCCCTTTCACTCTTTCTTCAGAACGTATTCAGAGTCCAGTCACTTCTGAGCTCTTTCCTATTTCCATTCTGGTTTAAGCCACTATGTTTTCTCACTCGCCTTGTTGCTACAGCCTCTTCACTGACCTCCCCGCTTCCTCCCTTATGCAGCTCTCTCAAGTCTTTCTTCAAATATCACCTTCTCAGACAGCATCTTTCTGGATACTCTATTTTTAACCGCAATGTAATCTGTACCTGTAGCCCTGAAAAGAGAAGCCTCCCCTAGCCTGGTGACAGAGCGAGACTCTGTCTGAAAAGAAAAGAAAAGAGGAAGGAAGAAAAGAAAAGAGAAAAGAAAGAAAGAGAGAGAGACAGAAGCCTCCCCTTTTCTGCCTTATCACTTGTGGTCCATACAACAAGGCTAGTGCTTCCCCTGAGGGGGCAGCCCACCTGTGACTGGGTTAAAAGTCACAGGTGAGATATGAGGTAAAATACTCCGTCATGTTTTTCAATCAAGAGCCTTGCCTTTGCAAATGTTTGGATCCTTTCTTAGCATTCCAAAAGCAAAAAGCAGATAATTTCATCTCCTTTTAGGTAATTGATTCTCCTGTCTGTTAGACACAGGAGAAGAGGAGGGTGATGTCCTGGGTCTTGTACACCTGTGTCTGGAATGCTCTTCTGCTCTTTTTCAGGGATCTGCTTTTCAGTTAATATTCACTGACCGCCTTCTGGTGCCAATCATTGTACTAGGTGCTGGAGATACATCCATGGATCAGCTCTACGTGGCCTCTGGTCTGCTGGTGTTTGCAGGTCCAAAGTGACCCTCTTGTAAAGTCTTCCTTCATTTCACTCCCATCCCACCCCTGACTCCTGTCGCTAAGCACATCTTTTTACCATTCTTAACTCCTGATGCTTTATCTAATATGCTCTTCACACACATACACACGCACAGCTGCTTCCCTAAGCCACACCAGGGGAAGGATGATGTTAGAACAATAAGGGAGAGTTGCCTTTGAATCTGTGCTCACACTCAGAAGAATTCCTATAACTCCAATCCCTTTACTTTTCTCCTTCCCCTTTCAGGGTTCCTGAAGATTCACATATTCTCTCTGGTGATTAGTAAAATGTTCTGCTGGTAATTCCAGGACTGATTTCTGCTGTCTGCCTTGTGGCCATAGCCAGAGCTGCTGATTCTGCCCTGGATCCAGCCAAGGCCCTGGACTCTGACTCCTATTACAGCCCTGCAGCTCTTTTTAGAGTGGGAAGGGATCATTTTCCTGGGGTTAGAACTCTCTATTTAGTTTTCTCAACACAGGATTACTGAGGAGGAGGGTGTGCCCTGGGTCCTGTAAACCTGTGTCTGGAATGCTCTTCTGCTCTTTTTGTCTGATCTACCTTTCATTTTTTTAAATGGGCTTTAAGCAAAATCAGAGTCTTGAAACTAACCCAGATCTGATTCAGATAATATTTTAACGAAATTACTATTTTTTTTGCACCCTGAACTATACTGTTAACATCATTATCCTCATCAAATTACAATTTAATATGTATTTAGTATGTTTATAGTAACATTAATAGTTAAATCTACCCATTGAGGGAGTTGAGGGATCAGAGGCTCAGAGAGGAAGAGAGCCTTGCTCAGAGCCAAGCGAACGTCTCCCTGTTTCTCAGTCCTATTCCCAGTGTTCCAGGCTGATTTTCAGCTCCAGAGCATTTTCTTCTGTTTCCTCCAGAAGATTCATCAGGTCCTCAAGCCAGGAGGCTTTCTGGTGAGCTGCTCTGGCTATGCAAGGACCCTAAATCAGCAAAGAGACTACCTCTTATCTCTTTCTCAATGTAGCAGAACCTGTTCCACTATACTGTCCTCGTTGGTTGATGTTTCTTTTCCTGGCTGAACTGTGAGGAAGGAACTCTGTTATTTCCATCCCTGGAGTCTTGGAGCCCATCCTAGGGCCTGACATATTCTACTGAACTAATCTGTTGGATAATCATGAAGATGAGACACAGGTCCTTTGCTTTGATCTAAGACATAGGTCTGATCTAAGGCCCCAGGAAAGTGTGTCTTCATAGACACATGAATATCATGAAAACAAAATAATCACTCTCCTTATCCTCAAGCCTCTGGTCTTCAGTGGAACCGCATTTACTGCTAATGAGTGAGAAATAGCGGGAAAATAATAATTAGACATGAAAAAGAAGCAGGAGCTCCAGGAAAACAACCTACATCTATGGTGTATTGATAAATCACTGCGCCATATATAGTAGCCATTACTATTATTTCTGTAGTAGTCATCATGTCTAATATGATGGTAAACTAATTACATGGATTATCTCATATAGTCTTCCTAAGACCTGATAGGAAGGCACTATTGTTTTACCCATTTCGTAGATAACAAACTCTAAAGCACAGAAAAGCTAAGTAGCTTGCCATTAGCACGCTGCAAATAATAGAGCTATTCTTTAAATCAAGTCAATAGGACTCTAGGACTCATGTCTTTAAAAGTGAGATGGCAAAACAATCCCATCATGACATTTCAGACAATGTTTTGAAAGCCAAATAGGGCTTCACTTTGTTTTGGCATTAACAGACAGGGCAGTGTGACTGGAGCTGACCCAGTAATGAGTCAGAAGTCTGTCTCCAGTCCTGATTCTGACAACTAATTTGCAAAGGCCATCTGGGCTACAACTTATTTAGTTTAGAGTGATAGATGGAGATAGCTGGTCATGGCAAAAATATCATGGGTTTTGTAGGCAGACTAAGTTTAAAGTTGGCTTTGTCACATGCTATGTGTCCTGGGACAGGTGACTTAATCCTTCTAAACATCTGTATTTCACATCTGGAATGGACATATAAACCCCTATGATAATAAAAGCTGTTGGGGGGCAGTAAAAGTGTTCTATAAAGAGACAAACTCAGGTTGGGCACGTGGCAGTTGCTCAGACGAGCACTCCCACAATATGCTCCAGTCCTTTTGCAGGTAGCTTGTGTTCCCAGAGCTCCTACTTCTCCTTTATGTCTAATTTTCTTTGTCCTCCTAATACAAGTAACCCTCATGATCTGTGGCTGTGGGTTTGTGGTTTGGATGTTTGTGTGGCATGGCACCCTCGCTCCTTGTTTTAACAATTTACTTTTCTTGACACAACCTTTGACTGCCCTGGGTGTAGGATTTCTATAATGTCTCAGAAGGCTTTGAGGGAGTCTGAATAATTCGACCATTGTTCCCTTCTGAGGTTTTGGACTAAGGGAGTACTATGCACAAAGGGAATAAAAACAAATCCTCAACTGGAAGAAAATTCTTTATCAGTAGTCAACCAAGATTCCAATACCCACTAACATACAGATCTCTGAGAACTTTGAATTAGTGTGTGATAAAGTCTGGATGAAATGTGGTGTCTTGTCTTCTTCATATTTAAATATTGGGGCTCAGGGACTAAAACATGCATATACAGGAAGGAACATTTAGATGGGTGCCGTGTTTTCTGAACATATTCACCCTGGTGAACACATGGGTGGGAAGAGGGAAGCTAACAGGAGGACCAACCTTCCCTAGAGCACAGGGCCTGCCCAGGAGAGTTTATTGCACCAGGAGACAGGGTGAGAAAGCGATGGGGCAACTTGAGTTCCTGCCCAACAAGACACAGTGACCTGCCCTCCAGGAAATGTGGCCCAATGAACGGATGGCCTCTGGTCAGTGAGCTTAATGAGGCCTGCTTCTGAGAGAGGGATTCAGGAAGAAGTACAGAGAGGTGAGCCTGGCATGAGGGAAAAGTGGTAGAAATTTCCTCCTCCACAAACTATTAATCAGAAAGGACTCTTCAATGCATTTCCTTTTCAAGTGACTGCATAATTCACTTGTTAAATTTCTAGATGATAAAGCTAGAAAGGATCATTCAGGACATCTAGTCTATCAACAACTTTTGGATACATAAACTAACCACTAACAAGAATAAATGATTTGCCTAAAGAATTCCAGGGTTCTGAGTTGCTCAACCAGAATTTTTCCTCATAGGAGGGTCCACCTCTGATCTTGAAGTGCTATTGTATGTTTTCTCTGTATTCCATTTTCTCTTATGCTTGTTTCTTTTTTTCCCTTTTACACTTTTTTTCTTTCCATTCAACCATAATCTATAACCCACTGATAACCAGAAATGATTTACTAATGTACACAGAAAATGGTTAAAAGGGCAACTCATTCCTAAGTACATACCCAATATAAATAAGTGTTGATAGCCACCAAAATAAATTAGACATGAATCTTCACATCAGTTTTATTTGTAATACTCCCAACTAGAAATTACTCATATACTCACAACAGAAGCATGGATAAAAAATTCATACAATGGAATACTACACAGCAATAAAAAGGATGAACTACTAGCACATACAATAACATGGATGTATTTTGAAGATCTTATATTAAGAGAAAGCAGACACAGAGGATTATATACTCTATGATTTCATTTATATGAGGTTCAAGAATGGCCAAAAGTAATCTATAGTGATAGAAGTTGGAATAATTGGGGTGAAATTGGGAGCTATTGACTGGGAAGGGGTGCAATGTAACTCTATTTTTATAAGGGTGCATGGATATGTGAAGATAATCTGGCTTTGAACTTTAGAGTATATTTATTATTATTATTATCTGAGACAGAGTCTCGCTCTGTCACCCAGGCTGGAGTGCAATGGTGCAATCTTAGCTTGCTGCAACTTCCACCTCCTGGGTTCAAACAATTGTCCCACCTCAGGCCCCCATGTAGCTGGGATTATAGGCATGCACCACCACACTCAGCTAATTTTTGTATTTTTAGTAGAGATGAGGTTTCACCATGTTGGCCAGGCTGGTCTCAAACTCCTGACCTCAAGTGATCCACCCACCTCGGCCTCCCAAAATGCTGGGATTACAAGTGTGAGCCATAGCACCTGGCCTATAGTATATTAATTATATCTATGTTTAAAAAATCTTTAAGAAGCACTAGAAAAGCAAAAAACTAGACAAATAGGCAGGGGGATTAACATATCCAAACCTGGGCTAATAAAGTTACTGTAATTGAATATCAAATTTAACTTTGAGGTAGTAGCCAATGAAAAACTTCCTAATGATTTCCACTGCCTTTTAAAAAATAAAATAAAAATGGTCAGAAGATAAATATTTTAAAAGAGATTTTGTCTTTCTAAAATTCATTCATCATACAGCCTTTTGAATGCAAGACACTGACCAATATAATGGGGAAAGCTTCTGATAATAATTCAGCAGAAATATTGAAATATCTTAATATGTTCATTTTTTTTCTATTAAACTTTTATAAGGCTCCCATTTATAAGGAAGAGCAATGACTTTTTTTTTAAAAAAAAAAAAAAAACAGAAAAAGAAGCTATGAGATCAAGGGAGAGAGTCAGTTACCTAACTCCCAAGAGACAGAGCTTAGACACACACACACACACACACACACGAGTCACCCAGGGATCTTGTTAAAATGCTGTCTCTGATTTAGCAGATCAGGGTGCAGCTGAGATTCTATGATTCTAGCAAATCCCCAGGGAGTTGCTTTTGCTGTCAGAACAAGCACCACAGTTTGAGTAACAAGAGCTTACACCACTCAAGAAGTGTTTACCCATCTGTGTTAGCCTGTTTTCATGCTGCTGATAAAGACATACCTGAGACAGGGCAATTTACAAAAGAAAGAGATTTAATGAACTCATAGTGCCACGTAGCTGGGGAGGCCTCACAGTCATGGTGAAAGGTGAAAGGCATGTTTCACATGGTGGCAGACAAGAGAAGAGAGCTTGTGCAGGGAAACTCCCCTTTAAAAATCCATCAGATCTCGTGAGACTTATTCACTATCATGGGAACAGCACAGGAAAGACATGCCCTCATGATTTCACTACCTCTGACCAGGTCCCTCCCTTGGCAAGTGGGAATTGTGGGAACTACAATTCAAGAGGAGATTTGGGTGGGGACACATCCAAACCATATCACCATCATTTGTGTTATTGTGTTGAAATTATTTGTGAAAAATCAGATTTCTGAGCTCCCTCTCCATAGGAGGAGGGTCCACGGATACTGCTGCCTTTTTAAAAAAATGAATCTCTTTTTTCATACCAGTACCATGCTGTTTTGATTACTATGGCCCTGCAGTATGATTTGAAATTGGGTGGCGTGATGCCTCCAGCTTTGTTCTTTTTACTTGAATTCCCTTGGTTGTTTGGGATCTTTTTTGGTTCTATATGTATTTCAAAATAGCTTTTTCTAGTTCTGTGACACATGTTATTGGAAGTTTGATATTAATTGCATTGAATCTGTAAATTGCTTTTATAGATTCAATGATATGACTTTTAATGATATTGACTTTTCCTATTCATGAGCATGGCATGTTTTTCCATTTGTTTTTATCAACTGATTTCTTTGAGCAGCGTTTTGGAGTTCTCATTGTAGAGATCTTTTACCTCCCTAGTTGGCTGAATTCCTTGGTATTTTATTATTTTTGTGGCAATTGTGAATGGGATTGCCTTCCTAGTTTGGCATAAAATTCTGACATACACTAAAATTTTGGAGCTGCTGACTTAGAGAAATTGGCTTATCACATGTCCCTTAAATTATAATTCTCCAGTAAGTATATATTTTTTTGCAACCAGTTTCAGAAATCAGTAAAAACTGAAGGAAAAGGTAAAGAACATATTTTTAACCTTTCAGAGAGATCACTCACTTATTGGATGTGCAGTTTACTTTAGTTCATTCAATCCTTATAAATATCCTATGAGGTAGAAGTTATTGTCCATATTTTAGAATTAAAAATAATAGATAATCATCATTGAGCATTGAGTGTGTCCTAAATATTATGCTAAAGGCTTTAAAAGCACCATTTGGCTACCAGAGTAGCCAAATGAAATAGGCACTAGTGTCATCTTCTCCACTTTACAGTTGACAAATTGGAGACAGGGAGATTACTTCAGAGTCTGTCTGACTTTCGAGTGCTCAAGCCTCACAATTGCCTGTAGGACCTCTGCACTAACTGACATTGCAAAGGAAGCAGCTGGGCCAGCATCTAACTAAGATTGTTTTAGACTTTTTTTTGTTTTAACTATAACAATTTGGCCAGTGGACACATTTCATTTTCCTTTCATTTCACTATTATTACTCCATCTTTCAATTATTTTGCTTTGAGGAGTACCAATGAGAAGACATAGGGACTCAGACTATAATTACTAACATCTGTATAGTATTTTACAGTTTACAGATTATGTACAAAATACTTGGGCTGATTTGATTCCTCAAACCACATGTATCCTTTAAGATCCAGGAAAACTGAGTTCCAGGAAAATGTAATTGATTTATCTGGGATTTAGACTCTAACCTTTTATTCCAAATCTGTGAGCTCCTACTAGATTAGTCTGTCAAGTAGGGCAGGGGGGAGAAGAGCCAAATAACAGTGTTGGAGAGAGGGAAAAGCTTTCACTTGGAGCCTGGAATGTGATGTGCTAGTCCTGGCCCTGCCACCAGCTCCACACAACCTCAGGATTTGGTTTCCCTTTTTGGGGCATAAAATTTTAATCTAAAATGAAGGTTTAGAATAGACCAGCTATTTTCAAATAGTGTTGGTTCATTTTTATCAAAATCTTTTCTTTTAAAGAAATCTTACAACAGATCACTAACTCATGAAGCAAATCTTACAGCAGGCACTTAACAATTGGACCACTAGCAACCTACCTTTTCCATTCTAGAGCAAGGTAAGATATTATTTGTTTTTATCACTGAGTACTAGAACAGTGTCTGCTACATAGCAGGTACTCATTACATCCTTGTTGAATGAATAAGACTCTTTTATGGACTCTTCGGGGCACAGTAAAGAGACCATTGAATCAACAGGTCTGGTTTCTCTGTGGTTCTAGGAGATCCCATTTCTGGGAAACTAAAACCTCTCATAAGAGTTCAGATATAATGCAGAGATTTCTCTGAATGTACCTTTATATATAAGGACCTCAGATGTTTCCAGACACACTGATTTCTACAAGTACAGAATTCTGCATCACTATTTTCACATCGTTTTATATAATAGGTTTAAGAATTGTTTACTTTGGCTTGCATTCTTTCTCAAGAAAATGCCAACTGGAGAGCAAAACAAATAGACAAAAACTGAACGTACTTAGTGTCTTCGTTTTTTCCCTTGTCGTGACTTCTGTGCACACATCCTTCTCTTAACTCTTCTGAAAGGTTTCTGGATTATCATGGAACTAGTCTTCTTTTGCTGGGGGAGGTATGTTGTCTACAGATCTGACCATGCCACAGCCAAGACTTTATTTCTTTTGTTTTTGAATTAAAATAAAAAACATTTTAGTATGAAATCCTTTTAAAATGCCAGAAAGTAGAAAAAATAATACAACAAACGTTTATATATTCACTATATTTTACAGTTGCCAAGAGTTTGTCATATTTATGTTATACCCATTTTTTCTTTTCTTTTTGCTTTCTTTCTGAAGAATTTCAAAGCAATTCAGACATCATGTCATTTCACCCCTACTGCAGCATACTACAAATGTTTACTTTTCTTTTATTTGGGACCAACAAACAATTTATTTTAAACTTTGGGTAGGAGAGTAAACATAGCTCACTTTCACTTATATTTTTAAGTGACCTCAATTATTTAATCAATACCTTGATAACAGTATTTAGTAGATTGCCTAAAGCTTTACCACATTTACCTAAAGCTTTATATTTATACGTGCACGTGTGTGTACAGCACTATGCAAATGACACTATCCTTATGCTCTTCTTTAATCCCTGTGCCTACTTCCTAAGACAGGGACTACTTCTTTTTCTATTTTACTTATGAGAGAACTGAGGCTAGAAGATGAAGGATGTTGACTTGACCCCAGAGCCTTTGCTGTGCACAGACTGCCATATTGCCTCTTGGAAATTTGTCTCTACTTATGATACACAGCTTTCTTCTTTTCTGCTGTAGAGTTGTAGAATGTACTATAAGGACCTTAGAAATACCTGAGGCAACAATTCCCATCAGTAGCTCACCATTAGAATTACTCCATTCCCAGATACTTTCGTAGACCAGTTAAACCAGGATTGCTAGAAGACCCCTGTTCTAGAATTTGTAGTAGCTCCCTAGCTAATAGTTAGGGCTGGGAATCATTAATCTACTTTAAGGCAAACTCCTAAATATTAAAACTAGATTAAGGCCTATTGAAATAAAAGGACATATTCAATATCTCTTAGTCCACTCCTGGAAGATCTAGGCCTAGAGTCCAGGCATAAGGAATTGAGACATTCTCCTTTGGGTTCTTCTTTTTACTGCATAGAAAGGAGGCATGGACAATATTTCTTAGGTCATTTTTGATAACACATCCTTTTATCTATTTTCAGAAGCTTAATTCTTCAGTCTACTATGACTGCTAAATCCTTGCTGGCCAAGCTATTTACTTTGTTCCCATGCAGCCAAATCCTGGTCCCCAGTGCTGATATTTGTGATATTTTGGCAACTTCGTTATGCTTTAGAATTTTGTGATATTGTACTTGAACTCATGGAATTAGCATTCTTTATTAGCAATAGAGTGTGATGGGAATCATTGATTTAGTTCATGAATCTGTGTGTCAAGAGGACCATGTATGAGATAGAGTTCATCCAGAACAATGTCTTTCAAATTGCTGGTTGTTGTACATTAGCAGATTCTGAAATAAACGTGTGAGTCATGACCAGAATCTAAAAAAGAAAAATGGAAAATAAAATCAGAGTCCATTGGACAGAAGAAGTGATGTGTGTGTGTGTGTGTGTGTGTGTGTGTGTGTGTGTGTGTGTGTGTAGATGGTTAGTATGATACAGGTGACCTTTGCTGTGCAGGTCTGTTTAGATGTGGATTGTTTTCAATAAGTATATTGAAAAAGCTTTTGAGACTTGCTGCAATTTGGAAAACTAGCAGATGAACTGAGTATCCTAGAAATATCAAAAAAGTCAAAAAAATTAAGTATACGACAAATTCACAAAATAGTAGATACTCGTGTAAAATAGTAGATCTAAAATAGTAGATAGTAGTCGATAGTAGTAGATAGTAGATCTAAGATAGTAGATTCTAGTCTATTTTATCATTTGCCACCTTAAATATACATAAATCTCTTATGGTGCCCCTCACAGTTGAGACAAATGTAAACAAATGCAAAGATGCAATATTAAATTATAATTGCATACAATTAACTGTAATAATACTGTACCACTGTAATAATTTTGTAGCCACCTTCTGTTGCCATTCTGGTGAGCTCAGGTTTTGGGAATATACATTTAAAATGCCAAGTGACGCTAATCACCTCTACTTGAGCAGTTCATCTCACCAGTAAATTACGTATCACAGTGAATAGTAATTTCTTATAGTTCTTATGTGTTTTTCATCGTGTTTAGTGCAATACCAAGTGACATGGGACTTATACACAGGCAGTGCCACTAGTGATGCTGGAAGTGTCCCCAAGAAGCAGAGAAAAGTCATGACGTGATATATAAGAAAAAGTTGACTTGCTTGATATGGACCATTGATTGAGGTCTGCAGTTGCAGTTGCTGCCATTTTAGAATGACTGTTCATCTTGTAAACTTATAGAATCAATCAATACTGTACAGTACTCAAAACATATTTTCTCTTCCTTATGATTTTTAATAATATTTTCTTTACCTTCCTTTATTGTAAGAATACTCTATGTAATACATATAACATACGAAACATGTATTAATCAACTATATGTTATTGGTAAGGTTTTGGTCAACAGCAGGTCATTAGTAGTTAAGTTGTTGGGAACTCAAAAGTTCTGACTGCATGGAGGTTAGTGCCCCTAAACCGTGAGTTGCTCAAGGGTCAAATGTCTATGATACCTAGTCATGCATCACTTCACAATGGGGATATATTCTGATAAAAGTGTGGTTAGGCGATTTTGTCACTGTATGAACATCATAGAGCTTCTTAGACAAACCTCACTGGTCTAGTCTGCTGCACACCCAGGCTATGTGGTACAGCCTATTGCTCCTAGGCTGCATCAGCATAAGCGCAGTCCATGGTTGGCTGAGACGTCTTTATATGGCACAAGACTAAATGCGTGTGTGTGTGTGTGTGTGTATGTGTATAGTGAACTATAATGTGAAATGCACTTTTTTGATGGCGTAACAATACAAGAAGCTTGGGAATTCTTGTTTTAGAAGATGTATCTGTGGAGTATAGGATTGATGACTTATTCTCACCTTTGTCTCCCTTGTGTTTCATGCACTCTCTTATCTTCTTATGAAGTCAGCATACACAGCTGGACATGGTGGCTCATGCCTGCAATCCCAGCACTTTGGGAAGCCAAGGCAGGCAGATCACTTGAAGCCAGGAGTTCAAGACTCGCCTGGCCAACAATGCAAAACCCTATCTCTACTAAAATTACAAAAATTAGCTGGGCATGGTGGTGCATGCCTGTAATCCCAGCTACTCAGGAGGCTAAGGCACAGGAATATCTTGAACCCAGGAGGCGGAGATTACAGTGAGTCAGGATCATGCCACTGCACTCCAGGCTGAGAGACAGAGCAAAACTCTATCTCAAAAGAAAAGAAAAAAAAGGTAATAGCATATATACAAAAACACACAATTATGTCTAAATATAACATTAGAATAAAAATATATGAGAATTGACTTTTAATATTTGACAATATAACATTGTGTACAAAAGAGTTAGATTTCCCTTAAGTAACTCCATAGGGCAGAACTTAGAGGGCAATGGATAGAAAATGGAGACACAAGATGCTGGTACCTGTAGTTTATATATATAACTAACTTTTGCAAAGAACTGGACTGCTTTACAAAAGAGTGGGCTCCTTATCTTTTTCACATTATGCAAATATATCTCAGGATGGTTATTTGCCAATGTTGTTATGTTGGCTTGAAAATCTGGGCTCCAGTTGAGCTCAAGGCCTTTCAGTTCTCTGGGGTCCTTGAGAAAACATCCTACATAAGTGCCAGAGGTACGAAAGAGTGTTGCATATCTGTTAGATGATTAGATGTAAGTAGTTTGTGTACTTAGAACATAGATTGTGAAGTAGGGGCTGTAGAATCAGGTAGGGCTATGCTCACATCAAGTCTCCTACATCTAATACGGTTTTCTAATTTCATTATTCTTGATTTGATCATGAGGGCAGTGGGATATTATTAAAGGGTTTAAAGCCTGGGCAATGGTCCAATCAGATTTGTATTTGAAAAGTCTGGTTTGGAGCCAGAGGGTTAAGTGGTGCTTACCATGTCTTAGTACGAGCTGGATGGTAAGTCTGAGGAAGGGGTGGGACGGGAACAAATATTTGAGAACAATCCAGGAAAAACTCAGCAGTACCTGGGATTTGACTGGATACAGAGAGCAATGAAGAAGAAAACATGTGTGTGGTGCCATGGTTAAAGTCCAGGCTCTGCAGTCAGACAGAAAAGGTGGCATCCATTTTTGAGTTTTGTATATTTAGGCAAGTAAAGCTTCAGCTCCTTCATCTATGGAATGGGAATGATAACAGCACTTTGTAGAGCTGATATAAGAATTTAATAAAGTAGGCTGGGCGTGGTGGTGGCTCATGCCTGTACAAAGTGGCTCAGCACTTTGGGAGGCCAAGGCAGGTAGATTACCTGAGATCAGGAGTTCAAGACCAGCCTGACCAACATGGTGAAACCCTGTCTCTACTAAAAATACAAAAATTAGCCAGGCATGGTGGCACACACCTGTAATCCCAGCTACTTGGGAGGCTGAGGCAGGAGACTTGCTTGAGCCCGGGAGACGGAGGTTGCAGTGAGCTGAAACCATGCTACTGCACTCCAGCCTCCAGCCTGACCGACAAAGTGAGACTCTGTCTGAAAAAAAAAAAAAAAAGAATTTAATAAAGTAATGCATGTAAAGCGCTCAAAAGCTATGTATTTTTATTTTATTTTATTTTTATTTTTTGGCTGTGTGGGCCCAATCATTCTCAGAGAAACCTCCCACCATTTTCATAATGCTCTACATTAAAGATATGGGCATAAAAAGAGAAGTATGCCACAGTACCTACTGAGGACAAATTCATGTAAGCGAATCTCTTTAAGAATTCTGTCTTAACAGGGCTTGACTTTTCCTAGGTGTGCTAAACATTATGCAAAAATCAAACACCAAAATCAGTTAGGACCTCAACAATCTGAATTTACTCTCCTCTTTTGACTTTATTTCTAGCTATCAAGATTTAAATCCCAAATATTAAGAAAACCAATTCTAAACTTCTAGAAATGGGAAAATTAAACCTTGTTCACCTTGAAGGTATGACAAAACCTATTTTAAATCCGTCATTTGCCCACAGGATTTTGTCCCTTGTAGTTCTGTAAACTAAAGGCATTAAATTGAAGCTCTCTGACATAAATAAGTGAAACAATGTATAAGTTTCTCCAAAGGCTATTTGGTAAAAATTGTAAATAGAATCTTAATTATAATGTGTGCTTATAAACATTGATTTATTATTTACGTAACCAATTTTTGTTGGTAGAAAATTAGTATATCTGTTTGACATTCATCATCTTTGTGTCATCAGTAGTCTGATGAGAAAAGATAGAGTCCACATGTGTGTGGAAGAAAAGTATGGTAAGACCTGCATCAGTGCCATCTTATGTTTTGAACCTCCACTGGCACAGCCCTCTTCATGTTTCAGAACTACTGCCACAGACTTGTATCTGATCTTCATACTCCCAGATCCTGGCTTCTGCAATCCATCTTCCATATTAACAAGATTCCTCTGCAATGCAGTTCTTCTCAAATCATATTCTGCATTAAAGCTCTTTGTGAAAAGCCCGGTATAACCAGGGGGATGCCCACACTACCTAGCACAGTAAAATAAACCCTCCACATCTGCCCCTAGTCTTTTACTCTCACCTCAGTGTCTTCTCCAAGAATATTTGCTCTACCTACCCACACCATGGACCATTCTGAGTCTGCTGTAGATAGAACCCACCTCTGGCATGTCTTCTGCCCTTTACAACTGGGTAAACTCTTAATTATTTTTAACATCCAGCTTCAGTAACTCATTTTCCAGATTTAAATCAGTCATGTTTTCATACTGATAAAATGCTATATTAAAAAACCCCACAAGGAACTTTTTAATATCTTTAGCGCATTATTATTTTATTTATCATAAGAATATGTAATTGCTTATGAGAATTTCAGATTATTTATATAGGTAAGATATCTACTCATTCTACAGGCAGATTCTGGGTATGCATTTTTGCCTGCCTAAGTCCCTTACCATGGCTCTAAGGACACCCTATTTATTCCTACCTGTAGCTTGCAGTTTAGAAACCGCAGGGTCAGAGGACTGACATATGCATTCATTCATTCACTGTGCAAACGGAGAGGACAGAAACTGTTATAGACTGAATTGTGAACCCACAAAATATATATGTTGAAGCCCTAACCCTCTGTATTCATCCATTTTCATACCATTATAAATAATCACCCGAGACTTGGTCATTTATAAAGGAAAGAGATTTGTGAACCCACAAAATATATATGTTGAAGCCCTAACCCTCTGTATTCATCCATTTTCATACCACTATAAATAATCACCCAAGACTTGGTCATTTATAAAGGAAAGAGATTTATTTGACTCACAGTTCAGCATGGCTGGAGAGGCCTCAGGAAACTTACAATCATGGTGGAAGGTGAAGGGGAAGCAAGAAATCTTCACAAGGCAGTGGGAAGGAGAAGTGCCGAGCAAAGGGGAAGAGCCCCTTATAAAACCATCAGATCTCAGGAGAACTCACTTGCTATCATGAAACTACCATGGTGGAAACCTTCCCCGTGATCCAATCACCTCCACCTGGTCTCTCCCTTGACCAAACATGGGGATTAAGGGGATTAAAATTCAAGATGAGATTTGGGTAAGGCGACAAAGCCTATAGTTACTATCACCCCCAATGTGATGGTTTTTGGAGACAGGGCTGTTAGGGATGTTAATAAGGTTAAATGAGGTCATAAAGATGGGGCCATAAACAACCTAAGGATTGGTGTCTTTATAAGAAAAGGAAGAGATACCATATATCTCTTTCTCCATGCACACACAGAGGTAATGTCATGAGAAGGCACAGTGAAAAGGTAGTTGTCTACACACCAGGAAGAGGGCCCTCAGCCAAAACCAACCTTGCTGGCACCTTGATCTTAGATACCTAGCCTCCAAAACTGAGAAAATGGTCCCTGCCCTGTGTCCAAGTGTTCTCATTGTTCAGTTCTCACCTATGAGTGACAACATGTGGTGTTTGGTTTTCTGTCCTTATGAGTTTGCTGAGAATGATGGTTTCCAGCTTCATCCATGTCCCTGCAAAGGTCATAAATTCATCCTTTTTTCTGGCTGGATAGTATTCCATGGTATATATGTACCACATTTTCTTAATACAGTCTATCATTGATGGACATTTTGGGAGGTGTGGGGTGGGGGAGGGATAGCATTAGGAGAAATACCTAATATAAATGACGAGTTCGTGGATGCAACAAATCAACACGGCACATGTATACCTATGTAACAAATCTGCACGTTGTGCACATGTACCCTAGAACTTAAAGTAAAATTTAAAAAAAAACTGAGAAAATAAATTTCTGATATTTAATCCACCCAGTTTGTATCGTTTTGTTATGGAAGTCCTAGCAGATGAATTCAAGACCCATTCAACTTGCTGCCTGTCTTTTCTTCTCCAGATAATAGCTTATTTTCCTAATAGATAGTTAGAGCAAGATTACCTCTGCTCATGAAAAGATCTGGTCGTGCATGTCTTTTTCCAGTTCCACCTTCAGTGACATCACAGTAGTGGCATAAAATCAGACACTGCAGAAGTATTTACACTCTGGAAATCAGCAAACACTACACATCACACTTTTACCCTGGAGAACTTGTTAACCCTTTACCAGCCTACCCTTGCTCACTTGTCACTTCCTAGTCTCTCAAATTGGGTCAAATCTCCTATATTATGATACCATAACCCTATGCTCCCCTCCTTTGTAGCATATACTTTACTTGTAGCTTGATGTTCATTTCCAGTAGGATGATTCCTAGAAATAATATATATATAATATTGATTACAGGTCCTGGTACAAAATGTTCAATCAATTTAAATTATTAAGTGTCTAGAATGTTTTTCTTCCCCTACACAAGACTGTAAGTTCCATCGAGGCAGAAGTACATTTCTCGTCTATCCTCAGGACCTAGCACAGTACCTGCCCATGGCAAATGAACAACGACAGAGTGAAAAAGGAATAAGTGTAATCACCATATTCTGCTGCTGCAGACAGCTCTCTGATCCACTCCCTAAAAGTTTGCCACTCAGAGTGAGGAAGCTTGATTTTTCCATATTACCTGTAAAGGGGCTGTAGTTGAGGTTCCTACTTTGGCTGTGTATGATTCTTTCACACTTGTGGTCATAAGCATTTTAATCTGTCCCTGTGGTTTAGAAAATTATTAACATAAGGACAAGTTTCCTAAGAGACTAGGTAACCTTTAAAAAATATTTAGTGACTAGGAACAACAAATGGATCCTGAGGATACATTTCTAGAAAAGAGACTTAATTTGGTACTTACCCATTCACAGCCAGCTTCTCCCCTCTATGTAATAATCTGACTTTGATTTGGTTACTATGGTTGTCCTCAAGAGTTGCTGTCTTAAGAAAATGCATTTTCTTTCACTGTCAGTTCTGAGGATGTTGCAAAATGATAGTTATGAAGCATTTTTAATTTTCATTTTCTTAGTTGATTCATTAGTAAGAATGTAATTCAAGTGTGGCCTCAGTAAGTTTTTTCATTGATGGGAATATATTCACATAAAAACAGAGCCTTCCAACACTGACTTTCAACCATGACAGGCCTCTGGTGCTTCCTGCTAGCAAGCTGGATCTTGCATCTTTACTAAGAGCATCAGGGTGCTTAGCAGCCAGGGCTGCATGGTAGAGGCAGTATGTGTGGATTTAAAGATCAGTTCAGGAAAATGAGAAGTTTTGTTTTTCAGAGCTTTGTTTTGCAAGCAGTTGATTTGAAGTATCTCAGATCTTACAGCACCAGGAGTCCAGTGTACAAGTTTTAATAATGCTGATGGCCAATCATGGCATTGTCTTCTTAGTACAAATGTATTGCTAACATGAGAGGCCCCTGAGATTCCAGAAAGGGCATTTAGTTAGAAGTCAGGAGACCTGGTCCTTCGTTCTGTCCCTGCTATTAATAATGACGGTAATAAAAATAGTTAACACTCCCATACTCTTGCATTGTGTCAGACACTACGTTAAAAATACAGAAAGGTTGAAGAGGTTGAAATCCTAACTCACAAGGAAACTCAGCTAGGCAGTCAGAATGTCATTTATTTGTTTCCGTGTTTGTTCTAGCTTTCCTCTTAAGCTTCATGCACTGGTTCCTAGAAAATAAAATAGTATTTAGCGCAATCTAAATTTAGCCAACTCAGTACTTTTAATCTGTGCTGTCCAATAATATAGCCACTAGACACATACTTTTTTTTGAGGACTTCTAAAATTTGACTAATCAAAATTGACATAGACTATAAATACAAAACACACATCAGATTTCAATGACTTTGTATGAAAAAACATAAGTCTAGTAATTGTTATATTCATTACATGTTGAAATAATATTTCGACAATATAGGTTAAAACGTATTGTTCAAATTAACTTCATTGTTTCTTTTTATTTTTATTTTTATTTATTTTTTATTTATTTATTTAATTTTTTTTTTTGGAGACGGAGTCTCGCTCTGTCGCCCAGGCTGGAGTGCAGTGGCCGGATCTCAGCTCACTGCAAGCTCCGCCTCCCGGGTTTACGCCATTCTCCTGCCTCAGCCTCCCGAGTAGCTGGGACTACAGGTGCCCGCCACCTCGCCCGGCTAGTTTTTTGTATTTTTTAGTGGAGACGGGGTTTCACCATGTTAGCCCATTATTTTTATTTTTTATTTATTGTATTTATTTTTTTTTGAGACGGAGTCTCGCTCTGTCACCCAGGCTGGAGCGCAGTGGAGCAGTCTTGGCTCACTGCAAACTCCACCTCCTGGGTGCATGCCATTCTCCTGCCTCAGCCTCCGGAGTAGCTGGGACTACAGGTGCCTGCCACCACGCCCAGCTAATTTTTTGTATTTTTGATAGAGATGGGGTTTCACCATGGTCTTGATCTCCTGACCTGGTGATCCGCCCGCCTTGGACTCCCAAAGTGCTGGGATTACAGGCGTGAGCCACCGTCTTTTTACGTTCATTTAATATGACTATGAGAAAATGTAAAACTATGTATCTATTCATCTAATGTTTCTGTCCCACTCCTGAGGTGTTCTCAGTGTTTCCTTCTCATTTTGAACTCTTCACTCTGCAGGGGAGAATTGCCAGGTTGGGAAATGACTACCTTTTTCTTCACATTTCTTCACTGGATAAATCAGTGAGAGTCAGTGACTTAAATATCCATCAAGTAAGATTTTTAGCAGGCTCATTTTCATTTCTCACACTGATCTGTAAGTTCAATCTAGAGCTAGTTGTGGAACAATGGAAGCTAAAGTAGTTTTTTCCTTTAAAAAATCACTGATTTTTTTGTGTTATTTATAATTTGGTTTAGTATTCAAAAAAAAAAAAAAAAGAAAAAAAAAGAATGAAAACGGATGCAATTTAATGAGCCACACAAGATCCCTGTAGTGGCTGAAGCTTGTGACTCTTACAGATGGTAATCTCGACTCTGTCTCTGGCTGGAACTCTGAGGGGGTTTCTAGCTTATTTGGCTCACTTTGGTGCCTACTGGCTGCAATCCTGACTCCTTGCACCATCCCCATGTAGCTCACTGGCCTGGGGGTCCTGTCCTGTCCACCACTCTGTTGATGGATCTCTGTCACCTTTCCTGGCAGGAATCTTGATAGCCACTGGATCTTCCCTTGACATGGGCCCCTTTAGGAATGAGGGAGTCTCAAGGAACTATGCAGCTGATGTCCCTCTGTGTGAACACTCTGCCCTGTCTGATACCTGGAGGTGGCTGTGCCCAGCTGGCAGAGATACATAGCAAGTCTTTCTGTGCTGCCCCTACCAGTGTAGCCCAATGGTGATGAAATTGGCAGTATTTGCAATGGTTAAGTACACAGCTTCAGAAACTAGATTGCTTGGATTGATCCTGCCTGTGCCTCTGACCGTGTGATATAAGGCATATTTATTACCATCTCCGCATCTACCTCTTCATCTGAAAATGTAGACAATAATAGCAACTTCTACTACAGGGTTATGGTGAGAATTAAATCAATAGATGGAATCAAAGCATGAGTTACACATTATAAGCACTAGGATAATGGTAGTGGTAATAATGACAATGATGATGACAATCTTGGTTTTGTTTTCTATCATTGAACAGTAAACCTCATGGCCTCACTGTCTGCCTTGAGTAGAAAGGTGATTTTCTCGACATTATGGGAGACCCCTCCTTTGCTTAGAACATAGAGATAAAGGGATTTAGCAAATATCCTTTCTCCACAACACTTGGCTATAGCAAAACCCAATTTAAAGGGGCCAATGCAGGTGCTTGGGTGAAAACATCACCTACCTTTAACAAGCATTGTCTAATTTAATTGTTACAGAATCTTGTAAATTAGGCCATAAACATTTTTATTTGTATTTACCTTTTATATTTCAGAAAATAGAAAGTTTATTCATTCATCTATTCTTTAACTCACCCAACAATTCTGATTCAGGGCCACTGAGGAAATTAGCAAAAGTCTCATGTTTTGTTCTATTGACTTAAACTTACTATACACTTTGAACAAACATGTGTAATTCTGGTTGACCAAACCTCAGACCAGAACTCACCCCATAGATTGGGGGTACTAGGTGGAGTTCGTTCCCCTTCAAAACAAATGAACAAAGTAGGGTTGGGGCAAGTTCCAAAGAGCAAAACAGAATTAGGAAATGGATACTGAATACTGAGGAAATTAATGTCCTCAGTCCCTGATAGACAGGAACCAAAAAGAAATGACTGTAGTTCTCATATTTCACAGGAACTATAGTCTAATAGAATAAAATACATTAAAAATAATTATATTAATTAATGCATAATCAGGAATTATTATAATACTTTGAAAGAAGTATTCATGGTTTTATTAAAAAGTATAGCAAAGGCTCCTGCTTTATGTGGAGTAGGATTAGTCAGGAAAAGCCCTCCTAGGCAAAACTGAGAACTGAGGCACATGCAGTATTAGCTGAATGAATAAAATCAGAGAGATAATTCCAGGCAGAGGAACATCATGTGTTAAGGCCCTAAGTCCTGAAAAACTTGGTGCTTTTGAAGAAATGAGTCAAGACAATATCTTGGTGCATTGTAAACATGGTAGGGAACGTAATGGGATAAAACTAAAGAGAAAACGAGAGACCAGACCATGCGGGATATTACAGTCTGTGGTAAACAGTTTGAATTTATTCTAAGAATAATGAGAAAACACCGAAGGGTTTGATACAATGCATGTTTTATATCACCTCTCTAAATCCTAGTTTCACTATCTGTAAAATAACATTTATTATTATAAAAATATATAACAATGTCTTTGGAAAATGATCAAATAAGATAATACATGAATTACACTCTGAAAGCTGTAAAGTGCTCTTCAGATATAAATTAATCTTATCACTATGGCTACTGCTCAAAAACCTTCAGTGATTCTCTGACATCATTAGTATAAGAACTTCCATCAATGCGTTTAAAGTCTTGCATCTATTGGCCCCATCAGACCAGTAAAAGCGTTTATATCATGGTCTGCCCCAATACATTATCTCTGGTCTTCCTTCCATTTTATCACCTGTTCCTACTTCTGACCTTTGTTCATCATAGATAATGGTTCATTGAAAACAGTTTTATTGCTTTTCTCTACCCATTCTAATCCAAGTCATATCCATGCTTGTATTAGTTAGGACGCTCTTGACTGCATGGGATATAAACACTTCATACTGGCTTGATTCATAAAAAATAATTTGTGAATGGTGAAAGTGAAAAGTCTGTGGAGATGTCTAGTTTTTTCAGGCATGAATTCAAAGGCTCATGAAACCACATCAGGAATTTGCGTCTTGGGTCTCCATCCCTAGGCTTCTCCCATGAATTGTCAAAATGATCATCACAGCTCTAGACTTTATCCTACCAGCTTAGCTCCTCTGATAGAAAGAGGATTTCTTTTCATCAAATCATTTAGCAAAAGTCTCATATTTTCTTTTATTGACCTGAACTTATTTTACACCTTGAACAAAACCTATGTAACCAAACTTCAGACCAGAACTCACCCCACGAATTGGGGTAGTAGGTGGAGGTTAGTTTCCCTCTAAATCAAATGAACAAAATGGGATTGGGGCAAGTTCCAAAAAGAAAAACAGAATTTGGAAATGGATACTGAGAAGGCAAAAGCAAAACAAAATAAAATGAGAAAATCCACCCAGATATCCATCATAATGATACAGCTCATCTCCCTCATCCTCCAGTCTTCCATGAGGCCTGCCTCTATGACTTCAGGCCATAATTATCTTTTTCCTTCCAGTCTTCTTCATACTTGGTCTCTGGAGCATACATTTTGGCTTTTAAATATTCCATTCTGCACTTTATTACAATCATAAAGTTTTTATTACTTGGTTAGACCTTGGTGGTAATCTAGTCGTAGAGATGTAAAAGTCCAGAAGGAAAAATTTGGGATTATTTTGAAAATATATTTTTTTTTTTGGTTATTTGGGGGGATGGGGGAAGGGTACAAAAATTCTTTTTTTTTAAAATTATACTTTAAGTTCTGGAGTACATGTGCACAACGTGCAGGTTTGCTGAACAAAAATTCTTTTAAAATAACTGAGCATTCCTAAATTCCAGAAATGTTCTATTATTTCTCTCATCCATAAAAATCTAAATATGTCAGTCATGATGATTTTATGAGCAAACTAAGCAATGCATGATGTAATTTTAAATATTAAATCAATAATATGCCTTTTGATCTGGAAAGTATGAATGTATTTCTTCCCTCACCATACGTATGTATGTATGTACATATATATGTGTAAATACAATATACGTTTTGCCCTTAAACTTTTCCAACATTATGATTTTACAGATGGAAAAAGAATAATGAGATGTATACACCTGAGTGTTAGTACCTGCTGTAAGACTAAATAATTCTGAATTTCTTAGCAACATCTTTACTCTCTGAGCCTTGGGGTTCAAATCTACAAAGTGGAGCTAATGAGACTTATTATTCTATAGGATGATTATAAAATTTAAATGAAGTAGTACATATAAAATACCAAATAAAATTTATAGCATATAGAAATTTATTTATTATTGTATTCACTAAATATTTCCCCAAAGTTTTACTATGCAACTGGGCATTATTTCAAGCACTGTGAATGCATAGGTGAATAGTATAAAAATTTCTGCCCTTATCATGCTCACTTCATCATGAGAAATTTACCAGCAAATGTTATTTTCCAACTTCTAGCATACTTTTTCCAATATTGCATGGTTCTTTTCTAGCTCCTAGGAGCAGAACCTAGCATTAGGACCTAGTTATACTGAATCTCAAGCAAGTAAAAATTTTCTTATTTTTTACTGACAAATTAAAGTTAATATTGGTTTCACATGTATCCTAAATCAGTTGTTTGAATGGTATAATCATACTTTGGGAGGACTCAAAGCTATAGGAAAAAATTAGCTGAGTGGAGAAATCTTTACTAGAATTTAGAGTACTACTCTGTAACTATTGTGTATCCTTTACTGCCAGCTAACTGTGGGAGTTCTTTTCTTTTCTTTTCTTTTCTTTTTTTTTCTTTTCTTTTTCCTTTCCTTTCCTTTCCTTTCCTTTCCTTTCCTTTCCTTTCCTTTTCCTTTTCCTTTTCCTTTTCCTTTTCCTTTTCCTTTTCCTTTTCCTTTTCCTTTCTTTTCTTTTCTTTTCTTTTCTTTTTTATTAGATCCTGACATTCTGGGCCTCCATTTTTGTCAACTTTAATTTAATTTAAAATTTAATTTTTTTGTGTGGTAGGATCTTGCTCTGTTAGCAAGGCTGAAGTGCAATGGTACAAATATGGGTCACTGCAGCCTGGACCTCCTGGGTTCAAGCAATGCTCCTGCCTTAGCCTCCCAACTAGTTGAGACCACAGGCAGTTTGACTAAACATATGCAGATCTAACATGTGTGTTTCTAATTATAAAACTTCTCTTTCAATATTCATGAGTTTATTTATGTGTTCCTTTATTTAATAGTTATCAAATTGTCTTTTCTATGCAGGGGGATTTGGTAGACATTTGGAATAACAGAGAGGATAAAAATCATGACTTCAGCCTTCTTAGATTACACATATTAATTAAGGATGTGAACATGTAGGTAATAAATGATAGTATAATGTAAAAAATTCTACTGAAATAGACACCGGATTTAGTTCAATTTGGAAGGATGTTAGGAAAAGACTTGACAGAGGAGATGACAGTAAATGTTAGACTTCAGTAGACATTGATGGATACATTTTTGACAGATAAAGATTTGGGGAAAGAGAGTCTAGTAAAAGACAGCAATGGAAGTATGTATCATCTTGCAGTAATGGCTAGTATTTGGTTTCATCAGATAATATTGTACTTTAAGATGAGTGGTCGGCATCAAGTTATAAATGTAAGTTGGAATCTGTAGAGAAGTTAGAATATCAGACTTAGGAATTTGAAATTTATTCAGTAGGCAATGGTTAAGTGTTAAAATATTTTAGGTAGAGAAACATCATGGTTGATCTTCTAATATGAAGAAACAGAATTCTGATGGTGAAGTTGTGGGTGAATTAAAAGACAGTCAAGTGGAAATTCAATGAGGAAGCAATAAAGGTCTCAAGTAGAGCAGTGAGAATTGAGGAAGTGAATTAATATTACAATTAAAAAAAACTTGATAAGCCTTAATAACCAATTGGATATAAGGGCAAGGGATGTGTGGAAGCTACAGATACATATGTTATTTCTGTCTTAACTACACTTCATTTTAATTACCCACGGAGAGGGAAGCAAAAACTTTGCAAGAACGATGAAGGATTCTGGTTTGGAACTGTTGCGTTGTCTCATTGTGACATCCAGCTTGAAGAATCTGATGTATGTTTGGACAATGTGGGTTTAAAGCTAGGAAGGGGATCTTTGATGCAAATGTAGATTTGGAACTCACAAAAATATGAAAGAAAGTTAAAATCGCAGATCACGGTGACAGTTTAGCTTGATAAGCTGACAAGTTCCAGGATGGATCAATTGAAGAAAAAGTCCTGAATTTAGATTATAAACTTTATGCCCACCATTGCTTCTAAATCACCTTTAGTGCAGCTCTGAAGAGGAAATAAAGGGCAGCTTTTAATATCAATACATCCATCTATGAAGATAAATTATGATTATAGGTAAGTAATTGCAATTTATTCTACATGGAAGTATTAAACAATAGTCCTGGACCTCCCCAAACTATGTATGTAGAAACCCCTCATACTAGATTCTGCCTTGTAAAGTTGTGAAATTGAAACCCTTTTAGCCTGGAATGCAATGAATTTTATTCATGTTGCTATAGAAAGTAAAGCAGGTTGATGTCCTTCAGATACAAAATTGACTTATTGATTTACTTTGAGAGTGATTAGCATAGTATCCTACACATAGCAAATATTCAATCAGGTTTTGGCACATGGATGGTTACTGTACTATGAATGACTTAGTATTTGCAATGCAGGAACATTCGGTGGAAACCAGGCTATTTGACTCCATCTGGCACTAGGCTAAGTCTCAGCCTAATCTCAGGCAAGAGTAAGGAGGCTCCCGAGCCTCAGCTTTCTCATTTTCTAAGGTGGGAGTTGGAGTCTGCTTCTGAGGTTCCTCCACACTCTCCAAGGCAAGGGTTCTATGTCAGTTAATGGAATGAGCAGATGAGCACTGCTTTCCTGTTTTCTAAGTGACTTACAAAGTTTTATCTATTTGTTTGTTTGTTTTTTCCCAGAGAGTAGAATAGGGAGAATTGAAGATTTTTACCTCCCACTCCAAACAACTTAGAGTATCACAAATTTTGAATACATTAGCTTTATGGTAGCCAAAATTTCTAAGCTAAAGAACTCTCTTTTTAGGGAAAGATGATGCAATTGGGAAAAACCACAGAAGCAACTCTGTTTTTTGCTTCCAGGCAAGTTCCACTTCTCACCTTGCTTATCACTTTCTTTTTATTGGAAAGAAATATATTCTCTCCTTGTCATGCTCTTTCCAGGACTGACCTTCAATCACAGCAACACATCCATCAGTGTGATCTAATTCTTCCTTCTTTAGGGAGGCTAGGAGCCAGAGGCATCCAATCTTCTCAACTCTCAGTGAGCACAAGAAGAAATTGTGAGTCCCCCTTCCACCCAGCTGTGTAGTGTGTTTTCAAAGTCCTCATCCTGACACTGTGCCCAAGGAGAATTTCTTGGTGTCATCCTGGTGAAGCATACCCAAATGGATTGCCACAGCTTGGGGTCCCAGGGTCAGTAGTGAACTCTGTGGTCAGTAATCATGATGGTTATTGAAGAGAGGATATGTGTAGAGGAGGAAAAAAGAACAACAGCGTGGAAGGGCTGGGTAGGCAAAGTCTGGATAAATATCTCAAGATGGGGTCAAGTCCTGAGGCCAGGACATTCTGAATTATTACTGGGTTAATATTACTGGGATAATATGGTGTGCAGATTGGGTTTACGCAAAGTGTTTGTAATGGGATGGATAATTTAATGATCTTTATTTTTTATGCCATAAGGATAATCATATACTCAAATCAAATGGGGAATTGGGGGAATAAAGTAACTGACAAGGGCAAAGACATGGCTTGATCTAGATGGCTCAGACTATGTTATTAGTGCTTATTTTATCATGTCTGCCTTCTGCCTCCTTTTATATTGGTTTCCTCAAAACCTGGCTCATCTAATGGTGGCAAGATGGCTCCAAGCCTTGTATCCTATTACCACTAGGACTGGAAGAGAGAATAACTGTTTTCTTGGAGTAGCCACAGCATTTCAGAGGCTTTAACCTGGTCATAAATCCATGTCTGAATCAGGCGTGAGATAGGCTGATTGGTTCAGGCCAATAGGCGTTCATTTCTTGAAATAAATTCAATCCACCTTAAATGCATTGTCTAAAATTGGATGAGCATGAATTCTCAAAAGTAAAAAAAATGGAAAGGACATAGGGAAGGTGACTAAGAAATACCCACTGTGATTTATCCATCAATCTAATTGATCTAATTCTTATTTTGCAAGAATGCTGATAGGCAGAAATTAGTTTTCTTTCTCTTTCTCCTAGTTTAAGATGGAGGTAAACATAAGTAGCTGTAGCAGTCAAGATAAAATGCATGGACAAACTCAAGTTTAACATACCAGGAAAACAATACACCAAATTACCTGAGGTTGCCGGTGATTTGAAATGCTAGAAACAGAGTTCACTGTGACTTTTTATTGAATAGCCAAAGCTCTATGAACACTTCTAGTCCCTATCCAAGATTACATTCCATTGCTCCAGAATTATTTTAGCTTTTAGAAAAGAATATTTGGCCCAGATATTTTATTTTTCAACCAACCCCAATAACAATGATACTTGACACAGTTTTGCTTCTTGGCTTTGTTTCAAACCATCAGCCTCCCATAAACACATTTTCTCTATGAAACAAAATCAGTTTTGCCCTCTGAATATTTTTTGCAAGTTGAAAGTTCTCATCTCTGGGTATGTTATATTCAGTTTCCAGATATGCAAGTACAGCCTCAGGCTGGTTCTATGGCCCCATTATAATCGGACTTCCTGTTTTGGTAACTCTCTGCTTATACAAAGAGGAACAGGTAGCATCTTGAAGTAAATTCACTGCAACCAATTGAAATGAAGGCTTCCAGATGCAGCAACTGACAACTCTAACTCAATGGAGAAAATGACAGCATCTGCATTTTGGAGAGTTACCCCATAAATCTGCTGTCCCAGCCGGGCACGATGGCTCATGCCTGTAATCCCAGCACTTTGGGAGGCCGAGGTGGGTGGATCATGAGGTCAGGAGATCAAGACCATCCTGGCTAACACGGTGAAACCCTGTCTCTACTAAAAATAAATAAATAAAAAATTAGCCGGGCGTGGTGGCGGGCGTCTGCAGTCTCAGTTACTTGGGAGGCTGAGGCAGGAGAATGGCGTGAACCCGGGAGGTGGAGCTAGCAGTGAGCCGAGATCGCACCACTGCACTCCAGCCTGGGCCACAGAGCCAGACTCTGTCTCAAAAGAAAAAAAAAAAAAGGAAAGGAAAGGAAAAAAATATCTGGTGTCCCACTTTTGGTATACAGATTTTAATGTAGACTCGACATATATTAGAAATTTTCTGAGCTGCTGTGAAATTAAGCATGGACTGAAACGCCTGCCTTGCATATGATAATTAATGTCTGGATCACCAATTATGTAAATAGTGAAAAAAATCTCAAATATAGTTAAATACTACCTTATTTAAAATCAAGGTAACTTGTTTCTAGTTCATGAGTTGGCCCTGAGCAGCTGTGTGACTTTGGACAATGTCCTTGTGGGGGTTCTTGAAACACTTCCAGTTCTAGCAATCTATTCTGTCTCTGTTTCTCTACCAACAAGTTAAGAAAAAAGAAGATAGAAAGAATACAATCAAATTAGCACAGAATTTCTTCAGCACTCGCCACTTTAATAAAACATTTTTTTAAAAGTTGCAACAAAATGGAGGAAAAAGATTTATTATTCTTTATTTTAACTCAGTTGCCTAATTTCATTTAGGGACCTCTAATGGCATTTACTGAGACCTAACTAGCTAAATTATGTAGATGTTTAATTCCATTTCAGAAGATTCCAAGGCTTTTATTCTGCATCAGCACAGCTGAGGGGTAGCATGGACTAATCTTGTTTTACTCTGGAAGTGCATTTTTGAAGACTGGCTTACTCTGTAAGGATACATCAGAATCACAGGGAGTAGGAACTATGTTGGATATTGAGCTGTGTACCCAGAACACATTGGCTGCCTAATTTATAGGGCTCAGTGCAAAATGAAAATACAGGAACTCTTATTTTAAAATTTAAATGTGAGGACAGCAGCAACAGCAGAGCATTGAACCAAACACGATGCCCTCAAAGCCCAGGACCGTGTGTGATGGCAGAGATCCTGTGCCAGTGAAGCAGGTGCCAGCCAGATTCCTCCTTCAATGGAATAATTTGTTGCCTCAACTTCAAGAAATGCTGTTAGGGATCAGCATTCAGCTATCAGCCCATAAGGACTAGCCTCAGTAGAGCCAGCTTGCTCAAGGTCACCCAACTTTGGACAGGAACTTTAGGGCGGATCATATCCAACTGACTGACATGGAGGAAAAGGACTACTCATTTTAGCCTCACGTGCAACAGCTTGATGGGCCATTTCAACTCCAGACCTTCTCGTGGGTCCACTGAGGCTCTCGGGTCTGCGCCCGAGTTTATGAACTTACTTCACCCAGTTCTGCTTCACCACCTCCTCCATGGGTGTTGCTCCCAAGGGACACCCTGCACACTAAACTCTCTCAGAGTCTGTTTCTAGAGAGTGCAAGCTGGGACAGGACTCTTTGGGTATTTATTATTTTTGTTAATAATAAGAACCTTGAAAACAGTGCATTTTTAAATTGAAAACATTCATGCAACAAGAAAATGTAAAAGGAGAAAATAAGAGTACAATTATCCAAATGTTCACACCCAGTAAGGATCAAAATTTGTGTTAGCTAAACCTTATCTCAGGCTTCCCTCTGTGTTTGATCCCAGATAGGGTGGTCTGATGGTTCCATATTGAGATAGATACAGAGATAAATAAATGTAAAGTTAATGTGAGGACTAAATAATGTTGCATATTGAATCTACACAATAATTCAAAACAATGCAGGCACATAAGTGATACGTCCCCAATATCCCTCCCTGTCTCCTCTTTTCCTATATCTGTCTCTCAATTTCAGTTATAGTCTATCCTTTTCCCTCACTGCACATATCACTGGCTGTTCACACATGAATGAGGCATATGAGAAAAGTTTACAAAAGCAGAAGACTGAGAGAGAGAGAGAGAGAGAGAGGAAGAAAAGGGACTGAGTTTTCAGGTAGATGCTGCTTTATTGATAGCTCTTTTACTATAAGATGTAGTATCAATAGCCCACATGTGTTATTTGTAATAAATATTGATATTTTAATGCTCAAACTCACTATGGTCGTTAGTGCCATTGGCAAACTAAGAAAAGTCAATCACCAGCAAAACCATAATAGAAACAAATATAATTCAGAATTCTCCTTTGCATGGAAATTTCCGTCCCTGAGCTGAATCATAAGAGCATAAGAAAGGCCATATGAAATCAAATATTTTGTTCCAGGGATTGATGCTACCACAATGTACCAAGTTTCCTTTAGAGCTTTAACACTATAAGGAATATTAAAAATTTTAGTTCCTATTAAGTGAATCCTCCTTCAAAGTGTTGGGGTTGGCTGAAATGAGCATTGTGGATTAAGACTCAGAGAGTTTTCGAGGTCCTTGTTGACAATTCGTGACCATCACAATAAGTCAATAGATACCAAACAATACCAAACATGTCTGAATTAGAAAAATGATTAAACTACTCAAAAGGAGTATGTGTTCATCTTGACTAAGGACATCACTTTTAAACAAGGCAAACAAATTTTTTTGTTGGTGGTGCCCAGATGATGTCCTGGGAGAACACTTTTCCAGATTTGTTTTAATAAATATGGGAGTCATGTTTTTTGAGCCCCAAACTAAAAATGTCTTCAGAAAAAAAAAAAAAGGTAGTATGGGAATCATCCGTAAACAAATTTGACGGCTTCTGAGAAAACCCTCCGAAGGTCCAAGACCGGCAGAAATTCAAGTCATAGTAAATGATAAGTGACCAATCAAGGCTGTGCATTACAGAATCACATGGAAATAGGGGTGAATACTGGTTCTGCCACAATCCATCTGCAAGAGAGTGGGCAAGTCACTTAACCTCTATGCACCAGAAATTCCTTCTCTGTAAATGATGATAAACACAACCACAACAAGTGTGACTGAAAGGGTTGTTTGAGATGATGTAAGTAAGGCATTGGAGCAGAGGTAGCATACAACACATGGAAGCTATTATCTTTCATGAAATCATCTCCCAGACTTCTGGCACAAATGGGAAAAAGGGAGAAAAAGACATAAATGGCAAGCCTAAGATATACGACATTTGAAGTTTGGAAAGCATTTTAAAGATAAAACAACCAATGTGAGATACAAAATGATACAGGGGGAAATGAGGTCCGTAAACCTAGATGCTTGAAAGGCTGGAGAAGGCCTTCAAGCCAAATAAAATTATGTATAAGAAAATAATTTATAGAAGGCACAGCACTGCAAAAATATTACTAAGGGCAAGATTTTGAAGTTTAATTTTGAAGAGGACAAGACAACATCAACAACAAAAGCAACAGCAATGACAGTTTGGACATTACCAAGAGCTTATTATCCATCAGATGTTTTGCTCTATGCTTGCCATAAATAATTTATATTTCCAATAACACTATAAACACATTATTATTATTAACCCTCCTTTACAGATGTAGAAACAGGCACAGGAAGGTTCAGAAATATACTTAAAATCTCACAGGTAAAAACTGGTGGAGTCATTGGTCTATGTGTCTGTTTCTGTACCAGTATCATGCTGTTTTGATTAATGGAGCACTGTAGTATAGTTTGAAGTAGGATAGCATGGTACTTCCAGCTTTGATCTTTTTGCTTAGCATTGCCTTGGCTGTTCAAGCTCTTTTGTTGGTTCCATATGAATTTTCGAATAGTTTTTTATAAATTAATTCTGTGAAGAATGTCGTTGATAGATTGATAGGAATATCACTGAATCTGTAAATTGCTTTTGGCAGTATGGCCATTTTAATAATTCTTCCTATCCATGAGCATAGAATGCTATTTCATTTGTTTGTGTCATCTAATTTATTTGAGCAGTGTTTTATAATTTTCATTGTAGAGATCTTTCACCTCCCTAGTTAGCTGTACTTTACTGTTTTTATGGCTATCGTGAATGGAATTGCATTCTTGATTTGGCCTTTAGCTTAAATGTTATTGCTGTATAGGAATGCTATTGATTTGTGTACATTGATTTTGTATCCTGAAATTTTACTGAAGTTGTTTATCAGATCAAAGAGCTGTTGGGCAGAGACTATGGAGTTTTCTAGGTATAGAATCATATATACAAACAGGGATAGTTTGACTTCCCCTCCTCCTATTTGGATGGCTTTTATTTCTTTCTCTTGACTGATTGCTCTGGTTAGGACTTCCAATACTATGTTGAACAGTAGTGGTGAGAGAGTTCGTCCTTGTCTTGTGCTGTTTTTCATGAGAAACGATTCCAGTTTTTCCCCATTCAGTATGATGTTGGCTATGGGATTTTCATAGATGGTTCTTATTATTTTGAAGTATATGGTTTCAGTGCCTAATTTCTTAAGGTTTTTAAACATGAAGTGGTGTTGAATTTTATGGAAACCCTTTTCTGCATCTATTGAAATAATCATGTGGTTTTTGTCTTTAGTTCTGTTTTGATGAATCACATTTATTGATTTATGTATGTTGAACTAATCTTTCAGCCCAGTGATGAAGTCTATTTGACCATGGTGGATAAGCTTTTTGATGTGCTGATGGATTCGTTTTTTGACTATTTTTGCATCTATGTTCATTGAGGATATTAGACTGAAGTTTTCTTTTCCTTTTTTTGCTGTGTCTCTGCCAGATTTTAATATCAGAACGATGTTGACTTTAGAGAGTGAGTTTTGGAGGAATCCCTTTTCCTCAATTTTTTAGAGTAGTTTCAGTCAGAATGGTATCAGCTGTTCTTTATAAACTGGAGAATTTGGCTGTGAATTCTTCTGTTACTTGGTCATTTTTTGTTCTTGCTGTTCTTGGTAGGTTTTTTATTACTGATTGAATATTAAAACTCATTATTGATCTATTAAGGTATTCAATTTCTTTCTGACTCAGTCTTGGGAGGTTGCATATTATCTAGATAGCAAAATAATCTATACACCAAACTACCATCACACACAGTTTACCTGTGTAACAAACCAGCACATGTACCCCTGAACCTAAAATAAAAGTTAATAAAAAGAGAAAATGGTGGAGCGAAGTTGCCAGTTTGAGCAGTCTGATTCCAGAGTGCCATCCACTTAACTTCAGTTATTGTGTTCTTCCATAGGCCATGGAAGGGTATAGACTTTGCAATTATTGTAAAACTGCTTTGAATCGTGGCTCTGCCACAAGTTAGATGTGTGGTTCTTTACAAATTAGTCTCCCTGAACTGTTGTTTCCTTATTTAACAGGGAAAATAACAGTTTTGTCCTTCTATTATAGCCATTAGCAGTAGCTATTATTAACAGTGTTCTTATTAATACAGAAAAAAAATTAGTTCTTGTTGATGTTCCTGTCTTTTAAGGATAAAAATTCACATTTTTCAAGCAGAAAGGATTCTTCTGGTCCAGTGCTTTTTAGTTGCTTCCCCACACATATACTTTTATTATTATTTGTTTTTTTCTCTAATTTGACTACCTTCAACAATTTCAGTACCTACTGTAGTCTCAAACTAAGCAATAATGTTGATAAAATCTTAGAGAAGATACTTTATTGTTATTCTAATCCCTATTAAAATAAACAAATTATGATCACAATTTAGAGCTTTCAGCTCTGTCCCGACTAAGATTGACATGTGTGCCATCAGTGGTATGGGCAGAAAACTTTGGAAAATGCTATGTATTAACACTTAAATGAGAGTACTGAGACTCACATCTTATGTGCCCATGGTCACACAACAATTCTTAGCCAAGTGGAAAACCACACCTTCCAATGGCTCATAACACTATACAAGATGGCAGCTCTATCCTTCAAAGCCAAAGCTGCAGGTCACTAAGTGAAACCTGTTTACAGAATAAGTGTGCATTGTCATACCAGTCCATTCAAGAGGAGCAGCTGAATACCCCATGCTGTGAAATGTAGCTGTGAAACCTCTTCATGTCCCACATTTTCCTTCCTATTAAAAATCACACCAGAATTTCTGCAAACCGTACTTTAAATGGTTGGTTCGTTGTTCAAATTACATACACTTTGGCACTATCCTGAAGAAAGTGTTCTGGATAATGTCTTTATCTTAATAGAGGAAAGTTTTCAACATTCTCACTGAAATGTTACTGAGTTGGAATCCTTTTCTCTTCATTGTTTGCATCAAGAAAGACACTGTTTGCTTCTCGATGTTACAATAATCAATAAATATACTATTACCACTACACATGTCAAGATTATACTCATTCTTGTGGAATGTTCAAGTGTGGTAGTATTTTTCAGATTCAGATGAACATTCACAGTTCTGTTTCCCTTACACACTCTAGTCATAGTCTTATAAGGGTTTGGCAGACCAGTACCAAGTGTAGTGAAAGAGCTCAGGGTTTGGAAAAGAAAAATCAGCTTTGATAATATACTTAGCTCATCTGTGTTAGTTTGTTTTCTCACTGCTGTAAAGAAATACTGGAGACTGTGTAATTTAAATTTATAAAGGAAAGAGGTTTAATTGACTCACAGTTCCGAATGGCTGGGGAGGCCTCAGGAAACTTACAATCATAGTGGAAGTGAAGGGGAAGCAACGGCTTCTTCATATGGTGGCAAAAGAGATAAGTGCAAGCAGGGGAAATGCCAGACACTCATAAAACCATCAGATCTCATGAGAACTCACTCACTATCATGAGAAAAGCATGGGGGAAACCACCCCCATGATCCAATCACCTCCCTCCTTCGACAAGTGGAGATTAGAGGTCACTCCCTTGACATGTGGGGATTACAATTCAAGATAAGATTTGGGTAGAGATTCAGAGTCAAACCATCATCACTATTCAGGCTAATAATGAGTCATGATTGAGTTTCAAGGTCTTCTCCTTTTTTAAACAGGACTGTCAATGGTAGTACCCTATCTTTGTTCCAGCATTACATATTGGATGTGAGGAGGACACATAGCAGTGCCTTCAGTTCCAGGTTTTTAGATTAAGAGGAACTGTACTGAAGGAACCATATCTGAAGACCTCACTTTCTTCTTTTGGAAAAGGAAGACAATAGTAATGCTTGCTCAATAAAACAACAGAAGTGTTATGAACATGAAATAAAAAATATGTATAGGAAAATCATCTATCAAAGGCACAGCACTACACAAATGTTACCAATGGTGTTATTTTGGAGTTTAATTATAACATTGGCCTGCATTTTAATACACATTTTTATTTTTGAGATGGAGTCTCACTCTGTTGCGCAGGCTGGAGTGTAGTGGCGCAATCTTGGCTTCACGGCAACCTCCTCCCTCAAGCGATTCTCCTGTCTCAGCCTCCCAAGTAGCTGGGATTACAGGCACCTGCCACCATGCCTGACTAATATTTTGTATTTTTAATAAAGATGGGGTTTCACCATCTTGGCCAGGCTGTTCTTGAACTCCTGACCCATGATCCACCCACCTCGGACTCCCAAAATGCTGGGATTACAGGCGTGAGCCACCGCACCCGGCCTTTAACACACTTTTAAAGTGTAATAAACATTGGATTTATTTAAAAGATTTGTAAATTTGTCGTCTCAGTCATTTTTCTTGTAGAAACTATGGTATCGGCTCTCCTGAAGTGTTATTATTATTTGACTTATTGAGCTTATCCTGAGTCAGAGACAGAGAGGAACTTCTGAAGAATTCTTTAGTTGCTTATTTCAGAATAGTAACATTGCAAAATTCATTCAACATCATCTTAGGCTAGTGGGGTACAATTACCACACTTGAAAAAAATGATGAGAAACTACCCTTTGGAAATTAATTTTAATTTTTGTCAAGTAATTCAAGTGCACAGTGAAACGAATCAAATATTATTTCAAAGGCTATAAATAAAATGTAAGAAGAGCTTTGTTTATCCCTTTCTGCCAACAAGTCCTCCCCAAGAGGTACCTACTTTCTTTTCTTAAAGCCATTATTTCTAGAATTTATCTCGAAAGCTATAAGTAATATGTTTGTACTTCTTGGTCTTGATAATAATTACAAATATTATCTATTGACTCTGTATTATAGTAGTTTAACATTTAGCTCCCTTACACTTAGAGCTCTATTCTCTTCCTGCACTCTCTGAAATAATTGTGGTGGCTTGAAGAAAGCTGCAAGTTCTGTGACATGCCTTTCGTTGAGAGGTGGTATCTGCTCTCCAGTCCTTGAACATGGGCTAGAATGTGACTGCTTTGGTCACTGGAGTGTGGCATAAGTGATACTATGCCAGTTCTGGGTTGAGAGTTTAGGAGGACTGGTAGCTTCTGCCTTTATAATTTTTGAGTCCTGAGCCACCGTTTAAGAACTATAGCTCCTTTGCTGACAAGATCATGCAAAGAGACCTTCAGATTGCATGGGGGAGCAGGAGGGCAGCTGACTTCAGCCTTCCTGCCATCCCCACCAAGGTACTGGGCCTCCTGGGGAAAGCCATCTTGGATCCCCTAGACCAGCCTAGTTATTAGCTGAATGCTACTAAGTTATACAGTGTCAGAAGAATAACACAGCCTATTCCTGCCTGACTCCCTGACCCACAAAATCACAAACTATTACAAAACATTTGTTTTTTTAATTATGCTAAATTTAGGGAAAGATTGTTATACAGCAATATATAGCTGAAATACAATCTGGCATCTATTTTTAAAAACCTAAATAATGTAGATATGTCCATCAACCAAAAGATACTCAAAGAAATGACTCAGGGTAAAGATCAAATCCGTGGCAATAATGCATAATTTCAGGGCAAAAATGTGGGGTGTGGCTACAAGACTTTTAATATCTCAGAAAGATTTAAAGGCATATTTGTTGCCTGTCATTGCTAGACAAGAGAACTTTGAAGAATCTTATAAGTTGCCCCACAGCAACCTCCCAGCCAAACTAAGACAGAGAAGAGCCTTTGTCAGAAAGGCATATCTTCCTCTGGAAAATGAAGACAATAATAATGCCTGATCAATGAAATGACACAAATGTTGTGAAGATGAAATACAAATATTTTATTTTGTGGAAAAATATGTTATTATGGGGAAAATGTGGTTTATTGTAGTGAACCTCAATAAGATCCAAATGAGATCCATGAAGTTTTAAAAATAAGTTGATTGGCATATACACCACCAGCTGGCATGAGAGCTCTCAAGACCTTCAAACTCTCAATAGGAATTGGGCTGAAATATGGGCTATCCAGTTCATTTCTTATGGAAAAGGAAAGGTGATTCATGGCAGAACCCAAAACCCAAAGGGCAGAGGTTAGAGCCACAGAAAATTTTTCCAAAAAGTTGGACTGGAATGAAATAAAGGAATTGGCAACGTATATCTGGCAAGACTTCAAAATTTCTCTACACTACTGATGGCAATATACCTCTTCATTTCTCTCTTTTAAAACAGGACTGTCGATGGTAGTACCCTGTCTTTGTTCCAGCATTATATATTGGATGTGAAAAGGCCACATAGTTATGTCTTCATTTCCAAGATTTTAGATTAAGAGGAACTTTACTGAAGGAACCATGTCTGAAGAGCCTCCACCACTCCTGGTTGTGAACTAATGTTGCAATGAAATGGGCTAGTACTTAGGAAACCTTCGAAGAGAGTGAGTATATTTTAGATTTATGTGGAATGCAAATAATTTATGATCAAAGGGTGAACTATGGGTGATTAAAGATGGCTGCAGATTCTATGACACTCCTCCCTTCAAGAGGAGGATTCTGTTTCTGTCCTCTTGAACAAGGGCTGACCTGTAACTGCTTTGGCCAATGGACCATAGAGAAAATGATGCTGTGATTTTCTGGGCCTGGCATTTAGGAAGACTGCAAGCGTCCATCCTAGTGTTTTGGAGCACATTATCCACACTATTAAACAACACGAATGTGAAGAGGCCCCGAAAGAACATGGAGAAAAAGAAGGCTCCTGCTAAGTTCAGCTTTCAAGTCAATCTGAGGAAGGTACCAGACATGTGACTGAAGTCATCTCATACCTTCCCTCCTGCTGGTGTTTGGAAATAAAGGATGACACTTGGACTTGCCTCATTTACTCTGCAGGCTTCCATGTAATGTACATTTTCAGTGTGTCACTTCCAACAACTTCCAGACATGGCGAATCTGCTTTCAAGACCTCTTTGTTTTTTGTTTCTCCAAAGAATAAACTCTAGTCTCCGACAGCAGCAGGAAAATATAGCCAGCTACCTCTTCACTGGATGAAAGAGAGAAGATGAGGATCAAATCTGCATTTAAGTTCCAGGTATGATCCATATTTTTCATAGTTCATAGTACCACCAATTTTGAATATTTCTGAGATTCTTTGGATTTAACTGAATTGTTTCTAATAATTTCTCACCTCCCAGATATTTAGGTTTTAACTTCCTCTGCTGGCTTCCTCTCCTTCAAAAATCTATTGAAATCTATCATCCACATTTATTTCCTCTTTTTTGTATGTGCTTGAGGGATCCTACTCTTATACTTACTTACTTCTATTTCAGCAGTGCGTGGGAAGGGAGAGACAAATACACACATCTGCTACCATGTTTAATTGGTATATACTAACATTTTTTGAATTTCTATCATATGTCAGGCCCCTTGCCTACATCACTTTACTAACTTTGACAGTGATATTTCAATAAGATATTTTTTATTCAATTTTAAACTTGAGAAAATGGAAATTCAAAAGGAGTAGAAAGGAGGAGATAACTTTCCTAAGATCACAAAATAAATGCGATGGTACTAAAATTTGAACCCAACTATCTTTTGTCCCAGTATCCTTCTTACCACTTTATCATTTTTGAGTTATCACTTATAGTTTTGCACTAATTGCCTTCATTATCTTTTGAAGCACTCAGGCTAATAATGAGTCACGATTCAGTTTCAAGGTTTACACACCTTAGTTTGAATCATGGACCTTGCACTTACTATCTGTGTGACCTTGGGGAAGTAGTTAAATGTTTCTGAACCTCCCTTTCTTCACTAGTAAAATGGGGACAATATGTTCAGATTTATGTGTTATTTTCATTAGTAAATAACACAATTAATGTATAGGGTTTCTCAGAGAAATACTCATGTTAACAATTTAATACATAGTAGCTTTGCTTACACTGTTGATTGTCTTCATCTCTATGATAAAGGGATTAGCTGTAGTTTACATCACAGGTTCTGGAACTGCATAGTCCCAATTCAAATCCTGGTTCTCCCATTTTATAGTTACAAGAATTTGGGAGAGTCACTTCTTTTCTCTATGCATCGAGAATCCCATCTGTAGCAATGGGACTAATTTAACTATCCTATAGGGTTCTTCTGAGAGCTATATATGGTAATCTATATAAATTGCCTACCCCCTGGATAATAGTGAATGAATATTAGATACTCTTATGAATAACATTTCTAAAGTCTTCTCCAACACAATGATTCTCAAATGATGTATCTCTATACTGACATTTGATCAAAATAAAGTATTCAATGCAATGGCAGAGTTACTGTTTATTTATCTGCTTGACAGCTCATTCTTCATCCCAATGGGTTGTCTGAGTGGCTGACTTTGAGACTTCAACTTATAGGTCTATTGTTCTCTCTCGTTCTCTGAGAGGCTACTGTGCACAGAAGAATCAGGGCGTGGTTGCATTTCCAGTGTCTTCGTTATTGAACTGGGATATAGAGTTTCTTCCCAGAGATCTGACAAGACATTTTTACCTTGTTATGGTACCATGGGCTTTATAAGTCATGTGCTTTGTGCTATGTGTAATGGAATGAAACCTGATTATCGCCTTCTTAGCAAACAAAGAATACTCCAAACCACAGAAAGAATGTTGCTCTTTAAAAGTGGTTGAAACTCAACTGCCTTGGAAATGGAAAATAACTCAATCAACCTTAAACAGAGGCATGCAAGTAGGTCTCACTTTGTGTGATATATGTCTCACTAAAAAATCAGTGTGACTTTTCATTTTGAAAAGACAATAACATCCGGTTGACTGTGTGATTAGTTTGGTAGTTTTCCGTGGGCAGTAGATACACACTGACACCTAAGGAAACAAAAGTTATTATTATTTTTATTGTTGTAACATAATCTTACTCCATCACCCAAGCTAGAGTGCAGTGGCATGATCTCAGCTCACTGCAACCTCTGCCTCCCGGGTTTAAGGGATCCTCCTGCCTCAGGATCCCATGTAGCTGGGACTACAGGTGTGTACCACCACGCCTGGCTAATTTTTGTATTTTTAGTAGAGACAGGATTTTGCCATGTTGACCAGGCTGGTCTTGAACATCTGATCTCAAGTGATCTGACTGCCTCGGCCTCCCAAAGTGCCAAGATTGAAGGTATGAGCCACCACGCCCAGTGGAAACGATAATTTATCATCAATCCCTGAGCCAAATATGTTTCTATTCAGTGGGTATATGACATAAATAACATGTGGTCCCTCTCCTCAAGGAACCCGCAACCTAGTGAGGAAAATGGTCCCCCAAATAAATAATATTCAGTGTATTTCCAGGACACAGAAAAAAATATCAAGCACATTTTCGTCTCTTAATCTAATTTCTCCCTCAGAGCAAGAGTCCACATTTAGGGTGCTTTCTCAGTTTTTATTTTCTCCAGTGGTATTAATTTATTAATCCACAAACCAACATTTACTTCAAGCCTACTCATTTCTGGATGCAGGGTTAAGTGCTGGGGAAAACCAAAGTGAACACACCCATGTATAAATTAATCTCAATGAAATGTAGTTGGTAAATATTTAAAGTTGTGGGACTATATCACATGATACCTGTATAGGGTCAGCCAAAACCCTGTGTAAAACAATGGTAAAGTTGAACAAACGCAGCAGAAACCTCTGCAGACGCAAACGACTCTGTCTGACAGCTTTGAAGAGAGCAGTGGATCTCCCAACAAGGAGGTTGAGATCTGAGAAGGGACAGACTGCCTGCTCAAGTGGGTCCCTGACCCCTGAGTAGCCTAACTGGGAGACATCTCCCACTAGGGGCAGTCTGACACCCCACACCTCACAGGGTGGGAGTACACCCTGAGAGGAAGCTTCCAAAGCAAGAATCAGACAGGCATACCGCTGTTCAGCAATATATTCTATCTTCTGCAGCCTCTACAAGCTGATACCCAGGCAAACAGGGGGTCTGGAGTGGACCTCAAGCACCCCCAATAGACTCCAGCTGAGGGTCCTGACTCGAAGGAAACTATCAAACAGGAAGGACACTCCACCAAAACCCCATCAGTACGCCACCATCATCAAAGACCGAGGCAGATAAACCACAAAGATGGGGAAAAAGCAGGGCAGAAAAGCTGGAAATTCAAAAAATAAGAGCACATCTCCCCCGGCAAAGGAGCGCAGCTCATCGCCAGCAACGGATCAAAGCTGGACGGAGAATGACTTTGACGAGATGAGAGAAGAAGGCTTCAGTCCATCAAACTTCTCAGAGCTAAAGGAGGAATTACGTACCCAGCGCAAAGAAACTAAAAATCTTGAAAAAAAAAAAAAATGGAAGAATTGATGGCTAGAGTAATTAATGCAGAGAAGGTCATAAATGAAATGAAAGAGATGAAAACCATGACACGAGAAATACGTGACAAATGCACAAGCTTCAGTAACCAACTCGATCAACTGGAAGAAAGAGTATCAGCGATTGAGGATCAAATGAATGAAATGAAGCAAGAAGAGAAACCAAAAGAAAAAAGAAGAAAAAGAAATGAACAAAGCCTGCAAGAAGTATGGGATTATGTAAAAAGACCAAATCTACGTCTGATTGGGGTGCCTGAAAGTGAGGGGGAAAATGGAACCAAGTTGGAAAACACTCTTCAGGATATCATCCAGGAGAACTTCCCCAACCTAGTAGGGCAGGCCAACATTCAAATCCAGGAAATACAGAGAATGCCACAAAGATACTCCTCGAGAAGAGCAACTCCAAGACACATAATTGCCAGATTCACCAAAGTTGAAATGAAGGAAAAAAATCTTAAGGGCAGCCAGAGAGAAAGGTCGGGTTACCCACAAAGGGAAGCCCATCAGACTAACAGCAGATCTCTCGGCAGAAACTCTACAAGCCAGAAGAGAGTGGGGGCCAATATTCAACATTCTTAAAGAAAAGAATTTTCAACACAGAATTTCATATCCAGCCAATAAGTTTCATAAGTGAAGGAGAAATAAAATCCTTTACAGATAAGCAAATGCTTAGAGATTTTGTCACCACTAGGCCTGCCTTACAAGAGACCCTGAAGGAAGCACTAAACATGGAAAGGAACAACCGGTACCAGCCATTGCAAAAACATGCCAAAATGTAAAGACCATCAAGGCTAGGAAGAAACTGCATCAACTAACGAGCAAAATAACCAGTTAATATCATAATGGCAGGATCAAGTTCACACATAACAATATTAACCTTAAATGTAAATGGACTAAATGCTCCAATGAAAAGACACAGACTGGCAAACTGGATAAAGAGTCAAGACCCATCAGTCTGCTGTATTCAGGAGACCCATCTCACATGCAGAGACATACATAGGCTCAAAATAAAGGGATGGAGGAAGATCTACCAAGCAAATGGAGAACAAAAAAAAGCAGGGGTTGCAATACTAGTCTCTGATAAAACAGACTTTAAACCATCAAAGATCAAAAGAGACAAAGAAGGCCATTACATAATGGTAAAGGGATCAATTCAACAGGAAGAGCTAACTATCCTAAATATATATGCACCCAATACAGGAGCACCCAGATTCATAAAGCAAGTCCTTAGAGACTTACAAAGAGACTTAGACTCCCATACAATAATAATGGGAGACTTCAACGCTCCACTGTCAACATTAGACAGATCAACGAGACAGAAAGTTAACAAGGATATCCAGGAATTGAACTCATCTCTGCAGCAAGCAGACCTAATAGACATCTATAGAACTCTCCACCCCAAATCAACAGAATATACATTCTTCTCAGCACCACATCGCACTTACTCCAAAATTGACCACATTATTGGAAGTAAAGCACTCCTCAGCAAATGTACAAGAACGGAAATTATAACAAACTGTCTCTCAGACCACAGTGCAATCAAACTAGAACTCAGGACTAAGAAACTCAATCAAAACCGCTCAACTACATGGAAACTGAACAACCTGCTCCTGAATGACTACTGGGTACATCACGAAATGAAGGCAGAAATAAAGATGTTCTTTGAAACCAATGAGAACAAAGATACAACATACCAAAATCTCTGGGACACATTTAAAGCAGTGTGTAGAGGGAAATTTATAGCACTAAATGCCCACAAGAGAAAGCAGGAAAGATCTAAAATTGACACTCTAACATTGCAATTAAAAGAACTAGAGAAGCAAGAGCAAACACATTTGAAAGCTAGCAGAAGGCAAGAAATAACTAAGATCAGAGCAGAACTGAAGGAGATAGAGACACAAGAAACCCTCCAAAAAATCAATGAATCCAGGAGTTGGTTTTTTGAAAAGATCAACAAAATTGACAGACCGCTAGCAAGACTAATAAAGAAGAAAAGAGAGAATCAAACTGACGCAATAAAAAATGATAAAGGGGATATCACCACAGACCCCACAGAAATACAAACTACCATCAGAGAATACTATAAACACCTCTATGCAAATAAACTGGAAAATCTAGAAGAAATGGATAATTTCCTGGACGCTTACACTCTTCCAAGACTAAACCAGGAAGAAGTTGAATCCATGAATAGATCAATAGCAGGCTCTGAAATTGAGGCAATAATTAATAGCCTACCAACCAAAAAAAGTCCAGGACCAGATGGATTCACAGCCGAATTCTACCAGAGGTACAAGGAGGAGCTGGTACCATTCCTTCTGAAACTATTCCAATCAATAGAAAAAGAGGGAATCCTCCCTAACTCATTTTATGAGGCCAACATCATCCTGATACCAAAGCCTGGCAGAGACACAACAAAAAAAGAGAATTTTAGACCAATATCCCTGATGAACATCGATGCAAAAATCCTCAATAAAATACTGGCAAACCGGATTCAGCAACACATCAAAAAGCTTATCCACCATGATCAAGTGGGCTTCATCCCTGGGATGCAAGGCTGGTTCAGCATTCGCAAATCAATAAACATAATCCAGCATATAAACAGAACCAAAGACAAAAACCACATGATTATCTCAATAGATGCAGAAAAGGCTTTTGACAAAATTCAACAGCCCTTCATGCTAAAAACGCTCAATAAATTCGGTATTGATGGAATGTACCTCAAAATAATAAGAGCTATTTATGACAAACCCACAGCCAATATCATACTGAATGGGCAAAAACTGGAAAAATTCCCTTTGAAAACTGGCACAAGACAGGGATGCCCTCTCTCACCACTCCTATTCAACATAGTGTTGGAAGTTCTGGCTAGGGCAATCAGGCAAGAGAAAGAAATCAAGGGTATTCAGTGAGGAAAAGAAGAAGTCAAATTGTCCCTGTTTGCAGATGACATGATTGTATATTTAGAAAACCCCATTGTCTCAGCCCAAAATCTCCTTAAGCTGATAAACAACTTCAGCAAAGTCTCAGGATACAAAATCAATGTGCAAAAATCATAAGCATTCTTATACACCAGTAACAGACAAACAGAGAGCCAAATAATGAATGAACTTCCATTCACAATTGCTTCAAAGAGAATAAAATGCCTAGGAATCCAACTTACAAGGGATGTAAAGGACCTCTTCAAGGAGAACTACAAACCACTGCTCAGTGAAATAAAAGAGGACACAAACAAATGGAAGAACATACCATGCTCATGGATAGGAAGAATCAATATCGTGAAAATGGCCATACTGCCCAAGGTTATTTATAGATTCAATGCCATCCCCATCAAGCTACCAATGACTTTCTTCACAGAATTGGAAAAATCTCCTTTAAAGTTCATATGGAACCAAAAAAGAGCCCGCATCTCCAAGACAATCCTAAGTCAAAAGAACAAAGCTGGAGGCATCACGCTACCTGACTTCAAACTATACTACAAGGCTACAGTAACCAAAACAGCATGGTACTGGTACCAAAACAGAGATATAGACCAATGGAACAGAACAGAGTCCTCAGAAATAATACCACACATCTACAGCCATCTGATCTTTGACAAACCTGAGAGAAACAAGAAATGGGGAAAGGATTCCCTATTTAATAAATGGTGCTGGGAAAATTGGCTAGCCATAAGTAGAAAGCTGAAACTGGATCCTTTCCTTACTCCTTATACGAAAATTAATTCAAGATGGATTAGAGACTTAAATGTTAGACCTAATTCCATAAAAATCCTAGAGGAAAACCTAGGTAGTACCATTCAGGATATAGGCATGGGCAAGGACTTCATGTCTAAAACACCAAAAGCAATGGCAGCAAAATCCAAAATTGACAAATGGGATCTCATTAAACTAAAGAGCTTCTGCACAGCAAAAGAAACTATCATCAGAGTGAACAGGCAACCTACAGAATGGGAGAAAATTTTTGCAATCTACTCATCTGACAAAGGGCTAATATCCAGAACCTACAAACAACTCAAACAAATTTACAAGAAAAAAACAAACAACCCCATCAAAAAGTGGGCAAAGGATATGAACAGACATTTCTCAAAAGAAGACATTCATACAGCCAACAGAGACATGAAAAAATGCTCATCATCACTGGCCATCAGAGAAATGCAAATCAAAACCACAATGACATACCATCTCACACCAGTTAGAATGACGATCATTAAAAAGTCAGGAAAGAACAGGTGCTGGAGAGGATGTGGAGAAATAGGAACACTTTTACACTGTTGGTGGGATTGTAAACTAGTTCAACCATTATGGAAAACAGTATGGCGATTCCTCAAGGATCTAGAACTAGATGTACCATATGACCCAGCCATCCCATTACTGGGGATATACCCAAAGGATTATAAATCATGCTGCTACAAAGACACATGCACACGTATGTTTATTGCGGCACTATTCACAATAGCAAAGACTTGGAATCAACCCAAATGTCCATCAGTGACAGACTGGATTACGAAAATGTGGCACACATACACCATGGAATACTATGCAGCCATAAAAAAGGATGAGTTTGTGTCCTTTGTAGGGACATGGATGCAGCTGGAAACCATCATTCTTAGCAAACTATCATAAGAACAGAAAACCAAACACCGCATGTTCTCACTCATAGGTGGGAACTGAACAATGAGATCACTTGGACTCAGGAAGGGGAACATCACACACCGGGGCCTGTCATGGGGAGGGGGGAGGGGGGGAGGCATTGCATTGGGAGTTATACCTGATGTAAATGACGAGTTGATGGGTGCTGATGAGTTGATGGCTGCAGCACACCAACGTGGCACAGGTATACATATGTAACAAACCTGCACGTTATGCACATGTACCCTAGAACTCAAAGTATAATAATAATAATAAAAAACAATGGTAAAGTTGAGACAAGTAAAATGTGTGACATTTACTCAATGCAGAGGGTCAGAGATCGGGATTTGAGAGGAAGAGCAAAGGTTCAAGAAGCCATAGGGCAATGGGTACAGCATATGTTATTTGGATGATGGATGCCCTCAAAGCCCTGCCTTCATCACTGTGTAACCTATGTGTGTAAGAAAATTGCACTTGTAACTCATACATTTATACCAATATTGCTTTAAAAGAATAGAGTCCATGGTCCTTCAATAAAAAGTTCAGGAAGGAGACCAGCAGGAGATGAGTCCAGAAAGGGAGGTAAAGGCCAGATCACAGAGAATCTTGGGAATCACATGAAAGTGTTAGGGATGCATCCTAACACCCATATGAGACCCTTGAAGGATAGTGGGCTTAAGTCTGTGCTCTGAAGAAACCACATGGGCAAATGTGAGCAGAATGGATCGGTAGGTGGTGTGGCTAGACCAGTTAGAGACTATGATAGGCAGGAGTCGACTTGAATCAGGATTGTAAAGTGAATGATGTTTTTTGCTATTAAAGCAATTTAAAACACAGGGTAGGTTGGGGAGCACCTTTCTGTTAGGCAGATGACTTTTCTCTTTTTTTGTACTCCTAAAGACACACTAATTCTAAAAAGTATTGGAAAACACTTTGCAGTGAAGCAACCACTTTTAAATTGCTGTCTGATTCAGGGTGATTTCCTTAATTGCTCCGTGCCTTCATTTTCTCATTGTGCTTCACTGACAAAATGAGGATAAGAACAGTACTAGCACCCTCCTTACAGAGCTGTTACATGGATTAAATGAGGCAATTATTAAAAATTAGCTGAAACAGTTGTTAGCAGATAGCAAGGGCTCAATATGTATCATCAATTGTCATGGTCATTATCATCATCATCATTGTCATGAAAGTTTCTCCTTTGAAATCCATAAAAACAAACGTGAGGATACTAGGACTCTGATGGCAGCAACTCTCTCAGGTCTCAGAGAGATAGTGGAAGAGTCAGGGTATCCTTGAAGATTTTTTGAGCCAGTGGTTAGAAAGGTAGGCGATGATCGTGATCATGATCAGAGGCAGTTCTGGGAGAGACTCATTCAACTCCAATATGAAAAGCGGAGGGGTAAGAGGGGGTGTGAAGAGAAACAAAATCAGAACAGCAGATGATAATGCATTTGTCAACTATTAGAGCAGACACAACAGGACAAATAATAAATGACAAAGAGTGAGAGATAAAATGACTGAAATTGATTTTTTTTTTTTTTTTGTCATGGAACAGAGTTTTGGGATAATCACAAAAGAACGCACAGAAAAACTAGATGAAGAGATTAAGCAAATAGACAGGAGAAGGTAAATATAGAGGGTAGAAAACATAAGGATAAATGGTGTCCTTATTAGTAGTAAATTCAATATGCAGAACAAAACATATTTAAAGGTATAATACAGGAAAGTTTTCTGAAAGTAAGAAAGAAGTAAATTCATAGTTAGAAATAAAATTCTGATTGATCAACATTGGGGCATGTCCTAATAAAATTACTGATTGTTTGGTATAAATAGAAAAGCATATTTCTGATACCCTAGCAGAAATAGTGAGCCATCTACTTGGGGAAAGAATAGTCTGGACTTCTACTTCCTGACAGTAATACTTAATCCAAGAAATGGTAGATAAATTTCAACACAGTTCGGGTGGCACGGATAGAGCTTATAGTACAGATGTTTCCTTTCTTACTCCATTTGTGTTGCTATCAAGGAATGCCTGAGGCTGGGTAACTTATAAAGAAAAAAAGGTTTATTTGGCTCATAGTTCAGTAGACTGCTCAAGAAGCATGGTGCTGGAATCTGGTGGGCTTCTGGTGAAAGCCTCAGGCTGCTTCCACTCTTGGTGGCAGGCAAAGGGCAGCTGGAGTGTGGAGGTCACATGGCAAGAGTGGAAGCAAGAGAGAGGGAGGTGCCAGACTCTTTTAAACCACCACCTCGTGGGATAATTAAGAGAATGAGAACTCACACATTATTGCAAGGATGGCACAAACATGAGGCATCTGACTCCAGGACCAAAACATCTCCCATTTAGGTCCCACCTCCAACATTTGGGGTGAAATTTCAATATGAGCTTTGGAGGGGGAAAATATCCAAACCACAGCAGTCCCCGATTTACAATGGTTTGATTTACAATTGCTTGGCTTTAAAATAGCATGAAAGCAATAACACCTTCAGGAGAAACCATACTTCGAGTACCTATACAACCTTTCTGTTATTCACTTTCAGTATAGTATTCAATAAATTACATGAGATATTTAGTACTTTATTTTAAAATAGGCTTTGGGTTAGATTATTTGGCTAAAGTAAATATTTATTCTAAGCACCTTAAAGGTAGCTTAGACTAAGTTATGGTGTTCACTAGGTTAGGTGTATTAGATGTATTTTTGACTTACAATATTTTCAAGTTATGATGGGTTTATCTGGATGTAACCTCATCATAAGTTAAGGAACATCTGTATTGTTAGATACAGAATATTTAAAAATACAATAACCATATGCCTTTCTTACAGCAAAACAAGCAAAATGACCAATTAAAGAAGAACACACAAAATTTAAAAATTCAAAAAAAGCTATGTAAAACTGTGGGTTGAATATTGCATTTATTTGATATATAGTTAAGACTTGGGTAATTATATACAAAACAGTACATAAATATTATAATTCTTAGTAATATAAACATCATAATTTACCTTACACAAATTAGAAATGGGAAAAGGAGAGAGTTGAGAAATCGGAGACAGGGTATTTTGACCGCCTGATCTCACCTGTTTTATAGTAAATAATAAATTTAAACCATATGAAATTAAAGAGTGTTGTTAAGGAAGTAATGAGTCTAACCTTGTAATACTGTCTGCACAATCATTTTTATTAACTGTAAAGAAATAATAATATTTGCTATTTTTGTGAAAACTTATCAGATATTTAACGATTTCTTCTGTTTATCAAAATACAGTACTGAAAAAATTTAACAAGTAATACAAATATTTGCCAGAATTATTTCTTCCTTTAGACATTATTTCAATCTATTCATTTGTCTTTACCTTTCTCACTCTGTATATGATAAATTGATGGCTGAAATTATAATGCCAAACAATTATACTAAGAGCTGTCCAGCACTTCTTACTGAGTGTTTACTGAATGCAGGAAGTCTCCTGAGCACTGTGCATATGATACTTTACTACATCTCATAACCAACCACACTAAGAGGCAAATACCATTATTCTCACTGTTGAGATGATGGCATTGAGACATAGGCAGGTTTGGAAAATTACCCAACCCAACATAGGTAAAGCCTGGATGCTAACCTGGATAGTTTTCAATTACAAACATGAATATTTCTAGGTAATAAAATTGTTATGGTGATTGTTTCTTTAATTTCTAGAATTTTACATCATATATAAAAATACATACAACATATATATAACATATAAGGTATATGTAGCATACATATATAAATAAGTAAAACATTACACATATAGGTCATTTAGAAATAATGGCGTAAAAGGGAGATATGTGAGTGCAAAGCGCAGAGAAGAAAGAAGGGTAATAAAGAGAGAACTGAGAAAAATATAGGGGAGGCTACTAAAATTGACTTGCTAGAATTAGAAAACGGCCTTAATGCTCAGTATAAATGTATTTATCATTTGTTATTGCAATGTGGAGCCCCTAAAAAAAATAATAACAATCTAATTGAGGCAGCTGAGAAACCAAGAGAAGGACACTTTTTAAATTTGGATTTTCAATGGAGCAGATAGCCACAAAATGCAAAGTAAAGACTGAAATTTTAGCAGAAGATAGGCATTAAAGCTACAGGTGACTGGAAGAGACACAAACTCTCAGGAATTTCCAGAACTCTGGTGAAGGATTTTGCACAGGATGTGGGATGAGAGACTCAGTTATTCAGAGATTTTCAGAGGAGACTGGCTTCTGAGTCTGTCACACACCCATCCTCTCAACAATGCTATCTGGTATTTTATTAGCCTCCAACCTGGCACAGGCAAAAGGCGGTGAGTCTTAAGGAAGGGAAAAGCTTGCTGAGGTGTACTCAGCCAGCCTAGCGGCAGAGATTGAATTTACACCCACGTTTCCCTATCTGCAAAATCTAGACTCTTCATGGGCACTCTGTCTTCTGAATAGTGGAATATATTTTAGTATCTTAGCTCAATAGATGTGGATAACATCAGAATCAATATAAGCTGAGACTGTTGCTCTATTAGCATCCAATTAAACCTCACCAACTCTGGAAAAATGTCTGACCAATCCAGTTGTTCTCCAACTCATATGAGCCTCTAATTCAATCACTTGTTATTTTAAAACTCAGTTTTGACTTAAATTTCCCAGTAGGCATCATAGTATGTTGTCCATTATGTGATTCATAGATCATGGATTATAGCAGCCAAGGTTGCTGATGGGAAGTGTCCATCAAAGAGCATAATTCTGCCCTTAACATCAGAATGTTCTACATTATCCCCTGACACTCACTGGAATATTTGACTGCTTTTCCTTTGTTGGCCCAATTCTCACCTTTGATATGGCTGCAGCTGTTGTTACTCTGAGATTTAGCCGTCTCTAACTCTGTTTCCTTCCTGGGGTAATTCTCTGGCAGAGATAAACGCTCTCAGGCTTAGCCACTGTCACCTTTTTGATCTCCTCTAGGCTTCTAGGGGAACTCAGGAGAAGATGATGTGGGCTGTCTGAAGAAATAGCTGTGTCCAGTCAGTTCATAGTCCTATGTCCAGCATCTTGCCTATGTGGGATAGAACAGTGGTCTTTCCACTCTCAATGGCTACAGGAAAAAAACAGGGACACTTGTCTCTTCTGCTTTCAAAATTTCAGTCTTCAAAGCAGGGCTTCCTCATATCCCCATGCACTCAGCACATTCTACTTCCTTCTCTTCTCATCATCTCATGATTAATTGCTAAAAAAGGAAGGGCTTAATACTGTCATTTGAAGTGAAATGTTACTTGCTGGGTAGTATTTTTTGAGTTCTTCAGGTGAAGTTAGGCAAAATTCTCTAGAAAACAGGCCTGTGAAAATAATGGGAGACCTCTAACTTTTCTTGAGTTCACGCATTCTAAGAAGTCCCCTTGAGTGGACTTATCAAACATCAAAGTGTCAGGAAGACCAGCAAAAATGTTAACTTGTCAAGAAATTTAGTATCCTTGAGACCAACATAAGAAAAATTAATACTATGTGAATTTAGTGGCTTAATTGTGCCTGGATTAGTTAATTAGATAATTAACATAAGAATGTGCTTTTCATATTAGCTCTCTTTATGTTAATAATAGAACTGTTCATAAGTTGAACAAACTTGACATTGAGAAGTGCTAATTAATTTCAGAAATGGAACCTTTCATTTGCTAAAATACTTTTTCATTGTCTCCCTCAGAGAAGTGGCAGTGTACCCTATTTGCTGGATCATCTTTCTTAAAATTGCATTTTTTAAACTTTTTTTTCTTTTTTAAACTTTTCACATTCTCTTAAAAGCTATATATGCTTTTAAGTATCAACATTATCATAAATATAATCAAATACTTTTTCACATACCTGTCATAAAATAACAAACACAACTGCTTCCTTGGCTTTCTACAGGAAATTCTGGAAATTCTTTACACCTTTACTACATTGTAATTCTCAACAAATTATTTAATTCATGGAACACATTTGTTAGGACTGAGATTTTGTTTCTGGTATATGTAGTTTTAAAAGTCCAGTGACTTAAACAAATAGAAAAACTATTCTTTTTAACAGTTCACTTGGTTTTCCTCCCATTTTAATCCCTTGTGGGTAGATGATCCATGGGCAGAAGCCTGGTGAACTGGCCTTTCTCAACCTGGGGGCCTTAAAGATGTAATTACCTTTTATAGACAGAGGGGAATTGACAGCTCCTCCTTTATTGCTTTTATGGTTAGAGCCACTGTTGAGGATTCCAAAAACCTCAATAACCAGTATCTCTCTTTTCTCTTCAAGTTTTATCCCTTTATATTAAAATGAAACAAGGAAAGTAAAGGAGATGAACAATCAAAATATTATTTTTATTCTTAATAAAGGAAATACTTGATAAAGGAAATTCTTGATAAAGGAAATCACTGTTTATTTGAAACAGTGGCATACACCTGTGAGAAAGTGGGATTCATTAAACTCCAAATTATACAGACTTTCCTACTTACTTGTGCAATCAGAATGAAGTGTAAAAAGTGAGGAAGAATGGCTTGCCCTATAACATAAAAAAGTGAAGGGGCATGGACAGACTTATATTCCTGGCTGAAAACAGTCCAAAGGGATTGGTTATTTATACACTGAATCTTTAAAAGTGTCACTTTGGAGTACACAATGAAACTTACTTTGTTTTTTCTCATAAGGATGCCAGATTCTGGAGATCTGAGACTCTGATCTCAGATCTGAGAAATTTAAAGCTTTCATACTATTTACTAGTCTGAACTGTTTAAATATTTTTTAGTTTATTTTCTTCTAAGAATTTTCAGAAATATTTATTTTTAATGAAAACTATCTGTGTCATCTAGATTTCAAAATTAACTGGTATATAGTTGTATATGCTTTTAGGTGAGTTATTTAGAATATATGTTTTAAAAATTCTGTATAGATATATATGTCTTGTCATGTATATGTCTAATTATGTGCATCTATATATAACAAGTTTACAACATAATCATTAGAGAATATAGCTTATATAATTTCCTTTGGAATTAATATTTTCATTGTAGCTTAATGAGTAATAGATTTTTATAGTTATTTTACAGTCTTTTAAAAATATATTCAAGTTTTAATGTAAAAATTTATACAGTGTTTTCAATCAATCTGATTATTTGTAGTTTAAGCAATTTAAAAATATTTTTCTTGGTAGTTAGAAAACTTTTTGCCTATCTCAATATTTATTTGGTGTTTTTTCTCTTTCTTACATGGTTAGACTTTTAGACTTAAAAACAAATTCAACTTTTATGTCCTTTTTTTGTTTTTATGTATCCATGTGTATTTTAAATTTTAAGAGTTTCTGATTTTATCCATATATTTATACTTCTGTTATTTATTGTCTTGTTCTTCTAGTATATTGGAGAGTTGCACCATTAATTCTCTTTCCTGTTACCTAATACATGAATTGAAGACCATCTCAACAATTTAGTATTTAAGGTTATCTTTTTGATTCAAATATCAATAGCTTTTACTTTGATTTTCTATTAAAAACAAATTTAGCTTATTATTTGATACCTTGCTAAACTATCAATTTAGAGCACACTGTACATGCAAGGAGTCTGAAAATTTTTATTTTCACAGAAGTCACATGAAAACAAACTTCAGAAAAATAAGAAATAAAACAATAAAGAAGATTATGTTGAATCTCATGGAGATTTCAAAGTGGAGAGTCTCAGAATGCCACTGTGCAATATCTCTAGAGGTCAACTAACCTGGAGAACAGGTTCATGATAAGGCTAGTGTTTATGGCTTGTGCAGGAGAATTACATAAATTTTACTGCATAAGTAGGATTGCTGTCTTCCCTTTTCATGTTCCTTAAATGTTATCATCATGTTTAAAAATAAATACACACTAAAGAGTGTGAATGCTCCATTCTTGCAACATTCCAAGCTGCTCCAAGTCTCAGAACTTTCCCACAACATCCTGTTACCTCTTCACTATTCCAGGTGTAGGGAAGACTGAGATAAAGACAAAACCGCTCCTCTCATGGAGATTATAATATTATCGAAGGAGAGTGACTCAACAAGGTTATTAAACATAAACTCATCAAGATTATTTCTGCTGTTTCAGAGAGAAATAAACCATATTTTAAAAGTGCAAAAAGGTGACATGAAGACAGTTATAAAATGCTTCTTTGAGGAGATATAGTGAAACCCAAAGGATGAGAAAAGGCCAGTCCTATGACTGTTGGAGGACAGACTAATTCAAATGGAGAGGATGAGTAGAGGGAATATAAAATAAAAACCCGTAAGGCAGGAACTGTCTATGACTAAACAAGGAAATGAAAGAAGGACAGGGTTGCTGAAGCACACTTAGTAATGGGTTTGGGTAGTAGGGAATGACTTTGGGGAGGGAGGCAGAGGCAACCATCAGATATTAGAAATGACACTCATAATGAGAGCAATGCAAAAGAAAACAGCAATGAGATATCAAATACCGTCATCAGAATGGCACAAATTAAAAGTCTGACAAATACCACAGGCTGAAAAAGGGGATTGCTTATAACTACCTGTTGTAGTGCACACTGGTATAACTACTTTGGAGAGCAATGGGCTTCTCTGTAAATTTCATAATGTCCACCCTGTACAATCTAGGGCTTTTCCTCCTAGGTATATGCCTCCCAAAAATAATCTCATCTGGGCACCATGTTGTTCAGAGCATTGCTGTTGTCACCAGCAAAACAACAACAAAAGCAACCAGAATTAGATTAGAAACAACCTAAATGTATATCATTGGGAGGATAAAAAGTATAGAGTACTCATAAGAAAACTACCGTACAGCAGTGAAAGTGAATAAGTAACAATTATGGGTAATCTTCTAGCTGAAGTTTATAAACAGTGTTGAGAGGACCCCAAAAAAATCACAAAAGAATACATGTAACATGATTCCCTTTATGTACATTTTTAGCTTATTTTGATATAAACTGACAAAAAGTTTCTAAAGAGTACAGTGAGATCCAATGTACCTATCACTTGGGTCCCTTCATTAATAGCATCTTACATCATTATTAATGTGTAGTAATGTTTTTAATAAATCTAGGTAATTGACATTGGTATAATACAACTAACTAGACTGTATAACTTAATCAGACTTCATCAGGTTTTACATGCACTCATGTTTTTGGTATGTCTGTGGGTTATACATATACATTCCATGACATTTTATCACATGTATAAATTTATATAACTACTACCATGATAAAGATTCAGAATTGTTTCTTCACTACATGGGAAATTGCATGTTATTCTTTTATAATCACACTCTTCTTAAAACACTTTTAAGTTCAGGGATACAAGTGCAGGTTTGTTACATAGGTAAACTTGTGTCACTCTTCTTCTAAACCATGATCATCACTAATCTATTATCCATCTATACAATTTTGTCATTTTGAGGATGCTACATAAATGGAATCAGGCTGGGCACAGTGGCTCATGCCTGTAATCCCAGAACTTTGGGAGGCTAAGACGGGTGGATCACCTGAAGTCAGGAGTACAAGACCAGCCTGGCTAATGTGGTGAAATCCTATCATTACTAAAAAAACCAAAAATTAATTGGGCGTGGTGGCGCACACCTGTATTCCCAGCTACTGAGGATGCTGAGGCATGAGAATCGCTCAAACCCTGGAGGCGGAGGTTGCAATGAGCCGAGATCATACCACTGCCCTCCAGCCTGGGTGACAGAGTGAGACTCCATCTCAAAATATGTATTAAATAAATAAATAAATAAATGGAATATGTAACATCTTGGGACTGGCTTTAAAAATATCCTGCACAATGCTATTGAGATCTAACCATCAAGTAATTTGTTGAGTCTTATTGGTGAGTAGTATAGATGTACTAGCGTTTATTTTACTTTTCATCCATTGAGGGATATTTAGATTGTATCCAGTTTGAGATTATTACAAATGAAGATGCTGTGAGCATTTTTGTATAGATTTTAGTGTAAACATACATTTAAATTTTCTTAGAGTGGCATTGCTGTGTCACATGGCAAATGTATGTTTAACTTCAAAAGAAAGTGCTAAACTGTTTCCCAGAGTAGCTGTACCATTTCACATTCCCGGTAGCATGTATAAAATACCCAGTTTCCCCATACCTTCTCCAGCATTTGGTACTAACAGCATTATTTCAGCCTTTTTGATAGGTTTTTAATGATGTATCTTCATGATTTTAATTTGTGTTCCTTTCATAGCTAGTGATTTGCAGCACCCTTTTACATACTTATTCACTATTCATTTATCTTCTTTAGCAAAGTGTCTGTGTAAGTATTTTTCTCATTTTCTAATTGAATTCTGTGTTTTCTTATTCTTTAGATTCTTTTTAAATATTCTGGAGAAAAGTCCTTTGTCATATATGTGCTTAGCAAATAGGATCCTCCCCGCCTTCCAACTCAGTGGCTTGTCTTTTTGTCTTCTTAACAGGGGTCTTTCATGAAGAAAACCTTTTTTAAAATTTTGATTAATTCAATTTATCTACTTTTTCAAAGATCTTTTATAGAACTTTATGTCTAAATATTATTTGCCCCAAAATTCTCTTTTTAAAAGCTTTCTTCCAAAAGGTTTATAGTTTTGTGGGGTTTCTTACTTTTACTTATTTTCTGCCTAGGTATTCTTTTATTTCTAAATATTTTAAACATTTTATACACTGAACACAAAATTTACCATCAATGACATTTAGTACATTTACAATGTTATGTAAACATCACTACTGTCTACTTTCAAACATTTTCATCACTCCAAAGGAAATCTCATACAACTTAAACAGTCATTACTCATGCCTCTCTCCCCTTAGCCCCTGGCTAATACTAATTTGCTTTCAGTTTCTAAGAGTTCACCTGTTCTGGGTATTTCATCTGAATGAAATTATAACATATATGGTCTTTTGTATCTTACATTATTTTTAATTGTAAAGTAGGTTCTTGTAATTTTAGCTTCATCTTCTGTTACTATCTGGAATTAATTATGTTTTGTGAACATAAGGGCTCTGTTTCAAGGAAAATTTTTTAAAAAAATTTATGGATACATAATGGTTGTATATGTTTAAGAATACATGTGAATTTTTGATACAAGCATACAATGTGCAGTGATCAAATATGGGCAATTAAGATATCCATCATCTCAAAAATGTATCATTTCTTTATGTTGGGAACATTCTAAATCTCTTATATTTTAAAATATACAATATATTGTTTTTATCAGTTTACTTTAGATTTCTGATTCACTTTGAATTAATTTTTACAGAAGGCCTGAGGTTGAGTTTTTTTTTTTTTTAACCTATGCATGTGCAATTGTTTCAACATCATTTGTTTAAAAATTCTATCCTTTCTCCATTGAATTGCCTTTGCACTTTTGCCAAAAATCAGTTGAATATATATTTGTAGATCTCTTTCTGGGTTCCTTATTCCGTGGCATTGATCTCTGTGTTGATACTTCCATCAATCCACATTGTTTTAAAAACTGCAGTTATATTGTAAGCCAGGAGATTGAGACCATCCTGGTCAACATGGTGAAACCCTGTCTCTACTAAAAAAAGATACAAAAAATTAGCTGGGCGTGCTGGCGGACGCCTGTAGTCCCAGCTACTCAGGAGGCTGAGGAAGGAGAATGGCGTGAACCCGAGAAGCGGAGCTTGCAGTGAGCCGGGATTGCACCACTGCACTCCAGCTTGGATGACAGAGCGAGACTGTCTCAAAAATAAATAAATGAATGAATAAATAAATAAATAAATAAATAAATAAATAAATAAAATTGGCTAATGTAACTCCATTCACTTCACTCTTTCCCTTCAAAATAATTTCAGCCGTTCTTTGCCTTTCCATATAAAATTTACAGTGATCTTGTTTATAACTACAAAAATTTTGGTGAAGTTTTGATATTGTTCTTAATCTATGTATCAATTTTGGTAGCATTGATGTGTTTCCTATGTAAAGACTTGTAATCTACCTACATGGTATTTATCTCCATTTATTTAGACATTCTTTGCTTTCTTTCATCAAGACTTTACAGTTTTTATACATATAGATCCTGTTTTTGTGTTTTGTTAGATTTATACCTATATATTTCCTTTTTTTTTCCAAGTGATTGTAAATGGTATCTACATTAAATTTTTGTTTTTGATATATTACTGACAGTATGAAAATTGTGAATAATTTTTGTGTATTGACCCTCTACCTTGTGGCACAATATCTTCTAGGATAATATCTGAAGTAAGGTGATTGTAAAATAAATCTCTAAATGATAACTTAAGAAAAAGGAGCAACTGTTCAACCAGAGATTAAAACACATACACAAAACTGTAATGATAAATACAATATGGTATTTGCATAGAATAAATAAATACATCTGTAAGACAGAATAGAGAATCCACATTCATGTATATATATGAAAATCCATGTGTGACAAAATTATCATTTCATTCAGATGTCTTGGAGAGTTTAACAAAATCATTTCAACTCACTAGTGAAAAGATGGACTTGTTTATATATGACTTTAGAAAATTTGATTAATATTAAAAATTAACTCAGGATTGTATATCCTCAGATATCTTATAGTATGATAAAAATAACTATTAAGACAAAAATATTACAAACATATAGGGTAATATGTTTATAATTTTGGGATTGTAAAGTTTTCAGAGACAAACAACTTGGAAGCCATAACAAACAGCATTATAAGTGAGATCTCTTAAAAATTAAACATTTCTGCAGGGCACGGTGGCTCATGCCTGTAATCCTAGCATACTGTGAGGCCAAGGCAGGTGGATCACCTGAGGTCAGGAGTTCCAGACCAGCCTGGCCGACATGGTGAAACTCCATCTCTACTAAAAATACAAAATACACCATGGAATACTATGCAGCCATAAATAGGATGAGTTTGTGTCCTTTGTAGGGACATGGATGCAGCTGGAAACCATCATTCTTAGCAAACTATCACAAGAACAGAAAACCAAACACCGCATGTTCTCACTCATAGGTGGGAACTGAACAATGAGATCACTTGGACTCGGGAAGGGGAACATCACACACCGGGGCCTATCATGGGGAGCGGGGAGGGGGGAGGGATTGCATTGGGAGTTATACCTGATGTAAATGACGAGTTGATGGGTGCTGACGAGTTGATGGGTGCAGCACAGCAACATGGCACAAGTATACATATGTAACAAACCTGCACATTATGCACATGTACCCTAGAACTTAAAGTATAATAATAAAAAATAATTTAAAAAAATACAAAAATTAGCCAGGTGTAGTGGCACTCACCTGTAATCTCAGCTGCTTGGGAGGCTGAACCAGGAGAATCTCTTGAACCCTGGAGGTGGAGGTTGCAGTGAGCTGAGATCATGCCACTGCACTCTAGCCTGGGCAACAGAGTGAGACTCTTGTCTCAAAAAAAAAAAAAAAAAAAAAAATTAAAAACTTTTATTATTCAAGTGCCATGAAACACAATGTTAAAAAAACAAGTAATATCATGAGAAAAAATATTTAAAATAATATAAAATAATACCCACAATATGTAATACTTGTAATTCAGTATTGAAGAAACAAGCAGATTAGAAACGGGAAAAGATACATGAACAACTTACCGAAAATAAACACAATGATTAGCATGAATCGTTTTTAGTTAGTAGTCAATAAATTGATTTGTTTTTTTACTATCAGATTGTCAAAAATGTGGCCAAAAACCTGAGGCTACCTAGTGAGGATGTTAGAGAGAGGATAAGAGTATTCCTAAAAATGACTCTTGGAATATAAATTGATAGAGCCTTTTCATGCAGGAGCCAATATAAGAAAACAAAATAAGAAAATATAATCTAACAGAAAACAGGAAAAAAGTTGAAGAAGCAAACAAAACTAAAATGGCAGAAATAAAACAAATGTCATTATTATAAAATGTACTAGTTATGTTCCCATTTTAAAGGACAAAGGCCGTCTTTTAATTATTTTCTTTTAGATTAAAGGGTTGAACATTTTTCCTCCAGAACTTTGAGTCTATTGTTCTGAAGTTTTCTGAGACTTGGTATTGACGCTAGAATGGTGATGGTCTGATTTTGGTTCTTTTGTATGTGAGTTACCCTTTTCTTTAGAAAAGTAATCGTTGATGTGGTGCACTGTATGAAGACATGCTAATATGTGGGCCTTTTTTGTTTAATTAATCGTGCTTATTTATTAGTCAGCTGTTTTAATTTGAGGGATTCTTCGTTAAGTCTGAGATTATTCTGAATTACTTTGATTTTTCTTAATTTCTTCTCTTATCACACTAGTAGCCCCACCTAAGACATTTATGTGATGAGCATTCGTATTTGTTTTCTATTACCTTAATTTTATGTTTATTTGTATTTTTGCTCTATGCTCTCGAAAACTATTTCACATTTTATTTTTCTTTCTTTTTTTCTTCTTAAAAACAGATTTCTCTGTTTTCTCATATAAATGTATTCCTTTTTGTACTTCTTGAATTTTATTTTGGTGGGGCCTTTTTAGACACATAAGGTGGGGTTTCAGGAGAGACATTAGGAACTCAGTCCCTATGTTTTAGGAATTGAGTCTCCATATTCAACCAGGCAAATTTTACCTATTGAGAAATAAATGAATGTTCAGATTCTCCAAAGAATTAGTTGAACGCATGAGTGAGACTTAGATATAATTTGCAAACTCCCAATAGAGAGGATAATCAATTTAGATAGCAAAATCAAAACAAGATTTTCCAGGTTATGATAAATTTAATTCAGTTCAAGTAATATTTTTCAATCTATTTGAAGTACTTTGTTTTTTACTTTGAGCAGTCTGTGAAATTAAACTGAACACCCTTTGATTCTGCCGTATAATGTTTCCAGAGTAAGTTTTATCCTGGTGTTCACTAACAACCCAGCAGATCCCACACAGTACAATTTCTCTGCAGTAATTTAGCCAAATGTCACTCATTCCTTTCTGACCTCTCATCTCTCACTCATCCTTTATTCATGGGATTTTGAAGACATTAATGGAATAGAAACAGGTTCCAGCTTTCATCTTATTCGTCTCCTGCACACCGTGTACAATCTGGCCATGCAGCCTGCTATTCTCTGTGCACATCTTGAGCGCTTTGACCTCCATGCTATTGTCCTCTAGAATCCATTTCCTCATTCTATTCTATAATCAACACCAATTGGGGTAGTTGCTCTGCTTACAAAGGCATTCCCAATGACTATGTCGTCCCTACACTGGCCACTTTTTACTGATACACACTGTGCCAATTTGATTCTCTCTACAGATAATTTGAACAAAGGAACAGAGAGGTCTATTTGTGAAATGCAGCTGAAAATTAGTTATTTCTTGCTTGCATCCTAGAGAGAAGAGTTATATGCTGCTTTTGCTAGCATTTTCAGAGAGGCCTTGGTTCCTGAATTTCCTCAGGTTTGATACTGAAATTCCGCTTTATGAATCTTTCCAACAAATCCTACCTTTTCCTTAACAGAACCATTAAGAGATGTTTTTATTTTCCCTGCTTTCAGGTACATGCCATGAAGGAGTTTTAACCTAACTTAAATCCCATCTCCTCAGGTCCATCTTTGCTTGCTTTTTTTTTTTTTTTTTTTTAATGTTTTATTCACTTATTTATTTATTTATTTATTTTTTTACTTTTAAGTTCAAGTGTACAAGCGAGGTTTGTTACATAGGTAAATATGTATCACAGGGGTTGTTGTATAGATGATTTCATCTCCCAGGTGTTAAGCTTAGTAGCCATTCCTGATCCTCTCTTTCCTTCCTCTGAAAGACCCCAGTGTGTGTTGTTCCCCTCTCTTTGCCCATGTGTTCTCATCATTTAGCTCCCTCTTGCAAGTAGAACATGTGGTATTTGGTTTTCTGTTCCTGTGTTAGTTTGCTAAGGATAATGGCCTCTAGCTCTATCCATATCTCTCAAAGCACATGATCTCATTCTTTTCTGATGGCTGCATAGTATTCCATAGTGTTTATGTACCACATTTTTTTAATCCAATCTATCACTAATGAGCATTTAGGTTGATTTCATGTCTCTGCTATTGTGAATAGCGCTGCAGTGAACATATGTGTGCATGTGTATTTATAATAGAATAATTTATATTATTTTGGTTATATACCCAGTAATGGGATCGCTGGGTCAAATGGTAGTTTTGTCTTTAGATTTTTGAGGAATCTCCACACTGTCTTCCACAATTTACTTGCTTGCTTTTTAAGGGCAGGTTTAAAGTCTTTCTCTACAAGGAAACTTCATGGCCTTATCCAACTAGAAGGCTTTTCTCTCTCATCCTCTGCTATCTCACAGTCTCTTGCCTTTACCTCTCTCATGGCAATCACCTCTCATACCTTGACCGAAGTATACTTACAGTGACAAACATCACCATATAGGAGAATAGCTATTCCTTAAGGGCATAGTCTCCATTTTGTTTTTCTCTACAATACCTTGCACACAGCAAATGATCAGTAAGAATCAGTTTGATTTATTAATTTACATGTTTAAAAAGGGCTTCACTGATTTGGCAGAAGACACTAGAAGAGTCATTGGTTCAGAGACCATTTTCTTAGTAGAAGCTACTACTTTGTATGTGTCCTGTCTGTACTATCTCATGTTGTCCTCCTGGTATGGACTGAAAGTCTATGTCCCCTTAAAATTTATTTATTGAAATCTTAATTTCCAATGTGGTATTATTTGAAGGAGGAGCCTTTGAGAGGCAATTAAGTCATGAGTGTAGAGCCCTTGTGAATGAGATTAGTGTCCTTGTAAGAAGAGACCAGAGGACTAGCTCACTATTTTTTTCTGCCATGTGAGTATAAAAGGAGAAGTCAGCAGAGGGCCCTCAGCAGAACCCAGCCATACTAGAAACCTGATGTTGAACTTCTAGCCTCCAAAACTCCAAAATACATTTCTGTTATAAGCCACTCAGTCTATGGTACTTTGTTATAGCAGCATGAACAAATAACACCTAACCATGCTGCAAAGTAGATAATATTATGCTCACTCTCCAGATAAGAAAAAGAAAGTTTAGAGAAGGGGAAACAGTTTGTCCAAGGTTGCATATTGATTCATAAGTGGAGCTGAGCTTGAACTTCTGTTATTGCAAGATAGAAGATGTTGTGAAAAGAGTCACTGAGACAATTCCCAGTGGGAATATGCAAATGCTAGAAGAAAATACTCTTATTTATCCAACACCTGGGAATAAAGAGAAGCAGTTATTTTTAGGCCTGAATCATTAACGGTGTCAGCATGAGCATCACCAGCCATTTGTGTGTTTGTGGACCTGTTAGACTCCAGGTATTCAGAGTCAGTTAATTACATTTTCAGACCATTCATGAGAAGAAGGCATTTTTACCCCCATTTTAGAGACTAGAAAGCTGAGACGTGCAGAAAAATGCCATGTTATATTTGTACAGAGAGTAACAGAGTAAAAATTCAAATTTAGATCTTGTCTCACTCTTCAATGATTTTTTTTCACCATGCTGCATTGTGTTGGCAAAAATCTTGTGACTAAAGAGTGATGATTAAAATCATAATCAAAGACGGTAGGTCAATCCTATGTAGACACCTCTAATGAACAAGTCTTCGTGACCCCCAAGTGAGTCCTCTCCTGTATCAGCATGGGAATCTCCTGATCTCTTTTTGAACAACATTTTTATAAAGGATGTACACAAAGATAAAAACAGATTGCTTATGAAGTTTGCTAACAGGCATAATAGGGAGGGATTGGTAGCTCATATGATTAACAAAGGATATGAGATTAAAATAATATTCAGAGGTATGGATGCTGAGGCGAAAACCAAACCAAATGAAACCAAAACGAAAAAACAGTAAAAGTGAAATTGCTCACGAGAAAAGGTTACAAACTCATTTCGTAAGTGCAGGAAGAGACTCCTGACTGGGCAGCTGTTCACTAAAAAATAGCTGAGGGTTTAGCTGATCATGTGCTTTCCACCTACCAGCAAAACAGTGAGGGGTTGAAACTGGCACCGCTGGTTCCCACCACTATAGTCCCATGTTTGTGTGCAGTAGACAGGTCTTAGTAAAATCTTCCATCCTTGTGCTCCTTTCGGAGGATTATAGGCAAATCAGAGGCCAGAGAGGTCTGTGCTTGCTCATTTGAGTGCTAGTCCCTCTGCTTGGAAGGTCTTTTCCAGGCCCTACCAGGTGAAGGCAGCTGGTCCTGCAAGTCTACCCTTAAACATTTTCTTTTGTATGAAGACTTCCTTGTTATCTCTGGGTAGAAGGTGCTGCTATGAAAAGAATGACCACAGGCTGAATTGGTGGGAGTGTAGCTCTCCCCACTATGCAGGGAGTCCTGTTTGCTGGATTCCCTAGTCCACACCTCATGCCTCATAACCTATGAGGCACTTTGCAAGCGTTTTAGGTCATTCTCATTATGTAACTGAGCAAAACATTTTCCGCATATTTACTTAACACCTAGTATCTCAACTTATCAGCAAGGAAAGCTCAACACTTTGTTTATATTTGGGGCCTTTAAACCACTCTTTATCCCTGTAACATAGTAAAAGGTGAGCATTCTCTCGGTGTGCTACAATGCTCCCTTTCAGATCAATGCAATCAGAGCTGTGTCAAATAGTATATTGTGAAATATTGGATTTCACAGAAAGACAGAGGTTCAATTTATTTTTTTGTTGGCATGCCCATCTAATCAGAAGAATAGGCCCACCACAGGTTTTTCTTTAGACATGATACCTAAGGAAGATGAAAGTGCAATTATATTCTGCTGTTGTGTGGCCATTTGAAAGGAGCTAATGCAGGTGTTTGAGATAGAAACTTGGAGACAATGGATGCCTCGCAAACAATGAGTTGTGGGACATGGAGCTAGTGAGAGAGGGATGGGCATTTTTAAAATGATGACAAGCAACAATAGGCTTGGGAGTCATTTCAAGGGTCTGTCAGGCGTCAGTCAAACAATAATTCTCTGTTTGTTTGTTGGGAGCCAGTGAACTTACTGAGAGAACACTTTCAACTCGACTGAACATAATTGCTTCCTGAAAATAGATTCTGATGAGTGAATTGAGACTACTCCCTTCTAGCTGTAGCCTTTTAGTTTTTTAGAGTTTACAAAGCACTTTCCCACACACCATCTCAAGGTTTCTCACACCTGTTTTGACCTCTATGCTAGGTGCTGGCAATGCGATGTTGAGAAAAGCAGAGCGATTTATGCCCTTGGGAAGGTAATAGTACAATGGGACAGACAGACATTAAGCAAATCATCCCATAAGCAAGTATGCCATTAAAATCCTTTTTCTTACACCAGTAGTTTCTGTTTTAATTTTTAAATTCAGTCCATTCAAGGTGCTTCTGAGGCAGCTGTGGGCAAAAGGGGCTTGAAGGAAATGTCTTGTCCCCATCCTGTTTCAATTAATAGCACTCAGATTTTGTTTGATTGGTGTTTGTAGTAAGCTTTTCCTCGGAAAATAAACTTTATTGCACACAGAAAGCCAAGACTGCTGCACTCTACATTCAGGAAAATGAGTAATGTGCTATGTGACAGAATAATTGTATTTTTCAGGAGGTGTCACTGCTTCTAGGCATAGCACCTTTGTGTTTATCTTCTTGAATCCAGTGTATGTATTTACCTGGAGGGAGTTTCTAAGTCTTTTTATTGAAGGAAGATTCATTCTGTCAGATTCCTACATGGGGCTCCAGCAGGGTGTCAGTGTATGACAGCCACTTGGCTCACCAGTGTCATATGGACCCACCTGTTAGGGCTCCTGCAGCCTTCACTCGTCGCTAGATACCTAGGGTGCCATTTCTGCTTAGAAGAGGTAGCTGACCTTTGCAAGACAGGCCTACCCTCTTTATAAATCACTATGCAAGTCTGATTGCCTTTTCAAAGGTCAGCCTTATTATCTTGGCCTTTGGCTGATCTGACCCTTGGCTTCCCTCGGGACTTTTCTTCGGGGTCAGTTGCAGGGGTTAATTAGCAGAGGGAGAGGATAATCACGCTCACCAGGCCCTTGGCTTCAGCGTGTCCCCCAGGATTGTCACGGCCACTCTGAAGAGGAAGTGCATAGTGGAAACAGCAAACTCCTTTGCTTCCCCTACTCTCACCCTGATCAGTCCCTGCTATGATACCACAAACATTTAAAGGATTTCATCTGAGAAAATTGAGGGCCCCTCTTTAGTGTCACTGTTTTGCAGAATTTCAACTCTGCAGAAAAATCTTAACATCCATTTGGGCAAATTTGGACAACTCATGAGATCTCGCTGGACCTTTTCCCTTATCTGCAGAATGGGTGGGTGGGCCAGGTAGGCCCTGAGCTAGCCACACCAGTGGGAAGACTCAGAGGCTCTTTGGCATAAAGGTTAACAAGCATAATTAAAATCGTATCTTCAATTTAATGCCTTGAATATATGCTACTTAGACTCTTAGACTATTAGTCTCTTTACCTACAAGTTCCAGCTATAACTCTTCCTGTTAGGAAAATCAAGTGAGATGATATGTATGGGTTCACCCTCATTCTCACATCAGCAGCAATGCTCTGGTTCTTAACTTCTTTTACCTGTCCTTGTTACCCTCTTCCTCCATCATTTACTATTTCTCTCCTCTTACTTTCAATCATTCTGCAATCCTTCCATCCTCTTTCAGTTCCCTAAAAGTTTTGCATTTAGAACCTGCATTACATGATACAACTTATGACTCATGGGTCATTCCTTCCTACCATCAATCATTCACCATCAATGTACTCAACATCTTCTAAATGCAGAATCCTGCAACAAGTCTGGGGATACTATAAGACAGTAAGAAGTACTACCCTCAATGACTTAATAGTCTTCTAGGAAGGCCAGCTTCCAGGATGTTGTTTCAACAACAAGCGAAAACATTTGATAGCATATTTAGTAAAGGGAACCTATTATAATTTATAGATTGAGATTGAAATGAGTCAGTCCACACTAAATAAACACGTATCTACTCGGTTCCAACTATGTACAATGTTCTATTCTAGGCGATGGTCATTCAGCAGTTAACAAAGCAGACAAAATGCCCTGCACCCTTGAAAGTTATATTCTGTTGTTCACATGTCCCTGGGTTGTGGAAAGTGAGATGAAGCATGGAAGAGATGAAGTGAGAGTTTGCCTGGTATTCGGAGTGTACTGGGTTCCAGATATGGCCACAGAGGGTCGCAAAGCCAGATGACATGAGGCCCTTGCAGGGCCTCTTTCAATTAATTACGGCTTAAGACTATGCATCATTTGGAAACCATTTTTGAATTTACTCTGAAATTATCATGGAGGAGAGTGACTGCTGTACTGAAGAGTAACCCTGGTAGAATAACCCATGTGGAAATTCATTTTGAAGTTTGAAATGAGACTTTTCCTGTCCTGTCTTAACTCCTCTGGGCCACTGGGACTTTTCTTACTGGGACAATAAAATTTAGTAACTCACCATGTTTTTTCTTTTTGCTCTTGCTGCAAGAAAGGTTGGGGACAAATTAGATATTAATATTTTTACTTAAATTATTTGCTTCCTATTCATTTATTTTTTTTTCACATCACTACATAAATACCCTTTTTGAGGTGGTTTAGTCTACATTCAAAATATGGATTCTGATTAGAAGACTGTCAAAAATGCTAACTCAGAATTACCTGCTGTTATTATCACTTTTTTTTTTTTTTTTTTTTTTTTTTTTAACTACATCTCAAATAGCATATAATGCCAAAAACAATAACAGGGACTGAGAGGGTAGATTTCTCTCTTGCATGAAGCTTTGACATCTGTCATTGTTTATATTTTTACTTTCATCTCTCTACCAGCTTAATTTCTTTAATTGTTTATGTTCCTTTATCCCTGCTAACTATGTCTGACCTATGGCTTTGTCTACCTACCATCTCTTATGCCTACCATCCCTGCTAACTATGTCTGACCTATGGCTTTCTCCCTGCTAACTATGTCTGACCTATGGCTTTGTCTACCTACCATCTCTTATGCTTTCTACTGGTAATTCTAGATACAGTATTTTTATTTTTATTTTTTGCTTTTTCTCATATTACCATTTACATTTGTTTTTCTTTTTTCCTATTATAATTAATAAGTGGATCACCTATGTTGGTTAATTTTACATGTCAACTTGACTGGGCTAAGGGATGCTCTGTTAACTGGTAGTTAACTGGTAGTTGTTTCTGGGTATGTCTGTTAGAGTGTTTCAGGAAGAGATTAGCATTTGAATCAGTAAACTGAGTGAAAAAGATCCACCTTCACCAATGTGAGGAACATCATCATACTATCCAATGAGGGGTCTAATAGAACAAAAAAGATGAAGGAAGGATAAATCTTTTGTCTCTTCTTGAGCTGGGATATCCATCTTCTGTCCTTGGACACCAGCGTCCCAGTTCCAGGCCTCCAGACTTGAACTGGGACTGACATCACTGTCTGCTTTGATTCTCAGGCCTTTGGACTTGATCTAGAACTACATCACCAGCTTTTCTGAACCTTCAGAGTGCAGACAGCAGATGGTGGGACTTCTCTACCTCTGTAATTGTGTGAACTATCTTTCAGAATTAACAGAATTATCCATCAATCTATCTCACCTATATTTAAATGTACTGTTGGTTCTGTTTATCTGAAGAACACTGATTAATACAGCATTTGATTGAATCATTTTTTAAATTCCAGGCCATAAGTCATACTTTGAATGTCATTGAATATTCTGGCTATGGGTCAGATGCCTAAGCTGGTCTATATGGCTGTGGCTAGCTGAGATGAAGCTATGTGGTACCAAATACAGTGGCTATTTCTCACCACAGATGGAGAAAGTATATTTAGAAGAAGGGTTGGGAGGCCGAGGTGGGTGGATCACGAGGTCAGGAGATCGAGACCATCCTGGCTAACACAGTGAAACTAAAAAATACAAAAAAAAAAAAAAAAAAAAAAAAAAAAAACCCAGGCATGGTGGCGGATGCCTATAGTCCCAGCTACTTGGGAGGTTGAGGCAGGAAAATGGCATGAACCTAGGAGGCAGAGCTTGCAGTGAGCCGAGATCATGCCACTGCACTCCAGCCTGGGTGACAGAGCGAGACTCTGCCTCAAAAAAAAAAAAAAAAAAAAAAAGGAAGGGAAGGGTGGAGCAGGAACAATTACATCCCTAATTAGGTGTCTTTCCTGGTACAGGCCAGGGGAATGGGTGGATAATGTTGATATGCCTGCCCCTCCACACTGTGATGCTCTGGCATGGGCTGTGCAATCTGCCTAGGATTTTGAGCACCCTTTCTTCTCACAGCTACTTCTTTCAGTTTCCTCCCATGCCGATCTCCTGCTCATTTTGAGACCCAGTCCGTTCATCACTGGTCAAGGACGGATTTCTCTACTTCTGTCCCTATGCAGAAGCCTTCCACTCCAATCTCAAAGAATCCTGTGCTTTTCTCTGTTCTAACATTTTGCCATTTTATTAGATTTGCCTTTTTCCTTATTTGGCTCTACTACGTCCTAACAACCTGAACAGCGTTAACCTATCATTTCTGTACTTCTAGCTCCTGAACCAGTGTCTAGCCTGTAGTAGGATACCCCATAAGAAGGAGGCAAGGGATTGGGACTGTCCTTTTTCTATCCTGAATCAGGATAAGAACCCTTATTCTGGAGCAGGGATAAAGCAGGTGCTCCAACCTAAGTACAGTCATACTCCAGAGCATTTGTACAGTCATACTCCAGACATGTGTATAGCTGTACTCCAGAATATCTGTGCAGCCACACTCCAGATAAAGAGTAAAAAGTTCCAGCCCCCACACTGAGATCACAACCAAGTGTTCCTTTCCATGGGAAGGGCTTCTTAAAATGTCTTTCTTTTCCATTCTGTTCCAGTCTCTACTTTGGACCTGTCCTTTGTGTCAACTTGTCCCATGCTTATCATCTAATAACATCTGTTCTCTTCTATAACCCTTATTGGCCTCATATTTAAATCCAACCCTTACTTTTTACTTGAAGTCTCCTGACACAAACTGTGAGGTATTTTGTTTTTATTTTTTATGATTTGGGTACTCAGAATTTTATGTGTATGAGAACCAGCTCCACTTCTCTATAAGTGACTGTGAACAAGTTACTTAATTTCTTCATCTCTAAAGTAAGAAATCACAAGCCCTTCTCCGGCCACTTAAAGAGCTTCTAATACTATTCAATGAGATAAGCACTAAAGAGATTTTCCTAAGCCCTTTGCAATTTTTCTTTAACTTTTATGTTAAGTTCAGGGGTACAAGTACAGGTTTGTTACATACGTAAACTTGTGTCATGGAAGTTTGTTGTATAGATTATTTCATCACCCAGGTATGAAGCCTAGTACCCATTAGTTATTTTTCCTGGTCCTCTGCCTCCTCCCAACCTCCACCCTCCAAAAGGCTCCAGTATGTATTGCTCCCCTCTCTGTGTCCATGTGTTCTCATCACTTAGCTCCCACTTATAAGTGAAAACATGGAGTGTTTGGTTTTCTGTTCCTGTGTTAGTTTGCTAAAGATAATGGCCTTCGGCTCCGATCATGTCCCTGCAAATATTAATGACAATTACTATTCAACATTTATTTTCTGGTTTCATTCATCTTCAATCTTCTTGGCTTATTAACATAATTATCTTGGCAATATAGCTTCCTGAAACTGTGTGAACTCAATTTAATAAATATTGATCTCTTGCGATATTGACTTTATTGAACACTTACTATTCCCTGGAGGCTACACAAATTACATCATTGAAATCAGACACAAAGAACTTGAGAAAAATATTTTTATTTACCTTTGCCTGCATATAATTGTATTGAGGCTTACAGATGTTTAATAACTTGATCCAAGTTCCACATCAAAGTTGTAGAGTTAAGATTTAAACTCAGATCTCAATGACTCCAAAGTCGATGCACTTAGCCGTTATTCTTTTCCACCCTTTATGTCCTGTGGCCCCAAATGAATCACTTTTGTATCTAACTAATTTTCTCTCACAATCTTTTTCAAACATTATTTTGGAAACTCTTCTGAAATTCTTATCAAATTAATGGAGAGATTTGCACTAATACTCACATAGCACTCAATGAACCTGCCTGTGGGCTCTATGTTCCTTGATTGGTGACTCATTTTCTCCCTATAATTTTAGTTTCACTTGTCATTCTATCTAATTGAATTCTAAGCTTCTTAGGAAAGATTGGGAGTGATATATGCATACTGTGTTTCTCGCCTAGTTCATTTTTAGTCATAAATTGATGTAAAAAGGTCATTACACTGTAATATGAGGATTAGAAGTTTATTATATATCACAATGTTCAATTTCCAAATACAGAATCTTTCATTCATTTCTCCCAGGCAGCAAAAACCATCAACTCAGAAAATGGAGACTGAAACTTTTGAGTTGTGAGAGGATTGAGAAAGCCCCTAATCCAGACTTTTTATTTTGGAGGGGAGAAGATGGAGGCCCAAATCAGGAAAATAACTGGTCTTAAAGAGCTAGAGTATCAGCTATGGATTTTGATTGCTTCAAGTTCTCATCTTTTATATGACTCTTTATTGTGCATTTAAGAATGGCAACATGGAAGCATGAAAACAAGAAGAGACTAGAAGTGAGGAAAACAAATTCTGGGTCTTCCTCTGTGCACCTGCTGTTTGGTGCTGGGTGTGGTACTTCATGCTTATTTAGCTGCCCTGAACATACAAAACAGTGGCTCATGTTCAGGTGATCATATTATTATCTAGAATATAAAGGCTTGGAAATTCTGTTCTCTGAGGTTTGCACTATGTGCTACACAGTGGAGAACATGGCATAAAAGACACAGTGTGTATTTTGAACAGTTTCATAAAGAATTCCATGCCGATCATACACACATACACTTGCACAGATACACAAACACACACTTCATGAAGCCGAGAATAACACACCAATTTTGCGTTGGAATCCATGAAAATGGTAACTCATGTTATACAAATTCAGAGGTAGGGACATCATTACAAGTGGCATGGTTTTTATGATAAAATCAAAGTTTTGAACTAGGCTTTTATGGACCACATAGAAAAGAATGGGGGCAGTGACCCCAACAGAAAGTACAGCACCTTCAAATGGAGAGAAGTGGTTATCACATAGGCCATCACATGACTGGTGTGAAAGCCAATTCTCATCATGGTGATTAAACTTTTTGAAAAGAAACAGTAACTTTGATTCCTTTGTTCAACAAATATGTACGAAGTTCTTACTGTGTGTGGGGCCCAGTGATAAACTGCAAGATACAGGGTTTGCAGGGCAGACATAGCCCTTGTCTGTATTTTTTGCTACAAGAGAACCACTAATTATAAATGATTAAAACCTAGATGAGATAAGCATCATCAAGCAAAAGCCCCAAAACTGGAAGTGAAAACAGGCGATCCAATCAAGCTGTTGTCTGAAATATCTGCCACACTACCTACCATCTCCTTTACCTCCACTTTCTTTTTTCTTTTTTTTTTCCCGTTGGATGATTTCAATTTTATTTAGATACACTAAAGGAACAAAGCACAACAGTAACAAGTCTTAGTCAAAATTTCTGTAAATGTACTTTTGTGTGTGTGTGTGTGTGTTTTTTTTTTCATGTATATACTTTAAGTTCTAGGGTACATGTGCACAACGTGCAGGTTTGTTACATATGTATACATGTGCCATGTTGGTGTGCTGCACCCATCAACTTGTCATTTACATCAGTTATAACTCCCAATGCCATCCCTTCCCCTTCCCCACTCCCCATAATAGGCCCTGGTGTGTGATGTTCCCCTTCCTATGTCCAAGTGTTCTCATTGTTCAATTCCCACCTATGAGTGAGAACATGCGGTGTTTGGTTTTCTGTTCTTGTGATAGTTTGCACAGAATGATGGTTTCAAGCTTCATCCATGTCCCTACAAAGGACACAAACTCATCCTTTTTTATGGCTGCATAGTATTCCATGGTGTATATGTGCCACATTTTCTCAATCCAGTCTGTCACTGATGGACATTTGAATTGATTCCAAGTCTTTGCTATTGTGAATAGTACCGCAATAAACATATGTGTGCATGTGTCTTTATAGCAGCATGATTTATAATCCTTTGGGTATATACCCAGTAATGGGATGGCTGGGTCATATGGTATTTCTAGTTCTAGATCCTTGAGGAATTGCCACACTGTTTTCCACAATGGTTGAACTAGTTTACAATCCCACCAACAGTGTAAAAGTGTTCCTATTTCTCCATATCCTCTCCAGCACCTGTTATTTCCTGACTTTTTAATGATTGCCATTCTAACTGGTGTGAGATGGTATCTCATTGTGGTTTTGATTTGCATTTCTCTGATGGTCAGTGATGACGAGCATTTTTTCATGTGTCTGTTGGCTGTATGCATGTCTTCTTTTGAGAAATGTCTGTTCATATCCTTTGCTGGGTGTGGTACTTCATGCTTATTTAGCTGATGGGGTTGTTTGTTTTTTTCTTGTAAATTTGTTTGAGTTCTTTGTAGGTTCTGGATATTAGCCCTTTGTCAGATGAGTAGATTGCAAAAATTTTCTCCCATTCTGTAGGTTGCCTGTTCACTCTGATGATAGTTTCTTTTGCTGTGCAGAAGCTCTTTAATTTAATTAGATCCCATTTCTGCTTTCTTTAATGCTCAGAGATAGTCACTACCCTGCAATGCCATGTAGTCTTGGTGTATGGCTGTTCAACTGCATCTTTCTCTTCTACTGTGTTTAAACTTATAGAGACCAAGGATGATACCTGTACTCCTAGCGCTGAACCCAGAGCTTGGCATATACTGGGCAGAGAGAGGGAATGAATGATCATCTTTCCTCCTTTTTAAAGAGCACATTGCTACTCATAGCTCTTCTCTAAGTGTATTGCCATGATGCTTCCAATGCTTTAGTGAACTATCAGGGTAGAATGAGTTCATATAGGGGCCAGCCTTCTTTGTCCTGATACTATGTGTGTGTATGTGTATATATATATGTGTGTGTGTGTGTGTGTGTGTGTGTGTGTGTGTGTGTGTATATATAGTTGCTTAGCAATTTTGTGGTGGAAATGTTACTTTGTCTACAGGCAAACAACAAGCTCTGTTTGAAAGAAGAGCAATAGTATAATTTACACATTTATGCATGGGGCTGCATCAGACAGTGGCATCAGTAACTGCAAAGAGGGGTGGAGAAGCAAGAGGTATCTGAGAGTCGTCCATTCTTGTTTTGTTTTTGTTTGTTTGTTTGTTTTTGAGACTGAGTTTCACTCTTTTTGCCCAGGCTGGAGTGCAGTGGTGTGATCTCGGCTCACTGCAACCTCTGCCTCCCAGGTTCAAGTGATTCTCCTGACTCAGCATCCCGAGTACCTGGGATTACAGGTGAGTGCCACCATGCTCAGCTAATTTTTTGTATTTTCTGGTAGAGATGGGGTTTCACCATGTCGGCTAGGTTGGTCTCGAACTCCTGACCTCAGGTGATCTACCCGCCTCAGCCTCCCAAAGTGCTGGGATTACAGGGGTGAGCCACCTCACCCAGCCCCCGATTTTTGTTTTGGAATGTTGCGTTGCCATTCCTTTTTCCTAACTCAAATATTATGTTTGCAATGGAGAATGGATAGGATTTCAGAGGAGGATTAAGTAAATAAATTGTATTAAAATGACAAAATAGGTAAATAGAATATAATGTGGAATGAAATGTAAATTGGATTTAGGCAAACACTTTTATACCGCCTTACCACCCAACCCTATCCAACTGCTTCAGATTCCTACAGTGGCTTCCGTGCATGGTTCTATTACATGGTGCCACTCAAGGGCATTTGATGTTTTCTCTCTCTGGAAATTCATTTGCATTTAAATGATTTGAAATAATCATAAAAGCCAAGTGCTATGAAGTTTGAAATTAGTTACTGTCTATAAATTGCAATGCCATTAAAAGATGATTGTGGAGAGCTTTGCTGTCTCAAATGTAGGCAGATTAAAATCTAACAAAGTACACCTTGTTACAAACCTGTAAAGAATGATGGGATATAGAGTTAAATTGATTTATTCTCCTACTTGTGCCTATAAACTCAATGCACTTGAATTTATTCTCAGAGTAACAAACTTTTTTTTATCTGGCCTATATCTATCCTTTTTAAATCTATGGCTGTTTTATAGAAGTTGCTAAATTTTATTCTTATCCTTTAATGAAAAATGAAAAGAGGGGAACTGGGTTGCATTTTCCTTTCAAACCAGATAATCTGGGCAGCATGTTTTGGAAGAGAAGCTTAAAAATCAGTAGGTGCATGTTTGAAGGGCCACACTGTCCATCCTGAAAGACCTATACAACAGTATTGCAGTCACTATAAGCGCAGGTGCAGAAATCAGGTATTTTGGGTTCAAATGACAGTTCTGACAATTACTTAGCTGTGTGACCCTGAGTAAGTTTCTTAATCTTTCTGATTCCAACTTGAGAATGACAGCAACAATATCTATATTAGGATTATTTAGAATTATGATGAGAGTAGAAAGAAATAATGCACTTAAGCTTCTAGAGCCTTGAGCATGGTAAATATTCAACAAGTGTTGGTTATTTTTTTACAAGGAATATTCAAAGTGCTCTATCCTTTGTCTCTCAGTATCAATTCTGGAGATGGTTTTTGCCCATGTCCTCAAAATTATTTGATACTTCTTCCATTACAAAGTACAGTTTATTATGTTCCTTCCCATAGAATCCAGTCTTTTGATTTTTGACTAATAGAACACAAAGGAAATGATATCATGCCAGTTTCCAGGCTCAAGGTGAAAGGAAAGGACAGTTTCTGTTTCCTTGCTCTTGGAATGCTCATTTTTGAAACACAGCCACCATGCTATGAGGAAGCTCAAATCACCCTAGGAGGGGCCCCTGTTCAGAGATGCTAATAGCTAGCTGTGTTAGTTTGATACAACTGCCGAAATAAAGTAGCACAAACTGGATGGGTCAGACAACACAAATTTGCCTCACAGTTCGGAGGCTAGAAGTTTGAGATCAAGGCTTGGTGAGTGTTGGCTCCTTGTGAGGACCGTGAAGGAAACATCTGATCCAGGCTTTGCTCCTTGGCTTCTCAATGGCTATCTTCCTCCTGTGTCTTCACAGTCTTTCCTCTGGACTTGTCTGTTTCCAAATTTTCCCTTCATGTAAGGACACCAGTCATATGGGATTAGGACCAACCCTAATGACTTTATTTTAACTTGATTACCTATATAGAATCCTGATAATCAAAGGTCACCTTTTGAGGTACTGGGGAGGATAGGACTTCAACATATGAATTTTGGGGGGATACAGTTAAACCCATAACATGAGCACTTACTTGCCAGTCATATCAAGATGCGTGGGCATCTGACCCATAGGCAGAATATTCAGTGACATCCAAAGTATGACTTACGGCCTGGAATTAAAAAATGATTCAATCAAATGCTGTATTAATCAGTGTTCTTCAGAGAAACAGAACCAATAGTACATTTAAATATAGGTAAGATAGATTGATGGATAGATGTTAATTCTGAAAGATGGCTCACACAATTATAGAGGCAGCTTATTCTCTAGCTCCCATAATATTGCATGACCCTTCGCAAATTGCTGATTCACAAGGAAAATAAGTGGCTGTTGTTGCTTTAAACCATTACATTTGGTAATGGGCTGTTATGCAGCAATAGGTAATCCAAGCTATGCTCTTCTTTGGGCTAGATACCTATTGCTAATTTTCATGACATAATCTAAGGACTTTGTCTCCAATTGGCCCTTTGTAAATACTTTTTCCTGGATGCCTTAGGTAGGACTTAGTTCTGGCCCCCAAGAACCAAACCCTAGATCTATATAACATACAGATAGGAAAAACTACACAACCTGCACTTTGTGCTCCTTCACTACAAAAATTAGAGTTTGGATACCTTGGCATAAATCTGAAAAGATCCTTAAGGTCATTTAAAGGCACAACTTGGCTTGTTACAGGTGGTGGGCATGAGAGAAGTATGAAGCAGACAGGATATCAGAGAAGAAGTGGGATTAAGATGCATTTGCAAAAGTGGTCACTGCTGCTTCTGCCCTTTGCTATCCTAATGTCTACTAGAGCCTTTTCACATAACTAGCCTGTTATGTGATCCACCCCCAGGAAGACGACCTCCAATGACATTAGGATGAAGCCTCCTCTTGTAATTTTTCATCACCTTATTTCTTTGCTTCTTACCAATTCTCCCTCCACTTAAATGTTTTCCTTAGGAAAATGAGGCCATGTTTGTGTCCCCAAACAAGAGTGAAGATAATCTCTCCTATCTGAGAAAACCAGGAGTGGAGGAATCCAGTGGGAAATCTGGCCAAGGTATTTAGAGAGTTCTGGGATGAAGCTGAGGGGATCAGGATTATACATCAAGTTCAAAGGATGGGACTAGATTCAAACTGGGAGAAAAAGGGCTAGGGGCTGATTTCTCCTCCACTCTCTGATTTTCACTATCATCCTTCCTAGCACAGACACTGAGGAAAAGTGGGAAAATCCAATTAGCTTGGAAGGCCTGGCCTCAGACTCCATGCAGAGAAAATGATGCAGGGACTTTGATTAATTGATTATCTGTGGCTTCCAAGTGTTGGCTCAGCTGCAGGAAATGCCACAGAGACTCTAAGATTGAGGATTGTGGATGAGTTTAACACATTTAGCAGAATAGAGCACCCTACTGTTACTGATTAGAAGATATACCTTTGAAACTATAGAATATGTTTCTGCAAAAATACATATTCCTAACTTCACAGGGGATAGGATCATGTATGAGAAAAATTATTAGGGTGACTCACAGGAGTAAGATTTGTATGATTAACAGCACCACAGAAATTAAGAGAGAATAAGGTAATGTTCTGCTTATGTCGATCATCTTAGGACAACCAATGAATTCATCCAGACTTAAAACCTTCCTCTTTGCAAAGAACAAGTTGACTGTATAATGTCAAAACCCCTAATTTAATCTCTACTTAAAAGATATAAGTTCAAGTGCCAACCTTGCATCCTGGAGATGAAGCCAACTTGATCATGGTGAATAAGCTTTTTGATGTGCTTCTGGATTTGGTTTGCCAGTATTTTACCGAGAATTTTTGCCTCAATGTTCATCAGGGATATTGGTATGAAAATTTATGTTTTTGTGGTACCTCTGCCAGATTTTGGTATCAGGATGATACTAGCCATATAATGAGTTAGGGAGGAGTCCCTCCTTTTCAATTATCTGGAATAGTTTCAGTAGAAATGGGTCCAGCTCCCCTTTGTACTTCTGGTAGAATTCAGCTGTAACTCTGTCTGGTCCTGGACTTTTGTTGTTGTTGGTGGTGGTGGTAGGGTATTTATTACTGCCTCGTTTCAGAACTTGTTATTTGTCTATTTAGGGATTCAATTTCTTCCTTGTTCAGTCTTGAATAGCTAATGGATGCTAGGCTTAATACCTAGGTAATGGGTTGATCCGTGCAGCAAATCACCATGGCACACATTTACCTACGAAACTAACATGCACATCCTGCACATGTACCCTGGAACTTAAAAGTTGATAAAAAAAAGTTATATGTTCAGACCACCATTACTTATGTAGAGAACTTGCATAGAATTTTATTTTCCCCAGCATTTTATTTTATCTAAGTGATCTGCCCCCAATTTAAGATGTAGCAATTGCTTCTGTACCTGAAGAGCAGAAAAGATTTCCATTTTGATTTGGTAGTTTGGGACTGCAAAGTTCATTATGAGAACTGAACTTAAGGGATTTGCGTGCCAACAGATGCCATGATTATACTGCATATTTACATACCTATGGGTCTTCCTTAAACATGTGAACTTCTGTGTGATGGAATAAGCTGGGGATAAAACAAAAAGTAACCAATAATCAAATGCCGTTTCTCTAATGATGCAACAGAATAAAATGTAAATTCCTGATAATTGGCTACACAGTGTCCCTTTCCATTTATCAAAGACCTGGTGCCATATAAACATGCATGGGGATAAAAGGGGTGTTTTGAAGATGACCTTGTGGCATTGACATCAGAGAGAAATAAAACAAGAGCTTAAATGTCAATTGTTTAGTGAGTAGTTAGATATTCCTCCATTAAATATTTGTGATATTTGTAGGCTTGTAGTCAGGGTCAGAAGATTAAGTCATCTGATCATGGTTATAGTCAGGGCTGCAATTATGTGTGGACAATACGTGATTTTGTCATCTGAATTCTTAGCCTCACAATTAAATACTATAAAGTAGAAGCAGTGCACTACTCCAAGATAGCTTCATTCTTCTCCTACAGTGTTGGGGAGAGGATATATGTTAATGGCAAGATATGAAAAAGTAGAATAAGTGCTATGAGAGAAGCATTAAGAATCCATGAAAAAAATGAAATGGATCTGGGTAGGCCTTACAAGATGTAAAGGAATTTTACCACAGCCTAGAAAAAACTATTGTTTCCAACACTTCAAATACAGATTGAAAACTCTTACAAAAGATGACAAGCTCCTAGAACACAGGGCCCGTGATGACCTCACTTTGGTTTCTTACCCATAGCACTGTGTCTGGTTCATAGTAGTTTACATCAGCTGCAATGCTTTTGGCTGCAACTAACAGAAGACTCAATTTAATTGGCTTTGAAAATAAGGGGCATATAAAAAAGAACAAGATCATATCCTTTGCAGGAACATAGATTGACCTGGAGGCCATCATCCTTAGCAAACTAATGCAGAAACAGAAAACCAAATACTGCATGTTCTTACTTATAAGTGGGAGCTAAATGATGAGAAAAGATGGATACAAAGAAGGGAAAAGTCACTGGAGACGACATGGGGGTGGAGGCTGGGAAGGGGGAGAGTAAGAGAAAAAGTAACTATTGGGTACTATGCTTAGTATATGGGTGATGAAATAATCTGTACAACAAATTCCCATGACCCAAGTTTATCTATATTACAAATCTGCACATGTACCCCTGAACCTAGAATAAAAGAATAATAATATTAATAATCATGTTATGGCTTCGTTAATGGCTAGGGATAATGTGCTTTGGGGTTGGTCATTCAGCGTCTCAGAAATTTTAACAAGTACCCAGTTCTTTCCATCTTTCAATTTTACCACCTTCATTAGACTTTTGTCCTTGGTGAGACCTTTGCATAGTCACTTTTAGTCGTGTTCAGTGCAAGAGAAGGCACTGTTTCTTCCTATTGTTTATGTATCTCTAGAACTTTCATGAAAGGTCTTCCAGCAAACGTGTCCTCACAACTCAATAATGAAAACTGGGTCAAAGGACACCTTCAAATGCATTGTTTTTAATGGCAAAATGCTTGTCATGTTTAAGGGAAATAAATCAGGATTGCTCTCTGAGTCATGTGGGGAAGAGGTGAAACAAAATCAAGTATTCTTGTTGGGTAGGCAACCAACAGTGTCTGATTCATCTATCTATCTATCTATCTATCTATCTATCTATCTATCTATCTATCTAATTGGACTGATATGGAATAGTAAATTCTAGGCACGGAATTCAGCATTACCAAAGATAAAGGAAAATCTTGGCTTACATTTGCTGAATTGAATTATTGCCATAGCTCTCTCATTGCCTGCAGTTTCTTCCTCTCCAATCTTTTCTCCAAATGGTGTCCCGAGTGATCTTTCTAAATGCTGACCAAGTTGTTCTCTTGCTTTCAATCTTAAAATAATATAGTGTAAAAGGATTTAAACTTAGGTTTTTATTCCTAGTCTAATATTCTTTCCTACAAACTATCATGTCTCCAATATTTATTTTTAAAGGGAAACCATCACATGACAAACTTTAAGACAAAAAGAACATGAGCTTTGGCAGAAAACTTCAGTATAAAGTACACAAAATTAGAGCAGATGCAATTAAACAGTAATTCATTGTGGTATTACTTCCAAGGGGACTCTTTCATGGGTGTGACTTAGGTCAATGTATGCTTTGAGATTGTGGAGCACTTGTTGGTTTAGGGTCCAAGCATCAAGAAACTCTACTCTTCAAAGTGATTTTAGTACCTGTCCCATCATTGCAGTAAGAAAATGTGACTCCTGGAGAGGAAGAGTGCTGATCTCTACAGAGTACAGGCAGACACAGAAGGCTTCTGGAGGAAGAGAGCAGCAGGATCCCACAGTCATTCCCAGGGTCAAGATTCAAAGATTGCTGTTTCCTTTAAAGCTCTTTACTTCAAAATTATTATAGATTTACTGGAACTCACAAAGGTAGTGCAGAGAGGAGTTGTATACCCTCACCCAGTTTTCCAGTAATTACATCACATATAATTACAGCACACTATCAAAACCAAGAACTTAGCATTGGCACTACATATATATGGTTCCGTGCCATTTTGTCATATGTATATTTGTGCAACCACCACCACAATCAGGGTACAGAACTAATCCATCACCACAGAGATCTCCACTGTGCAACCCCTCTTTAGTCACCTCCATCTTCTCCCCTCCCCCAAAACCTCTAACTCCTGGTAACCATTGGTTTGTTTCTCACTTTCTGTATATTTACAATTTCAGTAGTACTTTATAAATAAAATTATACTTTAATTGACCTTTTTCCTCTGGCTTTTGCTTTCATTTAGCACAGTGCCCTTGAGATCCATCCAAGGCATATGCCAATGTTTCTTTCCTTTTTGAATGCTGAGTGATATATTGGTGTGATAGGTGTACAACATTTTATTTACTATTCACCTCTTGAAAAAAAATTTTGATGATTCACATTTTTGGACTATTACAAGTAAAGTTGGTATGAACAATCATGTATCGGTTTTTGTTTGGATACGCTTTCATTTCTGTAAGATTAAGTATTATCTTAGACTGGGTATTAAAAAACAGTTACCTGGATTTATCTGAGGCTGTTTTCAGGTTCTCCATTTTGTTCTATTGACCTATATGTCTATTCCTCCACAAATACCATGGTCTTGATTTCTGCAGCTCTATGACAAATCTTAGAAGTGAATCTAGTGATTTCTCCTATTTTATTTATTTTTCTTCAAAATTGTTTTAACTATTCCGGTTCCTTTGCCTTTCCATATAAAATTTAGAATTATATTATTTGTCTATATCTGTAAAAAATAGATGATATTAGACAACAAATGATAATGGTTGTTTTGACTAGAATCATGTTAAGCCTGTGAATGAATTTGGGGTGAACTGGTACACTTACCATGTTATCTTTCAATCCATGAACACAGTATGCCTCTCCATTTATTTCAAGTTTTTAAATATTTTTATCAGTGTTTTAGTGTTCCACATACAGGTCCTGCACACATTTTCCTTAGGTTTCACACACAAGTATTTTATTTTTAGCCATACTTAATTGGAAGAATGGAAAAATGTTTACATACTCCATCTTCCCAGAAGCACAAGTCCCAATATATTTGGACTTTGAGAAACATATGGGCAACATGCAAGACTGAAATGAATTGCAGTGATAAGTAGACTTTCAGTGTAGATGTCACTAAACTGGGAGACAACAGCAGCATAGGACATTTCAGAGATGATCTCAGCTGTTCAAGTTTACATAAGATTATCACAAGATTATGTGTGCATGAGAGAGAAGGAAAGTGTATGCAATAAGTCATTCCTTCATTACTTTGTGGAATAGATTGATTGCCAAAATGGCTCAAATTCTCTATTTCTGTCTGCAAAGTGACTTTTCAGCTTCTCCATTCAAGCAGGGAAAAACTACGTCTCTTTCTTTTAAATCTTGGCTAGGTTTGTGATATACATTGACCAATAGAGTGTGGCAGTTATGCTGCTTCCAAGCCTAAGCCTCAAGAAAGTCTGGTTATTATTGATCTTTCTGTTGGCTATCTGTGATTACTTTGCAAGCCAGTGAGATCGTCTTCGTCCGGCCAACCCTCAGTGAGACATACAGTGATGATTGCTTTACCCTGAGCACTATTGGCCACAGTCAGCATAGCTCAATCCATACCGGATGTGTGGCCTAGCTAAGCCACAGCCTGGTGAATGATAACAAATTTGTATTAAGTCACTGGTCAGCTTGTTATGCACAGGTTGCTGAATAATGCATGTAGTGTGAAGGAATTAGGGGTGATTGAGCTCACTGCAAATATTTTATAATTGTATATATGTAGAGACTTTTTTTCTCACTATAAAATACCCTTTCTTCCAGGTTGTGTCATAAATATATCCATAAAAGAGGCACCCATTTTGAAAGTTTATACAAGATAGAAAATAGAAGTATATGGGACCAGAACTTAAAAATGGGAACTAATATATATGAACAGGAAGTTTATGAATTATAATAAAACTATATTTACATTTTTTTGCTAAAATTTTGAATAGCTCAACACTAGTAATTTTCTAGGAAAGTGTATCTGACAAAATTGTATCACAAGAATTAGAACATTTGCACAATAATGAAATGATCATGAAAGATAGCAACAAATTTTGCTTGTTGGTAAAAGAAAAGAATACATAATGTGTCCTAGCAGGATTTAAGCTAGGAATTCAATGATAGTTTAACATTTAAAAAAAAAAAAAAGCCTTTATTGCAATAGGAGAAAAAATTGATTTTTACTTCCTGATAGGTTTGTAGAAGCTATAAATAAAATTACATATCTGTTCTTGTTTTAGAAAATATTTTAGAAACAATCATGGGGTAGAAATAAAAAAAAATTCCATAGCATGATAGAATGTGTATAAAATCTAATAGCAAATATTGTGCTTAATAATAATGGTTAGCACTGACCGTTTTCCACATGCCAAGAACTGTTCTAAGCACTTCTACATATATTGACTAATGTAACACTCAAACCACCTCTAAGTAGTAATATCTTTCTTTTTTGGAGATAACAAAACTGAGGTTCTGCAATTTTGTGAAGATCATATGTCATGAAACAGCATAGCTGTCACTTAAATTCAGGCAGATTGGCTCAAAAATGGGATTTAAAATTATGAAATAAGACTATGAGTACTAAAAGCACTGCAACTAACATCCCATACATGGCAAAGGTGCCTGATATCAACATTAATAGTCAGCATTTTGGCAGGTTATATATAGTATGTATATATTGTATTGTATTGTATTGTATATATATTTTATATATAATGTATCATATATAGTATATATAAAATGTATATATACATATAGCAATGAGTTTCACTCATATTAAATATTATATGTATACCTCATTCAAAAAACAATAAAAATATAAAATAGTTATAAATTAGGAAGAAAGGTACAAAATTTTGGTGAAGAAAACTACAAAATTATAACCAAGTGCATAAAAAAATGAGAAATGTATTATTTTACTAGATATGAAGACTCAGTATCTTGTATGTTTATTCTTCTCAAAAATCAATTTAATCCTATTCCAATCAAAATTCTTACTTTAAAGATTATTTGGAGAAATAACTAAATAAGGATATCCAATGAAGCTCTGTAAAAGAATAAAATGGTATGGGAAATTGCATAGGGTGACTGAGGGGATTGCTTTATCAGATATCTACTACAGAGATATAGTAAATAGAATAGAGAGGTGGTGACATAGATAAAAATTGAGACAGGTACATTCACAGGAAGAGTCAGACTATACAGAAACAGAATTGAGGATATACGAGAAACTAGTATATGATAATAGCAGGCACCAAAATCCCTTAGGAAAGACAGACAATTTGAAAAATGGTGATGAAACAAATGGCGACCCATTTAGAAAACAAAGTAAAATGAATCTATTAATATTACGTCATTCATTAACATAAATTTCAGATGAATTTAAAGTTTGAATTTTTAAAAAATATTAAAAACTACATGATGGAGATGTGTATATATATTCATTAAATATAACATATCCATCTATAACGTATATGCTATGTATATATAAATTTTGTGTGTGTGTGTGTGTGTGTGTATCCCTAGTCCTAGGATAGAGAGGATTGTTTAAAGCAGGGCAAAAATTCAAGGAGTTATGAAAGCAGAGATTACAAACTAATGATGCCCAGCTCAGATACTGCTCAAAGATTTATTCACTTTGGTAGGAGAGAGATTTCTTAAGAATAAAGAAGAGATAAAAGAAGGGGAATGCAGGGAGGGAGAGAGGAAATGAAAAGAAAGAAGGAAAACAAAGAGAAAGAACAGAAGGAAGGAAAGAACAACAAATAAGAAAGGAATGGAAGGAAACAAAGAAAAGCACGAAGAGAAAGAAAGAAAGGAAATGAAAGGAAAGGAAGAAAAGAAGGAAGGAAGGAAGGAAAAGCAAAAGAAAGGAAAGGAAGAAAGAAAGAGAAAGGAAGGAAGGACAGAAGGAAGGAAGGAAGGAAGGAGAGAAGAAAGCAAGGATGAGGAGAGAAAAAAGAAAGAAAGAAGTAAATAACTGAATTGAAAGCCCTAAAGGCACATCACTTCTGATTTGTCTTAGAAACAACATATTCTGAGGTCTTACATACACCTTTTTAAAAACACATATCTATCACCTGCCTGGCTACTGAAGGCATTTGGTTTTGTATGACCCTTTCCCACGCCATCAAAGAATAGATTTAAACATTTTAATAGAAACAATGTGTGTGTATAATAAATAACATAAAGTTAAAAGACAAATAGCACTCGGTAGAATATGTCTAACATGAATGGCATTCTCAGTATTAATACTCTTAATAAATATAGCAGGTACTTACAAATTAACTTGGAAAAGAAAAACAATCTCAGTACAAAGAGGGGCAAAAGAACATGGACAGATACATAAAGAGATACATACATGGCAAACAATATAAACAAAAATTTAAGTTTCTGTAAGCATGCTTGTTCAGTTTCCACTCTACCGTCCTTTCCATTTAGTCCAGCTACCCCAGCGAAACTACGTGGATCTTCCAAAAAACTAGCTTTGGTTATGTTACTTTTCTGATGACTTTTCAATTTCTACAGTTAGGAAAATATCTTTCCTGTCACTCAAAAAGTCTTATATCTAGTTAATCCAGTTATCCTCTAATTTCTCCCTACATGTTTCTTATGAGTGATAATACAAGAAAATAATTCATGTATATAATATTTTATAAATTACAGAATTCTGTAATACCCATTTGACATTTGTTGCAAAAACATTAACTCGCTCTGCCATAGCTATTGAAGGAAAGTTTCACTGTATTACGCTGGTTCTGTTGTGACTCTGTCCAATGGAGAAATGCATTTTATCTCAGATTCTTGGGAAAAAAATAACTTTTTAAATAGGGTACATTCCTGATAAAATAGTTAAAATTAAAAATGTGTATGCTGACCATACCAAGTGCTATTAAAGATGTAGAGACACTGGATCTTTCAGACTTTGCTGATGAGAATGCAAAGTGGTATCGCTATCCTGGAACAAAGTTTGGCAGTGTTTTATAAAGTTAAAAAATGCATTTTATATGAGCTACCAACTCAACTCCTGGGATTAACCATACAGAAATGAAAACATTTTGCACATAAACATTGTTACAAACGTCCAGCTTCATTCATAAAAATTAAAAACCGCAGCTTCGTTTGTGCTAGCCCCGAACTTGGAAAAACCTAAATGCCCTTCAAGGGATGAATGGCTGAACAAACACATACATTCATACAATGGAATACTACTAAGCAGTGAAAAGGGAAACAATCATTGATATATGAAACAGCTTGGGTTATTCTCAAGGGCAGTAAACTCAGAAGTAGAATACCAGTCTCAAAAGGTTGCTTGTTATATGACTTAACATTCTCAAAATGACAAAATTATAGAGATGGAGAACAGATGGGAGGTTTTCAAATGTTGGAGGAATATGTAACTATCAAGAGGTGATATTCATTGTGCTGGCAGTTACATGAATCTATACGGGGAGTAAAATGTCAGAACCATACACACACAAATGAGTTTACATGAAAACTGGTGAATTCTGAATATGAGCTGTAGTTTTGTTATTAGTATAGTGCCAATGGTTTCCATGGTAAAGATGCTTTCATTGGAGAAAACCAAATGAAGTGGACATAGGAACTCTCTGCACTATTCTTGCAACTTCTGTGTTCATCTAAAATTATTTCAGAATAAAAACAGTTTCTAAAACTTGAGGAGCTAGCTAAAATACTTCCGATGCCATAACAAAGACCAAACAATTAATTATGTCAAGAATTCAGGCACAACTCTCTGACCAGCACAGCAGTGAGCAGTAGCACTGTCTTCATTTTCATTAACAGATAGGTCAACAACCAGCGTGTTAGAAGGAAGCAAAGCTTTTTTAAAGAAGAAATTAACTGATAGAGGCTTAGTATTTAAAACATATATTTTGAGCAAACACATATGTTTAGCCTAATAGCTTTCTAAAACAGGAAGTAGTTGTTTTCACACCTATAGTGTGGGACAAAGTCAACATGATCTAGGATAGAAACAAAGCTGAACAAAGCCGGAAACATGGCAAGCCTAAGTTCTAATACAAATGTAACTTTTGAGCTGACTTAGAGGTCATTTTCTGTAAACTGCTTCCAAACTTGTAAAATATTAGAAAGGGACACACACGTGTGCATGCACACACACACACACACACACTAGAATCTTATACAAAACAAGTTGGTTCAATAGACTAAGTAAACCCTAGCCTGTACTGGGGTGATAAATACCATAGCTAGATGATTTCCAAAGCTTTTTTATAGAGGAGAACTCAGAGGCTACCAGGATATACTGAACAGTCTCTAGAATTTGTATATAGGTTGGTACCAAAACCTACGTAGTAGAGATTTCTAATTTCAAAGTGTGAGTTTAACCTTACTCAGTAGATCCTTTGACATTCACTCATTAATTTATTCATCCATTTGCTGAACAAATATTAATTGCTTCTTTTTATGTGCCGTGGCCTATGCCAGCAGCTGGGGATACAGCAGTGAACAAGACAGCAAGATCTTAGGAAGCCACTAAAGTAGAGGGAAGCATTTCTCCATAATTACAACAATAATTAAAATTGTGACAACTGCCTTACAAGGAATGTGCATGATAATATGAAAATATATAACAGGAAAGGCGGTCAATTCTAGAGTTAATTATAGGTTCCTATGACCAGGCTTTTCCACCCTAAAATTCAGTTTTCCCCTATAACTGGTTGTTGTAAAAAGACAGCAGTGCTTCCATGGAATAGACATGGTGTACCAGAAGTGTCTCAATGCCAGTTACGATCCAAAAAAGCAGAGGTTCATAAGTGGGTGGAAGTGTCAGAGGCTATATGCTAGTGATAGGGAATGAGGGTATGAAATTTCCTTCAGAAATAAAGAAAGATAAGTTGCTGGTTCCTGTAAGGTCTTTTGCGGGTAGCAAGCCTAATGCTTTAGCTGGTCAGAGGCAACACTGTATTCTCTGATGAGGAGAGACAATTGAGAAACCAGCAGAGCTGGTACTTGAAAGCACAGCACACATCAGTGAACAGAGCAGAGAGGAAAGACATTTATTCTCAGGAGTATGATATTTGAGCAGGGAACCAGTGACTAGTAGGAGAAATTATCTACCTAAAGCTGAACTTGAAGCCTATGGGTTAATACCAGCTAGTAAATATGATTTTCCCATCCCTGAGGACTCCTCCAGCCTCCCACCTAGCTTTTTCTACTTTTACCCAGTGGGACTCATATAGGTAGTTCTTAATCCAGATTTGAGGCAGGAAAGGCTTAAGCTGTGTGGGCTCTTTTGGTCAGCTTTTGAGGGTCTGGTTGATAAGTAGCTGCTTCATTATAGAACACAAAGATAAGCTGGTCCTTCCAGTGTGATATCCTGTCTGCCAAGGATTAAGAACAAGTTCCTCAAGGGACAGCATTGGCCACATGCTATGTGCCACTTAAAAATGCCCTTCCCAATCAATCCTGAACACCATACATGGAGGGACATATGTTTTGCCTTTACTCAGCATGCCTACTCAGGACCCCAAGAGCAATATTCGTTAGGATGGCACCAAAAACATTTCAATGATCTCTTTGTCAAAGTTCTCATTGCATTTTCTCTGCAAAGGCCATGGGTGTCCAGATGTCGCCGTGAGTTTTGAAAGTTGAGAATAGCCAATATAAGCATGCAGGTTAGAGTGCCCCACCCCCATCATGAACTTTCTCATACACAATTAAACTAAAATTTAATATGATACATGAAAAGGCAGAACACAAGATGAAAGTGCCAAAAGTTTTAGAGAAAGAGTTTATTGCCAGATGGGGTGAACAGGGAGAGCTTCAAAGAGGGGCTGGCACATGAATGAAGCATTAAAGAATGCAGCGTAGAGGCCATGGAGTTGCGTCACTCAGAGCTCCCTGCAAGAGGACCTGCTACCGAAAGCACAATGGATTGACAGCCTCCAGCTGCCAAACTTTATCCTCAGATCCACTGCAGCAGTCACCTGAGGCCATGTTTACTTACCTACGCTGTTCCCAGTCACTATTCAAGCATAGTGGGGCTACTATCTTTGGGACTCCTCTAATGAGCCACTCCTGCTCATGGACTCCCCACAGACCTGGCTGAGACTTTCTCAGAGTTGCTCTGTGGTCCAAGCCTCTTCATAGCCCATTTTCTTTCTTCCTTGTTTCTTTTCAAAGGTGAAGACCCTACATCATAGTCTGAATCCTCTTCTAACTTATTCCTGCTCACCTTCCCCTTTCTCCTTTACAGGTGTTCCTGTGAAGAGATTTATTTCCCCAATAAATATTTTGTACATCTAGTCCTGTCTTCTTGTCTGCTTCATGGAGGGCTTGATACAGAAGGGTTTCTCAGTGACTGATAGGTGGATGAATTAATCAACATGATCACAGCTCTGCTTAATTTGATGAAAATATTCGCACTCAAGGTATTAGTCATGTGAGTGGTCTCCATTTGTTCCTTAATAATTGATGCTGAAGGCCAGGTGTGGTGGCTCACGCCTGTAATCCTAGCACTTTGGGAAGCCGAGGCAGGTGGATCACAAGGTCAGGGGTTCGAGACCAGCCTGGCCAACATGGTGAAACCCTGTCTTTACTAAAAATACAAAAATTAGCCAGGCGTGGTGGCGGGCACCTGTAATCCCAGCTACTCAGGAGGCTAAGGCAGGAGAATTGCTTGAACCTGGGAGGCGAAGGTTTCAGTGAGCTGAGATAGCACCACTGCACTCCAGCCTGGGTGAGACAGCGAGACTCCATCTCAAAAAAAACAATATATATATATATATATGCTGAAAAACATCTAGAAATTGCAAAGGAACAAGAAAAGCAGTGCAGTGAAATCACCCTATGATCTGTCTGAGCTATGGTCCTTGAGACTTTTGTCTGGTTTAGGTTTAGATTTACCTCAGACTCCAAAGGCCAAGTCCTACCTAAGGAGTAGAGTCACCTTCCTTTCTCTATGGAGAGTTACTGTGATTAGAATTCTTCAGAGTTTTCCTCCCAGGTTGGGTTCTGTCATAGCCACTGAACCTCACAAGACATTATTTTGGCCCATCATGAAGACATCAATTCATTCCTTCATCTCTCCATTTAATACATTTTACTTGAGGATTTGTAGAAAGGACAGTCTACTTAAGTAAAATTAAAAGAGTAGGCATTGGGGCCCAAATGCCTGTATTCAGATTTTGGCTATACTACTTATATCAATAGGATTTAAAAATTTCATGACTTAGCTTCCCCAACTGTAAAGAGAAATCATAAAATACCTCTTCTATAGAACTATTGTGGGGATTTCAAACATAATGTATATAAATGTTTAGAACAGAGTATGCTACAGTAAAAAAAGTATTCACAACTATTATTACTAGTAATTCTATTTGCCTGTGCTAGAATTTGGATAATTGATGTTTAAAAAAATAGATATAGCATGTTTTCTAGAAGCTTGAATTTTATTGGAAGAGACAACAAAAACAATGACTACATATAAATTACTTTTCCATGGTATTGAGTGCTAAGAAGGGGAAAGGGCCTGCTGAACTAGTATTTTGGATGGTCAGGGAAAGATCCTCTGGTGAAAGCATTCCAGGAGGAGATGGCAGAATGTGCACAGGTCCTGTGGTTGGAAGGAAATGACAGTGTTGAACAAACAAAAATGAATAAGATATTCTTGACAAAAAGATGCATCCTAGGACTCTGTGCTCATATGCACACGCTAGGCATGCTCTAAGTGGCTTCTTGGGGTCACTCACAGTTTGGCCCAGTTGCCTCCTGGGTTTCACATTTTCGGAGCCCACCTGGCCTTTTCCATGCTGCAGCCCCATGTTCTACCCCTCATTACACCTGGGTATTTCTCTGGTAATTGCCCTGACTGTTCCCTGTTTATGAGCCAACTGCTATTTCACACTAATCATTGTGCTTATCCAGACCATGACTCTGAGAAGCATCCAACTAGGAAGATAAGGGTATAAACCCTGGAGCCAACTCCCAGAGCCAGTCCCCACCATCACTTGACCTTGGGCTAGTTATTGTCTTGATCTTTCGATTACTCATCTGTAAACAGGGGATTAAAAATGTTTCCTGGGCTGCTCTCAGTGGCTCATGCCTGTAATCCCAGCACTTTGGGAGGCCGAGGTGGTGGATCACCTGAGGTCAGGAGTTCGAGACTAGCCTGACCAACATGGTAAAACCCTGCCTCTACTAAAAATACAGAATTAACTGGGTGTGGTGGCTCACGAATGTAGTCCCAATTACTTAGGAGGCTGAGGCAGGAGAATCGCTTGAACCCAGGAGGTAGAGGTTGCAATGAGCCGAGATCATGCCACTGCACTCTGGCCTGGGCAACGAGAGCGAAACTCCTTCTCAAAAAAAAAAAAAAAAAAAAAAAGTTTTCTAACTCATGAGGCTATAGTAAGGATTCAATGGATTCACATAAATAAAATTAGAACTACACTCAACAGTATGTAAATGCTAGCTATTGTTATTACCATCAACATCATCATCACCGTTATACACTGGCTCCTGGTATCTCTTTGGGACCGTGTCATTTGGTGTTTCACTGTGTCTTGCTGAATCTCTCCTTCCTCTCTACCCATGGAAAGTCCCCCCCCCGTTTTCTCCAGCCTGTGTGGTGGGCTGAAGGCCAGCTCTCCTAATAAGGAGAGGGGAATTCAGAGCAGCATTGGAAATGCGTACATGTTCACATCCGAGCACACAACCGCCACCATTGTGAGCCCTCAGCACCATCTGAAATAGTGCATTTTTCATCACTCTGTGACATGTAGAAAAGGCTCAATCTCTGGTTATGTTGATATTCTTCACTGTGTTCCATCATAAATGATAGTTTTAGGGAAAACAACTGACATTTTAAATAATCATGATCTTCAGCAAAATGGCATCTAATTTTAATGCTTTCAACTGCTGCTCCCTTTCAAGGCGCAAAGCAGCCAGACTTCCTTTTCATTTTTCCCTTCATTCAAGAGATTGCTAATGTGATGACACCCAAACCATCCGCTGCCTCCCACACATGCTTTGACAGCTGGGGTGCTCTCAGCTTTCTCCATAGTCATTGTCCTCTCTCCATTTGCCTCTCTCGCAGATGAGATTGAAATGGTAGCATTTCACTGGAGTTGAGACTGGGCTTGGGGGTGGGCATGGGGTTCTGCAGATTGACAGATAATAATTATCACATTTGCTTCCCAGCATGTGGTATCTAAGTAATAGTCTCCATATTTATCCAGTGTTAATCAGGAAAGAGTTCAGTCAGTTGAAGAGGGGTATTTGTCTTTTTCAAACAAGGCTCTGCCTAGAGAACTCATCCTCTGACAAGGGTCTTCACTTGTAATATAAGGTTAGACTCTTGCTTCAGCTTGGTATGCAAGCGACTGTTATCAACCAAAGACCCTGGGTCTTCATGTATTCAATGGGCAGAGTGATGGGCTGCAGCGAGGCATCCTTGAGAGGAGGGGACAACGGAGGGACTCTTTCATGAAGGTAATAATCAGAGAATGATGGATTTGGAAAAAAAAAAAAAACAGAGTATGATTAACCACAGTTTGAGAGTTCAGTTAGAGGACTAAAAAAATACACAAGCACATTGTCTTGTTTTTTTGTTTGTTTGCAGCAAGGGAAGAAGGACCATGGTTTCTTGGTGCTCTAATGAACTTTAGAGCTGATGTAATCTGACTTCACATGTCTCTTCTATGACAGAAAGACACCAAGCTCTTCCCAACCATCCTAGAGTCATTTGGTTAGTTAGGCGTAGTTCAAAATTTGCAAGGAGGAAGAAATCAAGACATGAAGTAGATTTTTAAACAGCTGATGTATTCATCACCAGTGTTCAGATTTTTGATGTCTTTGAGTTGCAAAGGTGGAAGAGACCTTCAAATATACGTACATGATTCACTCTCTATTCTTCCACCTCCCCAAGAAGGGCAGCCCAGTCTCTCCCTGGATGTCTTCCATGAAGTATGGTCATCCAAGTTTCAGGAAGAGTCAGAAACTGGAATGCTAAGTGACAAGACTGGAGAGAAGAGAGAACCCTCCTGGATGATGCTTCTAGTAGTGGTAAACATCATAGTCAGACACATCCTAATGATATGGGGGCAGAGGAAAGCAATCAAATATTGAACCATTGCTTATTCCAGACCAGGCGAGCTTCAAGGGCTTTACATGAGTCATCTAATTTAAGCCTTTTCACAACTCTATGGGATGGGTGACAATATTTTCCTTAGTTTCAAAATGAGGTTTAACACATTAGGAAAATCTCTCTGGATTGTGCAGTGTTCAAATGATAGAACTAGAATGGTCTGATAACAGCTTTGTGCTTAGCCATAATGCCGCACGGCCTTACACACACCTTTTCATATGCTGGGATCACAAGTTCTATGAGAAAATGCAGGAGAGAGAGAGAAGACTAAGACACATGTTTCTTCAGGGAAAAATTCATAATAAAAAGGGTGGCATGTGCTCAGGCAGAAATTAAAGCTCAACCCAGATAGAAGTTAAAAGTGAACAAACACAGCCAGTTAATTTTGATTCTCCAGTTTCTGTGAGTCTTCTGAGAAGGTTTATCAAATGGCCCACTGCCTCCCTTGTTTGTTTATTTTATTTTGTTGGTAAGCTCACTGGGCAGAAACTAGTGTCTTCTCTATGATACACCCATAAAGTGTTCCTATTTCTCCACATCTCCACATCTCCACATCTCCAGCATCTGTTATTTCCTGACTTTTTAATGATCACCATTCTAACTGGCATGAGATGATATCTCATTGTGGTTTTGCTTTGCATTTCTCTAATGACCAGTGATGATGAGCTTTTTCTTTTTCTTTTTTTTTTTGGTGGGGGGTTGTGGGTTTCTTTTTTTCTTTTACTTTAAGTTCTGGGGTACATGTGTAGAATGTGAAGGTTTGTTACGTAGGTATACATGTGCCATGGTGGTTTGCTGCACCCATCAACCCATCATCTACATTAGGTATTTCTCTGAATGCTATCCATCCCCTAGCCCTCTCACCCCCACGACAGGCCCTGGTGTGTGATGTTCTCCTCCCTGCGTCCATGTGTTCTCATTATTCAACTCCCACTTATGAGTAAGCATATGTGGTGTTTGGTTTTCTGTTCTTGTGTTAGTTTGCTGAGAATGATGGTTTCCAGCTTCATCCATGTCCCTACAAAGGACATGAACTCATCTTTTTTATGGTTTCATAGTTTTCTGTGGTGTATGTGTGCCACATTTTCTTTATCCAGTCTATCATTGATGGGCATTTGTGTTGGTTCCAAGTTTTTGCTATTGTGAACAGTGCTGCAATAAACATACATGTGCATGTGTCTTTATAGTAGAATGATTTATAATCCTTTGGGTATATACCCAGTAATGGGATAGCTGGGTCAAATGGTATTTCTAGTTCTAGATCATTGAGGAATTGCCACACTGTCTTCCACAATGGTTTAACTAATTTACACTCTCACCAACAGTGTAAAAGCATTCCTGTTTTCCACATCCTCTCTAGCACATGTTGTTTCCTGACTTTTTAATGATCACCATTCTAACTGGTGTAAGATGGTATCTCATTGTGGTTTTGATTTGCATTTCTCTAATGACTAGTGAGGATGAGCATTTTTTCATATGTTTGTTAGCTGCATAATGTCTTCTTTTGGGAAGTGCCTGTTCATATCCTTTGCCCACTTTTTGATGGAGTTGATTTTTTCTTGTAAATTTGTTTAAGTTCTTTGTAGATTCTGGATATTAGCCCTTTGTCAGATGGATAGATTGCAGAAATTTTCTCCCATTCTGTAGGTTGCCTGTTCACTCTGTTGATAGTTTGTTTTGCTGTGCAGAAGCTCTTTAGTTTTATTACTGTTTTCATATGTTTTGGGCCGTATAGGAGCAGGTCTTGTCTGCAGCTCCTAGCAAGATCAACGCAGAAGGCGGATGATTTCTGCATTCTCAACTGAGGTGTCTGGCTCATCTCATTGAGACAAAACAGAAAGGAACATTCTAAGCAAAAAGAATGAGTACAAAGACTCCAAGTGGGGAAGAAAAAAAATAAACTTTCAAGGAACAACAAAGATACTATGACGGTCAGAGGAGGATGTCTGAATAAGCAGTAGAGCTGACATCCCAATCCGTGCAGTGTGGTTTCCTGCTCCCACATAAACCACTTTGTTATATTGACCCAGTCCTGATGAGTGCTGCAGAGACTCCCACATAAGGCTAGGACACAGAACTGCTCATTGATTTTGCATTCTGCAGATTTAACAGAGTAATATCCTTGGCATGTGGTTGGCAGAAACCAGATAGGAAAGACTGGAAAAATAAATTGGAGACTGGGAAGCACAGGCAGCAGGTGTTAACAACTTTTGCAAATTTTTTTCCCTTTTGTTTTTTTTTACCTCTTAGAAACCTGGAGGAGAATATGAGGTCAAAGGAGGGTTAGTGAAAGGAGACAAAAACCATGTGTGAATGCTGATAGGATTGATCCAGGAGAAAGTAAGAGTCATGGTACATGAGAAAGAAATTGATTATGTCCAGCAACATTAGTGTAATATTTGATTCTTAGCCTTAGGCTAAATGGGATTTATGGACATCTAGGAACTGTGGATGGGTGTTCCATCCCATTTATCTTGTTTTCATACTGTGCCCATTTCTCACTGAGTTGAAGCCAAACATCATCAATACATAACATACACATTGCTTTTATTTGCAGTGGTTTTGTTTTTTCCCCAAAGCTTAGTGATTGGTTCTATTTTATGATAATTAAATGATATAATTAGCCAATTAACTTATTATCTCAATCTCTCCACAAATATATTTGACCATCTTCAATATGCCAGTTTTAATACTAAATCAAATGATAATATAAGCTCATAGCACGTATTCCTATGAAGTTCTCATTCTTGTGAAATGAGATTCAATCTTCTTTATATAGCAAACTTCACAGTACTTTGCCTAGTGGTGTTTCTAAATGCATGTAAGTCATTTTAAATTTCTTTATGGTAAGCTTTGAAAGAGGCTAATATGTCAACCCTGATCAATGACTCAGAGTTTTAAACATTTTTAGACTATTTTTATATCTGCTTTCTCTATTTTGACCTCATCTTTTCTTAAATGCTTATGTATATACAGTTGATAATATATAATGTATCATTAATATATAGTAGATATGTTATATCTGGAAGGACTTCATCCAGAATATGTAATGAACATTTATAAACCAGTAACAAGACTAATTCCTCAATTTTAAAATGGACAAATTTTTTACTTACACTTCAATAAGAAGATATATAAATGACCAGTAAAAATTTGAAAAAAAAACTGCTTAAGATCATTAGTCATCAGAGACATACAAATTATAAACTTAAATAGAGTGTACATTCTCCAGAAGAGCTCAAATTAGCAACACTGACAAAAAAAAACACTGGTGACGATGTATAGCAGGTGGGATTTTTATATGGTCCTGAAGGTTTGGGGGAGGTTTGTAGATTACTATAACCAATTTGGAACACTTTTTGGCATTCGAACATCCATCTACCTAAAGATCCAGAAATTTCTAAACGTAGTTATTTACCTAAATAAAATAAAAGTTCTTTTCACACAAAGATTTTTAAAGAATGTTTATAGCAGCTTTACTTATGCCAGGCACAATTAAAATGCCTGTCAGTAATTCAATAACTAAACAAACTGTTGTATGTATATACAAAGGAAAACTATTCCTTAACAAAATGGAGCAAACTTACTGATGCCTACATTATGGATGAATCTCAAAAATATTATGCTGAGAAAGAAGCCAGACATGGAAGAGTACAAACTGTGTAATTATATTATATGAAGGCAAAATTAGTTTGTGGTGACAGAAATTTGAATAGTGACTAAAGGGCATGGGGACTAACTCGAACAGCAACAAAATTTCTTTTTTCTTTTTAGAGACAAAGTCTCACTCTGTCACACAGGCTGCAGTGCAGTGGTGCTATTATAGCTCACTGCAATGGCAAACTTCTGGGCTCAAGCAATCCTTCCACCTCAGTCGTGAGGAATACAGGAAAGCCTCATTTCCCGAGATAGAAATAACCACTATTAATACCTCAGCATGTTTGTGTGTGTGTGTGTGTGTGTGTGTGTGTGTGTGTTTGTAAAGAGAATATTTTATTACCAACATTCTCTCATGTCATTAAAATTTTGAAAATTATTGCATAATATTGTATCTTAAGGCAATTTTGATGAATTTCAGGAACTTCCTCATTTCTATCATTGGGATTGGTAATGCCCACTCTTCTGATCAGTTGTGAGAATGCAGGAAGACATTGTTTACTCAATAAACATTTATGAGATGTTTTCTATGTTTCAGGAATTCTAGTAGGTGCTGTGTGTAAGAGATGAATAAAATAGGATTTCTGCATTCCAGATGAATAAACTATGAATGGTAGATGTGTGGGCAGAGAATAGATGTGAAGTTGGTACCAGCTTCCAAGAAGGCTCCTGAGAAACACCTACTTTGGTGGTGACCCTAGCACATGAGACCATTTGTGGTATCCTCCTTCTAATCCTCTAATTTTTTCACTTCCACTGACCTCACTTTCCAGCAAATACTAGGGTGTGTGGGCCTCTAAATCTCTGTGCTGAAAACTTTCCTAATGAGTAATGTATTAATCTTCTCAGTCTGCTCTAATAAAGTACTCCAGACTTGCCTTAAACAACACACACATACACACACTCACACACACACACACACACTTGTAGTTGTTGGTCCTTTTTTAAATTTTATTTTACTTTAAGTTCTGGGATACATGTGCAGAATGTGCAGGTTTATTATATAGGTATACGTGTGCCATGGTGGTTTGCTGCAGTTACTGACCAGTTCTCTAAGTTACCTCCTCTCACCCCCCACCCCCAAATAGCCCCTGGTGTGTGTTGTTCCCCTCCCTGTGTCCATGTAGTCTCATTATTTAACTCCCATTTATGAATGAGAATGATTTATATCCCTTTGGGTATATACCCAGTAATGGGATTGCTGGGTCAAATGATATTTCTGGCTCTAGATCCTTGAGGAATTGCCATAATGTCTTCCACAATGGTTGAACTAATTTACATTCCCACCAACAGTGTAAAAGCGTTCCTATTTCTCCCCAGCCTCACCAGGATCTAATGTTTCTTGACTTTTTAATAATCACCATTCTGACTGGCATGAGATGGTATCTCATTGTGGTTTTGATTTGCATTTCTCTAATGATCAGTGATGTTGAGCTTTTTATCATATGTTTGTTGGCCGCATAAATGTCTTCTTTTGAGAAGTGTCTGTTTATGTCTTTTGTTCACTTTTTGATGGGGTTGTTTTTTCCTTGTAAATTTGTTTAAATTTCTTGTAAATTCTGAATATTAGACCTTTTTCAAATGGGTAGATTGCAAAAAGTTTCTCCAATTCTGTAGGTTGCCTGTTCACTCTGATGATAGTTTCTTTTTCTGTGCAGAAGCTCTTTAGTTTAATTAGATCCTGTCATTTTGGCTTTGTTACAATTGCTTTTGGCATTTTTGTCATGACTTCTTTGCCCGTGCCTATGTTCTGAATGGTATTTTCTAGGTTTTCTTCTAGGGTTTTTATGGTTTGGGGTTTTACATTTATGTTTTTAATACATCTTTAGTTATTTTTTGTATAAGGTGTAAGGAGGGATCTAGTTTCAGTTTTCTGCATATGGCTAGACAGTTTTCCCAGCACCACTTATTGAATAGGAGATCATTTCCTTATTGCTTGTTTTTGTCAAGTTTGTCAAAGATCAGACGGTTGTAGGTGTGTCCTGTCATTTCTGAGGTCTCTCTTCAGTTCAATTGGTCTACATATCTGTTTTGGTACCAGTACCATGCCCTTTTGGTTACTGTAGCCTTGTAGTATAGTTTGAAGTCAGATAGTGTGATCCCTCCAGCTTTGTTCTTTTTGCTTACTATTGCCTTGGCTATATGGGGTCTTCTTTGATTCCACATGAAGTTTAAAGCAGTATTTTCTAATTCTGTGAAAAATATCAATGATAGTTTGATGGGAATAGCATTGAATCTATAAATTACTTTGGGCAGTATGACTATTTTTAGGATATTGATTTTTCCTATTCATGAGGATGTAATGTTTTTCCATTTGTGTCTTCTCTTGTTTCCTTGAGCAGTAGTTTGTAGTTCTCCTTAAAGAGGTCCTTCACATCCCTTGTTAGCTGTATTCCTAGGTATTTTATTCTCTTTGTAGCAATTGTGAATGGGAGTTCATTCATGATTTGACTCTCTCCTTGTCTATTGTTGGTGTAAAGGAGTGCTTGTGATTTCTGCACATTGACTTTGTATCCTGAGACTTTGCTAAAGTTGCTTAGCAGCTTAAGGAGTTTTGGGGCAAAGATGATGTGGGTTTCTAAATATAAAATCACATCGTCTGCAAACAGAGACAATTTGACTTCCTCTCTTCCAATATGAATACTCTTTATTTCTTTCTCTTGCCTGATCGCCCTGGTCAGAACTTCTAGGACTATGTTGAGTAAGAGGTGAGAGTGGGCATCCTTGCCTTGTGCTGGTTTTCAGAGAGAATGCTTCCAGCTTTTGCCCATTCAATATGATATTGGCTGTGAGTTTGTCATAAATAACTTTTATTATTTTGAGATATGTTCCACCAATATCCAGTTTATTGAGAGTTTTTAACATGAAGGGATGTTGACTTTTATCAAAGACCTTTTCTGCATCTATTGAGATAATCATGTGGTTTTTGTCTTTGGCTCTGTTTATATGATGGATTACATATATTGATTTGTGTATGTTGATAGCCTTGCATCCCAAGGTTGAAGCTGACTTGATCATGGTGGATAAGCTTTTTGATGCTGGAATTGGTTTGACAGTATTTTATTGAGGATTTTTGCATCAATGTTCATCAGGGATATTAGCCTGACGTTTTCTTCTGTATGTGTTTCTTTGCCAGGTTTTGGTAACAGGATAATGCCGGCTTCATAAAATGAGTTAAGGAGGAGTCTTTCTTTTTCAATTGTTTGGAATAGTTTCAGAAGGAATGGTACCAGTTCCTCTTTATACCTCTGGTAGAATTCGACTGTGAATTCATCTAATCCTGAGCTTTTTTCGGTCAGTAGGCTATTAATTACTACCTCAATTTCAGAACTGCTTTTGGTCTATTCAGATATTTGACTTCTTCCTAGTTTAGTCTTGGGTGTGTGTGTCCAGGAATGTATCCATTTCTTTTAGATTGTCTAGTTTATTTGCATAGAGGTGTTTATAGTATTCTCTGATGGTAATTTGTATTTCTGTGGGGTCAGTGGTGATATCACTTTTATCTTTTTTTATTGTGTCTATTTGATTCTTCTCTCTCTTTTTCATTATTAGTCTAGCTATTGGTCTATCTATTTTGTTAATTTTTTCAAAAAAACAGCTGTTTGATTCATTGCTTTTTTTTTTTTTTTTTTTTTGAGGGTCTTTTGTGTCTCTATCTCCTTCAATTCTACTCTGATCTTAGTTATTTCTTGTCTTCTGCTAGCTTTTGAATTAATTTGCTCTTGACTCTCTAGCCCTTTTAATTGTGATGTTATGGTGTCAATTTGAGATCTTTCTAGCTTTCTGATGTAGGCACTTAATGCTACAAGTTTCCCTCTTAACCCTGCTTTAGTTGTGTCCCAGAGATTCTGGAATGGTATCTCTTGGTTCTCACCGATTTTAAAGAACTTCTTGATTTCTGTCTTAATTTCATTATTTACCCATGAGTCATTCAGCAGCAGGTTGCTCAATTTCCATGTAATTGTATGGTTTTGAGTGAGCTCTAATTTGATTGCAGTGTGGTCTGAGAGACTGTTAGATTTTAGTTCTTTTGCATTTGCTAAGGAGTCTTTAACTTCCAATTATATGATCAATTTTAGAATAAGTACTATGTGGTGCTAACAAGAATGTATGTTCTGTTGATTTGAGGTGGAGAGTTCTGAAGATATCTATTAGGTCCACTTGATCCAGAGCTGAGTTCGAGTCCTGAATATCCTTGTTAATTTTCTGTCTCATTGATCTAATATTGACAGTGGGGTTTTAGTTAAAGTCTCTCACTATTATTGTGCAGGAGTCTAAGTCTCTTTGTAGGTCTCTAAGAACTTGCTTTATGAATCTAGCTGCTCCTGTATTGGGTACATATATATTTAGTATAGTTAGCTCTTCTTGTTGAATTGTTCCCTTTACCATTATTTAGTGCCCTTCTTTGTCTTTTTTATCTTTATTGGTTTAAAGTCTGTTTTGTGAGAGACTAGAATTGCCACCCCTGCTTTTTTTGGCTTTCTATTTGCTTGGTAAATTTTCCTCCATCCCTTTATTTTGATCCTGTGTGTGCCTTTGCACGTGAGATGAGTCTCCTGAAAACAGGATACCAATGGGACTTGACCCTTTATCCAATGTTCCAGTCTGTGTCTTTTAGTTGGGGCATTTTGCCCATTTATATTTAAGGTTAGTGTTGTTATGTTTGAATTTGATCCTTTCATCATTATGTTATCTGGTTATTTTGCACACCAGTTGATGCAGTTTCTTCATAGTGTCATTGGTCTTTATATTTTAGTGTATTTTTGCAGTGACTGGTACTGTTTTTTTCTTTCCATAATTAGTGCTTCTTTTGGAAGTTCTTACAAGGCAGGCCTGGTGGTAACAAAATCCCTCAGCATTTGCTTGTCTGGTTAGGATTTTATTTCCTCTTCATTTATGAAACTTAGTTTATCTGGATATGAAATTCTGGGTTGAAAATTCTTTTCTCTAAGAATGTTGAATATTGGCTCCCAATCTCTTCTGGCTTGTAGAGTTTCTGCTGAAAGCTCCACTGTTAGTTTGATGGGCTTCCCTTTGTAGGTGACCTGGCCTTTCCCTCTGGTGGCCATTAACATTTTTTCCTGCATTTTGACCTTGGAGAATCTGATGATTATGTGTCTTGGGGTTGATCTTCTTATGCAGTATCTTAGTGATGTTCTCTGTATTTCCTGAATTTGCATGTTGGCCTGTCTTTCTAGGTTGAGGTAATACTCCTGGATAATATCCTGAAGTGTGTTTTCCAACTCATTTCCATACTCCTCGTCTCTCTCAGGTACTCCGATCAATCGAAAGTTCAGTCTTTTTACGAAGTTCTATTATTTCTTGGAGGTTTTGTTTGTTCCTTTTTATTCTTTTTCACCTAATCCTGTCTGCATGCCTTATTTCAGCAAGGTGGTCTTCAAACTCTGATATACTTTCTTTCACTTGGTCGATTCAGCTATTGATACTTATGTGTGTTTGTGAAGTTCTTGTGCTGTGTTTTTCAGCTCCATCAGGTCATTTATGTTTCTCTCTAAATTGGTTATTCTAGTTAGCAGCTCCTCTCACCTTTTATCAAATTTCTTAGCTTCTTTGCATTGGGCTAGAACATGCTCCTTTAGCTCAGTGTAGTTTTTTGTTACCCATCTTCTGAAGCCTACTTCTATCAATTTGTCCATCTCTTCCTTTGTCCAGTTCTACACTTTTGCTGGAGAGACATTGCAATCATGTGGAGGAGAAGAGGCACTCTGGCCCTTTGGGTTTTCAGTTTTTTTTGTTGTTGTTGTTGTTGATTCTTTCTAATCTTTGTGAGTTTGTCTAGTTTCGATCTTTGAGGCTGGGGACCCTTGGATCAGGTTCTTGTGGGGACTGTTTTTGTTGTTGGTAATGCTGTTGTTGCTGCTTTCTCTTTGTTTTTCTTTCAACTGTCAGGTTGTTGTTGCTTTCTCTTTGTTTGTTTTTCTTTCAACTGTCAGGTTTCTTTTTTTGTAGGGCTGCTGTTGTTTGCTGGGGGCATTCACTTCAGCCCCTATTCATCTGGTTTGCTCCCATGCCTGAAGATGTCACTCAAGGAGGCTCCTGTATAGGGTGTCTGACGATCCCTGTTGGAGGGTCTCACCCAGTTGGGTGGCACAGGAACAAGACTCATTTAATGAAGCACTTTGACTGTTCCTTGGCGGAGGTGGTGTGCTTCACTAAGGGGAAACCCACTCATCTGGGATGCCCTGATTCCTCAGAACCACCAATGGGAAAGGCTAAGTCTGCTGGTCCACAGAGTCTGAGGCCATTCTCCTCCCTAAGGGCCTCAGGCCCAGGGAGATCCGGGATCTGTCCTTGAGCGTCTGGCTGGAGTTCCTGCAGGGAAGCCCCACCCAGTGAGGAAGGATGAGTCAGGGTCAGGCCTGAGGAGGCACTCTGGCCACAGTCTGCCACAACCAGGAGCCAACACTAATTCTATCAGGAGACTCCCACCTTTATAACCTTATCTAACCTTAATTGCTGCCTAAAGACCCCACCTGCAAATACCATCACACCAGGGGTTTGGGCTTCAAAATATGAATTTGTGGGGGATATCATTTAGTTGATATCAGGTCATCTAGAGTGGCTTCTGTTTTCCTGGCTAAACATCAATGATACAATTCCTTTTTTGACCACAAAAGAAATGTAAATGTTTATTTTTATTATATGTAAACATGGATTCATGCAAAGTGAAGATAATCTACTAACAATTTAGTGTATATTTTTCTTTCCCCTCTCTTTGGTATGAGATATGGTTATATATATATTATGTATAATATATTACATATTAACATTAATTCATGTGTTTATTCTACAAACATGTACAAGCTCCTATTCTATTCTGGCCACTGTGGTTAGTGGAGAGAATGTGTTAAAAGGTAAAAGGCACATGGTATGCTCAGAGTCAAAAGCAAATTGGAGTTCCTTTCCAAGTTAAATTATTATACAAAGTCTTCAGTTAATATTATTTACAACTAAGTCTGCATCTAACTGGCATTTATGTTTCTTTTTAACTACGTAGGCGTATCTCCAAGGTAGCATGCACTTTCTAGGTTATTTTATGCAATGGCAGTGTGTTAGCATGTTCTTTAAGACAGTCACTTCCATGAGAATTGATACATGCTACACGTGCCTTTAAACACCCTATACCTATCATAGAGTCCCATGCATAGTAGACATAAATAATGTTGGATGTATGGTGCCCTCTTTAATCATCATAATACATATCTAAAAAGGCATTGGCATTCCTGTATTTTCCAACTTTAAGTTTCTGTAAGAAAATACCGTAGGCTGTGTGGCTTAAACGACAGAAATTTATTTTCACACAGTTCTGGGGGCTGGAAGTTCAAGATCAAGGTGACAACAAGATTGAGTTCTGATGAGGACCCTCTTTCTGGCTTGGTGATAGCTGCCTTCTCTCACTGTCTCATCACATAGCAGAGAGAGTGAGCTCTCTGATATCTCACAAAACACTATTCCTATTAGATCAGGGCCCAATTCTCATTTAACCTTAACTACTGCCATATAGGTCCTGTCTCCAAATAGTCACATTGGAAGTTATTGCTTCTACATGTGAATTTTTTTTTGGGGGTGGACACAATTCAGTTTACAGATATTCTTATTATACAGACAGAAAATGGGAGTGTAACAGGATGTCAGCTGCACTTTATCCCAAATGGAGATTTCCTCTTATAGTAGTGGTTGCCTACTGCCCAGTATGGGAAGAATTTCTGGAGCCACATATAGGGCGGGAAGCAAATCTGGCATTAGTTGATTGACAATGGGTGTGGGAGTGAAAACCAGCAGTGTGTGCACATTTTTTGCCTATATGCTTGACACTATACAGTATTAACTTCAATCATAATCTGCAAGATGAGCACTTTCTTCCACATCTTACAATTAGTAACTTAAAGCTAGAAAATTCAAATAATTTACCCAAAGGCAGTTGAAGGTAGAGCTTCTATTTGAGCTTACTTCTGTGCTATTTTATGATACAACTGACTTAATTTGATTTCCTCTAATATTGAGTATTTTGTCAGTTCCTCATTTTATCCTACACTTGAAAAAATGTACATATGTTGGTCAACTTATCATGCTAGAGAAAGTAGAAGCATGATTGGCCCTTAGGTGTCATCAGAATTTAGTGGTTTAAACAAAAATTAATGAAACATCAAGTAATGAGACATTACTAGAACTCCAAATATATACATTAAGTAAAAAATTGAGTCATATGGGAAAAAGACTGCCTTTCATCACCTCTGGAAATACCCACAGTCCTGGAAATATCTCCAAGAAACCCCAGGATTCCACAAAACACGGTTTACAAACCATGGATTCAACTTGCTCTCCTTATTCAATTGAAAAAATAAAACCCAGAAAGGAAAACAAAAGTCCTTCTTGAAGGTCACACAGCTAATTAATGGCAGGGCTGGAGTGTGGCACTGGCCTTCTGATGCCTAATCCAATGCTCCTTCTCATACACAGGAGTTGAAATATTTTTAAGCATCTGTCAGTGACTCTGGGGCACTAGACTCTTGGAATCACAACTGCATTATGTAGGGCACATGAGGTTTTCTGAAAATCCCAAAGAAAACAAAAGGAAATTGAAAAAGCACTGTGGGATTGACTGCAAACAATTGAAATTCTTCTCACTTAAATGCCGAGATGAAAAGGCCAAGACAAGCACAGCTCTGCGAAGAGGAGAAATGAAAAGTCGACTCTGAAAGCTTTATAGATGTGGATATTCTGCTGAGAAGACTTACTTCCAGAAGAAAAGCAAAGCTATGGTTACTGAGCACTTTCCAGACTTTGGTTCCAGTGTAAATGCTCAGTCTGACTCTGGCTTACCTTGGTGTGAATTTAATTACTATTTCAGCTGTTTCTATGGTATTGAAGAACGTTGGAAGTCAATACGGCCCACTTGCCGCTTCATGAAAATTCCTCCCACGGCAACTAACTTTCAGGCCACCACATTTCACACCTCTTTGGACAGCTTCAAATACTAGAAAGATCATACTTACAATGAGCTAGAAAAAGAAAAGAGAAAGTAAAACTATGCAAGACTTTCTGTGAAATTAAATTCACCACAATTAATTTTTCCACAAGCCATGGAGGAACACATAATAGTCACATTTTGGAGATGAGAAAAATGAGTCAGAAAGGTTAGACAACTGGCCCCATGATGTACAGCTACAGATGTGATGGCATATGATGGCACAACTGGAATTTGAACATAATTCTGCCTAAGGTCTTTCCATTGTGTGGCAGAGACCACGCTGAGTGCAAATATTAGTGTTTTTTTTGTTGTTGTTGTTGTTGTTTTTTTGGATGGAGTCTTGCTCTTGCCAGGCTGGAGTGCAGTGTTGCGATCTGGCCTTACTGCAACCTCCACCTCCCAGGTTCAAGTGATTCCCCTGCCTCAGCCTCCCAAGTAGCTGGGACTACAAGCGTGCACCACCATACCCAGCTAATTTTTTCTTTTTTTTTTTCAATAGAGATGGGGTTTCACCATGTTGTCCAGGATGGTCTCGATCTCCTGACTGTGTGATCCACCTGCCTCGGTCTCCCAAAGTGCTGGGATTACAGGCATGAACCATCGCACCCGGCCAATATTAATGTTCTTTACTTCCTGAGCAAACAGCTGGAGTACATTTTACAGACTTCCTTATTTAGCTCAGTAACCCCAGGAGACTTACTTATGCTCAGTAAAATATGAGCAGAAGTGATAAAAGCCATGTGCAGTCCTGTTCATTAAGATGACCTATTTCTTTCCACTAGTGGACAAAAGAAAACTAATGATCTTGAACAGGATGGAGTCACAAGATGGAAGGCGTTTAGACCCTTGAATGACTTTATGGAGCTAAGACTCTTCCCCAAGCTGCACCTTATCCTGCCCTCTCACTGAACTCTGTGTCATGTTTTCGTGACTACATGGAAACAGGCCTCCTTTAGTCCTTTCAGTCAAGCATCAGGAGAAGGTGATCATAACCACAACTCCAAGGCTGTTTTAGCCAACACTGTCGCATTGCTCTCCAGGTTGGAACTTCTACCAGATCATTTGATGCATAATTATGAGCTGAACCACACGTTTGCATTCCATTCATATCTTGCTATGATTGACAAAGAACTGCAATAGGGAGTGGAGGATGAGTTGCTATACTATCAGCTTTCCCACTCCTACTCAAGACTGAAAAGCTCCTTCACCCAAGCACCAGGGATTACTGATGGCTTGTCGCTCATCCCTCCTGATCTACCTCTTGGCTGAAGTAATAGACTTAACATGCAATCAGAACTCTTTGCAAGGCACATAGCATACTTAATGACTGATCCAATGCTGGGTTATAAAGGCCCTGCCTCCATATCAAAGTTCAGGATAATTTTGTAGGCCTATTTTAGTTCCAGAGCCACCCACCCCCACCATGACTGGCTAAAACATGTGTTGTTACTGTATAACTTCCCAATTTCTCCCTTTCCTCAATTCTAATGCAAGCATCCAAAACATCCAAACTTGTATTTTTTAAAACATTAAATAACTATATATTTTAAAACCATACTCTTATGATAATTAAAGAAGAATTTGCTTTGTGAGGAGAGGAAGATGATGGTCTGATCAATGGGCCATGAATGGTAGGTTGGAGATAAAATTACAGGGGATTGACAGGGAGCTGTGAGTTTATCAAAACTTGTAAAGTTTCCTACATGAAGATTATTTACTATATATAATATATATTTACCTATAAGCTTATGTGAGACAGATATATTCCAAGTGAGCTGGTTTCCCACCATCCTATCTAAGCTATAAAGAAAGACATCCTAAATGCTGATCAATTTTGTATGTCAATTTTATTAGGGCAAAAGATGTCCAGATATTTGGTCATATTTGATTCCGGGTATATCCATGAGGGCATTTTTGGAGGAGATTAATATTTGAATCAGTAGAATGAATAAAACAAATTGTCCTTCATAATGTGGGTGGACTTCATCTAATCAGTTGAAGGTCTGAATACAATAAAAAAAAAACTGTCTCCTCAGAAGGAGTTCTCCCTGCTTGATGGTCTTTGAACTAGAACATTAACTTTGCTCCTGCCTTTGAACTTGAACTGAAACATCAAATCTTCCTGGGTCTCCAGTCTGCTGGCCTTCAGACTGGAACTACATCATTGGCTGTCCCGGTTCTCAGGCCTTCAGATTCAAACTGGAAATACACTATCAAATAATCTAGTTCTCAGACTTTGAAATTTAACGGGAACTAAATCATTGACTCTGCAGGGTCTCCAGCTTGTCTACTCCTCCTGCAAATTTTGGGACTTTCCAGCCTCCATAATCATATGAGTCAATTTCTTATAATAAATATTGCTTTCTATTTTGATTGATAGATAATCTGACAAATATAGATTTTTTGATACTGAGAGTGAAAAACTTATTCTTAAAAACAAAATGTTAAGAATGAGTTCTTAGAATTGGTTTTGCATTTCTGAAATTGACTGTCTAATGTGATTATATTTAAAGACATAAATGACTCTATTTTTATAGTAAGTAGAAAACTAATAGTCTGTGGTGTCATCTGACAATAGAAATATGCAACATATCACCATTGGACGTTCCTAATCAACCACTTATGAGAGGCAAGGATGTGAATGATGGTATATATGATATTTTTAAACTTTTTAAAATCAAACTAACAACTGTAATGAGGCTAGATGATTGCTCCTATGGTCACTGGACAAAGTGAGGGAAAAGAAGGATGAGCTCAGAAATTCAAATTCCCAACTCAACTGGCCCATAAATGATATGAAATCTTCTTTTTTTTTTTTTTTTTTTTTTTGAGACGGAGTCTCGCGCTGTGTCACCCAGGCTGGAGTTTAGTGGCGCGATCTCGGCTCACTGCAAGCTCCGCCTCCCAGGTTCACGCCATTCTCCTGCCTCAGCCTCCGAGTAGCTGGGACTACAGGCGCCCGCCACCACGCCCGGCTAGTTTTTTTTTTTGTATTTTTAGTAGAGACGGGGTTTCACCATGTTAGCCCGGATGGTCTCGATCTCCTGACCTCGTGATCCACCCGCCTCGGCCTCCCAAAGTGCTGGGATTACAGGCTTGAGCCACCGCGCCCGGCCATGAAATCTTCTATGTGTACCCTGAAGGAGATCCTTTTCTCCTACAGCCACAGGGCTGAGATTCCTGAAAACCAAACCCAGAATCTCATTTAGTGACTGGCTGAGTTACAGTGCAAGTTGAATTCCCATTTTACAGGGTGTCTAACGTTAAAGTGAGGACACTGATTGCGAAAGAATAGGACACTCACAATTTGAAGAGGGATGTGTGAGAAGACCTCAATAAAGTTGCGAATAATGAGCCTCTAAATTCTGATGAGTCTCCTTTGCCAGTGGGAGCAACCGTCCCAGCTTTAGGAGAAGGCATCTCTTCATTCCTGTTTGAAGGAGGGAATCTTGCCTTACTTGAGGAAATTTTAATGGCCTCTCAGAGATTGTTGCTTTGTAATACAATACATATTGTCCTCAGGACCCACCCCCACACCACCACTCTTTCTTTCTAGACTTATAAATAGACTCAAGTCCCAGGAAGTCCCTCATGTTGAACAACGTGCTGGCACCATGGAGTCTGGGGAATGCTTCTCCCTTTCCAGTTCTTTCTGTCTTGCCAGTTATTGCTGCTGGAGATCCAGTTAAACAGGATAGCTCTCAAAGACATGTCCAAAGCAATATGCTTCGAGTATTTCAAAACTGTTTTATTTTCCCTTGTGTATTCAGCTACTCATCCAAGCTCTGCCTGGTAATGATGTGTTTAGTTTTTGTTTGAAAAAAAACTGCTCTGTCTCAAATATCAGGTGACTTGTGACCTTCTTAATCCTCTTATAACCTATCATCAGAATCATCCAATTCCTCTCTGAGATCTTTTCTGCATTTGGTGCATGCTTTTGATCTTGTCCACATCATATCCATGCAATTATATATTTGCATGTCCTTCTCCACTGATAAAAGGGATTTCTTGAGGGCAAATAAGGAGAGTGGCTTATTTATTTCTGAATTTCCCAGGCCCTAACAACAGATCTTTTTCAAGAATGATTTCTTCTATGTTGATGGAATGAATTCACACTAAACCACTAAACACATAAAGGTCAATTGAAATGGCCTTAATTGCTGCTTTTCATGTATTACTTTGTACAAAAAGAAATGTAAAATGAAGAACTTTATAAAGCCAAACCTGGTTATAAAGGGGAACAAGAAGATGAGAGTCTAAAAACACACTCTGTTCATCTCAACAAATGAGAGAAGCTTTCTGAAAGAATAGAAGTTAGCTTGGAGGAGCTTAAAGAAAGACTTTTCCCTCCAATTTTGTCTAGGATAAGTCTATTTCTTTCAATCTCCATCACCCTGTCCAAGTAGAAGTGATCATTGTCTTACCTTTGGCTTGCTGTCATATCCTTCTAACTGATCCGCTCACATCTGTTAATGCCCCTCTTCAACCTGCTCTTCACTCTGTAACTGCAAGAGTATTTTCAATACACCAGGCTAGTCATTGCAAACATACCTCTTCTCCTCTTTAGAATGTTATAGGTCCTTCCTTCTCTGATCCTGACTTGCCTTTTAGGACTTATCTCTCACCATAACCCCTCAGTCTCAGCACCCCAGCGGCAACTGCTGTCCTATTCTTTCCACAGCACCTCTACTCTAGCAAATCCCTCTCCCAGGAGGTCTCTTCTATTGTTCCACATCTACTGCACTCATTTGTACTTAGTCAGCGGAGCTCAACATTCACAAGCAAACTTACCTGATTTTTGGATGGATGTGAACCCCAGGACAGAAGTATTAACATCTCGGTCTTAAGTTTATAGAATCCATGATAGAGAATATGTAGTTTTACTCCAGATGCAAACAGAGGGCCTGCTCCATAGCAGGCACACAGTAAATATATGTTTAAGGAAAGGAAGAAGAAGAGAAGTAAAGAAAGGAAAAAAGGGAGGAAGGAAGGAAAATGACAAGTACATTTCAGGTTAGCTCATAACTGTCTACTTTTGTCCTAACAAAGCTAATAGAATTTCTGCTACATCATACCATAACTCTGATGAATTAAATCTCTTTTGGAGATATCATGCCTATAAAGGAGCTAAATGCAATTGAGCTTGGTATCCAAAGGATATCTTAGAATCATGTTTGGTGCTTCAGTTTTCATAGAACCTGTGGCTTTCGCTTGATTCATGCTGTAATCTTGACTCTTGAGCAGTTGGCTCTGTGATGAAACTGGACAAAAATATGGATATTCCTTAAAAAAATAGTAGAAAAAGAACAAAAGGCCCATAGAATGAATGTGTACACCAAACCAAACCTTATTTTACTTGAATTCAAGTAAAATAGAACAGTATCTGCTATAGCTGAGAGAAAAAGCATATTGGTTAATCCTGAGGGCAGGAACCCACTCAAGTGTGGAATCTGGTGTCTCCTAAAAAAATCTTCAAAGATCAAAGTCAGACAAACAGGAGACTGTATAGAGAATGGAAAATCTCATGACTTGATACTTTCGTTATTAATTGTTGAATTCCAATTGCTGAACTCCCAGTTACCCTAGCGAAACATTATATAACTTTTGCTCTAGGCATGGATAAGAAACTGGCTTAAAATAAACAAGACAGTCAATCAGAATAATTCTGCTAAAAATTATTCTGCCAAGACAAGCTGTAGAAAGTGGAAACAAAAATAAAATGTTGAAGAATAAGGGATACATTTCTGGGCCCAACTGTTATCTCTAGTAATTTATGAGGTCCAGGTGATGACATATCCATTCCTATATCCATGTATCCATCTGAATTCCCCTGTTCCTGGAGGATTGGTCAAAGAGCGCAGGGCACTGACCCCTGGATTGGGAATTCAAACTTCTGAATGAGGAATGCAAATGTCCCCAGATGGTCTAAGCAAGGGAAACCAAATTTAAAAGCCAGTGGCTTACTAAAACATCAGTTTAAAGGAGAAAATACAGCATGATAATGAAGTCCCCCAGGAAGTGTATCCAAATACCAGTAGGTGTCAAGAAATGTATCCAAATGCCCATAGGTGTCTGGCTTCTGTCTTTTTTTTTTTTTTTGGACAGAGTTTTGCTCTTGTTGCCCAGGTTGGAGAGCAACAGTGCAATCTCGGCTCACTGCAACCTCCGCCTCCTGGGTTCAAACAATTCTCCTGCCTCAGCCTCCCAAATCACTGGAATTATAGGCACCCGCCACCATGTCCAGCGAATTTTTGTTGTTTTTCGTAGAGATGGGGTTTTGCCATGTTGGCCAGGCTGGTCTCAAACTCCTGACCTCAGGTGATCCACACACCTTGGCCTTCCAAAGTGCTGGGATTACAGGCCTGAGCCACTGTGCCCAGCCTGGCTTCTCTTTGAGAGCTATCATATATATGTTATATGAGATCAACTGGCTTCACCTGTTTTAAAAATCCCATGCTGAGATGGATCTATCTTTTACCCACTAGCTAACCACCCATCCATGCTTTCATATATTCAACCACTCATTTAATTTAGCAATTTGGGTTGCAGGAATGAATCAGAGTCAAAGCAAACTGACTTTTGGCCCAGCTCTGTTCACCTGCATTCATGCAGAATACACCCCTAAACTTAAGGAAAGATCAGTCAGTTTGTACTGTGTTATTAGCTCCATCTTATTGTTTGCTGTCTAAGGTTGCATTATAAAGGCATGGCATATTTTTATGATAATTAGGTAAGCTACTTGGTATAATTCAATAACAACAATACTTTGGTTTCTTCATCTGTAAAATGGAGCTAATACTGGAACCTACCACACAGAGCTATTGTGAGGATTAAATGGATTAACAAATGTAAAGGATAATACCTGGCACTATTTTTGGTTTTAATAATACCTATAACTAAATAATTTAAAGAGTACTATCATAAGCAGTATTCACTAGATTTTTCCAATATATTTGCCAATAAAGTGTATGTCTTCTCATTTTATAATAGAAAACACCTGACTTTTTTCATTTCCCCTAAAATAATTTAGTTCCTCAGGAGCAGGGCTGGGGACTATTTCTCCCTATCCTACCTAGTAAATAGTAAACAACCGATAATAGTCAGTTGAGCAATTGAAGTTGCAAAATCCTCCTGGTTGCTTCTCTAATACGCCTTCTCCCCTACCTCTCTTCTGCCACTTCCTTGATTAGGTCTCCTTTTTCCCCTCTGTGTTGTTGCCACAGCCACCTACCTGGACTTCCTGCTGCCAGACGCATTTGTCTCTAGTGCACTCAGAGTCATCTATTCAAAAGTAAATTTGACCATGCCATTTTTAAAGCCCTCGATGACTCACCATCACAGGCAAGATAAAACCCTTAATCCTGCATGTTTTTCACAAGGTTCTTTGCAAGGGGCACTGTCTGCTTGTCAGCATGCTTTCCCACTGCTAAATCTACAGATTCCTTTGCACTGAAAGATGTATGTTTCTCAAATTATAGGCCCTATTCATTTTTATTTTTAAAGTTTGCTTTCATCTTTTAAACAGGATGTAGAGGTAGATACAAATTTCTCCACTCCCTGAGTTTTAAACCTAGAGTGGGAAAAAGGCTTGTGAAAAATGACTATAATACAATGTAAGAAGTGTTAGAAAAGTGAACATAACCTACCAGGGAGCTGACTATAATCCTGAAAGACCCAATCACGCCATCATCCCAAATGTTGAAATGCTGGAAGATCAAAACCTGAAAATATAATTCTAAAGCTAGAATTAAAATGATTTGAAACATATTTATTTATTTGTTGTTTTGGGTTTGCAGAAGTACATTCTGCATGCCTATATTTATAGACCACAAATTTGGCAGAAACAAGATTAGAGATCAAACAGCCATATCGTGTGTATTTTTATCCTACCATGCACATAATTATTTTTGAACCAGTCAGCAGCTTTGCTGGCTTCTTCAGAAAAATGTGGCTTTAATTCCTTAAAAACTCCTGGAATGTCATCAGCTGGAAGGAATGCCAATGCGGGCAAATGACACATTTTTGAACTACAGTTTTTGTCATCGCCCTATCAATTGACCAATGTGCTCATCTGAATTTTCCACCAAATGCACTGAGCCTAATGGATAAAACAAACATTATTGGTAGGTAATATCTTGAAACTCACTTTTAGAAGCTTTGGTCATACCTAATTTCAAATCTGTCATTATGGATTGAGGATTCAATCGAAATTCATTTTCTTCTGCAAAGTCCACCAAATCTTCAAATAAGTGTTTACAAAGTGCTTCACTTTTTCCATTCATTAATATATAAATGAGAAGATAGAATTCCAGAATTCTAATTCTAGAGTTCTAGAATTTTCACATCCAACAGGGTCATGAATTGTGTATAAACAGTACAGTTTTGAAAGTGCTGTCTATTAGCCAAAATGAAGCATGTGCTAGTTTTTCTATGTTAGATTTAGTGGTAAATATAGGAAGTCTATCTTCTCCAATAGTCAAATCCCTAATCAAGTTATTTCACCACGTAATGTGTTTTCTAACACTGGAGGAAGTTAGCAAGTAGCTTTGGTTCAACAGGTCACTGAGCTTGTTGAATTCTTTTTATTCTCTGACAAAGAGCATTTTATGAAGGCAGAATCGTGTAAATCCTGGAGTCTAAAGACCACAGAGTCTGGTGTTCTGAGGCCACTAGAAGAAAAGTCTGTCCTAGCCCTCAGATAGAGTGCCATTCCCTTTCTATATTTGTTCTCTCTGAGCCCCTGGCCAGTTGGATGGTGAACACCAATATTGAGGGCAGATGTTTGCCACCTAATCTACTCAGCCTCATGCACTAACCTATGGAAACACCCTCATAGACACATCCAGATAATGCTTTACCAGGTTTCTAGGTGTTCCTTAATCCATTCAAGTTGAAACCTAAACTTAAGTCCACTAGTCCACCCCTTGTCGACTTGGCACCCATAAACATCTCCTTAACCATATTTAATTCTCCATTCATGTCCTTAAAGCGTACTTGAATTCCAAATAAAGACAACAATAATAATAACAAAAACAAGGTAATAGTTCTGCCTAACATGATGCAACTATTCTATGATTGTGATTTTCAGAGTTTTGTACATTAGGGATTTTTATCTTTTGAGATTTCAACACTCAGGATTGTGGTGTTCAGGATCACGATCCAAACCTAATCGATCACATCATAGGCTAGCCTTCGTTATTTTTTCTACATCCCAAACCAACTACGTTGCTTGGCATGCCAGCCAAATCATCCTGGGATTATATTGAGCTGACACTATAGTGAGCATTTATGCCGCATTGAATATTTCAGTCCCTGCCATAACATGTGAAGATGAAAATTCCAAAAGAGTTGAACCACTGTCTCCCTGGGCAGTGCCCCACCCGTCTGCCATAATACAACATGCAAGGTCATCTGGGATCTGGCTACTGCCTCTCTGTGCATCCTTATTTCACATTACCCCCATGGTGTCTACTACTTCTTTTTACTATAATTGTTATTTTTAAAAAATTTTTATTTGATTTGATTTTACGTTACAGGATACATGTGCAGGATGTCAGGATTGTTCACAGGGAAAAACACGTGTGATGGTGGTTTGCCGCACCTATCAACCCGTCACTTAGGTATTAAGCCCAGCAGGCATTAGCTCTTTTCCCTAATGCTCTCCCTGGCACCGTCCCCTAACAGGCCACAGTGAGTGTTGTTCCCCTCCCTGTGTCCATATGTTCTTATTGTTCAGCTGCCACTTATAAGTGAAAACATGCAGTGTTTGGTTTTCTATTCCTGCGTTAGTTTGCTAGGATAATGACTTCTAGCTTCATCCATGTCCCTGCAAAGGATATGATCTCCTTCCTTTTTACAGCTGCATAGTATACCTTGGTGTATACGTACCACATTTTCTTTATCCAGTCTATCACTGATGGACATTTGGGTTCATTCCATGTCTTTGCTATTATGAGTAGTGCTACAATGAACATATGCATGCATGTATCTTTATAATACAGTAATTTATATTCCTTTGGGTATATACCCAGCAATGGGATTGCTGGGCCAAATTGTATTTCTGGTTCTAGGTCTTTGAGGAATTGCCACACTGTCTTCCACAATGGTTGAATTGATTTCTATTCCCACCAACACTGTAAAAGTGTTCCTATTTCTCCACAGCCTTGCCAGCATCTGTTTCCTGTCTTTTTAATAATCGTTATTCTGACTGGCATAAGATGAAATCTCAAATGGTTTTGTTTTGCATTTATCTAATAATAAGTGATGTTGAGCTTTTTTCATGTTTGTTTGGCCACATAAATGTCTTCTTTAGAGAAGTTTCTGTGCATATCCTTTGCCTATTTTTTGATTTTTTTTTCTTGTAAATTTAAGTTCCTTGTAGATTTTGGATATTAGACTTTTGTCAGACGGATAGATTGAAAAAAAAAAACCTCTCTCATTCTGTAGGTTGTCTGTTCACTCTGATGATAGTTTCTTTTGCTGTGCAGAAGCTCTTTAGTTTAACTAGATCCCAGTTATCAATTTTTGCTTTTGTTGCAATTGTGTTTCATGTTTCCTTCATGAAATCTTTGTCTTTGTCTATGTCGTGAATAATATTGCCTAGGCTTTCTTTTAGGGTTTTTATAGTGTTGGGTTTTACATTTAAGTCTTTAACCCATCTTGAAGTGTAAGTAATGGGTCCAGTTTCAATTTTCCGTATATGGCTAACCAGTTCTCCCAGCACCACTTATTAGACAGAGAATCTTTTCCCCATTGCTTGTTTTTGTCAGATGTGGCAAAGATCAGACAGTTGATGTGAGGGATTTTTTTCTGAGTTCTTATTGTGTTCCATTGATCTCTGTATCTGTTTTGTGCTAGTACCGTGCTGTTTTGGTTACTGTAGCCTTGAATTATAGTTTGAAGTTAGGTAGCATGATGCCTTCAGCTTTGTTTATTTTGGTTTAGTATTGTCTTGGTTATATGGGCTCTTTTTTTGTTTCATATAAATTTTAAAGTAGTTTTTTCTAATTCTGTGAAGAATGCCAAGGGTAATTTAATGGGAATATCATTGAATCTGTAAATTACTCTGGGCTGTATGAACATTTTCATGATGTTGATTCAATGTCTCCTACTTCTTGTTAGGTCTCAGATTAAATCAAGCTCTGAGCCAGCTTTCATTCTGTCCTCCTTTTTCATACTCTCAGATAGCATTTTATTTTTTAATAGCACTTACATAATTGTAAATTAAAAACACTTATCTAGCAATTTGTTGCTCTTTATCCACCTCTTAAACTAAATTTAAATTCCTATTATGTTAAGAGATTATCTGGTTAGTCCCAAGTATACTCAGTGCTTATCACTGTGCCAAAAACAGTATACACACACACACACACACACATACACACACACACATATACACACACCTACTGTTTATATATATATATATATACACACACACACACAGACATAAAGTATACCCAAAAAAGTGATTAAAAATGGACATTGCTGAGTTGACAGCATTAGATATCCCTAGATATAGTCTAGCATAGCTTATAGCCTCAAGGAAAAAAAAGGCACAGAAATTCTAATTCAGAAGCTTTCATGGCCAAAGTGGTAGATGCAAATAATACAGTTGTTTGTTAATAATGATGATTGTACATGTGCATATTATGTTTTACAATTTACACAGCACCTTCTCAATAATCAATTCTCTTGATCCTAAGACTGTTGAGATATGATGTGTTCCACTGATATTTCTCTACGGCTAAAATTATGGCAAATGGGACTGACAGACTCATTTAACCAGTGCATGCTCATAAAAGGTCTTAATTTTAGATTTTTAAAAATGTTATTTCCAAATAAAGATTATTGTGTGTGTTTTTCTAAAGTGAAAGATTAAGGGAAAATGTATACTTTTCACAACTGAATCTTAGTATTTCTTCATCATTTAATATCCTGGGAGACTCAAAAATTGAGCAAAGCCTGGGTCACTGAGAGGCCCTATATCCACAGTTTCATTGTGAATTAAATAGAAAGGATGTGTTTAACAGACTCTGGGACCAGCAAGACTCAAGCTTCTTTCTCTAGGCCTATATTCTCTAAGAACATCGAGCATCGCTTTGATGTCCACATGATGATTCCATGCTCCTCAGCTCTGCAAATATTGGTGAGTCATTTTACTTCTCTTGAGTCTCAGTTTCTTTATCTATACCATGACTATACAAATTCATGTTCACAATTTCTTTTACACAATTCTGAAATTCTAAAGCCCTGAATCTAAAAAAAATTAATTAATTTAGAGTGAAAGATCCTTTGGCAGTAAAATCTGTTCTGAATTGACATACAACTATGTAAGTCTTCCCTTATCACACTTAATATTCACAATTTTTGCATGTAGAAGTATTAATGTGATTATACTGAGGATGTTATATAGTATGAAGCATATATACAGTATTATGCTTTCTAGAGTTATATACTTCTGAATGTTGAAAGCCAGCAGGCCTCAGGAACTTTAGGTGAAGTCCCATGGCCTTGTTCTTGCACTGAGAACTGCTGGGGCTTGAAGAAGACAGCATGCAACGTCTCTGGCTTATAGAAAGTACTCAAGAGGTGGTAGCCCTAAAAATTCACAAGGCATTCTTTTGGCTCTAACCCACTAAAGGCTAGCACCCCTGCATCTTCTTGGCTGGCTGGTTGTTAGACACTTGGCTTTGGATCAAGTCTCTTTTCTCCTTTAGCAAATGCTATCTTGGCTGGAGGTTATCTGAAACCCAGAATCACTTTTTGTCTGTTTGTTGTTGTTGTTGCTTTTCCTCAGCTCCAGTTACCTCTGTTAGAGTAGGGAAATTCCTGAGCCTAAGACTACTCTACAAAACTCTCACCATTGTGGTTTAGTAAGACTTCCGCATTTACTCCTTAACATTTTGCTATGGACAGCTCAAGTGGAAAAAAGCAAAATGGGAAAATACAAAAGAAATATGTCTTTTCAAAAATTAGTTTATCATCTTTGGCCTACACAAAGTTGTTCTTACTAGGTAGGTAGTTGATTCATTATTTACTCATGTATTCATTCACGTCTCTTTTGCTGGTTCATTCTATTATTCATTCTTTCTTTTTTTCATAAAATAATTTAACAAATGTGACCACTTCTTACATGTGTTTATTGACTCTATGTATAAGTCCAAGGATTAAACAGAAAAATACAAAACTAAGTTTAACTAGTTTATAGGCCCCTTTTATTTTATAGGCCCCTTTTATTTTATAAAATGAGTTTGTAGGCTCATTTTTGGTAAAGGTGCATGGTTAAAAGAACTAAATGTTTACCTTTTGGAGATCATTGTAAAAGTACTTTACATTAGGTAGAAGTCATCATTTTCTCAATTAGACCATATTATTAGGGAACGGCAGGACTTACAATCAGTGCTTTTATACATTGCCTTTCTGAATTACATACAATTTCTGAAAAGTTAAGATTTTCAGCAGCAAGGTTGATGAATGTAGCCTGGTACCAGCCAATTTCAAACACAGGTTGGACTGACTTCACAGTCCCCATGAATTTCTAGGTATACTTCTTTCACTTCTGGGAAAAAGTCAGACCAGAAGGGCCAGTGACAAGAGAGATGAATTGTGCCTACTGAATAATTCAGAGGGTCAGTCTAAGAAATTTTCAAGATAACAGTTTGTCTCAGAGTCTTAGGAAGATGGTAAGCTCTGGGAGAAAATAAATATGCTTCTAATTTAGAACTGGGCCCTAAGCACCTGACTTAGTACCTGTTACGAGTAAATGTTATTGGAGTAAACAAAATTTGTGATTCACTATATCAGCAATTGAGTGTTAAAGAGAAAGAAGAAAAAAGAGGATCAGGATCAGAAGAAGAAGAAAAATAAAAGGAAGGGAATTGAAAATGAAAAAAAACAAAAGACAAGAAAGGAAGGAACAAAAGAAGCAAAAAATTAGGAATTGAAATTTGCCTGTTGTCTTAGCAGTTGGGTTTTCACTCATAGCTCCAGTAAAATTGCTCTCCCTCAAATCTCTGTTGATATCCGTATTGCCAATCCCAGTGGAAAAATTCTTAAGAAAAGTCCCTAAACTGTGTCACTCGATAGCTGGGTGACTAGTATGCAGACTCTCAAGCCACCCCCAATGATTCTTGCCTTCTGATATTCATGCCTGTCTGTAATCTTCTTTTGAGTGTGAGTAGAACCTGTGATTTATTTCCAACCAATATAATATGTCAAAGATTATGAGTTGTCATGTCCATGATGACATTACATTGTAAAAGACTGGCTTGCTAGCAGACTCCCTCCAGAGATTGTTCTAGTGGGTTTGATGAAGTAAATGACAATTTTGAGAATGTCCATATGGCAAGGAACTGTGGATAGACTCTAGGAACTGCAGGCAACCTATAGCCAATAACCGTCAAGGAACTGAGTCAGGTGGGAAGCTGTTTTCCTCACTCGAACCTCCAGATGAGAATACAGCCCTGCCTAAACTGTGAAGATAGGCTGGTGAAGCTGTAAGCAAAGGACCCAGTTAGCCTGTGGCTAAACTTCTAACCCATAAAAATGGTAAGATCATGTTTTATTTGAGCTGCCAAGTTTGTAGTAATATTGTTACACAGCATAGAAAACTGATATAATGACTTTGGGTGCCAATCTTTCTAATATTTAAATCCCTATTCTGTAAAATGGGAATAACAATAATATCTGTTTTGTACATTGTTGTGAGCAATGTAATGATTTTAAATACATGTGTGTATATATATTATAGTAATATATATTATATATAAATGATATATATTAGATATAATGCTATATATAATTTATTTATAATATATATTATTTATATATTATGTGTGTATATATGTGTGTGTGTGTGTGTGTATATATATATAAAAAAACCCAGTAGGGCTGGCACATAAAAGAGTCATAAAAGCTTAACTATTATAATTATCTATGACATACTGCTTTTAAATGATTTGAGGTCTTTTTCAAAATATTTTCCTCCTTGTTTTTGTAATATTTTATCTCCTGTTTTTCCTAGTTTGGTCCACATTTTTCAGTCTCATTTACAAACTTTTCTTCTCCTTAGTTCTTCCTTCAGAATCCTGCTTCCTTGTTTTTACCACTTTCAGCATCTTTTTGAGGGCTCTGGGAAACAACAATGCCTTTCTCTTTCCCCACAGTATCCTAAGCGCTTCTAGAGGATAATCTCCCTGCAGACTTTCATAGATTGATTTCAATTGAAAAAAAAAGGTAAACTTTAAAAACAATGGGATAAATTAAAGTGAAGATAGTATTTGGGCCCTAATGTACCTAAGGCTCCTAAGGTTTTGTACTAGGTACATTTGCATTTTGTAATTAATTCACACAACCATCCTATGATATTAGTATTATTTGCCCCAAGGAAAGGAAAAGAGAGGTGAAAAGAGCTAAGTGGCAGTGTAATAATGGAAAAGGCACTAGCTTTGGAGACAAACCTGGCTTCAAAACTTGCCTGTGCTTCTTGAAAGCTGTGTGATCTTGGACAGGTTGCTTAACCTTTCTGAGTTGCTGTTTTCTCATAGCAAAATGAGGATAGTAATATCCATCTCAGAATGTTGTGAGAATCAACCGACCTATGTACATGGCAGGAGCTCAAAACCTTGTGGCACTATGAGTCTCAGGCTGCAATATTAGTGCTGGTATTCATTTTTGGGTTTCCCAACACAGAGTATAGATGATTAATAGATGATAGGTAGATAAATATATAGATGTATAATAAATTAAAATGGAAAATTCAACAAAAGAAAGATAAGGAGCATGTCTTCATAGAACAAATAAGTGATGCTTAGTTTATTTAATGGTTTCTAGGGGAAATGTTGTGACAGGATTAAGGGAGCTTTTAAAGACCACCCTGGTTTGTGGAGAGATAGACAGTTTATGTCCCAGAAAGCCTCAAGGTATTTTGTGGCTGCTTACTCTGTGAATAAAAATTTGGCAATTTTAAGACTTTAAGTGAATTTTGAAAACAAAATTTAGTGCTTCAAGCCTTTCCAAACCTTAAAAAATGTTCATATTTGTATGTCTATTATGATACTTGAGAACACCAGTGATTCTATATGCCATAGGTTCTATGATGCTCTTTCATAAAACTCCATTTATTCTGGAATTGAGGCATCTCTTGGCCTGCCACTGACAATTTTTGCTGTGAAGTCTATATGTAGGAGATCTGAAATTTGCACAGATATAACTTTACTAAGGGAGGAGGAAATTGTATTTGCAAAAGCAGAGTCTAACATAGGAAGCCAGTGAACAAAGAGTAGGAGATTTTCATGATTCTCATCCACCCCCAACCACCCTTTACTTTTTACCATATTCACATTCTGGAAACCTCTGATCTGGGAAGAAAATGTGATGAAAACCATAGATCATTCCCACTAAAATCTATGTAAGTCTTTAGCAAGAAAAATTCCTGTTTAACTTCAGTGTTATAGATGAGGGGCCCAGGAGCTTGACCTAAGGGAAAGCATTGAATGTCTCCTGTAATGACTGAACACAGAACTGAGATGAAAAAACGTCTCAAGCACTTCTTGAAATCATGCTGATGCAGTTGTGAGGAATGTGAAGATATCTGTGTTACCAGCCATTCTTCAGGTAGGAGCAAAGATGGGAAAATCACATTGTGTTTCTGTATTTTTTAAAAAGTCACTGAGCTAGGGACATTGACAAAATACACTGGCATGTGAATTGCTGGACCATTTGCAGATACGAGTACAATTATATCAGTTGATGAGGAAGCAACTCTGTAGTGGCGTATGCTCACTTTGCAAAATGGCTAGTTAAGACTAGCGGGGGAGCTGAGTTGTCAGTCAGGGAAACACCCTCTTGATGGGAAGGTAGTAACTCTGAAAGTGAGCCCTGTAACAGATCTAGTGTGAGCCAGAGACCGCACATTTGGAGATAATCTGATGCTTATCCAAGCATCTGGGTGCCTGGACCTTTAAATAAATTCCTTGTCAATTGGAACTTTTTTCCTAAATTAATTTAGGCCAAAGTTTACTTCTTCCTTCCTAACCAAGACTGGCCGACTGTTGCAGGCCTGATTCTTACTTTATCTTTCTTTATATTATCAGATTTGAACCTTGACTTTCATCCATGACTCTAACTCTGATGTCTTCTCTACAAAGTTCTTTGTGGCTTATGTCCTGACACCTAGAAACTGAGTTGCCTTCGATTCCTGCCCCCGACCCTGATTCCTAGACTTTCTGTGACATTTGCCCACAGCTCAATTGGAATGGCAATCCTTAGATGCCCCTTTAGTCTCTCTGTTCTCCATTTGGAAGCTCATGGCTTGTATAACCACATTTATTTCCAGGGTCTTCAGTGGAATACAGGGAACGGATTGACTCTCCCCACACTAGCTTTGTCTTTACGATACACCTGTGACTAATTTCTTCTTTGAGGCTAATAATAAACAGTCTGTTAACCTAATTTTACAACACAAAATGAGAGAAGTGGGGACAGTGTAATTTTCTTTTGGAATAAAATCCTGAACGGTAATTTTATTAATGAAATCTCATACTCTTCAAAAAGTGGGAGGTCTGATCAGGTTTCAAGGCAGAGGAAACCCCGTCAGTGGAGAAGAAATTAAAAGGAATATGGGAGAACTTGTTGTCATGGCCTGGAGTAAAATGCTCTAAGTCTACCTGGGTATCTGTGATAACCAGCGCATTTTGCTCCAGCAGATGGTTCACCAATACATGCGAGTAGCCACAGTGCATTATGTAACACGTGTCCTTTTTGATGAACAAGTATTATTGCTAGCCAGTGAAGAACCATGTTTCCCCATGTGAACAACAGTTAACAGGTGTTTATAAACACATCTAAAAGCCCTAAAGCCAACCCAAGTAGTATTGTATTGTTAGTAGTTGTTGTAAGGAGTGGGATTTCCGGTGAACCATAGAACACTTTAAAGAAGACTAAAGACCTGAGGGCAGTTTCAAGGAACTCATATTTCACTTCCAAGTCTCCTAGGACCAAAAGTAATTCTCAGTCTATTTCAAGTTATTTCCTCCACTATTACTTCTCTGAAGTCTATAAAAACACTCTTTCCTCTCTCATCTAATATCCTCATTGGAAATGAATTATGTTTCAACAAATTAGATGAGGTTGGCATCTGGCTCATATGGCCTCACTCTTTTCTTAGGAAAGTCAGTGTCACGTGAAACATCTGGCAGACGCCTTTGTAAGGGGGACTTTTCATATGTGGTCATAGCAGCCATGAAGAGCTCTGTAAAGGAGATTATAAAATTTTGTCTCTCTTGATCATCGCCCCACAAGCTGCAAAGATTTTTCCATGCTGAACAAACTCTTTTTTTAAGCAAAATTAACCGATATAGCATTTCTTTTCATGTCAAGGGTGCTGTAGAGATTGGGTTAAGCTTTCCAAAGGAAATGGACTATAATTTTTTTTTTTTTCCAGAGAAAAGGGGAGATGCTATAGCGACCGTTAAATCTAGGATGAACTAAAGAGACCCTTTTATTCGATAGATTTATTTTACTAAGGAATAAAATAAGGCTCACAGACCCTGTAGGATGGATACATCACCTATGTTGAAAGGTTTGAAAAGTGATGTTTCAGATGTCATAATAAAAATAACAAAATCCTTTTTTATTGTTTGTATTTACCCTTAGAGTGTTTCATGATGCTGTTTTTCTCCCTAGTGTCCTGGCACACTCTATACATACATACACACATGCATATTACTTATCAAGTAAAAGTTTTATTTCTTATGCATTTGCTCAAAACAAATCCTTAAGACTTGAATGTTTATTTCTAGAGAAAACATCGTCGCACTACAACAGTCCCATAGCTATGTTGCTTGTTTGCTTTACTGCCAAGTTGAAACGGCGTCTCTAAAGCCTTCTCTTTCCCAAAGGCTCTTTCCTGGCTCTGTTCTCTTTGGTGAATGCCTTCTCTTGTGGCTTTCAACATTCTCTGTTCACCCTAGCAGGGAGAGAGGCACTTTAAAACCATTTTAGTATAAAAATGTATTTCTAGCATGAATTCTGAGCTAAAAGTAGATAAATATGTCTTCTTTCCTAAATTAAAAAATAAATTAAACAGCATTACAATGACATTTCCAGTATTCATATCATAAACAGCCCTCTCTCCTTCCTCACTGACCCACTTAGCCACATCCTGCCCTCTATCACTTAAGTTAGGCTAATCAGTTGAACTAATACCATTATTCCAATTGTGCATGTTAGGAAAAATAATGACTATAACTAGCATCTATCGAGATTTCTTTATATGTCACATGAGTGTGGGTGGGTGGGTGTTGTTCCCTACATATGGATGCATATTCAGTTATTCCAACACCAGGCATTGAGAAAAGTCTCATTATTTGGTTTTTCTACTTGATATTTTTGTCAAAAACAAATTGACAATATACATTTCATTTATTTCTGAAATTTTTAAATCTTTTTGCGGGGGCGGGGGTGTGGTCTTCTCAGCAATGTGTGTGTGTGCCGGGGTGTGGGTGTGGGTCTTTTCAGCACACGAACTGAACGCAGAATTCTAACTTGAAAATATTTCATACCCCAATTTAAAGCTATCTTTTTATTTTTTCTGGCTTTCGTAGTTTCTTATGACCGCTTATTTGTATTTCATGCAAATATAGATTATGTATCTGGCTTCTCATAAAATTTTATTTCTGTGAACAGTTTCGTGCAATTTGATCATTATGAATTGGTATGATTTTCTTTGTATTTATCCCAGTTGAGGTTCATTGAGTTTCTCATAGAAGCATAGGTTTATAAATTCCATTAAATGAGGAAAATAGTTGGCTATTTATTTTTAAATAATTCTATTTCACAACCTTTTCTTTGGAACTCCAGTTTTATTGTATATAAGGGTATTTGATATTATTCTATCGCTAACAGATGCCCTGTTGATATTTTAAAACCTTTTACTCTCCCTGTGGTCTTTTTAACATAATTTGTATTGCTATTTTTTCAAGTTTACTAATACTTACTTCTGCCATGCCTGATCTCGTATTAGTCCGTTCTTACTTTTTTAAATCCCACTATTTATTTCATACATTATATATTTATTTCATACATTATATATTTTCATTTCTAGCAGTTGTATTTGCTTATTTTTGGCATTTTCTCTTTCCTTCCTCTTCCCTTCCTCTTCTTTAATTAATATAGTAACAAAACTTCATAGCTATTTAAAAATCTTTATCTCTGAATTCATGTTCTTCCTCATTTCCCTGTCTGCTTCTATTGTTTTTTTCTCCTGGTTGTAATTTACTTAATTTTGCTTCTTTACATGTCTAGTAATTTTGATTGGATTCTGGATATTGTGATATTTTGTTGTGAATTGTCTGAAATTTATTGTTTTTATTGTATGAGGATTGGGCTTTGTTCTGGCAAACTGTTAATTAGTTCCAGTTCAGTGGGATTTTTTTTTTTTTTTTTTTTTTTTTTTTTTGAGACGGAGTCTCGCTCTGTCACCCAGGCTGGAGTGCAGTGGCCGAGTAGCTGGGACTACAGGCGCCCGCCACCATGCCCGGCTAATTTTTTTGTATTTTTTTTTAGTAGAGATGGGGTTTCACCGTGTTAGCCAGGATGGTCTCGATTTCCAGACCTCGGGATCCGCCCGCCTCAGCCTCCCAAGTGCTGGGATTACAGGCGTGAGCCACCGCGCCCGGCCCAGTGTGATCTTTTTAGGCTTACCTTTAATCGTTGTCAGAGCAGATCTACACTCCTCTTTATTCCATAAATTGTTTACTTTCGCTGAAAAGACCTGGTTCTTCTGGGGTCTCGCATGAATATCCTGAGTAATCAGTGAATACTTCTTACTCAGGCTGGTTGACACCCAAACATTTTCTAGCACTGAATTGAGTTTGGAAATCACTTTGCTCACAGTTCCTCAATGCTGTTTGCCCTACTTCATGCAGTCTTGCCCTTGGTGTTTAACAAGTAAGTATTTCGCTATAGATTTCTGGAGCTCTTTTTCTGTTTAACACTTTTCTTTCTAAAACTGCAGCACTCAGCAACTTTGGTCTCCTTAAACTTTAAATTCTGTAACTTAAATTCAGTGAGGCCCAAATGCTGTGCTTGCCTTATTTCCTGTTGCTCTGTTGTCCAATATGTGCCTCCAGTCAGAATGCCAAGTGATCTAAAGGACTACCTTGTTGTTTTCCTTCTCTGAGCAATCACAGAACCTTGCTCCCTATTGTAAAATGTCTGAAAATGATTGTTTTATATACTATCTAGCAGAACATGTGAAATGAAAACATTTGGACCATGTTATTCTATTGTGGCCAGGAAAGAGGCACTATATGTTTCAACATATCCTAATTGTGCTTAAAAACAATTTCATGATAATATTATTAGTGATCAATAAATTATAGGTGCTCACCAATAAAACAGCAAGGATTTGATTAATATTCTAACAGAATAGTTAATTGATATTATAATATCAGTTTTACTAAATAATTCAGCAGTCTTCTGAAAATAATTCAGTAGATTGACAGATAACTTCCAGTTTCTAAATATTCAGATGGACTCAAATTAGCGAGATTCGTCATGAGTAAGAGACAGAGAGCAGAACATTTGGACACATTTAATGAGTTTAAAGAAACCAACCTTTTCATTCATCCAAACCTGATTTTTCATCAGAGCACCGTCAGGAACAATCCCTTGGAAACATTTTTCAAAAGACATATGCTTCTTGAAGATAAAATATAAAAGCCTTTTTGCAGATATATGCCAAAACTCAAAAATATTTTTCAAATTGCACAACATCTTTGTATTTGATAGAAATAAGTCATATATTGGGAAGAAAGAATTGAAGTGCTTAAAAAAATCATCTTAGCTTTTCCTTTGTCTCATTCTACTAGAAAAATAAAAATTAACAGGGGTTGTACTTTAGGAATTAAGATTTTGCTTTCAATACACTCTTGTTAATTAGATCTAAACTATGTTACTATAATATCTAGATTTGATGAAGGGACATTATATATAGTATATGGTAGTGGCAATGTCACAAATTACAAACTGAGTAATATTTTTCTACCTTTACTTTCATAGAGCTTAGTGGTGTGATTGAGTCCCATTTGCAGCATTAACCAGCTCAGTAATATTGAGACAATTATTTTACCTTTTCTGTACTTTAGTTTTCTCTTCTTTAAAGTTGTATAAAAATGGTACATACCTCATAAACATGTTAATGCATTTACAACACATTCTCACACATAGTAAATACTGAATACACACCGACGAACTATTATTAGCATTAAGGGTAATCCCTTCACCTCTGCTCCTTACCTCTCTTATTGTCTAGTCTCTTCTCCTAATCGTTATTTTTCTTCAGTACCTTCTGTTTCCTCCTTGCTTTAAGCTTCAGCATAAAGACATATGTAAATGAAATAAAGCAAAGTATCTCTGTTGACCATATACCTCTCCGGCCATCAACCCAGTCTCTCTCCTTTTCCACGGGATGTGATCATCACTCTATGATTTTGTATTTCTGCATTCTTAACCTCACCTCCAGTTATTTAATCTGAAGTATTCAGATCTATCTTCTTAGAATCTAGTGTTCTTTTTTTGTTATTGTCACTGTTGCTCAAAAGTTTTCTAATTTGTGCAATAGCCATGGTAATATGTCAAGCTGGTCTCCTTCTTATAAGTGGAGAAAATTAAATGAGATAACAGGAAAGCATGAAAAGTTGTCCATTATCCATCCCTTTTACTTCTTGCAAGCCCCAGCACTTGTCCACACTTAACTTCCAGAAACCAATGCTGTGTCCCATCTCCATCTTTCTGTCTCTGCTGTTCTACCAGGAATCTTTTTGCCACGTTGGAGGAATGTCATATCCTCCAGGAAGGTTTAATGTGTTAGGTGTTTCTCCTCTTACGTTTATCTATATTTTACTTGACAGAATGTAATATAATTTTCTAATTATGGATGTGTTTTACCCATTAATCAATTATTTTTAAGAGTATGAATTTCAACTTATTTATATTTTGAGTACTTTGCCTAGATTCTATAGGTCATAAGTGTTCAACAAATATTTATCAAATAAATGCATGTGTAAAAACTTTAATAATTTATGATAAAGCCTTAAATATGTGTGTGTAGCATTTTCACAACCAAAATTATCTAAGCTCAAAATAGCTTCAAAAGATGAATTCTATCTTTCCTATAAAGAAACTGAATATGAAAGAATCTTGATAATTTTTTCAAAATGTAACTGGAGAGCAGGAAGTGGGAACAATGTTTAATTCTCACATTTTGCTTGTTCAGAGTTATACAGGGACTATGAAGGAGGCTCATTTTCTAAGCAGGCCCCTGTGTTGTTTTCTATTCTTGCATTGGTCATTTCCTCCATTGTGATCCACCCAGGGTTAATGATATGTTTATTTTTGTGTTTACTTAATCATCTCTTATCTCCAGCACTGGCTTTTAAGTTTGTTTCATCTATAGCTCGATTAAAAGAGCACAATCTTTGTCCATTTTGTTCACTGATGGACCACCAGCATCTAGAAGAGCACTCAGCATGTAGCAGGTTCTCAAGATCAAGGCAAATCCTATTTGCCCATCTCCCTGAACTTTTTAAAATCATAATGTTATTTGTAGAAAGAATAGGAACATAATGCAAAGGGCATAGACCTTTAAGCTACATTGAGCCCAGGTAGCTTTTCCACCAATTTCATCAATTACTCTAAGCAAAACACTGAATCCCACGTTTTTCTATAAAATGGTGCTAACAAAGCCTGTTGGCATGGCTAGCTTGAGAAACCCATTCAAGTAATAAATGTAGGGACAAGTCGTGCTCATTCATGCTTGTGGTCCTAGCTACACAGGAGGCAGAGGTGAACTGATGGCTTGAGTCCAAGAGTTCGAGACTGCGGTGAGCTTGCATCACACCTTTGCATTCCAGTGTGGGTGACAGAGCAAGAGGCTGTCAAAAACAAAAACAAATTAAAAAATCACACCTAAAACTAAGTAAATACTTCTTAAAAAAAGTAATATCAGGTTGGTGCAAAAGTAATTGTGGTTTCGCACCATGAATTTTAAATCATTATAACTAAGCTCAAACACATCTTTATTAATCAAAATAGGAACTAGTACAATCAACATACTTTTGCCAATGAGAAATAAGTTTGTTTAATTCTTTAGGGTAAAAATCCATGCTTTGGGATTTGAAAAACTCTTGCAAAGAATTTTCTGCACCCTGTTGGTTGTGGGAGCATTTTCCCTAATAAAAAGTTGTTGAGATTCTTGAATAGTGGTAGTCAGTTGGTGAGAGGTCAGGTGAATATGACAGAGGAAGCAAAACTTCATAGCCCAATTCATTCAACTTTTGAAGAAGCATTGGTTGTGCGATGTGCAGTCAGGTGTTGTCATGGAAAACTTCATAGCCCAATTCATTCAACTTTTGAAGAAGCATTGGTTGTGCGATGTGCAGTCAGGTGTTGTCATGGAGAAGAATTGGGCCCTTTCTGTGAACCAATGCTGGCTGCAGGTGTTGCCGTTTCCGGCACATCTCCTCAATTTGCTGAGCATACTTCTCAGATGTAATGGTTTTGCCAGGATTCAGAAAGCTGTAGTGGATCAGACTGGCAGAAGACCACCCAACAGTGACCATCACTTTTTTTGTGGTGTAAGTTTAGCTTTAGGAAGGGCTTCTTCCCGGCCCAGTCACTGAGCTGGTAGTCACCAGTTGTTGTATAAAGTCCACTTTTTGTTGCACGTCACAGTTGGATGGAGGCATGGCTCCTTGTTGTGTAGAATAAGAAAAGATGACACTTCAAAGTGATAATTATTATTTTTTGATCAGTTCATGAGGCACCCACTTATGGAGCTTTTTAATCTTTCCAATTTGCTTCAAATGCTGAACGACTGTAGAATGGTCAATGTTGAGTTCTTCGGCAACTTCTCGTGTAGTTGTAAGAGGATCAGCTTCCATGACTGCTCTGAATTGGTTGTAGTCAACTTCCAATGGCCGGCCACTCACTCCTCGTCTTCGAAGCTCTTGTCTCCTTTGCAAAACTTCTTGAACCATCACTGCACTGTACATTCGTTAGCAGTTCCTGGGCCACATGCGTTGTTGATGTGAGTTGTCTCTGCTGCTTTACTACCCATTTTGAACCAGAATAAGAAAATTGCTTGAATTTCCTTTTTGTCTAACATCATTTCCATAGTCTAAAATAAACATAACATAAACAAGTACTAAGTTATTCACAAGAAACATAAAGCAAGAAATGCCCATTAAAATGATGTGTAACATAACCACATTTGTTTAAGAATGTACTCCAATATGAAATGGCAAATTCTAACAATGCAAAAATTGCAATTACTTTTGCACTCACCTAACTTTAAAGTGATCAACCTGTTTTCCAGAAAATGTTATTTCCATTTCTTCTCAGATGTCTCATTCATATATTACACTCAATGTGGAGAGAAATTTTATTTACGTTGTGAAAATAAAATTGTGATTTTAAAGAATAAACATAGTATTGATTAAAATTATCTGAAAGAAATTCTAGCCTTTAAGGTGAATTCATAAAGTGAACATTTCCACAGCCCTCTCCCTGTCCTCTTGCGAGAATTAGTAAAGAGAAGGAAAGTAGAAAAAAAAATCCTCTTGACCCAAATTTATAAATTGAAAGAAGTGCATTTCAAGGACATATGGTAATTCATTTAGCAAATATTAATGGGGCATCTATTATGTGCATACTGCAGCAATAAATATTAGCTGAGTGCTTTCTATGTTCTATATTAGGTAAGTAATAAATATTAGGTAAGTGCCTTCCGTGTTCTAGGTATTGGAAATATAAGCATTGACAAAGCATACAAGTCCCTGTCTTCCTTGAACATATATGCTTTAGGGGCTTAAAAGTACTTGACAAATCTTGATTTGTATCAAGTGCTTAAAAGTACTTGATAAACGCTTCAACAAAAATTCAAGATGCTGGAATAATTTTCCATAGCCATAGCAAAAGAGTAACATTACAGCAAAAATAGTAACATAAAGTAGTAACATTAATAGTCATTCATTTGCATGATATTTTTGAGAGGCCACTATGTAACAACATTGACTGGAATAGCATTTTTAATGAAACATAATTCCCCAACTAAGTAGCATTAGCTTCTCAATTTAGGTGTTCAATCTGCACAGTCCAAGTTCTTATGAGTTGATTTAATCTCTGGGATGGCTAGAATTAGATTTCCCAGACTCAAAGTATAATTCAGAATTATTTCAAACTAATAAGACTGTTAGTACTTATTTGAGACTTTTAATTTTTTTTAAGAGATGAGGGTTTGCTCTGTCACCTGGGCTGGAATGCATCATAGCTCGCTGCAGCCTTTAACTCCTGGGCTCAAGCAATCTTCTTACCTCAGCCTCCAGAATAGCTGGGACTATAGGAGTGCACCACCACACACAGTTTACTGAGTTTATTTTAACAGAAAAAGTAAATTTTTGATATTGACCAAAGTCATGAAGTATAGTTCTCAAGACCTAAGTACTATCAATTATTGTCTAATGTGCTACTGGTTTGGTGTTTAGGACTAAACCCAGATTGGGATTATTTATCAATGAACTATAGACAGATGTCCTCAGTTTAAACTTTAGGTAATTCTGCCATTGTAACAGACAGTTTTATGAATCAACAGTACAGTCATTTAACAATGGCTATACTAATTTGCTCACTCACGTATCTCCACATTTGACCAATGAGCAAAATTTGGTCTCTACCATGGACAATGTAAGTCTTCTGAAAATAGGCCTTTTATTGAATTAATCCTGCATCCTATATTCTATACTCACACACCAATTTTTGCATAACTTTATCATAAATCTTATCCCATGTTATTATAATAATCTCTTGTCAATGTTTGTCATTCAAAACCTATCTCCACTACTTAGCATCTATGCAATCCTTCTCTCCTGTAACACGGTGATAATATGTCTTTTACAGATTTGCAACCATGCAATGATGCATAAAGTGCCCAGCAGAATTATCACATAGCCATCTTTTTATTTTATTATCGTTGTTTCACATAAAACTGACTGTAGCTAAATTTTGTCATGACTGTCTCCAAATTGTAGATCTGCTCCCCTCCATTTGACCATCATCTGTATTTAGCTAGGGCTGCATATGTGGTCACTTTTAAAATTCAATTATTCTTAACATAAACAGATGGAGCCAGCAATTTGGAACCACCCTCACCTAAATTGTGAGAGCTTTTGGTGCCGGGCTATGTTTGCTTACCTTCAAATCTGAGTTCTAGATAATCCTGGCATATAGTTGATACTCAATATGTACTTATTAAGAGGATAAGACAAATATTGGCATATTATTACATGATAACACAGATAAAATGCAACTCTAATAGTCATTTTGACTAATTTAAGGGTGATACATTTGAGAAACCAAGTTATTCTGATAAACTGCTTATTACATGTTAATTTACAGCTGTTTATTCTGCTGTACATTTTACTGTATAGAACCAAATTCAAGAGTTTTATTGTTTGTTTAGTGTCACTGGAAGTCAATCCATGCTCATTATCATTAAAAAGTAATAACAGCCAAGTTAGTTTTATTAGTTTATCAGAAAGAACCCGAGGCTGAGTGATGGAGCTGTTTGAAATCTACTGGTTTGCCGAGTGTTTCTTAACAAGTTATTTGGAAATAGAGAAATGCAGAGGGGAGATATAGATTTTGGACTTCGAAAAACCAAGAAACAAATTTCCCTAAGCGTGAGTTTTCTCATTTGTAAATGGCATTAGTGATTCCTTCCTTGTCAGGTTATTAAAAGGATTAAATAAAATAATGCGTTGTAAAATGCAGTAGGTACTAAATAATGTATTCCTCTTTCTAAGAGTAATCATCTACATTTATACAATAGAGTTAATATTTCTGTTGTAGCATTATTGGGTTTGAAGTAATGTATCTGATGTGTCTTTTAAATTATAAATTGATATTGAAATGTCATTATTACATTTGAAATTGTTAATAGAGCTGAAAATATAAAAAATTAAAATTAGACTCTGCCCTATTTTTAGAACCTACAAACTACATATTCTCGAAGTAAAGATGTGTGCCTATTTTCCACCAGATTGAATCACCACTTTTTGCTTTTAAGTCATACGCTGGCACAGATTTTATTGATGAGCAAATGACACCTGAATTGCCCATAAGACATTCTTGAAAGTGCAGAGATATATTTTTCTTTCTCTTTTCTACTACAAGGATATTACTTAACCAATTATCCCTCTAGTGCCCAATTTAGTAGAAGCCTGAACAAATTACCACTTTCTTCAAAGCTTAGAATAGCAGTTTAGGTGCGGATGACCTCTAGCATATTATATTACAGTTGCATCTCATTTGTCCAACAACACTGGAAAATGTGCTATTTCCTAAGAGACAATTTTTCAAATAACTAAAAGCTGTCCTTTTAATAAAGCAACTATACTTGGTTAGTTATTGAAATGAAAACTTTATAAATAAACTTCATATTCCTTGACTTTTTAAACTAAAATAATATCCATTTTTGTGCTGTGCTATAATTTTAGATATCCTCATGGGTGTGAAGCATGAAAGCTTATTTTTTCTTGCACTGAATGACCCAATTGCAATGCTTGAAATTATCATGTCCTTAACTTTGTTTTGTTGACTCTTTCTGGAAGATCAGTTTTTGGCTTGTGCTGTTGTAGCATCTTTCTCTGTCCACAGCTATCAACTGCTCTTAGTCTTGAAGATGGTTTGAAATAGGGTGGTTGCCTTCTGCTTGCCCCAGGTTTTCCTAGTTTTAGTTCTATAGTCCCCAGCTCCTGTGAAACTCTTCAGTTAGGGACATTAGGGACAATTGGTCCCTCTACTTGCAAGCTTCATCCTGCAACACTGCCAGTCTAGCATGTTATAAATCATAGTAAAGAATGAGTTAATAGAATTTGAATAGGAACCTGATAACCTCGTTGCAAAATGTGATTAATAAATGTCACATGGATTCTCACTATGATTTTAAGGCCAGTGTTTGTTCTTTTAGACATACTGAGCTTGGTTCTGGCTAGCTGAGATTTTAGAATATAGCATGCCTCTCCCTCTAGGTGGGGAGCTGTGAACCGGACTACCTTAACTAACTCTAGTTTAGTTTGATTCTACCCATTAATAAGGAATTGCTTGAAGGTGGCCAGATAGTGTTTCCACAGTGAAAACTGTGTTTAGGAGTTAAGAATAAAAATTAGTCTGCTGAAGCACTGGGAGCCATGGCTCACATCTGTAATCTCATCACTTGGGGAGGCTAGGGCAGGAAGACTGCTTGAGGCCAGGAATTTGAGGCCAGCCTGGGTGACAGAGTGAGACCTTGCCTCTCCAAAAAAAAAAAAAAAAGTGGCTGTCAAGCCCCCACTGCTGCCTTGCCCTCCCTAATGTGCACACATCCTGCTGCACTGCCATCACTGAGGACACATGTATATGAGAGCAAATCCCGCTACCGCTGTCCAGAGGAAGTACTCTGACCAGCACCCCCCCATCAGATTGTTGTTGCAAATGGACTGGGAACACCTTGGCCCCTGCAACACAGCAGGTGGCGAACCTTGAGGGGCCAGAGAACAAAGCCATGGACCTGATACCAGCTCCCCAGGGTGAGAGCATGCAGACCAGAAGTGATAAGCTAAGCCTTGTCCCCCTGAAGTTATCCAGAAAAGAAGCCGGTTTACTAAACCCACCTTATGCCACAGTCAAGCCTCCAAGTGTATCAATGTGTGTGTGTGTGTGTGTGTGTGTGTGTGTGTGTGTGTGTGTATTATATATACCTTATCTAAACGAAAGCAACTTCAAAGATTAAAGGAACACCAGCTTACACAGTTGAGAAAGAACCAGTGTAAGAACTCTGACAATTCAAAGTCATAGTATTTTCCTACCTCCAAATTACCACACTGAGTTTTCCAGAAATGGTTCTTAATTCGGCTGAAATAGCTGAAGTGACAGACATAGGATTCAGAATCTAGATAAGAATCAGGATCATTGAGATTCAGGAAAAAGTCAAAATCCAACCCAAGAAATCTAAGGAGTCTAATAAAATAATACAAAGCTGAAAGATTAAGCCATTTTTAAAGAGAGAACAAAACTGTTCAGATAGAGCCAAATAACTCATTAAAATAATTTTATAATACAATTGGAAGTATCAACAGAAGAATAGACCAAGTTGAGGAAAGAATCTCACAGCTTGAAGACCAGTTCTTCAAATCAACTCAGTCAGAAAATTAAAAAAAAAAAAAAGAAAGAATAAAAAATAATAAACAAAACCTCCAAGAAATATAGGATTATGTAAAAAGACCAAACATATGACTCATTGGCATCCCTGAAAGAGAGGGAGAGAGAATAAGCAACTTGGAAAACATATTTGAAGGTATTATCTCTGATAATTTTCTCCACCTCACTAGGGAGGTCAACATTCATATTCAGGAAACGCAGAAAACTCCTGTGAGATACTATACAAGATGATTATCTCAAAGAAACATAGTCATCAGATTATCCAAGGGCAAAGTGAAAGACAATATTAAATGTAGCTAGAGAGAAGGGGGAGGTCGCTTACAAAGAGAACATCTTTAGGTTAACAGTAGACCTTTCAGCAGAAACCATACAAGCCAGAAGAGATTGAGAGCCTATATTCAACATTCTTTAAAAAAAGGAATTTCCAACTAAGAATTTCATATCCAGCCAAACTAAGCTTCATAAGCAAAAGAGGAAATGAGATCCTTTTCAGATAAGCAAATGCTAAGGGAATTCATTACCACCAGACCTGCCTTATAAAATGTCTTTAAAGGAGTGCTAAACATGGAAATAAAAAACTGTTACTGGCCAGCACAAAAACAAACACACTTAAGTAAATAGATCATTGACACTATGAAGCAACTACACAATGAGGTCTGCATAGCAACCAGCTAACAACATGATGACAGGATCAAATCCGCACATATCAATATTAACCTTAAACATAACTGGACTAAATGCCCCACTTAAAAGGCACACATAGTGGCCAAATGGAGAAAGCAGCAAGACCCAGCTGTATTCTGTCTTTAAGAGATTATCTCACATGCAATGACACTGATAGGCTTAAAGTAAATGGATGGAGAAAAATCTACCAAGCAAATGGAAAACAGAAAAAAAAAAGAACAAGGGTTGCTATACTAATTTCAGACAAAACAGACTTTAAATCAACAGTGTAAGAAGACAAGGAAGAGCATTACATAATGATAAAAAGTACCATATGTATGCACCCAACACTGGATTACCCAAATTGATTAAACAAGGTCTTAAAGACTACAAAGAGACTCAAATAAACACACAATAATATTGGGAGACTTCAAGACCTCATTGACAGTATTAGACAGATTATTGAGTCAGAAAACTAACAATGATATTAAAGACCTGAACTTGGCACTTGACCAAATGGATCTAACAGGCATCTACAGAACACCCCACTCAACAACAACGAAATATACATTCTTTTCATCTGCATATGGCACATACTCTAAAATTAACCACACAATCTGTCATAAAACAATTCTTAACAAATTCATGAAAACCAAAATCATACCAACCACACTGTCAGATCACAGCATAATAAAACTAGAAATCAATACTAAGAAAATCTCTCTAAACCATGTAATAACATGAAAATTAAACAACCTGATTCTAAATGACCTTTGAGTAAACAACTTGAGAGAAATTAACAAATTCTTTGAAACTAATGAAAACAATGATACAACATACCAGAATTTCAGGGACACAGCTAAAGCAGTGTTAAGAAGAAATTTTATAGCACCAAATGCCCACATCAAAAAGTTAGAAAGATTTCAAATTAAGAATCTAACATTAAACCTACAGAAAATACGAAAAAAGAGCAAACAAATCCTAAAGCTAGCAAAAGAAAATAAATCACCAAAATCAGAGTAAAATGGAGTTGTGAAAAACCATACAAAAGATCACCAAAACCAAAAGTCAGTATGTTAAAAGAATAAATAAGATTTATAGAGCACTATCTAGGCTAACAAAGGAAAAAAGAGAGAACATCCAAAGAAACACAATCAGAAAAGTCAAAGGGAACATTACCACCAATGCTAAAGAAATACACAAAATCCTCAGAGACTATTATGAACACCTCTATGCGTGCAAACTAGAAAACCTATAACAAATGGATAAAATGTAGAAAACTTACAACCTCTCAAGACTGCACCAGGAAAAATTGAAACCATGAACAGACCAACAATGAGTTCTGAAATGGAATCAAAAATAAAAAGCCTACCAACCAGAAAAAGCCCAGGAACAAATTCACATCTGAATTCTGCCAGATGTCCTAAGAAAAGCTGGTATCAATTCTGCTGCAACTACTAGAAAAAATTGAAGAGGAGAAGCTCCTCCCTAACTCATCATAATTCTGATACCAAAACCTAGCAGAGACAAAACAAAAAAGAAAGAAAGAAAAAAGAAAAAAAACTTCAGGTCAATATCCCTGATAAACATAGATGCAAAAATCATCAGCAATATACTAGCAAAATGAATCCAGCAACACATCAAAAAGCTAATCCACCATGATCAAGTAGGCTTTATTATTGGGATGCAAGATTGGTTCAATATACACAAGTCAATAAATGTGATTCATCACATCAACAGAATTAAAAACAAAAATCACATGATCATCTCAATGCATGCAGAAAACACTTTTGATAAAAATCAACATCCCTTCAGGTTGAAAATCCTCAAACCTAGGGATTGAAGAAACATAGCTCAAAATAATAAGAGCCATCTTTATTGATACGTTACGTAGGAATACAGCTAACCAGAAAGGTGAAATATCTCCAGAATGAGAATTAAAATACACTGCTGAAAGAAATCAGAGATGACATAAACAAATGGAAAAACTTTCCATGTTCATGGATAGAAAGAATCAAAACTCACACTCAACTTCATAATAAACAGGCAAAAGCCCAAAGCGTTCCTCTTGAGGACCAGAACAAGACTCTCAATACTCTTATTCACCATTGTACTGGAAGTCCTGGCCAGAGCAATCAGGCAAAATAAAGAAATAAAAGGTATCCAAATAAGAAGATAGGAAGTCAAACTATCTCTCTTTGCTGATGATATGATTTTATACTTAGAAAACCCCATACTCTCTTCCCCAAAGCTCCTAGATCTGATGAACAACTTCAGCAAACTTTCAGGATACAAAACCCATGTACAAGAATCAGTAGCATTTCTATACACCTACAAATATAGCTAACCAGGGAGGTGAAAGATCGGTACAATGAGAATTACAAAACACTGTTGAAAGAAATCAGAGATGACACAAACAAATGAACACCTTTCCATGCTCATGGATAGAATCAGTATTGTTGAAACAGCCATACTGCCCAAAGTAATTTACGGGTTCAGTGCTATTCCTATCAAACTACCAATGACATTTTTCACAGAATTAGAAAAATAAAATTTTAAAATTATGTGGAAACAAAACAGAGCTCAAACAGCCAAAGCAATCCTAAGGAAAAAAAAAAAAAGCCAGAGGAATCACATTACCTGATATCAAACTGTACTACAAGGCTACAGTAAGCAAAGCAGCATGTTTCTGGCACCAAAACAGACACATAGACTAATAGAACAGAATGGAGAACACAGAAATAAAGCTGCACACCTACAATCATCTGATTTTCAGCAAAGTTGACAAAGATAAACAATGGGGAAAGACTCCATACTCAATAAATGGTGCTGGGATAACAGGCTAGCCATATGTAGAAGGTTGAGACTGGACTGTTTTCTTTCACCGTATTAAAAAAATTCCAAATGGATTAAAGACTTAAACATAAAATTTAAAATTATAAAAACCCTAGAAGAAAACATGGAAAATATCACTCTGCACTTAAGCCCTGGCTAAGATTTCATGATGCAATTGCCAAAAGTAATTGTGGTAAAAACAAAAATTGACAAATGGAATTTAATTAAACTAAAGGACTTCTGCACAGCAAAGGAAACTGCCAACAAAGTAAACAGACAGCACACAGAATGAGAGAAAATATTTTCGAACTATGTTTATGACAAAGGTCTAATATCAAAGTCTATAGGAAACTTAAATTAACAAGCAAAAACCAAACAACCACCTTTTTAAAAATGGGCAAAGGACATGAACAGACAGTTCTTCAAAGAAAACATACACATGGCCAACAAGAATATGAAAAAAGTGTTCAACATCACTAATGAATAGAGAAATGCAAATCAAAACCACAGCAGCATACCATCTCACACCAGTCAGAATGGCTATTATTAAAAAGTCAAAAAATAACAGATGATGATGAGGTTGCAGAAAAAAGGGAACACTTTTACGCTGCTATTGGGAGTATAAATTAATTTAGCCACTGTGGAAAGCAGTTTGGAGATTTCTCAAAGAACTTAAAGTAGAACTACCATTCAACTCAGCAATCCCATTTTTGGGTATGTTCCCAAAGGAATATAAATTGTTCTACTATAAAGGCACATGCACGTGTATGTTAATCACAGTACCATTCACAATAGCAAAGACACGGTACATATGCATCATGACAACAAAGACAACATGGTACATATACACCATGGAATACTACACAGCCATAAAAAGAACAAGATCGTGTCCTTTGCAGCAACATGGTTGCAATTGAAGACCATTTTTCTAAGGGAATTAGTAAAGGAATAAAAAACCAAATATATACATTCTCACTAATAAGTGGGAGCTAAACATTGAGTACACATGAACACAAAGAAGAAAACAGATACCAGGTCCCACTTAAAGGTGGAGGGTGGGAGGAGGGTGAGGTTCAAAAAACTACATATTAAGCTCTATTTTTATTACATAGGTGACAAAACAATCTGTACACCAAACTTCAACAACACTTAATTTACCCATGTAACAAATCTGCACATGTACCTGCGGAACCTAAAATAAAAGTTTCAAAGAAAAGTAAATCCGTTGCTGAAAGTCTCTTTGTGTAGTCCTGTTGAATTGAAAACTTGCAAACAATTCAGGAAGCCAGAAGGTAGAGCTTACAAGCATGGCTAAGGTTTCCATAAACACCTCTCTTGTGTAAAGCCAGCGAGCAGTGAGTGCACATCGGGAGTAGTGGGGAAATATTCTGGGATTTTGGTCTGGCCTGGATATGAATATCGACACTGGGGTTATTTAACTGGAGAAGCCTTAGAACAGTCTCTTAGATTAGTCTTTCAAATCCCACTTCCAACATTAGAAAGAAAATGAGCTTGATTATGGGAAAGCATGCAGGCTCATTTTCCCTTGTGTCTTTTTGCAACCTTCCTTTTCCTCTCCCATTGCCTGTAAAATTAAAGGCTCTATTTCCAGTGGTGCAAACCACACTGGCCTCCTTACTTTCCTTGAACACATTCAGTCCACTCCCCAAGTTGATGTCTTTTTAGCATGGGATGCTATTCCTTCAGAAATCCACGATTCACTCTGTCATACATTCAGAGGTCTGCACAAAATTTACCACATTCAGTGGTTTTCCCCAAGCATCCTCTTCGTACAAGCATACCTTGTTTTATTGTGCTTTGCTTTATTGCACTTTGCAGATAGTGTTGTGTTTTTTCTTTCAAATTGAAGGTTTGTAGCAACCCTGTGTTGAGCAAGCCTATATTTTCAACAGCATATGCTAACTTCATGTCTCTGTGTCACATTATGGTAATTCTCATAATATTTCAAATTCTTTCATCATTATTATGTCATTATGGTGATCTGTGATCAGTGATCTTTGATGTTACTAGTGAAATTGTTTTGAGATGTCACCAGCTGTGCCTAGATAAGATAGCAAGCTTAATGGATAAATATTGTATATTTTCTGACTGCTCCATTCACTGACTGGCCATTTTCCATCTCTTTCTTTCAACGTGGGCTGCCCTATTACCTGAGAAAAAGCAATATTAAAATTTGGCCAACCAAATCCTACAATGGACTCTATTCAAGTGAAAGAAAGAGTTGCATGTCTCTCACTTTAAATATGCAGGAAGCATGCTGAATGCTGAGACAGGCTGAAAGTTAGGCTTCTTGTGCCAAACAGCCAAGTTATAAGTGAAAAGAAAACATTCTTGAAGGAAATTCAAAACAGCCTATTGCTGATATGATCTAGATAGACGATCAGACCAGCCACAATATTTCCTTAATCGAAGGCCTAATGCAGAGCAAGGCCCTAACTCTCTTCAGTTCTGTAAAGACTGAGAAAGGTGAGAGAGTGCCAAAGAAAAGTCTGAAACTAACAGAGATAGGTTCATGAGGTTTAAGGAAGGACACTATCCATAACATAAAAGTGCAAGGTGAAGCTGAAAGTTCTGATGCACTAGCTGCAGCAAATTATCAAGAAGATCTATCTACTATTACTGGTGAAGGTGACCACACTAAACAACAGATTTTTGATGTAGACATAATGGCGTCCTATTGGACGAAGATGCCATCTAGGGCTTTTATAGCTACAGAGGAGAAGTCAATGTCCTCCTTCAAAGCTTCAGAGGACAGACTGACTCTCTTGTTAGGGGCTAATGGAGCTGGGGACTTTAAGTTGAAGCCAAGGCTCAGTGACCATTTCAAAAATCCTAGGACCCTTAAGAATTATGGTAAGTCAACTCTTAGCAGTCAAAGAGGCAATATGACATTCAGCAATGATTCTGACTGTGTACTCACACAGCTCGCTCAAGACATGTTGACTTTTCTGATTCTCAGCTTCATTTGACTGTAGGGGGACTACTACTGGCTTGGCTTATCTCAGTCTCACAGAGCAGTCATGTGGGTCAAGTATGACATTTAATGCAAAAGGGCCTTGACAATGTAAAGTGGAACATGAAAAAAGTTTGTTCTTATATGAACATAGACAGCATTATGTGTTTAAATCAGAGTCCTCTCACTGATATAGATGTGATTGGGATGTGGGAGGAAAATACTAGAATTTCTCTTTCTACGTAAGTTTTACCTCTTCTGTAGTTCCTGTGTTCATGTTTATATTACAAAGCATATTGTATATAACTAATCAATTGACAAACGATGCAGGCATTTGTGGCGCATGTTAAGAATTTTTTTCTTATGGGATTCATAAACAAGAAAGCTCAGAAAGCATGATTTCAAACTGTAATTAGCATTAATTTTGTGTTTCTACCTGAACTGCCCACAGAATTTATTTAATGAATAGACACCTAGATAAAACCTAACTTGTACCAGACACTATTCTAAGCACTTTCCAAATATTGACTTGTGCAATATGAATGGAAATATAAGTTTAAAATGAGATTTATTCTGGATCATATATCTCAACTGCATCCAAAGAAGTGAAAATTTGTTCTTGGCAGAAGAGGAGGGGATTTTCCTCTTTTCATGTGTGAAGTACAAATCTACATACACTACATAAACATGGAGTGTTTATCTGTAGTATTGAAATTTCATGGATATCAATTAGAAAAATGATATCTAGAAAGATTCATTAGTTGGTGTTAATTAAAAATAATAAACCTAAAAGATGAGAAACACTGATGTAGACACTATAGTAATGTGTTATTTTTGAAAGGTGCCGGTACTCAAGTGAGGTAGAAACTTGTAAAATAGAACCAAATTATGTGCAAATACTTCAAAATGACACATATTTATAGCAGATGAATTCTAATATGCAATTTGCTTGGAAGAAGAAAAAACAAAAATAAGATCTGAAAAATGTTTACTTATACATTAGCACAAAAAACCACTTGAAAATTGTTAGAGCCATTTATATGAACAAGAAGTTGCATTTATTAGTAATTTTAGGCTTTTGAAATGCATGTGCTTACATAATTTCATTGAATCCTTATTACAACTTTGTGAGGTAGATATTACTTAGCAATGCATTTTACAAATAAGGAAAATGATATTTTAGGAAGTAAGAGAATGCAAACCCCATTCTTTTAGTTTAAGACTGTTGTATCTCTCAATAAGAGCAAGCATTTTGAAAATTTTTTTATGTAACTATTGTAACATTCTTATGTTAACAGTTGTACCATCACTAAAACAACAACTGTTTATTATAATTTAGAACATTTGCTTCTTTTAGCCATGTGTTATAGTATTTCAACACAATTTTATACAGTAATAATATTAAAATATTATTATTGCTAGTTTGAGTACTTTTCCTTGGGGTATGGGTTGAAATGACCTACCCTTTTATTTTAGAAAAATTAGGCCATTCACCATAAATTAGTTTTACTTGTGTTTGAACTTTATGTAAATAAAATCATTGAGTATATGTTCCTTTGCATTGACTTATTTTACTCCAAATTATGTTTGTGATGTTTATCTATGTCAGTGTATGCAATAGGAATTGGTTTATTTATATTGCTGTATAGTATTCCATGGTATGAATATACCCTAACTTGTGTCTTCAATCTGCTTATGAATATGAGGATTGTTACCAGTTTGAAGGAGCTATGAATAATGCTTGTTATGTATGTTATTCTGCATGACCTTTTAAACACATCTATGCACATATATGCCTAGCATATACCTAAGAGGAAGAGTGCTGAATTATGATATTTTTACATTCAGTTTTAATCTATAATTCTAGATTTTCATTTCTGCCAGCAATCTATGAGTTCCAGGAGCTCCTTATCATCAACAGCAGTGACACTGTCAGTGTTTTTAAAAGTGGATGTGTGGTATCTAACTGTGACTTTTATCAAGATATTTCTGACGTTCTGAGAATGAATGGCTTTCCATATGTTTATTGAAATTTCTTTTGCAAAATATCTATCCAAATTGATTGCACATTTTAAATTGAGCCATCGCTTATTTTCTATTTGAAGTACCAACCTTTGGTTAGTGAACACCCCTCCAGGTCCTTGCATGAGGACATAAGTCACTGTTTTGAAGGTTTGTATAGTGTTGTATAGTATAGCCATGTCATAATTTTTCTAATTACTTTCCTTTTGAAGGACAATGAGTTTATGTTTATGCTTTTGTAATAATAATGCCTATATATATATATATATAGTGTGTGTGTGTATGTATATGTGTGTATGTGTGTGTGCATATATATAGAAAAAGATTTGGCACTGTAGACTTACTGGGTCAAAGGGTTTGTATATTTTAAATGTAACATATATTTCTCCATTACATTCCAAAATGTCTGTATCTATTAATATTACTATTTGCATTGTTTAGGAAACCTGGAGTCATCAAATTATGAATTGTCCAAGATGTTTTTCAGTTATCAAAATTTCAGATAATCTGAAAGTGAAATTGATCTCCTTTAGCTTTAGTCTGCTCTATCCAACAGAAGACCGCTAGAAACTGAACACACACACTCACACACTCACACACACACACACCCCTCCCTTAAGAACAATACAAAGTCAAAAATACCTAAAGTGCCAAGAAAATGGCAACATGATTTCAGTGTAAATCTATAGAGAGATCATTAGAATGTCAAAATAAAAAATTAAAAAGTCAATACATGCCGAATGCACCGACACCCGAGGCTGACTTACATTGTCAAGGAGATGGAACATGAGAGACTGCCAGGAGAGGTTCGTGCAGATCAGCTTGGGGAGGAAGGGTAAATAGGAAGCACAAAAATCTTACTGTATGAGCTACATTATAAAATAATGAGATTAAGATAAAATTAAATATGTATGCCTTCTCTCTTCATTAGGGATTTATTCAGTGTAACATTCTAAATTCTAGATTTTTCATGTCACTCATCTGAAATGAGCTCCATTCTCAAACAGAGTTTTTTTTAAATATAGACTCTGAGGGGATTTTACCTGGCCTTACTAATGTTAGGCATATGAACTTTTTCTCTAATATCCATGTAGCTCTATCCAAAGTAGTTATCTATTTATGATAATGCCAAAAGTATTACTAAACTCAGGACTGTTATTTATAGAAATGACTGAGTCTGCATTCGATAATGAGAATCCTTTATTTTTTACTGTAAACACACATAAACAAGCATATACTATAAATTTTACAGCAAAAGTTCACATTAACTTGCTCATTTTCATTAAGTAATTCTTGATGGTATTTGCAAATGTGGCTCAGGGAATGGCCTCGCCTCGGTGCTAGACAAGTCTGTATTTTCTTTTTTACAGCTTTTGCTATTCTTGCCTGACAATTTGCCCTGTTAAAATGGCTAGACTGCTTTATTGCCTTTATTTTTATCTTTAAGTATTTCCTTAAATTTTAAATTATTGACTATCCCCATTTTCTAAATGTTTTAAATCTCTTCTTCTCAACTGGATCCTTTATGACTGCATTTAAATTGTCTTAAGTCTCTAATCATGAACAGAATAAAAAACCCCCAAAATTATATCAGAATCATATCTCTAACTCCCGCTCTCTCTCACTTTCCTTCAGCAATTAAATTCTCAAAAGTGATCTCTCTTCAATTCATCCCTCAGCCCACTACAGTCAAGATTTAGCCACCTCCCATCCACTCCCTTGAAACAATTCACATTAAGATTACTAGTGACCTCCACTAGTTCCTGATCTCTCAGGGTATTGTTCATCAACCCTTCTTTCTTTCTGTTTTGGGAAATAACAATTTTCTCCACAATAACGAAGTAATACCTCTTAATTGCTTATTCCAACATTCTAGCTTATCCTCCACCCCCTGTGCAGGTTCATTCTTCTCCAGCTATTGTCGTCTCTCATCAGCAGGTGCACTGAAAGCAACTCCTCACTGTGCCCTCCCACCGTTCACTCCTGCATCATGCCCATTTTATTACACATTGTAGCCAGAATAATATTTCCAAAGTGAAAGCCTGATGATGTTATGCCCCTGTGAAAGCTTTTTAATGACTTTCCATTTTTCTTGGGATAAAGACCCAAGTCCTCCACCTGTCCCACATGGCCCCACAAAGGCTCTAGCTCTGGCCATATCTCCAGTCTCATCTTATTCCACACTCTTTACTCTGGCCACTCATATGTTACCCCGATGACAGAGTTTTGGTAAATAAACTTCCTTCTGCTGGTAATGCTTTTCCCTCCTGTCTAAGGCTTCAAAATGCCTGCTAATTCTTCACGTCTCAGTTTCATCATGATTTCCTCAGGGATCCTATCTGACACCCAGATTAAGTCACTATCTCCTTTATGCAATAACAGCATGGGCATTTCCTTCATGCCATTCATCACAATAGAAAGTATGACATTGTACATTAACTTACCTAATATTTTCCTGTTTTCTGGCTATGTACTGGTAGCATCCTGAGGACAGAATTTATGTCAACTTATACTCACTAGTGTGTCCCTAGTGCCTAGCAAGATTTCTTCAGTATAGTAAGTACTGAACTGCAGAAACTATGAAACCTTCTTCCACTCATATTTATGGAAGTCTTATTTCCCCCACTAGGCTCTAAAAATTGATTTTTAGGTGCCCTGCAGCACTCTTTCTAGGTTTTCTTATTTTTCTTTCTTTTTTTCAGAAATTTACTGAGATGTATATCAACAGTGTCTACTATCCTGGATTGTATAGAATGTATTATTAATCGTCCCAATTTTCGTGTCTACCTGCACCCACTTTTCCATGTGACTTTATTGTTCCTCTTACTAGGAAGCCAGAATAACTTTTTCCACCCTGAATTTTGGAATCAAAAATAGGACTTGCTTTCACATTCATAAGCAGATGTCCTGAAATAACTAGTACAGTTGGGCTTACTCTTTGGCATCATTGGTATCACCATGGCAAGAGCTTGCCCAGAACCACGACTGCTCCTGAGCTCAGAATGAGAGACAACTGAGACAGAGCTACCTTAAACTGAGCCCTGTTGGATTGGCCAATCCCCAACAGACCTATGAACATATAAGATAAATAAATGCTCATTATATGCTTCTGAAATTTTGAGAATGGTTTTTACACAGCATTATTATGGCCACAGTTAAATGGTACAAGTGTTAGAAAGATTAAATGAGATTAAGATGCAAAACGTTTGAAGCGGAGCCTACTCCTTTCCCTGCATTTTCCACCAGTTGAGTTGGTTTGAAAATGACACACTCTCTGCAGCTTTGTACTTTCTTAACATCCAGCTGAAACTTTCATATGTTATAGCAGAATATGATAGAAAACTAGTTCCCATCAGTTTGACAAAGCCAAAGGTAGGCAATTGTGATGGTGAAGGCAGAAGCTACTTTTACTGGGCATCAGCTCTTTTTGGAGTTGCATGGCTCTTTTTACTGGTATCTTTGCTTACTCTTATTTATCCTGTTGTTTTTATTGTTTTCATCTCCTTTTTTTGATGTGCATGGTTCTTTGTTTCTTTATCATTAAGTTCTTGAGTTGAAGGCCATTTATAATTATAATTTTTCTTCTTTTCTTGTATGAATATCTATGGCTACAAATCCTGTCTACCTGTGCCCTCTCCTACAAGTATAGCATTCACTGCATTCCTCAATTTTTTGTATGTGGTGTTTTCTTTGCCATTTATTCCTAAATATTTCACAATTACATTATTTTCTCTTTGACTCAAGAATTATTTTTAAATGCTTTGCTTTTGATAAGCACAATAGCACAATAGCAAAAGCATTTTTTAAAAGCAAAACATTTAAAAATCTTATATATGTGTGTGTGTTTAAAATTCTCTATATATTATGATCTTAAAAAAACCTTTCCACGGGGTGGGAGAGAGACTATCTCCTCTTCCCCCATAGCCAGCCAATTTTCAGAGATAACAAAGGGCCCAGCAAGGAGCATGCCTTTGATATGTAAACTAAACCTATGTACCCCAGCAGGCAATATTCCTCTGCCTCCAGCATCAGATACCAGGCAACTAGAGACCACCCCATGCCCCAGAGCATGCTAGAACTATCCCAACTAGCCGATTCTAAACTGTTCATCCTAACCTGCATTGCTTTTCCCTTGATATCTCCATCCATTCGGGCTGCTGTAACAAATTATGGTAACCTGGATGGCTTATAAACAACAGAAATTTATTTCACACAATTCTGGAGGATGGGGTTGCTGGCAGTTCCCTGTCTGGTGAGAGCTGGCTTTCTGGTTCATAGATAGCACCTTTTAGCTGTGTTCTCACATGGTAGAAGAAAACTTCGGTCTACACAGCCCCTTGTAAGGGTGTTAATCCCATTTGCAGGGACTCTAGACACATGACCTAATCATTTCCCAAAGTCCTCACCTCACAACACCATCACCTTTGGGGTTAGGTTTCAACATATGCATTTTGGAAGAGCAGAAACATTCAGACCACAGCATGTGAAACCCCCAGTCCAGGCTCTGTATTAATGGTTTTCCCTGGTCCACCAGACCCTCTTCAGTAGCTGTGGCTCTTGTCTCTAGGACCTTTGAGTGTAATGAACTTTGTCTTCCTGAGCCTTTTCTCTGCCTTCTCTTATGGCCCCAGTTGACTGACAATCTCATAAAATATATATATTGTGTGTGTGTATGTGTATATACATTATATGTATATATACATGTATATATACACACACACATACATATTGTCTGAATAAAAACAGATTTAGTCAAAATCTACTGTTTTTGACAGGTATGTTATTGTGAGTATATATGTATATATCTAACTTAATTGCATTATATTCAGGCAAGGTGTACTATAAATTATCAATTATTCAATATTGTTAAAATTACTCTGTGACTGCAAAGATTGATAGAGTGTTTTTTATGACTTCATTAATTTTATATTGCTAACGACTCCTTTCAAATAGTCTATAAGATAGTATGCAGCCATAAAAAGGAACACGATCATGTCCTTTGCAGGAACATGGATGGAGCTGGAAGCCATTATCCTCATCAAACTAACATGAGAACAAGAAACCAAATGCTGGAAATTCTCACTTATAAGTAGGAGCTGAACCATGAGAACATATGAACACATAAAGGGGAGCAAAACACACTGGGGCCTGTCAGGGTGTCAGGGGGGAAGGAGAGCATCAGGAACAATAGCTAATAGATGCGGGTATTAATATGTAGGTTGATCTGTGCTGCAAACCACCATGACATACATATACCTGTGTAACAAATCTGCACATACTGCACATGTATCCCGCAACATAAAAGTTGAAAAAAAAAATCTATACGATCATCATTTGTTAATTTATATTTAAATTCTGAGGCAGGTATATTTTTAAAAGCCACTATTTTATTTATTTTTTTTCTATAATTCTATTTCTGCAGATGTATAAGTAAATAAAAGCAAAATTTTAATCATAAAATAATTATAGTATTAGGACTTAATGGAAATTTTATCTTAAAATATATATAATTAGGTATTATTATTACAATATTGAAATAGTCTTTTCTACTTTAAACCACTCTATTTCATTAACTTAGAGAAATCTCATAAATAGCATAAAGCTGGAATGCATACATTTAATCTGAGAATCACTGTTAGCAGATATCTTTAAACAAGTGTTCGTTCTTTGTTTAGTGGGAAGTTATGGATTTCATTTTTATTGTTTTAATGGTTACCTTAAATTTGTAACATGTAGTATCTCACGTAAAATCTGAAATATTAAGACAATCAAGGCAATCTTTGTTAAGTTTTGGTACCAATTTTATGCTAACTTTAAAAAATTAATTTTTGAAGCTTCTGTTTATGTTGTAGAGCTGCTTAACTATTATTGAAATATTGTATTATATAAAACTTTGCAGAATTCCCCTGTAAAACTATCTGGTCATATGGTTTTCAGGAAGTGGGAAATAGCTCTTTGACAACTTGCTTATTACTTTTAGAATAATCGCTCTATAAGGATTTTCCAAATGTTTTTCAGAAAATTTGTTAAATTTAGAAAGATGCATGATTTTGGAAAATTCACTCTACAACTTTGGTTATTTTATTCCTCAAAATATATTTGATATATATTTATCTAGAATATATATAGAATATAAATATATATTCCAAATACAATTATAAATACATTTATATATAAATGCATTATATATAAATACATTTATATTTATATATGTGGTATATATATTTATATTATATATATTCCATATTATATATAATGGAATATATATTATATATATATTATATATAATATATAAAATATAAATATATATACCACATATATAATATATATTCCATATAAATATATATACCAAATATATGATTATCTTAATTCTTAGAGCACTGATTCTATTTATTGTATCTTCATTTTTTATTGACCATTCATTTTTTTCTCTCTTTTATTTATTTATTTTTTAATAGACAGGATCTTGCTCTGTTGCCCACGCTAAAGTGCAATGGCATGATCATGGCTCACCGCAGCATCAAATTTCTGAGTTAGAGTGACCCTCCCACCTCAGCCTCCCAAATAACAAGTACTACCAGCACGTACCTCCATGCCTGGATAATATTTTTATTCTTTGTGTAGATGGGGTTTCACTATGTTGCTCAGACTGGTCTCAAACTCCTGGACTCAAGCAATCCTCCTGCCTCGGCCTCCCAAAGTGCTGAGATTACAGGTGTGAACTACCATACCTAGCCTGACTTCCTTTTGCATGGTTGACATCATTTGTGTACTTTTTGAATGTGAGCTCATCTCCAGTGGACTTGCAGGATTCACAAGAATCCTGTGAATGAACCTATCGAACAGTTCTGTGTTGTCTCTGAAGAGTTTCTGTGGATTTCAAAGGTCCTTTCCTATTTGTATGTGATTTTCTTGGTTTGGGCTTCTAGCCCCAAATATACCTAATAAATTCAGATCCCATAATCTTAGGTGGCACAGCCCTAGAATTTCACATTCTCAATAGTGACTTTTTTTTTTTAGTTTAAACTGTCCAAAGCCTAGAACATAGGCAGGATTTTTCACTGCATCCATAAACTTGTAGAAGCATTTGTCAGTATCTATATTTGAGGAGGAGGTACTACTTTAATGTTTAGGATCTTGGTTCCAGTGGCCAGAGGTCTTTGCTTTTACTCCTGTGAAGGCTTTAGAACTCTAGGCCCCCAGCCATTCTGTTTATTATTATTATTATTATTATTATTATTTAATTTCAATGGGTTTTTGAGGAACAGGTGGTGTTTGGTTTCATGAATAAGCTCTTTAGTGGTGATTTCTGAGATTTTGGTGCACCCATCACCCAAGCAGTGTACCCTGTATGCAACGTGTAGTCTTTTATTTCTCAGCACCCCCCACCCTTTCCCCTGAGTCAAAAAGTCCAGTGAATCATTCTTATAACTTGTGTCCTCATAGTCTAGCTCCCACATATGAGTGAGAACATACAATGTCTGACGTTTCATTCCTGACTTACTTCACTTAGAACAATAGTCCCAGATTCCATCCAGGTTGCTGCAAATGCCATTATTTCATTCCTTTTTATGGCTGAGTAGTATTCCTTGGTACATATATACCACATTTTCTTTATCCATTTGTTCATTGATAGGCATTTGGGGTGGTCCCATATTTTTGCAATTGCAAATTGTGCTGCTGTAAACACGTGTCTGCTGTAAACACATGTCTGCAAGTATCTATGTTATAATGACTTATTTTCCTCTGGGTAGATACCTAGTAGTGGGATGGCAGAATCGAACAATAGATCTACTTTCAGTTCTTTAAGGAATCTCCACACTGTTTTCCATAGTTGTACCAGTTTACATTCCCACCAAAAGTGTAAAAGTGTTCCCTTTTCACCATACTGTATTATTTTTTGATTTTTTTTTTACTACATCCATTCTTGCAGAAATGAGGTGGTATTGCATTGTGGTTTTGACTTGCATTTCCCTGATAATTAGTGATGTTCAGCATTTTTTCCATATACTTGTCGGTCATTTGTATACCTTCTTTTGAGAATTGTCTATTCATGTCTTTAGCCCACTTTTTGATGAAATTGTTTTTTCCTTGCTGATTTGTGTTTTTTGTAGATTTTGGATATTAGTCCTTTGTTGGATGCATAGACTGTGAAGATTTTCTCCCATTCTGTGGGTTATCTGTTAGCTCTTCTGATTATTTCTATTGCTGTGCAGAAGCTTTTTAGTTTAATTAAGTCCCACCTATTTATCTTTACTTTTGTTGCATTTGCTTTGGGGTTCTTGGTCATGAAGTCCTTGCCTAAGCCAAGGTCTAGAAGGTTTTTTTCTGATGATATCTTATAGAATCTTTATGGTTTCAGATCTTAGACTTAAGTCTTTGATCCATCTTGAGTTGATTTTTGTATAATGTGAGAGATGAGGATCCAGTTTCATTCTCCTACATGTGACTTACCAATTATCCCAGCACCATTTTTTGAATAGGGTGTCCTTTTCCTACTTCACGTTTTTGTTTGCTTTGTCGAAGCTCAGGTGACTGGATTTGGCTTTATTTCTGGGTTCTATATTCTGTTTCATTGGTCTATGTGCCTATTTTTATACCACTACCATGGTGTTTTGATGTCTATGCCTTATACTATAGATTGAAGTTGGATAATGTGATGCCTCCATATTTGCTCTTTTTGCATAGTCTTGCTTTGGCTATGTAGGTTCTTTTTTGGTTCCATATGAATTTTAGTATTTTTTTTTGATGGTGGTGTTTTTATGGGAATTGCATTGAATTTGTAGATTGCTTTTGGCAGTGTAGTCATTTTCACACTATTGATTCTACCCATCCATGAGCATGGGATGTGTTTCCATTTGTTTGTGTCATCCACAGTTTCTTTCAGCAGTGTTTTGTAGTTTACCTTGGAGAAGTTTTTCATTTCTTTTTTTTTTTTTTTTTTTTTTTTTTTGCAGCTGTCGTAAAAGGGGTTGAGTTTTTTATTTGATTCTCAGCTTGGTTACTGTTGGTGTATAACAAGTTACTAATATGTGTACAACAGTTTTGTATCCTGAAATTTTGCTGAATTCATTTACCAGTTCTAGGAGCTTTTTGAATGATTCTTTAGGGTTTTCTAGGTATGCAATCATATCATCAGCAAACAGTAGCAGTTTGACTTCCTTTTTACCAATTTGGATGCCCTTTATTTCTTTCCCTTGTCTCATAGAACTGGCTAGGACTTTCAGTACTGTAATGAAGAGAAGTGATGAACGTGGACATCCTTGTCTTGTTCCAGTTCTCAAGAGGAAGTGATTTCAACTTTTCCCCATTCAGTATAATGTTGGATGTGGGTTTGTCATAGATGGCTTTTATTACCTTAAGGAATGTCTCTTCTATGCCGATTTTGCTGAGAGTTTGAATAAAAAAAAAAAAAAAAAAGGATTCTGGATTTTGTCAAATGCTTTTTCTACATCTATTGGAATGAACATGTGATTTTTGTTTTCAGTTTTGTTTATGTACTGTATCACACTTACTGACTTACATATGTAAAACCATCCCTACATCTCTGGTATGAAACCCACTTGATCATGGTAGGTTATCTTTTTGATATACTATTGGATTTTGTTCACTAGGATTTTGTTGAGGATTTTTGCATCTATATTTATCAGGGATATTGGTCTGTAGTTTTCCTTCTTTGTTATGTCTTTTCCTGGTTTTGATAATAGGGTAATATTGGCTTCATAGAACGATTTAAGGAGGATTTCCTCTTTCTCTATCCTGTGGAATAATGTCAATAGGGTTGGTACCAATTCTTAGTTGAATGTCTGATATAATTTAGTTGTGAATCCATCTGGTCCTGGACTTTTTTCTGTTGACATTTTTTAAAATACCATTTCAATCTCACTGCTTGTTATTGGCCTGTTCGGAGATTCCATAACTTGCTGGTTTAATCTAGGGAAGTTGTATATTTCTATTTATTTATCCCGCTCCTTTAGGTTTTCTAGTTTGTGAATGTAAAGGTATTCATAGTAGCCTTGAATAATCTTTTGTAGTTCTGTTCTCAAGCTGTAATATCCCTGGTTTCATATCTAATCGAGTTTGTTTGGATCTTCACTCTTGTCTTTTTGGTTAATCTTGTTAACAGTCTATCAATTTTATTTATCTTTACAAAGAACCAGCTGTGTTTTTTTTCATTTATCTTTTGTAGTTTTTTTGTTTCAATTTCATTTATTTCTACTCTGATCATTATCTCTTTTCTTCTTCTGGGTTTGGGTTTGAATTGTTCTTGTTTCTCCAGTTCTATGAGGTGTGACCTGAGATTGTTTATTTGTGGTCTTCCAGAGTTTTTGATGTAGGCATATAATGCTATGAACTTTCCTCTTAGCCCTGCTTTTGCCATATCCCAGAGGTTTTGATAGGTTGTGTCCCCATTATAGTTCAGTTCAAATAATTTTTTAATTTTCATCTTGATTTCATTGTTGACTCAATGGTCATTCAGGAACAGGTTATTTAATTTCCATGTATTTGCATGGTTTTGAGAATTCCTTTTGGAGTGAGTTTTCAGTTGTATTCCACTGGGGTCTAAGAGCGATATAATTTTAATTTCCTTGATATAATTTTGATTTTCTTAAAGTTACTGAGACTTGTTTTGTGGCCTATCTTGGGGAATGTTCCATGTGCTGATGAATAGAATGTATATTCTGCAGTTGTTGGATAGAATGTTCTGTAAATATCAGTTAAGTCCATTTGTTGTAGGGTATAGTTAAAGCTCATTGTTTCTTTTCTTTTTTTTTTTTTTTAGACGGAGTCTCACTCTGTCACCCAGGCTGGAGTGCAATGATATGATCTCGGCTCACTGCAACCTTCACCTCCTGGGTTCAAGCAATTCTCCTGCCTCAGCCTCCTGAGTAGCTGGGATTACAGGCACCCACCACCACGCCCAGCTAATTTTTGTATTTTTAGTAGAGATGGGGTTTCACCATGTTGGTCAGGCTGGTCTCGAACTCCTGACCTTGTGATCTGCCCGTGCCTCGGCCTCCCAAAATGCTGGAATGATAGGCATAAGCCACCATGCCTGGCGAGTTCATTGTTTTTTGTTGTTGTTGTTGACCTTCTGTTTTGATGGCCTGTCTACTGCTGTCAGTGGAGTATAAAGTCCCCCACTATTATTGTCTTGCCATCTATCTCATTCCTTAGGTCTAGTACTAATTGCTTTATAAATTTGTGAGCTCCAGTGATATGTGTATATATATTTAGAATTGTGATATTTTCCTGTGAGTCCTTTAATCATTAATGTCTCTTTTTTTTTTTTTAACTGCTGTTGCTTTAAAGTTTGTTTTGTCTGACATAAGAATAGCTACTCTTGCTTGCTTTTGGTGTCCATTGCATGGAATATCTTTGTCCACCCCTTTACCTTAAGTTTATGGGAGTCTTTATGTGTTAGGTGGATCTTTTGAAGACAACAGACACTTGGTTGGTGAATTCTTATTCATTCTGCCATTCTGTATCTTTCAAGTGGAGCCTTTAGGCCATTTACATTCAATGGTAGTAATGAGAGATGAGGTACTATTCTATTCATCAAGCTATTTTTTTTTTTTTTTAGCCAGGATACCTTGTTTTTCCCCTCTTGTGTTATTGTTATATAGGTCCTGTGAAATGTATGCTTTAAGGAGATTCTATTTTGATGTATTTTAGGGTTTGTTTCAAAATTAAGAGCTCCTTTTAGCAGTTCTTGTAGTTCTGGCTTGGTAGTGGTGAATCCTCTCAGCATATGTTTGTGTGGAAAAGACTGTATCTTTTCTTCATTTATGAAGCTTAGCTTCACTGGGTATAAAATTATTGGCTGATAATTGTTTTGTTTAAGGAGGTTAAAAATAGGACCCCAATCGCTTCTAGCTTGTATGGTTTCTGGTGAGAAATCTGCTGTTAATCTGATAGGTTTTCTTTATAGGCTACCTGATGCTTTCATCTCACAGCTCTTAAAATTCTTTCTTTTGTCTTGATTTTAGAGAATCTGGGGCTTTCTGACAGCTGAACTGTAATAACCTGATGACCATGTGCCTAGATGATCTTTTGTAATGAATTTCTCAGGTGCTTTATGAGCTTCTTGTATTTGGATGTCTAGATCTACAGCAACACTGGGGGAATTTTCTTTGATTTTTCCCCCAAATACATTTTCCAAACTTTTGGATTTCTCTTCTTCCTGAAGAGCACCGATTATTCTTAGATATGGACATTTAACATAGTCCTACACTTCTTGGAGGCTTTGTTCATTTTTCTAATTCTTTTTTCTTTGTTTTTGATGGATTGGGTTAATTCAAAAGCCTTGTCTTTGAGCTCTGAAGTTCTTTCTTGACCTGCTTGTTTGATTCTATTGCTGAGATTTTCAGTATATTTTGCATTTTTCTGTGCCCTTGATTTCTAGAAGTTATTATTTTTTATTTGTGCTATTTCACTGAAAAATGTTCATTTCATATCTAAAATCATGCTTTTGGTTTCTTTAAGTTGGACTTCACCTTTCTCTGGTGCCTCCTTGATTACCTTAATATTTGACCTTCTGAATTCATTTTTCTGGTAATTCAGAGATTTTATCTTGGTTTGGATCCATTGCTGGTGAGCTGGTATGAACTTTTGGGGGTGTTAAATAACCTTATTTTGTCATATTACCAGAATTGTTTTTCTGGTTCTTTCTCATTTGGGTAGACTATGTCAGAGGGATCATCTTGGATTCAAGCACTACTGTTCTGATTCTTTTGTCCCGTGGGGTGGTCCCTTTATATGGTGTTTTCCCCCTTTTCCTAGGAATGGGGCTTCCTGAGAGCCAAACTGTAGTAATTGCTTTTGCTCTTCTGGGTCTAGCCCCCCAGTGGAGCTACTGGCCTCCGGGCTGTTACTGGGGAGTGTCTGAGTGTCTGCAAAGAGTCATGTGATGTGATCTGTCTTCAGGTCTTGCAGCTATGGATGCCAGCACCTGCTCCAGCAGAGACAGCAGGGGAGTGAAGTAGACTCTGTGAGGGTCCTTGGTTGTGTTTTTGTTTAGTGCACTGCTTTTGTGTTCGTTGGCTGCCAGCCGAAAGGTGGTGCTTTCAAGACTATCAGCTGTGGTCCTATAGGGAAGATGCAAACTTGCTGTAGGGACACCTGGTAAAGCATTCAGGATTCTCATGTAGTGAGCAGGACCATAGGACTCCCAAGAGATTATGACCTTTGTTTTTGGCTGCCAGGGTGGGTAGAGAAAGACCACCAGGAGGGGGCAAGGATAGGCATGTCTGAGGTCAACCTCTCCTTGAATGGGGCTTGCTGTGGCTGATGTGGGGGATAAGGGTATGGTTCCCAGTCCAGTGGAGTTATATTCCCAGGGGGATTATGACTGCCGCTGCTGAGTCATACAGGTCACCAGGGAAGTGGGGAAAGCTGGCAGTCACTGGCTTCACCCTGCTCCCATGCAACAGGCAGTCCTAAAGGCTGGTGTCACTCCAACTGTGCCTCTCCAAGAGCACCAAGTCTATTTCCAGGTAGCCAGTGACCAGGGTTGAGAAGTTGCCCTAGACCACAAGCCTCCCCAGTGAGAAAGCAAGCAGATTCACAGATTTTTGACATCTTGGGGAGCCTGCAGTGGTGATGCAGTTCATTCCAGGGGTCTGTGAATTCTTTCAGATTTCCTGTTATTTTCCTGAGGTTCTTGGAGCAAAAGTTCACTATATGTCTCCATACACTGCTCTGTCCATCCAAGTGGGAGCTGAAAGCTAGTCCTACTTCCTATCCACCATCTTAATCCTGTGTCTCATTCTGTCTTTTAAATGAGACCAACACCTCTAGGTTTTGCCATGGTATCCAGTGGTCCTTATTATTATGACTTTGAGTTCTATCTACATTTTTTTCACATGTATATTTTGCTTTATTTTGAATTTGGATATCAACATATATTTACATAGAAATTGGTTTGTATTTAAAAATATTTTTTAATCTAAAATTGTTTAATGTTTTCAAAATATTGAAAATATTTTGCCAGAACTTTTATAACTTTATCACAGGACTGTAGAAGGGGAATCTATTCAAGTTTTCTCTGCCATATTGCCAGAAATTGCCTCTACTGACTTTAAATAATAAGAAAATTGAGGCTAGGCTGAATTAAAATTTTCCTAAGGACGTATAGCTTTTAAAAAGCAGGATTAAAATTCAAATACAAATTACCACAATGCCTAGCATTGTGCTTAATGTATAACAGAGTCTCAATAAATGCTTAATGTTTAAATGTCTACATTTAACAAGAGAAATAATAAATATTTGGTATTGCCATCAACGATGGAGTGAGTCAGAGTAACAAATCTGTTCCTTTCTAAACTTCACAGCTGAAAGAAAGTCTCAAGAGCCACCGATGTCTTAGATATTCCTGTATTTCAGACTCTACTACCCAGGCACCCAAAGAAGAAATGATTAACCCTGGATGCTGCCTCAGTCCAGGTAAGGAGATCTGTGATGTGATGCTGGCATTTTGGGAATGCTCAGTAATTTATCATTCAAGTCCTTTACAAATGCTATACATTTCTTTTCTGAATCATCCTGATCCTTCATCCAGTAGTCACGTTCTGAACAAAGCAAATGTTAACAGAGGACGAGGCAGCCAGCATTTTAATCCAGCTTTAAACGCTGGCTGAATTTCATGTAATTTACAAAGAGCTGTGAATAAGAAAGATCTATTACCTGTATTATTTCAAGAGAGAGAGAAAGAAAACTAATTCAGCTACACAAAATGTATTAAATTATTCATTGGGGCAAGCAGATTTTGATTTCCAAAACAAATATTTTGTTTAAAACCTGTAGTTGAAGTTTAACGTTTATACTATTTGAAATACTACTCAATTATTTTAACTTGTCTCAGTGGTTCAGATCTCATCCTCCTACATCGATTTGTAGCACAGCATCCAGCCTGATGCTGTCAAAATATAGGCCAGACTGTGTTCCTTCCTCCTCTGCTTAGCAACGATGAACAGCTCCTCATCTAGCAGACTCAGAGCCCAAATTCTAACACAGTGGCAATGAGGTACTTACAAAATCTTACCTCTCCTTCTAATTCAATGGCTTCTTCTCCTTTGGCCCTCCCTCTGCCCTTTGGCCACATCTACTTCAGTCCTGTTGGCTTCCTTGCTATTCCTTATACATGTCTGGTGGGCTCCCAGTTAGAGCTCTAACTCTTCGCTCTACCTGCAATGCTCTTCCCCTAGAAAGTCTCATAGCTTGCACTCTCCCTCTTCCATTCAGTCTTGGTTAAATGTCATTCTCCCAGTAAGAACTTCCTGAATAATCCATTTACACTTGAAGCCTGTCTGCCTTGCTCCTTCCCTGACATTCTTGATTCCCTTTTATAAATTTTGTCTTCTTTTCTCTGGAACATTTGTCACCACCTAACATGCTACATGCATGCACATGTGCGCGTGCACACACACACACTTTAAAAAGTACATTTCAATTCATTGTTTGAATACTACTACCATAACGTCAGATTCACGAAGTTTGTTTCTTTCTCCAAATATATCCTCAACTCCTAGAACATTTTCTGACACCATTGCTAAATATTGGACAATGAATAAGTAAATAAGTAGATTAAAATTCCACTTATTGAATCTTTACCATCTAAGACACTTTTTCTATGCATTTTGCATGTATTAATTTACTCAATTGTATGAGGTAGGTAGGTCTTCATATATTTCTAATGTTATAGTTGAGAAAACAAAACATGTAGAGATCACATATCTCTTGCAGTATATATAATGAAACTTCAAAGCAATTTCTCTTTAGCTGGGTAGGGTGGCACACAACTATAGTCCCAGTTACTCTGGAGGCTAAAGTGGGAGGATCACTTGAGCCCAGGAGTTCAAAAATGCAGTGAGCTGTGATCATGCCACTATAATCAAGCCTGGACTACAGAGTGAGGCCTTTCTAGTTATTAATTTATAAATAAATAACTAAAAAATAATTACTCTGTTAAAATATGTGACTGATTTTTCTGTTGCCTACTGAACAGAGTAAATTTTTTTAGCTTTGCATTCAAGAATCTTTGCAACCTGCTCCTTTTCATCTTCCCAGAGGATTGACTGCTATTCTTTTCCAATTGTACTGGGAAGTTTCAACAGAAAGAAAGGGGGGATAGGGAAACGATGATAAGAAGAAGAGGACGAAGACCTATCATAACCACCTTTGATCAAACTCTTTGTGTAACAGGAATCAGGCAAAATCTGTTATGTGAATCATCTCATTTAATCCTCATCACAGCCATGTGTGCAGACTCAGGCTTAGGGAAGTTAAGTAATTTTTTCAAGTTTACGCAGGTAGTCAAGAATCAAGCCATTATTTGACCTGGGACTCTCTGACCTCAAAGTCCAGGCCCTTAGTCACACGTTACACTGGGTTGAAATTAAACTCCTTATGGCGCCAGTTGCATTATATTCTGAGGGCAACTTGGGGTGAAGTGCCATTGCAGCTTTAGCTTGTCCCCTGTATTCATTTTCTATTGCTATGTCACAATTTCCCTACATTGACCAGCTTGATACAACAACCATTTATGAAATCATAGTTCTGTATGTAGAAGCATGGCCCAACCACAACAGTTGCCCTGCTCAGAGTATCACAGTTTCCAGGGTAGTGATTCTTTCTGGAGGCTCTGGGAAAGGGTCCACTTTAGCACTCATTCAAATTCCTAGCAGAATTATGGTGGTTGCAGAACTGAGGTCCCCAGTTCCTTGCTGGAAACCAGCTTCAAAGGCAAAGACATGTGAAGTCTTTCTCAAGATTTCAATCTCTTACTTCCTCTTACTCTGATCTCTAGATCCATATTCAAAAGGCTCATGTAATAAAGTAAGCCTCATTCAGATGATTTCTCTAAGATCAACTGATTTGGGAGATTCATCACATCTGAAAAATCTCCTTGGCTATATAAACAACTGTAATCATGGGAGTGACAATCTATCATATTTGCAGATCTGGGCATTGTAAGGACATGTAAACCAAGGGACTATCTGAAAACATCTTAAAATTCTCTCATCCTCTTCTCCTTCCCTTCATTCTGCACCAGACATCTATTCATTATCCTTATAATTGCATTGTCTCTTTCCTGGAAATACACCATCAGACCCATGAGAATGCTGCCTATACACAAAGAAGCTTGGCCATTGGCCTCAGACCCTCTCTCCCATCTTGTTCTCCAGGGCCCTGAAAGTAGGCTGAGAAGAAGACAAGCATGAAACCTCAAAGGCTGTGTATATCACATGTATTGGTTTCCTATGGCTGCTCTAACAAATTACCACAAACTTAATGGCTTAAAACAACACAAATATATTATCTGACAGTACATTAGATCAGAAGTTTGGCATAGGATTTACCTGGACTAATAAGCAAGGTATCTGCAGGGTTACATTCTCTTCTGGAGGCTCTGTGGGAGAATCACTTTCCTTCCCTTTCCCATCTTTTAGATTCTGCCTGTACTCAGTGGTATGTGGCCTCATTTCCTCCATCTCTCTGACCTTTCTCCATCATCAGTCTCTCTCTCATAACCATAGGCAGGAAAGGACACACTCGCTTAGACTGAATAATCCAGGATAATGTCAAGCTTCATACCCATAGTAGACATGCAAAGCCCCTGTTGTCATGGAATATAACATATTCATAGGTTCCAGTGTTAGGGTGTGAATGGTTTTTGGGTGGTGGGGGGAGGTGTGCATTGCTCACCATAACATCATGTTAAGAAGTTTGGGCTTCCTTCTAAAGATTAGTAAAATTATTGAATGAGTTGCAGCATCAGGTGGCTAAGATAAATTTGCTTTTAGAAAGATTACACAGCTCTAGGTCTGAAACCAATGAACGTAGAATGGTCATATTAACTAAAAATAACTAACGCAGGGTGTACTATTAACCACACTTCTGGTACTTTTTGATGTGTGTTGCCATCCTTAACTCATTTAACCTTTATCAGTTAAATTTATTATACTAACAATATCCCCATTCTATAGGTGAAAAAATGTATGTACAAAAATTTAAATAACGTCACCTAAGATTTCACAATTAGCAAGTGCCGGGGATTCAATCCATGGAGTCTGGAGTCCAGAGCCAATACTTTACTACATGGAACAGCCCTAAACAATGCAGAGAATCTTTCTTCGCAGATTTTGAAAGAGTAAGGAAACATGGTTAGGCACGGTGGTCAGGGAATGCTTTGTAGATGCAGTAGGGCATGGAAAGAGGCCATGAAGAAGAGAGAGGATTCAAAAGAATAGAGAGGAATGAAGAAAGACTTCTGATAAATATGCTTGCTACCATCAATTCTATGTCCTCCGTTTTCTACAAAATACGATCCTTGGCCCCTATAATTGCTTGACTCTAAATGTTTGAAAGAGTGAATCAGAGTTATTATGGAACAATATGCACTGATGGGTATAGTCTCCCCCTTTGATTGGTACTTTGCAAGTTTCACAAATAACTAACCACCTGAGAACTTGTCTCCTTTGAACTGAATTCCATTTTGATTTTGTTCACCTTCTTGATTCTCTTCTTTTTGTGCCAAAATTGTACTTTTGCAAAGATGTTTTCAAAAGTGTTTTTGTTCTGATTTAATGTGCCCAGTTTTCAACATTCTGTCTGAAATTGAGGAGCTGCTGTATGAAAAGTGAATTCATTTGAATGGTGAAGTTTCCTGTGAACAGAAATAAAGTATTGTTTCACTCTGAAACTCCTGAGATTCAGCCACTGTTATTTTATTTCTAGATTTCCTTCCATAGGGTTCTTTAAAAATTTCCAAATGACATCAAACAACCTTCTTGTTATGAAGTAGAAAGTCCTTTTATCTGTAGCTAGGAGGATGCTGTGGGAATTATCAAGCAGGGACAACCAAGGCTATTGTTTTTATAAAAATATATAAACTTTAAAAAGAAAATCTTCCTTCTAGCCACTCATTGTGACATACCTCCTCTATATCTATAATCGTTAAAATCAGAGATGGTTACAGGAAAATATGCCATCAACAATTAGGTAGTGAGAACATCCATGCTCTCACATCCTTCAAGGGAAGAGACAACATTGGCAGAAGGGAGATAAGGGAATGCAGAATTTATTGTTCAAATATTTTGTGCTAAGCAAAGCACTGTGTTATATATTTCACATACCTTAAGTCATTTGGCCATTTGAAAACTCCCTGAGAAAACTATTTGTACCTCCATTCTACAGTTGAATAATGGAGAAAAGCATAGTTTTAAGTTAAGAAAGGGACAAAGAGTTTTAGACATGAAGTCCTTGCCCATGCGTATGTCCTGGATGGTATTACCTAGGTTTTCTTCTAGGGTTTTTATGGTATTAGGTCTAACATTTAAGTCTCTAATCCATCTTGAATTAATTTTCGTATAAGGAGTAAGGAAAGGATCCAGTTTCAGCTTTCTACTTATGGCTACCCAATTTTCCCAGCACCATTTATTAAATAGGGAATCCTTTCCCCATTTCTTGTTTTTCTGAGGTTTGTCAAAGATCAGATGGCTGTAGATGTGTGGCATTATTTCTGAGGACATGGATGCAGTTGGAAACCATCATTCTCAGCAAACTATCGCAAGAACAGAAAACCAAACACCGCATGTTCTCACTCATAGGTGGGAACTGAACAATGAGATCACTTGGACTCGGGAAGGGGAACATCATACACCAGGGCCTATCACGGGGAGCGGGGAGCAGGGAGGGATGGCACTGGGAGTTATACCTGATGTAAATGACGAGTTGATGGGTGCTGACGAGTTGATGGGTGCGGCACGCCAACATGGCACAGGTATACATATGTAACAAACCTGCACGTTATGCACATGTACCCTAGAACTTAAAGTATAATAATAATAATTTTAAAAAATCTTTACTAGTAGTAAAATAAAAATAATAAAATAAAAAATAATAAAAAATATTTTACTAGAAAAAAAAAAGAGAGACAAAGAGAAGCTAGGCAACTTACTCAAAAATTGTGTGAGTGGCAAAGCCAGGATTTGAATTCAGATATTTTATGCAGTAATAAATCACATCATTTACATTGTCAACTTAATTTTATTGTGTGAAGTGATCATTTATGTACATTTCTTTTTGTAATAAAAAACATAAAAGAAACCAGAAGATTAGAAAGTGTTGTGCAGAGAGAAGAGTAATCATTCACTGAACACTAAACAAACGTGTTGAATATCAAATGTACTCCTAGACCTATACTTTAAAACACGACTTAGTAATAATGATATATGGATTTCTCCCATCAAAAAGCTTTCACTATAAGTTAAAACATGAGTATTTTATGTCTATAGTGGCGTTAATAAATAGCATTCAACGAGTGCTCAATTTTGTTGCACAGTGCTGTGGTTTGAGTGTTTCCCACCAAAGCTCACGTAGGAACCTTAATTTCCATTGTGGCAATGTTGGGAGGTGATACTCTACAGAGATGATTAGGTCATAAAGTGAGATTAATGTCTTTTTATGAGACTGGATTAGTTTTCTCAGGAATGGATTAGTCCTGGTGAAACTGTGTTGTTGCAAATTGAGGTTGTGTCTCATGCTTGGCCTCTTTGCTTGCACCTACTTTTCCTTCTGCCTCTTCACCACATTGTGACACAGAAAAACGCTCTCTCCAGAAGCCAAGCAGAGATTGATGGCATGCTCCTGGACTTTCAGTCACCCAATTCATGAACCAAATAAACCTATTTCTTTATAAATTATCCAGCCTCAGATGTTCTGTTCTAGGAACACCAAATGGACTCAGATACACAGATTAAAACATTCTTTAGTATATCTCCAGACTTTTGAATTTGCAAACTTTTTTTCCATGCATTATCTCTTTGAAGTTCCAATCCTTCCATGAGATGGGCATTACTTGACCTCCCTGTATTTTATTAAACCACGACTCAGGAGCAGACTCAGGAGCAGTTCAGCATCATAGCTAAGATAATGCAGTTAATAAATTGTGAAGCCATATCTAGAACACTGTTATTTATCTACCAAGACATAGCACTTCAGGCCATGTAGGCTGACATCCTAATTAATCTGTGAATATAAACAATAAAGTCTTATGATCACAAAGATAAGATATCCTCTGTAGAACAGTCTAGGGAAATTTGCCCTCTTGGAAACTTTTTATCATCTAGCCTTACACATAAAGATACTGCATCTTTCTCCACTTATTATGGTCTCATCTCTTGGGATTTCGAGTTCAAACTCACATTTGACCCCTCCAGAATTGGTGTGTGCAGACACTTTCCTTGATATTTTAGTTCACCTCTCCCCACTAATATCTCCTGTAGCATTGGAATTTTCTGCTATGGACTTGGATCCTCAGAATCCAAGTGCCATTTTCTGTGCCAGTTGTGACCTCTGCTATAGAAACAAATAGGACCAAAATCAGCTAATGAAGAGAGAAATCTTAAGGAGAGCCTTCTAGCACAGGAGAAACCTAAGCTGGGTTTTGAAGAATGGGTGAGATAAGAGGAGGGACATTGGTAGTGAAAAGAGGAGAGAGCAAAATTAAAAGAATAAAGGTGAGTGGGTCTGGTGTGTACAAGGAAAGTGAGCAAGAAGCAAAATATTGTTCACTAAATTCCAAGGTTGCCACACCACAAATGTGTCTTCGGTCTTTCTTTAGTTCTTGAGTTATTTCCAAATACATATGTGTGCATGCTCACACATACACACACACACACACACACACACATAGCTGTTACTGAACTTCACAGAATTTTTACTGTTTAGTTAGAAATATGTGGACATAAAAGGCTTTGGAGGATTTTGTAAAGATGTAGTAATTCCAAACGCAGAGTTTTGTCAGTTTGCTTTTATAATCAAAGTACTGCATAGCTTTCAAGGTAAATATAAATTTTGTTATGTTAGAAAGCTCTGAAGTTACTGTCTTAAAAATTAAAGTAGGAACAGCTTCAGCAAATAGTTGCATAACACATAATCCTAATTTTTTGATGTATGACTCTCATTAGTAATGTCCTGGGGATGTCATAGCTATAATTGATGCTATTCATTATCTGTTTGACATCCTATGATACACAAAGATAAAGGGGGAAAGAGAAGAAATCTAGAGTGTTTGCCCACCTACTAAGTGACAAGAACTGTGCTCGCTTGATATTTTTCATCATTACCTTTTCCTAATGGTTCTATATTATAAATACTATGCATATTTGCAAGATGACAAAAATGAGAAACAGGTTAAATTACTTTGCCAAGGTCAAACACCTTGTACTTTTTGAAACCAGGCTTTAAGTTCAAATCTGTTAGTTGTCAAAGTCCATGATCTTTACATAGTTTCAATTGTATATTGTGATTAGCCAATGGATACATTACTCTCATCTTGGAATATGCATATATAGTTCTAGAAAATTGATATAAAAATGACTTACTTGGTTTGTTTCACTGATGTATTCATAAACTTAGTTGGAAGCAATGCTAGTTTTGTTTCACTTCAGAAATAAAATGCACTGGTGTTTATGCATAACAACATTTGTCATTTTAATATTACGAAATTAATTCAAGAAATTGTCTTTATTAAAATAAAATGACAATAAAAATACTTTGCTTTTATGGTGTTAGTCAGAATAGGTGAGGTTATATTATGAAAAATCCCAAGTGTTGATGAATTAACACAGTGTGAGTTTATTGTTCTCTCATTTTATAGCTTAAATCATTGATGAAAATGTGGGAGGGGAATGTCTTCTGCCCCATACAATTTTTCAAGGATCCAAGATCCTTTCTTCATGGACTTCGACTATCTTCAGTATATATGATTCAACAGAAAGACACTATGTGTCATGCATACAGGGCACACAGAAACCTTCACTCAGAGGTGATACGTATTGTTTCCAGTATGCATTAACCAGAGCTGGTCATGTGGCCCTATCTTGATAAAAGGGTAGGGGAATATATTCCTTACTGGAATCTTTTCCTAATAGCGATTCTAAACTGTGGGGAAAAAAGCCAAATAATTTTTGGTGGTCTGCAAACAATCTTTTTCACTGTGTATCCTTCTGGTCATCACATATCCAAGTATACCTGTATTAGGCTTCTATTACAGTAGTCCCCCCCTTACCTGTGGTTTTGCTTTCCATGGTTTCAGTTCTCCATGCTCAACCACAGCCTGAAAATATTGAATGGGAAATTCCGGAAATAATTAATAAGTTTTAAATTGCACACTGTTCCTATGAATGTGTTGAGAGCCCACACTATCCCATTCCATACTGCCTTGTAGGAGAATCATCCCTTTATTCTGTGTACTTATGCTGTATTTGCTACCCATCCATTAGTCATTTAGCAGTGTGACCTCAGTTATCAGATCAACTATGGAAGTATCAGTTCTTGTGTTCGAAGTGACCCTTATTTTTACTTAATAATGACCCCAAAGTGCAAAAATAGTGATATTGGCAATTGTAATATGCCAAAGAGCAGCCACAAAGTGCTTTCTTTAACTGAAAAGGTGAAAGGTGTCTTAATAAGGAAAGAAAAAAAATCACATGCTGAAATTGTCAAGGTCTAAGGTAAAAACAGATCTTCTAACTCTGAAATTGTGAAGAAGGAATAATTAATTTATGGTAGTTTTGCTGTCATACATCAAACTGCAAAAGTTACAGCTGCAGTTCTCAGGATAAAAAGGGCATTAAAGGCTAACAATACATAGGGTGTACCATTCATGGTTTCAGGCATCCACTGGGAGTCTTGGAACATAGACTCCACAGATAAGGGGAGACTACTGTAATGCACAATAAATTAAAACATACTTAGATCTTTAAAACCACATTTTCTGTGGATCAGAAATTCAACCATGGATTAGCTGGGTCATTCACTAGGAGTCTCACAAAGCTACAATCAAGTGTGGGCCACGGCTGCATTCTCGTCTGCAAGCTCAAGTTGAGGGGTTGCGGGAGCATTTCCTAGTTCTCTCTCAGGACACTAGTAGTAGAATTTTTTTCCTGTGGCTGTAGGTTTCACAAAAACTTGCATTTTCAAGCCCAGCAATGGACAGAGAGAGACTTTAGAGTGGGTCTGCTAGCAGACAGTTTTATGTAATGTAACATAATCACGAAAGCAACGTCCCATCACTATTCACATTTAGTATAATCACAGGAGAAACATTTCATCCCCTTTGCTATTGGTGGTTGGTGATTACTATTGGTCTGTTGCTTAGAATCAAGTCACAGGTCCTGCCAATCTGCCAGGGAAGGAGATTATACAAGGGTGTTATTATCAGACAGTGAGCACCATGGGAGCAACCAAAATGTATTTCCTCTAATTACAGAATACACTCAGCTCTTCCCCAGTGAATAAAATCAAGCATTCCCTTTAGTCACTGTGTTTAAAGTTCAGGATTTTTAAAAATTAATTGTAGTCCTTGTCATCAGACTGGGGTGTGGCTGCCCTGCATCCAGCAACGTATGAACTAAAAACATAAGTTAACTGCTCACACCCACTAACACATATAGCTCAGATACAAGATTAAATGGGTTTAGGGTGACCCCAGTAAAATATTTCCTTCAAATAACAGAAGACTGAAAGATCCACAGAAGACACAGGTCAATCACAGTGATGGAATCCCGCTGGGCACGCAGTGAAGACTGGCTGTCCTGGGAGTGGGATATTCACTTGGCTAGGCACTGCTTCTGACCTCTAGGTGGGAGAGGGGCATCCTAGGCTATAATGCTTTCTTTCCTCTGGCTCTGCCTGCTTCCTTTTCAAAGCTCCCTTGCACACATTAAATAAAGACATGGGTTATCTTGAGGGATCCCTTGAATGATAAACCAAGGTCTAAAAGTTTCTTTTGGTCTCAACTAGTCAAGAGAATTATCTTCAGAAACACTTTTCCTTTGATACCTTACTAGGCTTCTGATCTATTGGCTTCCAGTTGGCTCCACATATTGGGAACCACACCTATATTATTTCCCCAGGCATAGATTTTCCTTGTGCCTTTACCTTTCTTACTCTACCCACAGTTCTATTCCCCCTCACCTCTCACTTTTCCTCTTAGCTTAATGGTAACTTAAAGCTATTAAGATTGAATGAGAAGGCTACGCCCTTAATCCAATCTTTATTTCAATACTGGATTCTGATTGGACTTTGCTTCCCAAAGGTTTTTTCAATCTCCTTTCCTACAGTTTAAGCCCAGAAGCTGGCTTTTCTTCCAATTTAAAGTCTGAGATTTCTAAACTCTTCTTTTTCATTTACGCTTGAAAACCTGTTGATTCTTTCCTGAATTAATTTCTCTCTTACATACCTTGGTAGAGTCAGTAACTACCAGCACATATAACTAACATTCTGTGTTACCACTTCTTCCCTAGAAATACAAATTGTTTAGTCACAGTGTAACATGCTTACTGTCTTTCCAGCCTATAACATCATTTTCCTTGCCATCCATTAGGCCAAAATCTCAGAGAGAAATATTATCTTAGGAAACTCCCTATTTCTGACACCATATTTTCAAGCAATCAGATTTGTATTAGGAAAATACAAACCACTCAATAAATTTCGAACAAAATATACAATACAGAGATTTAGAGGCATATAAAACCATTGAAATAGTTGAGGGCATTGGAATCAGAAATTTTACATGTACATTTACATATTACTTGGCAAAGCTTAATCTTCTTCCATAAAGTGTTAGTAGCATCAAATGAAATAAGACAAAAATTGTATAGTGCGGGGCCAGGTGTGGTGGCTCATGCCTGTCATTCCAGCACTTGGGGAGGCCGAGGCGGGCAAATCACGAGATCAGGAGACTGAGACCATCCTGGCTAACACGGTGAAACCCCGTCTCTAATAAATAAACCCCCCCCAAAAAAAAAATTAGCCGGGCGTGGTGGTATGTGCCTGTAGTCCCAGCTACTCAGGAGGCTGAGGCAGGAGAATGGCTTGAACCTGGGAGGCAGAGGTTGCAGTGAGCCAAGATCGGACCACTGCACTCTAGGCCTGGGAGACAAAGTGAGACTCTGTCTCAAAAAAAAAAAAAAAAAAAAAAAAACCTGCATAATAAATGTTTATTGAATTATTCATAATAAATATTTATTGGATAAATTATTAATGAAGCCCACTTCCATCCCAAAGACTTAGAAATCAACTTAAAGTTCAGGATATCTGCCACTTGGCCTGCAGAATTAACCCAATTCAACCCAAGAAATGTCTGATAGAAGAATGATGATGAAGAAAAGACAAAACGATATTTCTATTGATTATTTAACTACTGGTTGTTGGTATTTCTACAGGATAATGTTTGCATTGATGTATTTTGCCAAGAGGAATAAAAACATCCATGATCTCTTCTTAAACTTTTTCATACCTAATGAGCCAGAGGGAAATATTAAATCTATGGCCTAGCAGTGTCACTCAACTAAATAGAAAAAGAAAGAGAGAATGGCCTGAAGTCACATGGAAGCTTCAAGAGCCCTCATTGGCAGAGATCACAATTTAGCCAGCCTCATAAGGAAGAAGCAACTTTAATGCTGTTTTATATCTATGGAAATACATATTTGAACCAGGAGCATGACTCTACTACTTATGAGCTGTGTGATATTGACAAAGCTACTTAAATTTTTAAGCAAGTTACCTTCATCATTGAGGGTGGGAAATTCCTGTATTTCAAAGGTATAATGATAATTAGAAAACATTAACAGAATGGGTGTTCAATAAAAGGTAGAAGATTTTACATTACATAAGGGTGAAGAGATGAAAAAAGGAAGGAAGAAAGAAATTTAAAAAGCAAGAAAAAATATAAAAGGAAATAGACCGTGTAAAACATGAAATCATAGACAAAAATGTAAAACAAATAGTGTTTCTAACTAGTAAACCAGAAATTAACATCAAGGCCACCTATTTGTTGGATGGATTTTCACATGTAGTTGGCTCTTTAAACATTACATTGTTTCAATTCACTTCAATTCAGAGACATTTATTGAGTATCTATTACCCATTTGCCATGCACTCTGTCAGGCATCATGGTGCAGGTGGCCCTGAGAGGCTGGAGTTGGGATCTGAGACAGATGCAGTTATGGGTAACTCTGGGAATCTACACTAGGGTAATCAGAGAATTATGCTGGATTAAACATAATCACTAGACTACAGACTCAAGAAAAAAGTTACAATACGAATGGAGTGCTAAGGAATTAATTTTTCTTTGCCAACCAAGTACACCATCCAAACAAGATTACCAATATGTGAAAGCCACTGTCAATTAGGACACTGCCAACTTTTCAACAGAGTGATAATAAAATATTGTTTTAATGACAACTTGCTGAGAATTTTCAATTTCTGAATATAAGATACTAAAAAGTTTGGCAATCACAAAATTAAATGAACAAAAATAATAGAATACTATTATATTGAATTCAGAAATAAGTCCTCTATAGTTCTCAAGAGTCTGAGAAAGTATTTTCCTTTGGCTTAGAGGTATGCTTTAAATTATAATGAAACTTCTTATTTTTTATAAAACTCCAAGACAGTCCTAAGCCAAAAGAGCAAAGCTGGAGGCATCACACTACCTGACTTCAAACTATACTACAAGGCTACAGTAACCAAAACAGAATGGTACTGGTACCAAAACAGAGATGTAGACCAATGGAACAGAACCAGAGCCCTCAGGAATAATGCCACACATCTACAACCATTTGATCTTTCACAAACCTGACAAAAACGAGAAATGGGGAAAGGATTCCCTATTTAATAAATGATGCTAGGAAAACTGGCTAGCCATAAGTAGAAAGCTGAAACTGGATCCCTTCCTTACATCTTATACAAAAATTAATTCAAGATGGATTAGAGACTTAAATGTTAGACCTAAAACCATAAAAACCCTAGAAGAAAACCTAGGTAATACTATTCAGGACATAGGCATGGACAAGGACTTCATGTCTAAAACACCAAAAGCAGTGGCAACAAAAGCCAAAATAGACAAATGGGATCTCATTAAACTAAAGAGCTTCTGCACAGCAAAAGAAACTACCATCAGAGAGAACAGGCAACCTACAAAATGGGAGAATATTTTTCCAATCTGCTCATCTGACAAAGGGCTAATATCCAGAACCTACAAAGAACTCAAACCAATTTACAAGAAAAAAACAACCCCATCGAAAAATGGGCAAAGGATATGAACAGACACTTCTCAAAAGAAGACATTTATGCAGCCAACAGACACGTGAAGAAATGCTCATAATCACTGGCCATCAGAGAAATGCAAATCAAAACCACAATGAGATACCATCTCGCACCAGTTAGAATGGCGATCATTAAAAAGTCAGGAAACAACAGGTGCTGGAGAGGATGTGGAGAAATAGGAACACTTTTACACTACTGGTGGGACTGTAAACTAGTTCAACCATTGTGAAGACAGTGAGGCGATTCCTCAAGGATCTAAAACTAGAAATGCCATTTGACCCAGCAGTCCCATTACTGGGTATATACCCAAAGGATTATAAATCATGCTGCTTTAAAGACACATGCACACGTATGTTTATTGCGGCACTATTCACAATAGCAAAGACTTGGAACCAACCCAAATGTCCATCAATGACAGACCGGATTAAGAAAATGTGGCACATATACAACATGGAATACTATGCAGCCATAAAAAAGGATGAATTCATGTCCTTTGTAGGTACATGGATGCAGCTGGAAACCATCATTCTCAGCAAACTGTCACAAGAACAGAAAACCAAACACCGCATGTTCTCACTCAAAGGTGGGAATTGAATCACAAGAACAGAAAACCAAACACCGCATGTTCTCACTCGTAGGTGGGAATTGAACAATGAGAACCCTTGGACACAGGAAGGGGAACATCACACACCGGGGCCTGTTGAGGGGTGGGAGGAGAGGGGAGGGATAGCATTAGGAGATATGCCTAATGTAAATGATGAGTTAATGGGTGCAGCACACCAACATGGCACATGTATACATATGTAACAAACCTGCATGTTGTGCATGTGTACCCTAGAACATAAAGTATAGCAAAAATTAATAATAATTTAAAAAATAAAAAATAAAAAGCAATCTCCCTGGAGACAGATATCAAAGATCACAGCCTTCAACCTGGAGATTTTGTTTACTGGAAGCATCATCAAATAAAGTACTCCCTCCAACCATAAAAATAAATAAATAAATAAATAAATAAATAAACAAACAATAATGATCAAACTCCTCCATGGCTCCTCCTAAAAATACTCAGGAAAATTTATTAACGCAACACAAATTATTTCCACAAATGTTTTGGAAAATGCTTAAATGATCCATAAACCCTTTTCTTTCTGGAGAAAAAGCAAGATGTAATAAACAGGCATCAGTGTTGTACAAACAAAACCTCAAATCCTAATTCTTCTATAACTACTTTCAGTTCTTGACTATTTACTTAAACTTCACCTTAAAATGAAGAAAAAGACGGTGCTGATAATATTCAGTATGACAAGGAATACGTGGAAAACACCTGTTGCAGTGTACATGTTCAATAAACAGTAGCCATTATCATTCCTTTTCTGAGTTCCAAATTCTAGTGCGCACTCTGCAATTTTACTGTTCTGCTACATCTACTAAGACTCATGTAAAAGGATATCAATGAAATGGCTAATATCCCTCCTTAAGGTGGTTCTTTCTGTTTGTGTCTTATCTCCTTACTCTCTATCAAACTAAACTCATTTTCTTTGTTCATCCCTAAAAGAAAATGGAGGTAAAACATCTCTAATCTTTATGGCTCAAAATAATTTGGTTCAAAAGAGAGACCAAGAAAAGTCACCCTGTATCATACACGGGACCAACATTCCTTATTGGACCACAGTAGAAAATGTGGAAATAAAATTTTAAAAATAATGTATTAAAAGTAGGAAAGGGCTTATCTCTGTAAGAAATGAGCCTTTTGTGGCTTTGTCAAACTGCTAGCAGGTAACTGTGTTGATGAGTACCAAATCCACTGAATCATCAAGTCTACAAATAGAGCATCAATTTTTCATTATTTTCACTGGGTACATAGTTTGCCCTTCATTACACTCTTGAGGTAATTTGCTCAAAAAAGATACCAACAAATTGTATCAGAAAATACTAATGCAGAAAATACAAATGGCTTTTTAATGGGAAATCCAAGCTTCCACATACTCAGGTGCAATTATTTTCATTAAGTCATAAATTTGCTATTTGTTCCTTTCTTGCTCGTTTCCTTAATTAACAAACTTTTTAGAAAAACATTATAAACTTATGGCCTCAGCTTCCCCTGACACAATTTTAAACTCTTGTATGAGGCTTTTTTTTTTTGTCCATCCATTCTGTAAAAACTTTTCCTCAGAAGATTTTTTTATCCTTTAACAGTTGCCTCAGCTAGTGATTTTCCAGTTTTACAAGTTCCTTCAAAAGCTATTCCTTTTGGGGGGCATTAATGATATTGCTTTTGTCTGCTTCTCCTTATACATTTGAAATTATTTCTTCTCAATCTCCGTCAAGTTTACTTATTTCTTTATTTGTTCTTTCTCATGATGTTCCCAGGTTAGTTTGTTCATTCTCTCTCCCGCATTATTCTCTCTCATTTGACCATATCATCTACACTCAATGTGTTTATTATTACATTAATCTACAACTTTAAAACTCTCTTCTCAGCTACAGATATGTATTTCCAACCAATTTCTCATGACCTCCTTTGGATCATTCAGCAGTAATGATTCCTTAATTCCTTCCCTGGCCCTTTTACCTCCAAAGAGGCATTGTGTCACAGTTCTTTACAAGGAGAACTACCAACCACTGCTCAAAAAATCAGAGATGACACAAACAAATGGCAAAATATTCCATGTTCATGGATAAAAAGTGCTGATCCACTCAAGAAGGATTAAAGACTTACATGTAAAACCCAAAACTATAAAAACGCTGGAAGACAACCTAGGAAATGCCATTGAAGACATAGGCAAGGGCAAAGATTTCATGATGATGAAGATGCCAGAGGCAATCATGACAAAAGCAAAAATTGACAAATGAGATCTAATAAAACTAAAGCACTTCTGAACAGCAAAGGAAACTATCAACATAGTAAACAGACAACCCACAGAATGGGAGAAAATTTTTGCAAACTGTGCATTCAAGAAAGTTCTAATACCAACATTTGTAAGAAAAGTAAACAAATACACAATTTTTAAAAAATCCCATAAAACGTGGGCAAAGGACATGAACAGACACTTTTCTAAAGAAGACATACATGTGGCCAACAATTATGTGAAAAAAAGCTCATCACTGTCATTAGGGAAATGCAAATCAAAACCACAATGAGATACCATCTCATACCAGTCAGAATGACTATTAATAAAAAGTCAAGAAATAACAGATGCTGGCAAGGTTGCAGAGAAAAAGGAATGCTCATATACTGTTGCTGGGAGTGTTAATTAGTTCAACCGTTGTGAAAAACAGTGTGGAGATTCTTCAAAGACCTAAACATGGAACATTCGACCTGGCAATCTCATGGCTGTGTATATACAAAGGAATACAAATCTTTCTATTATAAAGACACATGTACACATATATTCATTGCAGCACTATTCACAATAGCAAAGACATGTAATCAACCTAAATGCCTATTGATGATAGATTGTATAATGAAAATATTGTACATATACACCATGGGATACTATGCAACCACAAAAAGGAATTAAATCATGTCTTTTGCAGGGATATGGATGGAGTTGGAGGCCATTATTAGTAAACTAATGCAGGATCAGAAAACCAGATACCACACATTTTCACTTATAATTTGGAGCTAAATGATAAGGACACATAGAAGGAAACAACACACAGTGGGGCATATTATAAAGGTGGAGGGTGGGAGGAGGGAGAGGAACAGGAAAAATAACTAATGGGGACTAGGCTTAATACCTGGGTGACGAAATAATCTGTACAACAAATTCCCATGACAAAAGTTTACCTATGGAATAAGCCTGTATACATATCCCTGAACTTAAGGTAAAAGTTAAAAAAAAATAAACGTTGTGTTAAGTCCATCTTGGTTGGTGGTTGGGAAAGAAGTCTTTTCTTTACCTGTCTGTACACATAGTATTTTGTCCAAGGGGATTGCTGGAGTCTAGCTTCCTTAGAAATCATGATGTTTATAGGTGTTCAACTCCAGAATCCATGTCCCTAAAAAAGCATTCTACTGTCTTTTGAATCATCCACTTACTCCTTCCTTTTCAGTGCACAAATATTGAGTGCCTACCCTACATAAGTCACTGTACCAGATGCTTAATTACCATTCCTAAACTCCCCAACTACTTCATGCACTCCTTATTGTATTACATATAATAGTTGCCTTTGTTAAAATTATTTACAGAAATGTGTTATAGCTCCACAATATCATGTCTTCAAGTCTTTAAGATGTCTTACCTATTTTTATGTGTCCTATAGCAACCGTTTGCCCATAGCTAATTAAAAAATACTTGTCAAACTTAAATGCAAGTTAGTGACATATTTGATAATGATAGTCACCAATAACTGGTGGTATAAACAACCTGATTCTTTTAGTATGAAGAGCAGAGATAGAGCTGGGAAGGACACAGGATTTTCTCCACCATGTATCTGACTCTGAACAAATTGGGTTTTAGTCATGGTATTTATGCACTCAAGAGAAACATTAATTCAAATTACGTTTGGGGTAATTTATGGTCACTTACACAATGCTGAACAGAATCCTTACTTGATCAAACTTTTTCTTCACACTGATCTCAAGGTAAATTATAGTACATTAGAATTGCAGTGTTATGAACTGAAGTGTGTTCCTTCAAAAGTCATATGTTAAAGCCAAAGCCCTTGCCCCCAGTGTGATGGTACTTGGAGATAGAAACTTTGAAGAGGAACTAAAGTTAAATGTAGTCATAAAGGTGTGGCCCTAACTAACCTAAGCTTGAGTATCTTTATAAGAAAAGGAACAGATACCAGAGATCTCTCTCCCTTTATGCTAGTACAGAGGAAAGGTCATGTGAGAACACAGTTCTCTATAAGGCCAGAAGCAAGCCCTTAGTGGAAATCAAATTTGCCAGCACCTCAACCATGAACTTCTAGCCTCCATAACTAAGAAAATAAATATCTGTTGCTTATACCACCCATCCTGTGATTTTTTTTTTTTTTAATAGCAGCCTGAGCAGATTAATGCATGCAAAATAAAGGCACAGTGCACTTTTTTTTTTTTGAGATGGAGTCTCGCTCTGTCACCCAGGTTGGAGTGCAGTGGTGCAATCTTGGCTCACTACAAGCTCCACCTCCCAGGTTCACGCCATTCTCCTGCCTCAGCCTCCGGAGTAGTTGGGACTACAGGCGCCCACCACCACGCCCGGCTAATTTTTTGTATTTTTAGTAGAGACGGGGTTTCACTGTGTTAGCCAGGATGCTCTCGATCTCCTGACCTCGTGATCCACCTGCCTTGGCCTTCCAAAGTGCTGGGATTACACGCATGAGCCACCACACCTGGCCAGTACAGTGCACTTTTTTTAAGAGTAAGCCTTATTCTTAAAGTCAACATTGATTTGTTAATCGCTTATTTGTTGCTATTGTTTTCTGATTCTAAATATGTTATTTATAGAAAATCTGGAAAAGAGAGGAATAAAAAGGAAAAAAAGTAGGCTAGGCTAGCTTATCTCATAATGAACATTCTAAATTCTTACTAAAATCTCCAAGGCACCAACAACAAAAAAACAATTAACAGTTTTGAAAGTTTACCAACCCAATCGCAGAATCTAAGAGAAAGTTTGATCAAACATTTATCCTATTTAACAGAATTTAATATGCAATTGGTGGCCCATCTACTCTAGTGGTTCCAGCTAAAAAGAAAGGGAGCAATTATTTGTTAGGGTGGGTGCTCTTATCCTCCTTTCCTGTTTCTGAGAGTGCTATACTGTCAACACCCCTTATTCACTCCTCCCTGTAGGAAACACATACTCTCTTCCTCCTTCAGGCTTAGGTCATAGAGATAGCACCACCAGGTGAACGCCTGAGCTTGTCTTGCTCCACATGAGAAGGCTGGTCTGTCTAGTTCAGGGTGCAATAACAGTAATTCCACTTGGCTGCAGATCTTAATCCAAGTTCTCCACCAATTTTATTATTAACGAAGTGAATTTTAATCTCAATATGCCTGGATTCTATGCCGATCATCAGCTGATTCAGAAATCAGGCATTAAAAAAAATGTTTTATAACAGACCCCTTAAAACAGCTAGGAAGACTTTTTGTCACCCTTTCCTAGATTTCAAAGGTACAATTTGTTTTGTAATGGAAAACTGGGTTATTGTCAGTTTTTCTTGGCTTTGTATTGCGTTCTCCAATTGGTGACTCCAAATTCAGAAAATGCAAAATGAGAAACAACGAATTTAGAGATTGGGATAGGGATTTGCATGTGGCTGGCAGTGGTATATTCTATCTTAAGAAGAGAGGTAGGGTAGAAAAAGATTACACCTTATCTAAGACCTTCTAAGTGAAAATTCTTTAGTTTCTGTTCACTGGGCTATGAGATGAGACGATGACCTGCTTTTGATCCACAAACGGAAAGTGATTTTCGGTCAACCAGGGATAGGATGGAACCCAAGACAAGATATACAGTGTGTCATTTGACAAATGCTGGTTCTGGGTAGACACCAACTTTTAAAAATGAGTAAAATGCAATTTTCAAATAAATGGGCAATTGTAATAAAATGTGACATGTGCAATAATTGGAACAACAACTTGAGGGACATGAAAAATGTACTACAGACAAAGGTAAAAAAGTGGGTACTTTAACGCTTGTGGATGACTTACTTCTGAAAATTATTTATAAAGGGAACTGTTTTTATGTTCTTATTACTTTTAGAGCTCAGTCAAGCAGATTTCTACAAGAAGGCATTCTCTGAAAGAATGCCAAGCATTAGAGATAAAAAGACAATACAATGACATTGAAAAGATGATTGATATAGTATGGATATTTATCCTCGCCCAAATCTTATGTTAAATTGTAATCCCCATTGTGGAGGTGGGGCCTGGTGGGAGGTGTTTGGATCATGGGGGTGACCCCTTATGAATGATCTGTGCCATCCCCTTGATAATAAGTGAGCTCTTGCTCTGAGTTCACACAATATCTGGACATTTAAAAGTGTGTGACACCTCCCCGTTCTCTCTGTTGCTACTGCTTTTGCCATGTGAGGTGCCTGCTCCCCTTTGCCTTCTGCCATGATTATCAGCCTCCTGAGACCTCGTGGTCTCAGATGTCTCTATACTTCCTGTACAGTCTGCAGAACTGTTTTCCAATTAAACCTCTTTTCTCATGAATTACCCAGCATCAGACATTTCTTTATAGCAATGCAAATGGACTAATAACAATGATAGACAGGATATGAAAGTGTTTTATTTGTATATGGAGAATAACAATAAGAGAGAGACAAAATTCTAAGTTTGGAAAATAAAAATCTGAACTAAAAATTGAGGGGTTTTGCTTGTTTGTCTGTTTGTTTTGAGATAGTATGAGAATAATTAGAAGAGAATAACATTTAATGATGTATTTGTTTTTCCAAGATCCTGAGGTTGAAATGGACCAAATGTATTGCTTAAAAATACTCATTAAAAATAAAACAAACAAAAAATAACAAATAAGAAGAAATACATCTGAGCATAATCTGAGGGATATGTTAATTGGAGTTTAAAGCAGAAAAAAAAATTTATGATTATTAAGAAAACTATTAGGCCAGGAGCAGTGGCTTACGCCTGTAATCCCAGCACTTTGGGAGGTCGAGTTTGAGATCAGCCTGGCCAACATAGTGAAACCCCATCTCTACTAAAAATACAAAAATTAACTGGGCACGGTGGCATGCATCTGTAGTCCCAGCTACTGGGGAGGCTGAGGCAGGAGAATCGCTTGAACCCGGGAGGCGGAAGTTGTGGTGACCCATGATCTTGCCACTGCACTTCAGCCTAGGTGACAGAGCGAGAGTCCGTCTCAGAAAAAAAAAAAAAAAACTATTAATAAATAGCTACTTGTAGAAATAATAGTTATTATCAGACTTCTGTGTATCACTAAATGTTCAAAGACAAAGAAAGAAGACTTCAGAATCAGAAGAAAATATAAAGTAGTCAAAGAATGTTATACCAGCCAAGTTGTCATTTATATCTGAAAATCATAGTCAAAAGTAAATAATATGCAAATGTTATTATGCAAATACTCACATATATATGGTAAATTACCTCAAAAATCACTTAATGATATGTTTCAATTGGTGGAGAGACAACTACAAACTAGAAAAGAATATAATAGAAAAATTGTGGTTCTCAAAGACTTTCAGGTCTTCTCTTGATTCCTTTGTACCCCAAATTCTATAATAATCGAGGCCATATGTTTTTCAGAGTACTCTGTCCATGGGGAAAAACTTGGCCCTGTTTTGCTTTTGTCTTTTGGCAGTATTTACAACTGTGCTTCTAAATAGGCAAGCTTTACTCTTGATGTGTTTCATATCATTTAAAACCATTACTGATACTGCTTGTTTCCTCTATTTAACTATGACCAAATGTTTGATACACAGTGCCAGAAAAATTGTCAGATGAATTATGGTTTTTTTTTTTTTTTTTGCTTTTCTCTCTCACCAAATAAAGCAGGTATCATTTTTACAATCAAGGGAATGAAAATTATTTTCTGCATCTCTAAAACACATTTGAATTAATTAAAGTCATTTTTTAAAATCAGGTAAATAAAGCAGACAGGAAAAATTCTCCTGTATCATTCACTTGTTCACTGTATGTTTTGAGTGCCTGCAAATGCCAGGTATTATTCTAGACTTTAAGACTGTATTTCTGAGCAAAATATGTATGATACCTGTGGGAGGAACTTTATAGTCTAGTAGGTGTGGGTGATACAGATAAATACATTGGCAATAGTAATTATTGGAGGTAATCACAAGTGTTTTTAGATAACTTATCTCCTATAACTAATCTTGTGTTGACATTTTATATTGTTGCTAAAATATCAGTATACAGAGCCTGATTTCCACCATGAAAAAATAACACAATGAAAAGCAATAGGAAACACTCTAAAATATTAGTGGCGGTCATTTCTAGTTGGCAAAATTCTGAGATTTTTGTTTCTTTTATTTTCTCTTTTGTATGTGTTGTTCAAAATGTTTAAAGTGAGAACAAGCAAATCAAATAAGTATATATATAAACATTTGTCTATCTCATAGTATGAAGATAAGAAAAGCTAAGCAGTAGAAAGTTCAGGGCTATCATTTTTCTTCACCTTTTTATTTTGAAATCTTTTCCAAGTTCCTATAAAATGAGAGATAATCTCTTATATACTATATCTTAAAAAAGAAACTATGAGATAAAAAATACAGATATTTAATTTGCATAATTTTATATTTTTCAATTGCACACAATTCTGGATGCTCATTTTTAATGCTTCTTTTACAGGAGAAGTTTTCCTTTTTTATTACAATCACTAAAATGTCATTTGGAGTGTTTTTTGAGAATTTCTGTTTATGGATATGCTATTATTTAATTTGTCATTTCCCTTTTATTAGACATATGGTTGATGATAGTATCAAGTAGGAATACCATGAGCAGTGTGTGCCTAAATCTTTATCTGGATCTCAGAATATTCTCTTTCAATAGAGTCTCAGACCCAGGAAAACTGAATTCAAAGACACAAATCTGAGCCCTTTTGAGATACAGCCAAGTAACCCATCTACGAGTGTTTTACATCTTTATACAATTTGGGATTGTGTGCAGGCTCTGCTCCAGAGTATCTGCATTATCTTGGAAAATAAACTCTGTAAGCCTCAGTTTCTTCACCTATAAATTAAGGACTAATACTACCTTATAGTCTAGAGTGCAGATTAAAGGAGAAGGTGCATTCACTGGATTTAACACAGTACTCAGCAAAAAACAGATGATCAGCAACTGTTTTCTCTTCCCCTTTCCTGGAAGGTAACTACCCTTGCTGCGATCTCACTTTTCTACCCTAAATCCTTTCTGCAGTTCCCTTTTCATCCAGCCATCAGCAATGCCCCTGGAGCTCTGCTTTTTGCAGCTTTGCTTTCCTTTTTACATTTCTTATTCCCAGCTCCATTGCCTGTGCCCCATTTATATTAGAAGGAGCTTATCTTATTTCTTCACTCTATAAATAACAGACTGCTGATAAGAATAATAATGGAAAGTCAGATTACAGCAGTGTAGAATCGGGGGAAATAAAGGTAACATTGAGTGAAGTTCAAGCGGGAAGAAAGGAGACATAGTGGATAAATGATTCTATACCCAGAGGTGATGAATACCATCAAGCAATAAATACGCAAGCAAAAAAAAAAAAAAGGTCAGCATGAATACGGAGGAGTGAAAAGAAATCAAGGAATAGCGAGAAAGCCAAACAGGGTACAAAAAGACAGGTCTTGAGCTAAGGGAGTGGAAAAAATGCCTAACGGCATGGATTTCAGGATGAAAGGCAGAGTGCTCAGGGGTGAGAGAAGATCCAGTCCATCATGAAAGCATTTCAGACACAAAAGGAAGACAAGGTCAGTGAAGAGCCGGGGACGCCAGCAGAGAGTGGCGTTGATAAGGTATTGATGTTCGAGTCCTGAAAAAACCAGATAGGATTTTAATCACCTGGAGATGGGCACAAAGGACAAGAGCAAATGTTGAAAGTTGATATTTAAAAACAACCACAAACATGTGTGAAGCTGCTGACGAGTGTGTGTAGCACCCGGCCGGATGAGCTGAGTTGCAAATTTCAAAAAAATAAATAAAATTTTAAAAGTGAGTCTGGCTTTGAGGTATGTCCAGCTCTTGAGTGGCCTGTGGCCACTAGTTGCCCCTGAGAGTGGTAATTCTTTTATAGTTAACTTCTCCTTCTCTTCCTAAGGGTGGAGTCCTAAAATAAGTTTCTGATGTGTCCCCTACCTCTGACAGTGGCTGCCTGATGGATGCTTTTGAAGAACAGCTTGGAGAGTGCCACCCACTTACTGCAATCCCTTGTGTGGTTTGCTGCAGCCTACGGAGCAGAGCCCAAATTCCTAGCTCTGGCACCAAGATCTCCATCATGTAGCACAAACTGAATATGCCATTTGGATTCTCCATATTCCCTGTAAGATGTCTCAGGCTCTGGAGTCTATAATTCTCTGCCTTGTGTAGGCAGATACCACTGCTCTCTGTCACTTGAATACATTGAGAAGCAGGGCCCACAGACTGGGCCAAGGACTTCACAAGCCGTTACATGCTGAGAAGAGATGGCTCATTCTGGCTTACATTGTGGGAATGCTTCTTGTCCCAAACACATCCGCATATGATCACCTATAATCCTCGCCATAGCTCCATGAGGGAGAAATTGCTTTCTTCTTTTTACAGATAAGGTAGGAGTCACTATCCCTTGTTTATCACAGAGGAGTTAAGCAACGTGCCCAAAGCATCTGCAGTAAGTGTCCAAGCCAGTGTCTGCAGTTGTCTTGCAAAGTCTATGCTGTAATGACTGACTGTTGTGTTTCTGCTTCCCAACCAACCTTTTCTTGAAATGTTTTGTGCTGGACCAAACTGTTTTTGCTTGATATTCAAACTGGCATTCTGACTATTTATTATGATTTTCTTCTCAGTGACTCTTTTAAGGTTGATATTATCATCCATTTTGGAATAGTCTATTAACGTGGTAATAGTTTTCTCTCTTGGGCTTTGGTATCAGACAGAGCTTAATTTCAATCTCAATTTTGCCAATGACTTGAGTAAGTCATTAAAACTGTTCATGCCTCAGTTTCCTAAAAAAATAGAGCAAGAGGCCTGGCATGGTGGCTCAAGCCTGTAATCCTAGCACTTTGGGAGGTCGAGGCAGGTGGATCACCAGAGGTCAGGACCTCAAGACCGACCTGGCCAACAGGGCTAAACCCCATTTCTACTAAAAATACAAAAACAAAACAAAACAACAACAAAAAAAATTAGCTGAGTGTGGTGGTGAACAGCTGTAATCCCAGCTACTCGGGAGGCTGAGGCAGAAGAATCACCAGAACCCAGGGAGCAGAGGTTGCAATGAGCCAAGACTGTGCCACTGCACTCCAGCCTGGGCAACAAAGCAAGACTCCATCTCCAAAAAAAAAAAAAAAAAAAAAGAAGAAGATCTTTTTCCTGTCTACCTCCCAGGGTTGTTAGAAAAATCAGATTAGGCAATGAATGAGAAGGTGCTTTCTAACATAGAACATGCTCTGTAAATGTACAGAAAAATTAGGACATCACCTTGCCATTATCATTTTTGTGTCTCTTAATCCAAGCACAGACCAAACCTGTCCATAATCCTTTGGCCCTTTCAGCCACTTAACTATCACTAAAGTACCATCAGTTCCTGTAATAATCTTCTTAGGATATTGAAAAACACTTGCGAAATGCTTCATTCCTAGATTGAATTAAAAATTTCAGTGATTTTCTCACCTGATCGAAAAGGCAAATCATTATGCCAGGAGTCATATGTGACTTTATATTTCTTCACCCTTAAGTGTTGGTACCTCTATAAATTTGTGAAAAAGAAGAACCAATAAAGAAAAGACAAAACAATACCACATGAAGTGATTTATTTCCAGATCCAGTAGAGTCATCCTGAAATACAGCAAGAATACATTTTCACTGATTTATTGCTTTGCCAATTAAAAAGCAATTTAGTCAGATTTCATTATAGTTTCTCCATTGTGAAGAAACCAGAGGAAAAGCTTTAATTTTTAAAGGTTGACCTTGTTGCATCTCATCTAAGAAAACTAGAAAATATCATACTTTTAAAAGTTGGAGTCTCCAGGCCTCAATTTCTTTTTACTTGCTAAAATTCAAGGTGGGTAATAGGGCAACTTTACGTTTTTGTAACTATTTTACATAGGTTGATTTGAATTTATTTTTACATTAATCACTATGACATACATAGCATTCATCATCTTTTTTTAAGATGAAGAACCCAGCTCAGACAGGAGAAATGGCATGCTGAAGAATCCAGAATTAAATATGCCAAAATATGAGCAAATAGTCTGAAGATTAGACAGCAAAGTTGTGCAATGCAGTCCTTCTACATATAGCATCTCACATCCTCATGACAACAATCTCTTTAGATAAAACCAATAATTTCCTTTTGAAAACTTATGGCATTGATGCTATAAGAATCAGGCAACTTCCCTTTATCTCCCAACCTAGGAGAGCCAGAGCCAGGGGGTGAACCCAGGGTTTTCTACCCCTAGAAGCTTTGATAGTCCGTGGGGCTACAGCATTTTCTTACTGAAAATCAGAAAAAAGTCCAAAGAGTTCATGAGTAGAATCTGTATGTCTCTATGACAGAATGCCACTGTGGCCACAGCAGGGCATTGTAGGCAGTTCCATAGAGCCTCAGCTTTAATAAGGACCCTGATGAAGGTGTCAGACAAAGTGGCAACTGGATTCCCCAGGCTGCCAGTTCTGAATGTCTTTGACCAAAATGTCCTTGGACACAGAAGGTTCATGAGTCAACCCAAGAGACCTCAGATGAGCCCACAAAGTTCACCTTTGAGAAGTCCAGTGTGCATGTTCTCTTTGCAAAATGGAAGAGCCTTTCCACATGGAACAAGATAAGAGCATAGCTTCAGGGGAGCTGAGCTGGAAAGGGCATTCAGAGAAGTCTCTACTGGCAAAAAGGACACTTTTGTTAGTTGAATTTCCAAGATTTATCTAAAATATGAACCTAATTTCCCAGGAAGAGCGCCTGAAATGAGTATAAGGTATAGCTGTGGAGTCAGAAGCCTGTCCTCTGGCTGGCTGGGGAACTTTTAGGCCTTGGGTCTGTCCCATGTGCCAATCAACCTTAAAGAGTCCTGGCTAGAGAGGAATGAAGGGCTCTGTGCTCAGCCCCAGCACAAGGCTGCCAAGCCTCCCTTTTTTATTTTTATTTTTTTCTGAGACAGGGTCTCACTCTGTCGCCCAGGCTGGAGTGCAGCCTCCACTTCCTGGGATCAAGGGATCCTCCTACCTCAGCCTACTGAATAGCTGGGACCACAGGTGTGCACCACCACACTTGGCTAATTTTTGTATATTTTTGCAGAGACAAGGTTTTGCCATGTTGCCTGGGTTGGTCTCAAACTCTTGACCTCAAATGATCCACTTTCCTCAGCCTCCCAAAGTGCTGGGATTACAGGCATGAGCCACTGTACCTGACCAGAAGCCTCCTTTTTATGAATCACTTGTTTGCACTTGTTCTCTGCTTGCCCCTTGGGTTCTGAAAAGGGCCCTTACAGTCTAAGAAATAGCAACATATACAAACAGGTAAATGTATCTTATACTCTGTTCTTTCCCCCTTCTGGTCTGAGTGGGAGGGTAGAGCCTTTTAGTAACTGGCCCATTCCCTGACTATCAAAATCGGAAAAACATATAGAGAGCATGTTTCTGCTTGCCTCTCAGTCCCCTCCTCCAATTCTTTGTGTCTGTTTTGGCCTCTTGTTTTCTCTCTCTGTCTCAATGTGTAGTGAAGAACTTGGGCACTGGGGTTAGTCTTGCCCAAGATAAAATTATTTATTTTGTTTATATCAATAATACTTTCATAATTTTTTCTACAAAACTGCAATACTGTTTTAGACTTATAATTTATATTGCTATTGAAAATGGTATATTTTCTCGAGTTGATATTCTTGGTATATAGTGAAATTATTTCCAGAAACATTTCCAAACTCTCTAGTTATATTGAGCAGATCATCTGTAAATACTTTGGATTTTCTGTATTCAAATAATCTATTGAAACTGAGATAAATTCCTTGATATCCTAGGCACTGGTTTGAAGATCTTTTAAAATTAGCCTTTTTGAGACTTTGATTCTTTATTTTCAAAATGGGACCAATATGCCTCTCACAGGGGAATCATGAAGATTACTTGAGCTAATGGATCTTGGATGGTTGACTCAGTGTGGATCCTGGCTTGGGCCAGAACTCAGGCATGTAGCCACAGCTTAGATTTCTAAGTAAGGCCAAAAATTGTAGTCTAGCTCTGTGCCCAGAAAGAAAAAATAAAGACATGTCTCAGTCTTTGCTACATTGCTAATGTTCCTGCACTGTAGAGTTTGTCTTTTTTCAAGATTTTAATATGTCAGAGATTCAAGATTTTAATTTGGATCTAATAATTCCATCTTCTCTGTTGCATTTTTTTTCTTTTAATAAGTGACATTTCTGCTGAGGGGGAATTAGTAAGAAATTAGTGGAAGCTAAATTAAACTGAAAAGGATCTTGAAAATAAACCATTTAAAACCTTAATTTCTATGTTTCCTAAAGGAAGATTATACACACACATGCACACATTTGTGTATATATAGTGTACAGAGTAATATAAAAAGGATTAATAGGAGAACTTTAGTAGATTTTTGAGTCCAAGTCCAAACTTAAATTCACGGCTGTGTCTTTAAACCGAAAGAGAAAACTGACTGAGTTTAGGAGGCAAATTGGCAACCAACAGGGCATTGAAGATGTGTTTACAACCAGAGTGATATTAAAGCTCCTCTCGCCAGATGGGTTCCAAATGAAACACTGTTTTCAACATGCATGGTTGCCAATCCACTGCTGTCCATGAGATGTGTGGCTCTACCACCATCCCCTAAAACACACACACACACACACCCCACCACCACTATCCCCTAAAACACACATACACTTAGGTCTTTTCAAATGCACTGGATATAGCATGTGGCACTCTCTACTCAGTCCACAGCCAATGATTCATAACTGTATTCAAGGGTCCGCAATGCTTCTTACATAACTGCCTAAGAGGCAGAGGGCTACTTACAAAAAAGCATGGATGATTGTCGCCAACCACACACATATACACAAAATACAGATCTGCAAATAGAATGTGCAATTTTTCTTGACATGCCATTCCCATAGTATACGATGGTACGAATTGCACACAGTCTTCCCTGTTATGCCCACAGCTAGGAGGTAGAACGCAGACTGTGTGCCATGTGCAGTGTTGGACAATTTAGGAGCACACGTTCATGAATTATTAACTGCCCATGATTTCACATGATCATCTTCAATCTACAGATAATGAAATGAAGGCTCTGGGAAGGAAGTTTGGGACACTCACCAAAGAGCTCCCATGCTAACAAGGTAGCACTTTTGTGAATGAAGGCTACCTCTGATTATATAAGCTGTGTTTTTGTTTTATTTTGTTTTGTTTTTTCACCCTACAATGAGAGTCTGGATAAACAAAGTCTAGTCAGGAGCTTGTCCAAAACAAAAGCCAGAGTGAGAGAAGCCATTAACATATTCCAGAACCAGATAGCAGTTCAGCTCAGCCAGCACGTAAGTTCTATGAAAAAGAACTAGTGGGGGATAAAATTGTGAAAGTAGGTTGGGATTCTTAAGAAGGTGTATTAGGAATTTCTGAAGATCAGGAGTACTGCAAATTGTCTGCTCAGGCAGCAAAGGCATAGTATCAGAGGAATCTGGTTTGAATGCTGGTTACTACTCGCTGTGTGTTCTCTGGTGAGTTGCTTAATTTTTCTGATCCTCAATTTTCTAATCTTTAACAAAAGGCTAATACTAGCACCTACTAATGAGATGAGATAATGCGTATTATTCTCATTATTTATGAGAAGACAAATGTCAACCCAGCAACTTTACACATGGAACAGAGGACAGGATCTAGAGTCAAGTGATAAAATTAAAATGCAGTGTCAACTAATTTCTGACTCTGATTATTCACAGATGACTAATTATCTTTGATTAATCACATATCAAATGGGGAGGCACATAAATCATGCCATGCCTACTGCACAGGCTTGTGGAGAACAAGTCTAACCACAAGGAACAAAAAGCACTTTCTAAGACATAAATGTTCGCCATGTGACATTATTTCTCAAATGATGACTTCACGAGTTCTTCCTGCGTGTGCTAACTATTCTCATTTTCCGAAACCTAAGGGATTTCCCTGGACACAGGACTTTCAGTGCTGGAACTAGAACAGTTTCAAGAAAACTGGGACAGTTAGTCACCTTAGTATTTCCCAAGAAAGATCAGAGGAACTAAAGAGACGTTGAAGATGAAATACCTATGCACAGAGCCATGGACTGGGTTTCAGTAGAATTGGGAGGAAAAGTTGGCTTTACCCATTGACATACTCATGACTGTGACCTGCTCAAACCTGCCCCTGGTGTTGCTGAATTAGATAACCTGGCCAAGGTATGTTCTTACTGTCTTCAGATTCTGGAACACTGGGAGTATTGGGAGCACATAGATTCCCATGGCAGATTGACAAAGCATGTCTCAACCATTGAGTTTCTTGGGATTGTCTTCCTCACCCTAGAGGAAGATCCCTTGATGATCTTGAAATTTCTCTTTCCATGACTCATAAATGACAGGCCCATGGAAGCGTTTTCAAAGAAAAGGTACTTCAAGGTTAACAGCAACCCAAAGCCTTGTGGCATTTTATTCATTCCCTGTCATTCTTGCTTCTTTCTGTATCCTTTCACCTCTCCCCTGTTCAACGGATGTGGTGTCTTGAATACTGTTCTCTCTCTCCCTTCCCTGATCTTCAGCCAGTAGCCCTGGGCACTTCTCACAGCCTCCACCTTGCCTCCATCCCAGATCTACTCATGACCCCATGGAGGCTGAATTATCTTCACTTGCTGAATTTGTTTAATTTTTCATGCACTTGGCTTAAATTGAAGACAAAAGAAGTAAAATAGAAATAAAATGCAGCAACTCCCTGTCTTACTCCTTTCTGCGTCTAGGCCCACCCCTCAGAAGAACAAAGGTAGTTAGTTGGGTGTTTTTTGTATTGCTCTTTCTTAATTTTAAAATTTTAGATATATTCTGCTGTGATTGATGTTGGTCTGGTTCCTTTAACCCCCTCTTCACTTCTCTCACCCCATCTACTCAATTTTCAGCTTGTCTATTGGTTTTCTTTGTCACTTTATGAATATATTTGCAACTTCATTTTCTTACTCATCAAATATGAATGTATCTCTTGACTCCCACCTGTATGATAAGAATATTAATGCCCCTTTTCTTTCCTTCAGCTATCTTCCTGATTTCACATTCCAAATGTCATCATCTTTTTTGTTTCAAAGTCAAACATAGGTATTTCTGCACCCTAGTCTGTAACTACCTTCCTTGATTTGTCTTTATGTTGATTTTTTTTTTTTTAATACTTTAAGTTCTAGGGTACATGTGTACAATGTGCAGGTTTGTTACGTATGTATACATGTGCCATGTTGGTGTGCTGCACCCATTAACTCGTCATTTACATTAGGTATATCTCCTAATGCTATACCTCCCCCCTTCCCCCCTCCCCACAATAGGCCCCGGTGTTTGATGTTCCCCTTCCTATGTCCAAGTGATCTAGGGACATGGATGCAACTGGAAACCATCATTCTCAGCAAACTATTGCAAGAACAGAAAACCAAACACCGCATGTTCTCACTCATAGGTGGGAGTTGAACAATGAGATCACTTGTTTTTATGTTGATTCTAAAGGTTAACAATAAGTACATTACATAACAAACAACCCTAAAACTAGTAGCTTAAAACAACGCATCTCCTCCTATGGAGCTGTGGGTTAACTGGGCTCATTTGCACAGTGATTGCCTGGTGACTTTCATACAGTTGCAGTCTTATAACAGCTGGAGTCCTGTAAAGAATTTGCTGGTTATGAAGTTAAGCCTAGTTTCTTCCGCTCCATATCTGAGTCCTGAGCTGGGATAGCTGGAACACCTGGGTATGGCTAGGAATTCAGGAATCAATCTCCACACAGACCCTCTACATGGCTACCTTGAGTTCCCTCACAGCTAGGAATTCAGGAATTAATCTCCACACAGACCCTCTACATGGCTACCTTGAGTTCCCTCACAGCATGGTAGACTAGATTATCAGAATAATTAAACTTCTTACCTGGTGGATGTCTTACCCCAAAGTGAGTGTGTCAAGAACCCCAAGCAAAAGGTCCACAGATTCTCTGTAACTCAGAAGTACCAGAATGACACTTTTGCAGCATTTTATTGGTCAAACAGGCCATGAAATCCAGCCCAGATTAAAAGGGAAGGTAATGGGACTCCACTTCTTGATTGAAAGACTAACATGAGCCCATAGGAAGACAGGTATCAATGGATACCGTCTTTGGACACTATCCACCACGATGTTATAAGTTCAAGTGTCCGACTTCTAGTGGTACATTCATATTTAAGAGTGAACAGTAGAAAAGCTGACTTTGAGCTCTGTGATAATGGGTATAGTCTATAAAGTAACAGGTCTCATTTTAGGAAGCTGGCATGGCACTACTAGATACAAGAATAAGTGTGGTTTAGCTTTGGGATTCTGGTTTGCTCTTTTGCTGCCATGATTATCTACACAATGCTTATTCTAATTTTTAAGAAGAGAATCTCTGATTTTGTTTTCTCTGTTGATTTGTTTGTTTTGCTAGGCTTCTTGGTGTTCTGTGCCTGAGGATGGGACTGAAGAGTCAGGCAACTGTCCCATAAACAGGTTTTAATTTAATGCCTCTTTTCAGACCCTCTTCTCCCTTCTGTTCTTTGTGGTGCTTCATATTTCCAAGTCCCAAATCACCACAGGGTTCTGCAGGGTCCTACATATTGGTTCCCTTTTCATCTGTAGCCTTAATCATGTATTGAAATCCAGGCTTTGACTTATCTTCCCTGTTTCATCAATCACATTCCTTCCATTGACTTTCTATTTCCCAGAAATTTTTTGAAACCTATTTTCTATTGATTCTTTCAAATATCATTATTTGTATTGCTGTATTCTTATGCTAGCATTTTTATGGTGTCTCTGGAAGGAGTGGGAGAGGTGACATACAACAGGTGTACATCCTACCCAGATGTATTAGTCCATTTTCACATTGCTATAAAGAACTTCTCTGAGACAGGGTAATTTTTAAAGGAAAGAGGTTTAATTGACTCACAATTCTGCATGGCTGGGAGGCCTCGGGAAACTTACAATCATGGCCAAAGGGGAAGCAGGTGTCTTCTTCACAAGGCAGCAGGATAGAGAGAATGTGAAGGAGGAACTGCCAAACACTTATAAAACCATCAGATGTAGTGAGAACTCACTATCACAAGAACAGCGTGGGAGAAACCACCTCCATGATCCAATCACCTCTCTCCCTTGACACTTGGAGATTACAGGTCTCTCACTTGACACATGGGGACTACAGTTTGAGATAATTTGAGAGGAGATTTGGGTGAGGACACAGAGCCAAACCATATCACCAGAGTAAGAAGCCCTAATCTGCATTGGTTAAATTGTGTCTTCCAGGTCTGAATTTCTGCTTCTGTGACACTTTTGATCCCTCCACATTTGGTACTCATCTTGGCTCTCCTCCCCTGACTGATTCTAGATTTGTGTACCAGTCAACTCCAGCTCCAACTTGCTTCCTTTCAGGTGTTCCTCATTTCAGCAAGTATCATCGATGTCCACCTGACAATCATTTTCTCCTCTTTTCTCATTTTCCAAGTATTAATGATTCTGCTTTCCAAATAACTCTTGCATTGCTATAATTCTCTTTCCAAATAACTCTGGCATTGTCTTCAGTCTCCCATTCTTTTTAAACCAACATCCACTCTCCTTTCATCTTATAACTGATTGTTTCTCTCTCACTCATAACCTTCTCCACTGATGTTTCATATTGCCAATAGCATATTTTAAAAAATCAAATTTTAGCTTGTCTTTGCAAAATCTTTAGAACTCATCTCATAATTTCTTGGAAGAAAATACTGAATAGTTGGCCTGGTCTGTCTTTCCCTCAAGAGTCTCATTCTTGCTTGATCCTACCCGATATCTCTTTTCTACCTCACTTTCTATTTTTCATCTACCTTTCCATGCTTTTTCATTTTTTATTTTTGTGAGATAGAGTCTTGCTCTGTTGCCCAGGCTGGAGGGCAGTGGTGCGATCTTGGCTCACTGCAACCTCCGCCTCCCATGTTCAAGTGGTACTCATGCCTCAGCCTCCCGAGTAGCTGGGATTACAGGTGTGTGCCACCATGCCCAGTTAATTTTTGTATTTTTAGTGAAGATGGGGTTTGACCATGTTGGCCAGGCTGGTCTCTAGCTCCTGACCTCAAGTGATCCACCTGCCTCAGCTTCCAGAAGTGCCAGGATTACAGGTGTGAGCTACTGCCCAGCCTGCCTTTTATTTTTTTTGAACTGCATCACAGAGACATATTGCTTCCTGTCTTATCTGCCCCTCTTTCTTACCATTGTAAAAATCTAGCTGCTTATAAAGGCTTAAATGCTGTGTATTTATATTTTCTTATAATATTGTCATATGCATGTTTCCATGTTATTAGAATCATTTCCAAAAATTATATTTAATGACTATTCAATTTTACTCCTAGAAATTTCCCTAATATGACATATTCTTTTTATTTCCATGTTGTTATAAAAGTATCATTTCTGCAGAGGTAAATGTGTGAATATCTGACTTTTTATAATTGTTATAATGAAAAAGTGAACACCAATCATTTTATATAATTTTCTCTTTCTTAGCGTAGTAATTTTGTTTGTTGTTTTGGTTGTTGAGAGCATTGCTTAAAATAAAGAATGGTCCAGAGGACCATGTTTTAGCCCCTTCATGTGGGAAATTGATATTTTATGATTCTCTTATACTTGTCAAGTTAAACGATTCTTGGTTCATGGCCATTTTTTGTAAACATTCTCTACCATTGCAGATGATAAGTCTGAGATCTGGTTTTATTTCTCTAGAAGTAACCTACATTTCCCTGTCTGGAGAGTTGTAAAAAATTTTTCCTGATTTTTAAAATTATATAAGGCTATTCTTGCATTGCTATAGAGAAATACCAAAGACTGTGTAATTTATAGGAAAAGAAGTTCAATTGGCTCACAGTTCTGCAGGCTGTACAGGTAGCATAGAAGCATCTGCTTCTGGGGAGGCCTCAGGGAGCTTTTAATGTTGGTGGAAGGCACAGTGGGAGCAGGCACCTCACACAGGGAAAGTAGGAGCAAGAGAGAGAGCCAGTGGTGGAGGAGGTACCGCATACTTTTAGACAAGATCTCATGAGAACTCACTGACTATCATGCGGACGGCACTAAAACATGAGAGATCCACCTCCATGACCCAAACACTTCCCACGAGGCACCCCCTCCAGCACTGGGGATTACAATTCAAAATGAGATTCGGGCAGAGGCAAATATCCAAACTATATCAAAAGATATTTTTAATGTGTCCAAAAATTGTTCAATTTTTTGAATTTCCTTAGAATGTAATGAGATTTTTTTTTTAGCTTTCTATTTTCAGATATTCTTTCCTCTAGAAAGCTTCAATTTTTTACTGATCTCAAAGCATCTTCCAAAATTCAAATAATATTCCTTTTTTGTCAGGATTCTCTTCTGTCTTATCCTAATTTCTCATTTTATTTACCATAAGTTTTACCTCTTTGTTCTTCTATTTTATTCTGTCAGATATTATTTTCATTTTTTACTAGCCAACATTAATTTAACATTGTGCAATGCCACTTCTGTTCATTTTGGTACCCAAAGCAGAATTTAATTTCACTTTGGACTTTACTGTCATCTTTATATCTCCTACAGATCTTTTTCCATTGTGCTTTATCTTTTTCTCTTAGCATTTTCCTTCAGTGTCCAGCTTTCTTTGATCCTCAAGACAGAGAGAGTACCTGCAAAACCACTAGGGTTTCCTCCTCCTCTTTTCTAACCACAGCGTCATTGGATGCATAATAGCTGTGACATTGTGAGTCTAAAAGTCAGAAGAATACAGATTTTAATTATGTGAAAATTTCATGTGCTGACACCTTGGGGAATATACTTCCATTATAATTAGTGATATTCGAGAGATATGAATTCAAATTCAGATCAGCTGCTTAGTCTATGAGGTCTAGTGTTGAGGCAGTTTTACCAATGATAATGCCTCATATGAGGGTCAAATGAGTTTTAACAATTGAACCAAAGAAATAAGAAATTATTAGTAAGAATTAGGAGGAAAAAAGGATTTAGGAGTTAATAAGAGAAAAACAGATAAAGCAAATAGAAGAAAATAAACAGTTTTTTCCAATGCAGCTTTGGTGGAGGGAAATGAGAAAAATATACCTCTGAAATTTTAAGCACGTCCCTGTCTACTAGCAAGGGAAGAGAGCTTGGATGAGACCTGAGGAGGCAATTGGTCATCAACAAGACTCTGGTTGTCTTCAGCATGGAGCTGTATCCACTGCTGATTATGAGTGCTGACCTGTGCCTATCCTCTTCTCTTTTCTTCCACCAAGTAGTTGTTCAATAAATATTCTGGCCCAAGGATTATTTTAATGGTATACAGTAACTCTTATAAGAGTAATACAACACTGTTCCAGAAAGACTTGTTATCTTTAATCTGAAATGTTGTTTTATGGATCCTATTGCTAGGGACTCTCCGTATGATTTAATGAATGGTGGGTCATTTAATGTGTGTATGTGATGGAAGTGGAGTTTTATATGGGGAGGGGGGTGCGGTTAATAAAATTAGTACTGGTTTCAGTTCTTGTATATCCAAATGTAGATTACCATTTACCTTCAGGAAATAAAACAGTGCCACTTTAGAGTCTTTCATCCTACCTAACCTCAGCATCATTTGACCTTGTTGACTGTGCCTTCTATGGAAAATCATCTCATTTCTTGGTTTTTCTGCTATTCTCAGGGGTAACTAACCACTTTTGTTTCTGTCTCTTCTCTGCCTTCTTGCTTGTTATTTCTTCTTCTGCTACACCAATTGCTTCTCAATATTCCGTTTCAGGCATACTGTTGTTCACTCTAACACCACTAGTATCCCTCTCTCCATCCCCTTGCCTCCAGCAATAGCCAGGTAATTCACTAATAAATAGATTTCAAAGCTCACAGCCTCCTTTTCAAATCAAAGCTCATGTATCTAAATGTCTACCTGACATCTACTTTTGTATTTGTTAAGTGCACCACAGTCCTAAGGCAACAAACTGACTACTTCATTATTCCCCAGTCAATGTGGGCTTCTTTTACTTCTCCTTATTTCACTAAAAGATTAAATCATCTACTTAGTTAAGAAAGCCAGAAATTTAGACATCCTCCAGATATACACTTCTCTCTCTAGCGGTTATAGATAATCCATCATGAAGAGCTTTCCATTGTTTTTCCAAACATTGCACAAATCATCCTAGTGGTTCTCCTTTACTACCATCTATTACCAATTGCCTCCTAACTGCTTTTCCACCATATATACATTCCTAAAAATCCCACTGTAGCCAGAGTAACCTTTTCAAAATGTATATCTGCTAAGGTATCTTTACTGCCCAGTTAAAGAACTTCAGACAGATCTCAGAACTTAGAAAATAACAAGAAAACTCCATACCATGACTTATAAGGCAATGTTTCCTGCCTAAAGCTCATCTTCCACCATCTTTGGACACCAAAAACACCAGCATTGTCTCAGTCCCCTTACCTGCCTGCTGCCCTTGATATAAAGCATGTGTGCTCTTTGTTCTCTCCTCCTTACTTGTTTTTCTACATAAAACTTCTTGTGTTTCAGATTTCAGCTCAGGCATCACTTTTAGGAAATTTTTCTGGGCCTCTCTGATGAGGCCAACTTCTCCCAACTCCATAGCGTACCACTCTTCCATTTCACTGCACTTTGCCTAGTTAAAACTTTATTTCTGTTTGTGCAATCATTTCATGTTTTATACCCTGATTCCAGGAGGGCAAGAATCATGCTCAAGATTTTGCTCCCTCAACATCTGTTCTGGTAACTGGCCCACAGCAGGAGCTCAGGAATGTTTACTGGAGGAATAAGTAAATAAAAACGAGAGTAAGTTAGATTTAGTACATAGTATCTAACAGTCTTCATTGCACATTCACATCTAATATCTATTCTCATCTATTAACCCTACGAACATTTCATCTTACTTACGTCTGGGAAAACGTAGTGGTGTATCACATTGTCCTGGGTATCACTAAAAAGTACTTGGTTCTTCTAGGCCCTGTATCTATATAGAAGTAGGAAGTCTGCGAGGTGAATTTCTCTGTACTTCTAGTTAAGAAATTAACATTTAAGAAAACATCCATCAGGTCTCAGACACATTGCTAGACAATGTTCTGCCATTTAAAGCCTTTGTGTTCTTTCGAAATTGTTATTATGAACCCCATTTTATAAATAAGGAAATTAAGACTCAGAAACTTTAAGAGACTTGACCAAGGTCATGCAGGTCTTTCCAGGAGATACAAAATCATGTTCCATTAATTTTATGGAGGCTTTGATGTTAAGCTATTAGATACAAAGGCTAGACCAATTCTTATTTTTTTTTCTGGGAGATGCCATTTGTCAATTTATAATCTATTTTACCTCCACTGAGATCAACCCTCACAGCCAAGTAATAATGCCTTTCCCTAAAGCCAAAGTGATAGCTTTATTTGAGATGGGTTGACGTATTTCTAATTCTGACGAGGGTATCTCCTCTTTTTCTGTGCTTTTGCAGTTCCCTCAATATAAAATGGGCAATAAATAAATAAATCCCTGGGCATTGATTATGCTGTGGTTTAATGTATTTCTGATGCTACCTAGTCCATGAAAATAGACAAAAAGCTCAACTGACATCATCTATTAAACAACTTCTTAAAAAATGTGACATCAGCTTTAAAAGGAGAGCCAAAAAAAAAAAAAAAAAAAAAAACCAGAACAGTTGCTTTTGCAAAAGAACATGATCATAATGGAGCCTTACTGTCATAACAGCTTGTACATCAGGACTTGAATAGAATCCCATCCATTCAATACTGGTGCTGCTGATGGTGTATCTATTTCTTTATCTCACGACTTGGGAACAGTTCTCATATGAGGCACCAAATATTGAAATAACTGGCACTCCAAACCAATATGCATAGGAAGATGAAACTCTACCACATATGCCTGCTGGTCATATAGAATCAGAAACTTTCAGCATATTACCAAGTCCCTGTAGCAACTGATGTTTTTATATGTGGGAGGAAAAATGAATTTAGACTTTCACATCAGATTGAGCTTGTTTTGCCTTTATGCTGTCACGACAAAATATGTGACATCGTGCAGTCATTGAAAATCATGTTAATGATCCCCGACTTCTCAGTGACTGGGAGGGAGGATAGCCACCCCGAATGCAAAGGGTTTCGCTTCTATATCCCCACCCTTGTTGTACATTTAGCAGCCTGTGGAATGATATGTAATGACAATAGTATTTGTGATATGTTGATATTAATATATATGCATATATACAAAGCTAAAAATAGTTGAGTCCCAACTCTGTGCTGGGTGGTACTTTGTCTCATTTAATCCTCCACATACATCTGAGTTTAATAGCATTATTTTCAGTTTGTGGATGAGAAAAACTGACGTTAGGAAAAAAAAGTGACTTGCCCAAGGTCTCTAGCTGTGAAGTGTCAGAGCTGAGACTCACAACCTTTCTGATTATAGAACTAGGACTTTCAATTTTCTTATCTCAGAAATGAGGGTAGCTTAGATCTTTTGTGCCTGGGCATTTAAAACAGCATGAAACAGACCAATGTTCTGCTTCCGCACTACACACAGTGCTTTGTGGATGTTTATTTGTACTGGGGAGGGATGCTGCTTTCTCAAACCCTCACTTCACCCTGGGCTCTCCTGTCTGGAAAAGCATATTATGTTAAGCAGCTTCCTTCCTGAGGCAGTTGGAGGGCTAAGAGAGGCAGAGAAGAAAATTTTATGCTTGTCCAGTGTTTATCCAGAAATAGCAAACTCCTGCCCAAAGGTGTCTGTGCCTTTTTTTGTTGTTGTGGTTATCCTGAGGTTAGCTTTTGAGGCACCCAGACTCTCACAGCCCTTCTTCCTCCCCTCCACAGAACTTACCAGACACCTATTTCATTATACTCTGTTGCCACTGAGAAGCCAAACACAGGAAAAGGAGGTCCCTGCAGCCATTTGACATGTATCTATAGAAAATTTTCCATGGGCTCAGTGCTGTTAGATTGTATCGCCTGCAACCCAAGAGTTGAGGGTTTTATCAGGGTCGTAAGAATAGCACATTATAACTTCCCTTCCATTCTCTTGTCCATCTGTCATTCTATGAGACTTCCATCGAAACACTGTACAATTTAAGTATCTTGACATTCCCAACTCAATTGAAGCTTAGCTCCAACTTCCTTTCAGTGGCTCCCACCTTGATCAGTTCATCATGCCCTGCTCATCTCAAGCAATCCCTCACCAGCTGGTGCTCATTTTGGTTACCTAAATTGCTTTTTTATTTTATTTTATTTTTTTATTTTGAGATGGAGTCTCACTCTGTAGCCCAGGCTGGAATGCAGTGGCGTGATCTTGGCTCACTGCAACCTTTTCCTCCCAGATTCAAGAGATTCTCCTGCCTCAGCTTCCTGAGTAGCTGGGATTACAGGTACCTACCACCACTCCCTCATTTTTTTGAATTTTTAATTTTTTTGTATTTTTAGTAGATACGAGGTTTCACCGTGTTAGCCAGGATGGTCTCAATCTCCTGACCTTGTGATCCGCCTGCCTTGGCTTCCCAAAGTGCTGGGATTACAGGCTTGAGCCAACGAGCCTGGCCTGCTTTTTTTAAAAATTTATTATTATTATTTTTTTTAACAACCTCAACTTCATCACATTCCTGTTTTCTACCACACCTGCCTGGCAGCACCTGGAGTCTACATTTTCATGACAGTGTTTCTTCTTCTTTAACTTGGGCAAGTGAAAGAAAACGCTAAGCACAGCAGAGAGCATGATAGTGAAAAGGAAACAATGGACAAGGTCCTCAGTCTCGCCTGTCAATCATTTTACTGCTTATGGTCAACTTCTACTCCCAGAAACTCTTCTGAAGCATCACCACTACTTTTTTTTCAATCTTGACTCAGTTAATAATCAGTACTCCCATGTAAAATGCTCTTCTTCCCAGTTTATTAAAATAATTAAAGCCATTAAATATCCTCATCCTCTTTGCCCCTCCACACCTAAGCACACAATCACCTGCCTTTCTATACATCTTCCCTTCCTTACCTCTGATTCAAACTCAGATGTCCCCTCCACTGTGCACCACTGATCCTTTCACGTGGGCTCTCCATCAAATTCACTATTATTATTATTATTATTATTATTATTATTATTATTTAGAGACAGGATCTTCCTCTGTCATCCAGGCTGGAGTGCAGCGGCATGATCATAGCTCACTGTAGCCTCAGACTCCTGGGCTTAATTAATCCTCCCATCTCAGTTTCCTGAGTAGCTAGGACTATGAGCATGCACCGTCACACTTGGCTAATTCTTTAATTTTTTTGTAGAGATGGGGTATCACTATGTTGCTCAGGCTGATCTCAAACTCCTGGGCTCAAGAAATTCTCTTATATAAGTCTCCCAAAACACTGAAATTACAGACGCCAGCCACCACACCCAGCTCCTTTACTCTCATCTCCTCCAGGATCTTCTTTCATGAACACTGGTGCCAACAGCCAGGGCTTTTTATGTTATCTATTGATTACTTCCCAGATAATCTAGGGAATCCTCACTGCTAGAATCTTCATCCCTCACTTTCATTCAACAGACATTCTGCTCCTCCTGGGCTGGTGTTTTTTATTGGCCACAGAACCCAGTTTCCTCATCCAGTTTCCACATCTCATCCCTAAACTGCTGGAATGTGTGCCAGACTTTCCCAAGAATGTGCTCATATGCTCTTTTCCACCAGCAAAACCTGATCTGGTTGCTGGGTTTCTTCAGTTCTGCTTATATCCAACCAACCAATGAGTGAAAGGCCAATATCTCTTTCTTGCAGACACACCTGTATCAATTGGCTGTTGACAGGTAATAACTCCAACCTTTGGTTAAATAAATAAATATTTAAGTCACAAATTCTTCAGGTGGGCAATATTGAATAAACGCAGCTAGGCCCTTCTTCTGATGTTAGTTAAGCTTATTCATGCATCTGTGATCAGCTATAGGTGGACTAAAAGGTTTGGCTGATCTTGTCTGAGACTTTCCACATGTCTTACTAGAACTACTGGACTCTGTTGTGTGTGTCTCATTCTCCAACAGACTAGCTTGAAGTAATTCACATGGCGTCTGCAAGGGTTTCAAGTGAGAGCTGACACAACGGCATTCCATTAGATTCTACTGGCCAAGATGAGTCACAAGCCCAGCCCAGCTTCAAGGGCCGGAGAATAAGTTTCACTACTTGATGGGAGCAGCTAAGTAACGTTGCAAAGGGCATGGATTAAGGGACCGGGGAAGGTCAATTGGTACATTTTTGCAAAAACTCAAACATATCCTTAATTTCTACTGGTAGTTTCTTTGAGCAATTGAACAATCCTTACTTAGTTTTTGTGGGGTAGACATAGAGAGAAGAGGAAAAATGTCATGTTGTTCTCCTTGATGGACGAATCCTTGGCCTAATGCAGTCTACATGCATTTCTAGTGTTCTGTTCCTTTGAGTCAAGGGAGAGATTAGGTGATATCAGCAAGATGTTCTGTACGTTTTTGTAACTTCTGTGGCTTTAAATTTGTTTTAATCTTTGAATTCCACAAATGTGTACTGAGTATGTATTACATCCCCAGATACTCTTCTAGGTAGTTGGATTATGTGAGTGAATAAAACTATCAACCACCTGCCCACGTGGAGACAACACTCTAGTAGGGGAGAAAGGTAATGTATGATAGATACAATAAACAATTATGTTTTGTTTAAAGGTGATAAGTATGGAAAAAGAAAAAAAACTAGAGCAAGGAAAGAGGAATTGGGGTGGTGAGACAAAAGAGGGCTGGCTTAGGCTTCCCAGAGAAGGTAATCTTTATCTGAGGTTGGAGGAAGTGAGAGAGTGAGTCGTGGAGATACCTGGCTCCCTGGAGTGTTCTAGGGTGATGGAAGGCCAGGAGGCAGGAGATCACATGGCATGTTTGGGACACAAGAGGAAAGCTGGTGTGGTTGAGGTGCAGTGAGCAAGGAAAAGAGTTGCAAGAAATAAAGTCAGGAACAAGAATAAGAAAGCAGGCTAGATTCTGCTCTTATAAATAAAGTTGTATTGGAAAACACCTATATTCATTTGTTTGTATATTGTCTATGGCCAATTTCACACCTCAGTTGCGTAACTGAGTAGCTGTGATAGATCATAATGGTTCACAAGGCCTGAAATATATACTCTTTTATCCTTTACAGCAAAACGCTTGCCGACTTCTGAAATAGGGTCTTCTAAGTTATTGAAGACTTTTTTCTTTTATTCTAATGGAAGTGGAAGAATTCCATCATATGACAGACTTTGTTAAAAATCACAGATTTCTGGTGAGAAGGGGCTCTAGAGAAGTAAGGGGACATGTCTAAGAGGGGCCAGTTAAGAACCATTGTGACAATCTAGGCAGAGGGCGGCAGTTTGGATCAGAGTGAAAGCTGTGAGGTGGTGAAGACGAGTCAGAATCTGGTTATATTTGGAAAACAGAATAGTCTACAGGTTCTTTAGTTACAGGGGAAGCCCCACTCAACAGCCAGAAGAATAAAGGAACACACCTGTACCATTTGAACGTGACATTAGGACAGCTACCAGGACCCAGGAGAAATGTCTCACCCAAGCTCACTTGAACTCTTCAGAGCCAGAGGATCAGTCTCATGATGTCTGGCTGAGTGGTCCATCAGCCTAACAGTCCCCATATGTGTGTCCCTGACCCTTTCTCTGTTCTCACACCTCTTTTTACCTCTGCGGCCGAGGACCAGTGGCTGTCCTTTCTAAATAGCTGTTTGTCCTTTTTATAAAATTTATTTTACTCTAAGTGCTGGGATACATGTGCAGAACGTGCAGATATGTTACAAAGGTATACATGTGCCATGGTTGTTTATTGCACCTATCAACCCGTCATCTAGGTTTTAAGCCCCTCATGCATTAGGTATTTGTCCTAATGCTCTCCCTCCTCTTGCCTCCTAGCTCTGACAGGGCCTAGTGTGTGATATTCCCCTCTCTATGTCCATGTGTTCTCACTGTTCAGCTCCCACTTATAAGTGAGAACATGCAGTGTTTGGTTTTCTGTTCCTGTGTTAGTTTGCTGAGAATGATGGTTTCCAGCTTCATCCATGTCCCTGCAAAGGACATGAACTCATTCTTTTTTATGGTTGCATGGTATTCCATGGTGTATATTTGCCACGTTTTCTTTATCCAGCCTCTCATTGATGGGCATTTGGGTTGGTTCCAAGTCTTTGCTACTGTAAACAGTGCTGCCATAAACATATGTGTGCATATGTCTTTTTTAAAAAAATCAAGCTCGATGTTCTCTGTTTCTTTAACTCAGGGCCTTGCTGTCTGCCTATAGAATTTCACCACAAGGAGCAAACATGCCTTTGTGGTCAGGTCCCTGGCTGCAAGTCCTGGTTCTATGACCTCAGCTAAGCTATTTAAACTCTCTGTACCTCAGTATGTTAACCAATAAAGCAGAGGCCCAATTGCATCTGCTCTGTTGTGAGAATTAAATGTGATCATTTCTATTCAGTGGTATTCTAGTAATTAGTTACTGGCACATAAATATAAATTCTTTGAGTAAATATAAATTCATGGATGATTTTTTCTTTGGGTTATTTTTCTTTTCCAAGGGAGGGATCCTCTGATTTGTATGGGGAGAGTGGTTTTTGTTGTTTTTATAGCCACCCTGGAGTCAGACATGTCCTCAGTTCACCCTAGCTGGTGGATTATTGCTTGCAAATTTGAAACTTTTACAGATTTGCTGTGAGGAAGGATCAAGTAATATCACAGGCCAGGTTGGGCTACTGCAGGGAGGACATCGTGGTGTAGGTTATTCATGAAGTGCTGCATAATCAGGGTCTGTAGACAGAGATATCAGGCTCTGGGAGCTGGTTCAATTGAAGAGCTGTGCAGTGAGACCAGCCCTGCTTATAGAGCTGGAGGATAGAATCTGTTGCCAGAAGTAGGGGATTCTTGAGGTCATTGGTCACCTATTGAGGGGTTGGGATAGGAGGTTGTTTGTAATTGGAGAGGCAGTGGGAGAAGTAGCAGCAGGAAATGGAAAGTTTTTAATAGAAGGAAAAATAACATATCTCGCTCTTTTAATTTGAAAATGAGATCTATTCCAGGCTTTCTGATGATGCAGTCAAGATAGTAAAACCCAACGAGGTTGTGAACAAAATTATGTGGACCTGCATTTCCCTTGTCTCTTTTAAGAAGCTCTGAAGGTGTGAAAAAATCAGTAGAGTGTGACTTTAATTTTTATAACTTCAGCACTGCATTTCTTTCCTATTTCCAAGGCAGTACATCCTCAAAGAAAATTCAACATCAAAAAATTAAAAAAAAAAAATTTCCCTCACCCAACACATATGTCTCCACTGTTAATGTTTCCATATTTTTGTTTCAGTTTATTTAACATGCATAATCCATAGACCCTAACTTTGTAAATCAAAGTTCTTGGGGTTTTCCACAATCACTTTTCTGCCAAGAGTCACATATTTCACAGATCTCTCCTCAGGACAAATTTAGCCACCTGTTCAAGTGTCATTGAACTTTCATATGTCACTGGAAAATGACTCGTCTTTTTCAAAGTAATAAAGTCATTTTTACTTTTCAAAAGTCACTTCCTCGCACAATACATTGACAATAGCAAAACTTTGTGATGTCAAATCAGAAATGTCAGCTAGGTTTAATAAGCTTTGCAAAATACGTTTTCTAAGTCACTTTAAGCAACATTACATATTATGCAATTTTGTATCCTTTCCTTCTTTGTCGTTATACTGAAACAGTTTTCTTAACAAAACTACTTACGCAACCCTCTCTTGGTAGATATTTTGACTGCTTCAGATTTTGGCCACTGTATACACTGTTGTAATGCACATTGTTGTGAATAAATATTTACTGCATCTTTAGTATCTCCTAAGAATAAATTCCTAGTAAAGAAATTAAAAGTCCCAAAAGATATCTTTTTGAAAACATACTCAGATATGTAGACATAGAGATATTTAGATAGAAACAGACCTATATAGAGATATGAATAGAAAATTGAACTACTTTTCAGAATGGTTGAATAAATACTCTCAAGCCCACACCAAGCCCATGTGGAGGTATGGTAGGTTCCTCCTCACCAGCAACAGGATGAAGCAGTAGAGTTGTAAAATAGCTATGAGAATTTGCCATAGAAAAGTTGTTGCATCATTTCTTCTGTTTTCATTTCTGCTACACTGTAAGGTTGAATATTGTCCTTATATTATTGGCTTTTTAAAAAATTTCTTCTATAATGTTCTGTTCAAGTCCTTCAGCCACTGATATTCTTAAGTGCTTTTTCCATTGATTTGTATAAATTGTTTGAACACTAATGATATTTTCCTCTTGTTCTTTAATGTCAAATATTCTATGAAGTTATTTTATTTTAATTTTGCACATGGTATCTTTGACATTTAAAATATGTAGGCATTCAAATCCTTCTCAGGTCTCCTTTGTGATTTTCTCTACAGTTCTTAAGATACTTTCATCCCCAGATCATTCAAATAGCCACCTCTATGTTAAAATAATTTTGTGCTGTATTTTTGGCATGTGGTGATGAGGTAGAAAGTTCAGGTGAGAGATGCCAGAGAGATAGGCAGGAGATCACATACAAGGTGGCATCAAACAATTAGGAAAGAAGCAAAAGTGTCTAACACTGTTTCCATTTCTTTGAGTCCCTAGTTAGGGGGTTTTAGTTTTGTTTCACCTGTTTTGTTTTAAGTAACAATTATCATTCTGTACTACTTCCTTATCATCTCATTCCTGGATTGTTACCACCACAACCTAATTTTCTCTCCTCACTTCCAAACTTTTCCAATTCCAATCCCTTCCTGCAATCCCTTAAAGCCAAGGTGATCTTTCTAAAATAAAAATCCAAACTGTTAACTTTCCAATTAAAATTTTTCACTTGGTTTAATGTGCAAAGTCATAGCATGACATCCTGGTCCCTGACATCTGGTCCCCATCTACCACTCCAGTCCCCATCCTGCCTTTCTTCATCTCCTACCTTATACTGTCAGGATGCCATGCTGTTTAAGACGTGGTGTCTTTGCTCATGATGTTCCCTCTACTTGAAATGTTCTTCTTAATTCTGTCAGACTCAGGTCAACCAACATCTCCCCCAGAAAGTGATTACTTAAACCTACACTATACTAAGTGCCTTTCTTTTTATTTGTGGACCTTGAGCTGAACTTTATCTTATAATATGTTATATTGAAATTCAACTCTGTGCTTATATCACCCATTAGACCATAACTACCTAAACATCAGGGACTCTTTTACTTTCCCTGTGTGACCATTGCTGAATATAGTCTTAGCACATCCAAGTTGTTCAATATCATGCAACTCTTAAAAGACTGCCATCCACTTAATGCCTATCAGAAGCCTTGCCAAGACCCACAATCGCCAAGTGCACATCAGCAATCCATTGCTGCATCTTCTTTTGTAAAATGAGACTATCAATTCCTGCCGTACCTTCCTCCAAGTTCAGAAGTGAAACTGAAAGCAATAATAGATATAATTGTGTAAATGATAATTGCATAATTGTAATTATACAATTGTGTGTAATTGTATAAATATATGTGTAAACACAAAAATATTTGCGTGTGTGTGTGCACACATATGTATGCCTGTGTATGTGAATGTGTGTAGCTATTGTTAATGTTACACTTATTGTTACAGAGAGGTGGCATTAAATTACAGAATCACAAAATTTGAGCATGCCAGATGTACATGTGAACTTGGCTTAATCTAGACCACTGATTTGCAAACTGTGTTCCTAGGTGTCTTAAAGTCCCTTAGGGGTATCCTAGAGGCCATTTCTGAAAGAGATTGAAAAGTGGTTTCCAGGATCCATTCCAGCATCAATCAGAGCAACACCAGTTTTAACTATGTCATACATTGGTGTTTATATATGGCTTGTATCTACTTAAATATTTGGAAACTGCTAGTTGTTCTAATGCCCTCATGTTACAAATAAAGGAAATGGAGCCAGGGAAGGTCAACAGACTTGCCCAAGATCACACAGCTTGTTAGTGCTCTTTCCACTACACAACACTACCTTAGAATGCTCCCTCCTCTCCAGTCCCAGGATATTTTCCATGCGTGCTTCCCTCATGGAGTAGTATTGCAGCCCTGGATCATGCTTCTAGAATCTTAAGGTGGTGTGGGTTCTGCTCAGTGCCAATTCCTACCTGAATTTATATCTTTCAAAGAAACTTAAGCACATTCCTAATGTTTGTCATTCCATCATTCACACTTTAAAAGACTCTCTGTCTCTCTCAGATATTCCAGGCACATGTCTTTTTGGCCACCAGGCTGTAAAATCCTCTCCCTAACAAGGGTTTTAGCAATATCAATCTCTTCCAGTTTGGTGGCTTATTAATCAGCACATTTTCATGAATTGCTCAATAATAGCTTAAAGATGATGGGATTACCCTTTACAGTGCTCTGGAATAGCTGAAGATTGATTTGCTAGATGAATGAGAAACCTGCCAGTATTTGGAAATCAGAGTAACGAATCAACACACTGGCTGAGCGTCTCTAATATGCCAAGTCTGTTGTAGTTTCGAGTACCAGAAAGTGTGTTGATACTGTCCTTGCACACCACAAACTCACATCCTAGTAGAAGAGAGATGCACATGTAAACAAGCAATTCTGAGCAAAACATGCCATTTAAAAAGGAATGTACAAGGTGAGAGCATGAATCATTTCCTCTGGGTGTTGTCAGGAAAGCCTGATAATGAAGATGGAGACTAAATAGGATTTTAACCATGAACATTTATTTTAAGGTGGCAAAGGGTAAAATTGCATTCTATGTACAGGGATTGGTATTCCAAATATATGAGAATTATTTATTCAATCACCATTTTTTTTTTTTAGACGGAGTCTGGGTCTGTCGCCCAGGCTGGAGTGCAGTGACATGATCTCGGCTCACTGCAAGCTCCGCCTCCCGGGTTCACGCCATTCTCCTGCCTCAGCCTCCTGAGTAGCTGGGACTGCAGACACCCGCCACCACACCTGGCTAATTTTTTGTATTTTTTAGTACAGACGGGGTTTCCTTGTGTTAACCAGGATGGTCTCGAACTCCTGACCTCATGATCCACCTGCCTTGGCCTCCCAAAGTGCTGGGATTGCAATCACCATTTTTAAATATCTAACTATGTTTCAGGAACTGGGTTTGCAAGCAGGATAAAAAAAAAAAAAAAGATTTTACCATTATGGCAGAATGATTAGTGAGAAGTAATCCAACAATTAAAATTCTGTGTCAGTATTACAGAGAGGGAGAAAAAAGTAATTTGAAGTTTTTAAATAGAAGAGTCTTGAAAAAGCATGACAGTGTCATGGCAGGTGGCTGGAGAGATGGACAGTGGCCAGAGAATAGAGACTTTGCATCCCACAGTGAGGGTTAACAACTCCATCCTGAGGATACTAGGAATCTACCAAAGGCTTCTGATATGGGAAATATTACATCTATTCCTCATAGAGAAAGAGGTCTAAAATAGCATGGACAATAGACAAAGGACTGTAAAGTTCAGAGGTAAGAACAGTTAAGACAATTGGTCTGGAGGAGATGAGTCTTAAAGGGTGTGTAAAACACCTGATAAGGGAAATTACATTTGGGTAAATTAAACACAAATTGTGTTCCTGAGCCAGGCAGTCATTAAGGAAAGCAGTTGAGACCAGAATTTGGTTCAGTCATGTGATTATTCAACATCTCTTCGTTGAGTTTGAGTTATGTGAAAAGTACTCTTCTGGGCTGGAAAGGTAGAAGAGTTAAGATGCTGCCTCTATTCTGGAGGAGCTTTTGGATACCTGAAAAGATAATCAAGAACTCAGCTAAATGTGACCATTTCATGAGTACATGCTATGTATGGTGTTTTGTGGTGAATTTTTATTAGTTCTCACAATATTCCCATGAAGCTGGCATTGTGATTACCTACCCTATCCATGTGTGAAGTCACGATGTTCAGAAAGTCAGAGTTAGGGACTGCTTGATAGAAAATCCTAAACCTCACCCACTGCCCGTGACTGCCACCCAGGTAATTATGGCACCAGATAATCAAGGTGGCAAAGCTGCATAGTGTTCAATGGGAACCAAAAATAGTGGGGGGATAAAAATATGGCCAGGACACTATGAGGTTAATTTTTGGAATGACTCAAAGGCCTGCAAGATGATAGAGTCATTTCTGAACCTGTAAAAAATAATGACTTGGCACAAAAAATTAAACCAAAGCAAATACCATCTCTTGAAACTAGATTGTTGGTGTCCTCCAAATCCTCAAAGACCGGGACAAAAGAAGACAGTGTTGAAAGTTTTTGAGGAAATTGCATAGAAAGGTGAGAAGGAGTCATTTTTTTTTTTTTTGGCCTTTAATTATAAGGAAAGGCAGAAAGTAAATCAAAATATTGAATTAAAAGATCACAAAGGAAAAAGAAATCAATAGTACCACCCAAAACACTAAAAATAAAATATCTTAGTTCATTTTGTGCTACTATAGCAAAATACCTGGTACTGCATTATTTACGGCAAATATACATTCATTGACTCACAGTTCTGGAGGCTGGGAAGTCTAAGAACAAGGTGCCAGCATCTGTCAAGGGCCTTGTTGGTGCATCATCACATGATAGAAGGTAAGAGGGCGAGGGTGGACGAAACTAGCCCTTTTATAAAGTTGCCAATCCCACCCAGGAGAGCAGAGCCCTGATGAGCTAATTACCTCTTAAAATCTCACTTCTTAATACTGTTACAATGGAAATTAAATTTCAACATGAGTTTTAGAGGGGATAAACATTCCAACCATATCACAAAGCAAAACACCAAATACAATAACAAGAAGCACCAGGAGCTTAAAGTTAGCAGGCATCAAATCACAAGTCTATAAACTTCACACAGTGAAACTTTCCAGTAATGAATTCCATAAACTTCTAACTTCGTGGGAATTCTCCCCCCTCTCCTCCTCCCACCTTATTAAACACTAGATTGGAGTTTTACAGGCTTTGCAGTAAATGCAAGTCCTTGTAGTACTCATGGTACTCGTTGAAGAGTTTCAGTTGTCATTATTTTACAGTTAATAGATGAAGTTGAGCAGGAGAGGGAAGAAGAGGGAAGAATTTGATTTATAGCAGCTGTTATTCCAGAGTGTCCTTGACAATCTGCTTTAGGATGCTCCTCAAATCACCACAGAAACATCTGCCAAACACTACTTCAGGGCAAAAACTCAGTTGGTTTTATGTGTGGCTGAATCAATGGCCTATTTCCCTAAACTGTAAAGTGAGTTCAGAGTTTGCTGGAAACTTAAGAAAAATAAAATAGGAAGCTCATTTGATGGCTGGTTGCATAAAACCCAGCACCTGCTGCTTGCAATTTTTTTTTAATGCCTGGTTAAGGGAAAATGTCAAGGGCTTTTCAAATTTGCATCAATTTGAATAAAACCATTGTTATACAGCTTGCAGAAAGTCAAAACACTTTGGGAGAAGTTAGAACAGATTTTTTTTTTTTCCTTCAAGAGATTGGCATAAAAGCAAAACCTTGGAGATCTTAATCTGAATTAATCTAGCAAGAATTGCCCAAGCCTAAATATGCCAATTAAACTCATGTTCCAGAAGATAAAGTATTTGCTGAATTATAATATATAATTTCATAGATAAGGGTATCTTTCCCCGTCATAAATATTTTATCAGGAAGGAAAAACATACAAGCTTATACTACTGATAAAGCCATGAATATCAAGGAAAAGTGATATTTTTACTTGTTTTTCAAGAAAAGGGAGATTATTTTGATTGAAAATCAAAGTGCCATGGTATGTTTTCCAGCAAAGAGAATGCTATATATCTGCCAACAAAAACAAAATTTAAAAAATTGAGCATTATAGTTACAAATAGATTTAATGTAAACAGTTAAATTAGAAAAAAAAATGTAGGCCAGGTATAGTGTCTCACGCCCGTAATCCCAGCACTTTGGGAGACCAAGGCTGGTGAATCACAGGTCAAGAGATTGAGACCATCCTGGCCAACATGGTGAAAACCCATCTCTACTAAAAACACAGAATTTAGCTGGGCATGGTGGCACACACCTGTAGTCCCAGCTGCTCAGGAGGCTGAGGCAGGAGAATCACTTGAACCCGGGAGGCGGAGGTTGCAGTGAACTGAGATGAAAAAAAAAAAAACAAAAAAAAAAAAAAAAAAAAAAAAAAAAAAAAAAAAAAAAAAAAAAAAAAAATGGGAAAAACATTCCAAAAATTTGATGTCTTTGCTCACACTAATAAGCCCCAAGTGGAGAACCAGAATGCAAACTCAGGCCCAGTTGATGTCAATTATTTTTGTGGTTGTCATGTGTAAGAGCACTTCAGAGCACATGGTGTGCCTCTTTGGAAAGGAAAACCAGAGAGGAAGCATGAATTTTGTTTTGAGTGTCCCACAGGGAAATGAATTTGAAACACTACAATTCTGGGGTTTTATAGGTTTCTAGAATCCTTTTCTGTGATAGGGGAATCTTTGTTTTTGTGAGAAGAAATATCCAACCCTTATCAGTTGATAGGGCTGAGATTAAGGACCTTTTCTTTATCTGTTTAAGACTGACGCAGAAACAGCAAATATGGACAGGACAGGTGAGCAGGATTGATCAGATGTTCCAGAGAGAGAGCTAGTGACAACAAAGGGAGGATGAAGCTGGTGTGGGTGCTGTACATTGTCCACTTGACAGATGTTTGTTGAGTGCCTGCCATTTTCTAGGCAATGTCTTAGGCACCAGGACACAACACATGCAGCAGGGAATTAAGCCATAGTGTAAAAGGAGCAGAAGTTTTGGTGGTAGGCAAGTCCCAGCACAGTCACTAACCAGCTAAGTGGCCTTTGGGCACGTGACTTTACCCGAGATGGCACCACCGCACTCCAGCCTGGCAACAGAGTGAGACTCCATCTAAAAAAAAAGTAACATTTATTTTTGTCCCTATGAAAGATAAATAAATTGAACCCCAAAATATAACATTCTGAAGTATCTCTAATTGCCATTGGCTTGATAATTAAGGCTCAAGCAGATTTATGTGGTCTTGAGTACTCTGAGATAATCATCATGGTGGGAAAGCTTTCAATGCGTAGACTTTGCACTCCTAGCCTTCATGAAGTGTTCAATAATGTAAACAGCATTAAATTAGGAAAATGATATTGATAAAGGAGATTAGTAATGCATAATTAATTTTTTCCAGGGGTTAAGACTCTTTTTCTTTGTGTAATAGACATGAGTCATTTAAAAAATACCTAATTCAAAAAGCTGAATTTTTACTTCTTCCATCTTGGGTCATTAAATTTGCCTGCTAATCAGTCCTACTGATTAATAACTATGAGCTATTAATGTGAATGAATTGACTCTTAAGTTATTCATTAAAATGACTAAGGTTTTCCAAAACTTTTTTGATGGGCTGCTTGGTTATCTATTCCTAAGGAGATAAGGATGTAATGAAACCCTCTGGAACCACATCTGGACCACTGTGCTAGTCTGTGAAGCTCCCACTTGCAGGATTAGGTAGGCTAACTGCTCAGTCTTACAGCCAGAGAGCCCTATTTCATAAGGAAGATGGTGAGAATGGGAGGAATTGCTACACCCTTGTCATCTTACTGTTTCTGCCTGTACTGACAGAGCAGTAACCCAGGCTTTGAGACTCTTCCTAACCCGTGGAATAACAGGACTAGGGAAGGTTCCAGGGAAGTACAGTCAGAACCCTAAGACCATTTTGTGCTGGGCCCTAGGAACCCTTTTATCCATCATGAACGATCACTTTTTCCAGCACTAACACATTATTGATTGTCTTCCATGTACCAGGCACTATGCCAAAGGCTGTGAATTAATTACCTCCTTTATGCTGACAAAAATTCTATGAAGTAGATACCATCACTATCTCCATTTAAACTGAGAAAACCAAGGCACAGAGTTGTTAAGTAGTTTTTCCCAGCATGGGACAGAGCCAGGATTTTAGTACAGGCAGCGTGATCTCACAGCCCTTACTTTTAATTACCACACTACACCTTACTGACTTTCTGGCGTATATTGGATGCAAATTGATGTTTGGAAAAACATCTCTAAAGGCCAGAACCAAAAGTGGTTTGTTACATTGTTTTTCTATTTGATTTTTTAAAAACTTTAATTATCATATAGTATACAGAATTCATGATTATGTGGAATATTAGATTAACCAGAACACACAATAGCAAATCTATCTCCCATGGCACAACAAATGTTAAATATCAGAAAGAGCCATCACTTTTCATCCTTAGTTTTAGTTCTGATCCTGAAGCAAAGTAATTTATTTCAAATCTGGCTTTCCTACTCTTCTGCAGTGTGAGCCCTTGGTGATGTGAACCCCAGGTGTGCCCCTGACTCCTCCATAACTCCAAGTTATACTTTCTATTTGTTTTTCTCTCCTCCACCCTGGTTTTCGAAGGTTCAGACCACAACTTAGTATTCTTTTCATCGATTCCCAGTACCTAAGATAGTGCCTGGCCCAAGAAAGCAATATTGATTCTGAGAAAATTAACGAGTGGGAGAGTCTCAGTTTCGACTTCTATTTATTAGTATGATAATATTCTCATTAACTATCTTGCAGGGATGTTATGAAGCTTGAATGAGATAATGCACAGAAAACTGTATAGAATTAAAATGTGGTAGAAAACAATAGTTTTTTTTTTTTCTCATGGGATTACTCATAATCATTCTCATCCATAAGTGAACTTGACTTTTCTGAGAGAATCACCCCCTAGGAAAATGATTATTAGAAAAAAATTTTCCAAAGCCAATTTAAAAACTTGATTATTCCTGCCTTCACTTCAATAAATCTAGTTTTGGTTATGAAAGGAAGAAATAAAGAATGCTTGGTTTCAGCGGTGCTAGGCAAGGCAAAATGTATAGAAGCAGAAGAAATACAGACTTCAAAGTCATCATTTGAAGAAAGATGCTAGAGCTACAATCCAGAGTGGGTTATATGAAGCACCTGCTATACCAAGGGCTCCATCGTAGGCACTTGCACGTAAAATCTCACTAAAACTGTAAAGTCATGTAAGATAAAATATGCCAATTTTATATAGAAAGGAAATGGAGGCTAAGAGAAGTTAACAACTCACTGAAGTCCACACAACTATGAGGTAGGAGAATTAGGATTTAATCTCTACCTGTATGACTCAAAAAAACTTAGCACTTTCCACTCTGTCACAGGGCTTACTAAAGACAGCAAACACCCGCTTTCACCCAAAACACCCTCTACTCTCATTTTCCACAAAGCCCAGTGGTGTGGCCAACAGTCTCTGGAAGCAAGTGTGACTGTGTTGATGAGTGAATTAAAAGTATCCCCCCTGCAAGTCATAAAAATCCAACTCTAATAAGCTTATACATTAAAAAAAATTATTCATTGATATTAGGGTACCCCATAGAATAGCTCTAAGCTGATGGAAAGACAAGAAAACAGATGGATATAACAAAAATCCAGAACAAAGGACTTTAGAGCTGCTTCTCTATTTCCTAATCCTGCTTGTTATTCTCTGTATGCTGGCTTCAATCCAGACAGGACCATAGACAGCTCCCAACCACTAGCCGCTGCTAAGGACACTAAATGGGCAACTTTGCTAAGACAATGGAAGAAAATAAACCGTTCTGCTGTACAGGAGGAAGACTCACATAGGTCACTAGACACAGATACCCCAGTCACTCCTAGAATCCCTGTGTATTGGTATTCAACAGGGCCAGAATTGGAGACGGGGAGGCATATCTGGAGAGAAGTGCCTCCAAGATGCAGAACATGTTGAAGTCCAGATGCTTCAAGTGTCATTTCTTTTTCTTCTACTGAATTTATTTATTTATTATTATTATTATTATTATTATTATTTTTATTTTTATTTTTTATTTTTTGAGATGGAGTCTTACTCTGTCGCCGAGGCTGGAGAGCAGTGGCCGGATCTCAGCTCACTGCAAGCTCCGCCTCCCGGGTTTACGCCATTCTCCTGCCTCAGCCTCCCAAGTAACTGGGACTACAGGCGCCCGCCATCTCGCCCGGCTAGTTTTTTGTATTTTTTAGTAGAGACGGGGTTTCACCGTGTTCGCCAGGATGGTCTCGATCTTCTGACCTCGTGATCCACCCGTCTCGGCCTCCCAAAGTGCTGGGATTACAGGCTTGAGCCATTGCGTCCGGCCGACATTTTTTTCTCCTACCAAAAATATTGGCGCTTGACAAACTTTCACTAGCATTTTTGCTTAGCTAGTAATGTAACGATACTTTTAAAATTCTACGTTATGTCCATGAAGTCAGCATTTAATTAAGAGCTACCTGATTTGGACTCATCCAGGAAAAAGTAACTGTGCAGGTTCAGGGTAAAACACAAGGTAGAGTGATCAGAATCTTAAAGTTTACATGTTCTATTGAAAACGGGGGATTTCTGGATTCATAACATCTCATTAGCTACAGAAACAAATCCTACATAAAAGGCTCCCCAGTAATATCTCAGAATGGTATCTTTAACATGAATTCTTTGTAATTCTTATGTTAGTCACATTGGGTTACTTGTTAAAGCTGCAAACATGAATCTACTGAATCAGGTTGTATATGAGTTGTGTCTGAAACCTGGAGTTCATCAAGCTGCTCATATGATTTTTATAAATAAAATAGTTTGGGAATTTCTGACCTATTATAGCAACTGCTCAAATATGTCCTCAGGCACCTACATCCTTTGTTGGTGATGGTATACACTGGCCCAGCCTTTCTTAGAAGTAACTTTACTACATATATCAATATCCTTAAAATGTTTATCATCTTTATTCTTAACAATTTGACTTGTGGAAATCTCTCCCAAGGAAATAGTATGAAATATAGAAAAAATAAATCTCTAAGTACAGAGAATAGTCATTAATTTATATTACGAGGAGAAAAAATATCCTAAGACAATAAAATGAGAAGAGTTATGTAAATTTTGTTTATCTACTTCAGTGTAATGTTATTTAGATATTAAAATAGATGTTTGTGAAAAGTGAATTGTTACTTGAAAAAATGCTGAAATAATCATGTTAAATCAGAAAAAAATAGCATGCAAGCATATTTTATAACTTTTTAAAGTAGGTTTATACCGGAAAAGACCAGGAAAAAAAACCATATTGAAATGATAATGATAGTTCACTGGATTATGAACAGTTTTTTTCTTCTCTCTGCATTTCTTTGCTTTTAAAATGTTGCATAATAAGCAAATATTACTCTCATAATAAATATTTAAACAAAAAATATTTTACTACATTCAATAGAATTTTTATCACCTAGAAAGAAATGTGGAAAAGAAAAAAAATACCCCATTTCCTGCCTGTCTTTGGGCCTATGAGTGTAGAGAAACCACAACACCATTACCTGGCTCCCATGGTAAGCCCTTCCTTATCTTTCCCTGTGTTATCTGGTGACTGGGTCCCTAGATACCCCTGCCCTGGATAGCTTTCTCTGCTTTTCCTCCTCTTCCTCAAGGCTGCAGTCTTGCCTTAGCATCCCGAAAGAAAAAGCTGATAGTCCTGATATCTACTCCCCTACGTTACTGTATTTGTACCTCTGCCCACACAGTTCACAAACCTAGTGTTTCAGATTTGTTTAGAATAATGTAGACATCCATGTAGTTCTTTCTAATGTATGTAACAACATGTGGTGAATAAAAGAATAACTTGGAAGCTGTTTTTCTTTTTATAGGTATAATCGTTGAGGTTTTTTTACCCTTCATTCTCCATCATCCTCTATATCACGTTTCCTATGAAATATTGTAGTCCTTTCTTTATAGCCTCTGATCCTGTTAGTTTTCATAATATACCTCCCCGTGTATTATGATTAATTTATGTATTTTTTAACCTCACATTGCATTAGGTTGAATCTGTCATACTCCTCAGATTATTGTTGATTCCATTGATAAATACAATCTGGCTGTATTTATTTATTTATTACATTTTATCATTCTCCAGTTTTGTTTTTTTTTTTTAAGTTCTGAGATACATGTGCAGAACATGCAGATTTGTTACAGTTATACATGTGCCATGGTGGTTTGCTGCACCCATCAACCTGTCATCTAGATTTTAAGTCCCGCATTATTAGGTATTTGTCTTGATGCTCTCCCTCCCCTTGCTCCCCACACCCTAAAAGGCCCCAGTGTGTGATGTTTCCCTCCCTGTGTCCATGTGTTCTCATTGTTCAGCTCCCACTTATGAGTGAGAACATGCAGTGTTTGGTTTTCTGTTCCTGTGTTAGTTTGCTGAGCGTCGTTGTCCATTCTTATTCTTATCTCCTTATTTTACAAAACCAACCATTCTAGTCTTATTTTACTTCTCTTCTTTCATGTGTATGGGTTCTTACAGATTGTGGATATTGTTGTTATGTTTAACATTTAACTTACATTATATGATAGTGATCTATAGACCTTATTTTGTTCTTTTTTCCATTTTCTTTTCTTTTCCTTTTAAGACAGAGTCTCACTCTGTTGCCCAGGCTGAAGTGCAATGGTATGATCTCAGCTCACTGCAACCTCTGCCTCCCAGGTTCAAGCAATTCTCCTGCCTCAGCCTCCCGAGTAACTGCGACTATAGGTGTGTACCACCATGCCCGGCTAACTGTTGCATTTTTAGTAGAGACAGGGTCTCATCATGTTGGCCAGGCTGGTCTCAAACTCCTGACCCCAGGTGATCCTCCCGCCTCAGCCTCCCAAAGTGCTGGGATTACAGGCATGAGCCACCGGGTCCAGCCCTTTTTGCCATTTTCTTACAGGGCACTAAGTTTTGAAAATGTAGTCATGTTGCTATGAATACCTCCAGCATGTTGCTTCTGAGTGCTATACAGTATTCCAGGGTGCGTAGCATACATGGTTTATTTACTATTCCCCCAATCATCAGAACCTATGATGGCTGCAACCCCAACAGTTATTTGTGGTGTTTGTTTTCAGACGGAGTTTCACTCTTGTCGTCCAGGCTGGAGTGCAGTGGCGCGATCTCGGCGCACTGTAACCTTCGCCTCCCTGGTTCAAGCTATTCTCCTGCCTCAGCTTCCCGAGTAGCTGGGACTACAATCGCCCGTCATCACGCCCGCTAATTTTTATATTTTTAGTAGAGACGGGGTTTCACCATATTGGCCAGGCAGGTCCGAAACTCCTGACCTTGTGATCCACCTGCCTTGGCCTCCCAAAGTGCTGGGATTACAGGCATGAGGCACTGTGCCCAGCCAGTTATTTATTTTAAAAATGCTTGTGGTAAGATACGTACTCTGCAAGTTTTTTGTTTAACATTACTGGAAATAAAAGCTGAAAACATGTATTAATTTAGGTAATTATCTCCTATAATTACCTAAAAGTGGTAAGTACTATCTGTTCTCTGATTGGACATAAATTAAGTTGAACCTTGGATCAAACTATTTCTTTGTTTTAAGGAAAATTTTTTTTAAACATAGGCCTTTTAGTTATTAAAAGAAAAGTTGCCAGATTTTCACCTTTTGGGGAGGATAAGGCAAGGAAAATGAGACCAAAACTTAAAACTACAAAGTGTGTGCCTTTCCATCATATACATTGAATATACTTTTTGCAGAACTCAGACTTTGGAAACCAAGTTGCTTCTTTGCACCAAAGGCTTATTGTGTGTGTGTGTGTGTGTGTGTGTGTGTGTGTGTGTGTGTGTGTGAGATTTTAGATTAATCTAAGCTTGTAATTTCTCTTGTGCATTGTAGTAGTGTATTTGTTATTTTTCTTTGAGAAGTTGTTTGCAGTCAATGTAGAGCTAAGATGTCAGTAAAGACCTGTAGGCATGGATGTCATTCATAAATTCAACATAAATTTATTAAGAACTTACTATGTCCCATGCATTAACTTAAGGACTGGTTTTATGGCAAATTAAAAAAAAAAAAAGAAAGCTCCTGCTTTCATTAAGCTTATAGTTTTTGTTATACCATGAAAGACTGAGGAAAAAAATAGCACCTTCTCTTCATGCTCCTCTAAATAGATGTGGCCATTGATTTTTCATGTCTAGTATTATCATTTATGAAGCCATTCATTTTGAATAGACTAAGTGCCTTGGTGGGAAGAAATGTGGCATTACATAAACACCTCAATAGAAATAAACATATTTGAGAGTCATGTTATTTTAAAACAAAGGAATTATGTGTAAGAATGAGTGGTTGGGCTAATTAAATATGGTGAATTAAAGACATCTGTGGCCACTTTCCTCCCTTGACGTTTCTCAAAATAATTTTTAAAAAATTAAAAAATGAGAATACTATCTCCTGTTTAATAGCACAAGACACTAACCACAACTACAGATCACAAACTATAAATGATACCTGAAGGAAAGCATGTTAAAATGGGGGACAATGAGAGACTTTTCAAACATATGGGTAGGAGTATTTTTCTCTGAAATAAATGCGATAGTGTGGAAAGACGCCTCCAATGATCTTTTAATTAGCATGCAAGATAAAGATGTATAAGAAGGCTGAATGGATAGAAGAGACCACAGAGAAGCTTGCGAAATGAAGCAGAAAGAAGCCAGAAAACGTGCCAACTTCATTAGCAATAGTATTGTTGAAGTAGCCACCTAGAGACAATCTGGAAGAGGGTAGGAAATCAGATAACAGAGAAAAACTGTTACTTCCAGAACTTCACTGTGAGCGCTAAAAACTTTTGAATGTTCAAACTGGGGAAACGCGTGCCCTCAGGGCAAAGGGCATTGTTTGAATAATGGCTGAGACCATTAATCAAAATGTAAGCTGTTGACTTTCTCAGCCCTTTGCCTTCTGCCAGCTTTCCCTCTTGCTGAGAGCAAATAACTGGCTCAGAAGGAACTGTTCTCTACACGTTTCAAACATGTGTAACAGAAAATAAGTGACTAAGAGCATATATATCAAATATGAAATTAAAATATTCATAATGTTGATGAAAGGGATGTAAGCAAAATAAAACATCTGAAACTTCTCAGAATTACTCTAGAAAACAGCAGAGTCAGTCACCAGAATCATTTGAAAACAATTTCATTAAAAAATATATCAAAGAATAAATCTTAGAGATTAAAGGAAAAAGAAACTGACAATGTAATAGTAGGTTAAAGAGCAAGTGAGAATAGATATTTAAAAATGAATAAGAAATATAAAACTGCTGCAAAAAATGACAGCCACATTTGAAGCAACAAGAGCAATACTAAAAAACGTTAAATAGCATGACTGAAAACATTTTTAGGGACAGGAAAACAGGTTTGAAGAAAAAGAAATCACATGTAGAAAATAAAAAGATAGTAATATAAAATAATTTTGCAAAGATGGGAATGGAATATGAACTACATGTAGAAGCATATTTCACATTGATAGTTATGTTGAATTAAAGAATAATTCAGAATGATGTATTAAGTTTTGTTAGGATAGCATTGTTGGGGCCAAAGAACAAGATCCAAATGGATCCTTCATGAAGAAAATGGACACTCATCCTCTTCGTCATTCTGGGAAGTTGTATAGTCTGAGTTGAAGAATCAGAACTGGAGAAGATGACTAGAAGACACTATGAGAAAACAGAATTTTTTTTTCTCTGCAGTCTCATAGACTTACATATTAGTAACAATTAACTAGAAGACAAAAGATAAGAAGGTAATGGGCTGCAGGGATGAAATGGAGTCAGTCTTTAGGGACCTCCTCAAGGTGGTCTGGGGATGTTAAACATAGCTACATGGTTTTTAAGTCATTTTAAGTTTTTGTTGTTGTTGGTTTTGTTTTTTGTTTTTTTTTTTTTTTTTGAGACAGAGTCACTGCTCTGTCGCTCAGGCTGGAGTGCAGTGGTGCAATCTCAGCTCACTGCAACCTCCACCTTCTGGATTCAAGTGATTCTCTTGCCTTAGCCTCCTGAGAAGCTGGAATTACAGATACCTGCCACCACACCCGGCTAATATTTTTGTACTTTTAGTAGAGGCAAGGTTTTGCCGTGTTGGCCAGGGTGGTCTCAAATTCCTGACCTCAGGTGATCCACCTGCCTCAGCCCCCCAAATTGCTGGGATTACAGGTCTGAGCCACTGCGCCCGGTCCATTTTTAAGTTTTAAGTCATTTTCTATATTCCCTTTCTTTATCTATCATTTGCCATCTTAACTTTCAATGTAATCTTAATGTAAAGTCATCTCTAGAGTTTCGCAGTAGGAACTTACGGGCAAAGGCATATACTGTATCTGTTAAGAGCTGAATTGTGTCCTCACAAAATTGCTGTGTTAAAACCCTAAATTCCATCACCTCAGCATGTTACCATATTTGGAGATGGTGTCTTTAAAGAGGAAATTAAGTTAATATGAGGTCATTGGGGTGGGCCCTAACACCATATGACTAATGTTCTTATAAGAAGATGTAATTTGGGCACAGAGAGGGAAGACCCTGTAAAGACACAGGAAGGACAGGGTAGCCATCTACAAGCCGAGAGGCCTCAGAAGAAATCAACCCTACCAACATCCCGATCTCGGACTTTCCAGCCTCCAGAACTGTGAGAAAATGAACATGTGTTTCTTTAAGCTACGCCATCTGTGGTACTTTGTTCTGCCAGCTCTAGTAAGCTAATACAAAAACCACAAAAGAAGTCATAGTAGTTAGAGTAGCAGTCATAGCAGAAAACGAGCATTTACTACGTTCTGTGCAATGTCCTAAGCACTTACATGTATTGATTCACTTAATCTTTAACACAACTCTAAGAAAAGGATCAAATGAGTTAATACTTGCAAATGCTTGGGAAAGTGCCTGCACAGAATGAGTGTTCAATAAATACTACCCATTGATATTTTCTGTAGTTTAGCATGGAGGAGGCAAAGGCAAAGCCCCAGGAAGATGAAGTCACTTCTGTATATTTTTATGAGCGGATATATTAGAGCTCTCACCCTCTTCCTCAGGGCTGGGTAGAGATAAAGCAGTGATCACCAGGGCAGAACAGCTATGTTCAGCAGGATAGAGGTCCCACGATGGACATCAGCAATGGACACTGTAGGGTGGTAAGATGATGCTGGGCGCAACACTGAACACTGTGAGGGGTCATTTCTGAACACACATGAGGCGGCAAGTTGGGGGTAGATTTGGGGGACATTAAAAACATGTGTATTAAACCCATTCACTCAAAGAAAAATGTTTTCCATAGCTCACTTGCTTTCCTGAATGTCTTGATATACGAATGGGTCACTTGTTTCACATTTAACTCAGTAGCAGCATTAGCCCAGAATCCATGCCTCTTCTTATTCTGCAATGGTTATTCCTCCTACTATAAGAAGTTAGCCTTCCAGAGAGAGGAGAATTCCAAACTGTGGTTGTTATTGTTTTTTAAAGATATCAATAAAAAGTGTGGTCATCTGTTGTAGTCCAGGGAATCCCAGCATTGCTTGCAGTAGATGGAACTACTTCCTTGGGCTTGCCTGCTGATCACTTCCCAGGCGAGTAGCTTCAGAAACTCTCATATTACCCGATATTACTATATCAGGAATATGTGTTGCACAGAACATGCCTGCTCATCCCTCCTCTCTCACACTGGGGTAACAGGAACAAATAAAAACAGGAAAATACAAGAACAGAGAAAGAATGAATTAACAGAGACAATGCATGACTAATATGTCAAGGTCAACACCACACGCAGCTCATTCCTTTGTGGATTATGTGCAGCATCCTGATCTCTCACTCTGAATAGAAGATGGAGAGTAGAAGCCCAGGTATGTGTAGGTGTGTTGGTTGTGGGGGTTTTCAGGGGTCTCTCCATGGCCACTGTGAGCCATCACCTGTTCCTAGAAGATGCTGCCATTATTAATCCATCAACAGTTGCCGATTTACTCTCCATACCCTCAGCACTCTTAGCAGGAAACAGTATGGTTTCTTCTATGACTCCTGTGACTATTTTTCTTGCTGCCCAATGCAAGTGCCATTTTGAATTTTCTCTAGAATCACCATCTTCTCTTTCTTCTCTCACTGTTTGGATAGTCAGTTATTTATATCTCAACAGCAGGGTGGGCTTCCTGAGTAGGGAAACAGGGTGGGGTGGGACAGTGTGGATGTTGGTGCAAAGATCCAGATTGCTCCTTCAAGCCGTGGATTATCTATTTTATTTTCAGGAATAAATGTGTGTGTGTGAAGAAGCATTCCTGCAGAAAGACATAGCAATGCAGAATGGTGCCTGCTCGACTATAGAAGCGGGACATGCAGAAAGAATCTGAAGGGACCATTTCAACTTTTTGATGCTGAGACGAGCTGTATTATCCCAGAGCCCAGCTAACAACAGATGATGCAACATGTAGAGGAGGGACCTTCTTTATCAGGAGGGAAGACATACCACTCACCTCCTTAGTGCTTTCTCCTTTAATATTCAGATTAAGGGCTCAAAAATAAGTATTAGTTATACTGCACTAAAGACCAGGAGCTGTCTGTTTACCCACTTCCTTTCATTGACTTCACTCTTCTCTCCCCTGTTCTCTCTCATCTGGTTTCAGGGCTTTCTAAATCAGGTAAATAGAGTGCTGTTCAACCTGATAACCAAACCGGGTCAAACCCAAACATTCAGTGCTTATGGAAGGAAATACACAAAGCTGTTAACAGGATGCGATGGGTAGAGTGGAATAAAAGAAGGCTTTGGTTTTCTTAACTTTTCTTTTTTTCTCTTTTTAACTTTTAAGTTCAGAGATACATGTGCAGGTTTGTTACATAGATAAACTTGTTTCACAGGGTTTGTCATATAGATTATTTCATCACCCAGGTATTAAGCCTAGTACCCATTAGTTATTTTTCCTGATCCTCTCCCTCTTCCCAGCCTCCACCCTTCGATAGGCCCCAGTGTGAGTTGTTCCCCTCTGTGTGTCCATGTGTTCTCATCATTTAGCTCCCACGTATAAGTGAGAATATATGGTATTTGGTTTTCTGTTCCTATGTTAGTTTGCTAAGGATAATGGCCTCCAGCTCCATCTATGACTCCGTAAAGGACATGATCTCATTCTTTCTTATGGTTGCATAGCATTCTATGGTGTATATGTACCACATTTCCTTTATCCAGTCTATCCTTGAAGGGCATTTAGGTTGATTCCATGTCTTTGCTATTGTGAGTAGTGCTGCAATAAACTGTTTTTAAATGCAATATTACAAGGATGCATTGCTTTCATATTATGAAAAAATAATACATCTTTTAAAACAAAACATATGCAATATAACCCTAAAATACATAACTCAGACCAGAGGGAGCAGCTGCACCTACAACCCAGGAAAATTCCCTCAACACTTTTACTTCCCTCTTGTGGGCCTCTTCACACACGTAATGAACAACTATTTAGGGGGCTTCGTAGTTTACAAAGTACTCTCTCAACCATTGCCTTATTAAGCGTTCAATTCATAGCAATTCAATACGATTATTTCCATTTTGCAGATGAGAAACTGAGATTTGAGGGTTAAATGATTTAATTTCTGTTGACAGTCACAATCTGAAATTCTTAGGGCAAAACAGAGTCTCGGATGTGGCGATGATGCACAGGAGTGGCATAGAGAGGGCAGCTCAGGACCCTCGGGCAGGGACGGTGGAGGTATGAAACAAAGAGAGCAACGTGCCCCTCCTCTTGGATACACCATGTGCCAGCTCTTTCCACAGATCATCCCATAGCCATACTGTGTAAACACACTGCTGTCCCATTGTCAGATGAAAGATTAAAGCTCAGTGAGGTGAAGTCCCTGTCTACACTGAGAAGCTAGTACGTGTTGAAATTGGAATTCAAACATGGATATACCTAAACCTAAACCTTCTTCTCTAAACCATTTGACCCACTGCCTTCCTAAGAGGCTGTTCATAGAGGAAGGCCACGGTGTCCTGCAATCTGATGTTGCATCCAGTTTCTTCACTAGACTATGGGAGCCCCAGGAAAGTGGATTTAGTCACATTACCTTCAGATGCCCATTGAAGTGTCTGCCTCAGAGCAGTCATTTAACACTCACTCGTGGAAGAGCCAAAAGAAAAGGGATTTGTCTGCCTAGATAGGCTGGGCCCCTAGCTGAATCCTTTTGTCTGTTCCCACAGCATGAAGGAAGACATTGGTTAGCATATCCATGCTTCACTTTTATGCATTTGTTGTACTGTGAGCTGCAGCACTGCCACTTTTAATCAGACATTCATTGTCCAATAGACACAGATCCAAAGCACCCAGTGCAACATTTGCAGAGGTTGGCAGGGCAGGATAAGAAGTCTGTTATAGGGACTGCCCCATCATAATTCCCATTTTCGCCTTTCCCTCAGCACTGCCAGCTTTGGGCAGGGTGCAGAAACTGAAGCCAGCTTTAGAGAAACCCAAAAGGTTAAAATCTGTGTTTCAGCAATGGGCTTTGTGCAAAGTGGCTGCTAGTCTGTGGCTTACGCTGTTCCCTGACCTTTCTGGGATGAAGCATTCTTCACAGCTGTCATTGCATCAGCGTAAGAGCCCAGAAATATCATTAGGAAAGACGTCTTGGCTGGAAGTGTGTGCCAAGCCTGGGGGAGGGGGACTGTGCTGAGGAAGCATGACCAGAAATTTAATAATGGGAGTCTGAAGCCAGTTATGGACACTGCTGCAGAGACCAAGAGGTAAGGCCAGAGTTATACTAGAGATTATAAAGGAGATTTGCCTTTTCTGTGGCCCACACTACACTGTACTGCAATTGTCTATTTCTATGTCTGTCTTCCTTTCTAGTCTTCAAGGGCTTTAAGGGGAGAAGACTGTCATATTCCAGCATCCTCCACTATAGTGGCTAGCACATGGTACAAGTTATGTAAATTTTTGCTAAAACAAAAGAAATCAAAGATGATAGAATATAAAGGGCTTAAAATCAACTCATATGTCTTAGTTAATGGCTTGGTTTATGTGATGACAGAGGCTGAGAAATCCAGATCTGCAGTCAGCAAGCTGGAGACAGAAAAGCAAATGGTGTAGTTCTAGTCCAAGACTAAAAGCCTGGGTAGTTACAGTCTGAGTTAGAGTCGGAAGGCAGGAGAATAACTATACCCCAGATGAGTCAGGCAGAGAGAGGGAATATTTTTCTTACTCAGCCTTTTATTCTTTTTAGGCATTCAATAGGTTAGACAAGTTTAGATAAGGTGTGCTCACATGGGAGGACAGCAATTTGCTTTACTTGGTCTTCTAATTCAAATATTAATGTTATCCAGAAACAGGCTGTATACCAAGAATAAAATTCTAAGCCCCAGAACTGACTAAACAGAACCTCTCTTGGCCAAGGGAATCCCAGTGAAACCTGAAAAACTAATTCAGGCCATGAAGAGAAGATGAGGTCAGACACACCTCATTATGCCCTCCTCCCTTTGGAATTTAGACACAACTGACCAGCATTAACATTAAAACATGTTAAGACTGAAAAACGGACTATAGTAATAAGACACCCATTTCCAAACTGACTCTGGTACAGCATTACATTACAGAGAGCAAGCTCTGAAGGAAATCAAAATGTTTAACCCCAAATATATTATTTTTACTTATTTTGTGATGCCACAGCAAAGCTGTTATGATTTGGCTCCCCACCCAAATCTCATGCTGAACTGTAATCCCCAGTGTCGGGGAAGGAATCTGGTAGGAAGCAATTGGATCAAAGCCTTCGATTTTCCCCTTTCTGTTGTCATGATAGTGAGGAAGTTCTTATGACATCTGGCTGTTTGAAGGTGTATAGCACTTCCTCCTTTACTCTCTCTCTCCTGCTGCCATGTAAAGATGTGCTTGCTTCCCCTTCACCCTTCTGCCATGATGGTAAGTCTTCTGAGGCTTACCCAGCCATACCTCCTGTACAGCCTGTGGAACTGTGAGCCAATTAATTTTTTTTTTTTTTTTTTGTAAATTACCCAGTCTCAGGTAGTTTTTTTATGGCAATGTGAGAAGGGACTAATACAGCTGTCTCTTGAGTGAGAAAATTGCATTATGTGGAGAATCTTCTCCTATTATGTCTTTTCTGGAGAGTCTGACACCTTTCAAGGTCCTGTAAGAACCATTAAGCATTTATTATCTCTGAAGTCTGCTACCTATGGGCTTCACATACATAACGAGAACTTTGGCTTCTACAACCCCGCTTATCTTAACTCAAGCTGACTTCAACTCTTCAGGCAGAGTTTAACTCTTTCAACCAATTGCCAATTAGAAAATCTTTGAGCCCACCTATGGCTTGGAAGCCACCCCCCAAACCAACCCTCTCCTTTGAGATGTTCTATCTTTCTGAGCCAAGTCAATGTATACCAATGTATATCTTACATGTGTTGGTTTGTCTCTTTGCCTGTAACTTCTGTCTCCTTAAAATGTAAAATATCACTCTGTAACCCAGCCACCATGGGCACATGTTCTCAGGACTTACCGAGGCTGAGTCATGGGCCATGACCTTTAATCTTGATAAAGTAAACCTCTGAATTGATTGAGACCTGAGATACTTTTTGGTTTACAATCCTCACAGACACAGTGAGAAATCATGCTTAACCAAACAGCTGGGCACCCCATTATCCAGTCATGTTGACATATAAAATTAACTGTCACAGATAGAGATCCCATGAAACAGAGATCGGGAGACAGTAATTGAGAGAACAGAAAAGGAACAGTCAAGAAAGATTATGGTGTTAAGTTGGAAACTGAGGTGAGTAGCTGGGGTTCAACCCTACACATACTCACTAAAGAATCTTGTAGAGTATGCTTCAGAATTGTCCCTCTGAAGCATAGGAAACTGGGCATTTATTCTTTCACATCTGCCCACTATAGAAAAAGGCGATTATTACCCCCATATTCACAGGCTGCACCTGCTCCTGGTTTAAGAAGTGCTACAGATATTAAAAGAAACACTATGGCAATAAAAGGAGAGGCAAGCGTAGCAGACAAAATTACAATATACACCTTAGTTTTGCCTAATTCACATGGGCCAATGTAATGGGTTAGGGTCACAGAATGTGTTTACTATTCCTATAGGGTTACTCTTAAATGGTCCTGAGCTTGTGGAATGTTACAGCTCCAATAGTGCTTCAGAGATTGCAAAGCACTTACCCATTTATCACCTCATTTGACCTCTCTAACAACCCCACAAGTAGGTAAGAATGTTCTCTCTTCCTGACTTTTAGACAAGGGATGAACCACATGGGGCTCAGTGCCTCCTCAAGTGTTCAGATGGTTAAAGAGCTGGAGTCAGAACTGTAGTCCCTGGGCTCTGATTCCCCTTTTCCTTCTGCTTCAGCAGCATTGGAGTGTTTCTGTCTCCTCTCCTCAGCCTTAGGATTCTTGGAATGGGAAAAAACTAACCATTGAGGAAACAGTCATTCCAGGTTAGATTTCTGGGGAATCAGCTTGGATTTATATATATATCATAGGTGACAGACAGGTAGACAAGAAAGAGCTCAGGTAAACAGCTGGGTTCTAATTTTAGTACTACCACTAACCAACCTTATGGTCTTCTTTCTCCTTTCTGAGTCTTCCATTTTATTTCTGTCAAGTGAGAAAGTCTCACTAAATAAGTAGTGGTGTGTGTGTGTATGAGAAAGAGAGAGAGAGAGAGAGAGAGAGAATCAACTGAGCAGCCTATGCAGCACTATAGCAGCACTAGTCTGTTGAAAGAATGTTGGTTTCAAACTCATACAGACCTGGTGCCATCTTGACTTGACTGGAGTGTGATTTTGAGCAAGTGTCCTGGAGTCTCAGAGGTTTGATTTACCTTTATGTTAAGTAAGTTTAATGTTACTTTGTAGCATGAATGAAAAATGTATGATAATATATGTGCAATTACTAGGTCATTGCCATACACGTAGAAAACAAAAATGGTTATTATGGCTGCTATTATTTCTATTGGTTGTATTATATTCAATAAGCTAATTTTTAACTTACCTAACTCCTTTGAAAAGTTTCTTCATGGACCAATGTACCCACTTGACATCTCTTTATATGATAAATGTAAAATTTATAGCTGTATCATTTATTTTATAAGTATTGAGAAGGTACAAATATTGTCTATTTTCCATAGATAAATCCAGCAATCTATACTTAGCATTGTGTAACTAATAAAGTCATGAATACCAGCACCTCTTGTTTTGTACGCAACAACAAAAAACGGATGATTGATAATGATCCTCTTCACATTAACATTTCTTCTAAATACCTGGATGTAAAGACATGACGAATAAGCCTAAAAATAGTTCTTTGTGTTTTAAATATACTACCATATTAAAATACCAAATAAAAGAAACATACCATCTGGACTAAAGGGCATTTAAGAGTCACATTAAACTCACTTAGGATTACAGGAATGGTTGTTAACACCTGCAGCTCTATCTACTGATACAGGATTTAACGTTTGAGAGCCAGAGCTATAAGTTAGAGAATAAAAGAATGCAGAATTAGAGAGAATTGGATATAGTTTCTTTTTTTGCTCATGATTTAGAATCTTTATTTCTTCCTTTATGAAATGAGAAACAAAATCATGAGGGGAAAAACATGGTAATCTGTGCAAAAGTCCTTTGAGTCCTTCAAAAAACTCTGTCTTTTCCAAAGGCTCATCAGGGCATTTAGAGGATTATCTTTTCATTTTGGGCCCTTATGCAAAGTAAATTCTTGGTTGGTCTTGTGTTCTTTAGGAGACATCAGCAATTCTGTTCTTTGAATAAAATAATGTGCTTTTAATCCATTTTCAATATACCTCCATGGAAGATGACTCAGACCCCAAATAGAATAATGCGAATAATTTTCAAAGGCTCTGAGATCCTTCTATTTCCTGAAAGCCTCACAACCTACATCACCAAGAGCAGTGATTGCTGCAGAGGGCAAAGAAAAAGTAAGTGAACAAACAAAAGAAGAACAGGAAGTGGAGTGCAGACAGAAGTCGCAGAACTGTGAGGTTATCAAGTTGAAGACCTCATCTCAGGCATCTTAGTACTGCAGGACCAGCCCCTGTGGTTCTAAGAACTGCCAAGCCTCTGAAACACTTGAGCTTCTCCATCTATAAATGAATGTAGCAGAAATAGTACTGGCTTTTTAGTTGAATATTTGTGAACTTGAGGGTCATGTTACCACAGACTAATGGAATAAACTTGAGCCAATCTAGGCAGCTCTCTAGATCTCAGTTTCTCTATCTGTACATGGTGAATTAACAGAGGGAAAAATGAAAATCTACACTGAATGGAATGTTACCTGCTACTCATTGTTGTTGGAGGAACTGAGAGTCCTCACAGAGTCTAATTTCTTCATCAGCCTCTGCTTTTTCTGGTACTTTCTTCCCCTGTATTGTGATGTCCCTGTGTTTTGTGACTCACAGAGAAAGAACAGACCCCAATCATGTGCAATTGGTGGATAAAACTTTGACCCCAGGGTCTAAAAAATTGACCCTAGGGTCTAAAAAATTTGGGTTGTGTCTCATGTCCATGGGCAACTAATTCCATATCCTTGAATAAGTGCTGCAACCTCTCTAAGCCCCAGCCTGTCCACCCAGAAAAAAACCATAATGACAATCCAAAAGGTTTTATGAGAATTCAGTGAGAAATTGCATTTTAAGCACTTAGCCCAAAGCTCTGTACATAGTAAGTGCTCAGTGTAAATTGGATGTTATTAGAATGCATAATTTTAGGCCAGCTAAATTAAACTTTAGAAAATTGCATATCTATGTTTATACAAAAGAATAAATATATGTAAGGATGAAATATCAGTGACTTAGTTCACATATCACACATAGATAAAACTAAATAATATTAAATTTAGCAAAGACTAGAGATGGAAAGGTGTTAAAAACAAATGATACTTACGGTAGTAATATAACTTTCCCATTAGGGAAAATAAAGGTTTGGCAAAGCTATTGCAATGGCCTGCTATTGGTTCTTCACAATTGCAATCCTGTACCCTTCATCCGGATTACACAGCGCACATAAATTAGTCATAGAATCCAAATACAGCCACAATACTTGCCTACTTTAATCTGCCGGAGTATTCTCTTGCACCTAAGATGAAGCCTGAGTTTTTTAACATGATTTATAAGCTATTTCCTACGTATCTACCTTAGCAGTTTTCCTCTTGCTACTCTTCCACTCCTATTCTACAGTCTTATAGTTACCCTTTCCCAGGACTTGCAGCAGAAAACATTTTCTCTTGATTATGGTCTTAGCATCTGCTATTTCTTGGCTCACCCTTGACTGCCCCTGACTCTGAGCCCCTCCCTCTTTTGCCTTTTCTACTCCATTTATTTTTCAGGTCTTATTTCAAATAGTTTGATCCCATTCTTCATAGTTTGTGTTTCTCCATCTAAATAGCTCATTATCATTTTCGTTATTAAAAACACCCTTCATTTTCCAAATGTAATCGGTACCTAAAATTGTGTTGGATGGCAATTTAGGGATAGTTTAAACCCACATTGTGTTTTCTTTAAATTGGGAGTAGAGTCCTTGCCTTCCCTTTCATGAAAGATGCTGTGGGTGCCCAGCCTATCATTTACTAATACAGGTGCAGTATACATTGTACACATACAAATGTAGTGTGTATTGATACTGTACATATCAATACAAAGTACATTTTCCTCCCTTGCATACTGTAATAAAAACAAAAATAAAATATGTTAAAGATACATGATAGTTAAAATAGTGCTTAGCAAAATACAATTCAATAAAAACATAATTAAAATTGTTATCTACCAATTGGAGAGCTGCCCAAGAAAGGTTTGGTGGAGAAAGATGGTAGAGAGAGCGTGTAGTCACTGTGGCTATTATGTTATAAAGGAGGGAGAAGCAGCTGGTGAAAGGATGGGTAAAATAGTGAATGTCTTTGGTTTGTCTATATGCAAATTTGCAGAGCCAGAAGAGTCTTCAGTTCTTGGATTTTTTGATTCAAGAAGTAGATGCCTATGCATCAATATCCAAAGGCGTAAAGAAAACAATGAGAATAATGAGAACATACCTTTGTGCCTTTTGCTTAGTTATACAACTAATGATAACATGTTATGAAACTTAAATTGCATTTTTAAACATGGTATCTTTGCCTTTGTCATGATGATGCTCACAACAATAGTCATTTTGTCTGCATGATTTATAATTTTTTGTGAAGCACTGGCATTGTGTATTTTGTTGCTTTTCTTCCTCTTATGCCTTCTTGGAAGATATTTTCACTTAATACTATTGGGAAGACGGTAGCAATAACTTCATGGTATGTTTACAAAACATGAGCACTGAATGGGATCCTTTTAAGAGAACATTTGAGATATTACTGCAGTACTATCGGCATTCTATTGATAGGATTTGCAAATAACTTGGATGTTTTCACTAGCACACAAATTCAGGGTTTGGCTTGTTTCATGTTGAATAGCAACATTCACATACAAATTCTGCAAATCTGTCATAACAACCATTTGAATAATAAGACTATGAAAATTTAGTTAGGGGTAACTATTTGTTTGTCCATCCAGGCCATTCTAAGTTGTTTTCTGTGAAGTCTAACATTTTGTTACTATTATGGTGCCATAATGATGTCATATTTTCTGCTAACAATTCAGAACCGCTTGTGACCCTCTTTCTAGACTCTCGTCTCATTAGGGCTGAAGCAGTAGAAACTATGTGCCCCAGGCTTTCTTGCCAGCATGTTTCTGGTTTTGGTACTACTAATGGGAAGGCAAGGATATGTTATTAAAAGATAGGAGAGAGTCATAAGTTGTTTGAAGAAGAGCAGACACAGTGGACCAATGCAGTCTTGTGTGTGCAAGTTTTCTGCAGCAACAGTGGCAGCTGTTGCAGTAGCATCAGAAGACCGTCAGCACTGCAGGAGAGACACAACTATGTTGGTTCTTGAGTAGTAGCAGTAAATTAGATTCAGCATACTGAGGTCATGGTAGTAGCTTCCTGAAATTCTCCAGTTGTGGGTAAATGTAATCCTCACCTTAAAAAAAATCTTCCAGCCCTTCCAACAAGTCTGCCAAATATCTCTTCATATTAAATTTATCTTGTTTGATACACCTATCGTCATTTCCATTTCCCTGGCCAAATATGACTCATACAATCATTCAATGCTGGATCCCCAGGATCTTGGACATAAAATGGTGCTCAATGAGCATTTTAAAAATCAATACAAGAAAGAAATGTTTCACAACCAGTGAGTATTCCAGCCAAGACTTAAACTCAGGTCTTACACAAATCCCATATTTGGATTTATATAATTTCTTTCAAATATCTGAGTTTCAAATAAGACACATTAATGACATTGCCTGATCTCACAGAGTGTCTATTTTGGGCCTCAAGATGAATGACAGAGAGTTTGAAGGAGTCCAACAAGGAAGTGTCAGTCTCAGAAATGATGTTGATCATGCAAAGATTTAAAGTTACAAAATGAATTAAATCAGAGTTCTATCCATGATCTATTATCTATTTTATTGAAGTTGTATATTTGCTTTAATTCTTGTAACCACATAAATGTGGAAAATGATGATATATGTGTATTTCACAAATACTGAAAATACTACTCATCTTTCAGGTTCGGTACTATATTTTGGGTGGTCTGCAAAATAATATTACCCTAAGTAAACCAAGCAAAGAATAGTAGAGTATAGGGATGAAGATTTTGGGGAAAACAAATTTATTTACTTTAACTGATTCAAATTGTGACAGAAGATGAGATATAGATGCATGCATATGTACATATATACAAAATAAATATAAATTATGTTTCATTTTATACCATTGAATTCAACATACATTTATTAGAAAATTCATATTGATGATAATATACCAGGACTAGACTAGAAGGAAGAACCCTGTTTATGCCTAGAGAAAGATGTATCTAGGTGGAAAGACAGAGAGGGAGAGACAGAAACAGTGTTCCCATAAGGACATTGTCATTTTAAGGAAGGGGGAGTAGTTTTGTTAAGCTGGAATTCAGGTGCAAGAGTGACTGGAGGGATTTTGCACCCAAAGTGAAACTTCAATTAATTAAATCCAACAAATGCACACATCAGTTGAGCCCAGTAACTGATACAGGCAAGACTTAGATCCCTCGAAGATGCTTGAGGTAACTGTGCCGACTCACTACTCATTGACTCTGCGCACTCTTATTGGATTAATTTCACCCGCAGATTCTCCATTCTTGCTTTCATTAACATTCTTCATTTTAAGACTTTGGTCTTGAGATTGGCTTCTGGTCTTTTCACCTACTAACTTTTGTCTCCAACTTGGAATTGGTTTATATTGACTGTGTTTTAAGAACCATACTAACAAGCACTGCAGTCTCGGATGCTGGCCCATTTCCATCTCGCCAGTCTCATGTTTCATCGTTGAGGGAGGAGTAAAATGGGGGTTTTAGACAGGTAGAGGAAAAGATAGAAACAAATGTTCAAAATTATGCAAGACCTTATGCATTAAATAGGCTAGTATGCATAATAGTATAAAATTTATAAAATTGTTTATTCTGCCTGCTGTTCATTCTTTTAGCTCTGAGTATTTATAAAACACTTCACCATGAATATAGGAATGGTACATCATTTGCAGGGAAGGAGCATGGTGTCCTGCCTTCCACTTGCCAACTACTCTTCACCATCCCCCATAAACCCAAGGCTGAACTCTGGCTCTCATAGAAGATTAATTATACCCTTCCTTGAGATTGACAATTTCCAGAATGTGCAATTATCCTCAATGGAAAAAGGCCTGAAGGCTTGTGCAGAAAGGCTTAAATTCTTAGCTCTACCATTTAAGTGGCCACGATTCTACTTCACAGTGCTTGTGAGCAGAGAGAACGCAAGAAACTACCTCCAAAATATTCTAAGTTTAATTGCTTTGACAAAAAGAACATTTCTCTTTTCAATTCAGCTGCAGAATAATTTCAGAAATGCTAAGTCTTACTAAATCACCTCTTAAATCATAGTTAACAGTTCAGATTCTGAACTCAAATTCAATTTAAAAAAAATGGTGCCAAAGGGGAGGGGATGGAGGTTACAAGACAAAGGGAAGTTTATGAAAGAAAAGTCCAAAAGGTGAAATAAAAAAGTGCATATGCTGTTTGAGTCTACCACAAGCATTTATTAATGGGTGGTGGGCCAATAGTCTAAGATCAATGGTTTGAGCCAGACTGACTAGAATAAAACCTGTTAGAGGGGACATGCATCCATGCAATCAATCATCAAGCAGGTATCAAATGCTTAATACACAGCAGAGGCTCTGTTAGTGACACACTATTACAGATATATGTAAATTATATCTGATATAACTTGCATATATATGTAAATTATATTATGTTATCCCCTCCCCATGGACTGCGTTAGAATAAAGTCTAAACCTCTTGTTCTGGCCTATGAGACCCTATAGGATCCAACCTATTCATCTTTTCAGCATTATCTCCTACCTCCTCTCATTCGTTATGCTCCAGTTAGACTGATTTTTCCGTGTTGATTCCAGCTCCTTAGAAAATAGAGTCAGAGGCAAAATCTTATACATCAATTCTTTATTTGAGTGTTTCATCCCAGGGAAGCAAGAGTAAGAAAAATACAGGATATGCAATGGGAAAGAAAGGAGAGCAACTCAAGCTGCCCACTGCCCACAGCACTACAACAAATGTTGCTCCTTACTCAGGCTCTTGGACATCTCATATGAAAACAAAGGCCTGTCTTAGAGCTTGTTTAAAAAAGAAAGGGTGAATGAGTAATTGGCTGGTTCCCTCTTGTCTTCTGTCTCTAATAGGTCAGAGTCTTCCTTGCAGAGTATTGACTCCCATTAACTTCTGAATTGTATAATTCAGATACCTTGAATAGCCAGTGAGGAAACTGAGTCTCTTTTGGCTTCACTGGTTTCAATGCAGGGACTGCAGCAGCTCTGTTTCAGCTGGCTCAAAAGAGACCCTGCTCAGGAGGCTCAACGTCTGCTGGTATAAAGAAAAGAGGTATGCTGGCACAGGTTCACCCCACAGGGCTTGGTGACTGAGGACCACAGAAACCATTTTAGGGGCTGAGATGCCAGGCAGGTGGCTGAGGCCAAGGACACGCAGGGCTGAATAGATCTGATTAACACACAACCTGGGCCTGGTACATTTGCTTTCTGTCCTTGGAATAAGTCTAGTTTATTCTCTTCTTAGATCCTCAATGCTGTGTCCTACACCTGGGATACTAGCTGTGTCCTCTTCTGGGAACACTTTCTCCCAGATCTTCTTAAATTCAGGTCTTTGCTCAAACATCACGTCTGCAGGAAAGCCCTCCCTGACCATGCTGTCTGCAGTAAGTCCCTGTCTTGTCTCCTAACCCCTCTTATTCTTATTCCCCTGTTTTATTTGTTTTCATGCTATTTATCACTATGTGTAACACTTTATATTTGTTAAATTATCTACATTATTAGTGTCTTACTTCCTACCCAATAAATGAGAAGATCCATGAAGCAGGGAATTCATCTGTCTTGTTTATTGTCATATTCCCGGCCTATAGAAAAAGATTGGAATACAGTATGTATTTCATATTTATTTATTATATAGAAGATAGATAGAAGAGAAAGTGAATGAAACTGACCCAGTCTCCACAATGGAATTCTAGATAAAGTGGGGGAGACAAGGAACTTCTCCATCTCAAAGTAGTGTGGCAAATGCTCTATTTGAAGTAAGTTTAGAGCGACAAGAATGACAACAGAGACACCATTTCAGATGGAGTGGAGGGGTCTGACACTGAATGACTGAGGCTTGAACAAGTCTCAGAGACCCAGCAGGAGTCAATTGATCGAGTGTGGCAAAGAACTTTTTACTCATTTATGCAATCACAAGGTAAAGATTAAGAGGCTAAACTCTGCCTGAATTTGAATCCTGTTCTGTCATCAGTGGCTGTGTGACATCAGATTCAATACATAAACATCCTTTGCCTCTATCTCCCTATCTATAAACAGATATCATATTAGCAGCCATTATCACCTTGGTGTAAGGAATAAACAAGAAAATACATGTGCAGCACTCAGCTCAGGCCCTGACTCACAGTATGTGCTCAATACATATTCGTTATATCATCAAGACTGACAGTTATTAGTTTGTGGATTACCTAGCAAGTATCAGGTGCTGAAATACCTTGAATGTAGGATGGCAAACAAAACAGAACAAGTCCCTTCCTCTTAGAGCTGTCATAAGCAGGTGATAACCAAGTAAACAGATAATTTTTTAACATGAGCTGCTGTGAAGGAAAGAAACAGGAACGTAGTATACTCAGAGGAACAGCTGCTGCCCCTCACTGCGGAGATGACATTTGAGCTGAGATCTGAAGAATGAGCAGGGGCCAGGCACACAAAGAGCCAGAGCAGAGCGATCCAGGCCCAAGGAACAGTGAGTACAAAGGCTGTGAGATTTGAAGGGAGAAGGAGAGAGTAGTGTCTGAGGCTCTGAGAGAACAATTGATGACTGGAGGGCAGAGGGTAGGGAGGTCTGAGATGAGGCTGGAGAGGTAAGCAGAGACAGAGCATGCTGGGCCTTGAAGGCCAATGTAAAGGATTTGGATTTACTTCAAAGCCTGGTGGAAGTTCATCAGATGGCTTCAAGCAAAGGAATAGCAAGATCCAATCACCTTTTTAAAAGATCGCTCTGGCTCCTGTGTGGAGGATGAATTGGAGTTGGCCAAGAGTGAGAATGAGGAGACCATTTAATGGGCAGTGAATAGCAACCCCAAGAGCTGGAGGTTGTCACCACAAGACATTTGTCATTCAGACTGTGTCTTTGCAACCACTGGAGCTTTGCATCTCCTTTCTGGTGGCTGCTTCCTGCAGTGCATGAACAGCCCGTGATGGATGACTATGGTCCAGAACCCATGGGGAGGTCCATATTACAGAGCTGAGTGAGTCCTCTTTGGAACATTCACAGACACTGATTTTTACAGCCCTCCTGATTTTAATCATGAATTGCTAAGTCTTAATGCTTTGTAGTCGTGGTGGTCAACTGCTTTGGTGGTCAAAGTGATTAATCTGTTTAATTATTAGGTGACAAATGTTAGATTTTATTACAACACTTAGTGACATTCTCTCCCATAAAACTTCACCTGGGTCCAATGACAGAGCGGGCCTGGTTAAAAATCATAAGCTATTCATTAAATTGCAATATTTCCACAGAGAAAAGCTAACATCTTGGAGTGTCAAGACTGTCAAACATCACTTGAAATACATTGAAAGCATATTATCTCCTGTGATCTTATAAATTGTAATCATATGCACACACACACACACACACACAATCTTTGCCATTTGTGAAAATGTTTGAACTGTTAAAATATTATCCAAAGATTAAGTTAAAATAAAATCATCGTCATCACATCACAGCAACAAAATCAATAATTAACATACACTGAGCTCCTCTCACCACATGCTCTGGATTGCGCTAAGCACTCTGCTTATTCATCTCATTTAATCCTCAAAATAACACTGTCAAGCAGACCCTGTTATCCCCAAATTTTAAGTGAGGAAACTAAGACTCAATGAGGTTATACAATGTCTGCAATGTTGCCCAGAGAAAATGTGAAGTTGGTACTCAGATTCAAGTAATTATGATTCCAAAGGCCAGGCACTAACCACTATGCAGCTGATTTCACTGCATCCCATTAGGGGTATAAAGGATAACATCATAATTATGTGTGTGGCTTGAGGGGAGAGAAGGAGACCTCATTTTGGTCAATATTTTCAAATAAAATTATATGTCTTATCCTCTTTTTCCTTCATTGTATAGAAAGAATGTTGAAGGAGATCTCTAGTGTTCTGGTCCTAAAACTGTGTTGGACTGGAATTTTTATTTTTCCTCTTTATCCCAGAAGCTTTCATCATCCATAACATTTTGGGGATAGGTGTTTGGCATATCATTTCTTTACCAGTTTTACGGAAGCTGACACAGCATCCATGGTTCTTTTTGAGTGAAACACAAGAATGGCAGGTGCATGCTTTCACCTAGTCATGTGCCTGGGAATGGCTGCAGGTCAGTTGCAAGTCTCTGGAGGTGGTCCTCACTGTGGCTCACTTGACAACATGGAATATAAGGAAAATTGCTCACTGGATCTTTATAACTCACAAGAGTTTGCACAGTATCAAGTCACTTTGTTGACATTAAATCAGAAACAGAAGACTTCCAAAATTAGTCTTTCTGTGTTTTCTCAAAAAAGAAAAGTTTATCTGAAGTTAATATGAGATGTGATAGCAACAGCCTCACTTCTGACAGCATCATTGTGAAGCAGGGAGACCTACTTTGTCTCCTCTCTGTTCACCTTTGATGATTTAAGGCATTGACTAGAACTGGGGATTATCAGTGATGGCTTTTTCAGATCCATCTGTCATCAAACCCTGGGTCTTAATCTTCTGCCACTGTTAAAATCTGTATTCAACTCATTTTCAACTCTGTAATAACTCTTCTAATTCCTCATGTCCTTCACTTTCCTGAGCCTCCTATCTCTCTGAAAGGCTTTCTCACTATCTGTTCCCAGGTATACCCCCCTTTTTTTTCTTACACATGCCTCAAAACTCAAGTTTCTCTGCTTAAAAATTTGTCTTGAAGACTCTCTTCTTGTTCTTCCAAATAGCTCCTCCTCTTTCTCTGTGCACTCATTTAACAGACATGTATCACACGTATTAGACCAGGCTTTGTGCTGGGTGAAAGGGATTCAGAGATATTATGCTGAGAAACATCAGCACGCAGTGATGTACTTGTAAGTGTTTAATGATTGACACTCAAAAAAAAAAAAAAAAAAAAAAAAAAAAAAGCCTTGATTGATTTGCGGAATTCAGAGGTGAAATACTCTCTTCATGGCCAATTTTGAGTAACCAGTTTGACTTCACTTAACTGGAAGTTGAGTAGAGAGGTGCACAATTGGCTCTTGCTGGCCAGAGCAAGCATACTGTAGCCTACTACAGCTAATGGACAGGTACTAACATTCTACTTTAAAATATATACACTTAGGCCAATATTAATAATGTATAGATATATAGTTCCCTTAACCCCACATATCTCAAATAACGTATCTCACCGGTGTAATAATAATATGAAGCGTGTGTGTGACTATAATAAGGAAGCCTGGTTAACTTCTAACCCTTTCTCACCTGGGCACTGGGGAAAGTTAGTCAGGCATCTTGAGGAGGAACTATCTTGTCTGAGACCATATCTTTTCTCCTCAGACGGTTTCTAGGGCATGCTGTAACTAGAGTCCTTGGTGTCCCTGTCTGTCACTTTACAAATTTCTTTCTTGGAAGCACACAGCCTTATTAACTTTATTCCAAAACACAACTCAGAATCTACTATTTTATTTGTATTAATCATTGTTATTACATAAACTTGTGCAAGACAGAGAGGTTTGGAAGACAGAGATCTCCTTAGCTAAACCTCCTCCGAAAGTGTCCTATCCCAGATCGTGAGTGTGAACCTAGAGTTCTTTCTTGTCATATGCAGAGCAAAGTCATCATCCAGGCAGAATGCTGCATTTAAAGTTTATACTTTATTATTTAGGAGGTAAAATACCTGCTTCTGGTTTCCTAGTAAAACACCTCTGTGGATCCAGCAGCTGAAGTTAAAAAATATTTACCTGTTAGCTAATTGGGAATTGTCATGTCAGCCATTGTTTCTATAACTCTTAAATAACATGACCTCTACTTCTCCTGTACTGTGCCCTTCCATCACTTGAAGTTATAGTGCATATGGAGTTGATCTTAAGAAAATTTGTCTAAGAATGTTCCGGAATTCTCTGGGAGGTAATTTTCCTCCACACGCTGACAAGATGTTTTTCATCTTCAGAATAATGAATAGTTTTAGTCAGACGCAAAAAAAAAAAAAAAAAAAAAAAAAAAAAAAAAAAAACAGGAAAAGAAAACTCTTCACAGATGCATTGAAAATCCGAGTTCACAATCCATCATTTCTCCTTTATGAATTTGTCAAGTACACACATCTAACTTTTAGCCTTGCAGGCTATTTTTCTAGGAAGCCAACTGCTTCCAGGAACACTTAACACTTAATGAAGACTTTCTGCTAGTTAAAATTACATACTGTCCATGCTTTCACACTTACTGTGTCTCATTTTGTCACCACTATGGAAAGGAAATAATTATGTCCATTGTATCCCCTAACTCAGTCTCAAACCCTCCTCTCCTTTCCACAGCCACTGTCCACACTTGAGATAAGTCTCTGTGATTCTTGTCTCAAGCCTTGTGTCCTTGATTCCAATAATATCCCTCCTCTAGTTCATGACCCAACCAACTGTCAAAATGATTTCATAAAACTCAAATCCGAACAATTTCCTCCTTCAAATCCTATTTATATAACCTCCTCAGGCCCTAGGGTAAAGTCCAGCATACATAGCTGCTGTTCTCAAATGTCTGTTTCCAATCATTTACACCTGCAATACACCAATAACCGTCCACATCTCTCACTATTCTTGGTGAGTCTCAGACATGGAAGCAGGGTCAGGTCAGAGGAGAAGGAAATGCAGAAGAAACAAAAAAATTGGAGAAATCTAAATAAAGGGAAGGGGTTTGAAAAGAGGCATAGAGAGGCATGTGCAAATTTCCTTTTATATTTGATCAAGAGAAGAAATGAAAGAAGTTGTAGGTAATAGAGTGTTTGAGAATTAGTGCATGTTTGTGAAAATATTTGAGAGTGTGTTTATACAGGAGAAAGAAGGAGCATTGGAGAGAAAGAGAATGTGTGTGTGCATGTGCACCCTTGGTGAAAAACTGTATAAAATTATTTCAGTTTAAATGCAGAAGAAGAAATGGAAAGGAGAATGGTGGTGTGCAACTCTCTCTAGCCCTCTAATTGGAGGGCTCAGTTAGTCACATTAGTCTATTAACCTTGGCATGCTATTAACCTGGGACAGTTTAGCAGCTATATTTGTTTGTTTTCCTGAAGTGTTTGTGATGAAAGAACAGAAGCATAGTTGAAAGGTTGGAGCCCAAGTTTTATGGCCAGAAGGGAGAGCAGTGTGACACTTGCAATTATCTATGAATGCTCATGCATTTCAGTTCTAAACTGAGTGGGGAAGATAAATGTGATAGCATTTGCAGGCCTGTTCATAAACACTGAAATTTACCTTTAACAAGTCCATTTCATAGAAAATCTGAGTCATGGGAAAGGCAAGGAAATTAGCTGATAGCAGAATGTTAGAGTATCAGGGGACAGGAGCTACAATTGCAGGAGGTACCAGGTATAAACTGCACAGAAGGGTTGCCTGGCTCAGCTCAAGTCATGGCAGGAGACAGAAAGTTCTTTCCTCACAACACAAAGAATCAACTAAGTCTTGAGGAACTTGAGGAACAAAACAAGTAGCTCTGTGAAAAAGGAAAGGGAAACTTCTGGAAAAAAAGAAGAGGGAGTACAAAATCATTCAAGGGCAAGAGAGCCTCTTGAAGCTGAGGCACCTATTGCTCCAGGGGAGGTGGAAAACCAAGATGAGAAAAAGGGAAAGTTATTCAGTCTTCTCCTTTTAAAAACAGGCTCTTGAAATGCATTCAAAAGCCAACACTGTGCAGGCAGGGGCTTTTGCTTGTTAGAGTCAGACTCTTTTGAGAAACTAGTTTTCTAAAATTCAAACGCTTTCTTTTAAACTTCAAGGAACACAGGTCAGCTAATTAAGGTAGGAGCATCTTACTATGAACTTTAGGATAGGGAGGATGGAGGATATGACCTGAGGCAAGTTTCCTTTACACGAGATAGACAAAAGCCATTTCTGGGCTTGGGTGGAAATGTTTGGAGAGTCTTAGGGCACACAGTGGAGTGAAGTTGCTGCCTGACTCCCTCCAGTGGTTTGAATATGCCCCTCAAATTCGTGTATTGGGAATTTAATCCTCATGCTATAGTGCTGGAAGATGGGGTCTAATTAAGAGGTGATTAGGTCATGAGGGTAGACCCACATGAATAAATTAATGTCATAATGATGGGAGTGGGTTAGTTATCATAAGAGCAGTTTATTATAAAATTAAATCTACGCCTCACACTCTGTCTTGTGGGCTCACTTCTGCCTTCTGTCTTCTACCATGGGATGGCCCTTGCCAGATGCCAGCACCATGCTTTTGAACTTCCCAGCCTCCAGAACTGTGAGCTGAATAAACTTTTAGTCTATAAATTACCCAGTCTGTGGTATTCTGTTACAGCCATATAAGATGAACTAAGATACTCACTGAAATGGAACCAGCACAGCTAAACTCAGCTTTTTCCAGAGTTGGGAGCAAGGCTTCATTATGCCTTACTTAAAGATACAGCCTACAAGAAGAGGGAGGATTCTTCCTTCTTTCCTTTTGGAATCCTTTGGGGAACACTTTTCAGGAGTTCTATACCCACATAGAGTGACCCCTGGAAAGTTGAAATGGTGCAACTGCTTGTTTGGGCTGAAAGAGGGTTGAGGTTTCTTTCCTAGTTCCTCGTGGCTGTCAAATGTGTACACAAGACCCAAGACTTCCTATGCACCCCAATGAGTGGTTATGCATGTGACAATGGTCTTATGGTGCTAAAATCAAGACATCCATAAGACTGCACTTCTCCCTCTAAGAGCACATCTCTGTTCTTACCCTTTTCAGTATCCCTGCTACATTTCTTGAGTAGTGGTCTCCTAACATCTTTAAAGCCAGCAACATGACATTACTCTTGCCATCCTTATATAACCATATCTCTCTCTTAGATTCTCCTTTCTGTCTTCTTCTTCCACTTTTAAGGATGCTTATGATTATATTAGGCCCACCTTGATACTCCATGATAATATTGCCATCTCAAGGTCAACTGATTAGCAGCCTTGATTCCATTTGCAACCTTAATTCCCCTTTGCCATGTAATGTAATGTAATCACAGTCTCTAGGGAGTAGACATGGACATCTTCAAGAAGCCATTGTTCTGTCTGCCACAGAGGACTTCAAGGTGAGAGGCCATTACTAGTACATGAAAGACCACTTATATCACCAGCAGAAACAGCAAGTACCTAGAGTCAGGGTTCAGACTAGAGATCTGCATCTGAAATGTCACATAAGCATCCCGCATAACACTCTGGGAGAAGAGAAAGGAGGAGGGAAGTTAAAAAAACAAGTTACAGATAGCCAGAATTAACCTGGAGAAAGTCTTCGACTTAAATTAGAAGAGATGGAATATCTGATGACTGGCAAGATTAAATGTTTTTGCTGACATCAGTGGAACTGAAGAAAGGGCTTATTACCAAGTTATTTGAGTTCTAGAAAATACATAAAATTACATGCATGCATATGGGAATAGCAGTATATAAATTTCAATATGACCGTATTTCTAAATTTTTATGTCTTTTTCTGCTCCCATTCTTGTACTTGCCTTTTTCTCCTTCATCTCTTCTCAAACTTTCCCCTCTGCATCTCCCAAACTCCCTTGATTTCCTTTTTATTATTTTTCCATCTTTTCTTTCCTTTTATTCTCATTGTATAACTTCTTTTTCTCCTCATTTCATTCCTTCCTTTTGTTTTCTTACATCAAATCTGATTACAAAAAGAGAGATGGGAGGCGAGACCATATCTTTTTAATATTTCTGTCACTAAGACTTAGCTTGGGCCTGGAAGATAGCAGATGCTCAGTAACTGTTTATCGACTGAAGGAATAAATAAATTGAATCCTTTGTCATGCAGCAAGAAAAGGATCCTACAAAACAGCCAAGAACAGTGCTAGTGTTCTGAAAACACAGAGAAAAGATAGGTTGAATTGGAAATAATGTTAATTATGTTTCCTTTTAATGATCCTAGTTTCTCCAGCTGTCAAGTGAAATTATCACCTTTTAAATATGACTGTTTGGAAAAATGCTTTAAATTACAGCCAGAAGATGCAAAAGAGTCAGAGTAATTGGAATTAAATTTATTTGGAAGAGTTTCCATTTTTACTGTTTAAATGGGTTCAGATAAATTGAAATAGCAAGAACCTTCCAAATGAATAAAGGCAACAAAATGTGATTACCTCACCCAAAGCTAAAGGCTAGAGAGGAGCTGATCAGAAAAAAATTATCCTCAGAAACAGCAAGCCAGAGTGCTCTTAAATCTTCAGGTTATGCAGGTTTCTCCCTTTGAAAATTACCTGCTTTGATAATAGCACATCATTCCCTGACAGGCAAGAATAGCTCCAAATTCTATGACCATCCAAATTATGGACTGAATACCTCCTAGTGATTGTATTCCTGAAAATGTTTTCTCTTAAGAAAGGTATTCTGATTCCATGAAGCATTTACAAGAAAACCACAATCAAAATGAACCTCTAAACCTTGGAAAGGCGGCCATATAGGGCTAAAGAGGAAGGAGAACAACCACAAAGTGGGCAGGCAAACAGAAAGTGACAAGAGGAAGCCCTGCCTTGTAGCTGAAGATCAGTACCTTGTGTTAACTGACCACAGGTGAGAAAGCATTGAGGAAGTCAGATAAGAGGATGCTAGTGGGTGTTTTTCAGTGGATGGAGAGGGCAAAATATTGCATACATTGTTTTATGTCAACTTTCCTACAATTTTCAAACCTCATAATGTTATGCTAATTTTTCAGAAAAGAAAATTAAAATTGATAAGTTTTTTCACAATTTGTCTACATTTATACAACTTAATGGTGGACCTAGAATTTGAACTGTAATGTGCATTGCTCAGCCTGTATACTTAGTCACTGTGCTATGTGAGAAAAACTGCCCTTCTTCTGTATGGTCATTTTTTGGTCCATTTGTTTGCTCTTACCTGTGTCTATACAGATTATATAATGTTCTGTGCAGAACTTAGATATGTCTGCTGGAGCTGCAAGTTTAAAGCAAAGATCACCCTGGCCATGGGTAGGTTTGTAAAGCAGGAGTCAGGAAGCTAGGATTAGAAAAACAATCACCACCATAACTCTCATCACAATTGCCTTCTTCCATCTAGAAAGTTGGTTATATGGGGCCTCGGACTGTGGAGTCTGACCAACCACTGCTTCTTGTTGCAAATTCTCAGTGATAACTCCAAGGCAGGATACTTAAAACAAGCATACAAAACAGCCTAGAGCAGCAGGAAAATCACGTTGAACTTACTTCTGCCTTCCCAATGGTAGGTATATGCATGTAATTAGCAAAACTCTAATTTGCATTTAAAAATCAAGCTGTGAAGGAATTAGAAATGTAGTTTTTACTTTGTCAGTCTATGGATTTTTTAAAAAGACCTGATAGAAGAAAATAAGAATAAATGCTGAGTGCCAGTTTTATATAGCCAACACATCTAATAAATACAAAATTTTGTTTTTCAGCCTCTACTGTAAAAAAGAAAAGAAAAGAAAAAAAAAAGCAAACAATGAAAGGTGAAAGCAGAAGAATGTGGGCTGATATACCAAATAGAGTTCCTTTCTTAGAACATGACATATGTCATCCAAAGAGAATTAATCCCAGGGTCTTCACAGGAGCAACTTGAGAGAAGTTCCACTATTTCCCACTGGGGTTGAACTTGGAAGCACATAGCCCTGAGTGCTTCTGGCAGGCTTCTTGCAATCTCAAAAGGAAAGCCTGTCAACAAAGGAGACATGGAGCCAAGAAATGGAGAGGCTGTAACAAATCCAGAATTAAGTTTTTCAACTCCTTTTATCCAGCTCCATTTGAAGCCACATCTACTCTTTAAATATTTGACTACATACGATGATATATCATTTTTAAAAATTAAGGCTTTCCAACTGTCCCCTTTATCCAAAGAAGTCTTCTTAACCAGATATTTTTCATTTTATTAAAAGAGAAAGAGGCCTCAGGTCTTCAAATTTCCAATAGCAATAGAGAGTAAAACATAATGTTAGAGCCAAGAATAGCATAACAATTCCAATAATTTCAGAATAAGCCATAGTAAACAGTAGCAGATCTAATTTGTAAGGAAGATAGCTAGATTGGTACATGGAGCAATTATGATTAGAAAGCTAGTAGGCAGGCTAACGTTTCCACCTAGAGCACTCAGACCCATTAAAGTCCTCGTCTCACATGAATGAATGGACTAGAACTCTAAAAAGACTGAGAACTGTTGTCTTAACCCAGAAGAGACTGAGAACACTATCCTAACCAAAGAATATACAGTAGTCCCTCCTTATCTGTGGGGCATATGTTCAAAGATCCCCAGTGAATCTTTGAAGCCAAGGATAGTACCAAACCCTGTATATACTATGTGTGCCCCCTCTAAATAATTACTTATGATAATGTTTAATTTCTAAATTAGGAATATTAATAAGTAATAAAATATAACAAAACAATATACTGTAATAAAAGCTATTTAAATGTGGTCTATCTCTGTCTCCTTCCTTCTCTTTGTCTCTCTTAATATATTTTATTATACTGTGCTCACCTATTTTTGGACCATGATTGACCATGAGTGACCAAAACTTCGGAAAGTGAAACAGTGGATAAGGAAGGGCTGCCGTATTCCTTGCTTTCTGGAAAGTAGCAGAAGAATTCTATTTTTGGTTATGTTTTGGATTTTAGGCAGCCAGGCATAACTAATATTCACCAGTACTTTTTTCTTTTCCCTTTCCAAGCACACGAATGACGGTAATTCTCTGTTATCCTGCAGTTGTTTAAAACCTGAAACCAGTTTTAGTTGATAAAATATAATCATAAATGGTATGTGTCACTTTGAAGCAGTCACCTAGAAATGCACTTGGATCATCTCCTCTTTCTCTGAAAGAAAACCATGGATTGTGCATGGGGCAGTTAGAAGATGGTGGTGCTTTTGTAACTGTCTGAACGAGACACATCGGCAACCCACGTGAGTCATGTAATGTGAGCCAAAAAAAAATCAACTTTTGTTGTGTTAAGACACTAAAATTTAGGGGTATATATTGATACTGCAGCATTACTTAGCCTACCATAACTAATATTGGGGTACTAATATAAAATAAAAATACCTAATACTATTAGCTTTTGTTTGGTAGCCAGTGATTCCAAGGCAGAACTAGATCAGGTATATTTACTTGCATTAACCCTGGAACAAGTTCCAGTGTTGATGAGACTAAATCAGGCAAGAATTTGTTTGTTTGTTTGTTTTGAGATGGAGTCCCACTCTGTCACACAGGCTGGAGTGCAATGGTGGGATCTAGGCTCGCTGCAACCTCTGCTTCCTGGGTTCAAGTGATTCTCCTGTCTTAGCCTCCCAAGGAGCTGAGATTGCAGGTGTCCACCACCACACCCAGCTAATTTTTGTATTTTTAGTAGAGACGGGGTTTCCCCATTTTGGCCAGGCCGGTCTCAAACTCCTGACCTCAGGCATTCTGCCAGCCTCGGCCTCTCAAAGTTCTGGGATTATAGGCGTGAGCCTGGCCCAGACGAATTTTTAATAGTATCTTAGAATCTCTGCAGTCAATGGGAAGAACGATGGTTGTATAAACACCAGACAGCCACTAAAGCCAGACTAAATTAGGTTTCAAATGCCAGTTTTGCTACTTATTAGCTGAGTGCTATTCTTCAGAATTTTAAATATTTCTAAGCCCCAATACATTTATCTACAAGGCAGAAATAAAACTGTCATTCTTGTAAGAGTATTGTGAAAATTAAATTAGAACACATGAAAAATATGATAGGCATACAATAAATGTTCTCTTGCAGTTAAAAACCAGTCTGCTCAAAAAGTGAAATTAATTGCTCAATATCAAACAGTGATTTGCTTTAAAAGTCAGTACACAGAAAACAGATTCCAAACCCCAGAACACTTATCCTCTATTCCACTGACTGCTTCTTCATGTAAGTGTCGATTCCACGTAATTGAAGATGTGGACAAAGCATTCTTATTTATATATTATTAGTGCCCAACTCAGTCAATCAACATGTATTGAATAAATGACCAGCTATAAATATGTGGCAATTGGTATCCTTACCTATCATAAACCGAATCAGGGTTAGTATTTTTTTTTCTTCTCTTATTTAGTGCGGCCTTAAATTCTTCATTATACTGGGAAGAGAAAACACAAAGTCTTTCCATTATGTCTACAAAAAAGTACATGTATTTAATGTAGCTCATATGGGGTGAAATATACTCTTTAGATATAGAAATAAGTATTCCCATACTAATTGGATAAATAATCCTTCACCCATAGTTTATCAGTTCAAGTCCTCCCTGATGAGGTCAATAGAGGGTCATTACTGTCTGCTGGCTGTTCAACGACCTATGTAAAATGAGTTAGAGGTCTTATTTCCTTGCATAGAGGACAATGTTTCAGAATAAATAAAAATCAACATTGACATTAGCATCAAAACAAAGCTTGGTGCCATATGACAACCTGCAATAAAATGGTAAGAAGTGTTTATAGTCTATTTGGAAAAGAGCAATAGATGGACCAAACATTGCTTTCCATCCATCACAGCTGAGTTATCCCAGAGAGAGAGGAAGCTGACATTATGTGTCTTTTTAGCCTACAAAGAAATTCTGTTCCTAATTCCTTAAAAACTATATTTATTGGATATATGGTAGTATGCTTTCTTTTTTTAAAGATACTATTACCCAGTATAGTGAATTAATACATAAATCACCCTCAACAAATAACAATTTTTGGTATTCACACTCTTGTGCAACCCCCTTCCACACTGAATCAGTAGTCAGCCATATGACTTGCTTTGGCCCATGGAGAAGGTTATCAAATGTGATGCAAATAGAGGCTTGGTAAGTGCTTGCACACCCTTTTAAAGCTCACTTGCCATGTAAATTCTATTATGATGGAGAGGTCATGTGGAAGCCTTTCAGCTGATAGCCCCAGCCCTGTGAATAGGGTATCCGAGAGTAGCCAGCTTTTAGAGAATCTGCCATCTGATGATAAATGCAGAAATAATCCCATCAAATACCACATAACACTGCCATAAGCTGTTCCAGCTGAGTCATGCTGTCTCAGTCCATTTGTGATGCTAAAACAAAATGCATGAGACTGGGTCATTTATAAAGAACAACAGATTATTTCCTCACGGTTCTGAAGGCTGGGAAATCCAAGGTCAAGGCACCAGGAAGTTTGGTGTCTGGTGAAGGACTTGGCTCTGTGCTTCCAAGATAGTGACTCCAATTCCATGTTCTCACATGGAGGAAGAGCAGAAGATTGCTAACCCACTCCCCTCAAGGCCTTTTATAGGAACTCTAATCCTATCCATGAGGGCTTTGTCCTCATGACTTAATTACCTCCTCAAAGGCCTCACCTATTAATACTATCACACTGGCCATTAAGTTTCAAGACACTTTGGGGAATGCATTCAGACCATAGCACTTGCCTAATTTGCCATATTGCAGAATCATGAGCAAATAACCGGTTGCTCCATTAAGCCACCAAATTTTGGAGTGGTTTGTTATGCAGCAATGCTAACTGATACATAAATTAATATCCTGACTCCACTTAAGATTAAACTTTATGCAGGAGTCCCTTCACATCATAATTTACTCATTTGTTCATTCATTCAGCAGTTGTTTACTGAGCATCTTCCATGTTCTGCTCACTTTGTTAATTGCAGTGATGCAGCAGTGAATAAAGCAGGTGAGATGCTTCTCCACATGAAGATTCCAACAGGGGTCACCAATCAATGTCCCATGGTGCAAGTCTGGCCTAAAAACATGTCATATTTGGCCAATGAGGGGTTATTTTAAAATATTTCTTCAAAAATTAAAACGTTTTACTTTAGAATTGGGAAATACAGCTTCTTTTTCACACCAAAAAGAAACAAAATCTCTGGTCTTCAGCCCCACAAGATATAATTAGCTGAGTTAACTAGCAGCAGCCCATCCCTCAGATTGGGCACAGTCTCTCTAGGGCCCATCATTTCCAACATTTTCTTTATTCTTCAATTCTTCATAAATCTAAGGACTGGTGTTGAATAAGGACTAGCATCTAAACAAGTTTGGTGACCTCCAAATAGACATTTTTTGCCTGATATGTGTGTGTGTATGTGTGTGTGTGTGTGTATAATTGTGATGGTTAATACTGAGTGTCAACTTGATTGGATTGAAGGATGCAAAGTGTTGATCCTGGGTGTGTCTGTGAGGGTGTTACCAAAGGAGGTTACCATTTGAGTCAGTGGGCTGAAAAAGGCAGACCCACCCTTAATCTGGGTGGGCACCATCTAATCAGCTGCCAGCATGGCTAGAATATAAAGCGCGCAAGAAAACGTGAAAAGGCGAGACTGGCTTAGCCTCCCAGTCTACATCTTTCTCCAGTGCTTGATGCTTCCTGGGTTCAAACATCAAACTCCAAGTTCTTCAGCTTTGGGACTTGGACTGGCTTCTTTGCTCCTCAGTTTTCAGAAGGCCTATTGTGGGACCTTCTGATCATATGAGTTTAATACACCTTAATAAACTCATATATATTTTTTTGTGTGTGTGCATATAGGATATACATATAGGATATATATAAATATATGTATTTATCTCCTATTAGTTCTGTCCCTCTAGAGAACCCTAATACAATAATATAAATATAAATATATATATATATAATATATATATATAAACACATATATTTGCCTGTATGGTATCTGAAAGCATCTAAATCTAAGACTTCCTGTGTGCAGTATCCATGCAGGATAGTGATTCACACATGGTATGTAGATATGGCCATCCAAATGAAAAAGATGAAAAAATATCATTAGACATGGAGTGTGACAATAAATAAATAGAGATAGACAATCCAGCCTTTCCAAAATTCAACACTCTATTCTTTTAATTTTTCATCAAAGAGGTTTAGGGTACTCAATATATCATTCTAAGAATTGGGTATATTATTTATATATTTAAGAAATAATATCAGTTTCTTTCTGCATCCATATCACAAAATACTTGTTACTTTGCAGATGTCCTCAGAAAATCATTGGCCTTCATTGAGGCTTGTTCAAACCTGAACCTCTAGGACCTAGCCAGGCAACATGAAAGGGTAAACGAAATATCAAAATCCTCAAGTCATCAAGCTTCAGGGAGAGACTCAAATGGAAAAGATTTCCCATTGACCTTGTGCTGTTGGTGTATCCAATCTTTCTCCAGGCCCAGAATCTGAACCTATTTCAAGATTAGAACCTGAAGAAAATAAATGTATATTTCATTAAAATTGATTTATAGAGTGTTGAGCTCCCATTTCATAAAAAATAACCTTTGGACATACCCTCACAATCTGGGGCTCTCGGTTGCTCCGAAGGCATTTTCAGCTTTCCATGGTTGCTGGCAACACTCCTACAATCATGTCACTTTCAGATAATACTTTGGCTCTATCTTCAGCTCTTATGGAAGATAAATTAGAAACAGAAATACTGGCGAAATTGTAGATATAAAATAAGGTCATCATTATTCTATTATTTATAGTGCTGCTCAGCACAAAATATCCATTATTAACAGTGCCTCTCATGATGTGCTTATAACTGTTTAGATTTTGTTATAAAAGTCATGTTTTAAAATAGTGATTGGCTTCAGTTGGCCCTGGGAAAGTTTTGTTGTTATTGCTGTGTTTTCTCCACAGGGTTTTGTCATTGTTGTTGTTATTACAGATAGAAAAGTATGTCTCTTGGCATTTGAGTGAAAGTTACTATATTGCAGATTATTTCAGGGATCAGCAACTTAAAGGCCATGGGCCAAATCCAGCCCACCACCTGTTTTCATATAGAGTTTCACTGAAATACAACCACATTTGTTCTTCTAAGTATTATCTATGGCTGCTACAAGTACAGAATTGAGGAGTTGCAACCAAGACCTCATCACCCACAAAGCCTAATATATTTACTCTCTATCTGGACCTTTACAAAAACAAGTTTGGTGACCTCTGGGTAGATGGTTTTGTGCCAAGGAGAGAAAAAAGGAAGACTATCCACATAAGATCAAATTCAAGATATAGATAAAAGTGAAAAGTTTCATAATTCTTTAAACAATTTAAAATAGACAATTTTTGAAGCAATAAAAATAATATCAGATAATTTGGTACAATCTTCTTAAACACATTATTGTATGTAGAGGAGGAAACTGACTATGATAACTTGTCTCCAAAGAGAATTCTCCAATGATTCATGCCTTCCAATAGTTGAACTCTTCTGTAGTCCTCTCCTCCCGTATCTGGCTGGCCCTGTGACTAGTTTGTGAGCAATAGAATGCCATGCACAAGTGAATGTGGTCTTTGTTGTTTCCAGGGCTGAGTCATAGAAAGCCTTGCAGTTTTTGCCAGTAACACCCATCTTTTGCCCCCCTCCCCCCAACTCCACACACACCTTCCTTGTAACTTTGAACCACTATCTTCCTTCAAGCAACCATTCATTCAGTTGCTCGTTTGGGCAATAGTCATATTATTGAGCACCTTTTTTATGCAGAAACTTGAGAGGCTCAGGAAGTACAACCAGGTACCAGAAGCTCTGTCTGGTATGGGAAACAGAATTGCAAACAATTATGACACAAGATGGTGTGTGTGGAACACAGCATGGACAATATAGAGGGACACCAGCAGGAGTCCTTCTGGAAAGTCAGGGAAGGCTTCTCAGAAGAGGTGACCATTAAATTAAGTCTTTCTTTTCTTTTCCTTTTTTTTTTTTTTTTAAATAGAAATGGAATCTTACTCCGTTGCCCAGACTATAGTGCAGTGGCACAATCATAGTTCGTTGTAGACCCCAACTCCTGGGCTCAGGTGATTCTCCCACCTCAGCCTCCCAAGTAGCTGGGACTACAGGCATGCACCCCCATGCCCAGCTAATTTTTTTTTTGTAGAGATGAGGGTCTTGGTGTGTTGCCCAGGCTTGTCTTGAACTCCTGGGCTCTAGCAAACCTCCCTTTTTGGCCTCCCAAAATGCTGGGATTACAGATATGAGCCACTGCACCAGCCTAAATTGAGTCTTAAAGGACAAGTAAAAGTTTTACAGACAGACTGATGAGATACGGCTAGTTTGAGAAAAGAAGGTGACCATGAAAAGCTTTCAAGACAAACAGAAGAAAGTTACGGGTAAATGACAAAGGTTGTTTGTTTGTTTGTTTGCTTGCTTGCTTTTTCATGAAGTCAATTTAATTTTTTTCTAGCTTCTACTCATTAATCTGGCATCCATTAGTTGAGATTAACAAGATAAAGTCTAAACTCTTCATTGCCTTTGGAGGACAGAAAACAAAGTGTCTTTTTTTCTGCTCTATATTCATATATATAAGAATATTATGTATAACATTATGTGAGTATACATACACACACACATATTTCACCAATTGTAGACTTTTTCATGTGAAAGGTCTTAATAAAACATTTCTTGAGGAAATTTTGACCAAAATAAATTCTTTCCCAAAAGATAGCACTTTGGACACTTAAAGGTCATTACCATATTCTGTCTCAATCATCTTTTCCCAAAGATAATTTTCTTGACATGTTTTATTATTCCCACATGGAAAAACTTTAAGTGTCTTTAATTCATTGACTTTTACATTTGACTACCTACTACGTGTTGGACATATGATAGACACAAGGTGAACAACATTGAACCAAACAGAAAAAGGCTCCATGCTCAAATCTTTTGGATAGCCCAAGTGATTTTCTCTGAGTAGAAACTAGTTGGCTTAAGTCCCACCTAAAGAAGTTATACAACCTAAGGCTGGACCCCAGACCTGGTCTAAATTATTTTTTCTGATTAAACAGATACCTCAGCATTTGCAAGATAAACTACTTTTCAGTTCAGGGATTTCAAGATTGATGTTGTCCCTTATTTTCATTTATCCTAAACTTAGGCACATTATGTCCCAGGTCCATACAAATTTATTATAAGAAATATCCTTATACTCTTAATGACATTAATGAGTGCATTTAATTACTACACTTAATGAAAGAAATTGTCCAAATGAGATATTTTTAAACCATTAATGAGACCTCGTTAATAAGGAGGTTGGATTGTGAAGGTACAATAAGAGTAGCTTTCTATGAAGACTTAACCCTTTTCTCTGAGATAGAGAGGATGTGGTTATTATTTAATTAAAGAGCTGTCTCTTATATTCCCCCTTTAATCTTATGGGTATAAGGAAAGTGAGTATTGATTGGTTGTGCTTGGAGAGAATTATATTGAAAAAAAACTAGAAGTATTTAGCCTAGAAAAGAGAAGATGGTAGAAGATACAATAGTTGCTCTTTAAAGATCTGATGGAGTGTCACATGGAAAGATACTTGGTTTGAGGAAACCAAAGAAGCAAAATTAGGAACAACGTGTTTAAATGACAAAGAAAAAGCTTCAATTATTTATAAGAAGTAATGAATGGTCAGAGCTACATAGGATTTGTTGCAAGGGAAGAAGTCCTATGCCTCTCCCAGCATGAGACATTTAAGAGAGAATTCAGGTACTACTCAAATGATATTGGACTAGATGACCCAACCATACCATGTCAACTTGCTTATTTTACATTTGAAAAAGAGCCATTTGCTCCAGTACATGCTTTAAATATCTGATATAAGTCCCATTAATAAAGTATTTCAGTGTGAGAGTGCTCACTGTTCATTTTTTTGGGAAGTCAGCAGTTGCCTCAGAAAGGATTTTGAAAAAGTGAAAATAGATTCAAGGCGATACTTGCTATCTGGACAAAGAAATGCGCACTCTATCCAAAGATGCATCATAGGAGATGAGGCCCCCAAGCCCAGAACAGTGGATAAAGCAGTTAAAGACCCAGTCAGAGGCCAAGATTTAATACAGGTGGAGACTATTTTGAGTTACAAAACATTTTTCTAATTTTAATAACAAGAACTGTTGGCATCTACACAGAAGAGAACATTATCTTATTTCAATATTGTAGAGTCGGGTAGGAGAGAGATATTCAGAACACCAACCTTATTTGATATTGAGATTATTACAGAATCAACTGGGAGGGCAGGGCTTTCTTTGCAGATTTTCACAGAAACATGATTAAATAAAGTAATAAGGCCATTGGGTAGATGTCCTCTTCCTCAGCAGAGAACACTGACATCAAATTTTTCAGTTAGAACATTTTCCTAATGACCAATTGTTCATGGGGAAAAGGCATGGAGAAAACATTGGCCTTTAAAAAAAAGAAGCAAAAAATATTTAATTGTCAACTACATCTTGAATATATTCAAGCTTACAATGTGATGATTAGATATATATATACACATAGTTTAATGGTTACTGCAATCAAATTAACACATCCATCACTCCATGCTGTCCATTAGCTCTCCAGAACTTGCTCATCTTATAACTGAAAGTGTGTGCCCTGTGTTAGTCCATTCTCATGCTTCTGTGAAGAAATACCCAAGACTGGGTAATTTATAAGAAAAGGAAGTTTAATTGACTTGCGGTTCCACATGGCTGAGGAGGCCACAGGAAACTTACAATCATGGTGGAAGGCACCTTGTCTCACAGTAGCAGGAGAGAGAAATGAGTGCAAGCAGGGGAAACGCCTACTCACTCATTATCATGAGAACAGCATAGGGGACACTGTCCCCATGATTCAATTACCTCCACTTGGTCCCACCCTTGACGTGTGGGGATTATGGAGATTACAACTCAAGGTGAGATTTTGGTGGGGACACAGAGCCAAACCATGTCCAACCTTTGAGCAACATTTCCCCAGGTGGTGCCCCATGGCAACCATCTTTCTATATTTGGCTTCTATGAGCTGGACATTTTTACATTTCACATATGAGTGAGGTCATTCATACTGCTTAGGATGGCTATTATCAAAAAGACAAGTGATAATAATTGTCTGTCAGGGTGGAAAGAAACTGGAACCTTTTTACACAGTTAGCAGCAATGTGAATTGGTATAGCCATTATGGAAAATAATGTGGCAGCTCCTCAAAAAAACAAAATTAGACCTACTTTATGATACAGCAATTGCACTGCTAGGTATATATCCAAAGGAAATGAAATGAGTATCTCAAAATGATATCTGTTCTTCTGTTTTCATTACAGCATTATTCACAATAGCAAAGATAGGAAAACACAATGTGTGTGTTTGTGTGTGTTTGAATATATATGTATACAAAGAGGAATATTACTTAGCCAGAAAAAGGAAATTCTAGCACTTATAAAAACATGAATAAAACTGAAAGACATATGCTAAGTGAAATTAACCAGACACTGAAAAACAAATACTGTATCATCTCACTTGTATATAGAACCACTGGCTTTTGAATGAAGCAGATCTATACCACTTACTCACCAAACATAGAAGTATTTAGCCTCACTGATTTTACTTGTCTTCTTTTGGTAATGGTTTCAGAAATGATCCACACAGTTTGCCTCAAGAGTACTTAATCTTATTCACCATGCTAGGGGCATGCTCATTCTTTTGCCTAGAAAATAACCTTTTTCTTTCTTTTTCTTTTCTACTTAACATTTATATCACAACTCAAATGCCATGTTTTCAGAGAAACCTTTCCTAGCCTCTTGGCCTAGGACAGGGCCCATTTTCTACTCTCAGAACATCTTATACCTTTCCTCTTGCCTCTTCTATGTTTTATAATTCTTCTCCTACTTTTTGTTATTTTATCATCATTTGATGTCTCTAATATCCTGTAAGCTTTGTGAAGGCAGGGCTTCCATGGGTCTTTGCTGAGCATCACATGCTCGATATCCTACACAGTGCCTGGGTGAGAGTGTGCTCTCAGCAAATGTGTTTTGAATACATAAATACAACATTTACACGTTTGAAATACAAAACAGTGATTTGATTCAAATGGTAATTTAGAGGCCATTTCTTTATGGCCTCTTTTAAGTGCCCTTCTTTCTCTTTATTTCTTCCTGGGCCCATAAGTATAACTGATTCCAATCTGTGCTCCTGGGTTGATGTTCTAAAATGAAATCACCGTCAGCTTCCACCGTGCCCACTCTTAGAGCCACCACGTGGGCAGAGATAATTAGCTTGGCCAGCGTGAGGGCACTTCAGCTATAGGCAGTGTTTAAGTGCTGAGCTAAATTAATCATTGCAATTTCAATTATAAGGGGGCCTGAAATTACCTCCTTATTGAGGTTTTTCCCCTATTTTCCATTTTCTTTCTTTTTCACACTAGAGCTGAAAAGTAGAACCTGTACTCTAGCCCTGAATTCCTCCTATGGAAAAACCCAAACATTATAGACCTTAAATGAATATCTTCATGGCTCCAGGAGTTAATTTATAACTCAGTTACAGCTTATGAGGCTGCATAATTCAGTTCACAACAGTGGATGTTGAGAGAAATCAATCATGACTGTTAGTTTTTACTGCACCTCTCCAAATGCAAGAAGAGCTGTATTTTCTTCTTTTCCTCTGATAGAGAATAGGCACCCTGCTATCTGAGCTGTCTGAAAACTCAAAAGAGAAAATAATCCATTGTCCTGAAAACTTGCATGGAGTGAGCCAAAACAACAGTGAGATAAGAGAGTTTATTCTTCTTTGCTTCCTACTTTTCTTTCTAACTGCATGACTTGAGGACTAGAACATGTTTTTTTGTTGTTTTTTGTTGTTTTGTTTTGTACTTTGTTTAAAGCCAACATGATTACTTAGAGGCACAAATTTATATTTTCATAGTAAAAGGAGGATTTAGTGGAAGAGCAAAGACTAACGACAGGGTGAATGTGGCATTTGTCTTGGGCACAAAATTAAAGGGGATATATATATGTGTGTTTGTGTGTGTGTGTGTGTGTGAGATCAGGGTAAATAATATTTCAATGCAATATTTGAAAGAAATAAAAACTGAGACCAATCATCCATGATGAGCAAAACATCAACATTTTAAACAAAAAGCGAGATGAGTATTGTTGATTTTTCTTTTTGTCTCAGAGTATAGTGTTGCTTACTAGGTCAAGCTTTTATTTAAATTTTCAATATTTTGATCATCATGGAAATATTTTGCATTACTTTTTACTTCAAATATATTTTATATAATATTATTTTTCCTGATTACTGAGGTTTTTTTTGTTTTTGAGATCTCTTAAATTTTTCGTCTGAGATGAATGACACATTAGCTTCTTCTTAGCCATGTCCTGGTCCTCCCTGGTGGAAAGGAAATTAGAAAATAGAAATGTTCCCAGATTCAACTCATATGAGGCATGGGGACTTAGGGACATCATGAAACCTCTGAGTTGCCTGAACTTTTATCTCTGCAGTATTTGTAGAGAGGTCTATCACATAGAGACTCAGCCCCGCCAATGTCTGAGCCAATCCTCATAAAACATGGGGAGCCCTAGACTCACTGATAGATGAGATCTAAAATGATGATCGTATCTGGTATTTATTTACTACATTCATATGCCAGATGCCTTTACATGAGTAATGATATTTTAAAAATATCGAAACCAGTGCTTTTAATTCTCTTGTTTTCTGCAGTCCTAAAGTCTTACTTTCCCCAGACAGGAGATGACCAAGATTTGATCTTCTCAGAGAGACAATAAGCTTGAAAGCCAGACTTGGAAGCCCAGATTAAATATTTCCACATTAAGAAAGTAGTAATACTTATAATTAACCCATTTCATGTACGAAGCACTATTCCAAACACTTTTCATGTATAATCCGTGGACCCTTTTAACAAACTGATGAGATAAAGAATCCAACATTTTTATTTTCAAATTGGAAAACTGAAGTACAGAAGAGGTTAGTGACTTACCCAAGGACACCTGGTTGCTTAAGGCTCTACCTGTTCAATCCATATACCATAGAGCCTCTTTTATACATGTAAAAGTATCAAGAGGGAGGAAGCAAGCCTGTTCTGTCTCTGGGGAAAGTGAAAAGAGAAAGAGGGAAGTAACCAGCATGCATCATAATCTAGGATGGTAACAACCTCAAATGTCTCCATCTAATTCCTAGACTACAGAGTCTCCTAATGTCTGGTGGTTTTTCAGGCCACTGTCCTTTCTCAAGAAGTTTCATGAACCAGGATGTTTCTATCTCATAGTTTTATCATTCCTATGAGTTCTCCATGATCATCCATCCAGGAGGAGAGAGAAATTGAAGAATCCTACATGGGTGTTTCCCCTGTACAGCCCAAAGGTGACCTCAATCACTTCTGTTCCCATTCTGCTGTTCAAAAACAGTCACAAGGCCCATTCCACATCAAAAAGAGCAGGAATAATCATCTCTCATATGCCTAGAAAGGAAGATAAGACTAGACATGGGGGGCACTAAGAGAAAGGTAAGAGATGCCAGCTGCTTTGATTTTTCCACTCTCAGGTGCCAAAGTCATGAAAATGAAGTAGGTGCACTGTACTACTTTAGGTGAACACGTTGGGAAAAAAAAATGTACTTTCCTTCTTCCTCCACTGAGTGGGGGAAGATTTTTGGTAGGCTGTCCCCTCTGCCTTCACTCCAATTGATATGGGAGGGGAGCAGAGAAGCGCTGGGTAGAGAAGGGCAGGGTCCCTGGTGAGGGCTGCATCCTCGGACCTAAGTGAGGACAGGCACTCCTGTTGCATTTTTCAAGACCACTCTGACCTGCCACATGCTCATCCTGTGCATATAAAAATCTCAAGACCCTAGTGGGCAGACACAAGTGGCTGAACATTGAGAGGAACACACCAGCAGAAGAACCCACCAGCAGAAGAACACACCGACAGATGCTGAGAGATACTGGCAGGCCATCAACGACAGAATGAGTCAGACACCAAGGGGAAATCTGCCAAAAACGGTCCGAAGAGAGCCTGGCCACTGAGCAGCCAGACTCCAGGGCAAGACCAGTTTCCCACTCCATCCCCCTTCTGACTCTCCATCTATCTGCTGAGAGCTACCTACACTCATTAGAACTTTGCACTCATTCCCCAAGCCCATGTGTGATCTGGTTTATTCTGGTACACTAGGGCAAAAACCCTAGGATACTGAAAACCCTCTGTCCTTGCCATAAGGAAGAGGGTCTAATTGAGCTGATTAACACAAGTTGTCTGCGGTCTGCTATGCGGAAACAGCACACTGTAACACATGCCCACGGAGGCTTTGGGAGTTGTAAACACTCAACCCTAGATGCTGCCATGGTGTTGGAGCCCCATGACCTGCCTGTCTGCATGCTTCATCTAGGGGTTTGAGCATCAGGGCACCTAAGAAGTGGGCCACACCCCCATCACATGCTCTGTGAGGGGGATAAGGGAACTTTTCCCATTTCACAATCTCCAGGAGAGAAAGCGGCAGTTACACAGGATGCACATGTTTGAGACAGGTAGATGGGCCCAGGAGAAGGCCTGAGTTTCGCTCCCCAGAATCCCTTTGACCCCTATGTGGTGTGGAAAGGATCAGGAAGTGCCTAAGGGACACAGAAAAGAGAGGATGATAGTGGCTGAGGGTTCTGGCTGCTGAACTTGCCAGAGGGACCCATGGTAGGAACAAAGTGAGGTCAAATAAGGCCTGTACGAAAGGATCCCCTGGGCCAGGGACTCGCTAGGAGCCATTACAACCTAGGTTTCCTAATTTCAAAGACATCAAGGGGAGTATCAAGCAATCACAGATCATAAATAAACTCTAACAAGAAAGAAGAGAGAGAGAAAATCACATATATGTCCCTCCTCACTCCTCAGCCCTCAACCCTCTATTTGCGCCTTGTATACACATTGCGGTGCTTTTGCCAAAGAGAGGCAGGAAGTAGATTGGTTAAAAGGTATCTGAGAATAGTTACTTTTTTTCCAAATAAAACCAGGCATTACCTGGAGAAATTGTGTGTTATCCAGAATCATGGCCTCCCAAATATGTCCACAACCTAATCCCTGGAACCTGTGAATGTATTACCTTACATGGCAAGAAGAACTTTATAGATCTAATTAACAGTACAGACTTTGAGACTGGGAGATTATCCCAGATTCATCTGGCTGGGCCCAGTCCAATCACATGAGTCCTTACAAGTAAGTACCCTTTCCAGACTGTAGTCAGAGATAGAGAGTTGACAATGGAAGAAGGATCAGAGAAGTGTGGCATGGCATAGATTTAATCAACTATTGGCAGCTTTGAAAATGAAGAAAAAAAGCCATGACCCAAGGAATGAACCCTGACCAGTGGCCTTTAAATACTAGACATATCCCTCAACTGACAGCCAGCCAGAGAAGAGGAATGTCAGTTTTCCAACTGCAAAACACTAAATTCTGTCAACAACCTGAGTGAACTGGAAACAGATTTGCCCCTACAGCCTCCAGAAATGAACACAGCCATATCAAATCCTTCACTTCTGTCCAGTGAGACCTGTATGGACACCTGCCTTCTTGACTGTTAGATAACAAGTGTGTGTTGTTGTAAGCTACTAAGTTTGTGGTAATTTGTTATGATGGCAATAAAAAACTAATACAAACTCTTTAAATAAGAGTTAACTAAAATAAAGTGTTTTGTTGTTGTTTCTTTTACCAGGTGTTTGAGAGCTCATGAGAAACACCAGACAAAACTTCTTTAAATTTTTTGTTTTCTCTGCATATCTATGTTGTGAACCTACTACATATGCCTTTTATTAATTCTCTCAATATCCCTCCAAGGGATACATTATATTTCCTATTGAAGATATGAAATTGACATTTAGTGAAGTAAGCCATAGAAGTTCATCTCACTAACAAGATGCCAAACTAGGTTTCAAGCTGAGTCCATCTGATGACAGAGCCCAGGCTCTCAACAATGAGATCATGCTGTTTCCACTTCTCTGGTCCTTCTGCTTAGAGGCTTGTCTTCCTCACACACTTCCTTCCCAGCTACTATTTCCAAAATGCAAATATGATGATTTCCCTTTGCTGTGTGAAGGTATAACCTGTTGATCTTGTCTCCGCATAGCTCTCCATCATCATCTCCTAGTTCGTTTCCATCACTGCCCAGCTGTACTGACCACTTAGAGTTACCACACATGGTGAGCTGGGCCTCAGATCCTGTGTTCAAGCTGCTGCTTCTGGAGCTCATCTTGGTTTTCCAAACTGTGTCTTCAAAGTGGCTTGGCTGAGCGTTTGTGCCCATCAGACCACAGCCATTTCTCCTTGAGACCCACTTCTCTGTCATTCCTCACCTCCAAAATTTCTCTTTGGCTTTCCATCTGTGGCCCGGCTGAGTTCTATCTTGAACCCAATGCACAATTGCCATTTCCTTGATTCAATGCATAATTTTGACCAAGATTCTCTCAATATCCTCAGTGACAAACTGTGTCCTGAACCAGACTCGACACGCCATCTAGATTCCTTATATCAGTAGTTATCTCCTTCAAGCCTTGTCGATTTCAAGGACATTATTGATTGCATATTTCACCCACCACAACCACTCCATTCATGGACTTTTTGGTGTTAGGATCATCAATGGGACTATATCAGAAGAGGCAAGTATCACTAGATATCAGCTTTATCATCAACATAATCATCAACAGAAATCAACAGATTATCAACAAAACACCCATCATGAAAATCCAATGACTAGCATTCCGCCTTGTGGAATGGATGACAATGAACTGCACTAGATCCTAACTAAGTCACAGAGGTGAACTGCGAAAATTTTTGCAATCTACTCATCCAACAAAGGGCTAATATCCAGAATCTACAAAGAACACAAACAAACTTACAAGAAAAAAACAAATAACTCCATCAAAAAGTGTGCAAAGGATATGAACAGACACTTGTCAAAAGAAGACATTTATGCAACCAACAGACACATGACAAAATACTCATCATCACTGGTCATCAGAGAAATGCAAATCAAAACCACAATGAGATACCGTCTCATACCAGTTAGAATGGCGATCGTTAAAAAGTCAGGAAACAACAGGTGCTGGAGAGAATGTGGAGAAATAGGAATACTTTTACGCTACTGGTGGGACTATAAACTAGTTCAACCATTGTGGAAGATAGTGTGGTGATTCCTCAAGGATCTAGAACTAGAAATACCATTTGACCCAGCCATCCCATTACTGGGTATATACCCAAAGGATTATAAATCATGCTGCTATAAAGACACATGCACGTGTATGTTTATTGTGGCCCTATTCACAATAGCAAAGACTTAGAACCAACCTAAATGTCCATCAATGATAGATTGGATTAAGAAAATGTGGCACATATACACCATGGAATACTATTCAGCCATGAAAAAGGATGAGTTCATGTCCTTTGTAGGGACATGAATGAAGCTGGAAACCATCATTCTCAGCAAACTATTGCAAGGACAAAAAACCAAACACTGCATGTTCTCACTCATAGGTGGGAATTGAACAATGAGAACACTTGGATACAGAAAGGGGAACATCACACACTGGGACCTGTTGTAGGGTAGGGGAAGGGGGGAGGGATAGCATTAGGAGATATACCTAAATGACGAGTTAATGGGTGTAGCGTACCAACATGTCACATGTATACATATGTAAGAAAGCTGCACGTTTTGCACATGTACCCTAGAACTTAAAGTATAATAAAAAACAAACAACAACAAAAAAAACACTGGTATCCACAGAAATTACCCAGAACCCCCTGCCTCAAGCTCAGCCTTCATTTTTTTTTTTAAATTATTTCCCTCCACTCAAAACACTTGAGTTGGAATTTGTACACATTCTGTTCCTAACATTGTTTTAAAAGTATGTTTCAAAGAATAGTTGATCCATAAATTTCCCTGGGGTGCTGCTTACTGTAGCCCTTTCTTGGAGATTTGAAATGGTTATTAGGATATTAAAGCCTCTGACAAGTACTGCAGTAGAGAAAGTGTTAACTGTTGGGCCCAAATTGATTTGCTCATAGATGTTTCTTTTTCTCATAAAACCAATTTGTATCCTTTTTTGCTAATATTTCACCCTTTGGGAGCCACTACCTTAGTTTTGATCATTCTTATACCACTGTGTACTCTCTTGGGAGTTAATCCCACAGACTTCTTTGTGGAGTCCAATAACAGCGCCAACCTGGTGAGATGCCCGCCCACTTCTGCCAGCTCTGTAGTACTCGCACACTTACTTAGGGAAGAACTTTTCCATATCAGCTGCCATCATCAGCCAGCCCTCTATCACAAGCTGTTAAATCTTTTGGTGGAAACATTCTGTCCTTCACTGGGGACATTCTAAAACCTTTGTTTTTGGAGAGTCCCACAGCACTTCCTGCCTACCTGATATCATTTTAAATCCCCCCATCACTTCACCACCTTTTATCATTTGATTATGGCTCTTCCTTAAGCACTTGAGATTTAAGAGTAAACTATCACAGTAGTGATTCTTGTATTTAGGCTGGGCCTAGAGACCCCTGGAGGACTTGAAAAAACAAACAAACAAACAAAAAACAGTTGTTGGGGCCCACCCTAGAATTTTTGATTCAGTAATTGTGGGGTAGAGATCAATAAATTGCATTTCTAACAAATTCCCAGTTGATGCTAATTCCAGGGACCGTATTTTGAGAACCACTGACACACAGAAATGGTTACAAGTCTAGAATACCCTTGCCTTCAAAAAGGTTGCAGACAAAGCTATTCCTTGCCTTCAAAAATGTTGCTCAAGGTTGGTAAGACCGGTATATAGAAGAAAAATGGGAAAAAATTAATGGTAACCCAGACAATTATTCAAATGTCTAGTGTTATGTAGGGGGAGAGGAAAAAAAAAAGATCCTGTTTTATTGTTTTATTTTTAATATGAAAGGTAAGAAAAAATTTAAGCTGTGTGACTATTACTGATATGGTTAACCAAGCATCTTGGAGGCTGGAGGGGGTCACTGGGACTTATACAGCACAGGGGAACTGACAGGTATCCACACGATTAACTTTTTTTTTTTTTTTTTTGAGGTGGAGTCTCACTCTGTCACCAGACTGCAGTGCAGTGGTGTGACCTTAGCTCACTGAAACCTCTACCTCCTGAGTTCAAGCGATTCTCCTGCCTCAGCCTCCCGAGTAGCTGGGACTACAGGCTCGCACCACCATGTCCAGCTAATTTTTGTATTTTTAGGAGAGATGGCGTTTCACCATATTGGCCAGGATGGTCTCTATCTCTTGACCTCATGATCCACCCTCCTCGGCCTCCCAAAGTGCTGGGATTACAGACGTGAACCACCTCACCCCGGCCTAAAGTATTAACTTTTAGCATATTGTATTAGTTGGGATGTTCACTTTGTTGCTATAACGAAAACAAAAATATCAATGAGTAATGAAAGGTTTATTTCCAAGTGCCCTAACAGCATGGGTGTGAGCAGCCCAGGGTTCAAATAGTAACTCTGTGGTGTGGAACACTCACAAACTTACAATAGTGTTGTTCAGCCTTTCTGAGCATAAGGATTCCCTATTGTGAAAAAAAGATGAAGCTTCAGCTTTTGCGAAAAAAAAAAAAAAAAAAAAAAAAAAAGTGGGAAGCACATCTTCTTTTCCTATTTAGGTCTCACTCATCAATTTGTTCACATGTCACTATCCAGAACCTAGTCAAATGATTGAATTAGCAGCAAAGGAGATCAGGGTAGTATGTAATCTTCCCAACCAGCTAAAACTTCTGGTTGTTTTTTTGTTTTGTTTTGTTTTGTTTTATATTGTAGAGCACAGATATTCAAGGGGAAGCCAGGGACCACCATCGCTTGTATTTTAATGTGCTGCAGTTTATGTGTTCCCAGTTTAATTATATTTATGCATTGCATGATCTTATGTCAACTATGCTAACGCAGAGTGTAAACAAGTGGTTTAACGGTATTTCTAGAATGAAATGACTGATTGAAGGCAATGAGAATAGCACAAGAATATGTGAATAAGAAAATGGTAGAATTGACAGATTTTCTAAGACTCAAGTCATCCCTAGCTGCCACATTAATGAATTAAAATAATGTTCCAAAGAGTTCCGGCATACAGTAAGATGAAAACAAACAAAACCTCTGAAATTATCTGGAAGAACATTTAAAATGTTGATCCATATCACTGTCATCAGCATCAGCTAAATATCTTGCAACAGAAGGCACAGTTAAGGTAAAATGCAAGGTGAATACTAACAAGGTGCAACATTAGCATACATATATTACTGGACATGTTGTATTATCATACCTATAAGATTCTATATGTTTATTGGCTACATATATCCAATAAAATATGTACATATCCTATAAAATGAATATAGTTACTACATATTATAATCCCACTTTAGTAATGAGGAACAGAAAAATTATGCAAGAAGTCCAAGTTTTATATGATTGCTATAATGCCATAACAAATAGCAAGACATTTCAACATATTCTTATGTCACCTTTATCACTTCCTTTTAATGTCCTCTTTTACAACATACATAATATATTAGTCTTTTAGTACAAATATACAATTCAAAATTTTTAAAAGCATGCATATATTGGGGACTCATGCTCAAAATATTTAACAACTTGGATTTGCAATTTTGTAAATGCTAATGGAATTGATTATTGTGGTTAACATGCTTGTAAAAGGAAAGAAGTCTTTAAACAGGAGCAGAGTGGGTGCTTTTATTTGACCAGCCAGAGAAGCCCTTCAATTGCCATGGCATCTGATACCTTCTCTCCATCACTAAGCTTCCTCCATTGCCCATTTTATCACTATGAAAGACTACATTCTCTGACGTTTGGAGTTTGACATGATAGATCTTTCAATGTCTCCCATAAAAATCAAAATTATGGAGAACTGACAGCTAATACTGCTGAATCTAGCTGTAAGAAGAGATTAAACAGGTTTGAGAAAACCCATCCCTATTGCAGTGGGGATGCAGGTCAAGAGTTGGGTACAATGAGGAGAGAGACCCTGCTAAAGGATGTGAAAAGACAGCAAAGAGGACAACTCAGGCAGCCTAAATGTGGCCATGGCACTAAAATGCTGAGCCTTGAGGGATTTTGATTCATTAACACTTGATATGGCATCTAGCTCTGAGGCTTAGGACTCTTGTCACTCTGCAAATTTCCTTATCTTCTCTGTGTTCAATGTCGCTGGTTTCTGTTTTATAAGGGAAAGTCAATGCTTCCTTCATCTATCTCACACTGTAGGTATGAACCATGCCCTCACATACACAAAAATTACTTTGCAAACTACAAATACCTGTATGTCCAGTCATATTGAAGGATGGTAAAACCTAAATAGTAGGAGATCATAGATAAAGGTATTTCCCGTGGAATCAAAGAACAGTTATGTTTATAGGAAGAGAACTAGTATTTATTTTACACCATGATCCATCAGACACTTCCCATTTAGCATCTCACGCAATCCTCACCACAACTTTGCGGGTAGTGTTATTTATTCCTATTTTACAGGTGAAGAAACTGAAGCTCATGATTTCCTAATCTTGCCACAGGTAAGACTTGGTAAGACTGTGGCAGAGTTTACAGTCAAACCAAGGCCTAACTGCTGAAATCTTACAGATAGCACAGCTTCAGTGAAGCTACAGACCTGTCTTGCTCAGTGTGTTCATACCAGAAAACACATCTGAACTCAATGAAAGAATGAGATAGTCCAAAATGTTAAGATAAAGAACTTTCACCTGATGTTTGAGAAATCAACATTTTATGTAGCATTCGTAGCAGGACACATGTCTGTGTTAGAAAGATAATACACTGGAGGTATGTTTTACAGCCTGGAGAGGGAGGGATTTAGATTAGGCAGGCAGAGTGTAGTTTGAAGTTTTTGTCAAGTGACCAAGCAAGTTGGTAGAAACTTGCCTTGAATGCTGGTATCCGATTCAGCCACAGTCAGATAATTTGGCTCTGAGCACAGACAGAACGATTCAGAGTATCCATCTAAAGTAGCTACAGGGAAGTTTCCAAAGGATAGAGGTGCTATAGTTATAGATGCACACTCAGTATAAATTGTCTTAAGTACTGAGCTCAATACTGTGTACCCTGGACTGAGGTTGATATATTTGTGGAGTACCATCTCTACAGATGGTGCTATTAAAGATTCTGAAGACTAATAATAATAACAGACATCTCCAGCCTTCAAATGGCTAGTGGAGGAGATCAATAAGTAAAATGATCATTCTTTTTTTTTTTTTTTTTTTGAGACGGAGTCTCGCTCTGTCGCCCAGGCTGGAGTGCAGTGGCCGGATCTCAGCTCACTGCAAGCTCCGCCTCCCGGGTTCCCGCCATTCTCCTGCCTCAGCCTCCCGAGTAGCTGGGACTACAGGCGCCGCCACCTCGCCCAGCTAATTTTTTGTGTTTTTAGTAGAGACGGGGTTTCGCCGTGTTAGCCAGGATGGTCTCGATCTCCTGACCTTGTGATCCGCCCGTCTCGGCCTCCCAAAGTGCTGGGATTACAGGCTTGAGCCACCGCGCCCAGCTAAAATGATCATTCTAATGCACGATGACATGCTGCTAATGCTTGGCAGGAAGGCCAAGAACATTACTGAAACTAACCAGAACATATCTTTTCCTTTCTTAGAATTAATGCACAAGAGAGTTTGGATCATTGCTTGGACTTTTTCAACCCCCTAGCACACTGTGTGAAGACAGATTGCCACTGTTCCCACACATGTGTTAGAATGGGATGAATCCCACACTATGGCTATGGTGTGCATGTACTGACATGCATAGAGTAATTGTCCTGTATAATTGAAAACGTGGGCACTGACAGTTTTATATCCCTGACAGTCAACCAATGTCAACGGGATTTCATGGTGAATTTATGGTAGCAGGCTCTGGGTCCTAGGTTAATAGGCCTTCTGCCTCTGTAATAAGGGTCCATTAAAAAAAGGAGGAGGGAGGATCTCCTAAACCCAGCCTGATGCTCAAGCTCTGCTGCTGTGAGCTCTGGAGTATTAAATGGCTTCCTGGCTCTGGAGTTACATTGTAGCTGACGTTTCCTTGAAGAGAAGCTCCGATTTTACCTTCCTGAGTCATTCAGCCCAACATTTGCACCCACGAATCATTATATCCAGAGGAGACTACTTCCCTCTCATCACAGACCTTTGGGGAAAACTCCTACCTCGGTAATGCTTGATGTTTGACACAACTTTGGAAAATCACTGGCAGTTCTAAACCTACTGTTCAAGAAGTTCAAACATCAAGGCTGTCAAATTTCCAGCCACTGTGAGAAACTTAATGAGCAAGAGATGCAAATTGGCTTCATGGGCAACGGTCATGATTGCCACAGCCAGCTTATGACAGCAAGGCTTCCTAGCACACATAATAGCAACACGTGCATTTAATTAAAGTGATGTCTACTGCTGAAGGTAGTTAAAGTGCCAGGCACCATGTTAAGACTCTATTTAATCCTTATGAGAGATATATCACTCCTAGCATTTAAAAGCTAGAGAAACAAATTTAGAGATGCTAAATACTCACACCCAAGGACATGGAGCAGAGCAAGATTTTGAACCCAAATCTGTTTAGGCTCTTTGCATGCTGTTATATGCCCTTTTCAAACATCCTGTTAAATGTCGCAGTCAAATAAAGCTTTAAGAAATATAAAGAAATACCCATTCACACTTAACAACGTGGCAGCATGGCTGGGAAAGCGAGGGAAATGGTGTATCAGTGAATGTAAGTTTTCCACAATCTCTTATCTGAAACTTGAGGAGCCAAAGGTGGACTGGGGCTTTCTGGATTTTATGGTACCCAATATTATACAGCTCTGCTAGAAGGGCTTAGGGCAACACCACATAAGCAAACACATTGTCTGTAGTGAAACTCATGAGAATATACACTGTACTCAATACCTAAAGGCTATAAAACCTACTCCCTTTAGGTTCAGGTCAAATTTTACTACAAAATGAACATAGGTCAGGTCAGAGGTCCCATCTAATGAGTTAAGAAAAGTACTTTTTTTTTTTTTTTTCCAAAGACTTTATTCCTTTGCCCAAGACATCATCTTACTTAATTCTCAAAATCATTCTCTGGTGAAGAAATCTTTCTTTCTAGAGACTACTTGATGTCTTTCTGGCATCAGAAGACAAAGACTCCTGCCCAATATGTCACAGTTCTAATTTGAGTTAGGATTAAGCCGTGAATCTCAATGTTGAGAGCTTCCATTCTGGAAAGCATTTCTGTACAGCAGTGGACAGAGCAAAACATTGGAGTCAGACAGATCTGGGTTCCAATGCAATCTTGTCTTTAGTCTAGTTGGATTCCTATTACTGTAGACAGGGTGTCTTAATAGACATTTATTTCTCAAAGTTTTGGAGTCTGGGCAGAGCAGTTCAATTCAGGTTCTGGTGCTGAGTCTCTTTTGGGTTGTAGATGACTGGCTTTCATTGTGTGCTCAATGACCTTTTCTTATGTGCATGATAGACAAAAAGATAGTGTGTGTGAGCAAATGTGCATTCTAGTATCTTTTATTTTAAGGACACTAATCCCATTACGAGGGCCCCACTCTCATTCCACATCTAAACCCAATTACCTTCCAAAGTCCATACCTCCTCATATCATCACAATGGGGATTAGGACTTTAACTTATAAATTTTGGGGGGTGCGGCACAGCATTCAGTCCATAACAAGAAGGCCCTTTTTCTTTCTTTCCTACTGGAGCAGCCAGTTCCAGCCTCCACCCACAGTTTCCACATCTCAGGAGGAATGCAGTCATCACACATGCTTCACAGTGGTTGAGAGAGGGCAGTGCAGCTCGATTCTGTGGCACTCTCCTCTGAGCATCCTTACTTCCACTTCACCATTCTCTTCACCTCATTCTGCCTCCATTGCCTGTGATCTCTTGGACTTTAAAATGTGATATCCAGTTATTTACTCCTGTCTAACCAATTACTCCAAAGTAAGCAGCTCAAATCAGCCATTTAAAGTGTTCTACAATTCCACGGATCAGGAATATGGGCAGGGAATAGCCGGCATGACTGGTGGCTGGGGTTGGAATCACCTGGAGGAGTTTTTAATGCAGCATAGGTCTGGGGTTAGCTGAGACCTTGGTGGGGTTGAAGACAGGAGCACCTGCGTTCAGGCTTTCCATGTGTCCTGGGTTTCTTCACAGCATGGCAGTTTCGGAGTTGTGAGACTCCTTACATGGTGGCTTTGGGCCCCAAAGCAAGTGTTTCCGTGAACCAAAGAGAAGCTGCATTACTTTTATGACCTAGTCTTGGAAGTCACGCAGTGCCACTTCTACTGCATTGTTGATGGCATGTTAGTCACTAAACTTGCCCCCGATAACAGGAACGAACACATAGACCTTCTCCTCAATAGGAAGAGGATCAACAGCATGCTTAAAACTGCCACAGGAGCATCATTCCTGGTTATCACAGGCAACTATTCACTGAACCAATGAAATCAGTGATCTTCTCTCTGGCAAAGGTTCAGTTAGTTTACAAACAAGTTTGCAAGGTAAACAACTTTGTTTTAGTTCACCTGCCTCCCTTATTCTACTCAGGTCAGGGTCCTTACAGAGTTGTTGTTAATAAATGTTTTCTGATTTACAGTGAACAAAACCGTCTTTTATTTTTTGTCATTGTATTTCAAATTTTTATGATTATAATACCAATTGCACAAACCATATTAAACCAATTTATTTTTGCTGGATTCTATATTTTTATTTTGTTCTTGTCCCCTAAAAATTATCTATTTTAATTTTTATAACTTGGTAAAATTTTTCTGATATAAAATATATTTTGCAACATTAATAATAGCAATAAACCTTGGTCAAACCACATGTTATTTGTTCTTAGGAAAGCAAACAGTTTATCATAATTTACTGACAGATTTTCTTAGGAGAAATGAAACAAAAAAAAAAAACCTAGGCCACCAATTATTATATCAATGCTTACATTTATTGAGTACCTGCTGTATGCTATGCATTGGCTAAGTATTTTGCACATGTAGCTCAGACACTGTGTCGTAAAAGTATATGGTATCTGGAGGAAGATGGAAATGCTTTGGCATTGGACTCTATCCCTTATTAATTGTACCATTGAGGGCGATTATTTCATCTCTTTCAGTGACAACATTAAAATAAAAAATGGTTATGAAGATAACATGAATAAATATACATATAGCACTTAGAGTGCCAGACATCCAGCAAGCATCCAGTAGATGAGAGATCTTTCTGCTTCATACAACAATCTCTTTGTACATGGGGTCCTTTTACTGAGAGCTTACTAGGTGCTAGTCGCTGTTACAGGGTGGGTGTAGTATTTATTAACTCATTTCATTTTCATCACAACCTAAGTGGTGAGAACTCTTATTGACATGGTTTAGACATTTTTCCCCTTCAAATCTCATGTTGAAATTTTATTTTCAGTGTTGGAGGTGGTATCTGATAGGAAGTGTTTCCATCATGGGGGCGACTCCCTCATGAATGGCTTAGCGCCATCCCCTTGTTGATGAGAGTTCTTGTTTCTGAGTTCCTGTGAGATCTGGTAGTTTAACAGAGTGTGGCACTTCCCCCTCTCCTTGCTCTCTCTTGTCCCCACTGTCATCATGTGATGTACTGGTTCCCCCACATTTTCCACCGTGATTAGAAGCTTCCTGAGGCCCTCACTAGAGGCAGATGCTGGCAGCACAGGCTGCAGAACTGTGAGCCAACTAAACCTCTTTTCCTTATAAACTACCACGCCTCAGGCATTTCTTTATAGTGATCCAAAAACACCCTAATACACGTATCATCACCATTTTACAAATGTGGTGATTGAGCCCTGGAGAGACTAGACAGCTTAAGGTCACAACTTACAGCACAACAAGTGGCTAGGTGGCAGGACAAGTTCCAAGCCTGCCTCTCTGGTTCCAAAATGTATTTCTTTGTGCCCAACATGTTTTCAAGACTATGGAATTGTCCAAATGCATTACCATTGCAGCATGCTGATCCTAGAAATCTATTAATATGTAACATTCTGCCTTCGACTGGACCAACACACCATAATAGTCAGGGTTTTCCAGAGAAAGAGAACCAAGAAGATGTATATATAGAAAGTGAGATATTCATATTAAGAATTGACTGGCAGAATTATGGAAGCTAGCAAGTCCAAAATCTGCAAAGTGGGCCAGTAGTCTGGAGACCCAGGAAGAGCTGAGGTTGCAGTTCAGGTTGAAAGAATGTTTGCTGGGAGAATTTCTTCTTGCTCAGGGGAAGCCAGTATTTTTGTCCTATTTAGGACATCAAGTAATTGGATAACACCCACCCACATTATGGAGGGTAATATGCTGTACTTAAAAGTCCCCCAATTTGAATGTTAATCTCATTAAAAAATACTTTCCCAGAAAATCATCAAAAAAAAAAAAACCAAAACAAAAAAAAAAACCCCTCAAATCCCGAGTTCTTTCTGAACAAATAAAATACCTGGGTATTATGGTCCAGCCAAGTTGACATGTAAAATTAACCATCACAACTACTCTCAAGATAGCTAATGACAAACATCCATCACAAAATATAAATAGAAAAAAACCCATAACATTTTAGAAGAAAAATGCAGAAATGGTGAAATGGATGTTGAATACATGTCCTACTTCTTTGTCTACCACTGCATTGAACACATCTAAGAAAACATTCAACCAAAAGTAACAGCAAAGAAAATAATTTTCTGGTGCAAATATAAAACCATTTATAACCTTAACAGACATAGTGGTTTCTGTTAACAAAGGTGGTGGCAGGTAGGGGTGACAAACGGCCCAGGAGTTTCTTCTCTCTTTTTGTTGTGGAGGCAGAGACGCTGCAGAGACAATGGGGCAGTGTCTGAGCCCAGCAGTCTCAGAACAGGGAGGCGACAACGGCTCCATTCCATTTATACCACAGGTGGACCCTGGCATACAGAATGCAGTCTCCAGACTCTGCAGCTTGGCTAGGGATCACTGCACTATTGAAGAGTTCAAAGTTCGGCTCGACCATAGTCACAACAGCTTCCTTATGGTTTATATGGAAATCCAATACTGGCCACAAAGCCACCCACTATATGCTCTTGGGCTTAAATATTCATGAGTAGAGTTGGTACTTATTTACCTTGGCAGGTTACTTGGGAATCATTCAACCAACAAAAGCACAAATAGCAGAACCCAGGTAGTAGAAAGAGGGGGCCACAAGGTATTAACAGAGCTAGAGGGCTTTAGCTTGCTTCGGAACAGGGAATGGAGCTGTCTCCTTAGAGCCCTTTAAAGACGGAAAGGTTTTTTTTTTTTTTTTAATCTCCTATAATCTGATAAATATTGGAAAGTGTGTAGCATGATGAAATCCCAGGTGTAACTATGCTTTGTGGGTCGCTAAGTGCAGCAGAATACCTTGTCAAGGTTCAATGAAGTATTAGTTCTAGTGATTGGGAAAAATCCTGGCTCACCTCTCTGTGAGGCGGGGAAGGCTGCAAAGAGTTAAAATGACTGAGTATAACTGCTTAAATGCAGAAGAATAGATATACAGAGAATATTCTCGGCGAGGTGCAGTGGCTCACAGCTGTAATCCCAGCACCTTGGGAAGCCAAGGCGGGTGGACCACCTGAGGTCAGGAGTTTGAGACCAGCCTAACCAACATGGTGAAACCCTGTCTATAATAAATACAAAAAAATTAGCCTGGAGTGGTGGCATGCACCTGTAATACCAGCTACTTGGGAGGCTGAAGCAGAAGAATTGCTCAAACCTGGGAGGCAGATGTTTCCAGTGAGCTGAGATTGCATCGTTGCACTCCAGCTGGGCAACAAGAGCAAAACTCCATCTCAAAAAGAGAGATTATTCTCAATACAACCAAACAAACTATAGAGACATTGCACTACAGACTTTCCTGAAGCTTAGGGACAGTCCACTCTGTACATGCCTGCTGGATAGTCACAATTCCCTATACATGTCCTGTATGTCACATAAATAGTCAAAGGAAGTACTCTAAAATTTCAATATTTTGGCATCTGTATCACAGTTTTTATACTCTGTCCCGCAACTGGAGAAAAAAGGAATTAGAAGTACTCTGTATACATAACTTCATTTAATCTTTCCAATAGTCAGACATAAGAGTTATCACTCCCATATTGTATGGATACATAAACCAGTTTTAGATGGGTCTACGTAAAGTGCAGTAAGTTTTATCAGAAGTAAATGAAAGTAGCAGCATTTCTATTCAGAAATATTCCTCAATGGATGGATGGATGAGTGAATGGGCTGATGAGCCCTCAATTATTTACTTTCATTTTGGTGTCCATTTCCTGCAGAAGGAATAGCACCTTTAACTCTACCTGAACAGGAAAAAAAAAAGAAAATAAGAAAAAAGAAATGCTGAAGTTGTTTTCAAAACAAATCTTGGAAACCCATATAATCTTTAGAAATGTATTGACTGTCAAATTTATAGCTAAACTGGCCAGCTATATGATGAAGAGAGTGTGGCAGTGTAGACATTGAAATGGAACTATTTATTTCTGTAAGTTGAAGTGACCATATAACTCACTGGTATTGCTGAAGCCTGTAAATTTCTGAGGATTCATGTTGCATTGTATCATGGGGAATGGAGCATAATTCATTTACTGGGCTTCCTTTGGTATTCCTAGGCTGAATATTTCAGCATAAAATTTCTTTTCTCTTTGCAGAAATGGAAATGCAACTGTGATTTTCTGGCAGCAGATTTATTTGCCTCGAGAATAACAGTGTTTTAAGAAGTGTTTGTATACTTGGCTCTGTTTGACAGATGCTGATGACAGGCAGGCCATAGGGACGCCTACACTGACGTCACTAGACCACCCCCACCATGTTCCTGGTCTCCTCCAGAGTTCAGTGATCCTTCAATAATACATTGCAACTATATAATTACGACGCTAAAAATAACATATGCTTGTACTTTTAAAAATGCAGTAGTAAATAATTATTAGGAAGACTAGATAATACAGAGTAACCAAAAAAAAAAAAAAAAAAAAGAAAAGAAAATTCTTTCAAGGCTGTCTACATAAAATAATTATGTTTAGTAAGTTCACAAATATATTTTTATAACTATATATTAGGGGCTCTGTAAACTCTGTTCTAGTTCAACATACACATGTTTATTTAGTTCAACGCCCTCCCCACTTCGCCCAGTTGTTCAAAGATGATGCTGGGAGCTTGCTTTTGCTGAATATGCCCATGTCATGGTACAGTGAGGCAAATGGCATACCCGGAACAGTCAAATCAGGACTGGGCATGATCCACTGACAGGACTGGTCCTTGCTCCTGGTGGGCCATGAGCCAAGGCAATGCTATGGACTAAATGTTTGTGTCCACCCAAAATTTATATGTCAAAACGTTTGTGAAAGGAAAATAAATATTGGGCTCCCCAAATCACTAAGTCAACGGGAAAGGCAAGCTGGAAACTGCTTAGGGCAAACCTGCCTTTCATTTTATTCCAAATAAGATAGCTAAAAAGGTAAGAAGCTACATACCTCCCTGCAATTTGCCCACAAGAAAATTCCTCGTGGACAAAAGACAGACAGAACTCACCTAAGGTAAATGTATATCTGATTTCTTCCTCTTCTCTATTGTTTGTGTAAAAAAATGCAGAATCACTGAGCCAGACTAAATTGTGTATTCCGTGGAAGACTGATCAAGGACTCAAAAGAATGCAACCATTTGTCTCTTATCTACTTCTAACCTGGAAACCCCCACTTTGAATTTTCCTACCTTACTGGACTGCACCAATGTTCACCTTACACATATTGATGTCTCTTGTCTCCCCAAAATGTATAAAAGCAATCTGTATCCCGACTACCTTGGGCACAGGTCCTCAGGACCTCGTGAGAGGCTGTGTCATGAATGTGTCATTAACCTTGGCAAAGTAAACCTCCTACATTGACTGAGACATATCTCAGATACTTGGGGTTCACACCTTAATCTCCAATGTAATGGCATTTGGAGATGGGGATTCTAAAAGGTAATTAAATTTAGGTAATATAATGGAGGTAAGGCCACCATGATGGGATCAGTGTCCTTATAAAAAAAGAAAGAGCCAACATATCTTTCTTTCTCTCTTCCTGTAGAAACTAAGGAGAAGCTGTATGAGGACCTGATCAGGGAGAAGGTCTTCACCATGAACCTGATCATGTTGACACTCTAATTTTGGACTTCCAGCTTCCAGAACTATGAGAAATAAATGTCTTAAGCCACCTAGGCTATGGCATTCTGTTATAAAATCCTGATCTAACTAAGACTTGGAGAAGATCATGATAAGGCCTCTCCTGTATTTTTAATAGAACTTTTCTTACAAATACACTATAATTTATTTTAATAATACAATTTTTGTTCGTTTAACCCAGGCTTTTGGTTTGTTTTAATCAGCGTGTTTCAAATATATATGATCCTAGCATCAGTGACTTGACCTCTTAGGATTTAAAAAATTACTGGCCTCAAACTTCATTATATGACTTATGCAAAGTCCAATGCCCCTCCCTTCCAACAAGACACTTGTTAATTCTTAGAGTGCTAAACTTCTCAAGTTGATATACACCTTTGGATTTGTGTCCTTCCTAAAGGCTTTTACTAGTGCTTTTCCTGTATTAATTTTTCTAAACAGAGAATGCAAATGTGCTTCTGGATTTTAGTACCAACAAAAGTAACTCAAGTGACTCTCACAAGGCCTTTGAATGTGTAGCTAGCTTTACTGAAAATTTGTCCAGAGAGGGATATTCATAAGCCAGCTTCACAGTGGATGTTGAGTTTTAGGATTGATTCTTCCTAGATGTTCTTTCTGGGTCTCCACAATTAATTGCCTTAGCTGAGGTGTGCCTCTCAATACTGCAACCCATCCCTAGAAATCTTTCTGACTCTTTCTGCAACCCTTTTTTCTGGGAATCCAACAATATTTCAAGTCTTATTCATTTTTTATGTATAACAATTTTGCTCTCCTTTGTTCCCTGAAGTCTCTTTCCAGATTCCACATTTGAGTATGCATATTCACATCTAAATGGTTGACCATCAGCTCATTTTCTAAATAAAAATATTCCCTCTTGAGACGACCTACCTTGTGTGACATTGGTATAGTGGTGAGCATAGCTACCTTCAGGAGGAACTCTGATATCACTTATGAGGATAATCTATTCTTATACATTTGGTTATCCATATTGACTTACAGAAAAACTGGGAGGATAGAATAGATAATCATATCAGGAAATCATACATTCTCCTTCCTTAAGTTTCAGGGCCACCATCTCAGGACCATATCATCCTTTTTTCTGTGATACAATTTCCAAAGTGTACCTTGTTCTTCTTGGCGTTTTGAGGTTGTCACTACCCATTTTATCCATGTGGTTTATTTCCACACCCCCCCCCACCCCGAGCCTTGTTGGTTGATGAAATAAGGTTGTAAAGATCCAAAATTTCTCATTGCTCCTTAAAACAAGAACATGGACCATTCTTTCTTATAAATATTTTTAGTTATGTAAGTAAGCACATAGACTTTATAGTTTTATGAGAGGAATGGAAGCTCAGAAAACTTCAAAGTGCTCTTCGTCATGCATTTCTTTCTGATGTTCCTGATTTGTTTAGAAGATGATCTGTGACAACAACGTGGACTGCTGATATTTCATTCCTCTGAGAATAGAGTTCATTTTTCCTGCCCCTCTTTTTTTCAAAAACTGTATAACCTCCCTTAAAAGGCTTCTCTCTCTAAAACGTGGGCCCCAAATGACCAAAATAGAACAGTAGGCATCCTGATCTCAAGGAAAGTCCTAATCTCATGCACAGGTTAGCAGTGAGAAAAAAATGGATTAAAATCATGGTCAAAATATGGCATATAGTAAAACTGCTTAATTACACATAACATACTTTTTCCTCATCAGTAAAATGAAACTAGTCCTATGGTATAATAAGGATCAAATAAGTAAAATAACCTACAAAATGTTTGATATTTAGGTATCCCTAAAATACCTTAGCATGGTACAAAACCAATAGCTTGCTTCTTTATAGCTTTGCTTTTAATTATGTAACCTTGAACAAATAATATAAGTTCTCTTATGTCAGCTTCATCACCTGTCAAATGGAAATGCTAACACCTGCTGGGGGATTCATGTATATGCTTTGGTATCAGCTGGACTGTCCAGTCTTTAATATTCCAAGGAAATCAGCCTTTACTCTATTGCATGCACAATGAGACAACTACCTGTACACAATTCAGCCATTCTGAAACTTTTGCTGGACGTATTGAGGGTAGGGATGTAAGTGCTCACTGGATACCTTTGTTCTTGAAGCCGCATTGAATGAGTTCTGTCAACCCATGATTTTATCATCTCTTGATGTTGACACATTCCTCCATGTCTAATCTTCAATTCCTTTCCTTTGGATCCTACCTCCCAATTGTTACTCATCAAGACTTGTGGGCATGCCACCAGTTTTACTGAACTTTTGTAACAGCACCGGGAGAATTACACAGAACCTTGGATTTTTGCCTACTGTCTTCTGAAATCTCTAGGCCTCCCATTGTCAGGCACTGACCCTTCTAGCACCTAGTGCTTCCTGAAAGCTTAATTCCTCTTGGTTTTGTTTTGGGATTTGGGGTTTTGTTGGTGGTGGCTGTCGTGTGTTTTTTTTAAATTTTTATTTTTATTTTTAAATAAGCCAACATAGCTCTCCATTCCACTTGCTTATATGGAGATTTCTTAATGTGCTCTGGTATACAATACACCTCTCATCATGTGCTTTCTTCTTAGAGACAAAGTAGAACTGTCTGACTTTTCACATTTTCTTTCCTTCTCTCTGCCCCTCTGTCTACCGAGGAATGGGGAGTTAAAGTTTATGTTCCTACTATGATGCCCCCTGCCTGCAGGGCAGAAGCAGCTATTGCCAGTTTAGGTTTGAAATATTCTTTCTAGTCCTCTTTTCCTGCACGTAAAACATTTAATACATTTATACTTAATAGGTTCTTAATGAGTATTGGTGGAGAGGAACTGGGAAAAGATGGGTGATGTGGATAAAGAGTATAGTAAGATCAGAAGGAAAATGAGTAACATAAAAAATAAGGAACTGATGTGACAAAATGTAGGTTTCCTATTTAGGGATCCTATTTTAACACACACTTAATACCAAATTTCTAAATTTCCTTACTGCTGTACATATCATGAGCAAAAAATCTCTGTCTCAAAGCCTGAGTAACTGCCCCTCTGCCTCTCATTACTTATGCATAGTTCCTCCTCTTTCTCCTGACATATCTCAGCACCTGTTGTGAGTTAGGAGAACATCTCTCTCTCCTAGGTAGAAGCACAGATGTAGGAAGGCAATGATTTCAGAAGGTTTATTTTAGAAACAGAAAACTGTTTCCTAATGACAGGCAGGTTGGAGGGGAGTTGCATCTCATTGGTGATGCTGGCAGATCACCCTCTGCTGATCTGTTTTGTCATTTTGTTGTCTGTTGAGGAGACAACAAAATGCTGGTGAGCAGCTGGTGGTGGAATTATGTTTTGAGGGAAATGTGAGAGAAACTTCTGGCCCCCGTGCTATAATTGCCTGATTGGGTGGGGTTGGGAAAATGAGCTATGCTTTTAACTGAATTAAATGTGCTTTCTCTCCTCCAGGTTCAGCATCTTTAACTATGATTGCAGTCAACGTGCAACACCCTTTGTACATTTCAAATGGGATTTTTCTAAAAAAGAGAAAAAAAAAACTGCCTTGAGCTTCCTGGAATGTCAGAGTCCAGCAGGACTGTGGGGATGTGATATCTTGGTTTATCTGCAAGGAGTTAGGGCTTCCCAGAGAAGTGGACCCTGACAGTAGATATTTTAACAGAGGAACACGCTCATGCAACAGTGGGGAGAAAACCTATCAACAGGGCTTGGAAGGAGATACAGTTAGGCAGGCAAAACTCAGTAGAGTAGAAACTTTTAAGGTTCTGATATCTTTTGTAAAAAGCATTATTAATATCCGCGGCACAATAACTGCTCAGAGAATTTAGACAATTGACTCATGCACCATATTATTTTTCTACAAGGTATGCTTCTTAAAAGTTATATGTGTTTGTTTTCTAAACTGTTATGACAGTTTTTACTTCTCGTGTTGTTACAGAATAAAATATTATCTCAAATAGGGGTATAAGAATATAAAAAGAAAGTTGTTATGTATTTGAAAATTCAGTTGAAACTTAAAGATGACTAAAAACATCCCTGTGTAATGTGGTAAGAGCACATTAACTTAAAGTTTGGAAGATAATCATGAGAATAAAGATGATCTACCTTCAGATTCATTTGCGATCATGTAAAAGATATTACTCCACTTGAAAGTAATAAAAATTAAAAATTAAGCATGAAAAATTGTGTGATTTTATTCAAGATAAAATTAACAGAATGCCAACCACAATATCTATGCTCAAAAGAACTTTACCTTCTAAAAGATTGACAAATGTGTAATTAAAATGCTAACTGCACACATGCATGTATGTGTATACCATGTTTTATGACTTCCCTCCTTAGCCATTATTTTGAATAGCTCACCAGGGTCAGATCTGGATTAAAAGGAATCAGAAGTCTTTAACTTTGCTATGAGTGCGCAAAATCATTCTGGATAGATGAGTGGATGATGTCAGGTGGGATTGAAAGGAGATAACATGAGACAGGAGGATGCAAGGAGGTGGAACCCGTGTGGACAGACTGTAGCAGGGAGAGGCAGCATGTCACCAGGCAGCACAGTCACAGTCACTGAAGTAGGTCTGGGGGTAGGACTCCAGCACATGTGCAAAGGGAGTCTGGATAGAGTAAGTCATGGCATAATCCTAACGATGTAGGAAGATGGAATGGCTAACGATAGAGAGATTTAGAGACAAAGGAGAAAATAAGCACCTGTACAAATAGAGAGGAGGGTAGGCAGGCAGAAACACTGGGGACTTCATCATCTAGTAGAGCTGCAACACCGGCATGCCAATTATTCTCTCTGACCCTCATTTTCCCCATCTGTAAACTGTGGCTAATTGGAAGGGTAATTGGATGAACTAAATTTATAATATATTTATACCACCTGTTATACATATAATAGTTAAACATCTCCACCATGCAAGAAATTATTTTAGGTGTAGAGAATACCATAGAAAATAAAAAGAGGCAGAAAACTCTTATGAAGCTCACTCTCCAGTGGGGAAACTGACACTAAATAGTTAAAATATAATGAAATGGCAACAAAATGTGCTCTGAAACAAAGGAGGTCAAGGAAATGGAAAATCTTCATGATCATATAAGGGTAGGTGGGAGTCAGGTGGGCTATTAATCTACATACTCTATTTTTATTCTAACTGGAAAGAAAAGGAGAATACAGCATTGTAGCTATTGCTATAATTAGTGACAATTTCTCAGCTGCCTTCAGCACAAAACAGAGGTGACTCATGTCCAGTGCATTAGGCTGTTCTCAATGTATTAGTTTGGTACTGCTATAAATAAATACCCGAGATTGGGTAATTTATAAAGGAAAGAAGTTTAATTGACTCACAGTTCTGCATGGCTTGGGAGGCCTCAGGAAACTTGCAATCATAGAGGAAGAGGAAGCAGGCACCTTCTTCCCAGAGTGGCAGAAGAGAGTGTGTGAAGGAGGAACTGTCAAACACTTATAAGACCATCAGATCTCATGAGAACTCGGTATCACGAGAACAGCATGGGGGAACCACCCCCGTGATCCAATCACCTCCTTCCCTTAACAAGTGGGGATTATAGGCCCCTCCCTGGAGAGGTGGGGATTATAATTCAAGATGAGATTTGGGTGGGGATACAGAGCCAAACCATATCAGCCAATAAGCTTCAGAGGGCCCTTTTAAAAAAAAATTGATGATATAGCATTATGGCTTTTGTTCTTATTCTAAGTGTTATATAAACTTATGGAAAACTCAAAACAATACAGTAAATGATTAAAAAATGAAAAAAGGAGGACAATATAAAAATCACTCCAAACCCCATCATTCAAACATAGCAACTGTTTAACAATTTTTTAGTTTTATTTTCCTCATTTTGGTAAATGTTTTTAAAGATAGCTCTCAATGCACAGTTACACCCTTGTTAATAAGACAAATATGGGCACTTACCAGAACTTTCAAATATATGTAAATATATGCATACACACATTCATATGTATGTATGTATATAAAAGATATATATATATACACATATATGTGTATATAGATATGCAGCACAAGAAGACGCATTTCAGCCAGTCGTGAGGGTTAGATGAGTGAGTGTGTGAGGCTCATGACAGATGCTCAGTAAATACCAGTAGAATCTCAGTGGCAAAGGCTAGTAGAGAGGAAATCAGTTATACCACAAATACCTTGCAGTAACTTTTCGGGGCAACATAGGAAAAACAGTAATTGGTGCTTTCTAATTATCTTCAAAGTTCACATTTTTTTCAGACTGAATTTAAAGTTTCTCTATGCTCTCTCTATTGCCAAAGGAGGCCCTCCAAGATTATAATTGGGAAGGCAGTTTCCATTAAAAGTCATCCAATAGTTATTCCCCCACCACTATTCCCCTCACCCTCTATGCCACAACCACCATGGCCTCCTGGCTCAAAACTTGAAGATGACTCCTGCCTCTGACCTCCTCACTTCCTTCTCCCACACTTGTCATGTACTTCATGTTCTTCCAATTGGTCTGCCCACACTGGTTCCCTCTCAACATTCAAGTATCAATTCAGAAACCGCCTCCTGGGTGAGGAATTCCTTGACCTTCTGATTTAGTGCTGTTTCCTACCATTTATATCAGTCACTTTCAATCACAAAGCCCTCTTTCACATATTTATATTTCTTAACAATGTTGAAAATTTACTTATTCACTTATTTACTTATTTACTGTCGGTATCCCACCCTCTGCTAGTTTGTGTAAGTTCCATGAGAACATGGACTTTGCTGTCTTGGAAGTTTGGCTGGTGCATTGCATTCAGTAATATTTGTTGAATAAATGGAATTACTGGATCCTAGAGACTGTGGTGGGTAGGCACAAATTTGAGTAAAATAAGGTAGGAAGAAATGAGCACTAATTAAAGGCAATGACAGTTTTCTGTCAGCTAAAGGTGTAATCAATTCTTACTCGATTGGAGGCAGCAGGGAACTCTTCCTAGAGGTAAGATTATTCAACCTCAACTGTGGAGAATGAGTAAGATTTTGAATGGTGAGTTGTAAATGGCAGTGAAAGCTAGAAGATAAAATAGATTCCTTGTCAACTGAAGGGTAGGATGAACACTGCAACTGTGAAAATGCAGGGCCTATTTGAGCAACAGTGACTATTTTAGTTAACATTTGTAGAGGAGGGATAAAGGGAGAGAGAGAGAGAGAGTCCTTAATAGTGTTAAGGACAATTTTTAAAAAATTATTTTTATTTTTGAGACAGAGTATCACTCTATCACCTAGACTGGAGTGCAGTCGTGTGATCTTGGCTCACTGCAACCTCCTCTTCCTGGGTTCAGGTGATTTTCATGCCTCCGCCTCCCAAGTAGCTGGGACTACAGGTGCACACCACCATGCCTGGCTAATTTTTGTATTTTTAGTAGAGATGTGTTTTCGCCATGTTGGCCAGGTTGGTTTCGAACTCCTGACCTCAAGTGATCCACACACCTCAGCTTCCCAAAATGTGCTGGGATTGCAGGCATAAGCCACTGTGCCTGGCCAGGGAAAATTATTGATAGGAATAGTATGTTAGTGAGAGACAAAATGGTATAATGGACTGAAACAAAGGGTTTTCTGTTCTTTATTAAATCCTATTTCTTTGTGCATTCTTTCTTCTAAGTAAAAAGCTGAGCTAGAAAGTATGAGCTGTGTTTACTCCTCTCTGTGATCCTTTCCTTGTTGCTTCCTTTCTCAGTCTCAGTGTTCGTCTTTCAGATGAGGACATACTCATTGCATTTTGCAGCACACCGCCCTGTGGGCACCTCCAACAGGCATGTGAGAGTGCTTTGGGAAACTTGGTTCTCTTATTTGGGCAGTTTTGTGGTCTTCACTGACTCTCTTCCACTTTGGGGGCATTTTGAACAACGGAGATGAAAAACAGGGTGCGATGAAAGAGAAACTCTTAACCCAGGTTTCCTAGGAAAAGGACCCTGAGGCGTGATTAATGTACTGATGTTTCATTTAAGAGGTGTACTCATAGAGTGTCTGAAGCAACGGGAAAAGAGAAAGTGAGGCAGAGAAGGATGGGGAACAAATACCAGCTGCCCTACTCCAAGAAGAAACAGCCATACTCTGGCACTGGTCTCCAGTCAGGAGACCTGTGCTTCAGACACTTGCAGGAAGCAGGAATAGGAATTAATCTTCCTGTCCCCTTCCATTCCTGTCCCACACAGGGACAGGGCTGCCTTCGGCCCCGATTCCCATTAGTGCTTCTAGGTTGCATCTTCTGGGAAGTCAGATTCTCCATCCTGCATGTACTCCACTCCAGGTCAGGTGCAGTGAAGGAGCCAGAGAGTCCTGGCTATGCCTCCAGTCTGGGACCTGTTTAGGAGCCCTCCCGGAATTAGTCCCAAGATGGCTCTTCGGATGGATGGATCTCCAAGGCCCAGGAGACTGGTGTGGTCCAGATAATTGGAGGCAGCACATAAAAGATGACCAATGCAAGAAGATACACAGCATTTGCAGAGTATTATACAGTTGGTAAAATGTCTCCTATGTGTCCTCTCCTTTTATTCTTACAACTTCCAATGGAGTAATCCAGAGGGGCTACTCAGATGCCTTCTTCAAACCACTTGAAACACCCATGGTTGCGTTTACATGTCTTCAAAAGTCAACATGAAGGCACCAATGCCTACTGAGTCTGGAGAGGGAGGACTGGGCTGGACACCATCGCTGGAAATAAATCAGTGAAGGAGAGACACCCACCTCGGGACGTTTAGCAGGAACAACACAGGCTTGTGGGGTGCCTCCAGCTTTGTCAGTAACACATCATTTTTAAAAGAATACCTAAAGTAAATATGGCCACATTGATACTTGTCAGTCAAATATGAACTCCACAAGGGAAGGGGCATTTGGTTCCCAGACAGATATGTCCCCAGTCCTCAGAACGGCGAATGTCTTGTCCCCAATCCACATTTGTTGCATGAGTTAAAATGTTAAATCTGGGAGCTGGGAACAGAGAGGACTTGTTGCAGTTTCCTTTTATTTTCTCTATGTTTAAAATATTTTCTTATTAGTTTTTTGCTGTTCTAAGATAAAATCTACTATCAGAAAGAAAATGGTTAACTTACAGGCTTAGGAAAACGATGAACATGAAATTTGACAGATTCATCAAGCACTTTAAAAGGAAGATAAACATCGTCCTCTTACTATCTGAATTTACAGATAATTAAATTGATTCAACAAGGTGCAGACACTTGCAACGGTCACACAATGAAGATTGGGGGTCTGGGACACACACCCAGCATCTGTAGGTGGTGAGAGCTTAAACTTTGGAGCCAAATGGACGTAGGGTTAATTCTGACCCCGCAAACTTCCATGTGTGCGGATGTGAAAGGTTTAAAAGGGGTCAAAGGGCTTAATAATATTCATTCGGCACAAACAGTTGAGTGCCTATGCCAGATACTGCTTTTTATTACCATGTGCCAGATGCTATTTTCAATGTTAGCCTTTTAATCCTCATATAAATAATCTGAGATTCATGGATTAAAAAATGATACCTCAGAGATGTTTTGTAACTTGGCCAAGATCACACAGCAAATAAATCACCAGCCATTCCAAGTGTGGTGATTCTGTGAAGGTCCAGCTCATGGTGCCAAGTGTCCAGTCTACCCCCAAAGTCAAACCTTGAGAAAGAGCTAGTGTTTTGAATACAAACTACATCTCTCTCCCTTCAAAACCATTTCATGTGTGTTCATTCTCTCTCTCTCTCTGTCTGTCTCTCTCTGGATATCTTTGTCTCTGGCTCTCTCTCTCTTCTCTGCATCTGTCTCTCTTCTCTGTCTCTGTTTCTGTCTCTCTCCCCCTCTGTCTTCTCCTCTGACTCTCTTTTTTCTCTAGGATCTGGATGGTATATCTGAAGTTTTTATCTTACTCCCCTCCCCCGTATCAGCAGAGATTGACTTGAGCACTCTTTTTATCTTGGAATTCACACAAAGAAGAGATTTCTGAATATACACTAAAGCACACTTTCTGTCATACCCTAAAAGCCACATACTGCTCTTCAGCTGTTTGATAGGTCAAATTAAGAAAGTCCTAAGAATTTCAAATATAGTTTAACTTGTGTTATGTTGTACAAATAATCATGTTTTGGACATTAAACAACACTTTGCCAACCTTGCTTCCTTTGCCTGTGTTTTATTACAGCATAAAGCCCAGCCAACTACGTATTTGTCAATTGTTAAAGACTTGTAGAAAAAATAATGGTTATAAGTACAAGGATAACCGCATTGGATTTACAGAGGAGTGATTTTTGGCTCAGAAATCTTTCACCTCCTAAAGCCAATGGAAGAGTAGCCTGAGAAAAGAGCTGAAGCCTTTGTTCAATGTTTAGTTTCCATCTTCAAACACAGATGTCAGCAGAGGTTGGGGGTGGTCCCACACATAAATATGCCAACCAAATAAGTTTCAATATTGTCCTCCTTTTCTGTCTTACATGTCATGGAACTCCTATTTCTATGTATCCTCCAAATCTGAATCTCCCTATAGGAACTAAAACCTCATGATTCTTAAGTGGTCTGGTTTGATGTCACCATAGAAGTAAAGTAATTACAATTCTCCATTGCAATATTCTTTCTGGATTAATAATACTCCATTAGTACCTTCAAAGCCAGAAGAAAATTTGATTTAGGAAAAAGAACAGTGTTAGCCAAAAGTGAAAAGCAGAATAAAATATGTCCCACTGGCTTTATATAATCCTTTGCTGACACATGATTTCTCATTGAGACAGTCCTGGACGCCTTATTCACTGCTGGCGAGGAAGGAGGATTCCATCAAACTGGGGAAAAGGCTTGTTTCCTTTTGTGGACTCCATCTGTCAGCAAACACACAGAAATGATCCTGAGAGCTTTCCACTCTATAAAGAACTTAGAGATGATGAAGAAAAGGGGCAAAATTAAATGCAGTTTCAACAAATTGGGAGTTCACTATGATTATACAATATAATATTAAATATCACAAAAATCATGGCTTCTTAAAATTGTGAAGCATTTGTGTTTAATAACATAATGGTATAATGATTCTATAAGATACAATTAATAATAACGTAAGACATAGGTATATAAGTATATCCTTGCACCTTCTTACAAGTGACACTAATTCTAAATTGTTTATGTGTTTATATTTGCATATATATCATACAAATTGCACTATGTAAATGTATGTGTGTCCACATATGCAAATGTATATATACACATGGACTAAACCTTTTCTTGTATTTTCACAAATTTTTACCATATCTTGCTCTTGCTTTATTTCTACTGTGCTTTCTCTTTAGCAGCTGTTGCTGTGTTGGTCAGAAGGCTGGAAAGAGAATAAAAAGAGAGAAGATTAATTTGTACTGCTAGGGGCTGAAGGAGAATGTATCTTGGAAAGAAGGAAGACGTGGTTAGAGAGAGAAGTGCTCCGACTACCTGAATTCTTAAAAAGAAGATTTCAGGAGATTCTGTCCTGTTCTAAATGCTTTAGATGTGAATGCAAGCCCACAGCAGTTACGATTTAATATCACATTTTAATTATTTCTGGATATTGGATTGGTATATATGTCTTCCGATTGTTGCATCCTGCAGAGAGGAATTATTAAATGGCATTCCAGCTTTATGGGAGTACACATGTATTAATAAATATATGCATAAGTATACCAACCCAGGTTACAGACCGAGTTTCAGAATGCTACCTATTAATGGTAGCAAATTAGTCATCTCTCTGCTAATGGCAGTATTTTTCTCAACAGAATTTATTTAAATAACTAATATATTCATTGCCTTTGGAAATAATGCAGTAAACAAAAATGTTGTTATATATTATGAAATATTCTCATAAGTTAATAATTTCAAGTGAGAACCGCAGCTTCGAGCTCAAAGAATAAATGCTTGTAACTGTCATTACTTTGTTGTATAATATTATGGGTAAGACTATAGGCTTTCGAAACAGACTGCCTGCCTTCAAATATTATTTTATCACTTACCAGTTGTATGATAGTTACTTAGTCTCTCTGCACCTCAGTTTCCTCATCTGTAAAATGAGCTAATATCCTCTACAGGATGGTGCAATAATTGAAGAGAACATATTTTTAAAGTTAGTACAGTGCCTGCCATAAAATGAATACTCAATCTGCAAAGTTGCTTTTCTATTGCTTGTTAACATGTTATCTAGACTAACAGAGTGTGTAACAACTAAATGCCTCAAATTTATGCAACACTTTATAAGTTATACTGATATTAACACTTGTTACCTTATTTTATTATTTTAATGTATTAGCAGATGTACACTATTGCCTCTGTTTTAAAGTTGAGACTCAACATGTGTAAGTGACTTCCCTAAGATTATGTAACTACAGATGAGAAACAGAAGGGAGGTAAGTTTTCTGAGCATCCACTTATAGCAATGACTGCACTTGGCATCTAATCTTCATGATGCTATTTAATCTTCCAATGATTAATTTGGGATTTAATCAATCCCTTAACCAAGTTAGGGATTATTATCTGTGATGGTTAATGCTGAGTGTCAACATGGTTGGATTGAAAGATACGAAGTGTTGATTTGGGGTGTGTCTTCGAGGGTGTTGCCAAAGGATATTAACATTTGAGTCAGTGGGCTGGGAAAGGCAGACCCACCATTAATCTGGTGGGCACAATCTAATCAGCTGCCAGTGAATATAAAGCAGGCAAAAAACGTGAAAGTTGAGACTGGCCTCCCAGCCTACATCTTTCTCCCGTGCTGGATGCTTCCTGCCCTCAAATATCAGACTCCAAGTTCTTCAGTTTTTAGACTTAGACTGGCTCTCCTTGCTCCTGAAGCTTGCAGACAGCCTATTCTGCGACCTTGTGATCAAGTAAGTTAATACTTAATAAACTTCCATATATATATCTCCTATTAGCTCTGTCCCTCTAGAGAACCCTGACTGATACATTATCCATTGGGATACACACTACCCACAGCTACAGAATTGCCAGAATCAGCCTTTGCACCTAAGTCTGTCTGTGGACTTGGTGTGTTAATTCTTTCTGTTAAATCATATACAGTATTGCATTCATATGGGCGTTTTGTTTTTATGATTTTTTTACCTTAATATTTAAGAAGAATAGGATATGTTAGCTTCATGCCCCATGTATGTAAAATGAAAACTACATCTGTAGGGTTTGAATTAACACATCTGCGCAGCTCCCATTTCCTTCTCCTGCCCTACATTCATCAGAGTTTTACTAAGAAAATTAAAATTTTGAAAAAAAGCAGGCAAGAAAAGAAAAGAAAAGGCAGCAGCTATGAAGGCTACCAGGGGTGTATACACACAGCAGGCCCGTCTCTGGTCTCTGGGGTCCCAATCGGCAATGCCGGTCCTTTTATCTCTCAGTGCTTTAAGCTACTGTGATCTGTTCAGCCTTCTGTGGCTACATATGTCTCCAAGCAGAGTGATCGCTTCTAACAGCATGAACTCTGCATTTTCATCCCCCCTGCCTTTTGAATCACTCTAAATTAAGCAGTGGCTATGTGCACGGGCAGGAGGAACAAGACTGCTGGGGTCCAATAGAACTAGCTGAAGTTTATGATGGTTTAAACCCTCCCACCCCCAACATAAAAGAAAAGAGAAAATTGACCTTCCTTTGTTTAAAAAAATAACAAAAATAGTTCTGCTTTTTGCACAGAGGCTTCCGTGCCAGGAGATTAGAGCTTGTAAGAGACAAGTAAAATTGTTTGTTCAAATGCCACCCTGTTGGATTCATTGCCGATGAATGAAGGGATGTGAAATTCTCAATGAGAAAAGAGACTCAGCTTGGCTATTGTTCTTAAGATCCAAAAGTAGAGGATAATGTAGGGAATGAGATCTAGGAGAGAAAGAAGAAAAAGCAAAGGAATGAGATGAAATTATCTAGAGTTATTGCTAAGTTGTCCCCAGGGAAAGGTGGGCCTCATTGGGCACCAGTTTTCATGACATATGCTGGCACCTAGCGCTGTCCAAGGGGAACTCTGTGACATTGTGGGAACTCTTCTCACCTGTGAGTAGTGGTCATGGTCATGCACCAGGTAGCCGGCAGAGGCTTGTTTGGAATCCCTGTGTCCTGATCTGTGCATTAGCTCAGATAGACAGCTTCCCAGGATAGTTGGAGGATGTCTCTGATCCCTGAGTCAGGTGATGGTGCTGCTCTGAGTTCTGTTGCTGGTGAGCTGGCTCATTTTTTATCAGTCACTTTCCTCACTCCCCTATAAAAAAGAGTATACGATTTAACTGATTATTCTTCAGCAACTCCTCTAGGCAAAAGCATTCTTCTGGGCATGCCAAGAGAGATGAGGGACAATGTGACCATAACATGGAGTCCTTTTCAAGCAGCTTATGGAGCTTGGGAGTAGAACTTGCTCAAGTAGTATTAAGGGACAAAGGAGAGTAATGCAGAAAGTTGCTGAGTGGTAGGAGGTCTACATTGCTGTTACAAATAGGTACAACTGCAGTCAGGATACCATTTCTTAGATTCCAATGCAGGTGCATGGTAAAGGGTCTTAATGGGGTCTGAGATTGGCCTTCGCTTTTTTCTTCCTGCCTCCAATTCCTTGCAACGTCAGCATGCCTGACCCCTGCCCTCCCACTAACTCATACAATCCTTACCCCAGACAGCTCTGTTAACATTATCTTAATACAAATCTATATTTCCTTCCCTGTCGAAAACCCTTCAGTCATTCCAATCATTTGGCTTTAAAATAGCCTGCAAATGTTTTTAACAGGATATGTAAGAATTTTCATGGTTAGATCCAATCTTCTCTTCCACTTTACCTTTCCCTGCCAGCTTCTACTCTATAAAACTAATTGAAGTTCCCCAGATGGACGGTACATTCTCTCCATTCCAAACCTTTGCACATGCAGAAGGTCCTCTTCCTCTTTTTCTTTGCCTGGTACGTACTATTCTTCTGTTAGGTCTCAGTCAAAATGCTATATTTTCTAAAAGAGTCTTGCTATACTCTGGCTGCATACTGGCATCCTAAATTTGTACCTTAGAGGCAATTAAGAAAATACCATGGCTGCTCTAACCACCGGTCCATTGAATTAGAATATCTTGGGATAAAAAGGGATAGAATCTGAACATCAGTGTTTTTAAAGAGCTCCTTGGGTGATACTCTACAGCTAGGTTTGAGAGCTCTTGTGTAGATAGCCTTACTGTCCCTCTTCTCAATTCTGCAAAAAGCACTCTGTCTTCTACAGTAGGAGCTGTAAATTCTGTAAAGAGAATGTGGGTCATTCCCCGTCACAACTACTCAACTCTGTCATTGAAGCTTGAAAGTAACCATAGACAACATGTAAAAAATGAGCATTGCTGTGTTCCAGTGAAATTTTATTTACAAAAACAGGCTGCATGGCAGATTTAGTTTTCAGGTAAAAGCTTGCCAACCTCTGCTTTAAAGAATACCCTGTAGTCCATAACACACTAGATTGCAATTGTTTGTATACACATCCGTCATGAATACATGAATATTCACTCAACAAGCATTCATGAATACATGAATATAAGGGTGGAAGATTGCACAATACTTAAATCCTGTTGCAAGGCTGAATTCTTATGAGAAAGGCATCTGAGTCCTGGTTGTGAGGCTGGGTAAAGGGTAAAGGAGTCATTTAAAAACCCTATTCTACATTATAATGGAGGCTGATTTTCTAAAGTCTTTCCCAGTTCTGATATTCTGTGGTATGTGAATCATCCCCTAGGAAAATACTAATGGGAAATACTTCTTTAGACAAAGAAAATAATTCCCTCCCAGTGTCCTTTCCTTCGTTCTCTTAAGACTCACCCATTCAGAGCAATGCTTGAAGGCAGTCAAAAAATCATGCAAAGGATCCTAACCCTGTTCAAGGCTTTCAAAAGCATTTTATTATCCACATATACCACCCCCACCCACCTATGCCATGGATCTTACATTCAGACAGCTGATTAATCTCTCTTAAACTGTGCCTTAGATCTCACGTCCCAAAATTCTTCCACACTTAGCTGTTTCCTCAGGCTAAAGTCTAAAAGCATTATATTCGCCTTAGAGATCTTCCATACTCTCTTGATTCCTTCCTTTATTTTGAGATTCTCAAAATGCTGCCTCCACTTCAAGTCAAACAGAATCTAAGGTGAATGTTGGATTCACAGTAGTGAACACAACTTGCCTTAGCAATGATGGAAAGATAGCTTTCTCTCTCTTGCTTTCTCTCTCTCTCTCTCTCTCACACACACACACACACAAACACCCATCTACCTTACATCTAACAAAATTTTTCCTGTGGGCTTATCCATGTGATCTTGACCACATTATTTAACCTCTCTGGGTTTTAGGTTGCAAAGCCTCAACATTACCTGAGTCATAAAGTTGTCATAGGGAGTAAGAGATGAGCATGTTGACCATTTAACACTTTATCTGGCATATAGAGAGTACCTATTACCATTAATGTATTATTATTTTTATATTCTCTGACCCTCTCCAAAAGCCTGTGAGATAATGAAAGCAGAGGCAAGTATCCCTTCCTTGTAGGTGAGAAAACCAAAGCCCAAAGAAGTTAGGATATTTGCCCAAAATTGCACAGCATTAAGCCATAAGTAGACCTAAGCATTCTCATTCCTAGGGGTTTTCCCATCATACATTGCTCCTTTTGAGACTTTACCTATTTTGGAAATATTATCGTAGACAAAATTGCACTCTTACTAACAGGGGACTGGATTTTTTTTTTTTTCATTTAACTACAAGATACAGGGGCTGAAAATCAAGGAGACACCAGATCTGCCATTAGCAAGATGCTTGCATTGGGCCCTAAGTTTCCTCATCTATAAGTAGAGGAGTTTGGAAAACTGTATTTAAGGTGCCATCTGGCTCCAGCATTTTGTAAGTTCACCGGTTTTCCAGGCTCTGGCTTCTTAATTATTCATGCTAATGGAGAGAAGAAGTGGGAGGGTAATTGAAATTCACAGATAATCCCTCAAATTGTCTCTGAATCCTTGCCCACCAGGCCTTCATCCTTTCATTTCAGTTACTGACAAGTAGATGTAATTGACTGATTTGAGCTTGATCTTCCTTCTGATCTTACTCATTCTCTGGAGGAAATGACTAATGAGCAGAAAAATTGCCAAATGGGGGAGGGAGGCATCAAGGCAAAGGCATCAATGATCTGTAAGTTGGTTATTTGTTTCCTGAGCTACTGAAGATATCTCTGCAGTTGTGCCTCATGCTCTGGAAAGATGTGTTCCTGAAGGACTGTCTGCAAGCCAAATATTTATAGAAATTGTATATTTCCATGCAGTGGTGAGTTGACTTACAACAAAACAAAACCAACCAATAAAATGTCTTGTGTTGAAACTTTACCTCTTCCCTCCAGTCTTTCTGTTGTTTTATGGAATCACAAGAGTACTATTTTCCTCTTCTGTCAAATGGAAGTGATGCTGTTAGGTGTCCTCTCAGAGAAAAGTGGCAGAGGCAAATTAAGTGTATGCAGCCAGGAGCACTCATAAGGGTTCAAAGTCCCATGCCTTCGACTTGGATGGTGCAGATTGCAATTTATATATTTTGGGGAAAGATATATTTTAAAATGTGAATTTATAAGAAAGGAAAACCTTCTCTGAGTGTGAATATTGGGTATATTTTAGAGAAAGAATAAAATATTAATTAGTAGACAGAGAGAAGATAATAAAGCATGTCCCTAAGTAGAAAGAACACAAAATATTTCCAGATTGTAGTTTCCACAATATACAATGAGTGTACAGTTATGTCAGTTAGGAAGCTACAGTTTGCTAGCTATTATTAGTTAGAACCTGTTTGCTAAGCTAGTTATAAAATTATTGTTATAAGTGCAACAAGTGAAGTGACATAGGATATAATTTAAGGTACTAGAACTACATCCAAATCCAAACTTTAGCCGTTGGTAGCTGTGTGAACTTGGGAAAGTTACTTCATGTCCCTATGTCACAGTTTCCTTATTTGTAAAATAGAGATAATAAAATTAACTACTTCACAGGCTATTTTGTGAGGAATTAAACCAGTTAATAGACATAAAGCCCTTAGAACGAGGTCTCCATGTAGCATGTATTACATATTATTATTCATGAGATCATTTATATTTAAATGTATATCACATATGCTTATCTTATTTCTATACATTGATATCTCTTAAACTTCAAATATTGCTTTGAAGTAGAAATCATTATTATTTTCTGTTTTGAGAGCAGGAGTGGGTCTCCAATTCAGGTCTTTCTGATGGTAAATATTCATGCTTATTTTAGAATGCATCTACGTCTTCACACAGGCCAAGTTTGAAATCTTAAGTAACTCAGCCTAGCATGGGCCTTCAGCTCTCTGCTTGTGAGTCTTACCTCAGCTTCTGTCTGAGTCCTGGCAACCAGAGACTTAATAAGTGTTGATATGATTATTGCCAGGCTTAAGAAGTGTTTGAAACCCAGTTCCCCATACTTATTTGAAATTTATACGTTGATTGCTTTTTAAAGAAATAAACAAACAAATATTTAGACAACTGACTATGGCTGATATATTATTCAACAGGAAAGAAAACTCATCTGATATGGTAGGAGTTATTAATTCATTTTCTTCCACTTTTATTATTTGTTCAGGGGATACATGTGCAGGTTTGTTACAAAGGTAGATTGCACGATGCTGAGGCTTAGGGTGCAAATGAATCTGTCTTCCAGTTAGTAAGCATGGTATACTAAAGGTAGTTTTTCAGGCCTTGTCCCCCTCCTTCCTTCTTTCCTCTTGTATTTCCCAGAGTCTATTGTTCTCATCTTTATTTTTTCTTTTGAGAAAAGGTCTTGCTCTGTTGCCCAGGCTGAAGTGCAGTGGCACAAACATGGCTCACTGCAACCTCAATCTCCTGGGTTCAAAGGATCCTCCTGCTTCAGCCTCCTGAGTAGCTGGGACTACAGACATGCGCTACTATGCCTGGCTAATTTTTTAATTTTTTATAGAGATGGCATCTCACTATGTCACCCAGGCTAGTCTCAAACTTATGGGCTCAAATGATCCTCCTAACTTGGCCTCCCAAAGTGTTGGAATTACAGACATAAGCCATTGCATCCAGCCTATTTTCATCTTTATGGTCATGTATACTCGATGTTTAGCTCCCACTTATAAGTGATAACAGGTGGTATTTGGTTTTCTGTTTCTGCATTAGTTCATTTAGGATAATGTCTTCCAGCTGCATCCATGTTGCTGCCAAGGACACGATTTTGTTCTTTTTTATGGCTGTGTGGTATTCCATGGCATATATGTACCACATTTGCTTTATTTAATCCACTACTGATGGGCGCCTTGGTTGATTCCATGTCTTTGCTGTTTTGAATAGTACTGCAGTGAACATATGAGTGTATGTGCCTTTTTGGTGTAATTACTTATTTTCTTTGGATATATACCCAGTAATGGGATTGCTGGCTTTAACTCTTAGTTCTTTTGCGATGTCTCCAAACTGCTCCTCACAGTGGCTAGACTAATTTACATTCCCACCCACAGTGGCTAAGCATTCCTTTTTCTCTGCAACCTCACTGGTATCTGCTGTTTTTAGACTTTTTAACAAAGGCCGTTATGACTGGTGTGAGATAGTATCTTATTGTGGTTTTGATTTGCTTTTCTCTGATGATCAGTGATGATGAACATTTTTTCACGTTTACTGGGCACTTGTAGGTCTTCTTTTGGGAACTGTGTGTTCATGTCTTTTGCCCATTTTTTAATGGCATTGTTTTTTGATTTGTTTAAGTTTCTTATACATGCTGGATATTAGGCTTTTGTCGAATGCATAGTTTACAAATATATTATTTCATTCTGTAGATTGTCTGTATACTCCTTTGATAGTTTCTCTTGCTGTGCAGAGACTATTTAGTTAAATTCTGTTCCACTTATCAATTTTTATTTTTGCTGCAATTGCTTTTGAAGACTTAGCCATAAGTTATTTTAAAAAGGAACCTCTCTTCAGGTTCACAGGAAGCTTCTACTCTTCTGATGTAACCAATTCAGAGTCTAGCCAGTAATGTTTAGGATGGCTTGTTTCTTTACATTTTCACTTCTGGCTTACAACATTAGCAATGACAATAGCCATGGGCTAAGTAGTTTCTCTTTGTGACTAAAAGAGAGGTTGACTAGATCTTTCATATGCTTTTTGTGACTAATTGCTTTTCATCTTCTCAAAACTGCCTTTTAAAAAATTGTGCACATATTTCTATTAGGCTATGTATGTACTTACCATTAGTCTCATGTTGCTAGTCACAGTTTAAGAATATCAACCCTTTGTCTTTCATATACGTATTCTTTTTTTTTTTTTTTAATACTTTAAGTTCTAGGGTACATGTGCATAACGTGCAGGTTTGTTACATATGTATACTTGTGCCATGTTGGTGTGCTGCACCCATCAACTCGTCAGCACCCATCAACTGGTCATTTACATCAGGTATAACTCCCAATGCAATCCCTCCCCATGATAGGCCCCGTGTGTGATGTTCCCCTTCCCGAGTCCAAGTGATCTCATTGTTCAGTTCCCACCTATGAGTGAGAACATGCGGTGTTTGGTTTTCTGTTCTTACAACAGGTGCTGGAGAGGATGTGGAGAAATAGGAACACTTTTACACTGTTGGTGGGATTGTAAACTAGTTCATCCATTATGGAAAACAGTATGGCGATTCCTCAAGGATCTAAAACTAGAAGTACCATATGACCCAGCCATCCCATTACTGGGTATATACCCAAAGGATTATAAATCATGCTGCTATAAAGACACATGCACACATATGTTTACTGCAGCATATACATATTCTTTTGAGCCTATTACGGTAGCTTTAGTCTTTTTAAAAGCCTAAATTCATTATAGTCAAATTTGTTTTGGAGTAACTCTAAATTTCTTTTATTGATTAAAATGTTTTCTCTCACTCAGAGATTTATTAATATTTTCTAAACACCTCTTCTAATATTTCAGATTTTTGATATTTAAACATTAACCCATTTGGAATATTTTTTATATATTCTTTATTTTGTTTCTTTACACGATGCTTGCACTATTTATAAATAAAATAGCCTCTTTCTATGGAATTGAAATACTATTTTTATCATATATAAAACATGAAGTTGCATTGATTTCTGTATCTTATATTCCCTTCCTTTGATTGATTTTGTTATTCATGGATAATATCAACATAATTTTGGTTACCTGGCTTTATAGAAACTTCTAATATCTCAGAAAAGGTAAAGTATGCCCTCTTCACTAACCTACTTTGCTCTTGTAATTCTTTAAATTTTTTTGTTATTCAAGAATATTCACTGCTATATTAATTTTAAAATTGCTGTATTCAAGTTAAAATAGCATTCTAACTAAAACTGTATAAGCTCATTATTTTTTGAAATATTGACATCTTTATAATACTCATTATTCCTATGCAGGAAAATTGTTTCTGTTCTTTAGTTCTGGCCTTATTTTATGTCCAACAAAAATATTTTGGTTATTTTTATATAGGTTTTGTTTTTCTGTTTTTAAATTGATTGTTAGCTGTTTATAGGTTGTGTTTATGATTTTTTAAGAAAATATTTTCTAACTAGATATTGTTAGTACAAGAAAAATAAACATTTATTTTGTATACTTACATTGCATTTAGGAACCTTATCAACTTACTATAGTAATTTTAGTACTTAATTTTGTTTTCCTAGAGCTTTTCTTTCTTTCTTCCCTTCTTCATTTCTTCTTCATTTTCTTTCTAAAGTCTTCAATCATCCATTTATTGAATAAAGATTATTTTATAATCTTTATACTTAAAGATTATACTTAAAGATTATACTTTATACTTTAAGTATACTTAAAGATTATACTTAATACTTTATAGTTAAAGATTATAAAAAATGATAAAGATTATTTTATACTTTTTATACTTACATCCCTTATCTACTCTTTTTGAATTAGCAAAAGCCTCCCAAAACAATGTAATATCTAACATTTCCACTTTATGCTTAATTTCAATAAAAGTAAGTTTCAATAAAAGTAAGTTTGGGCACATCCACATTTAGTTTGGTGTTGGTTATTGGAAAGTAGCCATTTTTGTGTTGAATGATTTTCTTCAATTTTTATTTTATGTGAAGATTTAGTACAAATGAGCCTGCCGTACTGATAGAATCAGGTCATTTGTTTTATTAAACCTGTTTTCTCATAATAATTATGTTGCAATTCCTATCAAAATGCCAGCATCATTCTTCACAGAACTAGAAAAAAAAAAAATCTTAAAATTCATATGGAACTAAAAAAGGGCCTGGGTGGCCAAAGTAAGACTAAGCAAAAAGAACAAATCTGAAGGAATCACGTTACCCAACTTCAAACTATTCTATAAGACTATAGTCACTAAAACAGCATGGCACTGGTCTACAAATGGGCACATAGACCAATGGAACAGAATAGAGAACCCATAAATAAAACTAAATACTTACAGCCACCGATCTTTGATAAAGCAAACAAAAACAAAGTGGGGAAAAGACACCTTATTCAACAAATGGTGCTGGGGTAATTGGCTACCCACATGTAGAAGAATGTAGAAGAGTGAAACAGGATCCTCTTGTCTCACCTTACACAAAAATCACCTCAAGATGGATAAAAGATTTAAATCTAAGACCTGAAACTTTAAAAATTCTAGAAGATCCCGTTAGAAAAATCATTTTAGACATCAGTTTAGGCAAAGACTTCATGACTAAGAACTCAAAAGCAATAGCAACAAAAACAAAGATAAATAGATGGGATTTAATTAAACTAAAAAGCTTCTGCACAGAAAAAAAAATCATCAGAGTAAACAGACAACCCACAGAGTGAAAGAAAATCTTTCCAAACTATGCATCTGACAAAGGACTAATATCCAGAGCACACTAGAAACTCAAATCAGAAAGAAAAAAAAAATTCCATTAAAAAGTGGGCTACGAACATGAAAAGACAGTTCTCAAAAGAAGACGTACAAATGGCCAACAAACCTGAAAAAATACTCAACATCACTAATGATCAGGGAAATGAAAATCAAAACCACAATGCGATACCACCTTACTCCTGCAACAATGGCATAATCAAAAAATCAAAATATAATAGATGTTGGCATGGATGCGGTAAAAAGGCAACACTTTTACACTGTTAGTGGGAATGTAAACTAGGACAACTACTATGGAAAACAGTATGGGTATTCCTTAAAAACTAAAAGTAGATTTACCATTTGATCCAGCAAGCTCACTCCTGGGTGTCTACCCAGAGGAAAAGAAATCATTGTGCGAAAAAGATATTTGCATACATACATTTATAGCAACACAATTTGCAGTTGCAAAAGCACAGAACCAGTCCAAATGCCTATCAATCAACAAGTGGACAAAGAAAATGTGGTATACATACACACAGGCACACACACACATACACACTGAAATACTACTTAACCATAAAAATGAAATAATGCCATTCACAGCCATTATTTGCAGCTATCTGGATGGAATTGGAGACCATTATTCTAAATTAAGTAACTCAGGAATGGAAAACCGAAAAACCAAACATATCATGTTCTTACTTATAAGTGTGAGCTAAGGTATGAGGACGCAAAGCCGTAAGAATGATACAATGTACTTTGGGGACTTGGGGTGGTGGTGAAAGCATGAGAGGGAGGTGAGGGATAAAATACTCCACATTGGGTACAGTGTACAGTACTTGCATGACAGGTACACCAAAATCTCAGAAAGCACCACTAAAGAACTTATTCATGTAACCAAACACCACCTGTTCCCTAAAAATCTATTGAAATTTTTTTTTAAAGTATGTGTAAAAACAACAAAGATATTCTATCTGGGTCACTAGTAACACTACTTCAATAACATTCACTTCTCATGAATGTATCAGCAGCAGGTGCTTTCTAGATAAAACAACAACAAATCTATTTTTAAACTAAAAAAATTATTAGAATCTGTTTCATGATGCTGAACTCTTAGGGAATTTTGGTAATGGTGTATCATACTTTTGATGCATTTTAGAGATTCCATTTGAAATTTTTAAAAATTTTAGCATCTATGTTAAAATTTGGGTTTTGTTTAAATTTTGTCTCTCAGACCACAGTGCAATCAAACTAGAATTCAAGACTAAGAAACTCAATCAAAACCGCTCAACTACATGGAAACTGAACAACCTGCTCCTGAATGACTACTGGGTACATAATGAAATGGAGGCAGAAGTAAAGATGTTCTTTGAAACCAATAAGAACAAAGATACAACATACCAGAATCTCTGGGACACATTTAAAGCAGTGTGTAGAGGGAAATTTATAGCACTAAATGCTCACAAGAGAAAGCAGGAAAGATCTAAAATTGACACCCTAACATCACAATTAAAAGAACTTGAGAAGCAAGAGCAAACACATTCAAAAGCTATCAGAAAGCGAGAAATAAGTAAGATCAGAGCAGAACTGAAGGAGATAGAGACACAAAAAACCCTCCGAAAAATCAATGAATCCAGGATACGGTTTTTTGAAAAGATCAGCAAAATTGATAGACCACTAGCAAGACTAATAAAGAAGAAAAGACAGACGAATCAAATAGGTGCAATAAAAAATGATAAAGGGGATACCACCACTGACCCCACAGAAATACAAACCACCATAAGAGAATACTATAAACATCTCTATGCAAATAAACTAGAAAACCTAGAAGAAATGGATAATTTCCTGAACACTTACACTCTCCCAAGACTAAACCAGGAAGAAGTTGAATCCCTGAATAGACCAATAGCAGGCTCTGAAATTGAGGCAATAATTAATAGCCTATCAACCAAAAAAAGTCCAGGACCAGACAGATTCACAGCCAAATTCTACCAGAGGTACAACGAGCAGTTGGTACCATTCCTTCTGAAACCATTCCAATCAATAGAAAGAGAGAGAATCCTCCCTAACTCATTTTACGAGGCCAGCATCATCTTGATGCCAAAGCCTGGCAGAGATACAACAAAAAAAGAGAATTTTCTACCAATATCCCTGATGAACATCAATGCAAAAATCCTCAATAAAATACTGGCAAACTGAATCCAGCAGCACATCAAAAAGCTTATCCACCATGATCAAGTGGGCTTCATCCCTGGGATGCAAGGCTGGTTCAACATATGCAAACCAACAAACGTAATCCAGCGTATAAACAGAACCAAAGACAAAAACCACATGATTATCTCAGTAGATGCAGAAAAGGCCTTTGACAAAATTCAACAGCCCTTCATGCAAAAAAAACTCTCAATAAATTCGGTATTGATGGAATGTATCTCAAAATAGTAAGAGCTATTTATGACAAACCCACAGCCAATATCATACTGAACAGGCAAAATCTGGAAGCATTCCCTTTGAAAACTGGCACAAGACAGGGATGCCCTCTCTCACCACTCCTATTCAACATAGTGTTGGAAGTTCTGGCTAGGGCAATCAGGCAAGAGAAAGAAATCAAGGGTATTCAGTTAGGACAAGAAGAAGTCAAATTGTCCCTGTTTCCATCTGACATGATTGTATATTTAGAAAACCCCATTGTCTCAGCCCAAAATCTCCTTAAGCTGATAAGCAACTTCAGCAAAGTCTCAGGATACAAAATCAATGTGCAAAAATCACAAGCATTCTTATACACCAGTAACAGGCAAACAGAGAGCCAAATCATGAATGAACTCCCATTCACAATAGCTTCAAAGAGAATAAAATACCTAGGAATCCAACTTACAAGGGATGTAAAGGACCTCTTCAAGGAGAACTACAAACCACTCCTCAGTGAAATAAAAGAGGACAGAAACAAATGGAAGAACATACCATGCTCATGGATAGGAAGAATCAATATTGTGAAAATGGCCATACTGCCCAAGGTTATTTATAGATTCAATGCCATCCCCATTAAGCTACCAACGACTTTCTTCACAGAATTGGAAAAACCTGCTTTAAAGTTCATATGGAACCAAAAAAGACCCTGCATTGCCAAGACAATCCTAAGCCAAAAGAACAAAGCTGGAGGCATCACGCTACCTGACTTTGAACTATACTACAAGGCTACAGTAACCAAAACAGCATGGTACTGGTACCAAAACAGCATGGTACTGGTACCAAAACAGAGATATAGACCAATGGAACAGAACAGAGTCCTCAGAAATAATACCACACATCTACAGCCATCTGATTTTGACAAACCTGACAAAAACAAGAAATGGGGAAAGGATTCCCTATTTAATAAATGGTGCTGGGAAAATTGGCTAGCCATAAGTAGAAAGCTGTAACTGGATCCTTCCTTATTCCTTATATGAAAATTAATTCAAGATGGATCAGAGACTTAAATGTTAGACCTAAAACCATAAAAACCCTAGAAGAAAACCTAGGTAATACCATTCAGGACATAGGCATGGGCAAGGACTTCATGTGTAAAACAACAAAAGCAATGGCAACAAAAGCCAAAATTGACAATTGGATCTAATTAAACTAAAGACCTTCTATACAGCAAAAGACACTACCATCAGAGTGAACAGGCAACCTACAGAATGGGAGAAATTTTGTGCAATCTACTCATCTGACAAAGGGCTAATATCCAGAACCTATAAAGAACTCAATCAAATTTACAAGAAAAAAACAAACAACTCCATCAAAAAGTGGGCAAAGGATATGCACAGACACTTCTCAAAAGAAGACATTCATACAGCCGACAGACACATGAAAAAATGCTCATCATCACTGGCCATCAGAGAAATGCAAATCAAAACGACAATGAGATACCATCTCACACCAATTAGAATGACAATCATTAAAAAATCAGGAAACAACAGGTGCTGGAGAGGATGTGGAGAAATAGGAACAATTTTACACTGTTGGTGGGACTGTAAACTAGTTCAACCATTGTGGAAAACTGTGTGGTGATTCCTCAAGGATCTACAACTAGAAATACCATTTGACCCAGCCATCCGATTACTGGGGATATACCCAAAGGATTATAAGTCATGCTGCTATAAAGTCACATGCACATGTGTGTTTATTGTGGCACTATTTACAAATAGCAAAGACTTGGAATCCACCCAAATGTCCATCAGTGACAGACTGGATTAAGAAAATGTGGCACATATACACCATGGAATACTATGCAGCCATAAAAAAGGATGAGTTCATGTCCTTTGTAGGGACATGGATGCAGCTGGAAACTATCATTCTCAGCAAACTATCGCAAGAACAGAAAACCAAATACTGCATGTTCTCACTCATAGGTGGTAATTGAACAATGGGATCACTTGGACACAGAAAGAGGAACATCACATACCAGGTCCTATTGTGAGGGGGTAGAGGGAATAGCATTAGGAGATATACCTAATGTAAATGACAAGTTAATAGGTGCAGCACACCAACATGGCACAGGTATACATATGTAACAAACCTGCACATTGTGCACATGTACCCTAGAACTTAAAGTATATTAAAAAAAGAAAGAAAGATAACAAGGGATTAGAGTATGTTTTATTTTAATTGAATGCTCCTATTCAAGCTCTTCACATTTATTATCTTTTTCAAATACATATTGGTAGTTTACATTTTTCTAGAAAACATCAACTTACTCTGCAAAGTTAGATACGTTCCCATGGAATTGCAAATCCATTCATATATACTATCTCATTTCTAATAGTCAATTTTTAAAAATATTCTTAATTGTACTTATGACATTAGTGATTTACATGCTTTATCAGCTTTATATCTCTCCCTCCCCTTCTTCTGGGTACTTTGTGATTCTTTTCCTAATTTCTTTTTAAAATGAAGTTTACTCCCCCTCCATATCTTATTTAAATGTATTACATAAAATGATCTATTCATAAAGTAATTAGAGAATTGTATGAAATTGATATAAATAAACATCACAATATATTTTATATATCGCTAATTGGAAAAGTAAGAGATCAATGGGAACAGGAATATGTGAGGAAGTCAGTCATGAGTGATTTGGATTAACAGTTGAAAACGAGAAAGAGAAGAAGTAACATTCCCAAAAGTATGTGAGCTAATAGGTACTTATAAGGGGAGAGTCTCCAGTTAGTTCATCACGGCATCAGCATTTACATTAAAGGGAATTGAGCTCTTACCTGAAATAGAGAAAGGTTTCTTGGGAACTAATTAAAATGAAAGGGTTGTTTTTGTGTTCTGACCCTGACCCTCATTAAACCTTCACTTAGTTTGCTGGATCCAAGCAAATCCAGGCTCAAAAACAATGAAAATACAAAAAGTGCCTGCTAGGTGCAAGGTCATAAACGCCACTCACTCTTTTAACAATTACTCTAGCATTAAACCCACAAAGATGGTGGCAACATGCTGCAGCTCTGCTTCAGGTGGACAAAGTCCGTATGCCAAATTGGTAGGCCAAAAATTCAATGCAACGAAAGTTTTCAGAGTAAATGTTTCTATTTGAGATTTTAGAAAAAGGGAAAAGGAGGGAGCAATTTCCTTCAGTTGTTCCTTTTAAAAAAGAACAGCATGTGAAGAGAATGTAAAAGTCAGAACACTTAGTGTTTTCAAGACATGGGTTTGTTTTTTACAAGGAGTCAGTGGACTTTGAATGTTCACAAAATAGCAAAACAACTACCTCTGACTTCAGTCTTCGTTTATAAGACATGTTGCCTCAAATTATAGGATAAATGGTTTTCATTCAGGGGAGAGAACCCAAAGGAAGCATTTTTGTCTTTAAAAGCTTTTTTGCCTTCATTCAGAGAGAAAAAGAAAATGCAAAATGAAAGGACCCTTATATGACACGTCAGCAGATCTGTGATATTTCCAATTTTCTTTTCATGACCTAGCAGAAAAACATAGTCTCAAAAGTGCTGTTCAGTTGGAAAAAGAAATTGCCCAACAATTATAGTTTAATTCAGTATAAGGTGTGTGGTTTCTGGAAAATGCAGCAACAACAACAAAATAGTCCACACTTTGCTACCATTTTAGTGAGTCATAAAAAATTTCTTGAAGGCCTAGTGCTTTGTAATAAAAAGTAATTTTTGCTAATATATTCCCTAGATATAAGACATTGCGTTATATTGGATTGCATACATTAGACCCAACTGCTCTCCTGTTGAAACTTTTATAATTCCAGATACTTCCTGCAAGTTTTATGTATGTGAAAGCACTTGCTCATTATAAATTACGGGTCACTACAAACAAGTTTTTTGTTGTTGTTTTCTTCAGGAAGAGTTGTGTAAAAGAACTGCTCCTGGAAGGCAGAAGGAAAAACATGAGGAAAAAGAGCAGTTGAAATTTTTGACTTTTTTATTCGTAAGATACTTAAATGAGAAAATGAAGAAGATTGAATTTTTCTGCCACAGCAATTTTTATTAATGTTCACAGTAATTTATTGAGGCGTAATTTATTTGCAATAAAATGCATAATCATAATTGTTCATCTTAACACTGCTTGCCAAATGCTTACACCAGCATATCCACCACTTTGTCAACATACAAAACATTGTACTCGCATTGTACTCCAGAAATTTCTTGCCTTCTTTTTTCAACCTTATTCTCCTAAAGGAGAATCACTGTTCTAACTTCCATTCTCATTGATTAGCTTTGCTTGTTCTCGCATTTTGTGTAAATGGCATGATACGATAGGTATTTTTTTTTCTGCATCTGTCTTCTTTCACTCAGCATGTTTTTAAGATTCATCCATGGTATTGCATGTATTAGTAGTTTGTTCTCTGTTATTGGTATTATATTGTATGAATATTCTCCAGTGTGTTTCTCCATTCCCCTGTTGATGGGCATTTGAATTGTTTCCAGTTTTTAGTGATAATGAATAGCATGCTTTGCATAATTTTATACAAACACTTTTGTGTATATATTTAATTATTTCTCTTGGCTAGAGCCAAGAGGGTCAGAAATAAACTTGCTGGGTCATATGACTTGAGGTTTTTTAAATTTTTTATTATTATTTTTTTGAGACAAAGTCTCACTCAGTCTGTCACCCAGGCTGGAGTGAAGTGGAGCAATCTTAGCTCATTGCAACCTCCTCCTCCCAGGTTCAAGCAATTCTCCTGCCTAAAGCCTCCTAAGTAGCTGGGATTACAGGTGTGCACCACCATGCCCAGCTAATTTTTTGTATTTTTAGTAGAGACGAGATCTCACCATGTTGGCCAGTCTGGTCTCGAACTCCTGACCTCAGGTGATCTGCCTACCTTGACCCTCAAAGTGCTGGGGTTACAAGTGTGAACCTCTGTGCCTGGCAGACTAATTTTTTAAAAATACTTTTTGGTAGACATGGGGTTTCATCATGTTTCTCAGGCTGTTCTCAAACTCAAGTCATCTGCTTGCCTCAGCCTCCAAAACCAGAACATCTTTCTTAATATAGTCTTATTAATATCTCTAGAGATACACTTTGAGAAATTGTGAAAGTTAGATCATATTTCCCTACTTAAATAAAAGCGCTAGCCTTTTGGAAAAGAAAACAAGTAAACTGTGTATCAGTTTTGGACACAAATCATCACATGTTACAAAATGATCTCAGATAAGCTACTTGACTTCTCTGAGATTAATTTTTTTATGTGTATATAACCTTAGGAACTCGAACTGTATTTCATCATTTCCCATAGGAATGTTTAAATCTAGACATTTTTTTTTCATAAACGGGAACAACTTCCTACTTGTTTTACAGAAAAATTGAGTTATCGTTACGTGCTTCAATCCAGGCTCAGATCAGAGTTTATAGAGAAGACTATTACATAGATAGTACTCAAAATGAGCCTCAAGTCTAATGAGAAAGCAAAGTCTACAATAAAAGGTTTATCTATAATACGATTGAACTCAATAAGGATTGCACAGAGACAGGGAAAGGAGACAGTGAGACAAAAAAGTACAGAAAATCCTTTTTTCCCCCTCCTGTCATCATTATGCTGTGCATATCACTGGGTTGGCTGGGTTTGTATAACTTTCAGGCAGCTCTGAATATTTTATACTTCCAGGTGAATTCTCAGGGCCATTTTAAACAATATACCCATCTTAGTTTGCTCAGGCTGCTGTGACAAAATACCATAGACTGTGTGGCTTAAACAACAGACATTTATTTCTCATAATTCTAAATGTTGGAAAGTCCAAGATCAGGATTCCCATGTAGTCAGGTTTTAGGGAAGGGACTCTTCCTTGTCTACAGACTGCCATCTTCTCACTGTAGCTTCACATATTGAAGAAAGATACAGAGAACGCTAATCTCTTCTTCTTCTTATAAAGGCAATAATCTCCATCATGGAGGCACCACCCTCATGTCCCCATCTAACCTTAATTATATCTTAAACGCCCCATCTTCAAATGCTATCACATTGGAAGTTAGCATTTCAGCACATGCATTTTCGAGGGTCATAATTCAGTCCATAAGAGTACCCAAAACCCACACTCCTGAACTGTGGCCTTGTTGATACCTATACTCTAGGAGACCACAGATTCAGATACATTTCTTATTTTTTAGTTTTCAACTCCACAGTGATAAACCCTTGATTTTATTTCACAGCCTTGACATGAGTAAATAGTGTTGTTGCTGTTATTATTTTCATTTTAATGTAAATCGATGCCTCTTTCAGCTCTGTCTTAGAGGAAAACATGGAAGTCTGAACCTTGTTAGTCTTGAGGACGTCATGTTTGCTCTCTTCCTTTAACCCAATAGCAAGGACTTATAAAAGCAATATTTAAAAGGGTACGTATGACTACAGCAGAAGCATAAAAAAGGAATCTTAATTACCATACCACAAACCATGCTAGACCTGGTAAGGGATCCAGGGTATAGAGATAACATTGCTCTGGCTGTTTGGGAGCCTAAGGTACAGTCAGCAATGACAGTATGTCCCACTTAAGATGGACAATATTACAAGACAGAATTTGGTTAAGAGTGAATGCAGAAAACAAAGTGAGAGAGGTACAGAGCTCTGAGAAGTCAACAAAGTGAGGAATTAAATCAGCTAGGATGGAGAGAGAATAGATCAGGGGAAACCTTTTGTAGACATAGAATTTAACTGAATTTAAAAAGATGTATAGGAAGGGATAAGGGTAAAAGAGAAAAAAGGAAAACAAAGGGAACCATTTCTGGCAGAATGAATACATCTAATACATACTTGGATATAACAATTTTGTGTACAGGCAATGTAAACAACTCCCAGTCAGCTACAAGTCCTTCCACATGAAAGCATGTTGCAGAGATGCAGAATAAGTGACTGGCTAATGTATATGGTGCTAAAAAGAAAGAATTAAATAAGGTTTGTCTTTTATTTTTATGTTATATCTTTTCTAACTCTTCTTCAATGTTAATTGTAAATCTACAACTGTACACAGTAAGAAAATATTGAATGTTGAGGACACATAGACAAATAGAGGGAGAACAATACACACTGGGGCCTTTCAGTGGGTGAAGGCTGAGAGGAAAGAGAGGATCAGGAAAAATAGCCAGTGGGTACCAGACTTAATACCTGGGTGATGAAATAATCCTACAACAAAGCCCCATGACACAAGTTTACCTATGTAACAATCCCGCACTTGTACCCCTAAATTTAAAATAAAAGTTACAAAAATTTGAGTGTTTTTAAGCAAAATAACAGCCTAACCATGCCATAGAAAGATTAATCCACAGCAGTATGAAGAATGGACTTTAGCACAAGTCTGCAAGTTCACCGAGTTTTTCGATGGCTATTGCAACAGTGCAGGTGAGAATGAGGATGGTAGGAGTGTGGACGGAGAAGTAGGAATGGAAATAGGAGGTAAAGCTTGAAAGCTAGGCAAGATAGTGTGGACGAAACAGCAGAGGAATAAGTATTGGTTGTCCAAGCATGGAGCCTGGGTCACTGGAAAGATATTGAGATCCTTAAACATATTACTTCTAACAAACATGAAGACAGACGAGGAAGGATGGCTTCCAGAGTTGTTTTGAATGAACCAAGTTGGAATAGTTATAGTGGATTAACAGGGAGCCAAACCCAGCAAGACATTGGAAAAGAAGAGGTAAAGTCAGGACTACATGTATTAATTTTTCTCCTCTTCCCCATAAAATGAGAATTTTATTCATAGCATGCATGAGATTTTCAGAAGGTAATGCAGAGAATGTCTAAAGTTCGGCAATCCAGGAAACTTTTTCCTTGGAAGACAAGGAGAATCAAATTAAAACTACAGGCTGTTTCCTATCCAAGTGTTTCAGTTCATTTTTGCCATTAGATTTCTGTACAAACCTCAGATCACTTGCTCTTGGCCCATCAAAGCTACACCTAATCCCAGATGTTTAGAAGCTCAAGTAGTCTAATTTATTTTATGGAAGATTAATGAATGGGGTTGATTTCAGCAGTCTCTGAGGAATAATACCCTCTTATTAATCTGACCAATAACACCCTTTTTGAATATAATGTCTACTAGTCTGTTACAATATATCAAATACACATAATTTCTCTTTTTGTAGTTTTATGGTGGACTAATCATAATATATCTTCCTATGCCACTATTGTGATTATCTACCTATATTCTCTATCTATATTCTATGTTTTTCTATCTACATTCTCTTTGTACTCTTGTTGTCATATCTGGCTTATATACTCCAATACATGCAATAGAGACAGACAGACACACTTACTTCAAAATGTCAAGGATATAATTTTGAAAATTCCTTAGGGACTTTATCTCTCTATATATGAGTGTGTTAGTGTCTGTGTCTGTGTGTTTGTGTGTGTGTGTCTGTGTGTTTGCGTGTGTCTCTGTGTGTTGCTCTCTGTGTAGATAGATGATTGACAGATCGATAGATAGATAGATAGAGAGATAGATAGATAGACAGACAGATAGATAGATAGACAGACAGATAGAAACAGTGCATGTGTCTCTATTTCTCCTGATGATAGGTTTTCACCCAAATAAATAGACTTTGGTTTTCACAGTGGAACATATTTGAAGAATGCAGGATCTTGCTTTTTAATATTTATATAACTGAGAGTGTCTTGTATGTCCTAAAAGGTTGTTTTTGTTTGGTTGGTTGTATTTTTTTTTTTTCGTAGGCAAATTGAACACTGCATTTCTATTACAAAGCAAAATGCACATAGAGATGGACACTGACAAGATGACTAGGACATAAACGTAATTTCGTTAGCAGCATACTGGAATAGCAAACTATCTTAGGTATTTTGTTGTGGCTTTTGATGACTAGCAGTGATTCCTTCCAAATATCACACCAGGCACTTGCCTCTCAGATTCGATCCCTCTCCTCACCTTGTTCTATGGTGCAGGGAACTGCATTTCCCAGGCTCCTCTGCCTTCTGGTTTCTGAGTAATTTTGGTCATTGGACAATAACATCACTGGCTGGCAGGGTGAGAAGGAGGATGTCTCTCTCCATCTTTCTCCACTTTGGGTAACATTTCTAACAGCAGCTACTCATCTTTAATGATTCTATGTCCCGTTGTCCAGGACTTCCCTCCATATATCCATCATAAGCGCAACTTTGGCTAAGTGGCCCAAGTTTTGGATTCTGGTAACAATACATCATCTCTAGTATCCCCAGGTTCAGTGGCAGTTTCATATGTTACTTAATCACTATTTCCTCACAGACCCCAGCCTGGATTTTCCTTCTTCTATCACTCATATAGTCAATTCCTTTCTTACAATTTTTTTTTCAGTATGAAATACCAAGAGTAGTTCCTGTATTTTGACTAGATCCTGACAGATACAAATGTCTTCTTTAGAATTTCATTTTTGCTCAGTCATCTGAGAGGTAAAAAAAATTAAAATGAGGTTTTCTTTCCAAGGCAGGTGATACATAGCGAGAAGGCAGCATTTGACTTGGATTATAAACCTAGATTCAGATTTTTTAAATTCACTTACAACTTTTTTCTGACCACAGAAAAGATACATAGTTATTGTTTATTATATTTCAGAAGTAATAAAGTAAATAGCAAAAGCCACAGATCACATTTAGGTATCATGTACTATGTATGGCTATGTAGATGTTTGTAATAATATTTATAGGAATGAATATATATATATGGCATAATAAATTGTTATTCAAGAAATATTTTCATCTTAGACATCTTTTAATCTCTTTTTAATGAGTATATCCATTCATTCATTCATTCATTCTACAAATATTTCTTTGTTAGTTTCCTAGTAAATGCAGTTGCTATACCAGGTACTGCAAATAAAATAATGGTCTATGTAGCAAAATTCCTTCCCTTGAAGAGCTTATATTCTAGTGTACATAGATAAACAAACATATAAATAAGTAAATATACAGCTTCTCAGTTGGAAATGGGTACTGCAGAGAAAGATAAGCATGGCTAAGTTGGACAGGGAGTGTGGTCTGGAAAGGGAAAGAGACGGTGACATTTGAATGGAGATTTAAGAGAAGTGCAGGAAGAGGAAGAGCGAAGGGCTGTGGTCTGACTGAGGAGGAAGCAAGGATGCCACTGTGGTTGCATAAAAAGAGAGAGCAAAATACCCACCAGAGAAGACATAGGAAGTAGCTCAGGAATCCTTTGCATGGACAGGCTGTAATTTATCTCTGCAGTCTCTGCTGTTGCTGAGCCCTGAGGCTCATCATGTCCATGTTTGCCTGCCCAGTTAGTGCTGCGATTAACTTCTTGGTAAATATCTTTATGTTCATGTGTAAATATTTCTGTAGCATAAATCCCCAGAAATATTATTACTGGGTTAAATATACAAGTTTTCCATTTTGGAAACTATGAACAAATGGATGTATTCTCTTGTAAACTGCTGAATTCAGATACTTGGTGTAATAAGCAAAATAAGGGTCCCCCCGTGATATCCTATTACTTGGTGTAATAGGCAGAATGAGAGTCCTCCCAATGATATCCTCATCCTAAACCTCAGAATCTGTGATTGAGTTATAAATGTTGAGATGGAGAGACTGCCCTGGATTTTCATAGTGGGCCCAATATAATCACAAAGTGAAAAACAAAGGCAGGAAAATTAGTCTTAGAGTATTGCAATGTGAGAAAGACTCCATTGGCCATTGCTGGTCTCAAAAATAAAAAGGGGACCACAACCCAAGGAATGTGGGCAGCTACTAGAATCCAGAAAAGGCAAGAAAACAGATTCTTCCCTAAAACCTCCAGAAAAGAATTCCACCCTGCTGACTCCTTAATTTTAGCCCAGGGAGATCCGTTTCAGACTTCTGACTTCCAGACTGTGAGATAATAAATTTGTGTTGTTTTAAGCTATCAAGCTTATGGTAATTTATTTTTTCTTAAAGTCTACTTGTAATACTTTTATTTATTTTTTTATTTCAATAGTTTTGGGGGGAACAGGTGGTGTTTGGTTGAATGAATAAGTTCTTCAGTGGTGGTTTCTGAGATGTTGATGCACCCATCACCTGAGCAGTGTACACTTTACTCAATGTGTAGTCTTTTATTCTTCATCCCCTTCCCACCCTTCTCCCTGAGTCTGCCAAATCTATTGTATCATTCTTATGCCTTTGCGTCCTCATAGCTTAGCTCCTATTTATAAATGAGAACATATGATGTTTTGTTTTCTATTTCTGAGTTACTTCACTTAGAATAATGGTCTCCAGTTTCATCCAGATTGCTGTGGATGCCATTATTTCATTCCTTTTTATGACTGAGTAGTATTCCATGGTATATATACACCATATTTTCTTTATCAATTCTTGTTGATGAAGAGCATTTGGGCTGGTTCCATGTTTTTGCAATTGCAAATTGTGCTGCTATAAACATGCGTGTGCAAGTGTCTTTTTCATATAATGACTTCTTTTTCTCTGAGTAGATACCTAGTAGTGAGACTGCTGGATCAAATGGTAGTTCTACTTTTAGTTCTTTAAGGAATCTCCGCACTGTTTTCCACAGTGGTTGTACTAGTTTCCATTCCCACCAGAAGCATAAAAGTGTTCCCTCTTCATCACATCCATGCCAACATCTATTACTTTTTAAATTTTTAATTATGACCATTCTTGCAGGAGTAAGGTGGTATCGCATTATAGTTTTGATTTGCATTTCCCTGATAATTAGTGATGTTGAACATTTTTTCATATTTCTTGGCCATTTGTATATTGTCTTTTGAGAATTGTCTACTCACATTCTTAGCCCACTTTTTGATGGGAATTTTTTTCTTGCTAATTTGTTTGAGTTCCTTATAGAGTCTGGATATTAGTCTTTTGTCAGATGCAGAATTTGTGAAAGTTTTATACCACACTCATCGCCTGGAAACCTGCCACTTTCTAATTGTGAGAGACCATGGACAGGTCTTTTAATGTCTCTGTGTCAGTATGTCCTCATTTTAAAATTAGGAACCATTTTAATAGTACTCATTTAATAGTTTTGTTTTTATTTCCATGCTTCTTCTTCTTTTTTTTTTTTTACTGTTTTTAAAAGATAAAATGAGTTAATGTATCAAAGAATGCTTGGAGCAAAGACCATTACGCAGAGAACTCCATATCATAGTTACCTATTTTTTATTATAATTATATAATGATTTCATTTTCATCTTCTATAAAACTGAAAGAATGCCACATTTTTGGAGACATTGTAAAACTTTTCATTATATTACCATGTGACTTGGTAAATATATACGTATACATATACATATATATCATATTTACTCTTCCTCTCTTTCCGTGTGTGTACAGGTATATGTATACACATACACATGCCAGGTACGCACAAGTATAGATATTGATATTGATATGTGAAAGCAGTAGGCACTAAACATAGAATAACACAAGTGCTCAAGAAATGTTATTTTGAGCCACCTCAGCTTTGAGGTAGAATTCATGCTGGGTTCAGTGCACTGAAGGCCAAGAATACAGGCTTCTTTTTTCTCTAAACTTCATCCAGAAAACAAAAACAAAAACGAAAACAAACAAACAAAAAATAAAACATGGGAAAAGCAGCAAACTTTAGTCATGCCCGAGAGCTAACTCATCTCACAAAAATAGCATGCCTTAGGATGTGCTTTTCGTTACTTTTTTTGGAAACAGGGAATTTCCCTGAAAGAATCAAAATTGTTCTCTTGTCTTGTGTCATGAAGCTCTCAGAAGCCCCTTCCCCAGAATTGCAACTAGGCCTGTGTTTCCGTTGCCTCTGGGTCTCCTAGATGCCAGCATGTAAGGTGACAACATTAGGTCCTCATTGCAATTAATTACTGGTTTCATGAGGGACAGAGAATTGTTGCTGTTCTTTAGTCTGAATTGCAATAGTTTTAAAGAAGTTAAATATATCATGGGATTATTCATTATTAAAAAGCTCCCTTGATGGAAAATGCCAGCTACCGTCTTTTTCATGAATCTGGGCCTAGCGATTGTGTTCTAGAACCTTCTGCTGAGAGAGGCAGTACATTCTGAGGAACATAGAATTGTTGAAAGCCTGCTGTGGGAAAAGAGAACCAAGGGAAGATCCCAAATAACCAGAGGAGTGTCCAAGTTTGGCCACTTATAAACTGTAAGATGTTGGCCAAGCACTGACACTGTGGTAAAAGGGTGAAGAACACCTGCCCTGCCCTCCTGAAAAGGCTGGGGGGGGCGGGGCGCGGGGCGCGGGGCGGGGACCAAATCAAATGAGTTCAGTGTCCTACAGGTAGAGGCTCTTTCTTCTCCACCGCATTCTGAGCTTTGTGAGGTTAATGATCTCGCCTATCTATCCCACTACTAAGCAATGTGTCAGTAACATAATAAGAACTCAATCATGTGTTGATGCCTGATTAAATTCATCACATGGACTTGCATTTTGAGTTATAAGGCACTGGGTAAGCATAATGATATTGTGTTTTTCATTAGGTCTGTACATATTTGCCCCAGCTTGTCAGAAACACCACAACTTGACAGCTTTAATGAATAGGTTTTTCTTTGCTGTAGACACTTCCGGAAAGTCATCCAGTTCCTATCTGAGTATTGCTGGAAAGAGGATGCCCCCTATGTCCCCAGCAGTCTCTGGTCTCAGAGGTCCCTTCCAGAAGAAACTGTCTGGTGCCTGTATTTGAGGCAGGACAGCATGCCATAGAGCAGGTGTGTACTCTTTCTGTATCTGTGCTCAACATATGAGAACACTTAACAGGTGTTATCGTGCATGGGTGACTTTTTAAAAATCCTACAGCTTTACTATAACAGTTTAATTAGAAGCTATTAGAGGTGATAATGAATTTGCCAGATCTTTGAGCGACTGCTGAGGATTTTTAAAAGGAGGCAATCTCATTCTCCAAGGGCTGGCAGGTGGAAGAATTCCTTAGGGATAATCATTCACAGGCTTTTATCTAATTTGATGAACCATTTTTGGCTATTTTCCTTCATGTGCAAAATAAAATCAGCTATTCATTTGAGTATGTTGTCCACCTGCCTCAAAAAACTCCCACTGTGTTGCTCGAGCTCTTCTTTAAAAAAAAATTTAAAATAAGAAATGTCTTAGGTTTATACTTGTCTGATTATCTGCTAGACTGAAAATGATCTCTTGGTCATATTAAAAACCTTTAAACTTTCATTCCTAACTCCACTGCTCTTTCCCCCTTTAATCCCTTTTCACCTCACTACAAATCTGTTCTTTCTACTACCAGGCGTGTACCCATTACTTTTCTTAAGAACTATCTTTAAAACCCCAACGTCTAAGAAAAGTTCTTCCCTAACGTTTTCACTTCAGGGCCCATAGAAAATAATATCAGTGTGGAACTCAGGAGCACACAGATAAATTTGCCCATGGCCAGAGGCAATGACCAACATTTGGTGCACACAGTGGGCAACTCTGGACTGAAGGATGCTTCACTTTCTCAGCATGAAGTCCACGCTCTTTTCCACATCATTCAAAGTCATCATTCCAAGACCTCTACTCTGCCAGGGGCAGGATTTACCTTCCTGTGTAAAACAACAAACATGTTTTTTAAATGACAAAATACATGGAATTACGATTTTAAAAACATTGTGCATGGGACAAGACAGGACATGGATCTCCAACAGATGCAAAACAAAAGAGATGAGGGCATAATCGCCGCACCTTGCTAGTTTTTCAGGCTCAGGGTAGGAGAACCAAGATAGAGCTATGTGTACTCCTTGAGCAGAGGAGCAGAACTGAGAGTCCAGGGAAAGCAAAACAGCTAGAGTTCGCAAGACAGGCTAGTAGGGAGATGGAAGGTACACACAGAGAGTTCTGCAGAAAGCATCAGAAGGTACCCTGCAAATGTTCAGCAGAGTACTGAGAAGCAAATGCACATGAGGAAACTACCAAAGGCCAAGGAAAGAACAACCTTTTAGGGTTAAATATAACAGTGTCCCGAGCTAACACAGTCGTAGTGCCTGTTCTCACCAGCCAGATCCTAAAAGCCTCAGGATTCAATGAGCATTGGGTAGGGTACAACGGGCCTTGCCTCAATAATAATAATAATAAATTAACACTAAGCTCTGTGCTGCCAACTAGTGCTCTATGAATTAACAATTTTTGAGTCTTGCTAGAAGGAGGCAGACATTATTCCCAGTCCCTTATTTGAGTACCAGGTATGTACCCTCTAATTCTCTTGGATGGCACTTCCCTTGACGTCAGATAGTTAAACCGCATTTCAGGAGAAGGCTCAAGAGTATTTACAGGATGACATAAATATTAATCACTTAATATAAAATTCACAATGTTTGGCATCCAGTTAAAAATTACTAGGCAGGCAAAAAAGAAAATACGATCCATAAAGAGGAAAAAAGACAAATAAATTTAAACTGACTCAGAAGTAGCACAGATATTGAAACACAGGACACTAAATAGGTTATTATAATATAACATTATTTATATTATTAAAATAATATATTTTAGAACTAATTTAGTGTCCTCCTCTGCTTATTCAAAAAGTAAAATCGAGACACGAAAGATACTAATTAAAATTTAAACCTAACTTCTAGAGATAAAGAAGGCTATGTGAGAAATTTAAAAATAAATAAATAAATTGGACCAATTGCAGATTTAACATTGTAGAAGAAAAGATTAGTGAACACAAAGACATACCGATAGAAACTATCCTAAATAAAACACAGAGAAAAAAGAAAATCAAAGAGAAAAATAAACAGAACACTCTAAAATAATATATAAAATAAACAGTGTGGCTGTGTTTCAATAAAATTTTATTTACAAAAAAATGGTTCACAGATCATAGTTTGCTGATTCTCATTTTAGATTAAAGAAGAGATAAATGATAAACTCATGCTCAATCTTCTATGTTGACCTAAAAATTTAATGGGCCCCTGCTCCCTGTAAAATATTCTTATTTCTTAGAAAGGTTGTTTACAGAATAGGTGGCAAATGAATTAATATTTCTTTAGTGAATAAATGTACCACAAACTTTTGTTGCATGAATAAATGAAACAATGAATCAATCAATTTGGAGAAATCTTCAAAAAGTAACCCCAGAATTTCTTTTTTTTTTTTTTTTTTTTTTGAGACGGAGTCTGGCTCTGTCGCCCAGGCTGGAGTGCAGTGGCCGGATCTCAGCTCACTGCAAGCTCCGCCTCCCGGGTTCACGCCATTCTCCTGCCTCAGCCTCCCGAGTAGCTGGGACTACAGGCGCCCGCCGCCTCGCCCGGCTAGTTTTTTTGTATTTTTTAGTAGAGACGGGGTTTCACCGTGCTAGCCAGGATGGTCTCGATCTCCTGACCTCGTGATCCGCCCGTCTCGGCCTCCCAAAGTGCTGGGATTACAGGCTTGAGCCACCGCGCCCGGCCCAGAATTTCTTTCTTTGAAAAAATTGTTTGAACCTACTGTCTTCCTTCCCCTCAGAGGGTATAGCTTGGTCTAACATGTTTACAACTGGCCTAATGTTTTTATGAGGGAAGAAAATAGTTTTCAAGCACATTCTGCAATCAATTTCTGGAAATGGAGAGAGAACTTGCTTTCCATTTAACTTAAATGAGGTAGATGCCCTTCATTTGAAATTCATCAATGTGGTGAAAGCCATTCCTGGTGAAAACACAGGTGCTGTTTTTCCATAAATTATTTGGGCCTCTGTGGAGCCCAAGCAAAACAGAAACGGCAGGGAGTTTGCAAAATTGTTTTCTATATTTGAAAATGCCACCTAAATGGAAAATGAAAAGGAGAAGCATCTGGCCAAATACAAGTTTTTGTGGAGAAAGGAGGGAGGAGCCAGAGCCCGGGAGGATTTTATTTCCGTTTGAGAGACATCTCTTCCCACAGGGAGATTATTTAATAAGATAGCAAACATCATATTATGGGATCATAAAATTACAACAGTTCATGAGCGAATGGTTTCTAAAGACCACCTCTTCTAGTCCAAACTTCATTCATGTTTGAACTCTCTATACTGTATTTTACTCAATGGACAGTAACGTTTGAGCACCTTAGAAAAAACGTGTTTACTGCATCTCAGAAGGGATTCCATATTTATAACACTTGCTTATTCTTTTTAATATCTATAAAAAGACCATCTTTACTCTATTCAAGTCCATTTTCTGTTTGCCTGTTATACACCCCAAAAATGGTAAGAAGTGCTAGAGAAAGGTTTCAGAAGCAATCATTACTAAAGGTCAGGCTTAGAAGAAAGAACCAGTAGGCAAGTTCGTTTGAAAACAGAACATTTGTTTTGTTAATTGCAAGTTGTTTGAACCTGGCATGCTCTAAAATTTTCTGACATTCAGTTTTCTCACCTATAAAAAGATAGTATTAAGTTAGATCAATGCTTCAAAAAATTCTAATGTGTTTAATAATCACCTAGAGGGATTGTTAAAAATTCATACTATTAGGCCCCGTACTCAGTTCTTGATTCAGTAGGTTGGGATGGGCAGTAGAATTTGCATTTCTATCTTGTTCGCAAGTGATGCTAATGCTAGTCCTTGAAGTACACATGAGAATCACCGAGCTAGGTAATCCTAAAGGTAGCTCTTGCACATGTGTTTGGGAGGCACGTTTGGTGAGGTAGTCTCCAAATGAAAAGAGTATTAAATAGTTTTTGCAAGATGTTAATAATCCATCTACCTCTTAGAGGTTCAAAATTTCACATTGGCAGGATACAGGTTGTGAGAAAATCTTCAAGTTAAAGAAAATGAAACAATTTGCATTTATTTACCTAACATTCACAAACATTGTGACCAGATTTAACATACTTGTTGATATTTGCTGATATTTGATCTTTGGATATTATTACTATTATGGAGTAAAGGCAGTTAACCTGAGTTTCTTACAGTTTTTAATTTTTTTTCAGTGCTGTAAATTATGTGCAAAACAGCTGGAATTCAGAGGGTAAATATGTGGAAAGGAGAACAGTCAATTCACAGTAGTTCTTGATCCTTCAGTCTTAAGTATTTTACCATACAGGCAGGGTCCAATCAGAAGAGAGAAACCACCCAGAAATTTGAACATGATAAGTTTAATATGAAGAATCATCAACTATAAAGGGTCATTGGAGTAATTAAGGATTATCAACAAGTAGAGTGAAGTCCAAAGTATACAGAAATAGCAGATATAAGCAGCAGGCTGACCCTAGGTTTGAGATAGAGAGCCCAAAGGTGTAGCCTCTCAGGGCTGAGATGCAGATCTTCTTATAGAAGGGACAACCATCATTCACTAGATAACAGAGAAGTCTCTCTGTGAAGCCATGCCAGAGAAACTTTCTGGTTATTACTCTCCAAAACTTGTTAAAAAACTTCCCTGTATGGTCCCTGTACAGTACTTCTTAGAAAACTGCATAGGTTGGTGTCTTACTGGAGACACTCAATTATAAACCAGACCAAAAGGAGAATGGTTGTACAGGAAGTTGCTAGCTACTGGGTGAGGTTGGCCACCATGCATTGCAGTAGTTGGGCAATGGAGAAGGTGCACATGCTGTCAGAGCCAAGCACTGGAAAATTTTGGTGCTGCAGGATCCAGGAGTTGGATAAGCCAAGTGCTCTACAAGATCCTGCCAAATGAGCTTATCAGAACCAGGAAATTCTCTTCCTGCTGCAGTGTCTCTCCAGTGCCCTCTACTTAAAAGCTTAGCATTGTGCCAGGTAGTAAAGAAGTTATATTCACCAGTCCCATCTCTAGTTTTATAGAGCTGAGAGAATAAATTGATCCTTGACACCTGTGTCTTGCTTTGGTGTGTATCAGTTTTAGACATTCTAGTCATCAATTAACTCATTTATTATGAGTCAAACATTGTTCTAGGCACTTTGCATAATAATTATTTTAGTGATCCTGATCCACAAACGTTCATAGTTTAATGAGGAGGCAGATATCTGTACGACTAAATACAGTCCTTCATGCCCATATACATTTATTACACAAATATTTAAGGAGTATTAATTATGAGTGTGGCAATTTGTTGCATCATGGGCACTGTCCTTATCCATAAGAAAGCACTTTCTAAAGGATTAAACAAACAAGTAAACAGACACAACTCAAATGCTGCTTAAGGTTTCAATATGATTAAATACCAGCACCTTCACTGGAGATTATATTACCACGGTTACCAATGACTCTGAGTTCCTGATTCCTATAAATTTGATACATTAATAGATCAGCTTCCTACCTGTTCTGTATTTTATCAATTCAGATATGACCCTTTTTATAAAAGCTACCATATAAGATCTCTGTAAATGGCAGACCTCACTGGATGTTAAACAAGAGGAAGGAACAATGCACATAAGGCAAACAATGTAAAATCCCACATCAGTCATCCTTGTTACTCAAAGTCCTTCGGATCATGATGCCACTGGAATTCTTCTAGTGGTTTGCTTTACCTCATATAGTGCTAGAAAACGGTATAAATACTGTTTTCTGATTTGTTTCTCTTTCTTTGGCTTGTTTTTCTCTCTCCTCACTTCCTCTAACATTAGCTCCAGGAAGTCTCACATTTTCTCGCTATTTTATGCTGGGCCAATTGAGATTTCTCTAACCCAAATTCACCCGTGCATCTCTAAGATTTGACTATTGGAATGAATCTGGGTGGTCAACAGAACAAAAGAGCCATTCATGAGACAGTAGGCACCTCCTTCCCTGTAACAGTGGTTCCTTAGGAAGTAGACTCTGAGACAGAGTTCATCAAGAATAATATTTATTATGGAGTGCCCTTTTGATCGACACCTGTGGAAAGAAAATAGGATCAGGTAGAGGGAGACGTTGAGTTGAGATGTAGGCTTTACAACCTCAAGTCAACCCACAGGAGGCTCTGGAGATAAAATGGCCTCTAATGTTTTCCTTCCTTAGGTTGGAATAGCTGGACCTTCATAGACCCCATCTCAACCAGCCATTATTGACAGATTGCCCTGGGAAGAGGATGACTTTGAGCAAGATGGGTCTCTTGAGACAAGACTTGAAGGTTCTGACACCTGAAGGTTATGACCTTAGCACCTCCAGAAGCTAAGGCAATATGTTTTCCCCAAGAGGGACATCTTGGGGGTTCATCACTGTTTCTTCTGAAGTCCATCCCTTGTGCTGCTCACATCCACCTTCTTATATTCATTTGGGTATAACACCTCCTACATTCCTGAGAGGTAAATTAAAAGAGGAATGTTAGTGAGAAGAGCTACAATTCTTACCATACAGTTAGTCTTAGTACCACAGATGAAACTCATTATCTCCATTCTCCATGACTTAACCTATATCACCTTTACCTGTAGCTGCCACCTATGCTGATCTTGGAGGCTTACCTATGGCAAAGCCCAGACCCTCCTCTGGAGGAATATGAGCCCCACAGTTTCTTACTATGCTCTTCTCAGGCCAGAATTTTGGTACCTGTGCATTTGTCAACACCATTGGTCTAGTGGATCGCACGGGCACGAAGCGTATTCCAATTTAGCTTTAGAAAATGAGTCTTCTTTTCCCCTATGATCCCTAGACAGTAGGAATCTAAAGTTCCTAGGCATAGCCATAGCACCATATCTAACCCTTGCTTTGGCCCTTTGTGGGAATGTTCCCCTTTTGATGAGGAGGACTTGTAATATTGCGCAGCATAGCATTGCTTGTACAGGAAGCTCAAATTCTCTGAGTGGGTCATTGGGAATTACAGTAAGAGGCCCATACCTGCTTCCACCTCTTGGTTCCTGGCCCTATGTGTTATTCCTACCGAGGGCATGGTATCATACAAAGGTCTTGATTCAAGATGTATACACAGAAATCTCTGAAAATATATTCAAAGACCTCTAGTATGTCTTCATCTCACACAGGGTACAATCCAGCAACCTTACCATGACCTACGCCTATCTCCCTGTTATCTCTCTGGCCTCATCTGCTACCACTTTCTTCTTTTAGAGAGCCCTGTTCCAACTACCTTGGTTTCTTGATGTTCCTGAAATATTCTAGACATACTCCATCTCAAAGACAGTGTTTTCTGTCTGATATGCTATTCCTGAGATACCTTCTGCTTCATCCTTTCACCTATATCATGTACTTCTTTAAATGTCTTCTTCCCAGTGAGGATTTCTCTATTTTTCCCTATTTTAAAAGTTTACATTCGCCGGACCCTGAGGACTTTATATTCTCTTGGTGCTTTTTTCCTACCTTTCTCCACAAACTAATCACCATATTACATCTTACACATTTATTTATTTGTTATCTATCTCACTCTACCAGGATGTGAGCTCCATAAAGGCAAGTGAGCTTTTGTGTATTTGTTTTATTCTTGACTGTTTTGTTTGTTACTGTTTCTTTAGTGCTTAGAACAGTGCAGGTGATCAAAAAATTCATTTAATAAATGTACACAAATGGAAAGTTTTGTTATCATTATCATTGTTCATTTATGAGTATTAGAGTAAGAAGATAACCAGGTCTGTGGAAACACAGACTAAAAAGGATCAGCTGGATATGAAAATGAGGCACAAGATTTGGACAGATGTCAAGGAACTGTATTCCTTCAGTCCTTTTTTTTCTCAAGGTTGTCTTTATTCAATTATTTATTAAAGGAAGAAGATAAAAACTATGAAACTAAGAGTAATGTTGAATTTTCAGTAGCTTCTGTTTGACGTTGGCTTAGAATTATAGCCTGTTAGAGCCCGAAGGAACTTGTAGAAGGACAAAGTGATTTATGGAAGAATAGCATTTATTTTTCATTAGTGGTGCCTCCCTACATACACCAAGGACAGCTATTTAACTTGGATTTCAAAAACCTTAGTCTTTGAGTCATAGGCTGATACTGAAAAATTTGAGAAGTTTTGAGTGTTATAGATTCTACTCAAGCAAAGGAAGTTCAGCTGTTCCAGCTTGAGTGATATCGTGGCTCATTTTATTCCTGTATTGCTACTAAATCAATACAATGCATATGTGCAAACATCCATTTTCTCAGTAATTTAAAAAAATATGTTATTGGCCTCCAAAATGTGCTGAGTATTGTGCAAAGTACTACAAACACATACAAAACAAAAATACTTGATAAAAATCTAAGTCCTTGAAAGACTCAAGCATTGGAAGTAGCAACCAATAATCAGTGACTCCACAATGAGATTAGTGTTAATAAAAGTTGTAGGAGGATGGCATACATGGGACTATAGGAAGAAAAGGGAAGTGAGTTAGAAAAGGTATTTTATAGATGATGATTTCAGAGCTGCACCCTGAAAGGTAATTATGACTTTCCATGGTTGGAATGAAAAAGGAGTTTGTGTGTGTGTGTGTGTGTGTGTGTGTGTGTGTGTGTGTGTGTGTGTGTTTGGCAGATACGATTATATATGTATACTCTACTTCATGCAAGTGTATGCTATGTTGAGTGAGTAGCAAATTAATAACGATGCTAATAGCAGCAAACAATTTTGTAGCACCCAGTAGACACTGGAAACTTTTGAAAGCACTTTATAGCTATATTATGCTTGATCTTTCTCATAGTCCTATAACATAGATACTATTATTATATCAATTTTACAGATGAAGTAGGTTGATCCAGGTTCTTCAAGAAGCAAATGTTGAGAGAAGGTTAGATATGCAAGGGATTTATCAGGGAAAATACCTGTGAGGCATAATGAAGTGGGATCCAGTGGAGGCCAGGAGAGCAGGTCAGACCACAGTGCAGGTCTATCTTTTATGAAGGAGTAAGAAAAGGAAGAACTCTTGAGTGGAAGATTTTAAAACTGCAATACAGTCAGAGGAAGTTCCACAAGGTCAATGGGAAATCTTCATGCCAGAGACAGCTATGAGAGAAGTCCTGTGATTCCCAGGAAGGGGGGTCTGTTCTAGTATCTCTGCAGTTTTTCAGTGGTTTCCTGTAGACGCCTGAGGGAGGCATGGCATCAGCATGAATGTGGTGGTGTGTTCCAGAAGGCAATGTCTGAGGCCATTGGTCCATTTGATGTTCCCTGCAGCCAGAGATCTGAGAGGCACATACTCATGGTCACCACATGAATAAATTGAGGAACTGAGAGATAATTCCACTGAGCTCACAAAGATACTAAGTGGCAGTTCTCAGGCAGTTTGTTTCCAAAGCCATGTCTAAAGTATAGCACACCTCAGAGCCAGGATGAAGTTCTATTGGATTTCAATTTAAGAATACCTATTCTGGTAACTAAGTGATAGATGGAATAACACAATGAAAATAAATTGAAACTGGAAAGACTAGAGAGAAGGCTGATGCCATCTTCCAGAAAATAAAATTAGAAAATCTAAATTAAAAAAGGCTGCAGCAGATAGTGGGAGGATTTCAAAGCTATTTAATCAGTAGAATCAATAGGGCTGGTTACTGACAGGCTGTGAAGGAGAGGAAAGAGTGAAAAACATCATAGTTGTTTCTACCATTAAGAAATTGAGACTATATGCAGAAAGTGAGAAAATAATAGTGGCTTAGCAAGAAAAGAAGTGAATTCTCCTTTGGATTTGTTTTTATATATTCAAGACTTTGCTAGGCACGGTGAAACCTCTACAAAAATACAAAGCTTAACTTTGTCCTTTGCTAAATTTTTATTATTTATAATCACTTTGTATAATTTTTAGATGAACACAGGTGGTAGGTATGTTTATAAGAGTAATCATTCTGTTGGCATAGAGACTGATACTCAATAAGGTGGGACAACTCTTCCAAGATCATATGGTTTATGAATGACAGGATCCATATCGCTTAAACCCGGGAGGGGAGGGTTGCAGTGAGCTGACATCGTGCCACTGCACTCCAGCGTGGAGACAGAGCAAGCCTCCATCTAAAAAAAGAACAGACTAAAAGGTTAAGTTTCATCATATGAGGAGATTTGCAACTTATATTAAATCACGTATTGGAGTTTACAAACTCTTTCACACAGTTCCAAATAAATCTTAATGATTAGCCTGTGAGGTAAGAATGTACCCATTTTACAGAGATTGACACTAAACTTGATAATGTAAGTAACTTGCCCAAGTTCACATAGATTCTGGGTCAAGGAGCCAAGATGTGATGCCAAGTCTGCAGGCTCCATGTTCAGTAGCTGAATTATGAAAAGTTCTTAATTTAGAAGCGGGAAAATCATAGTTGTGACTGAGGAAGACTTATCTGGTTTCCGAGAATAGAAAAGACCAGCAAGTGGGAAGGCCAAAGTTGAAGGTGAGTAGGGTAAAGACTGGCATGTACTTATAATATGTACATAACTTTATAAATATAATGAAACTGCCAGCCTTACTGGAAACAGCATAAAACCAAAGGACAGACATGTCCCAGCCTGATATTAAATTTGGCAGGTGATTCACATTGACTTGGCAGGGTTGCAGCTTACAAAGAAGGTGTGTGACTTTTATAAGTCTATTTTTACACTGACTCAATGAAGGCTGAAGTCTTACCTTCAGTCACAGACATCAAAGCTCAGCCTTCTGGACAGAACAGTAGAAGCAATAAAAACATAATCTCAAGGTGATTATCAAAGGACAGATTCAATTTTTTTCCAAGAAAATATGTATTTGTGTTTATATATAATAAAAACAGATAGTAAATGAGGAAGGAAGAAGGCAAAACCAGTGAGAGGAGATATGAGAGGGAACAAACGCATAATGTTCAAAGCTGATTTCAGGAGGAAAAAAAAATCTCTCTTACACAAGAGCTCACCATAATAGACATGTTTGGAGATAAAGTCAAAACGTGCCACAGTGACACAGAGATCATTAAACTGTCCTGTATCAGAGCTATAGAAGAATCCTGGTATTAAAGAGGTGTCCAATAAGAAAGGAGGTGCAGTGGTCTAGAGAGAGATGAACGTGAAAGTTTAAAGCCCTGGGACAAAAAAAAAAAAAAAAATTATAAAAGAAAGTGGGAATTGAGACTTACCTATGGCAGGTGCAATCAAGAGTATTTTTAAATAGCAGAACTACTTAATATTTGACATTCAATTATGAGTTATGCGTTCTTTCCTTTTACCTCTCATCTGCCACTGCATCCAAATCTCTTGTAAAATTCTCCTCTGTATTAATGCCTTCTGTGAATCGTGTGTGGGGGGAAATCTAGGCAAAGGAGTAAAGGAGTAGTGGTCTGTGACTGAGGCAGACTGGAACAAAGAGGGGCAATAGATCAGAGAGGAGAGACAGAAAGAAGAATAAGGAATCCACGGGAGAAGTGGCAATGAGTAATGAGCAAACATGGGCTTTGGGACTTGCAGAAATCTTGGGGATGGCATAGATTTCAGGAGACAAAACAACAGCGTTTGAGCCTATCCTGCTTTCTCTTAAAGGACCGTGGAGCTCAGTTGATGCCTGGTTATTTGGGTGTCCTCCCCTATTCCTGTGGTATAGTCCCTACTAACTTTGTAATTATTATGGCAAAAAAACCAGCCACCATTTTATGAACACTTCCTAGAAGCAGAATACAGTGTCTCACCATGCGACCTTGGACAAAATATTTAAACACAGTTAGCCTCATTTATTTTCCTAATTTGTAAAACTGGCATAATAATAGGTAATAATACTTATTCAATAAAAGTTGATTATTATTATTATTGCTCTGTACTCATTGATCTCTGGGTTATGAATAGCCTTAGTACCTTTTGACCATAGTTCCCCAACTATGTTAAACACAACTGTGTTCTCTTAAGTTCTGCTACATACAGGAGTTGATCCTGTTACTCTAAGAATTGTCCTAGAATTACCCTCTCTTTCCTCATCCACATGCTGTCACATCCAGTCTGTCAGTGAATCCAAGTGAGTCTAACAGAAAACTTTTTGTAAAATCAGTTCACTCCACTCTATCTCCACTCCAGACACTCTTGTCTCAACCACTCTCACCTGGGCGATGGCATTTTTCTCCGTGCTGTCCTCCCATCTTTCTACTACATTCTCTTTGCCACATGGCAGTCCAGTGGTCTTTATAAAAGGTAAATCGGCCAGGCGCTGTGTTTCACACCTGTAATCCCAGCACTTCAGGGGGCCGAAGTGGGCGGATCACAAGGTCAGGAGTTCAAGACCAGCCTGGCCAACATGGAGAAACCCCGTCTCTACTAAAATCACAAAAATTGGCCAGGCATGGTGGCACATGCCTGTAATCCCAGCTATGGGGGAAGCTGAGGCAGGAGAATTGCTTGAACCTGGGAGGCGTAGGTTGCAGTGAGCCTAAATTGTGCCACTGCACTCCAGCCTGGGCAACAGAGCAAGACTGTGTCTCAAAAAACAAACAAAACATTTTTAAAAAATTAAAAAGTAAATCGGGCCATGCCATGCTTTCATCTAAGACCAGTTCATGGCTTTCTGTCATGACTGAAAAAAAACTTTAAACGTTTTACTATATCCTATCTGGCTCCACTTCTCCACTTAATGATTGTGTGCCTAACCTTATCTCACTTCCTCTTCTTACTCTGTCCTGACCACACTGGCCTTTTTCTCCCCTCTTTTCCATGGCCTCTTCTGCTGCCTCACTGTCCTCTTCTTCCTTCTCCTTTTTTTTTTTTTTAATTCCTGGAATAAGCGCAGATTGATCCTTCTTGGAGTCTTTGCATATTCTGTTTCCTTTTGTGAAAGGCTCTACCCCGGTGCTGCCTCATGGCTGGCTCACTTGTGACATTCTGAACTCAGTATCTGAACTCAAAGCCCACCTCTTCATAGAGCCATTCTTTTTTCTTTTATTGTGATAGGAGCACTTAACATGAGATCTACCCTCTTAAAGTTTTTTAAGTGTGGAATACATTATTACTGACAATAGGTACAATGTTATGCAATAGATCTCTAGAGCGTATTTACCTTGATTGACTGAAACTTTACGCCTATTGATTAGTAATAATACATTTTCCCTTCCTCCAGCCCCTGGCAACCCCATTGCATTCTTTGATTCTATAATGACTATTTTAACTACTTCATATGGGTGGAATTATGTAGTATTTGTCCTTTTGTGACTGGCTTATTTCACTTAGCGCAGTGTCATCAAGATTCATTCATGTTATCACATATTACAGAATTCCATTCTTTTTAAAAGCTAAGTAGTATTCCATTGTATTTTATTCCATTCCAAGTGATTTAAGCAATATCTCACTGATGAGCACTTTTATTGTTTCCAATCTGCTGAAATGGAATAGTGTATGCCTGTGTATGAACACACACAATGTATGTACATACCACCCTTTATTTATCCATTAATTAATAGACATGTTGATTATTTCCACATCTTAGCTATTGTAATGGACTTAGGAATATGAATACTTCTTTGATATCCTGATTCCAATTACTCTAGATAAATACCAAAAAATTGGATTGTTAGATCACTTGGTAGTTTTATTTTAAATTTTTAAGAAACCTCCATATTGTTTCCCACAGTGATTGCGCCATTTTGCATTCCCACCAAAAATATGCAAGGGCTCCAATTTACCCATATACTTATCAACACTTTTTCTTTAAGATAGCCATCTTGACAGGTATAAGGTGATGTTTCGCTATGATTTTGATTTGCATTTCCCTGATAATTTGAGACGTTGAGCATTTTTTCATGTACCTGTTGTACATTTATATGTACTCTTTGGAAAAATGTTTATTTAAGCCTTTAGCTCAGTTTTAATTAGATTAACAGGTTTTTTGTTATTATTTCTTGAGATTTATTTTACTGTTGAGTTGCGGGAATTCCAGATATATTTTGGAGCTTAACCCTTTGTCAGATATATGGTTTGCAAATACATTCTGCCATTCTATTGTTGGTTGCCTTTTCATCATGCTGATTTTTTTTCTTTGTTGTACAGAAGCTTGTTAGTTTGATGTAGTCCCATTTATTTATTTTCTTTTTATTGTTTATAATTTTGGTGTAATTTCCATGAAATCATTGCCAAGACCAATGTCATGAAGCTTTTCCCCTAAGTTTTCTTCTAGGAGTTTTATGCTTTCAGGTTTTACCTTTAAGTCTTTAATCCATCTTGAGTTTATGTTTGCGTACAGTGTAAGGCAAGAGTCCAATTTCATTCTTGTGCATGTGTATGCTCAGTTCTCTCAACATTATTCATTGAGTAGACGACCCTTTCCTCATTGTGTATTCCTGGTATCCTTGTGGAAGATCAGTTGACCTTACATGTGCTCATCTATTTCTAGGCTCTATTCTGCTCTATCAGTCTATATTTCCACCGAGGGTTTCATTTTGCCCACTGTGTGCTGAGTAGAAGGGACCAGCCCAACCTGCTGCCTCCATTCTAGCCTGTGCCACATCCATCAGAACTCCAAGACTAGTAAGACACAAAGTCAGTCTTTTGACATATCCCTTGGAAAATATGGGTTCTGAATGTATGAATTAGCCCCTTTTCTCCCTCTGGGTAAAACTGGCAAATTGGAGTTTCTTTCTGATTGTATGACACTGTCCTGGGAGCAGGATATCTGGAGAGAGGAAGCTCCAGATATCCCCACCAGTTCCATTGAGTCTGGTTGTGTGTTCTCGTGAAGTGCACGAGCTTTTCCATTAGTTTCTGATTTCTCACAAAAGGAATCTGTCTGTTAATTGTGGCTGAATTGGTATGTCTGTGGTGAGGAAGAAGAATTCAGGGCTTTCTATTCCCCTATGTTGCTGTCATCACTTTCCCATAGGCTCATTCTTGATTATTGAATCTAAAAGCTCTATTTTCCCATCACTCTATAACACATCATCCTATTTTACTTTACTTTTTAGATCACTTGTCCCCATTTGAATTTAGCTTGCTTCTATATTTGTTTGTTAATGTTTGTTGTCTATTTCTCTCCTAAAGTGCAATATCCATGACAGAAATGTCTTAACTATTTGACTCAATTACCTGAATACCAAATTAGTTTTCAATAACCAATTAAACTAGTAGTTCTAAAGTTTTGAGAGTCACAGTCTTCCTTATTAATCTGTTATAAGCATTAATTTCTTGCTACAGATAATTCCACACATTTCTAAAATAAAATTTTAGAGAATTATTTGATTCCAAATATAATTTTCATACATATATGATAGCCTAGAAGGCAGAGATCAGAGGATATAACACTACAGAGCCTAGCTCAAGCCATCTTGGCATAGAGAAGTGTGTGTGTCTGTGTGTGTGTATATATATGTATATACACACACACTTATTTAATAAGTATATATGTATATTTACTTTTAATATATTTATTAAATAAGTATATATGTATTTTTAGATGTATTTTCTCAAAGTGTGTATATATATATTTATATATATATTCACAGAGAGAGAGAGACAGAGAGACAGAGAGAGAGAGAGACAGGGAGACAGAATAGCAGCACAGAAAAAGATTATAAAGAATCTCTAAAGCAGCACACAAATTTTATGTGTAAGGCAACTGAGGTCCAGAAAGGGAAAATAACTTATCAATATCATGCAGATAATAAACTGCACTGCTAATAGTAAAACCCAGTTCTCCTCATTCATGATCCAGTGCTTATTCTCAGAACTCATAATATTATCTGTTTCCAACTCTGAAAACTGAAAGAGTTGAATTAATGCCACTAACATCCCTTAGCACTGAAACACCCAAGTTATCTTTAATGAATCAAAAGGCAATTAAAAGTTGTACTTTTTAAAGTAGATCATGTATAATATTCTCTAAATTTGAGAGCTATCTAAAATGAGGCAAGAAAATCAAGAATGGGATGGTCAGGGAAGTAGGGCATTGATTCTAGGTGCCTGATTCCATTTGAGAATTTAAGCAGCTCAAGTCCTAAAAAATTTCTAAACTTCTTTTATCAGAGATGTATGGAGAAATGGAATTTGTCTCTGGAGGGCTTATCATTTCTCCTGAGGCAAGCTGAAAGGAAGATACAGGATTTCTTAACAATATCAAACAAAAGCTAGGGAGTGATAGACTTGGACATTTTCTCTGCTAAATTTTCATTCTGCCCTAACGCTAGTATCTTCAATTTGCTGAGGGAGAAAACAAAAATAAAAACAAAAACATGCAAACAATAAATTTCTTGTGGGGATAATTTTTAAAATTCGATGGATTTACTAAGCTTTTCTGAATCTAGGAACATAATTCTCTTCTCTGATTTGTGTGTGATCGTAAGTGTTTTACTGCAACTGTGACTTGCAATTTAAAGCTTGTTGATTTTTTTTCCCATCTCTTTACCCCTCTAATGAGAAAGTTTAATGTCTGTACATCATCTCAGGTTATACATGCAGATATATGTGAATATTTCAAATAGAAAGGGAAATCATTATATTGATTTTCAAGTCTTTTTTTAGAACAAATTTCCTATTTCATCTTCTGTACCACAAATATATACTCATCTATGATGATCCAGTGAGGTTACAAGAGTGAAAACAACTAATTTCTGTGTATCTTCCATGACTTTGCTTCAAATACATAATGATATGGTTTGGCTCTGTGTCATGTCCCCACCCAAATTTCATCATGAATTGTAATCCCCACAATCCACATGTGTCAAGGGCAGGACTAGATGGAGGTAATCGGATCATGGGGGTGGTTTACCCCACGCTGTTCTCGTGATAGTGAGTGAGTTCTCAAGAGATCTAATGATTTTATAAACATCTGACTGTTCATTTCCACATTTAGTGCTTCCTTCAGGAGCTCTTGTAGGGCAGACCTGATGGTGACAAAATCTCTCAACATTTGCTTGTCTGTAAAGGATTTTATTTCTCCTTCATTTATGAAGCTTAGTTTGGCTGGATATGAAATTCTGGATTGAAAATTCTTTTCTTTAAGAATGTTGAATATTGGCCCCCACTCTCTTCTGGCTTGTAGAGTTTCTGCCAAGAGACCACTGTTAGTCTGATGGGCTTCCCTTTTTGGGTAACCCGACCTTTCTCTCTGGCTGCCCTTAACATTTTTTCCTTGATTTTAACTTTGGTGAATCTGAGAATTACGTGTCTTGGAGTTGCTCTTCTCAAGGAGTATCCTTGTGGTGTTCTCTGTATTTCTTGAATTTGAATGTTGGCCTGCCTTGCTAGTTTGGGGAGGTTCTCCTGGATAACATCCTGCAGGGTGTTTTCCAACTTGGTTCCATTCTCCCCATCACTTTCAGGTAACCAATCAGATGTAGTTTTAGTCTTTTCACATAATCCCTTATTTCTTGGAGGTTTTGTTCATTTATTTTCACTTTTTTCTCTAAACTTCTCTTCTCGCTTCATTTCATTCATTTGATCTTCAATCACTCATACTCTTTCTTCCAGTTGATCAAGTTGGCTACTGACGCTTGTGCATTCATCACATAGTTCTCGTGCCATGGTTTTCAGCTCCATCAGGTCATTTAAGGACTTCTCTACACTGGTTATTCTAGTTAGCCATTTGTCAAATCTTTTTTCAAAGTTTTTAGCTTCTTTGCGATGGGTTTGAACTTCCTCCTTTAGCTCGGAGAAGTTTGATCGTCTGAAGCCTTCTTCTCTCAACTCATCGAAGTCATTCTCCGTCCAGCTTTGTTCAGGTACTGGCAAGGAGCTGCATTCCTTTGCGGGGGAGAGGCACTCTGATTTTTAGAATTTTCAGCTTTTCTACTCTGTTTTTTCTCCATCTTTGTGGTTTTATCTGCCTTTGGTCTTTGATGATGGTGACGTACAGATGTGGTTTTGGTGTGGATGTCCTTTCTGTTGTTAGTTTTCCTTCTAACAGTCAGGACCCTCAGCTGCAGGTCTGTTGGAGTCTACTGGAGGTCCACTCCAGACCCTATTTGCCTGGGTATTAGCAGCAGAGGCTGCAGAAGAGTGAATATTGCTGAACAGCGAATGTTGCTGCCTGATCATTCCTCTAGAAGCTTCATCTCAGAGGTATACCCAGCTGTGTGAGGTGTCAGTCTGCCCCTACTTGGGGGTGCCTCCCAGTTAGGCTACTCGGGAGTCAGGGACTCACTTGAAGAGGCAGTCTGTCCATTCTCAGATCTCAAACTCCATGCTGGGAGAACCACTGTTCTCTTCAAAGCTATCAGACAGGGACATTTAAGTCTGCAGAGGTTTCTGCTGCCTTTTGTTCAGCTGTGCCCTGCCCCCAGAGGTGGAGTCTACAGAGGCAGTCAGGCCTTCTTGAACTGTGGTGGGCTCCACCCAGTTCAAGCTTCCTGGCCACTTTGTTTGCCTACTCAAGCCTCAGCAATGGCAGGTGCCCCTCCCCCAGCCTCGCTGCCACCTTGCAGTTAGATCTCAGACTGCTGTACTAGCAATGAGTGAGGCTCTGTGGGCACGGGACCTTCCAAGCCCGGTGCAGGATATAATCTCCTGATGTGCCATTTGCTAAGACTGTTGAAAAAGCGCAGAATTAGGGTGGGAGTGACCCGATTTTCCAGGTGCCATCTGTCACAGCTTCCCTTTGCTAGGAAAGGGAATTCCATGACCTCTTGCACTTCCCATGTGAGATGGTGCCTCACCCTACTTTGGCTCTCTCTCGGTGGGCTGCATTCACTGTCCTGCACCCACTGTCTGACACACCCCAGTGAGATGAACCTGTTACCTCAATTGGAAATGCAGAAATCATCCGTCTTCTGCTTTGCTCACGCTGGGAGCTGTAGACTGGAGTTGTTCCCATTCGGCCATCTTGGCATTTCCCCTGCTTGCACTCACTCCATCCTGCCACCCTTTGAAGAAAGTGCTTGCTTCTCCTTTGCCTTAGATTGTAAGTTTCCTGGGGTCTCCTCAGCAATGCAGAACTGTGAGTCAATTACACCTCTTTGCTTTATAAATTATCTAGCCTTGGGTATTTCTTCATAGCACAGTGAGAACAGAGTAATACAGGTCCTCCCTTAAAAATGTAAATTTGGGGGGTTTCCCCAAATTAGGAGTGGGGAAAGACTAACATAGTGACTTGTAATATGTGATCCTACGTATTTTTCATGGTTAAGAGACATTGGTGGAGACTTTAATGACTCCATTTATTCAACCTGCAGAATAAAATATGAATTTTTTTAGCATCACACATATATTAGTTTTCTCCAGAGAAACAAAATGAATTACATACACACACACATTTATGCATACACAAACACACATATATATCTTCTTATATATATGAAGAAATTCCTTATAAGGGATTGGCCCGTGTGATGATTATGGTGGCTGAGAAGTTCCACTCTCTGCTCCCTGCAAGCTGCAGACTCAAGAAGCCTGGGGGTGTAGCTTAAAGTCCTGAGAGCCACAAAAATTATTATGCATTCCAGTCTAGGTCAGAAGGCCTGAAAACTAGGAATGCAGAGGCCAGGAAAAGATGAATGTTCTGGCTCAGGCAGTCGGGCAGAGTTAATATATTTCTCCACCTTAATATTTTATTCAGCCCTCAACAGACTGAATGATGCTTAGTCATTGAGAAGGGCCATGTGGTTTGCTTAATCTACCAACTCAAATGCTAATCTCTTCTAGAAACACCCTCTGTGACACACCCAGAAATAGCTATCTGGGCATCTCCTGGCCCAGTCAAGTTGATATATAAGATTATCACAATACACGTTTGATTAACCATAATACTCTTTAGGGCCCAATTTTATTTTCTTGACTTTATAGTCCCATCCCCAACATTACAAGCCCCTTCCTCACACTACCAACCATTGGTTTCAGTCATACGTAAAAACTTAAACATTTCCACCAAACACAGTTATATTATAATTATTTATGCCTTCACATATGCTAGGCTCTTTCTGGGATTTTTTTTTCTTCATATCTACATTTAATCATTCTTAAATATTGAAAGAAAGAATTGTCTCTTCTGTAAAGACTTTTCTGATGCTTACAAAGAGTGTTCATGGCTGCTTCTCTTGTACTTGCCCATTATTGGATTTTTCACTGTTGCTTTTATAAGTTCTGCAAGCTCACATCTCCTATCATGGACTTTCCTTACACACACTGTCATATAATGTCGTGACTAAGGTCAATGTTGATATCCCATTGATCTCTGTCCCTTAGTGTATGATACACTATTAAAGGAGAAAATAGAGCAAGGTAGTGCTGGAGAAATGGTGATCATTTGGAGAAGAGGGAGGCTGTAAGCTTCCAGTGGGTGCACCCTTGAAGGACAAGTGTTCTGGGCCCCAGCAGAGTTTCTAAAAAAAAAACCCTACTCTTTACAATGCCTCATGACCCGCCAGTTACAAAGGTGGAAAGAAATGAAGAGAGATAAAAGAGGAAGGAGCGTGGGAAAGGGATATGAGGAAAAAAGATGAAGAAAATCAGGAAAAAAAAAGAAAGAATAAGAAAAGTGAGAGAAGAAATGAAGGAAGGAACAAAAAAAGATAAGGAGAGAAGAAAATCTAGTCAGCACATGAGGATAAGTTTAATGAAGATTCATCTGTCTGAACAAATTTTAATTATTTGTTTGTTATTCACATATTTCAACATTGAAAAGAGATGGTCATATGAAGGCAGTCAATCCTGACACATTTTTATAACTTTATTATTTCTTAGGTATTTTATATATATAAAACAAGTCTGTATTTCCTTTCCCCATAATTTTTACCCATATGCTGAATGGTAGTGTATGATACATACATACTATTCTTTATTTGTGTTTTTTTCACTTAAAAGACATCCTCAAGTTCATTATCACTGCATAAAGAATCTCTTCAATTGTAATGATTACTTAAATTCCATTGAATGGTTTTATGCCAAGTGATTTAACCAATATCTCACTGATGAGCACTTTCATTGTTTCCAAACTGCTGAAATGGAATAGTGTATGTCTGTGTATAAACACACACACAGACATACACACAAAACTTCATACTTGTGGTGGTATATTTGCTGAATAATAAAATTGCTGCATCAAAGCATATGGACTTTTTGGTTCAGGGAAATATGTTAAATAGCCACCAAGGATGAGGTACCATTTTACATTTCCATTATTGCTGTGATGTGGAATTTTCCTATAGCTGCACTAAACAGTATGCTATCAAACTCTTAGTTCTTTATCAGCCTTGCAGGTGAAGGACAGTATCTCTGTTCAGTTGTTTACAATTTTAGACAATTGGATGATATTTTATTTATTTAACCAATTAATTAATTAGTATAATTATTCCCATGATCCTCAGAACACAACCGCAAAGCTAAATTGTGAGCTGTGAATACATGTAAGTAAATAGACATACTTGGAAATTCACTGGACTTCCTTTACCACATTTTCAGGAACTAGCATTCTCTATCCTAGAATATGAAGTTTATCTTACCATTTGCATCCCATTTGTACTCTGCAAAACTGGGACAGAATCCAGAGTATTTCTGCTTTGCCTGTGATGTCTCACCTGCTCACCCCACACTTATTGTTATCAGCTGTATTCACCCTAATTTTTCCCGGGAAGTTTCCTCTCCTATGCTAAGATAACAGCATACAGGGACAGGGGATATCAGATTTCCCTGCTGCAATGATGCTGAGAGAGATACCAACATTGTATTTTTTATTTTTTATTTTTTTGAGACAGTGTCTTGCTTTGCAGCCCAGGTTGGAGTGCAATGGCACAATCTCAGCTCACCGCAACCTCCACCTCCCAGGTTCAAGCTATTCTTCTGCCTCAGCCTCCTAAGTAGCTGGGATTACAGGTGCACTCCACCATGCCCAGCTAATTTTTGTTTTTTAAGTAGAGACAGGGTTTCACCGTATTGGCCAGGATTCTCTCGAACTCCTGACCTCATGATCTGCCCACTTTGGCCTCTCAAAGTGCTGGTATTACAGCTGTGAGCCACTGCACCCGGCCTCTTATACATCTATCACTCACTTTCTCTTGTATTCCATGCCTCAGCTGTCAACCCCAGGACCATTTTTCAAGACGTCATACTTGGAAACAGCTCTGCCTGTGAAGGTGCTGATGTAGATCCCACATTCTCTGCCATAATCCACTAATGTTGCAGTTTACCCACCAGTCTGCATTTAATTTTCTGCCTCATCAGAATATCTAGTTCCTTGAAACCCACAGGAAATTGCTGCATATATTATGCTTTCTTTCTAGGTTGTATTTTAAAGCCTATCTTTTTATACCCATGTCTGCACCAAACTTTATATCGGTTTATCCCTTTTGTACATTCATTAAGCATCCTGTTGAAGAAATTTGAGATGGATAAATTCCAATTTTTTTTTAGACAGAATCTCTTCTGTCGCCAAGGCTGAAGTGCAGTGGTGCAATCTCGGCTCACTACAACGTCCACCTCCTGGGCTCAAGTAATCCTCCTGCCTTAGCCTCCTGAGTAGCTGAGATTATGGGCACCTGCTACCATGCTTGGCCAATTTTTGGTATTTTTAGCAGAGATGGAATTTTGCCATGGTCTCGAACTCCTAGCCTCAAGTGATCTGCCTCATCGAGTGATCTGCCCGCCTCAGCCTCCCAAAGTGCTGTGATTACAGGTGTGAGCCATTGTGCCTGGCCACCAATTCTCCACCTTCATGTAATCTACCCAGTTTCCTAATCTGATGACTTGTACAACTGTAAATTTAGAGACCCTAATGCCAGTTTTAATTTAAAACCTGCCAAAAATACCTTAAGATTTATTTTTGGTCATCCTGTTTTTACAATATTTATAAAGTCAGACCCTTTCCCCTCTCTTCTTACTCTTGCTGGATATCACTTTCACCCAATTTACGGAGAATGAAGAACCATAACACTGAAAATATTTGAAATTTGCATCATTAATTTACAAGCTCACCTTAATCTGGACTCATGCATCTTTCTCCCTTTTTGTCCATAATGAGGATGAGAAAGACACAATAAATTTCCCCCTTATTCTACATTTCATTTTTATCACTTTCTATAATTAATTTTAAATATCTTATGTGAAAATTTTGTTCCACAAACTCTCTCTCTTTTTTATTTTTTGAGATGGAGTCTTGCTCTGTTGCCAGGGTGGAGTATAGTGACACAATTTCGGCTCACTGCAATGTCCGCCTTCTGGCTTCACGCAATTCTCCTGCCTCAGCCTCCTGAGTAGCTGGAACTAGAGGAATGTGACACCATGCCCAGCTAATTCTTGTGTTTTCAGTGAAGACAGGGTTTCACCATATTAACCAGGCTGGTCTCAAGCTCTTGACCTCATGATCTGCCCGCCTCAGCCTCCCAAAGTGCTGGGATTACAGGCGTGAGCCACCATACCTGGCCTTCCTAAACACTTTTTAACCCAGGCCAACTTTGGCTCTATCACATCCACCACTCCACTGAAATTGCTCCTGCTAGTGTTGCCTGAGTTATTTAATACACTAAATCCAATGTCTTCTTTTCATTCCTCCTTCTGCTTGACCTTTCAGAAGACTATGGTAAGAGAACAGCATACAAGGACAGAGGATATCAGACTTGTCTTCTGCAAGGATGATGAGCGATTTCTCCCATCTCCAACCACTCAGTTCTTCTTCCAGTCCTAGTTCTCTAGCTTCCCCTACTCAGCCATTAAATATTGGAGATCCTTGGAATCTCTCATAAGCTCTCCGTTGGCCTCATAGTGCTTGCTCAGTGGATAAGTATATTCATTTCTTAAAGTTCATAAATAACTTTTTTTTTTTCTTTTTGAGACAGAGTCTCTGTCACCCAGGTTGGAGTACAGTGGTGCAATCTCACCTCACTGCAACCTCCACTTTCTGAATTCAAGTAATTCTCCTGCCTCAGCCTCCTGAGTATCTGGGATGACAAGTGTGTGCCACCACACCTGGCTAATTTTTGTATTTTTATTAGAGACAAGGTTTCACCATGTCGGGCTGGCTGGGTCTTCAACTCCTAACCTCAAGAGATTTTCCCATCTCAACCTCAAGATTCATAAATAATCTATTTGCCAATGATTTTCATGTTTATACACCCTACACAATCTTCTCTTTGGATGTCCACGCCCAGTTGTTGATTTGACATTTTTACTAAAATATCTTACAGAAGCTTAAGATCTCTCAAAGTCCCCTCAGTGACATTAGGGTATAGTCTGCGTTCTAATTAGCATGATTTGTGCTCTTCTCTGTCCTTCCTCTTTATCTAATTCAAATCATTCTTTCACCACGCAGCCACTGGCCATACTTCATCTCCCCAGACATGCCACAAACTCTCTTATGCTTTTTCTGTTACCCTAGACACTCTTCTCATCGACCAGCACTTTGTCTTGTTTCTTCTCATCTCTAGGCCTCAGCTCATGCACACTTTCCAGGAGAAGCTTTATTTGGCTCCTCAGAGGCAGTAAGACTTTCTGCTTTGTACTCCTGTGGCATGCTCTACTCTGCATCACATATTTACCTCTCTTCTAATTACTTTTCAAGCTCTATCTTCTCTAAACTATAAACTCCATGAGAGTGATGCTAATGGCTGTCTTACTTATCAACATATTGCCAGTCCATCATCTTAGTGGTCACCACTATCTCCTAATTCTCATCTTTCTCTAAAGCAGGGCCTGCATCAGTAACACCCTGATCTCTCTCTTGCGCACTTTCCTTGTACTCAATTCCTACACTTCCTCTCTCTCAGAGGCAGAGAAGGAAGTTAGCTCATCAATAAGTTTTGGAGAAGGATGGGAACATGTTATTCTCTCCCTTTGGGGACTTGGCTAACAAACTAAAAGCAGCATCTTCCAACAGTTTTTATCAGGATATTTTGATCTTCACTTCTCCATTTTTTTTTTTTTTTTTTGTTATACATGTTTCTCAACTAGTTTCCAAATCAGGCAAAGAATGGGAATTTTATTTCTTGGGCCCTTCAAAATCCCAAAACATCCTAGTGCCTGGTCCACTGTACCTATATATTTGCTGAATGAACTCATGACACAATTTACTAATGTATTAAATTTGATGTTGCAAAACAATGAAGAATCAAATAGGACTTTGGAATGGAGAAGGATAGAAACAAGGTGGTATAGAGGAAAGGGAGAGGGCAGAATAAAGGATTGACAAAGAAGGGTGATTATTACAAGATATTCAATGCAGATGATTTCATGAATCTTCAAAGCAATCATAGGTAGAAAATAAGACAGAAAGAGACATAATTAAAGTATTAGTTAAATGGAAATAAAAGTTGAGTAAAGGATCTATTTCTCAAAATAGAGGAGGGAAGCTCTAGATAAAAATTAGACATTAGAGATAGGATTGCAAGTGGTTTGGAGACTGTGTGGTACGTTTTGCTTCTTAATAGGTGAGAAAACAGGTTCCCAAGTTTATAAAGCAAGTTGAAAGCAAATTTAAGATCGGGGCCAGTTTTCTTGACTCTGAGCTGAAAGCTCTTTTGTCTCCCCATGCTGCCTCCTTTAAAATGTAGAGAATCTAAAGAAAGGTCAAAAAGAAGAATATACGAAGAAATTGGGAAAATCAGATGCATGATGGAAAATGTATCCTGGGATGAGATAAGTGAATAAAATAATAAAAGGACTCATTTCTAATTCATAGATGTTTTACTTTATTCAACATTTAGTGGCTATGATTTAGTGGTGGTTTGGCACAGAGAACAGGAGAACAAAAAGTAATGAAAATACGATGCTGGTAATACCATCCATCAATCTGAAATATAGAGTATTGGCAGGTCTGCATTCAAGATCAAAAGTCTTAGTTTGGAACAGCCCAGTATGCTCAACCAAATACCAGTATTTCAGAGTTCTTTCATCTAAATTAGAAAAAGAAATGTCATCTGTCTATAACATGCACCCTACGGTGATCTGCTTCCCAAAGAAAAATAAAGCAGTCCAAAGTTAAAGGGACAAACACGTCATTTTGGAGGAATGCTGTTGCTCATTTTCATTTCCCTAAAGAAGTAATGGAATGAGGGGTAAGTGATAATAATTTTCATTGAAAAGTCAAATTTGCTTTGTTGTTCACATTCTTTATGGTTGTTGGGATAAAGGTATGAGGCCGTTAACAATAGAGCAGAGCTTTTTTTCTGGATGTAATTTGATTGCATTGCATATATAGTATATTAAAAATCTGTACTGCACCATGCATAGTTTTTGGCTTTGCGAAAATATGGTTGTTGTCACCAAGTAGTATGCAGTGCTTGAGGAAGGCAAAGAACATGCACGGGTGTATGTTTTTCTATTTCATGCTAAGCTAACTCAGATAAACATGTAGCAGAGAAGAAAACATTTTTTGATAAAAACAATTAATTGGTTTTATGAGATGTTGATATTGGAAAAGTATTGTTATAAGATTTTCATACAGATATCCTCATTTAGTCCTCACCACCACCCTTTCAGGAATGTCTTATTAAACCTGTGACCTGGCTGAGAATTCTGAAGCAGAGATGGTGAGTTTTCCTAATTTCCAAAGCTAGTAAGGGGCACTGATTATATGCCAAGAACTTCCTAAAGATGACTTGACATATACAGAAATCATACCAAAAAAATTATTAAGCTTCATTTTACAGAAAATAAAGCTGTAATAGTGTTCCTCAGTGATATGGCTTCTGAGGACTTATGCAAAACATCAACTCAGACATTTCTGGGGACTAATTTATGTACTTCTCCCTAAATTATCTGAAGGCCATAAAAAGTAGTGTAATAATGGAAGTGATATTGAGTTTAGCCTAACAATTTCAAAAAGGCAGTTGATAGAGTGGAGAAAGGATGTTTCAGGCCAAGGGGAAAGTAAAAGACAAGAGAAAGAAAACATCAATTAGGGGGAAACCAGGAGAGGAAGAGGCAGGCCAGTGTCGCCCTTGTAGGTTGAAAGATGGACTTGACAAGGTAGGTGGGGGGCTGACCAGCGAAGGTCTTGACTGTGAAGCTAAGGAGTCGGGGAACAATTGCAGATTTTTGAAAGCTTCTATTGGTCTTGCATGAAAGACTGGGTAGTTCTGAATTGAATCCAGGATTCCCATTGTTCAGAATAGACCAACACTTGGCAAAATTTCAACCCCAGAACCTTTTAGAAGTTCATTACAAATCTCAAAAGGTTTTTCAAATACCAAAAGGCCCCAGCACTCCATTTAAATGTAAATATACTTGAGAGTTTAAATTCTAAGATTTAAGAATGATTAGGGGAAAGTACTTGGAAATAAATGTGTGGAGGGAAAAAAATAGAAAAGTGATGAACAGCAAGGGACCCAGGAAAGATTTGAATGCATCCCGTGCTGCAGGTTTTCAGAAATCATTTTTACTATTGCTGCAGTTCTCTTAATGGTGATCATAAGTCAGGAAATTCGGAAGTTGACATCAGATAGAAGGGCCATTGGACACTGAGATACAAGAGAATTAAAACCTCAAAATGAAAGCACAGCTGGGTTAGGCAGAGTGATGCTTCCAGGTGGCCGTTTGTATTAGAAATTCGTCAGGTCTGGATCCGTGATGAAGGGGTGACTGAGCTGACTTGGGTCCACAGAGAAACCCTAATCCCATCCAGATGGTGCTCCTGTTTACCTGGTGACAATCCTCATTTTTCTTCTGCTTCTCAGTTGCATCCATATGAGTGTACCCTTCTTGGACTTCAACAGAGAATCAGTTTTACAGTTTTATGGAATATTATCTGGAGACAAAGAAGATGGCAGATGCTGAGCTTCTTGATATTGCCATTTGTAAAAAAGAATGCAGAGAAAGTAAAGGGGCAAGGCTAGAGGGTAAACTTGCCCTTGTTTACAATGAAGAAATACGCACTATGGATATTTCTAACCCTTACTGCTCCCTTCATCTCTTAATCCATTTATAAAACATCTTAATTTTATTAAGTTCTATACAGTTTATATGTTTATAAATAATATAAAATTTTGTTTATTTTAATAAAAATGTATATTGTATTAAAACCCTATATTTTTATATGCTTCTATGAAACAATATAGTTTTTAACATAAAACACAAACTTAATTATTTTAGAAAATACAAAATATACAGTAATAATTTATCTATAAACATACCACAAAGAGGTAACAATTAATGCTATGTTTTTTTATATTTTTCCAGGTTTATACCATAAACACACCTATACAATTTTTGACACAACTGGAAACCTGCTATATGCAAATAATGTTTCAAAAATTGTATTATTTATATGTCTCTATAAAACAACATAAGGATTTTTAATATACTATTTTTAATTAAAAAGTAGGGGAAAAATCTTTGTTCGGGGTGGGTTAATATCTAAGCAATTATTCATCTTATCTCTCAAAACTATTATTATAGAGAACTTTTAAATATTAAATATGATGTATCTTCTTAAGATACATCATAGGAAACGATCCTTAGCATGCATTAAAAATTACGTGTATAGTGTGGAACAGCAAATCAAATATCATATTTTGACCTCAAATGACCATTTGGGTTTGGCTGGACTAATCAGATAGTTCATGAAGATCAGTAGCACCCATTTTGAGTATTTTCAAATAGAAAACAGAAGTTTTCTTTATTAAATAGTCAAATCTATACACCAATTAAATACAAAAAAGTATGATATTGTAACCTTAAATAAAACTCTCAAGTCAATGTATTATTGTCCTGAGAAGTTAAAGTGAATTCTTAGATAAAGACATATCTTTCACTTTGAGAATTTCAGAATTCTGTGATTTGGGGCATATACCTGGTGGTCTGGGATCTGCTTCCCACTTTTCTATTTTAACCTAATCCCAGCCATATTATTCTCTCCAACCTTTTACTATCCCCTAAACTTTACACACTTCACCAGTGTGTTCTCAGTAGTGCGAGCTAGCAATGGGTTACTCTCAAGAATTAGATGAGACTCTGGGCAGTGAAGACATTTGCCATCTTTTTAAAAAAAGAAAGCTCCATTTTTTAGATATTTTGTGTTGGGTCAAAATGTCCCTGCAAACAACATGGCTTCATGTAGGCAACCCACCTTGTCTTGGGATGTGCTGTGGAAGAAAACTTAAGCCTTGGAGTAAAAGAGCTGTAGGCTTTAAGTGCAAGTCAACTGACACCCTTGATCTTGGTTTCACATCCTTATTTTACACATAGTATTTCAGAAATCCAAAAACAAGCAAACAAGCATTGTAAAAGCTTAGTAATAGTTTCAATAATTTAATCATTCAGAGATAACTACTTTCAGAGTGTTGATGTGTTTCTATCTAACTAAAGATACAAAATTGGAATAATATAAACAGTGTCTTATTTCCTTTGTTAAAGGTCATTCTGTCTTTATGCTACATTAGAAGAATATGCATACTATTTGTCATATACATAGAATATAATTTTCTGAAGCATTCCTGAGATGTGAAATGTATAGGTTGTTTACCATCAGTTATTAGTATGAAAAATATTCTGGTGAATATAACTTAGGTACATCTTTGAATTCCAAATTAAATCCTCGAAATAGACTGCAAAAAGGATCCTTACAGACTTAAGAAAAAAAAAGCATAAGTGAAGGTATTAATGCATACTGATAAATTGGTTTGTAACATATTAGATTATTTTACATTCTCACAAGTCATGGATAGGACTATTTCAATACACATCTTCAGTGTATCTGTTGATTTTCTTCAAAATGCCACTTTGACAATAAATATTACATTTTTATTGTTATTTAATTCACAATTATTTGATTTCCAGTGAGGCTGAAGTATTTTTATATGTCTATGAGTCATTTGTATTTGTTTTTCTCCAGTCTTTGTTCATATATGTTGTCCACTTATTAACCTGTGTATTAGTAGTTTTAATAATGTTTTAAATGTATGATTATGAAGGTACTATGTGTTTATTAATAATTTTATAAAACTAATAAATACATGAGCAATAAAATTTTATCTCTAAACTTACCACATGAAGATGACAGCTGTTAAAATGCCAGCTCATATTTTTTCAGTTTTATACCACAAACAAATTGACACATTAACTCACAGACAATTATTGACAAAGCAGGAATACCCTCAATAAAAGTTAATCTTATGTTTTCACTTAACCTCAGGATTTTAGCATTTCTCCTATTATTAAATATTTTGTTAAAGCACAGTATTAAATATTGAATAATATATATTCTTCATATGAGTGTGTCTTCATATGAGTGTGTCATTTCACATTTAATTAAATCACCTTACCTCATGTTTGTATTTCCCATCCTCTCACTGTCATGAATATCCTGGTGCACAGAAATTTAAGTGCAAAGAAATGTAAGACAAAATTTCTCCTCTCCCAAAGTCAACACAGCTATTTATATAGAATTCAAAAATGAAAATAACATTTAGAGACAATAAGAGAAGATAAGCTACAAAGTAAAGTTTTAAGTAGACTATGCTTGGATCATTCAAGCAAGAGAGGGAGCCTTCTTGACTCTGCGTGTGTTCTCCCTGGGATTATTGTTTTTCTCACCTTTTCCACTAAAGAACATTTTTCCTCATCTCAAAACTAACTGATCTTCCCGCCTCAGGATTCTCTCCTCTACAAAATGTGCCCCCCACATCATGAGAGATTTGATCTTAAACATATTTTGCCTTTATAAGATGCACTTGTATAAAATGCATTAACTCTTAATCTTCCTTTTAAAAAATACCTCCTATAACTTATCATGTATTCCTTGGCTAGGCTTTCTTCCTTTTCACAGAATGTATTACTACCTTACATTGCATGATATGATTGGTTTACTATATTATGTTTATTTTCTACCAGATTCCCAGCTACCGCAGGTTAGAGAAGTAGTTTATTTGATGAATCATTAAATTTCCAAAACCTGAAACTATCCCTAACGCAGAACAAATTGCTTAAAAATGTATTACTCACCTTTAGTTTCCTTTTTATTCCAAAAGTGTCTTTGTCAGGCTTTTGCATCAGGGTGATGCTAGATTCTTAGAATGAGTTATAAATGAGTCCCCCCTTCTCATTTTTTCTGAAATCGTTTCAGTAGCATTGATACTAACTCTTCTTTGAATATGTCTGGTAGAATTCAGCTGTGATCTATCCAGTCCTGGGCTTCTTTTGGCTGGTAAGATTTTTATTACTGATTCAATTTCAGTACTAGATATTGGTCTGTTTGGGGCTTCAATTTCTTCCTGATTCAATCTTGGGAGGTAGTGTGTTTCCAGGAATTTATCCTTTTTCCCCAGATTTTGTAGTTTGTGTGCATGGAAGTGTTCCTAACAGTCTCAGAGAATCTTAGGCATTTCTGTGGGATCACTTGTAATGTCATCTTTCTTATTTCTGGTTATGCTTATTTGGATCTTCTCTCTTTTTTTCTTTGTTAATCTTACTAGTGGTCTACCAATGTTGATAATCCTTTCAGAGAAACACTTCTGGTTTTGTTGATTCTTTGTATGGATTTTTGGATCTCAATTTTGTTCAGTTCTGCTCTGATTTTAGTTGTTTACTTTCTTCTGCTAACTTTGGGGTTAGTTTGCTCTTATTTTTCCAGTTCTGCTAGGCATGATGTTAGATTATTGATTTGTGATCATTTTAACTTTTTGTGGTAGCTATTTCACACTTTAAACTTTCCTCTTAACACTGGTTTTGCTGCATCCCAGTGATTTTGGTATGTTGTGTCCCCGCATCCTGATGAACATAGACACAAAAATTATTAATGAAATACCAGCAAACCAAATCCAGCAGTACATCCAAGAGGTAACTCACCATGACCAAATAGGCTTTATTTCTAGGATGTATGAGGGGTTCAACATGCACAAATCAATAAATGTGATTCAACACATAAACTGAATTAAAAACAAAAATCATGTGATCATCTCAATAGATGGAAAAAATTCTTCAATAAAATCCAAGATCCCTTCATGATAAAAACCTTCAATAAAGTAGGCATCAAGGAACATAGTTCAAAATAAATGATAGTCATTTATGACAAACCCAAACCCACAGCCAATATTATACTGAACGGGAAAAAGCTTGAACCATTCCCTTGAAGAACTGGAACAAAATAAGGATGCCTACTCTCACCACTCCTATACAAAATAGTAATGGAAATCCTAGCCAGAGCAATCAGGCAAGAGAAAAAAAAATAACAAGCATCCAAATAAGAAAAGAAGAATTCAAACTCTCTCTTCAGGGATGATATGTCTAAAAAACCCTAAAGACTCAACAAAATGGTCCCTTGAACTGATAAACAACTTCAGTAAAGTTTCAGGATGCAAACAAATGTACAAAAATCGGAAGCATTTCTATACACCAATAATGTTCAAGTTGAGAACCACATCAAGAACTCAATCTCATTTAGAATAGCCACAAAAAATAAAATACCTATAAATATATCTAACCAAGGAGGTAAAATATATCTAGAAGGAGAACGACAAAATACTACTGTAATAAATCATGTAAGACACAAACAAATGGGAAAAAGTCCATGTTCATACATTGGAATAATAAATATGATTAAAATGACCGAACTGCCCAAAGCAATTGATAGGTTCAATGTTATTCCTATAAAACTATTGAAGTCATTTTTCACTGATTAAAAAAAATTCTCAATTTCATGTAGAACCAAAAAAAGACCCTGAATAGCCAAAGCAGTCCTAAGCAAAAAGATCAAAGCTAAAGGCATCACATTACCCAACAAACTATTCTATAAGACTACTGGAACCAAAACAACACGACACTGGTACAAAAACACGTACGTGGAACAATGGAACAGAATAAAAACCCAGAAATAAAGCCACACACCTACAGCTATCTGATCTTCAACAAAGTTAACAAAAATAAGCAATGGAGAAAAGACCTCACATTGAATAAATGGTGCTGAGATAGCTGGCTAGCCATATACAGAAGAATAAAACTGGACCCCTACCCTTCACCATATACAAAAATTAACTCAAAATGAATTAGATTTAAATCTAAGACTTCAAACTATCAGAATCTCAGAAGCAAACCTAGGGCAAACATGGTGCCTACACCTTAGCACCATGCAATATACCCACATAACAAACCTGCACACGTACCCACTGAATCTAAAATAAAAGCTGAAGTTGCTTTTGAAAATAATTTAAACATGTAAATGAGTAAGTACATGTAATAAAAGTATATTATAAAGAATTTTCTGATGTAAATAACACATTGCATTTTATCTCTCCACCATCCCTGTGGGATGAGCTGCTGATTTCCATAAACTATTTCTCATTCGTGCATTTCCTGACACACGTCAGCTTCTGTTAGAAGCACCAATATGGTTTGGCTGCATCTACACCCAAATCTCACCATGAGTTATAATAATCCCCATGTGTCAAGGGTGAGGGTGGGTGGAGATAATTGAATCACGGGGGCAGTTTTCCCCATACTGTTCTCATGGTACTGAATAAGTCTCACAAGATCTGATGGTTTTATAAAGGGGAGTTTCTCTGTACATGCTGTCTTGCCTGCTGTCATGTAAGATGTGATTTTGCTCCTTATTTGCCTTCCACCATAATTGTGAGCCCTCCCTAGCCATGTGGAACTATGAGTAAATTAAACCTCTTTCCTTCATAAATTACCCAGTCTCAGGTATCTCTTTATTAGCAGCATGAGAACAGTCTAATACAAGCACTGTTGATGAATCTTACACACTCATCTCTGTACCAGCATTGTGAGGAGTACTGACACCAACAGTGCTCATTTTCATCATTTTCACACATGCTCCTCCTACTCATTACTGTGAATACTTCTCCTATCCAAGTTCTTTCTCTGACTCAGCTTCTCCTGACTTTTGGCTACAGTCATTATGGTTCCCCAGAACCAAAAGCATCTCCGAGATGGGCACCTTCTTCCTTGGAGTCTCTTGAATATGGCTTAGTGCTGGTCTTATAGGTCATAATTACACATACTTTCAGCCATGCCTCCATTACTGTCTCAGATGCTGTCATGAGAACATCCAACCCTCACTTTCTGGCCATTTGCATTCACTTTGACTTGTGCAAGTGCCTCACCATATCTTTCATCCACTTGAGATATCTAACATCATTAAACCAAAGTGAAAATAGCCAGTAATAGCTACACATGTGTGTCAATTTACTGAATCATGAACAATAAGTAAATGAATGAATGACTAACTAAGGGCATTTTTGCATAAGATGAATTTTTTAGCTAAAGAAAGTCCTTAGTACATTGATCAATTTTACCTGAATTTCCAAAGCTAGAGTTTTTTTGGGGGGGTCGGGGGGTGTTGTAATTTTTGGTGATGTGAAATAATTATTTATTTGATTATTTTCTGCATTTTATAAGGGCACTATGTTAAAAGGAGATCTAGTAAATTTTATAACTCTCTTATTGGTCCTAGACATAATGTTCAGTACTTTCCCCAAAAAGTTTTTATAAAGCATGCGAACTAATTTAATAAAGTGTTATTTCTGATAGTAATATCTAATGTTATTGAGTATGGACTATGTGGCAGGCATTGCACAAACTCATTTAATTTTCACAAAAACCTTACGTCACAGAACATGGATAAGGATAGGCTACATTATTCTAATGTAATAAACTAAGTCAAAATCCCAAGGGCTTAGCACAGTTAAGCTTTATTTCTCATTCATGTTACCTGTTTAATGGATACAGGCAAAGGATGCTGAACCAGTCACTCAGAGATTCAAGTTCATAGATGCTCTGCCATATTACATCTACTCCATCTGGAAAATGTGCCTCTACCATCATCGTAGAAGGGGAAAAATTGTGTATTTTTTCTCAGAACCATCTACCTTCACAGGATTTCAACTGGTGCCATGTTTGCCAGAGAAGATGGGTCCAAGTTTAACTAAAGAGCCAATTCAAGCCCACTTGCCATATATTTACACTGATCTTGGCATTCTTGCTTTGATGTGGTATGCAAAGAAGAATTTAGTTATATCTTTTGATGGTTATATATCTCACCAAAATTTTATAGTGAATTATTTGTATAACATTTTGGAAATTCCTACACCTCCCCAAATCCTATCACTTTGGTTTTAGAATCAGCAATGTTGTATTCTACTTATCACATTTTTGGAGAATATGTGAACTTGAATTTTGCTTTAGTTACTTAAATTATACAACATTTCTAGATTACTTTTTTCTGAGTGAGCCTCATTTTTTAAATATTTAAAACATAAAAATAGCAACTGCCTCATATGAAATGTGGCTAGAATTATATGTAAAAAATGTACTATATATGCATAAAATACATGTAAAACATTTATTATCTAGCACATATCTGATACATAATTGATGCTCAATAATGTTGCCTATTATTAATATTATTTAACCAGATATTAGTAGATTTTTGTAAAAGTGTTTTGAGAATTCCAGTTATAGAATGTAGATGGTCTATATGATAAAAATTCCAAGGATAGTCTCTTTTTTACAGAACTCATAAACCAAAGAGAAAATTTTATAGTTAAAGTAAATATTGAATAAACTAATGCTAATATACTCCTCAGAATTCAGCCTTTGGAGTCTCAATTTTTGGCAAAGGACTAGATGTTTTGGTACTTTTTAAAGTTTTATTTTGTTTTTAATTGATACATAATAATTGCATATATTTAAAGGCTACAGTGTGAAGTTTTCATACATGCATATATTGTGTAATGATCAAATCAGGTTAATTAGCATATTCATAACCTCAAACACTTATTATTTATTCGTAGTGATAACATGCAAAATCCTCTCTTCTTGCTGCATTGAAATATATAATACATTATCATTTGTATTTTTACATTAATATTGTCATAATTGTCTCTTTTAAGAAGCTGCCAGAGCCAAAATAAGATAAGGAGTTTCTGATGATTTAAATAAAGACTCCTGTGAGATTTCCAAATATACTTTTGAGATATTAGAAAATGCTAAGAAGTTGAGTTTTGAATAATGGTCAAAAATGTGTGGCCTCTTCTATCAGCATGCTAAGTTTCACCATATTCTAGCTTATTCAGCAGCTCTTGATAATATAATTTGGAGAGCACATTGATAAGTTCACTTTTTAAAATATCTATCAAATTGCAAGTGTTTTCTTTTTTTTAACTCGGAGATTACACTTCTGGAATTTATCCAATGTATACATTCATGTACTTTTGAGATCATATTACAAGTTAATTTCACAGAATTATGTATTAAAACAACATAGTAGAAGTAATTTAAATGTCTATCAATATGGTTACTGGTTAAGCTGCATTTACAACATGGAAAACTAAGACATTTTTAATTTTTTATTGGCTAACTAGTAGTTTCTTTTCAACCATTTCTTAAATTAGAAAAAAAAAAAAGCTGTCCCTTATATTCCGTCAAAAATTATCTCTTGGTAAAACTTGAACTGAATTTACAGTCCACCAATGGGCCACATGATGTGAAACCTTAGAATACATTAAATTTAACGTTGCAGGGAAGTATCCCCATAGAAATGCCACAGGTTCTTTGAGCTTAGTGTTGCTCTACTTGGAGCTCTTTTATCTTCAGAGCTTTCAATGACTGGCTATATTATTTAAGTTTGAGCTCAGATATCACCCCCTCAATGTAGAGCTAAGTTTACTCTTACACATTCTTGGTAGGGATATAAAAATGGTACATTCATTTTGTAAATACTGTTTTGCCATTTCTAAGAAAGTTAAACACACACCAACAGTATAACCTAGTAATATCATTCTTGGTTTATATCCAGGAGAAAGAAAGACATATGTTCACCAAAATGCATGCATAAGAATGTTTATAGTAGTTTTATAATAACCAAAAACTAATAAAAATGGAAAAGTCACTATAATTTTAGCTTGTAAAACTCAGTATAATTATCAATTTCCCTTAAATTCATGTATAATTTTAACATGAACTCAATGAAAAGATCAACTATTATGCTTAAATAATGTCTATATTTTCTATTTTACATATAATTTATATTTTACTGTTATAAAGTTTATATGGATGAATAAATAAGAATGGCAAAATAACTCTGAAAATTAAAAGTAATGAAGAGGAAATAGCTTCACCAGATATCACAGTATCTAATGAAGCCTCAATATTTAATATTGGGTGTTACTAAGATATGAATAGATAGATGGAACAGATTTAAAAGTCCAATAATGAACCCAAAGGCATACAGAAGTTGGCATATAGAAATATGAAATGTAATAAACTTGGAATCTCAAATCAGTAAGGAAACAATAGTCAATCAACAAATTGGGGATAATAGATTAGCCAACTGAAAAAAAAAGTAAGACCTTACATGACACCTTACATCAGAAAATAATTCAAAATAAATAAACAATGTTAATTAAAAATGAAAGCATTCTTCAGTAACTTATGAATTGGAAATGTCTCTGGAACTATTGTTTGAAATCTAGGAGGCTACAAAAAAGTATTAAACTGTAAAGGCACAAAAGCCACACACTGTCTTATAACAAGAAAGCTGTTTTTTGAAAAGGACCATGACAAGCTGGGAAAATGTTTACAACTCATATTACTGCAAAGATATTGCTAAATAGTTTCAAAAGTGATTGTGTTACAGGATCTTTGGGGTGTCACTGTTCTGGCCAGAAACCTCTGTGCAGCTGCTGCAGCAGGGTGAGCAGTGCCAGGTGCTGGCACACGTGCTGGCTCTCTGTGGACCAAGTGCATGCACCACGAGCAGCTTCCACAGCTGGCACCAGGGAACACGGTGGTGCCTGGAAGCTTGGAGACACCAGGAAGCAAAGGGCACCAAGGATGGAGTCACAGCCCTGGCTTCCGTAAGCTCTCAGTTCTGGGATCCCCAAAGGGCCACAGCTCTTCTTTCCTTCTCTTTGCCTGCAATGTGGCAAGCAAGGGGCACACTTCAGATCTGTTTGTGTTATAGCTCTTTTAGCCTTGCCACTTGGTGGGTCCCTAGTTCTTGTCCTGTGACTAGGAAGAATAAGGTATACAGACAAGTGGAGGGTGAGCAAGAGGAAGAAGAGCTTTATTGAGTGATAGAACAGCTCAGAGGGGACCAGCAGGGAGCAGGTCCTTTCCACAGCCAGGGTGTCCCGATGAGTGTTCAGCTATCAGCAGAAAGGGTAGCTTCTCTCTGCTGCTGTCCATTCTGTCTTCTGCAGTTCTCAGCAGAGAGAAGGCCCTAGAGTGGCTGGCTCCTATTTGCAGGCAGGTTGTCCCATCATCTCTATAGCTCTCAGCAAAGAGGGTAGCTCCTCTCTGCATCTGGTTGTCCATCATCTCTGTCCTCTGCTCTGCTCTGGCTGAGCATGTGGTTTTAAACGAGCCTCAGAGGGGAGGAAGTACAAGTCAGTTGGTGCATGGGTGGCCATGGGTGGGTCCAGAAAGGGTACACAAGTCCCCACTCTGGTCCCTGGAACTAGTAGCCTAGCTCCCAGCCTTCAGGCCCTCCCTGGCATAAAGGTGAGGCTTCACTGGAGACCCACCCCCTTCCACCCAATACTCTGACTGTCTCTTGCAGCCCTCCATGGTGCCCATGCTGCTTGAGCCAAGGGACACCTGAATGTCAGAGCCAAGCTGCCCTGAGCCCCTTCCTTGGCTTCCCCCTGCCACCAAAGTCTGGAGGAAGCCAAGGCAGCAGGGGGCTGGTTGTATCAATGCTGCCCCAAGTGTGTGCAATCCAGCTGGGGTGTGACAGCATCCAGGCTAGGCTCCAACCCTGCTCCAAGATCACAGTGAGTTCCAGGAGTGGGGAGAGGCCAGGCAGTGGGAGAAGGCACCTTCAAGCCTGCAAGGGCAAGAGCACACAGAGGCTCAGGTTCACAGCCCCGACTTGGAGGGCAGGGCTGATGGCCCTTGGAGGGCAGGACTGCTGCCTGCTCCTGATTCTCACCAGCTCTGTGGAGCATGCAGCCTCAGCCAAGCCCCTTCGCAGCCTGGGGCAGGGGCTCTAGGTCCTGCCTGGGCCCAGGCAGCATTCGGGGCAGGGGCAACATCACTATGAGCTCCCCCGATGACACCCCCACTCCCTCACACCACCACCTACACACACATGCTCAGGGTGGCTTAAGGTGGAGCATATTGTGGGCCCTGAGCCTAGGCCCTGGGCCCAGGCATTGGGAGTGTCAGGGCTGCCAGTCACCGTGACATGGGGCAGAACCCAGGATTGCTGGAGAAGCATGATCCAGCTGGCCCTTGCAGAGCCTCCTCTGGAGGAAAAGGAACTCCACACCTTCAGTGTTGGTCAGTGTCTGCACTGCTGGTCCAGTCCCCTAAGTGGGCACTGCTCCCACTTCCTGCCCCGGCCCCCAAAGTGCAGTCCCAGCTTCATACCCCAGGTCCGGCCCCCATGCTCCATGTGCAAGTTGGCACTACCCCAGACCCAGCTCTCCCTTGGGGCCCCTCTTTGCCCAACTGCACTGCTCCCTGTCCACTGCTCCCCCACCAGCGGTGACCTGGCCTGGCCCCACTGGAGGTAGACTGCTGAGAGGCTGCCTGCCTCCTCCATGTAGCCTCCCTGTAGCAGCTGGTGTGATGGCAGTGGCTGCTCCAGGCAGCCCACCGCTGCCATCAATTGTACCAATTGGCATTCCCACTTGCAATGTAAATGTGACTCCCAGCTGCTCCGCAACCTACCCTTAATATCTAACACTTAATATCAACCTAACACTTAATATCATCAGTGCTTTAATTGTACCTTTTCTGGTTGATGTACAATAGTCTTTTATTAGGATTTATTTTGCATTTCCTTAATAATAAAAATAACTATGTTCAATACCATTTTATATGTTCATTAATCACTTAGATATCTTTTCTTGTAAAGTCTCTGTTCAAATCTTGTATGGGTCTTTTGCTGACAAAATCTTTCAGCATTTGTTTCTCTAAAAAAATCATTCTTATACTTTCACATTTCTAAGATACTTTTTCTGATTATAGAATTTCAGTTTGGCTTTTTTTCCATTATGTTAAATGTGCCATTCAATTATTGTCTGGTTTCTGTAGCTTCCCTAGAAAATTCATTTTCAAGTCTTATATTTGCTAGTTTGATGGCAGTGTGGCCTTTTTTCCCCTCTGTTTTCTTTAAATTTTTCTCTCTGTCTTCTGTTTTCAGAAGTTTCACTATAATGTACCCAGGACTTTTTTTTTTTATCCTGCTTGGGGTTTGCATAGCTACTTGAGTTTGTGGGTTGATATCTTAATCAGTCTTGCAGAAATCCTAGACCATCATCTTTTTAAATATGATTTCTAATTTATTTTGTCCTTTCTATCTAGTACTTTCATTACACACTTGGAAAACATCTTGACAATATTTCATGATTCTCTTGCACCATTTGGTTTTACCATTCTTTTGTTCTGTTCATGCTTCTGTTTGGGTACTTTCTCTATTGGTTTGTCTTTGAAGTTATCAATCCTAATATCTTCAAACATCTGTGTCCTGCCTGTTGCTAAATCATCCAATGAGTTCTTAATTCCAGCTACACACTACACACACACACACACACACACACAGACACACACACATGTATATACACATACACACATCTAGGTTATTCATTTGAGCTTGATGTAGATTTTATTTGATTTTTGAAATTCTTTGTCTTTTAATCTATTTTTGTCTACTTTTGCCTCCACTTTCTTTAATATGGTAATCCTAGTTACTTTTAAATTATTTCTACTAACTCTATCATCTGGATCACATATAGATTTGTTTGTAATTTGTGTTTATTTTTTCATTATCATTCACCCTTCTTTGTGTATTTAGTAATTTTTTTTTCTATTATGTGCTAGACATAAGGTTCCAGAATACTGTAAAAGTTCCTAATGATGTCGTACATCAGAGAAGGCGCCCCCTTTTTCCAGTTATGTAGATGGAGTGAGGTGCTAATTATCTCAATCCAAACAGGGGTTGCTCTGGGTCATGTCTGAGTGGTTTTCTATTCCTCGGACATGGACTTTCTGGGCTGTTGGTAAAGTCTGGCAAGTTTCTGCTTTTTCATCCCTAAAAGATGGTGGGAAATTCAGTTCTGTTCTTCAGAGGATTTTAACTTCCCACCTCACAGATTTTCACAAGCTGAGAAGTGTAAGGAAGAGAACAGCTCCTTCCGGCAGGGACACTACTCTAGCAGGACTCTGTGTCCCTGGCTCCAGGAGGCTGCAAGAGGCATGATTCTGCCTTTTGGAAGCTGTGGCTTCAGCCTCCCATGATTCCCAATAACGAAACAAGTGTCCCAAGAGGACCAATGGCCAAGGAATTGAACTTCTGGTTTCCAAACACTTGTACAAACCCTATATGATTTTCAGAAGTTCCACATGTTCTTCTTCCCATCAGTTGTCTCCCATCATAATTTCTCTTTCTCTCAGAAAAGGCTCATCTGCTGGAGAAGCATGATCCTCAGTCTGCACTCAAATTTAGCAAATGGCGCAGGGAAGGAAATAGCCATTGACATTAGCTTACCTATGAAGTGCCCTTTATCCTATGAAATCTTACTCATCTTGACTTTACTGCTTCTACAACTCTCCATTTAAAGATATAATTTTGATATTATAGATATAATTAAAGATATAATGTTGCAATTTATCACATTTTTCTAATTGTTGCACTGTGAACATTGGCCTAGAGTAAACTGTCATATTCTTTCTAGAAGCATAAGCTGGAGACGTTATTTTCATTTGTCAGATTGTTAAGAAAATCAAAAATTTTCATAACTCACTATGTTGGGAAAACTGTGAAGAAAACACATTAATATATTGCTGATACAACCCACATGGAGGGCAAGTTGTTTACAGATATTAATATTGCAGATGCTTTTTCTTTGATCCATCAATTATACTTCTAGGAACTTTACTCATATCCTTACAAAATGACATATTACAAGAATATTTATTGAAACATTATTTCTAAGAGCAAAAGATTAGAATCAATCCAAGTGTCCATTAGTAGGATTAGAGAATTGAATAAAATACTAAGCTAACAAATTATTACAGAAGTTTTTTGTCAAATGACATAGAAAGATAATTAAGATTTATTGTTAGGTGGAAAGATAAATGTGCAGATATGAATGTGAGGATGTTAATGTCTGTAGAAATTGGGTAATTTGGGGAATATATATTTGAATTTAAGTGTATGAAAAATAGCTAAAGATACACAAGAGCCTAGTAATATTGAACACCAATTGAGGGATGAGAGAATAAAAACTGAATAGAAGAAAAATGTAGTACAGAAAGGAAATTTTTACTTTATACTTTTATAGATAGTTATAGATATACCATGTGAATTAGTAACTCATTCATAAAATTTAATAGGTACATCTACAAATAAAAATAGTAAAGTTTAATACACTTTAAAGAGAATAATCAGTAATACCACAAATTGCATTTAAAATAAGTACAAGTTGTCATGACTCCAAAATTATGAAGTTTATATTTTTCTAAGACTGATTAAAATTTGGAGGAAATACAGAGAATGGACTATGAGCCAAAGAAATGAGGATCAAAAATACACAGGTGACATTTGGCTTTCCTCAGGTACATCAGCAATCTTAACTTCTAAAACTTCTCATAATAACAACCACTCCCGTAAAGAGAGGAAAATATTTTCTTATCCAAGGAAATAAACATTTAATAACCCAAGTCTCCATGAATCTCACTTACACAACCAAATTGTATTTTTCAGCATTGCTTTCATGAGTAAACCTCCTAGAAGGTAAAGACATTTTAAGATAAAAAAGGTAATATGCTTCATCGAATTACCAGAGAAAACTTTCTGGAAATGTAATGAAACTTCCAGGCATTAGGCCAACTCACCCACAAAAACGAAAAGATTACATGCCGCAGGACTTAGCATCTTAGAAGCAAAGCTTGCAAAGATTGTCTCTAGCATATTTCTCAGTGGAAAATAAAGATAAGTATCTTGGCTATTGTCAAATAAGGAACTTACAACTACTCATTCCTAATATTTGACAGTGTATCAGAATCCAATTACTTGTCTCTCAATGCCTCAGCATTCTCTAAGTATTCTATTTTAGTTGACGGAACATTGGTTTGAGATGAGGAGATGGAGATTCCAATCTGAGCTGTGCCATTAGATGACCTTGGGACAATCTACTTTTCCTTTATGTGCATTCATTTCTTCCTTGGAAAATAAGGTTTGGATCCAGATTATCCCTGTAATGCCTTCAGGCTTCACATACTATAATTCTACATAGGGAAAGAAATTAAACAAATGAAGGTCCTTGAGAGTGAACAATTCAAGTAACACCATTCCTTATGTTGAAATGCATAGACTGGATTACATAGATTCGTTGGTTCACATTCTTGGAAGCAAGCTAGATTGGAGTTTGGCTGAGTTACCTTCCCTCTAGGTTCCAGGAGTCTTAATTGTAGAATAAGGAAATTGGATTTGATAATCTTAGGATGTTTTAAAGGAGACGCTTTGTTCAAGAGCTTGAAATCAATGTGTTGGAGAACTCTTTGGCCTTGGTGAATTTGCGATTTTATTCAGATGCTCCTTCACTTACAAAGTGTTTACATCTCAATCGACCCATTGTTAGTCAAAAACATCCTAAATTAAAAATTCACTTAATATCCTGATAAACCCATCATGAAGGCAAAAAACCTTAAGTTAAATCACTGTAAGTCCTTATTAAATAAACTCTATTTGGACCCAAAGTGCCCAGACATTGAGGGTACTTTTCTTCTGCCTCTTTGTCCTTTCCAGTTCAACCAGTCCTGATCATTTCAGTGCCTGCGGAATGAGAGTACGAAAAATTGAAAAAGAGAGAAATCTGGAGGCTCCATCATCTCTCAGCATGCATCTAGACATGAGAGCTATAAAATATTCCGTGTGATCTTTCTTCACCAACTAGCAATCTCTCAGCGTTAACACAATATTATCTGCTCATTAGCCTTTAGTCATTCGAAGAATCATCTCTCCTAATGTTTCCTTCCTTTTGATTTAGCTAACCTGTATGCGGCACTTAACTAGCTGCCTATATATTATTCTAGTCCCTTCCAGTATCCATCTTATTTAATCTTCATAACAACCCTGAAATGTTAGTATTTTAAGCTCCATTTTACAGTCGAGAAAACTGCGATTTACAGAGGCTAAACCTCTAGCTGAGGTTACACAGTTATCCCGAGGCTACCAGTAGCAGAGCCAAGTTTCAAAGTCAAATTTATAAACCCCAAAGACCACATTTCAAATCACTGCATTGTGGTAGATAATGGAAACATTATCTATTATTATCCTCATTTGTTTTACATCTCCCTCACTATCTGAGCTTTCACTATCCAAGTATGTTCTGCAGCAATTTGCAAAAATGTTTTATCGAAATCTCAACATCCAAATTGAACAGCCACTCTAACAAATTTGTCACGCATGCACGTGTTTATGTTGTTTGCCAGTCCAGGCTAGAGGAGCCAGAGTATGCTGAAGCCTTATCTAGCTATTCTTCCCACAAGAGCACATCAAGATCTTATATTGCTCTAATGTGTCATGCTTTAGTAATATCATCTTCCCCACATTATTAAGATAAAATGTTTCAAAGAAGGTGCAAAAAGCCAATGAGTAAAATAAGAAAACTGAATAGACTAACAGAAAATTAATTAAAAGACCAAGAAAAGTCTATGCACTGGGGAAAAGTTGGAAGTGGTAAAGTGAATTGAAGGAGAAGAAAAGCTGTTATTCTCTCCGAAACATATTCCAATGTGACCCTATCTCACCTATGACACCAGTGACTTCACATGTCAAAATAAACAGTTAATGTCCTACCACTGTTTGACTCAGTCTTTCATCAGCATTTGACACAGTGATTTGATTCTTCCTTCCTGAAATATTTTATTCACTTAGCTTCCAAGATAGCATGTTCTCATGGCTTTCTTCTAAAGTGGTTATTGCATCTCATCTTTCCAATGTCTGTTAAATCTCAATCTTCTGTCTAAATCCCTGCTGTACTTCATCCCAGCTATGTCTACACTTGTATCCCTATCTGCTCTAAAAAAAAAAGGCTGGTGTATAATATTTGTTGATATTTGTGGTGCAAATGCTCCCACCTTGGTCAATTTTAAGGCACCATTGTTACTTATGACATTGTGTTTTTTGAAAATGTAGTATTTGATTCCACAAAACTATTGAAAATATCAACTATGTACTTGAGCTCTCCCTGAATGCCAAATAATTCTCTCAAGCATAATATGTACAAAATACAATGATGAAATTATTTCTTTCCTTAAACCTGCTCTTTTACTAATATTCTTCTTCTTCATAAATGGCACCCCTGTTTATCCAATTTCTTCTCCAAAATTCTTGGCAAAAGCCTACCACTTTCCCTGTTAACCTTCGGTGGTGAAGGGAACTATTACTAGAAACCTGGAGGTAGAATTACAGTCACGCACTGCCTAATGACATTTCAGTCAACAGCAGACTTCATTTATGGCAGTGGTCCCAAAAGATTATAATACTGTATCTTTACCTTTTCTATGTTTACATGAACAAATATGTACTGTATTGCAATATTCAATATAGCAACATGCTGTCAAAGTTTGTAGCCTAGAAGTAATAGGCTCTACCACATAACCTAGGTGTGTAGTAGGCTATACCATCTAGGTTTGTGTAAGTGCACTCTATGATGTTCACACGATGAAATCACCTAATATGCATTTCTCAGAATGTATTCTCATCCTTCAGCCATGTATGTATGTATTCTGGGACAACCATCACTGCCCCAGGTGTTTCTCCTGAATAAGGATTTAAGCTTGTAGACTCAGAGCTTGATTCTAGAAAGAGGAAGCCTCAGCATTAAGGAACATCTCTTAAAAATAAAAGCATGCAGCATTATTGGAAGTGTTTCTAGATTCATGAGGTAAGATCATATATAAAAAGTGCAATGATATGATAAGAATTCAACTGTACACATCTTCTAATACCTGCCCTTACAGGAGGGTGACATAGACAGCTTTGATTCCCCACCAGGGACTCAGGAACCAAGGAGACCTATGCTAAGTTACTGCTATACCAGCTTCTGCCCTATGTAGCCACATCACTGCTGATAAGATTTTGGGTTTGGGGCTAATTAGAACGGATACTTAAGCAAATCACATTTCTATGTGCTTGCAAACTGTTTGTATGAGCCTGTGTCTTTTTCATGTCAATTCACAATTCACCAGAAAACCTGTCTTGCATATTCAAGCAGGATTAGAAACTGAAAATAGATCTGGAGTCTTCCTATTATAATTATTAAAAAATTAAACATAGAGAAAACTGCACATGGTAATATAATAATGTACCTATCAAGAATATTTAACACTTGATAACAATTTTGAAATGTTTATTTTGGATCCTTTTGTTAGCATAATTATGCATAGTTGCAGCTGTTTCTGTACTCCTCCTTAAATTCATTTATATCGCTCTCTCTCCACATATAACCATTACTGTGAATGTAATACGTATTCCCAGAAACAAGACTTATTCTGAGGATGTCTAGTAGTCATGTACAAGAAACTCAGAGCATGATGCTACTAAATGATGATGGAAATATGTGTGCTTGTGCATCTCTAAACCTCCAGTGGTTATCATTGTATTAATCATACTGCTAATATGCCCAGCCAGGGTCCAGCATTCATTTTCAAGAGTAGTCACTGCAATATAAGCTAGCCTGCCAGAAATGTCCTCCTGTCTTTGGGAGGAGTTCTTTAGACAATCAGAAATCTGCACTTGGGCATTAAAAATGACCTATGCCAAACTTCTCTCCCTACTTTCTTCCATATCACTTGCATCCTCAGAGAAATTTTTCAAAAAATAAAAACATTCTATGATATACTTTCAAAGTCCACTATTTCATGTGTGTCCCTCCTGCCTCAGAGTTCAAAAAAAGCTTTTGCAAATAATTTTAGTCAAAGCATAGAGCATTCAGTGTATTTATGGCGCAGATCTGCCTCCTGAATGAGCTTCAGACATTCTCACTAGCACCCTACATGTAACAAATTGGAAAAATTCACAGCCACAAGATCAGATATGTAAAAAGGTGAAGAAATACATTTTTAAAAATCATATATTATATTCTTTGCTAATGTATTTGGCACAAACATTATATATTTTTGGTATTTCTATTTAAAATACAAAGTGTATATATATGCATATATATTTTTACAGTGCATATTTTGTTATATATTTATAAAAGTGAGTTTCTATAATACCCTTTGTTTTTTGTTCATTTGAGGCTTGCATAGTAAGTTACTGTCTCAGATGTAAGTATGTTATATTATCAATTAGAATATGAGCCCCTTCAGGGCAAAAATTGTATTGATATAATTTATGATTTCTGTACTATGATTTGCAGTGATTCCTGGAAGATAGTCAGTATAGAAAAAAAGTTACAGAATTATACATTTGTAACCAGAAGGCAAGATGAGCAATGGCAATATTATAAAATAATAGATGCTAAAAAGAAAGTAGATCTTCAGAAAATCTAGGCATCTTTCCTCTGCTTCAGGGATGAGCTGAGGCATGCAGGTAACTGAGGGTCTGAATTGTGATACCTAGTCGTCTTATGAACTAAAGGATAAACCATGTTAGATTGAGGAAAGAAGAGTCAAATTTTAGAGTAAAAGTCAAGTCGAGTGGTCAACAGTTTTGATTCCATGATGGAGACCGCTAGAATAAGCATGTCTGTCATCCTCACAATAACAACAAAATATGCTGGGCAAACGATTTTTTTAAAAAATGTATCAGAGAACTGAGGTCACAAGGACATATAACTGACCTAAAATCTGGAAAGAAATAGACACCGGCAATGAGAAGCAGAACTTAGTGTTTGCTGACCATTGCCGCTGAATGCCACTCAAGTCATAGGAAGAACCGACTAGACCATTTTATGAATTGCTAAAGACTAAATGTAGAGTGACAAGAACATGTAAAGCTGGTATGGACCACCGGCTTGAGATGTTCACACTCTTTCAGGCTTTTCTATCAGGTGCTCACCAGGAACACATGGGAGGAACTTAAGAATGCTTTCCCATGGTACTTCTTAAAGGGCAGAAACAGGAATCACTGCTGATGCTGCTCAGTTCCAAATCCATGTTGTTTTCTATGAAACAAAACACTTGACTTATGTAAGGAAAAGCAACCAAACTTTAGCCTGAGGACATTGATGAAAACCTACTGGGGGGAAAACAGAGAAATAAAAACTCTACCCCTGGGAGATGAACAAGACTAAATGTAAGACCCAGCTTTACATCTTGAGAAGAGCAGGGATGGCTGTAAAGGCCATACCCCCAAGGTCCAGGTTCACAATGCCTGACTAAGACCGACATCAATCATTAAATAAAACATTGAATAAAACAAATAAAACATCAATGATTATACGTCATATGTACATATCAAAATATCACATGGACCCTATAAATATGTATTAACGTTATATATTAATTTTAAAAATTAAAAATCAGAGAATGCCTCCAGAAATCGATCGCTCACACTAACAGACAATAACATTAGAACAATTAAAAAAGAGAGAGATGGTTGCAAGAGACAAATTTTCTCAGAGAACCAGAGTAAACGGAAAGCCTAAGGACAAATGGGAAGACGCAAAATCAAGTAGGGAGCAAACTTCAAACCCAGTTTGACTCCTCAAGTAGATTAGAAAAAAAAATCACTACATTAAAAGGCTAGAAGAAGGAAAGGCATGATGATCTCCAAGCATCAAAATTATTATGCCTATAATCCAAGAGAATGGGATTGGGGGGATAAGGTGGGAGGGTCACTTGAGTCCAAGAATTCTGGACCAACCTAAGCAACATCACAGTACCTAATCTCTACTAAAAATTATCAAAAATTAGTTGGGTATGGTGGCATGTAGTCCCAGCTACTTGGGAGGCTGAGGCAGGAGGACTGCTTGAGCCCAGGAGGTCAAGACTGCAGTGAGTTATGATGGCATCACTTTACTCCAGCCTGGGTGACCAAGCAAGACCCTGTCTTAAAATATATATAACACATATTATATATAATAAATATATATTATATATAGGTATATATGTGTCAGTACCTACTGCCCTGCATAATGTTTCAGGCTTTTAAATTTTCAAAAAAATATATGAGGCAAACACAGAAGCTGAATAAACTTAGTCTCCTGAAACAAAGGAAGCATCAGAGTCAGATTCATATGTGAGAAAGATGTTGGAACCATCAGATAGGAGATTTAAAATAACTGTGATTTGTGTGTTAAAATTTGATTTAAAAGGGTGGACAAATTGCAAGGTTAGCAGGGATATGAAAGCTGCAGAAAAAAGTAGTGATATTAAAAACAAAAACAAATAAACAGCATCACAAAGAAAACAGTAATAGATGTGAAAAATGCCTTTAATGCAAGTACCAGTAGAATCATCACAGTCTCGGAAAGAATCAATGACCATAAAATAGGTTAATAGAGATTACTCAAACTGAAATGTAAAGAGAAAAAAAGTAGTGGAGGGAAAAAAAGCAAAATAGAATATCAGTGAGATGAAGGACAATATCAAATGGTGTAGCCTATGCGAAACTGGAACAATAAAGAAGAAAAAGAAAAAAAAATCTTGAAAAACAGATGACTGAAAAATTTCCAAAATTTGGGACAGAAACCTTCTCCAAGGTGAGAGGATATGAAGCAGAATAAATACAATAAAACGATGCCTGGTTCTATCATTGTTGAAAAGCAAAGACAAAGAGAAAATCTTAAAGGCAGTCAGAGAAAAAGGATACATTACAGAAACAGAAACATTTGAAAGAAGTACAGGACATTTCTTATCAGAAACTGTGCAAGCAGGAAGGCAACGCAGTGACATATTTACAATGCTGAAACAAAGAACAAAGAGTCAACCCAGAATTCTATATTTCCTGGGAAAATCCTTTAAAAATTAAGGAGAAAACTTCTGATTCCAGCTCCAACATGTAAAGAGCTCTGGATATTATTACTTCTGTCTTTACAATAAGAAAAAGGCAAAGAAAATGAATATCAGTGACTTGTTTTGAGCCCATCATTGAATTGAGGTCACTCACAGAGCACACCACTTCCCCAAATCTGGACAGACAAGAAAATGCAGAGATTGATAACTAAAATCTGCTCACCTGGAGCAGAAACCACTGGAGACATAAACTGGTAAGAAAATTTAAGTAGTGATGTTCACCAATTGCTGGAGACTGAGTGTGGACTAACATGAAAGAGAAATTCTTGGAGACTACAGATTTAGGGAGGAAGCCACACTTTACCGGGTTTTACCTGTAGAAATTTCAACAGGTTCTAGCAGTGAAGATCCAAGAAGTCCGTCATGGGAGGAGGGGAAGAGTTATCCTTGTGAAATATGCATAGATTATTATCCACAACAAAACTTGAGTCTCCGGTGGTAAAGACTATCTAGCAATATTTTGCAGTATCAAGTAACAGTCCTCAGAGAACATTTTGGAAAAGGTAGGTTGAAATGATTCACATAATTCATCTGGTACAGAGGGAGTACAGAGAAGGTACTCTATCCTGGCAGTTAGTATTGTTATTATTGGGTGTTGGTATCTATTCTTGTCAACTCCCAGTTGAAAACCTTTGAATACCACCTAATTGTCTACATTTTCCCCCCACCCCCAATTGTGTAATTTAAAATATATGCTTTGAGATGAGTCAAAACGCAAATGTTCTTACAGGGGAGAATTAGCAGGGTAGACACTGTAATGTCAAGATGTCTAGGATGGCCTTCTGTCTTCCTGAACAAAATACCTTTCCTACTTGTTTGCAGTTTCCAAAGTCAAGTGCAAACATCCCTATGAGAAGAAAAAAATTATCAAGCTAATTAATATGCTTCTTTTCGTAAGACATCAGTTTTGTAGGAGGAACGGGGTTTTAAATGGCTTCCAGATGCATAGAACGTATCATGAGAGTGTTAGGAAGCTCAAAAGGGGGAGGCTGAGGATGAGTTCAAAGATTAGTTCTATTAATTTCACAATCCTCTGCAGGCCTGTGAGTTTCCTCTGTGGTTTACTTAAAGCTATCAATAATTTCAGAACAACAGTCTGTGCTTCTGAGAATAGAAGCATGTGATAAACTAGGGCCTTGTTAATTTGCATAAAAATTCTCAAATGCCAACGACACCTCTCCCCAGTTCTATAAGTGTTCCCAAATTTATTTTGTTCTTTACAGCAATCCCTTCTGCTGGAAAAACAAACAACCCTTTGAATCAGACTCATGTTTGTTTACACCCCATGGAGAGCTGGAGAATAGATAGATTAAATCAAAGGCTGACTTTGCACAGAAAGCATAAAAGAAAAAGAAAATGCTTTTACAGTCAGAAGTATTATCACTGTTGTGTTTAGTGGTTCTCCATGAGATACGTGGTTCGCTTTCTTGTTTGCCTTCTTTATTATTGCCTAAAATATCATCTATCCCCAAAACTCAGCCATATCTACCTACACTTCATGTCCAGATCCTCTTTTTCAGGAAGTCTCCACTGACTTTCTTTTTCAATATATAATACTGATTTCCCTCTCTGGTATAACCTCAATGAAGAGAATGTCTCCTGATAGGGCACGCTGACTTCACTATGTTCAGTAATTCAAAACTGGATGTCACTGAAGCCTCAGGCATTGATCTTCTGCAGCGCTCAATGGTATTCAGCAGGCACTAATTGCTATGGCTATTTAGTGGTCTCCATGTGTATAGCTCTGACCGAATAAGTGATGGCAAGAAGGAAATCTGCAGAGAGGACCAGCTATCCTTACACTCTATTTGTTGCTTCCTACGTAGTCTCTCCTCCTTCCCACATTTTATTACAATATGTAACTTTTTGATTTTCACATTATTTAAGTTCTTTTGCAGGCATCAACTCATTGAAGCTGCATAATAGCTAATTAGGGAGTTCCTCATCATTGTCATTGTTGTCAGAAACTAAGACTTGGTTAGTGAGACAGAGCACCTTGCTGAAGCATGCTCTGCCAGACAGTGGTGAAACCAACTCTATACCAAAGATATAAATGTGACCCGCATTCTTCTCACTAGAACAATGCTATTCTGTCTCTCCTGTGTGCAACTGGTGACTACAACAAGAGCTTAGGCTTTCTCTGGAGCCAGAGGAGGATGCTCCAACTACAAGAGTAGAAAGAAGGCAGAAAACCTGGTCATTGATCTGAAGCTTCTCAGATTGCTCTGCCAAATTGGGTCTGTGTGGTGATTCATGCATCGTCCTTTAGAAATGTTAAGTTCCAGAGGAAAGGAAAATATCCAAGAAACAGGGACTAGAAATGTTAAGTTCCAGAGGAAAGGAAAATATCCAAGAAACAGGGACCATGGGTATTTTGTTTGATTTTTAAAGGGTTGAGATTCAGAGTCTCTGTAGTGTTGTACTGGGAAAAAATATAAGGCTACAGAAACCAAAAAAATCTTTAGTTTGACCTCCAGGCCCTTTTTCTCACACCTATTCATCCCACCCAATTAATCAGTTGAAGCTCTTGGACAAGTTAAGTATCTAAGTCTCAGGAGCCTTGTGAGTCTCCTCAACTGTGAAATGAGTGTGGTTTCAATAAATACCACAAAAGATGATTATGAGAATTGTGTGACCTAAGGATGTGAATCATTAAATAATCGTAATATAATATATAAATGTGAGTGGTTATAAAGGATCTAATAAGTACACTACAACACTCTTAACCATGTACATTAATTAATTCTCCGGATTAACCTACATTACCCACTGCTTTTGTAAAATATATTGGCAGATGCGCACAGCACCATCAGTATACTTATTGTTTTTTTAAAATAACAGTATGTTATTAGTCCATACTCTAGTATTTCCATACAATTTTGCTCCCCAAAATCAGATTGTATATTTAGCAAAACTCTGTTGTGTTTACTTCCAAATCTATTTATATTTGGTCATACTTGCGTCTGTAATTACAGATGTAATTAAATGTCAGGTCCACTGAAACATCATGGGTATGAGTGAAATGTTATTGATTCTATTATTTCTATTAAAATCAAGTTAGTTTGCTGCTTTGCAAAGAATGGATAATGCTAAATCACTAAAAACATATCAGGCTAAATGGCAACAAGACCACAATGGGAAAAATAGAAAAGAAATAGTATTAATCTAGAAAGAGCATGAACTCATATGATCTCACAAATGTCTTTAAATCTTAGTCCACTTAAGGAAACTGAAACTAGATGTCACAAAGGATACATGAAGATTGAGGTTTACATAGGAAATACTATAGGAAAATTCAATCGGGTGGCCTGTATTTGAATAAAAGGGCTTACTCCTACTTCAAAACCTTACTGAATGAATGCACACTAGTCTGTTATGAGTTTTAATAAAATGTTTCAGGTAGACATGTATTTTTTTAATGATTCTTCTGTTTAACTGACCTTTATGATTAGTCAACCAATGCCTGGTCTCAGTGACATTAAATAAGAGTATTTCTTATTTAATGCAACATAAAATAGTGAACAAAAAATTGGTCTCAAAATTGGTGCTAAAGGAGAGGAAGGGGAGGTCAAACCAGCGATGAGGACAGATACATTTTTATGTTTGGGCTTTGTCTGTACCTCTTGGGTCTTTCCATCTGATGGTCTCCTCACAGTTGCTCACTCATGGCAACCATTCTGGCATTTCTCTCAAGTCAGCCACACAGACATGGCAGCTGTGTGCAGGAGGATGTCACCCTCTGAGAGATGCTTCTGAAAGAATGGGCAGCTCTTGTCCTTTGCCTCTGGAATAAATCAAAATTGCAATGTGTTATTAAGTTGTTACGGACAGCTCAGCCTAGAACTGCAACAAGGATGAATAGGAATCCCACAGTAAGTCTGGCACCTACACTTTAGCCTGGGCTCAGATGTCCAAAGCAGATCCTCGTCCATCATCTAGGGTCAGTGAAGCTTGAAAGTGAGAACCAATTCCACAGACACCATCTGGGGAAGTGGAAAAACCTGTGAAGCAGAAGTCAGAAAAAATGGCTTGGAGGCTTGGCTGTGACTCTTTCCAACAGGAAGATTCTCGGCAAGGAATAAAATTGCTCTGGGTCTAAATTTCCTCCACCTGTAAAATGTGGATAATAATTTCTACCCGGCCTGCCTTAGAAGTTTCTTGTGAATGTAGGGACCAGAGAGCTCTCCTGATTCTCAAGAAGGAGGCTCTGCCCATCTCTCCATGCTATTCCTCTCTGCACACTTCCCTTACCAGACTCTTCAATGTGTGTGAAGGTGACATTTTGTGAATGTAGGACATTTACTAAGCCATGTTGACCAGTGGGCTTTAAACATCAATATCGACATGCAAGTCTTCATCTTTGCTTGTAGTAGATTGACTTTGGTAGGATTTTCCTCCTAGTAAAGGCAGACCTTCTAAATGACAGACCTTCTAAATGGCCCCAGACATTCCTATTTGGGACAGAGTAGACATAGGGGAATAAGACTCCACACTTCTTTCTTCCACTCCATTATATATAAAATTTTGAATCATGAAATAAAAGTCCAGCTATCAGTACTGTGTTTTTTATTTCTCATCTGACTATTCAAGGTTTATCACAAACCCAAAGGATAATAGAAGTAAATAATAAGACAACAAAAATTCACTCAAAACACCTACTAGTGAAAATCAAGCAATATATGATTTATTAAATAACTTATTTCATGCAAAATAGAAAAAAGTTACCAATGATTGATATAATCACTTCAGTGTCATTAATGATTGCAAAGGGTAAGGGAGGAGACGTCAATTTCTCATAAATATCAAAACTGCAACCTTGACTATGTTTTTTTGACCCCTGCAGAGTTGTACCTACTAACTAGTACTGCTCACTACCACCAAAGATGCAACATGGCTTAGATGAATGATCTCTAAACTGTCTGTTGAGTGAGTATGTTTTTCATTGTTGTTGTTGTTCAAGCAGTCTCAGACAAGCAACTAATTATCTTATGCCTCAGCTTCCTTATCTGTCAAGTGGACTATGATAAAGCAGTTCTTGCTTTAGCAATGGGTTTGGAGATCAAATAAGATAACAACTACAAAGTTCTTTGAAAAGTCAAAAATAGAAATATATATGTACATGTGCACACAAATATGTATATATTCATGCAAATACATATATAGTTTTACATATATTTTGAGAACATTTATGCTCTCTTATTCCTTTTTTCAGACGTGCTTTCTGATTGCTCTATATGAGCCAAGCATAGGGTTTACTTTTATAACATGTATGATTTTATTGGAGTCTCACACCAACTCTTTTGAGGCAGGTATTTTTGCCATCTTCATTTTTCTTTTTTAACGGATAAACAAACTCAGGCTTGGGAAAGATGCTCTGCACTGGCCATTAGGCCAGATGTGTTGATCTTACAGAGCTTCTTAGTGAGTTGCAGTGTGTAAAGTTGGGTGAAGTGTCATCCGTGAACTTCCTAATACCTGTTTTAAACACATTATCTTGGGTGAGGTAAGGTCAAGTCAGACACAGATCAAGAGAAAGAAATCAAAAAGAGTCTTAGAGTTTTGTTATACTCACACTTCCCTGGAGAGACACAGCGTGCCACACAGGGACACATGGGGAAGCACCAAAGTCAGTCACAGGCGGAGGGCAAGAGGAACTTTGAGCTAGCACTTTTATTGTGGTTTCTGCAGGAAAAAAGGGTGAGTCTGGGCCCTGGGACATAGAGATTGTCCTCGGTTGTCTGGCAACTGCTCTGAGGCTATTAACAAAAATGTGTCATGGCCTGAAATGTAGGAACCTGATAATAGAAGATGATATACACACACAAAACTACAAACTACATTGTACCATCTAATATTTATATGATAGTTTAAACAATTTGTTATAATTTTTGAAACAAAATACTTGAGAAAATAGTATATATGAGACAGCAATATAAAAAGGTAGTAAGAGATCCAGTCCAGGTCAAAATCTCAGCTAGTCTGCTTATTTGCTATGTGAACTTGGATGAAATATTTAACTTCATTATTCCCTGGTTTCTATATATAAATATATAATACTAGAACCTAACTAGATAGTGACTTCTAGTGAGTGCTCTACATATTGTAGCTTTAAAAAAATGTAGCTTCTAAATAAAGTTATATGATGCTGCATTTGGTCATTCAGAATAATCCATAATATTTTGCTGCCTTAGCTTACTCACAAGATAGATTTTAAGTGAGAAAATATCACAACTATTTATAGGATATAATATCAAGTTTATTGAACGAAGTGAGTATATACGTAAAGTTAAAACATTTTCTAAAATATTAGAAATCTCAAAACAAATTATGTGTGAACTAATGAATGTTTCTGCCATCTCCATCTTATTAACAGAGTCACTGAAAATTAGTGAAGGTTTGTCATATAGTCAAGATATATTTAATATGTTTTATTAATGCATCGTCTCATTACTAATGTAGAAATAAATTGCAAAGAAAAAATGTTAGACTTGAGTAGAGCCTTGGGAATCATCTGGTTTAGCACTATCATCTTAGAAACGGGCTTTTATGGTGAGAGGGGAAGTCCCATATTTAAGTATTTTTGAGGAGGTTCAGCCTTCAGGATCTCTGATGCAGAGAACAGATCCAAACCCATTTCCCTTAGTAAGGCTTTGGATTTTTCAGAAGGCCAAGCATCAGACACCCATTTAGAACAGAATAAGAAAGCCCCATTAAAGTAGGAGTGTGTGATATCTACCTCACCCTACACATTTTATAGCTTTCCATTCAACCATGGTTTTCTTCAGTATACAAAACTGAAAAAAAAAAAAAAAAAAAAAAACGCACTGGATGATGGTTGTAAAAGCTGTGTACATTTGCAAAAGTCACTTTCCATTTTGATCGTCACTATCAAAATGGGCTGTATAATGATACTCACCTCCCAAGAATGTCGCTGAAAGTCAATTCATGTGGCCAACACAGTGACTGGCACACAGTAGGCCCATTATAAGTGCTCCTTCAATCTTGGTAGGTTTTCACTACATGTTTAATGGAACCTATATTTTGTTGCCCTCTCAAACACCATAATCCTCTCTGAGGTCTTAATGGATACTTCTATGAATGTTCCAAAGCTCTTCACCTGTTCCTCAAAATGGATAGTGGTGGTACATACAGAAGCAACCTTTACTTAACATGCATCAAACATGTACTGAGAGGGTGTCTACCATGGTCTGTATGTCATGGGATGCTCCCTTAGATCTCTGTTCTCAATCATTCATCACTTTACAATTTTGTGTTGTCATTTGTTAACATCCAATTTCTTGATAATAATTATTTTGGAGGGAAACAGAAGTTTCAGACATGGAGAGAAACACTGCATCACTGCACTCACCTTTGAGGGTAAACCACTGGAATTGCAGGAATGACAATGCCTTCTTTTTTGTCAAACTCCAAGAACTGGGGTCAAAAAAACCTGCCACATATCCCAAGCCAAGCTGTGTGGAGATTGGTGTTTACATTGTGTGTAAGCACATATAAAATAAATGATGTGGGAAGAAGGTTCACCATCTATTTTAAAATGCTACCTTCTATTTTAGATCAAACATGTACAATTTCTGTTTAGCAATTTCAGCTAATTGTTGGATTAACATTTTGGGGAACAGATTGCAAACTTCAAAATGGAAAAGATCATTTTAGGGAGGGAAGCTAGGCAGCTGTCAGGGAGTTGGAATTAACATACATTTGCATAACAGATGTACAGTAAGGTGTCTATGACAGACAATCACTGAATATTAATGCTACAGACCATGACATCATTTGCGTAAATGCTGTCTGCTGGGTATTGAGGTTGGTATGCTCTTTGCAGAAGACAAAGGGCCAGAGAATGGAACAGATGCACCCGATACGCCAATGCATCTTAATTTATGACATCCTCATGAAAGACCTTGTGGTGTGATTTCAGATTTTATTACAAATAATTTGGAGATAAAGGAACTAAGTAATTATCTTTTCCCCTACAGTTAGTCTCTCTCAAAGGAGAGGGTTCATTTGTGGACTGCCATTGTGATGCTCTCAGGAGAGTGGCATTAGTTTTATGAAGTGGGGGTGGGGTGCGGAAGAAAAGGAAAGCGTCCCTGAAAGTCAACATTGTGCCTTGAATGGATTTGGCTATTAGCATGTTGTCAGACACCTGTCACAGATCAACTCACCCCCATACACACACACACTTGAATGAAGCAGCAGGTGATTCCATGGCAGGTTTCAAATGTTTTTTTTTTTTCAAAGTGAATTAATGTTGAAGTATAAAACTCATTTTGTCAAGTCAATGTTACTAACATATGTTGAGCTTGTACTGTGTGCAAAGCACTGGGTTTCCTTTCTTTGGTATCTTAATCAATTCTTCACTGTCTTCCAGCCAGTCTCCACTGGACACCCTCTCCAGTAATTACAATCCATGAAACTACTTGCCTTTGTGACCTCTCATTGTATAACTAGCCCCTGATTGGCTAATTTTAAATGTTATGTATTTGATCAATATTTATTGGAGCATATAACAGGTGCCAGACCATGCACTAGGTACTGAATATGTAAAGATCCCGGGAGCTTCTGTCCTAAAGACGCTCACTCCCTAGTGGGAATGACAGTCAATCAGTCAACAAATGTTTATTGAGATGTTACTATGCATTAGACATTGTCAAGGTGTGGAAGCATAGCAGTAAATAAAGCTGACAATCACTGCCCTGAAGTTACAATCTTTCCACTGAGGAAGATAATAAACTGATAACCAAATAAACAGTATGGTATTAGATTCACAGGTAAAATAAGATAACGAGAAAGACAGTGGCAAAGAATGACTGGTAGTGATTAGGGGTGGGGAAGGTCTGTTTTCTTTTCAATCATTAAATACCTCTTTTATTATCTTTTATGACCTGATACCTGAATAATGAGAGGGAGGCAGCTACACAGAGCATCTCAAGCAATATCATTCAAGTAGAAGAAATAGCAAATGAGAAGTTCCTGAAGCTGAGTGCACAAGCATGCATATAATTTGATCAGGAGGAGATAAGTCCTAAGAACTACATTGTTAATAGATGTAATGGATGAGAACAAGGGAGAGAGCCCCTGATTCAACAGCTGTATTGTAGTCAGGTCCGAAGCAGTCGGTAGAAAGAATAGAATTCCACTGAGTCTTTTCATCACTGAAGCCCACAAGTAGGGGAGAGATTGAGTATTCAAAAAAGAGAGCACAGCATATGCAGAGACCTTAGAGAGAGATGCAAAGTGAAACATTTCCTGACAATTGCATTTAGTGTGTATGTAGCTAGATCATAAATTGTATAAAGGAAGTGTCAGAATATAAAGCTGTAATTAGGGCATTAGGGTTAGACTGAAAAGAACTCGCGTGTTAAAATACGGTAGTTTTGGTGTAAAGGAGAGGTCACACTTCTGCTTCAGAGTTCTCTTCTGAAGACACTATGGTTGATCTGCTGGAAAGGATAAAACATGCTAAAATGTGTGTCCCCTTCTTAGGGGGTTATCTCTAACCTATGCAGATAAATGAAGCCAATTTGATATAATTCAAATTCCTTTGATTCTTATCACACTGGCTTACCCAGGATCTTTAACGACCCCGAAATCTACCAGGGAGTTGAGAGAGAATGTCCATGCTAATCCATAGCCACCTCTCATTTTCCTTATCAGTATTATTTGTTCACAAGTAGTTCAGAGGACTCATCACTGCCCACATGTACAGTGCTCCCTGAAAGAATGTCAAAGTCTATCCCCGGGCAGAGCGTCTACTGGCATTTCCAACATGGCCTTCCCCGGAAATGCCAGAGTTGAACTGCATTTCCTGGAGCAGAAGTTGAACATTCCAATCTCACATAATGTCACACTTGGCACCAAAGCAGTAACCACCCATGCCTCTCTCTCTCAAGAACTCTCTTGAGTGCTGCTTCCTTAGTGTGTGCTTGAAATATCTCTGTCTCTAAAGTCCCTAATACTAACTAGTGATATGCATTACACACATACTCTGTTCCAAGCTCTGTGCTACCTTCTAAACATGGAGGATATTGTTTCAGCTTCACAACACCCCTGTGGTATAGTATGATCATTTAGTGGATAAGGAACAGAACTCAGAGAGGATTAACTACTTGTCTGGGTCTCACAACCAACAGATGACTGGGCTCAATTTGATATCTATGCAATCTGACTGAAGTGCCCTTGTGTCACTATTGTGCTCTACTGCCTTTCCAAGACCTCAGGGGTGGGCTCATGAAGTTAGAGCAAGAAAAAGACACCTACTAGTGTTATATTATTTCTCTCTCGTCTTCTGTTACCTAGTAAAACCTCTTCCTCCAAATATGAATACTTCATGAGAATCCTTCATTACCATTACATATCCAATGTCATAGTCAGTTTGAGCTGCCATAACAAAAATACCATACACTGTGTGGCTTACACAACAAACGTTAATTTCTTGCAATTGTGGAGGCTGAGAAATCCAAGATCAGTGCACTGGTAGATCCAGTGTCATCTGCTGAGACCCATTCCCTGGTTTATAGACAACCACCTTCTCACTGTGTCCTTACATGCCCAAAAGAAAGATCATCTCTCTCCCACTTTCTTATAAGAATATAAATTCCATTTCTGAGAGTTTCACCCTCGTGATCTAATTACCTTCTAAAGTCCCCACCTCCAATTATCATCACATTGGGGTTCAAGCTTCAACACACAAATTTGATGGGGGAGCCAGGAAATTCAAACTTTCAGGACATGTTACCCAGACATTCTTAAATCACAGTTCACTTAGGTTTGAGAGAGGAGCTTCTTACACAGAGGTTGCGTACTCCCAGAAGGCACAGATTACAGAATATGTAGTTCTTATTTTCTATAGCACTAGTCTACCTAAGCCAACTTTAAATTTATTGCTCCAAGCCTGTTTGGTGAGCTCTTCCAGTTTCCCTGCCCACATGAGGATGAAGTAACCCATTAAGACCATTGACTAATGGGGACAGTATGGTATGGAGGAAAAGTCTAAACTCTGCTTCACCTTCACACTGCTTTATCACTGGCATGATGCAAGAGCTGGGGCTGCAACTGAGAAGCAGATAAGAACTGGGGGTCAGGTGCAGTGGCTCACACCTGTAATCCCAGCACTTTGGGAGACCGAGGCAGGTGTATCACCTGAGGTTAGGAGTTCAAGACCAGCCTGGCCAACATGGTGAAACCCCACCTCTACTAATAACACAAAAAACAAACAAACAAACAAAAAAATCAGGCAGGCATGGCAGTGGGTGCCTGTAGTCCCAGCAACTCAGGAGGCTGAGGGAGGATAATCACTTGATCCCAGGAGGTGGAGGTTGCAGTGAGCTGAGATTGCACCATTGAACTCCAGCCTGGGAAAAAAGAGTGAAACGCCATTTAAAAAAAAAAAAAAAAAAAAAAGTTGTATTATTTTCCTAGTACCTTCTCTTCTTTGGTCATCTTAATTTCCTACTCCCTATGCCAAGCAATGTTGCCCATGGTAACATATTAGGTGAGTTCAAAAGTAATGACTGTTTTTGCATTCGTGGAATCTGTCATTTGATATTGAAATACATTCTGAAATAAATGTGGTTATGATAGACATCATTTTAATGGGCATTTCTCGCTTTATGGTTTTTTTGCTTGCTAATGACTTATTACTTGCTGTTTATTTTATGTTTATTTTAGACTATGGAAAAGATGTTAGACAAAAAGCAAATTCAACTTCAAAATGGTTCGTAAAACAACTGAGACAACTTGCAACATCAGCAACGCATTTGTTCCACTGAGAATGAACGTACAGTGCAGTGGTGGTTCAAGAAGTTTTGCAAAGGAGACAAGAGCCTTGAAAACAAGAAGCATAGTGGCTGGCCATGAGAAGTTGATGATGACCAACTGAGAACAATCATCAAAGCTGATCCTCTTAAAACTACACAAGAATTCGCCAAAGAACTCTTCATTGGCAATTTGAAGCAAATTGGAAAGGTGAAAAATCACAATAAGTGGGTGCCTCATGAGCTGAGTGAAATTTTTTAAAAATCATCATTTTGAGTGTTGTCTTCTCTCATTCTACCCAACAACAACGACCCATTTCTCCATTGAATGATGACGTGTGACAAAAAATGGATCTTATATGACAAACGGCAATGACCAGCTCAGTGATTGGATCAAGAAGAAGTTTCAAAGAACTTCCCAAAGCCAAAGTTGCACCAAGAAAAGGTCATGATCACTGTTTGGTGGTCTCCTGCCAGTCTGATCCACTATGGCTTTCTGAATCCCGGTGAAACCATTACATGTGAGAAGTATGCTCAGAAAATGGATAAGGTGCATCAAAAATTGCAATGCCTGCAGCCAGCTTGGTCAAGAGAAAGGGCTTAATTTTCCACATCAATGCCAGACCACACGTTGCACAACCAATGCTTCAAAAGTTGAATGAATTGGGCTATGAAGTTTTGCTTCATCCACCTCAGTCACCTGACCTCTTGTGAATCAATTACCACTTCTGCAAGCATATGGACAGCTTTTTGCAGGGAATACACTTCCATGACCAGCAGCATCCAGAAAATGCTTTCCAAGAGTTCAACGAATTCCAAAGCAAAATATTTTATACTACAGGAATGAACAAACTTATTTCTCATTGGCAAACATGTGTTGATTGCAGTGGTTCCTATTTTGATCAATAAAGATGTGTTTGAGCCTAGATATAATGATTTAAAATTCATAGTCCAAAACTGTAATTACTTCTGTGCCAACATAATAGTTACCAAAACCAGATTTAAACCTTTTTCCTGAAACCCAGCCAAGAACTAGCCTTATCACTTTCTATTTTCTAGCTAGCGTCTCAAGGCTCCATGTTTAGATGGTCCGGTGTGTGAAGTGGCAAGGTGCCATTTTGAGTGAGAGCCTTCTTATTCTTCCAGTGCCATAAAATTGCCTATGAGAAACTGGTAGGTTTTTTGTGAGGGTCCAGAATCTCCCCAGGTCACTTCACTACCCAAGCATCAGACTTTGAGTTTCTTTTTGTGTTTGATTTCAGGGAATGGATACCCAACCTCATCAACAATGCATTAAAGGAATAAAGACAATGATGCAAGTTTAGATGCCACCTCCACAAGTAGGGACCCATCATTCCTGAGTCCTGTGTTATCTAAAACAAGTATTTTGTTGTTGTTGTTGTTGTTGTTGTTGTTAAGAGTGGTCTTCTCTTAAAAGTGACTCGTGCTTATGGAATTAGAATTCACCTGTGATAGAGAATCTTAAAGATGTTTGGATGCCTAGAGCTTACAGCACACATTGGAGAAAGGCAGGAAACCGTCATGGAAAAGGGATGATAGATTTCAGAGTGATATTTAAGATTGATCAACAAGATTGAATTGTATAATAAGGGCAATGGGAAACCACTGAAGAGTTTTATGGAGAGAAATGATATGCTCAATTTTGCTTTAAAAAAATAGCTCTCAGAACAACATGGGTAATGGGTGGGAAGAGAGTAAGAGTGAGTAAAAGAAACAAAGAAAATTTAATGAGTGTTTGCAATAGTCCAGATGATAAATGATGATAGTGGACTAGATAAAGGTTCTAACAGTGGAGATAATAAGGATATTTATGACATATTTAAGAGATACAATCCAGAACATTTGAAATTGATTGAATATGGATGTAGGAAAGAAACCAACGACTAAGATGAATCCAAAATTTCAAATTTGCATAACTTGGTGGAAAGTGAAATTATGTTCTGATGGTTCAAAAGGTAAGAAGTTTAATTTTGGACATGTGAACTTTAAAGGAAAATGTCTGCCACCAAGTAGATTTATTAACCAGGAACTCAGTAGAGATTGAATTGTATCTAGAAATATAAAAGATGTTAACATAGACAGCTCAAAATAGTGATTATATATTTAAGAATAGGGTGTGTAGGCCGGGCGTGGTGGCTTACGCTTGTAATCCCAGCATTTTGGGAGGCCGAGGCAGGCGGATCATGAGGTCAGATCAAGACCACCCTGGCTATCATGGTGAAACCCTATCTCTACTAAAAAAACAAAAAATTAGCCAGGCATGGTGACAGGTGCCTGTAGTCCTAGCTACTCAGGAGGCTGAGGCAGGAGAATGGTGTGAACCCGGGAGGTAGAGTTTGCAGTGAGCCGAGATCGTGCCACTGCACTCCAGCCTGGGCAACAGAGTGAGACTCCGTCTCAAAAAAAAAAAAAAAAAAAGGATGTACAGAGTAAAACAGAGGAAAAAAACATACAGAATAGAATTCCATGCAACAGCAACACTCTTATGGCAGGTTGATCTAGGACCTGTCCCTATCCTGACATTAGGTACAGCTAAATAAGTAGGAGCACGCAGAGTCAATGAAGAAGGGACAACCAGGCAGGCAGAAGTAAGAGAAAAGTGTGTGGAGTCACAGAATCAAAAGGAGAGGCATGCTTCCTGGCAAAGAAAGCAGTAAATAATGAGAGCTCATTCAGAAAAAAAGCACAAGTGTCCTTTTGATTAAGGATGGAGTGGCATTTGGTGACTTTAGTGAGAACAATTCCAACAGAATGGTGGCAGTAAAATCTAAATTGCATTGGGTTGAAGAATAAGTATGAAATAAGGACATAGAGATGCCAGTTTAGGTGATGTATTTGAGAAGATTAATATGTAAGGTAAGGAGAGGAAGGGTAATAGCTATACGGAGATGGATGGTTGTGTTTCAAATGAGTGAGACTTGAGTGGGTTCAAATTTTGGTAGAATGTGTCTATAAAGGGAAAAATGTTGAAGATATTGAGGAGAGGATGCCAGATCAACACAATGAGATCCCCGAGAAGGCGGGAGAGGTTGCCCTTATGAAAAAGGAGATAAGCCTTGTTATTTTAACAGGAGGAAAGGAGGAAAGCAGATTTGTAATGTTAGTGACAGATACTTGAAGAAGTTTTATTATCTTCAAGAGCTTCTAATTTTCTTTAAAGTAGAAAAATAGCATCTGCTAAGTGTGATGAAATAAGATGACAAAGATTTAAAATTTGTTAAGAGTCAAAAGAGTCTGAAATCATTGTTATGAAGAAAGAATGGAGCATGGAAACCTAAACGTGTCAGGCAGAGTCAAATTTTCTGATTCTAGTCTTTAAACATTTTCCACTTTGTCCCCCACCCCATAGGCCTCTTGCAGAGCCATAATGAAAGCCATGCCCTCCAAGCTAAGAGAAAACAGCACTTTTATTTGTAAAGCAAAATGTTCTAGTCCTTATATTTGATCATTCTCCAGCCTTAAGTTTCTTCTTCACTTGTTCTCTTACTCTCTTTTCAAATAAGTCTGTGGCTCTGTTTTCTGTTGTGTTAATCATACCATGAACACATTCATGTAAGCGAGTGAATTATACTCTGGCAAAACGACCTGGAATCAACATATGCCATCATTGTAAACATCCTGGATTGGCTTTCCAGTGGCTCTGAACCCTCCCCTACTCATCACCTATTTCCCATTGTATGTCTCCCAGTACCCACAAAATCAGACAGGCTCATATCTGATTGTTTGACCGTGACTTTGATGGGCTGAGGAGGCACTTGAATCTGATCTCAACTATTTTAGCAGTTGAATCTGATCTCAACTATTAACCTCATGACACATGGAATCAAGTTGCTGTTTATTACAGGATAAGGAAGCAGCTGGTATTAACAACACAGGTGATGCTGTGAGGTCACGAACCGTCAGACACTGGGAATATTAGCTAGGACTTTGGAAGGTCTGCTATGGGAAAACTCAAAGGACATTCCTGAGCTAGGGAGAAGGAAGTTGAACTAAGCTATGTCACTAGTCTCTTTTTCAATTCAAGGATTATAGTATCAGAAAGGGTATTTAAAATAAATGCAAAACTGTTGTACATAAGGGAACTGAAGTATTCACAAACGTTAATGTTCTCAAAAGAAACAGGGTGAAGAGGAAAGAGCATGATCAGAACATGAGGTAAATCCCAGCTTATGCATTTGCTAACTGAATAACCCTAAACAAGTCACCTAACATTTCTGGCACTGTTTTCTAATCTATAAAATGAAGATAATGTCATCTTTGATTGTTATTCTAAGGCTGCGTTGGGCAACATAGTAGCCACTAACCACATATGGCTATTACAATTTAAATCAGTTAAAATTAAATAATGTTAAACATCAGTTTCCTCCTTGGACTAGCCATATTTGAAGAGCTCAACAGCCACATGTGATTGCTAGCTGTCATACTGAACAGAACAGATATAGAAGATTTCCATGATTACCGAAAGTTCTATTTGATGGCAATGTTCTGAGGATTAAATACAATCTCCAAAAAAAAAAAAAAAAAAAAAAAAATTAAAAGGGAATACTCCCATTCTATGGATGAGGAAACAAAGGAGTAAGGAGGAGTAAGGAGGAAACAAAGGAGTAAGAAGATTAAATAATTACCCAAAGTTACAAAGATTAAAAGCTCTTATTTTTAGGAAAGATTAAAATCACAGAGGGAGAAATTATCAGAAATTTCTTTCAAACACTTGTTAATCTGACCACAAATCTATGCTGATGCCTGGCTGTGGGTTTTTATTTATCCTCAGACTAATGGAAAAACTTCAGCTCTGGTAAAAAGGAAGGCAGAGAATTTTGAGTATTTTATACAGGAAAGAGTAGAACAGGGTAGGGAAAGCTCTTATGTATAAAGAAAAATGAGGGCTAAAGTGATGGCCTCTAAGGTCTATAATCTTGGATGGTCAGATTCTGAAAGGACTCATATTACGTGTCTATTCTGTCAGAAATAATTGGAAGGTATAGTTATTTATTGCAAGAAATAAACGTATTTTCTCTTTGTGTCTTTGCCGATCAATACCTGCCTCTTCGAGAAGACCTATGTTCTGAGGAACACGTGGAGAGTAGCAATTTTATCTTGAAATATGTTGGGAAATGGGTCCAAGAAGTTGAGTGTAGGATCTCATCAATAGAACAAATTGCACTCTTAAGAAGTGCTGTCTTTGTCTGCCTAAATCCTATGTTTCAGACCTTTATTCATTGTTTTCCAAAAGCAACAGACAAGACATTCAGGAAGAGGCACAACAGTATCTTGTCAAACGCATGCCTGATTCAAAACAACACAGAAACAACAACTACCAGGCAAAAACAAAATGAAACAAAACAAAACACTTCATGAATCTAGGAATAAAGGAATACAACATTGTAGTAGTAATTATATTAGTCAGGAAGGACAAGCTAGTTTATGTAACAATAACAAATATACCAAAAAATCTCAGTAACTTAAGTGGCATAAAAATCAATTTCTCACTCAAATCACAGTTAAACTAAATAAAACTGAGTAACTGCAGCTGCCCTTGGGGAGTCTCTTCCATATGGTGATGAAAGGACCCCAAATCTGAAACTAGTGTTTTCCAAGGGTGGAGAGTCATGGGAGATACTTGCAGAAGACAAACCTGGAAGTATTTTACATCACTTCTGTGCACCTTACATTCACCAGAACCCAGACACATGGTGCACACCACACTGTAAGAGGTCCTGGCATATGTTGGTTTGCTGAGGGTTCAAGTTTGGTGAACACATTGCCTTGTCTCTGAAGAGGTCAAAAAACAAGCATAGACCAAAAACAAGTTATCCATTTATTTTAAAAATAGTCTCTTTGTTTTTAAATAGCTACTCATTTTACATTTCCCCAGACTCTTCTACTTAAATGCTACCTTTCTCATCCTTATCAAATACACTTGACTCTTACTTCATTAAGAATATCAACTCTCCCCACCCCCCGCACCCTGACAAATTTTCCACTGTTTTTTTCAGCTTTGTATCCTCCTGTTCAGAGGAACAGCTTTCTTTTCCTTATCTAACGCCACATCCTCTATGTGAACGTTGAGCTCCTTTCCTTCTTCCAGACTTTGAAATATCAATTATGGCCTTTTTTCATGTATCTTTACTGCTGTGTGTGTTTATCTCTTTAGCCCACAAACTCATTAAAATCTCTTCCATCCTAGAAATGCATTCTTAACATTCAGACTGGACTCCTCCCATAGGTGCAGTTCAGTCTCTACAGGCCCCTGTAGAGTAACCTATCATTGTACACTCTTGGAAGAATCATCTATAGTGACTTCTAATTTATTTCTAAATATTTGTCTTTATAACACATCAAAATTTAACTATATATTTTTCATGTGACTGTCATTGTTCATATCTTCCACTAGACTTAAAACTCTACAAGGGCCTAACTATATCTGTTTTGTTAACTCTCATTCCTAATGCTAAACCCAGGGCCTGACACATGGTAGTTACTTAATAGATAAATATTTGGTGATTGTATAAATAAATCCACTGCAATTGATGCAAACTAAGATGGTCAATGACATTGCTATTAAATCTGATAGATATATTTCTGTCTTTACCTTCCTGGATTGTTCTGCTGCATTTCACACCACTGATGAGCCGTCTTCTTTAATTCCTTGATGTCCTTAATCCGTCAAAACTCTTAATTTCTTTTTTTCCCCTACCTCTGTGATGGCTTCTTCTCCATCTACTCAGTTGTCTATTTCATCTTCCACTCTGTACCACTCAAGTGGAGGCACTACCTGGAGTTTTTTTGTCAGGCTGCTGACCCTCACAGTAATCAAATTGCTAAGAGTGATGTTATCTACTTTAAATACTGATATTGCCACCCATAGGCTGATGCCTCTTTAAATATATATTAATATCAGGCTTTTAACATGAGTCACAAAAATTTTGACCAGACTGCCCACTTACATTATATTCTTATTAGTGTCTTATTGAGGCTTCAAACTCATTGATCAAAATCTGAATTAATTACACTCCTCCAAGATTTTTCATCATATTTTAATCTGTATCCCAGAGCCATTATACATGCATGTATCAAACTAAAAACCAAAGATTCATGCCACCTTTCCCTTACCATTCTCCATCCTGTCAATCACTAAATGTGCTCTGCCATTGTACTTTCAAATATTTCTTGGCTCTTTTCTCCCTCTCCATACTAACCAGTTTCCTTACTCATAATCTCCACCATGGATTACCAAAAGCCTCCTACCAATTTCTTTGCCACCAGACCTTTCCAACCCAATCTATTCTCCACACTGCAACCAAGTGTATCTTTTCAGAAACAACAGTCGGATCATTTCATACTCTGATGCAAACCCCTTCAAAGGCTCCCCACTGTGTATAAAAACCAAACACTTTTAAGATAACTTGAACCTTCCATGAACTTATTCCTTCCTACCCTTATTCTTTGTCTTTTTGCATCTCTATCTTCATGGTTAGTGATATCAGTTTTCTGCACACACCCTTGCTCTTTTTTTGCTTTGGTAATGTCGCTTAAGTTAAACCAACTTTTGCTAATGCCTTCTCATCTTTGAAGTGTTATCTCAGGCCTCACATCTTCCAGAAAGTCTCTATACTTCAGTCCAAGCTAGGTTAGGTACCATTCCTCCATGTTCATATAAAGCTCTGTAGATATTTGTGACATTAAATTGTATGGAGCAGAAGCCCATGGCAAAGCATGTTGGACCGGACATTTGGCTGAGAAATAACATCGTGTGATGCTAAATCATTGAGATTTGGGGGTTAATTGGTTACTGCAGCATAGCCTAGCAAATTCTGAATAAACCATGGTTAGTATATTACAAATGAAGAAAAGTTACGTTCCCCACTCTGTTCATGCAGACAAAGCACAATTCTTTTATTCTTTCCAGCTCTAATATTCACTGGAACTATTTTATAAGGAAATGTTCAAAGAGAGCCAATTTGACTCTAGAAGGAAATGAAGAAATTATGGGAAACTGCTTTGCCTAAGTACATCAAGCATTTGTAGAATAAATGAGTTTGTAGTTTATAATCTGTTTTCCGCTCTAGCAAAGCCAGTGCGGTTCCATCTGAGCTGAGAAACTACTGGAGCTTGAATTATCCATAAAGGCCCTGCCTGTTTGTCATGCAGTCTAACCCGCAGAGAACAGAATTTTCACATTGAAATGCAATGAGGTCAAATTGGAGACCCAGCAAATACTGCTGCACTTTGGTGGCTAGCACATCATGTGCCTTTCCATGTTGAGGCCATTTCAGTGTCCCTTGGGGAATAGCATCAAGAAAATGGGCCTTGCAGTGCATATTCAGGGCTCACCAGATATTCACAGAATGGCTGGGCTTTGTCTCTCACCATTCCACCACAGACATACTCAAGGGAGGAAAAGGCAGTGGGATGCTGAAGTTCAGTTTGTGCAATGCCACTTCTAAATAAAGAGACTGCCAAATGTGTCTTGAGAGAAAAGGCTGCATATACCACATCACATCAAATGTTTAATCCTTTGACAGATGAGAGGGATCTATAACAGGCTCTATTCCATTGTGAACACTTTGATCATTGCTATATTTTATCTCTTGATTAGTACATATTAGTTGCTTTTGGGCATTCTAGAATCTAAACTGTTTTCTATGCTTAGTGAATTCATCAATTCACCACCATATGGTCCAGGTAAAAGGCAGAGTCTGCCTTTCTTTTAGAAGCCAAAAGACCAGATACACACTTTTCTAGCCTCACTTGCATCTTGGAAGTTGGCACATGTCTTGGTCTCAGCTAATTAAATGCACACAGCATTTAATTGAAAAGAAAGAGTACACAGAAATGGGACTCCAGAGAACACATTCTGGCGACAGTGGCAATGGTGGCTGCAATGTCCATATACCAGGGTAGCAGTACCCAAAGTGACCACAGGAGGGGTGTAAGCTGGAAAATCTAGCATTCATGAGTAGCAATAACAATGCCTGCCAAACTCATATTGGACACAATTTTAGCTGGGGTCCTGGTGGCCTGGACTTCCTTGCTCCAGCTCATTTTCTGTCACCAATTCTCCAACCTTCCTGGTGGGAATTCTGTAGTTCTCTGGAAGTCCTTTAATAAAGTCCTTTCCTTCTTACGTCAGTCAAGGAAAGTTTCTGTTGTTGCTATGTTACAATTCTTGGCTGATAAACTTCTCATGTTCATGGCAAGAGAGGAACATTACTAAAATAATAATTATTAAAATGATTGTTAATGAAATCTGTTCATAAAACAAAGAGAAATGGTCTCAACGTTCAGAATCAGTGTAACTTGTAACATGCTAACATTTTACTTTCTCTTGCTTTAATTTGTCATATTAGATCAGAAGTTCTCAATCAGGGGCAATTTTGTCCCCTAGTAGACATTTGACTAAGTCTGCAAGCATGTTTGATTGTCACAATTGGTGGCAGAGATGCTAATGTCATCTAGTGGGTAGAAGTCGGAGATGCTGCTAAGCATCCTACGTTGCACAGGACAGCCCCCTCCACAATGAATTATCTGGCTCAAAATGTCAATAATGCTGACATTGAGGAACTCTGTCTTATTTGAGGTTGAACAGACCTTAGGACCAACTAATCCCTTGGATTCTTCATATTCTTAGCAGTTTCTAAAACTAGTAGAGAAGACATCAAAATTACTTTCCATGTTTTATGAAGACTTCATATTTTAAAGTGTTTCTCCATCCAACAAATAGTTATTGTCAGCTTTGTGCCAGGGATCATGCTAGGATAGACTGGTTAAACCTAACCAAAAAATAAGCAAACATGGTGCTGTCTTTCAAGAGTTTTCACACAAATAGGGAAAAGACACAACAAATAAGTAAAGTAACAAATATTTCCATAGATACAAAATGTCATAAAGATAACAAAAGGGAAAAATGCTTAATTAAGGTATAGAAATTAGCAAGGGAAAATCAGCTTGGATAATATGGACCCAAGGACTCCTCTGAGGAAATGACAATAAAACTAAAGCTGGAAGAAGAACAATATAAGAAAAAAATCTGAATAAAGCTTAGTAATGGAAAGTGCTTGATGACTACAGAATTTAACAGAAACTTGTGTTGTTTTGGAACAGTGAGTGAAAGGAGAGTAGCAGCACATAAAATGAGAGGTATCGAAAGAGATTATAACACAGAGAGGCTCTAACACAAAGAGACTCTAAGCTGTGAAGAAGAGATAGTAAACATTTATTCTTTACAGATTGTTTTATTTACTCCCGGTGTAGGGCATTCTTGCATTGCTATAAATACCTGAGGCTGGACAATTCATAAAGAGAAAAGGTTTAATTGGCTCACATTTCTGAAGATTTTACAGGAAGCATGGCGTTGGCATCCGCTCATCTTCTTGGGAGGCCTCAGGAAGCTTACAATCATGGTGGAAGACGAAGGGGGAGCAGGTATGTCACATGGCAAAAGCAAAAACAAGTAAGAGAGAGAGGGATGGGGCAGGAGGTGCCACACACCTTTTAACGGTCATATCTCCTGTGAACTCAGCAAGAGTTTGCTTATCACCAATGGGATTGCACAGGCCATTCATAAGGAATCCACCTCCATGATTCAAACACCTCCCACAAGGCCCCACCTCCAGCATTAGGGATTACAATTCAATATGAGATTTGGGTGGGAAAAAACACCCAAACTGTATCACCCACCCTAGATTCTTGGACTATCTAAATATGGAGTTGCTTTATACTTGTCCAGACTGATAAGAAAAAAAAAAATGGGTTATTTCACTATGATTAGATGTTCACACTGACAATTTTGTGTCTGATTAGTAAAAATGAAGAATCAATTGTGTGCTAGTGGGTGTCTTTACTTAATAAATTAAAGTGATAAAAAGGATATAATCTGTGAGGGAGAAGTTTGAAATCCTCTAATTAAACCCAACTACTGCATTTATTACACGATGAAACAGAAATACACACAGCAGATATGACTTGCCCAAGGTCACACAACTTAGAGAACCAACATTTAAGATCAGAATCTCTGTGTGTCTACCTTGACAGTCTTTCCACCAAACCACCAGGCTTAGATGTAATGCATTTGGAGTCCAAGGAGAAGTTAAGCTGGTTAAAGGAGAGAATCTGCTTTTCTCCCTTTGACTAAAGATTTTCCTTGGATTCTGAATGCGTTTGAATGTGTTACATTTCCCCTCATTGTCCATCACAGATCAAATATACTTCAACAATTACCCTTTCCTTCTGCATCATGAATAATTATTGCTACCAGATTAGAGGCCTGGCTTTACCTTTTCTATATATTTGATCCAAATGACTGCCTGGAGGTTTTTGGGTAAATGAACTATGCAGTAAGTAATCATTAATTTCTATTCTATCACCCATGCATGGAAGCCTGTGCTAGTGTTCAAGATGCTTTTGCTTTAGCTGACAAAAAATTGTTCCCACCTTGATGCCTATGATCTGAATTTGTAACTGTTGTTAATTAACATCACGTGTTTTGTCATACTTAATGAACACAAGATAAATAAAAGTTCCAAGGAGACCAATACAGCCAAAAGCCTTCTAAATACCCATTTCCTGCTGGTGACAAGCAGTCCCACACATGAACATCTCCTGGGCTACCCTGGTTAAATTCTGCAAAGAGACAGTTTACGTTTAGAGGAAGGCCTCTGATTGATGTGAGATTAAATCCTAGCCTTTTTTGTTCACTATTTATGAACTCTTAGAATATTTCTTAAGTGTTCTAAAGTTCCCTTTCCTCATTTATAATGGAAGATGATAATGTTCAAAATGATTCTAACATTTATGAAGCTGTTAGTTACTATGTGCCTGATACTTGTCAATATGCTTAATAGGAATCAGCACAAGGTATACATTATTATAAGATCTTGATTATAAAGGGAAAGAAAAATAAGTTATCTGAGTGACTTGCCCAAGATCACACAACTGGAAAATAATAATTGAATCATATTCCAAAGCTTTGTTCACTTATCTGCATAAATCCTATAACACTGTGGTACAGCTATTTGATTCTTTTTTTTTTTTTGTCTGAAAAATATGTAAAAACTAAGTTTCAGAGAGATGAAAATGTCAAAGCTATTCCATGACCTAGATGGGTAAACAGCCTCAGCCTTGCTCTTCATCCCAGTGCATTTTCATGAAAATCATGTTGCCTCAGGAGGGTTTTGTTTTGTTTTGTTTATTTGCTTCCTAAACTATTAGAGGTTACCTGAGTTTCATGAATTTGCCCAGAAATATGCATCTTCTAGAAAGCGTCAAATAGGCCTTAAATTCTGCAACACTCTCTTGGATTTTGAGACTGGCCATGGTGCTGCATCACCCTTATCTTCGTCACTGCCACTTTTTCCCCTCATTTGGTCAATTACCAAACTACCTTGAAACTACCTTGTAACCAGCTCTAAAGTCCACCCCCTTCTTTCCCTCACTGCTGCCACTATGTTGGCCTGGTTTACCGTTACCTCTCTCCCTCAATAACTCTTAACTGGCTTTATTTCTCCCTTTCTACCATTTTCTACACTGCAACAAGGGTGCCGTTTCTGACATTTGTGTGAGATCATGTCATTTTCGCTCAAAAGCCATTCAGCGGTTTCTAATTGCTCTTAGATAAAAGTGAAGCAAGATCCACAGCTATGTGCATGATCTGATTCTTTCTCTTTTCTCCAGCCGTTATTCTCACCATGTTACTCTCCCCTTCTCCCCAACCACATCACTTTTCTTCCTGCCTGCCCTTCACACAGACTCAAAAACATAACCAGGCTCTACCAGTAATCAGAGAGAACATAAAGAAATGTGTAGACTTTTATTACGTTCTCCACTTGTTTCAACACAGGAAAAGTAACTATCCTTGGAAAATGTGTTCATTTCTGCTCTTCTCCCAGATATAACGCTACACAGTTCGTCTTCTCTCTTAAAAACATGACTCCGGCCGGGCGCGGTGGCTCAAGCCTGTAATCCCAGCACTTTGGGAGGCCGAGAAGGGCGGATCACGAGGTCAGGAGATCGAGACCATCGTGGCTAACACGGTGAAACCCCGTCTCTACTAAAAAAATACAAAAAACTAGCCGGGCAAGGTGGCGGGCGCCTGTAGTCCCAGCTACTCGGGAGGCTGAGGCAGGAGAATGGCGTAAACCCGGGAGGCAGAGCTTGCAGTGAGCTGAGATCTGGCCACTGCACTCCAGCCTGGGTGACAGAGCGAGACTCCGTCTCGAAAAAAAAAAAAAAAAAAAAAAAAAAAAAAAAAAAAAAAAACATGACTCCTCAGTCATCACACCCATCCCAACTCTTCTCTTCCTATTAATTCTGTTTTAGTCAAGACTCTTTTTTTTCTTAAGTCATAGAAACCCAACACAAACCATGGTATAATAACAGTAACAACATTATATCATTATATCAAATTGTCCCTGTATGCAGATGACATGATTGTATATTTAGAAAACCCCATTGTCTCAGCCCAAAATCTCCTTAAGCTGATAAGCAACTTTGGCAAAGTCTCAGGATACAAAATTAATGTGCAAAAATCACAAGCATTCTTATACACCAGTAACAGACAAACAGAGAGCCAAATCATGAATGAATTTCCATTCACAATTGCTTCAAAGAGAATAAAATACCTAGGAATCCAACTTACAAGAGATGTAAAGGACCTCTTCAAGGAGAACTACAAACCACTGCTCAGTGAAATAAAAGAGGGCACAAACAAATGGAAGAACATACCATGCTCATGAATAGGAAGAATCAATATCGTGAAAATGGCCATACTGCCCAAGGTTATTTATAGATTTAATGCCATCCCCATTAAGCTACCAATGAGTTTCTTCACAGAATTGAAAAAAACTGCTTTAAAGTTCATATGGAACCAAAAAAGAGCCCACATTGCCAAGGCAATCTTAAGTCAAAAGAACAAAGCTGGAGGCATCACGCTACCTGACTTCAAACTATATTACAAGGCTACAGTAACCAAAACAGCATGGTACTGGTACCAAAACAGAGATATAGACCAATAGAACAGAACAGAGTCCTCAGAAATAATACCACACATCTACAGCCATCTGATCTTTGACAAACCTGAGAGAAACAAGAAATGGGGAAAGGATTTCCTATTTAATAAATGGTGCTGGGAAAATTGGCTAGCCATAAGTAGAAAGCTGAAACTGGATCCTTTCCTTACACCTTATACGAAAATTAATTCAAGATGGATTAGAGACTTAAATGTTAGACCTAATACCATAAAAACCCTAGAAGAAAACCTAGGTAATACCATTCAGGACATAGGCATGGGCAAGGACTTCATGTCTAAAATACTAAAAGCAATGGCAACAAAAGCCAAAATTGACAAATGAGATCTAATTAAACTAAAGAGCTTCTGCACAGCAAAAGAAACTACCATCAGAGTGAACAGGGAACCTACAGAATGGGAGAAAACTTTTGCAATCTACTTATCTGACAAAGGGCTAATATCCAGAACCTACAAAGAACTCAAACAAATTTACAAGAAAAAAACAAACAACCCCATCAAAAAGTGGGCAAAGGATATGAACAGACACTTCTCAAAAGAAGACATGCATACAGCCAACAGACACATGAAAAAATGCTCGCCATCACTGGCCATCAGAGAAATGCAAATCAAGACCTCAATGAGATACCATCTCACACCAGTTAGAATGGCAATCATTAAAAAGTCAGGAAACAACAGGTGCTGGAGAGGATGTGGAGAAACAGGAACACTTTTACACTGTTGGTGGGATTGTAAACTAGTTCAACCATTGTGGAAAACAGCATGGCGATTACTCAGGGATCTAGAATTGGAAATACCATATGACCCAGCCATCCCATTACTGGGTATATACCCAAAAGATTATAAATCATGCTGCTATAAAGACACATGTACACGTATGTTTATTGCGGCACTATTCACAATAGCAAATACTTGGAATCAACCCAAATGTCCGTCAGTGACAGACTGGATGAAGAAAATGTGGCACATATACACCATGGAATACTATGCAGCCATAAAAAAGGATGAGTTTGTGTCCTTTGTAGGGACATGGACACAGCTGGAAACCATCATTCTCAGCAAACTATCACAAGAACAGAAAACCAAACACCGCATGTTCTCACTCATAGATGGGAATTGAACAATGAGATCACCTGGACTCGGGAAGGGGAACATCACACACCAGGGCCTATCATGGGGAGGGGGGGAAGGGGAAGGGATGGCATTGGGAATTATACCTGATGTAAATGACGAGTTGATGGGTGCTGATGAGTTGATGGGTGCAGCACACCAACATGGCACAAGTATACATATGTAACAAACCTGCACGTTGTGCACATGTACCCTAGAACTTAAAGTATAATTATAAAAAATAACTAAAAAATAAAAAATAAATAAAGAAAAGAAAAGAAAATATCAAAAAAATTACATATACAACATATTTACATATATAAGCATATATAAATGTGTATATATGCCTATATGAATATACACAGGGAGAATAATATGTAATTATCACCATAACTCTAAAGAGTTCATGTTCATGTCCGATTTTATAGATGAAAAAGTGAGAATCGTAAAAGTTATGTTACATGTCCAAGTTCCCACAGCTAAAAACTGTGAAATGAAGATTATTTTTGATCTTCAAGTGCATCTACTCATTCAGATTCTGATATCAATCAATTGTTCCTTCATTCTTTCATTTATTCACTCACGAAATATGATTGATTTTGCTCTTATGGCAGACACTACGCAGGCAATTTTCTCATAACACTTTTGACAATTTGATGATCCTTTTGGGAGACAATTCTCCACGTGTCTCTCACATTTCCACATGTCTTGAATCAACCATTGTTCTGAATTAGCTTTTCAAGGATGTTTATATAGCAAACAGCCTTGTGAGATACAGTCTACCTCCAGATCAGAAAGAAGATTTGTTTTCTGGCTGGTATAATAAAGACAATGTGTCCCTCTAAAACAAATGTTGAGCATGTTTGCTAGTAGTCCCCTTTAAAAGGTAGAGATTTTCTAGTCTTAGAGTTCCTCCACTATGATGCAGGCTCATCTACCTAGGCCACTGTGCATTGCCCTATGGGATGTGGGGACAAGAAAAACCAATGTGAACATTAAGATCTTATTGTCTGCTGGGCAGTGAGTAATTAATTTCTTTGCCTCTGATCCAGGAGTCTCTTGTTTCTGCCAGCATCTATGTATGGCAAGTTAATTTGTTAGCTTACAAAATGAAAGTCTCAGAATCTTCACATTCCTGACAAATATGACACAAGAATTATACGTTAATAATTATGGACAATGCAACTTGATTCACCAATGTCCACATAAACTTGTAAGTGGTAGAGACAATATTTGAATTCTTATCTACCTGATTTCTAAGTTATCAAATAAAGTATAAGAAACATAAAGAAGAGGAAAGAAATTAACAAAACAGAGAAACAGCTTTAATCAGTCAGCTGTGTACTGCCATGTAGTAAATGTGTAAGGAGAACTTTTAGAATGGCTAGAATTATAAAGTGTCTCAGAGCCTGGTACAGGGATTAGTGAGTAGCAAGTAGAGGAGACAAATGATCTTAAAGGTTAAGAGACCTTGGAGTCAAACATCCCTAGGTTCAAATCTGACACTGCATGACACTGAGCAGTTTATTTAATGTGTTTGAATGGTAATTTCCTTAACACTAAGGCAAAAATAATAGATCCTATCTCACAAGAGAATCATAAGCATTAAACAAGGTAATGTATAGAGCATTTAGCATGAAACTACACATGTAGAAAATACCCATTAGATAATAGCTATTAGCATTCCTAATAAGTTCTTAATAAAGAGTAGGTAAGTGATTGATCTTTCTTCATCAATTTACCTACACCTTAACTATCAGATAATTTACCACTAGTGCACCCCTCCCTCAGTAGTTAGCAATGTAATCAGGTTTATAAATACAAATCACTAGCTGAACCATTGCAACATTAAGAGCTAAAGAGGCCCCAGATTTTAAGTGTGGTGGATGCTAATGGTTCCTTTCTTGTAACAAAAAATACCTCCAAGCTGCAAATTTGAGATAGCATTGAGGCTGAGCACTCACTTTGTACTTTTCTACAAATGGTATGAGAAATTACAAGGCTTGGGGTTCTCTTGGTTATCCATTTGTCTCTTTCCTGTCTTGCAAGTAGAACAAGTACTGCTGTTGCCAAGCAACAGTGCAGTGGTGGGAGTGATGGTGCATGTGTAATGTGGCACTCGGAGAGTGAGGAGCTTAGTTCTAGAACTGGTCCAAGGGCATTCAAAAGCAACACTGAAGAGTGTACTTTTCCTCATGTCATTCATGCAAACCCTCCAATAATTAAAAGAGCTGCTTCCACTGAGCAATCCGTCACCACCTTCCTGTGAACTGTGGAAAATCCTAAGAATCACAGAGTATAGAAGCTCGGGAGAGCTGCCATTTGCCCTCTCATTGCCTTGGTCCAAATACATGCCATAGAGACAGCAATTCCTCTTGGAAAATAGTCAGAACTTAAGATAGATTCTGAAAGGGGGCTTGGAAATCTCAACTCTAAGCATGCATCCTTTCTATGAAAATAATAGGAGAAGGGTTCCTTTACTAAAGTAAAAATATTTTTAAAAAGGAATTGGGAAGTACAAATGGAGAATCAGAGAGAACACGCAGTTTGGTAATTGGCAGTCATCTGTTCCATGTTATTAAAGAGGAAAAAATGAAGGTTTGCAATGCCTCTGTTACACTAGTAACTGAGCCCTCTGTAATTAATTTTAGTCAAATTTCACTAACATGGAAAGATATATTAACTTGCGCAGTGGGATAAGCAATATTATAGAGCAGTTACAAGCATGGGCTCAAGAGCCAGACTACCTAGGTTTAGATTCCAGCTCTCCAACTTATTGACTGTGTTCTGACAGGTTCATGAACCTCTCTGTGCCCTACTTTTTGTGTATGAAATGCAGATAATTATAGAAGCTATCTTACATGACTTTGTAAAGATTAAATGAGTTAATACATTTAAAAAATCTAAACTGAAGCAGACATAGACTAAGTATTAAATAAATATTAGTCATTGCTAATAGTGGTTTCACATATTTTTATTAAGACAGAGGCCTCATCCTATTCCTCTATTTTTCTGATCAAGAACTATACCCAGCCTTTATTCAGTGCATGATAAATTTTTGTAGAATAAGCAAATGAGAGGGCAGTCTGAAAATTCAGTTACCTCACTTTTGTTCAATACATTTTAATGCTAGCTGAAGGAGATACAATTCCAAATGAGAATAGGAAAAGTATTAGAAGTTTAGTGAGTAGCTTCACGTCCCCTTTTCCTTGCCTAAGCTGTCAAGTCAAAGATTATACCCTTGGTATGCCACTTATCTTTAAAATAACTTTGAGGTTGAAACAGTTAAAAAAATGATTTTATCCTTCTTCTACTTATTTTTCCTAGTTTTTTATTCTCCACCATCATTCCCCTTAAGAACATAAGACAAATAATGAAAAGTCAAGAAATAGTGAACATGTAGTTAAAAAATGTTAATTTCAAAATTAGAGGTTAACGTTAACCCCCATCCCACAGTTTATTCTTACAGGTGACTATCTCTGTCTTCCTGAAGGTCATCAAGAGTGTCCTATACTTTAGGTTGCATCTTTAAATATGACGTTCTTGTCTTGTATTAATTTGTAATGGAGAAATGTCTAGCCTAAACAGGAAGTAAGAAATACGTTGAATAATATCTGGCCACCTTATACCTTAGTAAGAGCCCTGGAACCCATCTGAGTTCTATCCTGGTTTCTCACTTGGGCAAATAGCTTTACCTCTTGGTATATTGCTTTTTCTATCATTAAATTATGGATTATAATTTCAGCTCTTCATACTTCATCAAATGTGACCATGTATTTCACAACGTATTATTACTTGAGAGGTTCTCAAAAAATTTGGTTCCTAGAAAATGCCTCATTTTGTAACTTATCTTTTAAATGAATAGTTATAGGTTTCCAGATCAATTAGTTTTATAAATTTTTTTCTTACTTTTGGAATCTTTGAGATTGTTTTATACTTACCATATAAGGAATGTTGTTCTTTCAACAAAAAGCAAAGCATAAGTAATTATTGTTCCAGCGATCAAGAAAGCAAACATATAACACATGAGACACAGAAACACAAAGACAGAAACACAATCAACTCGTTACTATTTAACATTTTAACGGTTTTATACAAAGTATATGTTGGGGGGCCTGCGAAATATATGTAATTTTACCAACAAAATAAAATTTTCTCAAGAAATAGTTACTATTTTGAGACAAGCAGTATTCTAGGTGCTGAGATAAGGTAAATATATGTAAAAAATTAAAAAATTAAAACTGTGCCTTCTATGTTACAGATTACAAAAAATGTCCCCATTTCTGCACCTATTGCTATATCCACTTCTTCTGTCATGTACATTTGTGGTATCCTGTTTCTCTGGCTCTGGATCTAGCCTAGGAGGGAGAAATTATAAAAATCAACAACTGGTTTCTTACATATAATGCATCTAAAACATACCCATACACTGACTATAGTATTGTGTTAGTTTCTTGTCACTGCATAATAAATTATCACAAATTTAGCGGTCTAACACAACACCTACACATTAACACATAATTCTGTAGGTCAAAGGTTTCCCATTGCATGGCTGAGTTCTCTGCTTAAGGTATTACAAAGATGAAAACAAGGTGTCTGTCAGGCTAAGTTCTTGTCTAAAGCCTCTTGGGAAAAATCAGCTTCCAAGTTCATTCACGTTGTTGGCAGAATTCAGTTTCTCCTAATTGAAATAAAATCTCTGTGTCTTTGCTGGTTGTCAGCTGCGGGTCATCTTCTGCTTCTTGAGGCTGCTCTCAGGTCTTTGCCATGTGGCCTTTTCCATCTCAGCGAAGGAAAATGTCACCCATGTTAAACTCATCTCATGCTTCATCTTTTTTTTTTTTTTTTTTAATTTCTGTGACCAGCCAGAGAAAGAACTTAGCTTGTAAAGAAGGTGATTTGGGTAGGTCCAGCTCATGTGATTAGGCTGGACCCACCCAAATCACCTGCATATATTAAGATCAGTTGTGCCATGTAAAATAACAGGAGTAAAATCCATCATATTTACAGTCCTGGGGATTACACAAGGCATGTTACAGCACGATCAGGAAACCTGGAGGGATATCACAGAATTCTGGCCATTAGATGTGCCAAGTGGAGGTCACAAGGTTGACTCTGTAGGAAGATGTTGAGAGAAATGAAGTGTGAGAAAAGAGAACACTATGAAAGTTAACCTGACAATATTAAAACCATCCCAAGGCAAATTTGCTTGTTTCCATTTCCCAGAAGGCTAAGGATTTTAATAATTGAGTGAAAAGGGACACACACACACACATACACACACACACACAATTTTCCAGAGTGCTGGAAATGCTGTAGATCTTCTCTAGGTGTTGTTTGCTTTTATGTGTTTGTCAAAATACATTGAATTGCATCCTTAATACTTGTATACTTTACTGTATAAAAATTATAATTCACCAAGAAAAAAGGATACCTAGGAGTGAATCAGGCATTGAAGGACATGTAGTCAGGTGATAGAGGCCCTGTGAATCTTAGAAGATGAAGAGATTGACCCAAAACTGGGATGGAGGAAAAGCAGCCAAAGAAGATGTTCTGTTTCTTAAGTGACTTTGAAGGTTATACATCTTTAATATTCATTTTGAGGAATAAAGAATTTAGACTTCCAATTAAATACAGACATTATGTATGTTTTATTTATTCAGTATCCCTTGAGACAACTTTCTTATAATTGGAGTGTCTCCTTCCTATTTTAGCTATTCCCAGGAGATTTTAGGAGCTGTGGGGAGCTTGATGGAGAACCCTCAATTGCCTTTTTCATTATTCCACTTACTAAACACCTCAATAATAGATTTAAAATTTCAATGACATGAATATTAACAACAAAATTCCAGTCACAAATTACTCTAACAAAATTGTCCTGTGTACTGTTATTAGGTATGATACTAAAAACATCCTGTCCACAGACACACCTCAAATGTGGAAATGGAGTTAGCACCCACACGATCATTACTGCATGTCTATTCTATGAGAGATTTCAACATGGGCCAAAATAAAAAAATCCTTTTAATGATTCTCCCTGATCAGGTAGGGGGTGTATTAGTCCGTTTTAATGCTGTGGTTAAAAACATATCGGAGACTGGAAAGAAAAAGAGGTTTAATTGGACTTACAGTTCCACACAGCTGAGAAGGCCTCAGAATCACAGCAGGGGTGGGGTGGGGGAGCGGTGAAAGGCACTTCTTTCATGGTGGCTGCAAGAGAAAATGAGGAAGAAGAAAAGCTGAAACCCCTGATAAACCCATCAGATCTCCTGAAACTTATTCACTAACTCGAGAACAGCAGTGGAAAGACTGACCCCCATGACTCAATTACCTCCAACTGAGCCCCTCCCACTTGGGAATTCTGGGAGATATAATTCAAGTTGAGATTTGGGTGGGGACACAGCCAAACCATATTGGGGGATATCCAAGAAAACCCAACCTCACAAGTGGAATCTTGAAGCAAATGGAGATTTAGTATTAGATTGGTGCAAAAGTAATAGTGGTTAATTACTTTTGCACCAACCTAGTAGGAATAATGGAAACATAGGGAAGATTTCTGATCACTCTCCTGGCCTATTAATAACATGACACTTTTTCCCCATTGCTTGTTTTAAAAGAATCAACATTAAATTTGGCTTGAGCAAAAGAAAACTGCCCCTAATTTTTCAAGTATGTATCTGTTGTGAATGAATGAGCTCAGAGAGGCAGAGAGATGCAGAGCTTTGGAGAGGGTAAGTTTTAGAACAGCTAGTGTAGAAATAGGAAAGAGGCTCTAGTGAAAAGGGGTAGGTGGAAGAATCATTTCTGTGAGATTTTAGTTTAAAATGGAAGCAGTGAAATCTCCCTTCTCCAAGGTCTTACCTATTTTCTGGTCCCAAACGGTGTTACTATCACTAACAAAATGAGTCCGAACATTAACATGGCTGGAACTCAGTCTTTGTTTCTTCCTAGTGCCATTTACAGAGACCTCTATGAGTCTCACATATTCCCCCTGAAGAAATCTTCCTTCTGGTTCCCCCCTATCCAGCCCCTCCTCCATCATTTTTGATTCTCCTGCAGTGGGGACCGTGATGATTGTGTTAATATCTTCTTCCGTTGTTTAATATTACTCAAGCACAACAAAAGCAGGGAACATATGGTCAATGCTAGTATATTATTATTTATTTATTATTTATAAAAATAATTTATGGAGTATTTAATATTCTGGCCCATTTTGAAGTCTCTCATAGACTGGACATACAGTAATGATCATGTGGGTGCTAATGTCTTATCATAACTCCACTTCCACATCTGAGTTGTGTCTGTGGACAGCATGTTTTTAGTATTACATTTAATAATGATACAAGGACAATTTTGTCAGAGTAATTTGTTACTTGAATTTTGCTGTTAATACCCAGGCTATTGAAACAAAAAGCTATTATCTAGGTGTTTGGAAGTGGAATAATGAAAAAGGCAATGAGGGTTCTCCATCAACCTCCCCACAACTCCTAAAATCTCATGGGAATAGCTAAAATATGAAGGAAGCACTCCAATTATAAGACAGTTATCTCAAGAGACATTGAATAAATAAAACATACATAAAATCTCTATTTAATTGGATATCTAAATGTTTTACTCCTCAAAATGAATATTAAAGGTGTACAACCTTCAAAGTCACTTAAGAAACAGAACAACTTCTTTGGCTGCTTCTCCTCCATCCCAGTTTCAGGCCAATCTCTTTATCTTCTAATATCAAAATATATCTGATGGTGCAAAATACTGTCAGGACAAAATAAAAATAATCAGTAAAACAAGCAAATAAAAAAATCCCACAAGGGGCTTGTCTTTAGTCAAAGATTAACTCTGTACCCTAGATACGTCATTTATCTTCAAAATAGCTTTGAGCCTGAAACTGTTAAAAGGTTTTGATCTTATCCTTCTATTTTTTTCCCCTGTTCTTCTATTCTTCATCATCATTCCCCTTAAGAACATAAGAGAAATAATGAAAAGACAAGAAGTAGTGATCTATAGGATATAAATCTTCTCTTCAGTACAAGCACCAGAATGCTGAAGAATCAAGCGCTTGTTACTGAACTGCATGACATTGAGATTCTTCAGTGAACGATTGAACCAATAATTTAATTTAGTTCTTTTGGCCACCTTAGTCCAGAAATGCAGGAATGCACTACTTTATAGCTGAAAGTTCATGGCGTCTATACTTTGACAGAGCTGAATAGAAATCCTGGCTGAACAGTATCTACTCTACAGGTACGAGTACTGGATAAATTAGTTAGCCACTTGGAGCTTCAGTTTTCTCATCTCTAAATTAAAAATATCTAAGTTAGCACTTATTTTTTAAGGACTTGTGGAGATTCAATATATGAAGATTTTGGAACATCTGTGTTCTTTCCATTACAGAATGTTGTTATTACATAAGTTGTAGGGATAAGGCAGAGATATGTTAAATTTTCCCTAAACACATAATTGTCATGGAGAACTGGGTTCAGGTCTCTCAAGAATCCTCTAGGACACCAAGTGAAACATATCTCAAAAAATAACCTCACCAGAGGGTTGAAAGACTGGAGCATTTATACTCTGACTCCAATTTCTCATTTGTTGAGGTTTGCTCCTGAGGCTTTCCTAGGGTTACACAAGTAAGGATTGTGCCTACTTACCCACAGAAGAAAACCTTCAGGCAAGGAAGAAGGAAAAACTGGATGCTTGGGATGGGAAGGTGAGAGCATGCTGGAAACTGCCTTGATGCATAAACTAAGGTGGGTCAAAGGATTATCAGGGCAGGTTATGGATAGCATCTAGTAGAGTGGTGAAGGGGCACTTAAGCTAGGTTGGAAATCAGAAAACCTGGGACAAATTCCAACTCTAAATTTAACTAAATATGAGTCATTCACTCAACAGTTATCAATTAAGCATCTACTAATTTCCAGATAATGTTCTCAGCAGTGAAGACAAAGCAGTAAACAAAATAGATAAAATTTCTGTTTTTATGTTACTTAGAGTCTTTTGAATGCCCAAGTCCTATACTTACTAATTTGGGAAAAAAAGATAGTTTTATATTAGAATATGGAAGACATATATAGTGCTTACTGTGAACAGGAAGATAAAATAAATAAGTAAGCCTGACTTGGTAGGGAAATAATAGAAAATTCTTCTATTTTTTACAGTTTACTCATTTGAGTCAGGATTCAAATAAAGCACATTCATAAGTCACTTTTAAAACGTTATTTTATTTTATGTTATTGAGTTCTGGGATATATGTGCAGGACATGCATTTTTCTTACAAAGGTAAACGTGTGCCATGGTGGTTTGCTGAACCTATCAACCCATTACCTAGGTCATAAGTCACTTTTAATTTATAGGTTTCCATCTCCATCTGTACATTTTTTGCCTTGCAGGTCATTTGTTGAGGAAACAGAGTTGTCTGATTTGTAGAATTTCTCACAAGCTGCTCTTGGTGATTGCATCTCCATGGTTACTTATAATGATTTCCTATTAAATGGTACATAGATCTAAAGGCTCAATACGATTCAGGGTACATTGTTTCCTAAGATCACTTCACACATGGTATTGTATAATTTCTTCATGAAGTATCCAATGCTGGTTTGTCTCTTTGGGATGTTGGTAACCTTAGATGATTATTGCCTAGATCCATAAATCCATGATGAAATAGAAATGCTATTAGAAAAAGAAACTTATCAACAAATAGTTAACCTGAGATATAGATTATTAAGAGAGGCAAAATAAACGCTGTATTCTTTCTCTTTATTTACCAACTTTCAAAATAACAAGAGAATATTCTGATATCCTTCAAAAATATACAATAATGGAAGAACATAGAGAAAAATGAGAATGTATTTTTTATTTTTTGTTTTTTAATCCATTATAAACTAATGCATTTTTTAAAAAGTAATAAATATAAATACATGACAGTTATCATCTTCAATGATGCTCGAATTGTTCTGTCTTTTGCCAGGAAACATTTTTGTGTTTTGAATCTTTTAATGTAAGGACATTTCGATATTTCTTGATTTCTGGAATGACAAGATGCTCCAACCAACTGTGACCTAACTGCAATTAGCAAAGCATTCTTGATTCATTTTTTCACAGAAAATGGTAATTAGAGACCATAATCTGTGTGTTAGAGGAGTTCATTACTATTAGATTAGCCATTTTTTTCTAGATGTTTTCAGTGTGCAAAGCTAGAAGTTAACTTTGCTTTTGTTTATGTCACCATAGGTTTATTCTGATATTTTTTCAATTCAAATACAGAATGTATAGTAATTTTACTCAGTTTCATTGATCTTATATTTATATCTCCTTTTAAAATATGTTGAAACTCCACATTTCAAATGATATCCAAATAATTTTTCATTTCATTTATGACACAAAACAACCCCAAAATTATAAAGTCAATACTATATCCAACAAAACATTAAAAAATGTTTCAGTTAATGTTGTCCTCAAGGTATATCTTAGTACAGTCAAATTATCTTAAATTATTAGTTTAGTATTTTCTGTATGGTTTTCCACCATGGTACAGACTGTTTTGTTTACATAATTTATTTCATTTTCAATTATTAGAAACTGGATTTTAAATATTGTCTTTTAATAAAATTACATATCTAGTTATCTAGTTACAAGGTCAAATCTATATATTAGGGTATATTTTTTAAAAGCTAACTTCTCATAGGAAGCCTTCCACTCTGCTTTCTCCCTCTATAAACCTTTTTTTTTAATGTAGAGTTTATCCTGCCATTGCTGTATTGTTTTGAATAAATTATTAAACATTGACCTTCAAATACCACTTTCTTAAATAAAAGGTAGCATCAGCCAGGGGCGGTGGCTCACGCCTGTAATCCCAGCACTTTGGGAAGCCGAGGCGGGCAGATCACGAGGTCAGGAGATCGAGACCATCCTGGCTAACAAGGTGAAACCCCGTCTCTACTAAAACTACAAAAAAAAAGTTAGTCGGGTGTGGTGGTGGGTACCTGTAGTCCCAGCTACTCAGGAGGATGAGGCAGGAGAATGGCGTGAACCCGGGAGACAGAGCTTGCAGTGAGCCGAGATGGCACCACTGCACTCCAGCCTGGGTGACACAGCGAGACTTAGTCTCAAAAAAAAAAAAAAAAAAAAAAAAAGTAGCGTTCCCATATATTTTTTTTCCAGCTTGCAATTTTTCTTTAATAACGTATCCTGGAGATCTAACAGAATATAGAAATAGTCCTTATTCTTTTTTTCAACTATACAATATTTTGCTGTGTGGTTATTTATTCAAACAGACCTTTATCAATGGACATTTGGACTGTATTCAATCTTTACAAATTTAAGACATTAACTCTTTTTTCCTGTGGTATAAGTTATAAAAAATAGTTGCCAGTTTGATTTTGTATCTTTACTTTGCTTATAGTATTGTTTCTATGCAAATATTGTAAAATCTTTTAAGCTAAACTTATCCATGGTTTCTCTTATCATTTTTTATTTTATAGTCAGAAAAGTAATCTATTTTCCAAAATTTTAAATAGAGTCACTCAGGTTTTCGTCTAGTACTTGAAAGGTCTCATTATATTATTTTTGTTTTGCTTTTACAAATTTCTAATGCATTTGCAATTTATTCTAAAATGAAGTGAAAAATGATCCATTATGTACTTTGATATAGCATATTAAAATAGCTCATATTAAAAAAAATCACTCTCTTCACTAATTTGAGATGCCACATTTATCATATACTAAATTTTCATAGAAGTTATTTCTGTTGTGGGTATTTAGTAGTTTTCCATTAGCCCATTTACTCATTAATTCCTGGACAAACTCAGTTACAGTTATAGAGGCATTATGATATGTTTAATGCCCAACAGGGCTGACCTTCAGGTCCTTTTGTTATTTTTCTTTTTCAGAATTTTGCTTAACAGTTTTTATTATTTATTGTTTTAATTGAAACTTATAACCAATTTGTCTTGCTGCAAATCTGACATTTTTTGTTTATGTTTTTCAGATGTAAAATATCCTCTTCATAGAACTTTGGGACATCTTTTGTAAAATTTACACCCAGGTATTTTATTTTTATTTTTGCTATTACAATGTATTATTTTATCTTCCATAATATCATCTATTAAGTTTTTGTTGGATAAATAAAGGCAGTTGATTTTTACATGTTAGCTGAACAACTTAATACTTTATTAAGTTACTGTTTTTATTGTAGCTTTTCTATTTTTTGGATTTTATACATAACCTGATAAAGTTTTACCTCTTTCCCTCCAATTCTCATGTTTCTAATGAATTTTCTTGTCTACTTGTATTGATTAATACTTCCATCACAATATTAAATATGGTGCTGGAGATCAATGATACTGTTTTCTTGTTTCTGACATTAGTAGAAGGCCTCTAAGGTTTCCACATGATGTAAGATGTTAGCTATGATAGATTTAATCATTTTCCCAAAGTCTTCACTCCGTCCCTGTTGCAGACTATTTAGTCACACCCTTTGTCATGTGATTCAGAAAGGCCTGCCAATAAAGATGTAAAGTGCACATGCTCTCCCCATTAGCCTTGAGTTTGTACATGTGACTTGCTTTATTAAAAGGATTGTTTGTCGATGTAATGCAAATACAGTTTTAAATATGCTTGTATGGTTTGACTTGTTCTTTCATGTTGCTGCCTTCTTTGATGAATAGAAAATGCCCCAAGTAATCAACTTTGTTCCAGAATAAGAAAAAAAAATGACCTTATCCTAGCCTGCAGACTGGAACTAAGCCCAGTTGATAACTAGTGAGCCCAGTAAACTACAAATCTCCTGCAGACTTGTGTTTTTGTAAGCCACCGTGTTTTGGGTTTGTTCTTTATACAGCATTGTTGTAGCACTAGCTAATTAATATATTGTCCTTGAGGCTGAATTGTATACAGCAGTCTTCCCTTATCCATGGTTTCTAAGTTTGCAGTTTCAGTTTCCTGAGGTCAACTGTGGTTCAAAAATATTAAATGAAAAATTTCAGAAATAAATATTTCAAAAGTTTTAAATTGCATACAGTTCTGAGTAGCATGATGAAACTTCATGCCATCCCATTCCATCTTTCCCAGGCCATAAATCATCCCTTTGTCCAGTGTATTAACTATCAACATTATTTGTGCATTATTAATCATTTAATAGTTATCTCAATTATCAGATAAACGGTTGCAGTATCACACTGCCTGTGTTCAAGTAACCCTTATTTTACTTCGTAATAGCCTCAAAATGCAAGAATAGACATTCTGGCAATTCAGACATGCAAAGTGAAGCTGTGAAGTGTTTCCTTTCAGTTAAAAGATGAAAGTTCTCAATAAGGAAAGAAAAAAATATATATATATATATATATATGCGAGACTGCTAAGAGCTATAGTAAGAACAAATTATCCATGTGTGAAATTGTAAAGAAGGAAAAAAATTCGTGCTTGTTTTGCTGATGCCCCTCAAACTACGAAAGTTACAGCCACTGTTTATAAGCGCTTAATTAAGATGAAAAAGTCATTGAATTTGTGGGTGAAAGACATGAACAGAAGCACCTTCCAACTGATGACAGTCAGGTTTGCTACTATCTGAGGTTTCAGTCATCTACTGGGGGTGTTGGTCTAAAACAACATACTGCAGATAAAGGAAGGCTACTGCATATACAATTGTGTGTATGTATGTGTATGTGTGTACATTTACACACATATACAGTATGTACACATATTTGTATGTTTTTAACAAAATCTTAATTACTTGCTATTCTATTGTTCTGACAAAAGGGTGTTAGATTGTATTAAATGCTTTTTTCTGCTTATAGAAGAATAATCATAAGATTTTTCCATGTCCAGTTATATTCTTGCTTTGAAAATATGAAATCTCAGGACAGTAATTCACCTGTAATATTAGATAATAGAAGAAAATGAGTTTAAATTGTCTCTGATTCTCCAAATACTCCATTCTTGCCAAAGTGATCTTCAAGAATTCTACAGTTACAGTTTTAGACCAAAAGAAATTGTAGTACAGCTATAAGAAAGACGAAGTTTGAGGATCATTTTCTTCTGGAAAACAAGATCATTTAAAAATTTTCATTTTGAATATTTATGCACTTCCAAAACAAGAGTTACTATGACATCATCAAGTTCTACCTTTTGACATAGGAAAAATACCCTTCCAAAAATCATCAATTTTTTTTTCTCTATACCTATATTTCAGCTAAACACCTAAGAAACCTATCATTTTTTTCATGTTGTCATTTTACTTTTGTGTTTTCATTTTTTCCTTGCTCTAATAAAAATAAGGCAGAAACAACAGGAAAGTTGCTCTTGTACATTTTTTCTTTTTCAGCCCTATATCAAGGCGAAAAGGAAGAAATGGATTATAAAGTTAAAAGCTCTGTCTCCTTTATTCTTCAAAAAATGATAGCACCTATTTCTTCAAAATAGAAAATTGCTACGCATACATAGAGAAAATTTGAAAAATATGGAGACATAGAATTAAAAAGATGACAACACATACCATAGAAATTTAATCATGGTTCATTTGTTAGTATTCTTTCTAATTTTTCTTGTGTTTGCCACCCATAATACAATGGTATCTTGATTATTTTCACAAAACATTTCACAGTAAATCTATGCTGGCATCATTAGCAATAATTACAGATATCATTTTCAATTGAACTATAGTATTTCTGCTACTTCAAAGTATTAATCTACATTCAGTCAGTCTTCTATCATTGGAATTTAAGATATCCCTCTTGTTTTTGTTCTTTATATATTATTACTTGACAGGAAATTTAGAACATAAATTTGGTTCACATTCTAGGGTGTATTTTTAGGAGTGATCTCCAGAGAGGAATTACTAGTCATTAGATTACTAATATATTGTTAGATATCAGGCAATCTCAATTAAACTATATACAACCATAAAATGGCATCATCTTTATCTTTTGAATTTTGAATGAACAAATGGTGATGGGGCTGAAAAGGAAGGAGAACAATTAGATATTTCATTACCTTCTAAGAAATATTGGTCACATTTCCAAATCCTTATACCAAATTTTGGATGATATAGTCACAGTAAGCCACCAGCAGAGAAGGTATGGTCCAAACAATTATCCCAGTCTCTCTTTGCATTTCTCCTCCTGTCCCTTTCTTTTCCTCACCTTTTCTTGGCTTTCCCTATCTTTTTTTCCTTTCCACTCTGCAGAAGTAAATGAAACATGTAAAACTATATGAAACAACTTGTGTTTATTTGGACAACAAACACAGTTATAGCACAATTTCACGTCATCCTCTCTTCTGTCATTTGCTTCCCTACCTGACACTGACAGCCATTCAGGCTTCTTGGTGCAGCCAACATCAGACAGTGTCGTCTCACTGCTTCTTTGGAAGTCTGTGTAGTATCTTCCTGCTTTGAGGCTTTCTATGTTGGGTTATTCTTCTTTCTGTTCCCCCACATACAGTGAGCAACTTACACCAAATCTCATGGGTCTCTTCACTTACCTGGGCAGTTTTTGTAGGTAATCAATGAGATGTCTCAAGCTCTTCTTGCTTGACCCAGTGGAAACACATCTTCTATTTTCCAGCTGAAACTTCAATGATTAACTGGCATGGTATCTCAGTTTTGCCAGCTGTCCTCTGTTCTATTATCCATGCCCTGGAAGCAACAGACTCATCTCCTGGTGGCATCAGAGATACATTTCCAGGGAGAAAAAAAAAATCTTTAAAATTTTCAAAAAATATTCCCGTCCACATAGGCAGAACAAAGTACCCTATTGCTGTTTTCATTTGTACATATTTGATTCACCAGTATGGTTAAAATTCTTAAAATAATTTTCATTGGTTTTAAAATGTGTATTAGTCATTGTATTTTTCAAGAGTAAACAATCTGTTCATGACTGCTATTCATTTACTCTTCTGTCTACTTTCTTTTGGGAAGTGGAAATACATACATATGTATTTTGGCATAACATATATAATTTATATAATATACATATTATTATAAAAGATATAAATAATAATTTCCATATCCCTACTACCTGGAATTAATTCCTGTTTGTATTTTGCGGTACACATTTTATTTTTTCAACAGGTCTTGTGGTTTGCTAACCAATTTGTCAGAACTTGTTACTAAGGCTGTTAAATATTTGTCATACTCACTGAAAATATTCCCCCTTTCTGTTATCATCAATAAATCTTTCAGATTTGTGCTGCTTTAGGTAGGCACCATTACAGGAGGGTTTTCTCTGTGAGTGAATATGCATGTGTGTTTTGCATAACTATGTGCAGTTGCTTCAGTTAAGCAACTGATGATGACAAGTCTAAGCCAGCAGACAGCTATTCTGTCCTGGGATATTTACTGAACCTTCATTTTTGAATTTCTACCCAGAATTCCCATCTGATTATTCAAAAAAAGAATAGGTGAGATTTGACTTGGAATAACTAAATGAATATATAGAAAGAATGAGAGCAAGAGAGATGGAAGAAAGGGAGGACTCACAGATGTCCTATAAAAGAATAATGTTACTTCTATTTTACTTAAATAACTCAGAAGTTCAAAACAATTACATGATTTGCCTAAGACAGGAAAAGGCAGAATTCAAATTCATGTCTGCTTGATTTCCTAGTCTATTAGTCAATTTTCATGCTGCTAATAAAGACATATCTAAGACTGGGTAATTTATAAAGGAAAGAGGTTTAATGGGCTCAAGTTCCACATGGCTGGGGAGGCCTCACAATCATTGCTGAAGGTGAAGGAAGAGCAAAGTCACCTCTTACATGGCTAAAGGCAAGAGGACATGTGTAGGGGAACCTCCCTTTATAAAACCATCAGATCTCACAATCCTTACTCACTACCACAAAAACAGCACAGGAAAAACCCACCCCCATGATTCAATTACCTCCCATTTGATCCCTCTCATTACACATGGGGATTATAACAATGTAAGTTGAGATTTGGGTGGAGACACAGAGCCAAACCATGTCACCTAGGGTCTTCCCAACTGTCCATCTTTAATGCCATTTTTAATATTAAGTAACCTTTCAGTGCTGTTTTTCTTCTCTTTATTCATTTTGTTCCTTAGGTAATAAATAATACATTAACATCTGGGTCATGTTTTTACGGTTTACATAGGACTTTAACATATACCAACTCTTTTAATTTTCTCATCATCTCTATAAACAGAATTTTTTTCTCCTTTTCCAGCTCAGGACACATGCTGAAGGAGATGATATCACTGGGTCACCAAACTGGTTAGTGACAGAGGTGAGATTCAAATATGGGCCTGATTCTTTATTTTCTTTCTCTTTCTTTGGTGCCTCCACCTCCTGCTTCTCGGCAACCACAGAGATGTTTTAGTTCCTGGCACAAACAGCTTAGTGGAAACTTGGCTTGGAAATGATCACAGCAAAGCATTTTAGCACTTGCTGAGTTCTCTATCCACTACTTACTATCTCTGTGCCATGGCAAAATTTTCAGTTATTTAATTCAGGACTATGGGGATGATAATCATGGCTTATCCATAAAGTGATTATAAAAATATAAGAAAATATAGTAGGTAAAGAAATTGACCTATAGCCAAGCACATAGTAAAAGATTAATATGCATAGGCTACTGTTGTTAGGACCATTTACCTAGCATCTGGAAATCAAAGTTTTAAAGTATTGGAGACTTGGAATAAACATGGAATAGGAGGAGTTGACCTAGAAGCTATCACCTGGAATTAACTACTGTTAGCCAAAGTGATCTCTATGTATTTGAAGATACTAATGCAAATGAATGCACTAGAATACTGCAGATAGGTGGTCTGACCACTTTACCAAACATTTTAAACAAGGTTATTTCTCACTGTAGTGCATAGAGATTTCTGTAACATTTAGGACTTTGGTCATTAACTTTTATAAATCCAAATATACAGTTTCTCAATAAAAATGAGATGTCTCTAACTACACCTGTTCCTAGAGTTATTGTCCCTTAGCAACTCTAGTAAAGATTGCTAACATTTACTGGTTGCTTTCTACGTGCCAGACACATGTGCTCAGCATTTTACAAGTGTCGTCTCCATAGACTCTCATCATAAATATCTCACAGATAGCTACCATTTTAGTCATTTTCAAAGTGCTGATCAGGCTTAATGAGGTTAAATTATTTGTCCAAGTTTTCATAGCTAATTAATAGTAGAGCAACATATCTATAAATGACCATTGTTATTTTTTTTTTCTTCTGTTTGGAGAAACCCTTACCCTATGGAATAATCTAAAAACAGATCATTTCTCAAGAGAAAACAGAGAAGTCCACATTTTCATTTTCTTTTTTTTTGAGACGGAGTCTCGCTGTGCTCCCAGGCTGGAGTGCAGTGGCGTGATCTCGGCTCACTGCAAGCTCCGCCTCCCGGGTTCACGCCATTCTCCCGCCTCAGCCTCCCAAGTAGCTGAGACTACAGGCGCCCACCACCACGCCCGGCTAGTTTTTTGTATTTTTAGTAGAGACGGGGTTTCACCATGTTAGCCAGGATAGTCTGGATCTCCTGACCTCGTGATCCACCCGCCTCGGCCTCCCAAAGTGCTGGGATTACAGGCTTGAGCCACCGCGCCCGGCCTCACATTTTTATTTTCACAGTCCCGTTGGCAACAAGAACATGGAAGGTGTGTCATCGAATGACACACCAGTCTTTGAATCTGTACTTCATTTTGCAAAGATTCAGCGACAGTGGAGAATTCATTTTAGCACCAGAGACAGTGACCAGAGGAGCAGAAATGTAGTGTCTACAAGTTACATTGGCCCTAGGGGTAGGAAGAGTACCCAATGTCTAATAACTTCAGTGTTTTAAGCAGAATTACCGAGCTGTATTAGTCAGTATCGACTTAGTTACTTAAATGGTTTGGCTCTATGTTCCCACCCAAGTCTCACCTTGAATTGGAATAATCCCCACATGTCAAGGGTGGGAACATATGGAGAGAATTGAACCATGAAGGCACGGTTTCCCCCATGCTGTTCTGGTGATAGTGAGTTCTCACAAGATTTGATGGATTAATAAGAGGCTTCCCCGTTTGCTTGGCACTCATCCTCTCTCCTGCCACCCTGTGAAGGGGTGCCTTCCACCATGATGGCAAGTTTCCTGAGGCTTCCCAAACCATGTGGAACTGTGAGTCAATTAAGACTCTTTCCTTTACCAATTACCCAGTCTTGAGCAGTTCTTTATAGCAGCATGAGAATGGACTAATACAGTTACTATTACAGATGTAACACCACTATCTAAGCAAGCTTGTCCAACCTGCCGCCTGCCAGCCACATGCCGTCCAGATGACTTCGAATGCAGCCCAACACAAATTTGCAAACTTTCTGAAAACATTTTGAGGCTAGGCGAAGTGGTTCATGCCTGTAATCCCAACACTTTGGGAGGCCAAGGTGGGTGGATCACCTGAGGTCAGGAGTTTGATACCAGCCTGGCCAACATCAGAAACCCTGTTTCTACTGAAAATACAAAAATTAGCCAGGTGTGGTGGTGCATGACTGTAGTCTCAGCTACTTGGGAGGCTGAGGCAGGAGAATCACTTGAACCTGGGAGGCAGAGGTTGCAATGAGCGGAGATTGTGCCACTGTACTCTAACCTGGATGACAGAGCAAGACTCAGTCTCAAGAGAGTTTTTTTGTGTTTTTTTGTTTGTTTGTTTGTTTGTTTGTGTTTTTGGTTTTTTTTTTTTTGCGATTTTTGAAGCTCATCAGTTTTTGTTTGTGTTAGTGTATTTTATTTGTGACCCAAGGCAATTCTTCTTCCAATGTGGCCCTGGGAAGCCAGAAGATTGGATACCCCTGAGTGAGGCAGAAGTGGGGGCTTTGTTCCACAAAGTCATTCAGGGACTGAAGTTCATTTCATCTAGTGATCTAGCCACTGCCCATGTGTAAGTTTGCTAAAGCTTTCATAACAGAGTCCCATAGACTGTGTGACTTAAACAACAAAAATTTATTTCCTTACAGTTCTGGAGGATAAAAACCCAAGATAAAGGTGTTGGGAGGGTTGGTTTCTTCTGTTGCCTTTCTCCTTAGCTTGTAAATAGGTATCTTTTCCCTGTGTCTCTGTATATGTCTGCACCCTAATTTATTTTCCTTAAAAGGACATTATTCCGATTGGATTAGGACCCACTCCAAAGGCCTCATTTTCATTTAATTATGTCTTTAAAGTCCCTATCTCTAAATGCAGTTAGATTCTGAATTATATGGGGGGTTAGGACTTCAACATATGCATTTGGGGGGACATGCTAGCACTATGGCACCTCAAAGTCTTCCACTTAATCTTCTGCATCTGGCCAGTAGATGAGCAGAATTGGAGAGAGTGGTAGAGGATCACGCAGATTGTTTAAGGGCCATGTCTAGAAGTGCCTTATATCTCTGCTTAAATTCCTTTGACTAAAATTCAGCCACATGGCTCCACCTACCTGCAAGGAACATGGAGCCCAACAGGCAACTATAGCAGGAATTTGGTAGTCGCTGCCTCTGCCATACAAAGACATAGCAGTAGTGCCCACAAGACCAATGGCTGTGACTCTGGCTACCTACTTTCTCTTCCTGAATGCCATGCTCTTCAGAATTTTCACAATATTTCTTCAAAGAACTTCAAGTAAAAATGTTCCAGATGCTCCAAAATTAGTTAGTGGAACCCATAGAGGAAAACAAGAAGCATTAATAATTCCAAATTCCAAACAGGGCTACCAGCAACTGGGTGAGATGACAGCATCTCCAGACCTTACAAGGAGATGGGGGAATAAACTCTATCACTATCAGACAGAAACCTAATCTACAGACCTGCTCTTTGGGTTGAACTGTGACCCCGCCAAATTCATATGTTAAAGCCCTAACCATCACTACCTCAGAATGAGAGTGTATTTGGAAATGAGGTCTTTAATAAAGTGACTAAGTGTGAATAGGCTGGTACAATGGGTGTGGGCCCTAAATCAGTCTGACTGGTGTGCTTATAACAAGAGAACATTTGGATACACCAGGAGCATACATACACGGGAAAGACACAGCAAGAAGGCAGCTATCTACAAGCTGAGTAGATGGCTTTCAGAAGGAACCAAACCTGCAAATACCTTAATCTTGGACTTCTAACTTCAGAAATGTGAGAAAATAAATTTCTATTGTTTAGGTCAACCATTTTAGCAGTACTTGGTAATGACAATTCTAGAAACCTAAAGCACCTCTTTTTCTATAAAAGATAATGAGTTCTCAGTGATGGAGGGTTACTACCAGAGTTGGGGTTAGGGTTAGACAGAGAGGACTGGGTAAGACTAAACACTGCTCTAAATATATCCAACATCTACACATTGACCTGAACATTGGCAAAGTTTTTCAGCTTCAGATGTAACCCTGTAAGCTAAAGACAGAAGAAGTCAATCACCAGATACCTTCCTACCACTGACATAGAGTCAGTTACATCAGACAATCCCAAGTGCTATGGTTTGAATGTGTCCCCCACAGCTCTTGTGTTCAAAACCAAATCCTCAATGAAACAGTGTTGAGAGGTGGGACCTTCAAGAGGCGATGAATGGATTAATGTCACTGTCACAAGAGTAGAATCATTATAGCAAAAGTGGATTTGTTATAAAAGAGTTCAGACCTCTCTTCATCACTTTCTTTTGCCCTCTCACAACCTCTCACCTCCACCATAGGATGTTGCAGCAAGATGCCCCTCGCCAGCTGTGACTCTTTAATCCTGGATTTCCCAGTCTCCAGAACCATAAGCCAAATAAATGTGTGTTCATTACAAATTACCTAGTCTGTGGTATTCCGTTATAGCAGCCTAAAATAGACTGTGCCACCAAGTCATTCCTTAGATGTCCTCCTTCTAATATAAAGAGAGAGAGAGAAAAAAAGCAGAACTGAAAAAACAAATTGCAGCCATCTTCTAACCCTTGACTCAGTCCTTATTCCACCAGCCAGTAGCCTGTGACGTAAAAGAAAGCTTTCATTGGATATGCCATTACAGTTTTAACTTAGAATGGGCTGAGTTTTAATGTTATCACTGAAAAATAACCATAAATTTTATAAAACACCAAAAAATGTCCTCAAGAAAAAGGAATGCATGTTTAATATAGTACAATTAAATCCATGATTGGAAACATATAATACCACTTCATGTTACACATAGCAAAGTATGGACTCCTCAATAAACCTCTTACACTTGCAATAAGAACTTTGAGTAGTAGTTTCAAGTGGTGCTAGTGGTTTCTAAAACTGGAACCATTTTCTACCATGCTTCTTTCCTGCTCAAATATTCCCTATAAATACCATCTGCTCATCAAATTAAATCCAAATTTCCCCTCTCTGGAATTCCCAGTACGGCCCCAACCTGGCTCTTCGGCGTTAGTCCACATTCTCCTCTGTCTATGCTCCAGGTTCCACCTGCCTCCTCCCAATCTATACACATTCCAGTCTCCAAGTGTATCACTTTGCTAGAGCTGCTATAACAAAGTCCCACAAACTGGGGGATTTAAACAAAAGTAATTTATTTTTCCACAGTTCTGGAGGTCAGGAGTTTTCAATCAAGGTGGCTGCAGGGTTTTTTCCTTCGGAGGGCTGTGAGTAATTTTGTTCTTAATATCCTCTGCCTCTCAACAAAATATACCATCTTCCTTCAAATATCCATTATACTTAGCTTTTATGTTTCTCATAGTACTTATCTCCTACCTCTTATCATATGCTGTGTACTCCTCTTCCCCTTAACAAGCAGTGGTTGACTTTTGTATGGTCCAACTCTCATCCCATGCAGTGCCAAATGCAGGTATTGGTATTTGAGAACTGAATAGGGAAATGTTTGTGTACGTGGCTATTCATTTGACAAACAATTAGAGCAACCAGTCTGAAGAGCAACAGTTATCATTCATTTGCATTTGTATCTTCAATACTGGATGCAGTGCCTGGCACAGAAGCATGACATTAAAATGAATGAATGTTGGCTTTTTTTTTTTTCTCTAAAATAGTATATTCCAGGGAAAAGAGAGGAAAAAAACTAATATAGAAGTTCAACAAAGCTAAATCCTTGCTACACAAGTCCTGCCAGCAACTCATTGCCATGTTCCTCTGGACTGTAGAGTTAGGCTTGCAGTCTTGGATGGAATAAGCTCCTTTCAGAAGAGGTATCTGTAGGGATCACTTTGGCTAGCAGTACCTCATAGTAAGTGAGGAGTCTGCCTCTATAACATATTCTTTTAAGGTTTGAATTGGCACACATAGAGGGACAGAATGAAATGACCAAAAAATCATTTTATACTGAGATGTGTTGGTTTGTCTAGTAGAAACTCATTGGGAATAATAGCATGAATAAAGAGAAAGGTGAAGAGAGATTTCATTAGTTATCATGATTCTATTATAGCAAGTCAGGAGAGAAAAATCTTCCCTTTTCTGGACCTGAGAGGGTCCTTGCCTCTGCCCAGCATGCTACACTCTTGCTATGGTTCTGTGATGGTGGGGTTAAGATGCAAATGATCTGAACAATGTTTCAATGTAGGTTTCACTCTATTTTTAATAGGTATGATAAGGTCAGGGAATCGAGAGGATGCCATTATTATTATTATTATCATTTTGTCAGAGTTTCACTCTAGTTGCCCAGGCTGGAGTGCAATGGCGCGATCTCGGCTCAGCGCGATCTCGGCTCACCACAACCTCTGCCTCCCAGGTTCAAGCAATTCTCCTGCCTCAGCCTCCCGAGTAGCTGGGATTACAGGGATGCACCACCACCCCCAGCTAATTTTTTTGTATTTTAGTAGAGACGGGGTGTCTCCATGTTGGTCAGGCTGGTCTTGAACTTCTGACCTCAGGTGATCCGCCCGCCTTGGCCTCCCAAAGTGCTAGGATTACAGGCGTGAGCTACTGCACCCAGCCGAGAGGACACTATTAAAAAGATAGTTTGTTGTACTCATAGATCCCAAGTAGAGGGGATATACTACGTACACCATGGGGCAGGGGCACACAGGAAGCACAGGGGTTGGTTAGAAGGTAGAGGGAGAGGGGGAACTGGATAAGAGCCTTTATTGTGGATTCACTGGAATCAAGAAACAAGCAAAGCAATTTGGTTTAGAATTGGCTAATTTGAATAAATAATTTTAGGGCTCTGGGACATAGGGACTATTCCTATGGTCTGATATTTGGCCCTGGAGTGACTTAGGTCAGGTGGCTCCGTAGTGGCCCAGAATGTGAGAGCCCAGTAAAGGAGTTGGCTGGGTAGTGTACTCTAGATCTGTTGCTTTGCATCTGAACAGAGTGCTCAGCAGGCAGTAGTTTACTATCTCTAGGAGTTAGCTAACCCTGGGAGGGGCAGGCCTTTCAGAGGGAGCAAGGCCTAGATGTCAAACCATCAGATACAGAAAATAAGGGACATGGTTCATGCAAGGAGTCAAGCTCTGAGCTACCACCACTCCTTTTAAATACATCGTCCAAAACATAAATTTTACTTACCTGCATGATTTCCCTTGATCTTTATACTAAGCCTTCAAAACAGGTATTTATATTCCCATTTTACACAAGAGAATTTCAAGGCTTACGCAGGTCAAATAATTTTCTCAAGTTCCTACATACAAAGTGGTGAGGAAGTTACTTCACTTCTTCGAGTTGAGGGATAATTTTGTTTTCCACATTACAATGTTATGGTCATATTTGCTTATAGTTTCTAGGGGCTGTTGATAACAAATCTCTGTGAAAGTAAGTGGGGTAAAGTCTTGAGAGCCATGATTTGGCTTACATATGAGGCAGAACCAATGCTTCAGTGGCAGCAGTAAAATCTCCATGTTATTCTAACAGCCCTAAAAGGACCAGGGCCTTCCGAGCCTGTGTCAGTGGTTCTTAATCTGTTTATTTTATTTTATTTTATTTTATTTGCATCCTCATCCTCAAAGACTTTAAATAGGGACCATTTAATGGTCTAGAACATAACTAGTGTTTCTTTTATTTCCACAATCCCTTGTCCACGAAGTCAGCAGTTATATCCAGACACACAGGTTTCATTGCTTCACTGACATGTGGTTTGTTTCTGTGGTTAGTTATTACAAAGGTGGGTTCCAGCAATCTTACACCCGCTATGAGCATCAAATATTGACAAAGTGAGGCAAAATAAACAATTGAACGGCTCTTAATGGCCCTGGGATACACTCATAATGGAGTTACACAGATCGGAGTGTATACATTACGTCTTTATCCACCATTTCCACAGGGGACACAGAGACTTTTAAACAAACTATAAAAAGATGTTAGGAGGAATTTCTGTGCTAAGAAGCTTAAGCCATTGCCTTTCTACAATTGCTCAGTATTGCTGTTTACAAGTGCTACAGACACAGAAATGAGTTGAGACAAGATGGCAAATAAAAGGACTTTCGGGTGCCTCCAGACACAGCATTCCATACTGTTACAAACTTTTCATTTATATTTTCTTTTTCTTTTTCTTTTTTCTTTCTTTTTTTTTCACAGAGTCTCACTCTGTCGCCCAGGCTGGAGTGCAGTGGAGCGACCTTGGCTCACTGCAAGCTCCGTCTCCCGGGTTCATGCCATTCTCCTGCCTCAACCTCCCGAGTAGCTGGACTACAGGCACTCGCCACCACGCCTGGCTAATATTTTTTTTCGTGGTCTGAAGAGCTTTTTTTTTTTTTTTGTTATTTTTAGTAGAGACGGGGTTTCACCGTGTTAGCCAGGATAGTCTTGATCTCCTGACCTTGTGATCTGCCCATCTTGGCCTCCCAAAGTGCTGGGATTACAAGCGTGAGCCACCGCGCCTGGCCACAGACTTCATTTCTATAAGAAAGCACCAAATGGTCTTAATTTTATGCAGGTATTACACAGCCACAGGATACTCTGGTTTAGGGGAAATCAAAGGCAAAGAGGCTGTAGATAATATTGGTATAGAGCAAAGGATTTATGTCTGAGTCTGGGTTTCAGTCTAAATTCTTACACTTTCTAGCCATATTACCTCAGACAAGTTATACTCGTGAGCCTCCGTTGACTCAGCTGTCAATTGGAAATCATATTCTCCAGGGCTACTTTGGGAACTAAATGAATGTGTAAATATAAGGAGCTTATTTCAGTGCCTGGTATATAGGAAGCACACAATAAAATTATAGCTGTTGATAATTATGTGTGTACATATATATTTTTATTTATTATGTATATATCTCTACATGATTACATATATGTGTATATCTACATATTACATATATCTACATATTTATGGCTTTCTATTGGGAGTCAGTGATAACAGCGGGCTTTTTTGCTGTTTTTCATTGCATTTTTAGGTATTGTTTTGTTTCTAAAGAAAGATAAATAATTTAAGTTTCAAAGGTTTACCTCATAAACCAGGGCAACCCTAGTGTGCTCGGGATTGTTATGAATGTTAGAGCTGGAAGAATCCTCACCACCCTTTAGTTCAACCTCTTATTACACAAGTGGAAAGTAGAGAGCATGATCTAAATATCACTTTGTTACCATGGAGAAAGTGGAGCTAAAATAATGATACACATTTTAGTTTGGTACAGACAAACATGCCTTGGGAAGACTGTAAACTCTTTAACAGAGTATAAACTCAAAAGCTGATCAGCCTCAAAGCTAGTACCTTTGAGCAAAAAGCTATAGAGACTTAAAAGGAGCAAAATTCTGAATCTTGTGTCATAGCCTTCTACTTCACACTTTACTTAGAGAAACGTTCTTCTATTAATATTAAGCAAGATGATATTATTATTTGAGACTGCCTTTGCAGTATATAGGATATATGTGGTAAAAACACTATCAGAACCCTGTTGAGAGAAAAATGTTTTATTCATTCACACTGGAGCTCTGCTGGGTCCTCAAGGATGTGACTGAAGCAACCCCGTATGATGTTTGCAGTGGTAATAATTCCTCTATTGGCTTTATTATTGACAAGACATTGGGGAGAAATAGCTTCATAGTTGCTTAACCAAACTCTTTTATAGTAACTCTTGAATGTTGAAGCTGGGCCTATGCAAATTCTATTTCTTTGGGTCAATGTCCACACTGGTCTATTTCTATTTTCTCTAGTAAAAGTATACAATATAGATGTAACAAACAAAAATCCAGATTTTCTATAGCCTCAGAGGCTATGTAATGGTGTTACAAAGCAAGGACAATGAAATCTGTGTTTTCGCATGGACCCCGATAAGAATATAAATCTTTCTCAAAGGGCTTTAAAACTTCGATCCCCTCCCAGTATCTAGGAGGAGACCACAGAGCCAGGTCTGAACAAACAAGGAGAGGCACCAGTTTCAGAAGAGTTAGTAAAACAGAAATCCAGGATTTACTGGGGCAATTGGAAGAGACATGGTTGCAGGGGGGAAACATTTCAATCATCGAGGAATTAGAGTATTCTGCATGAAAGTAGTAAGGATTAAGTGCTCAAGTACAAGAAATACATGAAATAGAGTTGAACCCTTATTCCTTGTCTTAGTCATCTTGGGTTGCTGTAACAACATACCATGGACTGACAAAAATTTATTTCTCACAGATCTGGAGGCTGGAAGTTCAAAATCAAAGTTCCAGGATGGTCAGGTCCTGGTGAGGGTCCTCTTCTGTTTTGCGGAATTCTTGTTGTGTGCTCGCAAAGCAGAAAAGTCCTGCTGGCTCTCTGGCCTTTTCTTATAAGGGCACTAATCCCCTTCATGAGGGCTCTACCTCATGATATCATTACCTACCATGTACCAGTGACCCATCTGCAGATGCTATTACATTGGAATTAAGGTTTCAACATATGAATTTGGGGAGGGCACAAACATTCAGTCCCCTGCACCGCTCCTCCCAAGAAGAGAAGTGCAGAATATGGCAACACAGAGAAAAACCTAGGTAAAGTGGTTTTACCAGTTTCTAAGAAAGAATCAGAAGTTTCTGTTTGTTAACTCTAATGATTATATACTGATTACATATTGATGATTAAGCTGATCACATAGAAAATGGAGTAACATTTTCTTTCTAGTGTACATACTTTTTCAAGAAAAGTATATTGGGCCTTCATTCATCCAAAGATTTCATTATCAACAGTTATCTGAAGTGAGTAACTCTGTGAGTTAATCTGTTACTAGTAAGCCCAGAAGTAATAAAGGCTTATAAATAGCCCATGGTTTCTTTTTAAAGGTTTTATTACTGCCAAATGGTAGTCCAACAAGAATGAACATAGAATAATGGTTGACATATCAGTACCAAGAATATGTTCTTGTTTACATGTCAGATACAATCTAAAAGTCTGGAAAGAAACAAGTTTTGACCAAGCATCTGCAATTTAGTAAGGCTGAGTCTGGGTTTTGGCAATGAGCCCATACTGAGCAAGGAGAGACCTGGTTATGCCCATTGGCGAACTTCATCTACAATGTTCTTCAGGTCAACTTTGTCTCTAGTGCTTTCAGCAACATTGCTTGCATAACAATGGTGAGATGCAAAATAGATAGTTAAAAACAGATAGGCTCTTATCCAAAATAGCCTTAAAACCCAGATTGTCATAAACCCATGTCCAGAAATTATGTCACCTGTCAATCTCTATGATGCAAACAAGAAGTTGTAGAGAACATCCAAAGGAAGGCAGTAAACAGAAGTCTTGAGTTTCAAAGAAGCTAATGAGTAGCATAATAGGAAGAGATAGCAGGCAACCAGCGGCAGAAGTGAAGAAATTAAATTAGATGTATGTTAAACTATTAGAACCTCAGCTGTATTCTGAATAGTGATACCCAGTTCTCTGGACAACTATTGCATTGTTGCTGGAACTATTTTAGGTCTTTCTGAATTCCTTTACAGCTGTATCAAAACAAACAAATAAAAAAATAAAAACCACAATAATCTTTCACCTTGTCTACATGGATTCTCAGGGTTTGGCCCCTGACTAACTCCCCAGCATCACCTCTTCCCATTCTATCTACAGCCACACCTACTCTGGCGACAGATATCACACAGGTCCCTGCTAGCTCATTTTTATTCCTATTCATCCTCCATATTTCTTACTTCCTCTAAGAGGCCTTCTCTGAAGCATTGAGCTGCATTACATGTTCATATGTATTAGGCAAGCTTCAACCAGAGCAGCTGAATTCGACACATGTGGTATGTATACACATACATATTTATATACACACACATGTATATACAAACATGCACATGTGTATATGTGTCATGCATATCATGGGTATGCATATATTCATGTGTATGTGGGGATGGATTTATTATAGGGAGTTGCTTTACACAATTGTGGGGGCAGACTAAGCTAGCTTGACAGGACAGGCAGTTAGGAAGGGAAGATCCAAGGGGAAAGGAAAGCAATTACAGGCACAGATAATGCTTGGAGTATCTGATTATGAAGATGATTTTTTAAGTCTCTTTGTGAAGCCACACTCATCCAGAATAAATCTCTCTTGATCAACAAAAAAGTTCAATTAATTTGGAACTTTATATTACATTGGTAAAATTCCTTTACCAAAGCACTGAGGCTAGCATTTGATTAACCGGGAAAAGATGTGTGTTGTTAGAACATGGCTGAAGGCTCCCTTCCTGCTCTCTAATCTGAAAAAAAAAAAAAAAATCTTTGTAGCAAAAACCTAACTGGAAACAAACACAACAGAAAGAGAATTCTGGGGAGTACAGCTTAGCCAAGCTGATCTTTCACAAAGCCACCACGTCACCACTCTCAGTCCCTTGCTTTAATTGCACTTCTTACAAAATCAAATCACTCATGCACTTATATCTGTCTTCCTCAGAAAACTGTGTGCTCTCTGAGGGCAAGTGCGATATCTATTTCTTAGAGTATAATATCCTAATCACCAGCACAGTTTCTGCACAAAATAGAAGTCAATAAATATCAGACGAATGAACAGAAGAATGAATGAATGTGGTTATGTGAGTGTATCTCAACTTTTTCGTCAAACCTGTGCGACCCTAACAGCCACCACAGCAGCCAGGGAAATTATCCATGTAATGAGGAAAATAGTCTCCATGGGATGAGTGGACACATAAATATAAAGCCACATCCATTTTAGTTAATTCTTTTTTCATCTCTTCTTCCAGACCAGGATAGTTCTTTCAAGCTGGCCAAGGTTTTTGAAGCAGAAATGGATCCAATAACTGATTCATTGGGCCAGTATTGACAGAGCACCCAGTTTATGCCAGGAACTATGTAAGGTACCTGAGAAACAAAGATGACAAAGAACAAGGCTTGTTCTTCAGTGGCTCACAGCACAGTGAAGAACAGGCAGGCGGGTCTAATGACCCAGTAATAACAACAGGACCATGCTGGAAGCCCATGCAGGTTGATATGGTTTGACTGTATCCCCACCCAAATCTCATCTTGAATTGTTGCTCCAATAATTCCCGTGTGTCATGGGAGGGACCCAAGGGAGGTAATTGAATCATGGGGGTGGCTCTTTCTCATGCAGTTCTCATGATAGTGATTAACTCTCACGAGATCTGATGGTTTTATAAGTGGGAGTTCCCCTACACAAGCTCTCTTGCCTGCCACCTTGTAAGACGTGACTTTGCTCTCTGCCATAATTGTGAGGCCTCCACAGCCACGTGGGAATGTGAGTTAGTTAAATCTCTTGCCCTTATAAATTGCCACTCTGGGGTAGGTCTTTATCAGCAGCATGAGAGCAGACTAATACACAGGGCATAATAGAGGGAAGAATAAGTCATGAATTCTCTCTCCTCAGGACTCAGAGAAGATGTTACATAAGCCATATGTTAAAAAATGCTTCACTCTAGTTTGGTAGTCCAGAGTGGTATAAGGGGCTGCAGAGGGAGGGTGCAGCATGAGCAAAGTCCCCAGTGTATTGGGAGAATTGGAGAATAAGTTTATTTTATTATGCATTTATTGGGGGAAGGCTGGATATAGGAGCCATTGAACCTATTAAACCTAGAGATATAGTAAGTCACAGACGCTTCTCCCACATCACAATGACCATAAGAGTCTCTGATCCTAACCTGTCCTTTTGTCATATACACTCACAGCTTTTCTCAGTCTTTCATGGAATCCTCTTTGTCCCCCAACTAGGTCTGCATATTTTTTTCCTTGAAACAATTCAAAGACATAATGTTCAATCTCCCTCCTAATCTCTGGTGCACAAGTCCGTTTCACACATGCTGCAGGATCAGTTTCCTGAGTGCCCAGGGCAAGGTCAGGAGGATGTACTCTAATTTTTATTAATGAATAGGTAAGTTCTGGATCAATGCATAAACATTTATCAACTATGCCTTGAGGCAATCAAAGTAACTCTTGTTGTTGATATGCTTCATATCATCCTAAACAGATGCCTGGAGCTAATCCAGGGGTTCTCAGACGCAACTCTTTTACTTATTTATTTATTTAGAAACAGAATCTCATTCTGTCACCCAGGTTGGAGTGCAGTGGTACAATCTCAGCTCACTGCAACCTCCACCTCCTAGGCTCAACCAATTCTGCCACCTCAGCCCCCCAAGTCACTGAGACTACTGGCGTGTGCCACCACACCCTGCTAATTAAGCTTAACTCTTAACGTTTTTGGGCCAGATGATTCTTTGTCATGGTGACCGTCTTGTGTTTTGTAGGCTGTTCATCAGCATTTCTTGATTCTATCTACCAGATCACTAGCACCCTCTTTCTTCCCAAATTCTGAAATCTGAAAGTGTCCTCTGATGTTGCTAAATGACCCTTGTGGGGCAAAATCACCCATGGTTGAGAGCCATTGACCTAATTCCATATTTTGACCAGTATATTTTATATATGCCAATGACCTCTTCTTATAAATGCAATATGTTTTCATGGAGTTACTAATATTTTTTCACTGTCACAGATGATATTAATTAAATGCTATTTTCCAGAAACTCTACGAAGGGGTCGCTGTTATTCACATCATTTTATAGATAGGAAATGTAGGGCCATGGAATTTAAATATGTTTCCTATGGGATAGAGCAAATGAGGAGTGAAACCAGAATTGGATCCACGCTGTCTGATTTCAAAGATGAATCTCTTAGCATCTCTGTTACACTATTTCCCAAGCAAGAAAAACCTAGACTTTTAGGAGAGTTTTATAGGAATGCCAGGAAACCCATTAAAACCTAGTCTCACCAACTCAGCTTGGAAAGCAGAATCCACCAGATGTTTAATGGTTTGCCAACTTGAATATTAAGTGTTGAGATAAAATCAGTGAAGACCAAGTCAGAGGAACATCTGCTGAAATATCTTATCTGACGGCCAATCCAAGCCAGGATGGATTGTGTCTATTTCTTCTAGGGGACTCTACACTTTCCTCTTCATAACACATCACCCATTACATTGCCAATGTATCCTGATTTACATGCCTGTTCTGCTAGACCAGGAGCTTCTTGAGAGCTGAAACATTTTTACTCCTTTTTTTTTTTTCCAAAAAAAAAGCATTTTTTCCCCCACATACACATAGTAGGAATTCAATCGAAGCTGGTTGAATGAATGAATGAATAAACAAACAAATCCCAGATATACAGAGAGGTGTAAACATGCAGAATGGGAGTTACAAGTGGCTCCTGGCAGCCCAGGTACAAATGAAAGCCTGTCAACCACTTACAGAAAGAGTTTTCTATTATCCAGACGGGAAGCCGCTGGGGAAAAAAGTACGTAGATTTAAAGCAACAAATAAAGAAAAAACTGGACTCAAATCAATAAAAATTGTCCATCCTCTTTTTAGTTTTATAATTTAGACCATGGCTGATCCAAACCACCAAACTCAATTCCACCTTCATTTAGGACAATTACCTGCCTTGTTAAATATTCAAAGGCACTGCCCCTCCGGAAAGGGCGTGCGTACTTTAGCACCACAAATCGATCCACAATGCCTCTGTGTGCAGCCTGTTGAAAGAGATTACAAAACACAGCGCCTGGTTTGACAAGTTTCCCAGACTTGAAGCTGGCAGCTGGGGGCAATTAGGTGGCCCTCTCTGTCCCCACCACCCACAGCTCTGGACTCAGAGAATTGCTCCTTTATCCTCAGAATGAATTGCTGACTTGAAAGATTTCCTGATATATCCTTCCCTCCACAATTTTCATTTTGTCTTAGATGATGATCTGAATACTCTTTTGTCAGAGCTGTTGGAGACCAGAGTTACACTGTCTTGATAAGACACCTGAAGAACAAGGAGGAGAGATGACTTGCCCAACATCCCTCAGGGAGGTAGTACAGAACTGGAGTTAGCTCCGAAAATGTTGGGCAGAATGAATTGGGTGAGCTGAGAAGCTAATGGGTCAGATCTTCCACTAGGCCTAAAGGTAGGCTCGTTGGAAACACCAATCAAGCAGGCTGGAGTCAGGCTGGGAAATCCTGCAACTGGCAGTGGTAGTTATTCAGGATGGCTGTAATTATTTATTCATTCATTTTTGCACTTCTCAAATATTATAGTACGCCTACTATGTGCTAGGTAATATGCAAGTTTCTGGAGATAAGTGATGAACCAGGCAGACACAAATGGAGCAAACAGGCTAGCAGAAAATAGAGATGATATAATATATAACATACTACTTGATACAATGCAATGGAATATAACATATTATATTATGGTGTATAATAGCATATATAATTACTTTGATATCATAAGATACATATTATCTTAGTCCACTCAGGCTGCCATAGTAAAATACCATAGCCTCGGTGACCTATATGACAGAAATATGTTTTTTCACAGTTCTGGAGTCTGGAAGTCTCAGATCCTTGTACCAGCATGGTTGGGTTCTGGTGAGAGCTCTCTTCTGCTGGCAGATAGCGTTCTTTTTGCTGTGTCTTCTCAAGGCAGAGAGAAAGAGAACAAGTTCTCTAGTGTCTCTTCTTGTAAGAGATGTTACATCTTACATGTAACATCTTACATGATGTTACAGGACTTTACCTTAGTTTAGCTAAAGACGGGGTTCTTGTCCGTCCCACAGCCACAAAAATTTAGGCTCCTAGATAGTTTAAAGTGTGAGTAAAGCAGGTTTTTATTGGGTGAAAAGGAAAAAAAAAAAAGAGGGGAAAACAGGGGTCTTCCACAAGGTCAGAGTCCCCTGCTAAAGCCTTTCCCGCCCGTCATTGGAATACCAGATTTCACACAGGACGAGGTGGGGCCAGGCTCCTCCCCACTGCAAAAGGCAGGAACTTCCTAAGGCTCTACTTCAGTGGGCTGGCTGGTTAGAGTTTTTCTGGGGACTCCCTCCCACCTTGGTGTCTCAGTGAGGTCCCCGCCCTCGTGCCCTCATCTGAATCTAATTATCTCCCAAAGGCCCCATCTCCAAATACCATCTCAGTGGGGGTAGAGATGTTAGATATTTAACATATGCATGTTGTGGTGGGGTAGGGGGACACAACTCAGTCCATAGCATAGACAATTGGATATGATATGATATGATATGATATGATATGATATGATATGATACAGAAGATTAAAAACTACTGAAAGAGGAAAAGGCCAGAGAAGGGTCCATGGAGGAAGTAACATTTAAAGTCAAGTGTGATGTTGAGTTCAAAAGACAAGCACGCAAGCCAGAAGCTAGAGATTGATGCAAAAGATCCTGACTACATATAGGAATTGATAAGGAAGCAAGTAGAAAGGCAGGAGAGTCCAGCTGCACAGCTCATGGGCTAGAGTCAGGCAGAAGTCAGGTATACCATACCAGATATGGCCATGAACAAATCACCTGAATCCTCTGAGTATTGATTCCCACAGTTATAAAGTGTGGAGAATAACTGTAGCTTATTTACAGGATAGGTGTGAAAGTTGGATGAGATTATTTACATAAAAATCTTAACTGTGGCCAGGCGCAGTGGCTCACACCTGTAATCTCAGCACTTTTGGAGGCAGAGGCGGGCAGATCACCTGAGGTCAGGAATTTGAGACCAGCCAGGCCAACATGCCGAAACCGCATCTCTACTAAAAATAAAAAAAATTAGCCGGGCGGGGTGGTGCACACCTGTAGTCCCAGTTACTCGGGAGGCTGAGGCAGGCGAATCGCTTGAAACCGGGAGGCAGAGGTTGCAGTGAGCTGAGATTGCGCCACTGCACTCCAAGACTTTGTCTCAAAAAAATAAATAAATAATTAATTAACTAAAAAAGATCTTAATCCTGAAGCAGTCACATTATAAGTACTTGACAAATGGGAGCTATTATTATTGAAATATTAAAAATATTCCATCAACATATCTTGTTGGCTCTATCTTCAGAGTGCATCCTCCATCCAACTGCCTCCAAGTCCAGCACTCTGGTCCAACACACCAATAACTTTTGTGACCTTGAATAGATTATGTAAATACTCTATGCTTTAGTTTCTTCATCTGTAAAATAGACACAATATTAGAGCCTATCTCATAGAGCTGCTATGAGTACTTGTAAATTAATGTACATAAAGTAATTTAAAGGATTTCTAGACCCTAGCACATTATAAGTGCTAAATAAATGGTATCTATTATTATCATCTCTCATCTGGATTGTTGCAGTAGTCTCTCACCTACTCTCTCTCCTCCCACCCTTCCTCCCCTGGTCTCTTCACAAAGTGCCCAAAGTAATTCTTTCAATAAATAAATCACATTACTTCCCTCTTTGCACAAAACCCTCTGGTGAATTACCATCTCAATCAGAGTGAAAGCAAAGCCTTCTCACTGAACCAGACCCCATGACCTTTTGAGCCTGATCCCCACTGTCTCTGCACCCTGGCCTCTCGCGCTGCCCCTCTGACATGTTTGCCAGCCTGCACATCACAGTCTGTGTACTTCCAGTTCTGTCTCCAGGAATGCTCTCGCCCCAGGTCTGTTCGTGACCTGTACATTCACTCCATTCAGATCTCTGTTTCAATATCACATAAGCAGGAAGGCCGTCACTGATCAATTGACCTAAAATAAATAGCATGCACCACCCTCACACATCATATCACCCTGACCCTTCCTCGTTTTCCTTATCATCTGACATGTGATGGATTTATACAAATAATTGTTCATTGTCTACTGTCTCAACAAAGTAAGCTCCATGAGGGCAGGCATTTGATCAGTTCACTACTGTGTTCTTGGCAGCAAGAAATGTACTGGGCACATTGTAGAAGTTAATAAATATTTGTTCAGTGATAAATGGATCAGAGACATCACTGGGGCTGAGATGCTTAGTGCCCCCACCGATTGACTACTGACGTTATGGACAGGGGTAGGTCCCTGGGGCCAGAAGACACATTGGCTGTTGTCTTCAGTGAAAGATTTATGGACCCAGAGTCTTTCCTAGGAGCATCCTGCAAAATCTAACAGGATAGTTTTCCAGGGCAGAAGGCAAATAATATACATTGTTTAACAATTCAAGAATTACTTTAATGACTCAGTAAATCACCATGAAAATCTGAATATCTGTAAAATATGGTGACCTGAGAAACTGCTGACTCCAGCGGTCTCCAGGGGTACTCTATTAGTGATCTGTTTTGGATGGGCCTTTTTAAGACACATTTATGTTCCTCTCAGGTCAGGGTGCGAGGGAATAAAGGGAATGTACTTCATACAGAGCACTATAATCCATTCACAGAAAAGGCAGGGCTGTAAATCTTGCAGAGTGTGTGCATGCATGTGTGTGTGCTTGTGTGTGTGTGTGTGTGTGTGTGTGTGTGTGTGTGAGATAGGGTAAATTTTGTGGTATTATTTTAAGCAGAAACTTCAGTCCAGGGAAGTCATAAATCTAAGGCTTTTTGTTACATCAAATATCACTGAAGCCACTTCTCAAAGCAGTTTGGCTTCCCACAGCTTTTCTTCCTCACCTCCTTACTCCAAGGGCTCATCTTCCATTTCATACCTAGTGCAGTCACTGTCTAACCTGTCACTGTGTAGCCCTATCTTTAGATCTAGGCAACAAGGGCTTCTACCCTCAGTCTCATGCTTTAATTTATATACTACAAAACAATCAGAAAATATATTCATCAAAGAATATACTATCACCTCTGCTTTTTAGCATCCAGCTCTCTGCTCTGACACAGCATGATCCCTAACCCCAAACCTCCTCCCTTACGTGAGTTCAAGCCACAGGGATATGCTTCTCCACACCTCTTGCCCTATATCCTCAAAAGGAAAGGTCAGTGCATCCAAATGCCATGAAGGTCAGCAGGTGTGTCACTCTCGGTGTCAGAGATGAATGCTACTGGGACGGGAGCAGCAGGAGCACCTTCAGCAAGAGAATAGACACATTAATTAACTTGTGAAATCTTGCCTTATAACCAGTAAAAATGCAAAAGACTTGTGCATGAAAAAGTGGTGCAAAGCATCCATTTTTTGCTTGTATTTAGATTCCATCTTATGATTCTAGAGCTAAGGATGAGCTGGTGAGGTATTCACATCAGTTTCCCAGGGTAGCTAAGAAACGCTGTCTGATACTAAGCAATTCATATTGCTCTTAAAGTTGTATATGTTTGTATGTAGATGAAATGGGCACAAAGAATAATTCCAGTTCTTTACATTAGTAATTAGATGGACATTACATGCTTGAATACTGGATAGAATTATTGCTAAAAAAATTGAGTAAGATTTAATTAAATTTACAAAGAACCAAATAAGATATTCAGCTTTATTTTAACAATTTAAATTTAACTATTGATATGTGATATAATTAAAGTAATTGTAATTTGAGTTTGGAGATTTCTCAAAGAACTTAAAACAGAACTACCATTCAACCCAGCAATCCCATTACTTCATATATTCCCCAAAGAAAACAAATTGTTCTGCCAAAATGACACATGCCCTAGCATGTACTATTCACAATAACAAGGACATGGAATCAACCTAGGCACCCATCAATGGTGGATTGGATAAAGAAAATATGGTACATATACACCATGGACTACTATGTGACCATAAAAAAAAATGAAATCATATTCTTTGCAACAACATGGATACAGCTGGAGACCATTATCCTAAGAAAATTAGTGCAGAAACAGAAAACCAAGTATCACATGTACTCACGTATAAGTAGAAGCTAAACATTGAGTTATATGTAGAACTTATATGTAGAACATATGTCACGAATTTTATGTCACAAACATAAAAATGACAACAACGGACAGTGGGAACTATTGTGGGGGAGGTGGAAAAGCTAATTTTGGATACTGTGCTCAGTACCTCAGTAATGGGCTTCAGATCCTGGCCACGTTTTCTAATCCACCTGCACCAAGAATAAAGCCAATACTTTGATCCCTATTTGACTCCTATGAATGTGTCTCAATTGATTCTGAACTTCCAAGAGGGACGAGACTGAACAAGATCTGGTTTTTTTACAACTCTCTTCCAAGCAAGAATGATTAATTTTGAGCAAGTCTTCAAGTGTTAGCCATATAACTTCATTGTGGTAAATCCCCACTCTCACTTTACCTGGCCCACTCTTCAGAGAAGCCTTCATTTATTCCCATATTAGAGTGTGCTCCACCTTCCTCCCCATGGCTTTGCCCTTAGTACTCCAAAATAATACTCACCACAGTGAATACTGTATTATCACGTTATTTGTTTATTCTGTCTTCACTGTCCCCAGATTCTAAGCTCCTTAGAAATAGATAAAGGCCTTGTCTTACTCTTTTACTATATTTCCTGCAACTAACCTAGTGCCCAGGACTTACAGAGCAGTTAATAATTAAATATTAATAAATAAGGAAATTAATAGGTTGATGTGTAACTCTAATACCTTGAAATTACCTTGCTGTTTAGAAACATTATTCAAAATAGTTCAAGAATGTATTCTGACATGTTAACATGTTACTGAATCAAGCAAGCTAGTGAGAGGCTAGCACCAGGTTGGAACAGTTTCAATCTGGGGGTGTGAGGGCTCAGATGCTAATGCTGCATCTGCCTTCAGCTTGTAGTGTAAATTCCGGAAGGTGAGCTCTCTGGGTGTATGATTTCAGGGCCACATTTTGCATTCCAGTGGCGTATCTGAAATCACATGATTCTTGATTAATCGAAAGTGAAGAGAACATTTTTTGCCTCTCATTCCAGTGAGTGAGGAATATGAAACCTGCAGAGATGAATTGGGCTCTTCAATGACACAGTGGCAGAACCAGTGAGAAGATGGCAGTTTTTGTCTACAAGGTCTGTGTGTTTCTATAAGATTTTTCAAGAAGCTATCCTGTCTCTCAATAAACACCCACATTCTGGAATTCAGTAGGCACTGAAGATTAAATAGGGCTCTGAAGTTCACTGTCTGGTGGAGGATGAAGTTTAATCAATCAATAACAATAAATAAAATTGAACAGAGGTGGTATGGTTGGACCCAGTATTATAGGACACCATGCAAAAGAATCTTTTAAATTTATTTAGGTGGGCAGATTACCTGAGGTCAGTAGTTCAAGACCAGCCTGGCGGACATGATGAAACCCTGTCTCTACTAAAGAAAATTACAAAAATTAGCCATGCATGGTGGCATGTGCCAGTAGTCCCAGCTACTCGGGAGGCTGAGGCAGGAGAATCGCTTAAATTCAGGAGTCAGAGTTTGCAGTGAGCCGAGATGGCGCCACTGCACTCCAACCTGGGTGACAGAGGTATCCTCTGTCTCCAAAAATAAAAATAAAATGAAACAAAGAAATTCATTTAGGGAGAAAGGATGTCAGTGTATTTATTCCAAAGTGATCCTTGATTTGTATAGGAGCAGAGGATAGCAGTAAGGAGGCATCATTGTAGGGAAGACTGAGGTAATGTGAAAAGGAATCCTTTCACTCCATTGTCAAACTTACTTTCTACTTTCCAATTTTTCTACTTCCTTAACATGCCTACTTCTTCTGCAGCCTTTAGCATGCAGAAATGCTGGTCCCCCCACCAGAAATATTCCCACCCCCTTTTCCATACAGCTTCACATCTCATTCTTCACACTTGACCTTAACTATAATTTTTACAAAGAGGATTTCTCCGTCTGCCCCCAGTCTAAAGTAGCCACTCCTGCTCCAATTATTTTTCTCATAGAACAATTCATTTTTATTGAAGGTCTTTACACACATTTTAATGATAGATTTACTTAGGGGCGAAAGTTTTAATGTCTGTCTCCCCCATTGGACTGTAAGCTCCTGAGAATAGGGATCATTTTTGTTTTCCTTTCTACTAAACACCCAATGCCTTATAGAGTACTTAGCACATAATCACCACTCACTACAGTCTTTTGAATGAGTGATTACATTCAAGGTTTAACCATTTCTATCACCATTTAAAAAATTTTCATAAGCGTGAGTAAACTTATTTACAATTAGTGTTCACTAGGCACCTACTATCTGCTAGACACTGTTCTAATGGTTTTAAAATTTGTTGCCTCAGTTATTCATCTCAGGATGCTTATGAAAGAGATGCTGATGTTGCCTCCATTTTACAGGGGAGGAAATTAAAGTACAGAGAGGTTAAGTAACTTGTTCAAGTTTGCATCGTGGTAAATAGCAGAGCTAGAATTAAAACCAGGTGGTCTGACTAGAGAGTTTGTGCTCTTAGCCTGAATGTTATACTGTTTCTTGTGAATAAATGACTAAGTGAATGAACAAATGAATCAAGTTTAAACAGCAAACTGTGTTCAGGGAACTACCAAAGGTTCAGTATGACTGAAATAAAGGCTGGCGCTTGGGGTGAGGTGTAGTGGGGCATAGCTAGATGGCAATGAAGCAGAGAGGCTCAGAGCATGAGGGGCCTTGGATATTGAGTTAATGGATCCTAATTTGATTGGTAGGTGCAATAACGGCTTTGCAGCAGAAGAAATGGATCAAGATTTTCATTCTAGACATTCTTCTTTAAATGGCGATTCTACCCCAGCTCTGATTCAAGAACCCTAACTGTAACCATTACATTATATTTCCACCCCATTCCCTCATATCTGCTACCCTCTCCATAATGAGCCTCTCTGATTAGTTATGTCAATAGACTGCCTGCCTGTTTTAAAAACAGCCTGTCACCTGTTAATGTGTCTCCATTCTTCACTGGCTCCCTGTGTTGCGGCCAACTGAACAGCATTACAATTAAACTTCCTCCGTAGACTATTTTGTTCTACCAAGCTCAAATCCTTCTCATATGTCTAAATTTCCAGCATATAATAAATCAGGTTAGTGGCATAGGACTTATTTACTACACTGTGAAGGCAGGAAGGTGAGCTGATCCACAGATAACAGTATGCGTGATATTAAGGAGAGAGAAGGGTAAGGAATGAGGAGACTACTGCTAGTTGTGAGGTTCTTGCAGTAGTATAAGCTGAATTTTAAAGTGTTTTGCATTCTCTTGGTGTTAATGGGGTGGAAACAAGTGGAGAGATGCAAGATTGGATGCAATAAAATTTGGAGAATGAATAGCAAAAGGCAAAATAATACAAGAAATCAGAGAGCCTTTAAGGCTTTGGGTCTAAGAATCTGGAAAAACTTCAACGGCATTTAAAGAAATGAGAAACTTTAGTATTTAAAAAAATAGGAAAGGAAATAGAAAGTAAGGTGAGATTCCTTTGGACATATTGAGTTTAAGCCACTGGCTTGGAGTTATAGACGGACATGTCCAACCTAAAACTGGTGATGAGGTTTATGAATTGGGAAAGAACTTTAAAATAAGAATACAACCGCAAGAGCCATTCTTGTTGACGTGTTAATTAAAACTGTAGCTTGAAAGTGAAGTCACTGAAAGGAGTGTGTAGAAATAGAAGAAAGCCAAGATAAGTGCCACAATGATAACTGCCACATATGAAGTACATAATATCATATTTAGGGCATAGAGTTTATAGTCATGCAAATAAGCCTTGGCTTCACTCGAATCTAGGCTGCAGCACTTTCCAGATATGTGACTTTGCAAATTACTTAAATTCTTGCAGGCTCAGCTTCCTCTTCAGTTAAATCAGGATAGTAGTCTCCACCTCCTGAGATTGTGATGTGAAGTCATTGAGCAAGTACTGAAAGGACCTGACACAGTGGAGTCAACAGTGGATCTCAGAAAGTACTAGCATTTTTACCTCATTTAATATGAAGTGGGTATGAATACAATTATTACTGTTTGAAAAATCACTGCACTTGCCTGCCGTATATATTTTTTCTCTTTACATCCTTACTATAATAGTATATATAGAATTTATATGAATGCCTCCACCATTTATTTTAGGAAATTTAAATACAGATATAAAAAATTGGTTCAAGCTCAAATAAATTAACTAGGGAATATAACAAACAATTCCCAAATATTAGTATCTTAACACAACACAATTTTGTTTTTTGCATAGCTTATACTCAGTATCGGTTGGGCAGAAATTTTGGGTGACTGTTTTGTAAGAAAAGACTTGGGAATTCGGATTTCTCCATTGTGTGATGTTACCATTTAAAAAACTCGTTCTACACGGTCATCCATGGAAAAGGGTGAGAAAGAAAAGAGGACAATCTAGCTGGGAGTTTTTAGCTAAAACTGAAAAAGTCCAGATAACTTTACCTACAGTCTATTGGCCAGAGCCTTGCCATATGTCTGTCCTCATACTACTTTCATTGAAAGCCTGGAAATGCAGTCATCTGCTTGTCAATGAGAAGAAATAAGATTGACAGCAAGACTCTGTTGTGTCTCATAACTGGTAAAGGTGGGACTTAAGTCATACATTTAGGGGTTGAAATGAGAGAAAATGATGGAAAAGAAACCTTTGATGAGTAAGAAGAGACTCAATATAGGTTCCATGTCCTGGAATCCAAGGGAAGAAAGAGCCTCTGTCTTTTCAGATCCCTACTATGTGTCAGATTCTGTGCTGATTCAATGTTAACTCGTGAAGAGACAACATATGATGAATATTTTGAAAAGTCCATTGGTTTTAGAAATTATAGATATAAGAGATTTGTTTCAAGACCCACGAATAAAGAAGACAGAAAAAAACGATTAGTTGTTAGATTTTGCTATGGAAGAGGCATGGAACACACAGTTCTATCTCTTGAAAAGAGCAGTATCAGTTATTGGATCTTTACTATTCTTACAAAGGAAGAGCTCTGTGAGACACCGAAAACCTCCCGAAGAACAGTGATGACGTATCCCAGGTTAGAGAATGGGAAATGTATCTACCCTCTATCTTCCTGTGAAAATACAGGAGAGGCTGAAATGAAGAATTGAAGAATAGGGGTTGGGAGGAACAAAAAAATTACACAATGCCAGTGTTATGTCTTTATACTTTTATGTTTCTTCTGCCAATTGAGGAGTGACCCTTAAAGGAGAAAAACCAAATTAAACATTAGCCAAAGAGCAGGGGCTGATGGAATATTTTATTGGAACTACTTTTCATACTCAAGAACTGGGAGAATGAAAGTAGCCATCTAACCTTGCCAGAGACTTAAAGACCCTCTGCTGCCACACCCAGAACTCCTGCCACACCCAGAACTTCAGATTCTATAAAATACACAGTGGCAGATAATTATTTCCCATTGATCAGTTTCAAACTCTTAGCCTATAACGGCATTCCTAGTTTCTACCTCACTGCATTTTTGTCTCAGTTTCCCTCTTTAATGCTTGTTAGTTAAGGATTTCTTTAGATAGTCTACCTGACTTCTGAGCCGTTATGTCACTAAGAGATCACCTATCAGGATACTTCTACAGATTGCTGAAATCAATGTGCTATACCCATCCTAACCCAGGGTCCAAGATACTTCATTCCATATGTAACTCAGCACCCTTTCTTTAACCCACCTCATCTGGGAGAGGAACTCGGCCAGGTATGATTCAGGAAAGACACCATGACAAGGGTCTAGCTGAATACGCCTGGCTGTGCTCTTATCTTTAGGAAAGAAATGAAGAAGTCCTCATAGCTATCAAATGTCCAGTCCAGCTGCTCCATAGGGAAAGAAATTAACTGGTTCATTCAGAAAACACATCTGTATGCACCAGGAACTTTGCAGGCAATACAATAGTAAAGAAAACCGATCCTATTCCTGTCTTGAAGGAATTCACGGTATAATGGGGGAGATGGGTAAGTGGTTAAGGGATTACAGAATATTTACAACACTAGAGACAGTAGTGGATGTGGAGGCAGCTCCTATCCAAGCCTAGCAGGAGGGAATGTGCTCAGGGAACATTTTCAAGAAGGTGAGGCTGGAAATATCGAGGCAAAATTACTACTGAAGAATGGAATCACCTGTGACATAGCTCGAAATCTGAGGGGAAAACAAGCAAGTGGGCTAACAAAACAAAAACAAACAAGAAAGTCCAGCAGTCAAAAAAGCAATGACAGGTGGATGGCTGGCAACCAAGGAAGAGGAAACTTGAGTAGTCGAAAGTGAAAAAAAAAGGTCGCAATCAACACTGTGGAATAAAGGTGGTGGATCACCAGAGATCAGGAGTTAAGGACAAACTGATAACAAACAGATCGTCACAAAGTGGCTGGGCGTGGTGGCTCGTAAATCAGCAGGGCTGGGGCAGAATCGGCAGACAAAGGGTGGAGGTTGCGGTGGAGCTGAGGATTGTGCCAGTCCTGAACATAAAATCCGCTAAAAGGAAGAGACTTCGCCGCTGGCAACGCCGCCGCCAGCCCGCTGGTTGGACGGGCGGACGGGTTGGACGTGAAATCGGATCGATCGAGATCAGGATCAGTTTTGTATCGTTCAGGACATCGGATCAATCGAGATCGAGCGTTCAGGTCGGGGAAGGATCCGGTGATCAATCAGGATCAGATCGGTTGTAGACAATTTCCTCCATGTGGAGCACTTGTCAGGAAGTAGAAAGTGAAGTGACAACACAGACTGCAATCCCAAGGGCTAGAAAATAATGAAAGTTCATAGTCTTTGCAACCACTTTGGTGAAATGGAAGCGTCACTGTATTCTGATTCAGAAGATCTGGTTCTGCCATACATTGATTCCAGGAATTTGAGAAATTTCCCACTTTCTGTGTCATCTTTTGCATAATGAAGATATTGGAAGGAAGAATTCTATGGTTAATTTCCAGGAACCAAATTGCAAAGCCTTTTTTCTCCCTATAGTTTTGCATTTAGGAAGTAAGTTTACTTTTATGTAAGCTAACATCTACAATAGATTTTTTGATGATCTATGAGACTCCAAATACCACATATGCATTTTCATCTGAGTAGCATGCCTAATTCAGAGCCTTCTCATCAGGCATGATGGTTGCAGGCTTAGGATGGGTCAGAAATTCTTGATTCTAAAACTCTCCAGTCTATTAAAGAAACAAATTGCTTTTTGTTTGTTCCATTGCCGTGGCCATTTTCTTTCTAATTTCAAAAAAAGTAGATATTACAGAGTTTTATAAAAACTAATCTTGGTGCTCACGAGACTGAGTGAATCTGGCATTTTCTTCTATTGGTTGTTGAAAGTGAAGTCTGTTGACTGGGAAAATGTTGACTTCTGCTGCTCTGAGTGAAGGTACATGTAAGTGCTTATGTGCTCCCAGTTCAATAGGTAATAAAAAGATTAAATCTAAAAATTGTTCCATTCTACAAGATATAACATTTCACATTGAGTTGTATTTTACAACATTTTTAGGTAGAATTTTATTACTGTGAACAATTGACTATTGATTCATGTTTCTCAGAACTCAACAGGGCATGGAGAAAAGTCTCAGCCAATTGCAAATCCTTGGAAAGTGTTCGCAGGCAACATGGCTTACAACCAAAAGTGCTGGGAATTTGAGCAAAATCTTAAAGGTTTAGTCCTACACTCTATCAATGAAATAACTTACTCCTCCATGCTGAGCTTCTTTGGGACAAGTATAACTGACTCCTCCTACATCAAATGTCACAACCATAAGAAATCTGTTCAGTGTGACCCTTGCATTTTCAATAGTACAGTCCCAGCTGAAAAAAATATTAGATATGATTTTGCATCTATAACTAAAGCCCTTTAAATGTGGCCTTTATCTTTCCTGTGCCCAATCAGCTCTGATGATCATCACAAATTAACATATTAGAAAGATATTTTAAAAATTCAAAGGATTCATTAAAGTTCAATAGACCTGAGTTCAAATCCTAAACCAAGAGGCCTTGAAAAAACTATCTTAACCCGTCATAAGTGTCATAAATAAAACAGGGAGTACTTTGCAGGTATATTGTGATGTTTAAATGAGATAACAAAGGAAAACATGGAAAATAATTATTGAACACTTACTTTGTATTGTTTCACTATAATCTTACTGTGAGAATTTATCAAGTACTTTATGAGTATTAATTTATGTAATCCTTTCAACAACCCTATAAATTTTGACACCGGTATTATTCCCATTAATGGTAGAAAATACTACCTATAAAATAACTAAGTCCAAGAGAAGTTAGGTGATTTACCGAAGTAAGTGGGTGGTAACTTAAAGCTTTGAATACGTTAGATCCTATGCTCTTAAATACCATACTATGTATGACATTTTATCACAATCCTGTGAATGTGAGCTTAGAATATATTTATGACTTAAAGCTTTCCCTGATTTCTTTGCTAGATTTGGTGCTCATTCTTTTATTTACTGCAATTTGATTTAGATATGTGTTTGGCTATTTTAAATAATATAATAAACAGATAGAAACTTAAGTTGGAAAAACCAAACTGGAAACTTTGCAATAACTTACATCTCACTACGAAGTTTCTTCAACAGCTCAGACCTCTACTTCTACTAACAGGGTACAAATACTGTAAATACTGTAAATACTGTAAATACTAGAATACTGTATTTATCATTCCCTTGCTTTCATTTCTATGCACTGCCATCTCTTTGGATTTCTAAACATGAAATGCAAAACATGCACAATTGCACTTGTTAAAAAATTTATAAATAATATGTTTTTTGTTTGAGATGGGGTCTTGCTCTGTCACCCAGCTGGAGTGCAATGGCACCATCTCTGAAAGTTCACTACAGCTTTGACCTCCTAGGCTAAAGCAATCCTCCCACCACAGCCTCTTGAGTAGCTGAAGCCACAAACATGTGCCAGTGTACCTGACTAATTTTTGTATTTTTTTGTAGAGATAGGGCTTCACCATGCTGCCCAGGCTGGTCTCGAACTCCTGAGCTCCACCAACCTACCAGTCTCAGCCTCCCAAATTCCTGGAATTATAGGCATTGAGCCATCATGCCCAGCCAAGAGTATGTAACTTTTGAAGGTTACTTTTTTATTTACATTATGACACTAAAAATTCATTCATATTATTTTTATCACTTTGATCCTTATATAATACTCTATGTGTGACTATTCCATAGTCTATTCATCTACTCCCCGATTATAGACAAGTGTGGCAAGTGTGGTACCAGCTTATCATTATTGCATTTATCATAGTATTCATTATAGCACTGTTGGAAAACATTTGTGCATGTCTTTTGCTATACATGAGTGAAGGTTTCTCCTTTAGTATTACTCCAGAAGTGGGTTTTCTGGGTCAGAAGTATGACAACATTTAACTTTAGTAAATAACATTGAGCCATTTTCAAGAACAATTCTACTCTCTTAAATGTCCATCAGAAAGGATGCTGTGAATCCACATCCTCATCAACAGTTTTTATTGTCATTTTTATTTTAACTGTGCTAATCCAATAGGTGCAGAATGATACGTCATTGTGGTATTGATTTGCTAATAAAGGTAGCCATTTGCTTTCTCTTTCACTTATGCACCAGATATGTTCATTTGAAACATATACAAGATGCAGCTGTTTTATCTTTTATAAAATGCATCTTTATGTCTCTTATACATTTTTCAGTTGGGTTATCTATGTTCTTATTGTATAATTTTGATACTAATACTTTGTGATTTTAAAAATATTTCTACCTTCTCTCATTAGATAACTTCGATTTTCACTTTCTTTCAGAGTCTTTCAATGAAAACTTCGTAAAAACTTTTAGTAATGTGTAATTCACTGTGTCATTTCGCTCTATTGATTGAACCCAACTGATATACATGCATGTTAATGTTAAGGAAGATTAAACCCCAAAGAAGTAATTAAATACAAATTGATTCACAGATTCAAAAATCAAATAAAATCACAAGACGGAGAGTAGACTAGGATAGGGGACATGTAAGACATCAGTACTTGCTATACAGCTGAGATTGAGAGAGTGTATAGTATTAATATTTATGTAGGTAGAGAATAGAAAAATGACCAATGGAATAAACTGGAGAATCCAGAAACAGATCCTTATTAATATTGAAAATTTAGTATGTGACAGCAGTGATGTGCCACATTAGTGGTGAATGAAAAGACTGTTCAGTAGTCACAGTGGGATAAAATATATCCTTAGAAAAAACTATCCCTGACTTATACATTATGCTAAAATCAACTCCTGATGGATTAAAGACCAAAATGTATTATAAATGGCCAAATTTTAATAATTTTAGCACATTTTATTGGTATCATTTAGAACCAAGGATAAATGTATATTTCTTAAAAACAACAAAAGCTTGAATCTTTTCACCATGTTGTAGAGAATCTCTTCTATGATAAATTCTCTCTGATGAACGTCAACGTGAGATATTCCCATTTGTTCACACATGTATCACTTCCCTACTCATTGTTTCCGATCTTATATTTTTATTCCATCCAGTCTCCTGTCTGATCAGCCATGTCATGTATCATTATTAGAAACCAATATTAGGAGATATTCCCATTTTTTCACATACATATCACTTCCCTAGGACGTTTTGTCTCTAACCTTATATTCTTATTCCATCTAGTCTCCTGTCTCATTAGCTATGTCATGTATCAATATTAGGAACCAATATGCATATATACAATGCTAATTCTCACTTTACAAAACAATGAACTAATATGAGGCTTTTGTTATCTGCTAAATATACTGCTCTTATAAATTCAGATACCAAAAAATAGTACTAGCATTCTAGGTTTATAGATTAATTAGACACAATAGAAAGTGGACTTGGCCTCCATAAGTTCCCAGTCTAATCACAGGACCATGGGGACATTTCCAGATTATGTGGGCACTGGTATGCAAACTCTGTTTTCAACAGTCTCTAAACTATGAGTAACTCCCAGCACTGTTTTGCTGGCCGTTGAAGGTTTTTATGCGAAGTTATTAGAAGTATATTTATTATATATTTGTGATGGTATTACACGGTCTTTCCTGAAAGGGCTCTGGCCTCTGCCTTTAATCAATTGGCTTTGGATTTGTGAACCAACTTCAATCTTCAAGTTGGATGAGAGGCTATAATTTTCTGTTGCCTTGGTTGATGTTAGCCTTTGTCACTCTCCATTGACTTCCATTACTCAAAGTTACAGGCACAGAATTTCAATTGTCCTGCACTTCCAGGTTGCATGGGAATGGAGCTCTCTCTCTCACCTCAGCAGGAAGAGGGAAACCTGAGATCAGAAGATGCAAAGAGTACAATGCCATCATGAGGTTGTATGATTTTAGGCCATGCCTATACAAATCATTTGTCATAAGTTTTTAAGTAAAGCAAAAAACGAAGAGTCCTAGAAATAGATGTGACCAAGAGGCCATGAGAAGAATGATAAGAAGCATCTAATATAAGTGGATATGAAGTTAATGAGGAATGGAAATCCTCTTAGTAGGCAAAATTATGAGCAACATCTGTTTTTTTCCTATAATTTTTTTTAGCCCAGATGTATATAGTACATATTCTATACTATATAAATGCCCAGAGAGGACATCTACCGTGGAAAAGTTTTCACTAGGACAAGATAATTCATACTGTGGACGTCAGCATCTTTCTTGAGCTCCATTGGTATTTGTTTTGTAGGCCAATGTACAAAGTATCCTTGGCTATAAGGCTGATCCAGATACTGTCATAGCAGAATGTCTATCTTGTCAAGAATGGATGCTAATATTAAAGACCAGATATAACACCATTTCCTGAGATAACTAGCCAGTCACCTATTGACAAGTTGATAATATTGGATCTCTTCCATCACTGAGGTTGTAGTAATTTGTATTCTTGGGAGTAGATACCTATTCTGAATAAGGATTTTTTGTGCCTATCATGCTCTGTCAGCATCACTATTTTTGGACTTGCAGAATGCCATTCTCATCACCTTGGGCTGCAATAACAGATTACCATTAACTGGGTGACTTGAAAGACAAAAATTTATTTCTTATAGTTCTAGAGGCTCAGAATTCTAAGATGAAGGGGCTAGTAGACCTGATGTCTGATGAGGACCCCCCTTTTTTTTTTTTTTTTTTTTTTTGAGATTCTCACTCTGTCACCAAGCTGGAGTGCAGTGGCATGATCTCAGCTCACTGCAATCTCCGACTCCTTGGTTCAAGTGATTCTCCTGCCTCAGCCTCCCAAGTAGCTGGGATTACAGACACGTGCCACCACACCCAGCTAATTTTTGTATATTTAGTAGAGACAGGTTTCACCATGTTGACCAGGATGTTCTCGATCTCCTGACCTCGTGATCCACCTGCCTCAGCCTCCCAAAGTGCTGGGATTACAGGTGTTAGCCACCATGCCGGCCAATGAGGACCTTCTTTCTAGTGTGCAAATGACTGTCTTCTTGTATCCTTACATGGCAGAGATAAGAAAAAGGAAGTAAACTCTATCAAGTTTCTTCTTATAAGGGGACTAATCTTATGAGGACCACATGACCTCATTTATACTCAGATACCTCTGAAGGCTCCCTTCCAAATATCATCATTCAATATATAAATGTTGGGAAGACATAACATATTTAATCCATAGCATATCCAACATAACATCTCTTTCAACTAAATAACTCATTATATCGCAAAAATGAGTAAAACAAGGCTTTTGTTTAAGCAATTTGCTTGTCTTATAGTGTCTAATTATTTAACCATAAACATTTGACCTGAGAAAAACTGAAGCTTATGCATAGCCTCCTTCCCTGTTGTCAAGGATACTATTTAAAGCTTATTCATAGAATGACCTGTAAGAAAACATATTCCAGTATAAATGCTATCTTACATAATATAATATTTGATTTAAACCAATAAGCATCATGTGGTGTTATTTTCCCCAAGATCAAAATACACAGGCTGGGAACCAAGTAATGGAAGTAAAATGGGCCATCCTTACTATATTACACTCAATAACTCAGAGAACATTTGAATTTCAGTGATTGAATTTCTTAAGAAAGGAATGTTTACCTTAGGGGTCATAGCCAAGTTTCTATTAACTTAGAAGCCCAGTAAATACCCTGGACATTTGGGATCCTCAAGCCACTGAACTGACAGACATAAAAAGTGCTTAACATAAGGGGCTTGATTTCATTTACTGGAGAGAAATTTAGTTGCTTCTAATCAATGCAAAAAATAAGAAATATGGTTGGAACACAGGGAAATTATTAGAGTAACAATACTCTCTTGCCTATAGTCCTGGTCAATGAAAGATTATGGCAACCCAATAAAGACAGAATATTTGGTATACATATGTGGGTCACTCACAAAAAAAGGAACGCTATTGAAGGGGTTAAGGGAAAAGAGAAGGAAATTAGACTAAGTAGTAGGAAAATGAAGTTTTGATTACCAATATGTTTATCTATGCATAACTTAAGGTATTGCATTATTTATTCTACCTCTCTTACCTCTAAGCTACCATTTTTTGAATACTGCTGCTGATGTCTAACATTTACATCCCTGGTGGCAATATAACAGAATTGGCACCACTGCCACTAGAATTGCAACTAGGGTGAGGCATATGAGACTCTTAGGACACAAAATTTAAGAAGTCACTCCCTTTTAGAGTCATAGAAGTTCACAGTGCCATCTGTGCTGAATTGGAGTCCCTGCTGTACCTTTCCTTAGGGACCTCCTACGGATACTTCTATAATACTAGATTAACAATGTACATTATGTCCTCATATTAATTTGAGCTCTTAAAGATGAGGATCTATACCTCCTTCAAGTCAGTGTTCTTAGTGCCTATCATAGTGCCTGGCACATTGTAGACCTCATTAAGTGTCTGTTCAATGTAAGTATGTATGGTCTCAAAAGATAAACTTTTGTTTGTTTGTTTGTTTATACAGGTTTTATTACATCAATGTTCACAAACCAACACCAGCACTCTTTATACGTTCTTAGGAAAGAGCAAGGACTCTGCTTATGATAAAATAAACAGCATACATTTGAAGTCAAAATATGAATAAAATATTATAGGAGAAAAGTTTAATAAAAAAGAAGACAGTGGGAAATATTGATAGTAAAATCTATATTTAAAAAATAAATCTTTCATTTACTAACTCTTGGACTTGAGGAAAGTTGCTTAATTTTACTGTTAACTTCCTTTATTTGTAAAATAGTGTATATTATCTAGAATGTCAATCTTACAGAGATGTTATGAAGAATTAAAATGAGTTTTAAGTACATGTGGAAATAATCTATCGATTTTTAAATAATATATAATTGTAAATGATTTATATTTATTTTAATGGTTTTCTAATGTAGCACTAATCACAGATTATTCAGTGTGATAGACGGTTCTGCATATGTTGATCTTCTCTTTATGGTAAGGGTCCCTGATGTCAGTGGAGATTCTCTCCCTCCCTCTATCCTCTCTATCTTTTTCTCTTTCCTTAGTATCTATCCTTAGAATGTACCACAAGTTAAGGGCTCAATGATGTCTATTAGGTGAATTAAATAACCTTTCTCAAAATCCACTTGTTTAGCATTTTCTGTCAAGTGTTATGCACGATCCAAACCAACTAAGTGTTTAAAATTATAAAATAAAAAATAAAACTAAACGGGCAGTTAAATTGATATGACATTACATTAAATTATATTTTGTGGTTTCAATGAGGCAAGCTTCGAGGAGTAAACACTTAGAATTTTTGCGAGAAGTAAGTAACGCTAAGCAGAGGGAACAGGAACGGAAGAAGGAGAAGAGAATTGGTCTAATACAATGAAAAGCTGTGGCACCGGTGCGCTCCGTGGTGCTGTCCACGGTGCTGACAAGTTTCTTAATCTTGGGGAAGTTGATAGTCCATCCAGTCTCTCTCTGATTTTCCTAACCAGATACGTGGAGAAATCATAAATGCAGACAACAGAGAAAACTCTAAATAAATAAAATGGGTAGAGGTTGTTGGTGATATCTATGTAGTTCTACGATGTTGAGGGAAACAAGTATTTTTAAAAAGATCATTATTTGAGCACATTATGAAATCCAAAATTACCAAGACAGGAACCAAAATATAATATTATTAGAATTTCAAAGTAACATAGAACAAGCAATCTATAAGACAAGGACATAAAGTGCTACTGTTTTAGAAAAACAACTTTTCGCAATGCAAAGACTGAAGTTACATCACCAATAAAAACAGTTTTTTTTTTCCTTGACAAAGAAATATTGACTTTTTAAATGCTGCATTTTTCTTTTTGAAGAATTAAATTATGACTTATATTTTGAAATATGTATTATTAATTTGTATTAGTATGATGGTTTGATTATACTCTTGACTATTATAATTCCTTTTAAATCTATAATTTATTGTGTTGGGGGAACATATAGGAGACCCTGCCTTTTTTTCTTTATCCTATGTCTGATGCTAATGTGAGAGTTATTAGCAATAAATTATCTCTTTCCTTCATGTGCTTTTAATACCTATTATCATTAACCGCCAACAAAAAAGCTAGAGGTCATAGTCAAGTCTTCTTTCCGTTAAAATTGTTTTCTGCTAGGCATTTCCAAATATATAAAATTACGTCTGTATTGGATATGGGCTACATTCTTTACAATGAAGATAAACTCCATATTTATTTGACCAAGATTAATACTTTTCTTCTTATAACTCACTACCCTCATAAAACTATTGTAGTCCACTTACTGTTCCAAAAACATGCCATGCTTTTTATGTTTCCAGGTTTTGGTTGATGCTATTTTCTCCACTCAGGATGTCTCTTTTTTTTTCTGTTTTTTTGTTTTGTTTTGTTTTGTTTTTTGTTTTTCCTGGATAAAACTCTGGTCATTTTCAAAGGCCCAGTCAAAAAGTTAGCATGGAATGTACCAGCAAGAATTATTTCTTTTATTTTTAATAATGTCACTGTCATAGTTCTTAGATAGTCCAGATAATTATAGCAGGCAATTATAGAATATTGTAGACTAGAAGACAGCATGTACCATGGTATTAAAAGATTTGGTTTTCAAGTCATCGCACATTCACTCAGCAAACATTTGCTAGAACTTTTCTAGGCACTGCGACAGTGAACAGAATAGTAAAAACACTTGCCTTCATAAAGCCACATTTTTAGTCAAGAGTGGTACAAAATCTTAGTGTAAATGGAAAAAATAAATTAATGAACTAATTTTAGATAGTAAAAAATACCATGAAAATAATAAACCACAGTAATAGTAATAGACCAGTAAGCTTCCACGCATGACAAACGCTTTTCTGTGATGACTAGGAAAGGCTTCTTTGATAAAGCATGTTTATTCTGTGTGTGTGTGTGTGTGTGTGTGTGTGTGTGTGTGTGTGTGTAACCAAGAGCCTGAATAAAATGAAGGAGCCAATGATGTATAAATGATACTGAAGAGGACAAGAAGGAGTTGGTGGACGAGTATCAGGAGAAGGAGGATTATGGTAACAATGATTATGATAACCAATATTTGGAAGTTTAGTCTTTCAGCCACCTGATTAAAATTGTGAAATTGTGAGCTGGGCATTACTACTATTTCCATTTGTGAATGAAGAAAAATAAGTGTGCAGAAACTTCAAGTTCAGCATAAGTCAAAAAACACAATCAGGTTGTTTAAAAAGTGATTTTGGTCTCAAGATGCCTATTTGGGCCAGTAAAGGGAATTATTGTCTGAGGTCTCCTGATGGTTTTTATTTGTAACCAGCATTTTCATAACCAATAATTTACAAGTGACATTAGGAAAAAGTGCAAAAATTAGGAAATTAATACCACGATATAAAAAGACATTCAAAGTATAAAGAAAAATTATTATAAATTATTGAGGGCTGAATCTACATGTACATATCCTTTTAAAAGTGTGTCTGTGTGCATTCTATACGCAAAAAGACTGAGTTCATATACATAAAAATTGAACAGGAAAACAAAAATTATTTTTTAAGAAGGTAAATTGAAGCAGTTTATAATAATGGATACAATAAAACATGGCATATAATAATAAATATAAATTTTAAAAAGAAATAAATGTCAAAATAAAAAGTCAAGTAAGGAAGAATCAAAATGTGTGTGTGTATGTGTGTGTGTCTGTGTGTGTGAGACACTATTTATACATGTGACTGTGCATTCTAAGAAATTGCCTGTCTGAAATTGTCTGCAGATAGATGGTAGTGAAAAGATAACCTTAGGAAAAAAAATCAGGCATTTTACTTTAGTCAAGTGATTATTTTGTGCATGTAGGGTTTTGTTAGTTTACCATTAGTCTGGAATATTGCTCTCTTTGATCTAAGAAAAGTTATTTTCTAATCCTGAAGTTTGCCAAGGCTTCTTTTTAAAGAATTACTTCTCATGTGAGTCATTAACCTAGGATTTCATTTTTCAGAAGGGTTCTGAATCTAGCTTTTCAATCACTACTGAATATTACCTCTGTTTTGTTAACAGCTATGTAGTTGATGCACAGATAGATATTTCTGAGGTTTACTTGCATAGACTTAGCAGTTGTTTATGACAAAATTTTTTTCTCTTTATTTATGAGGTATGTGTGATAAAAAATAATGTTCTCCTGAATGCTGATTTTTTTCTTAAGCTGAATTGCTTGGAGATGGTTTTTGTTTTAAGTAACTATTCCTCTCAACTCTGAATGATTGGTTTTAAATCATGCAAAACCATCATTTGGTAGTCTATTTTCATACATATCAAAAAGTGAGTGTAAGATCAGTATATCATGATTTATTATGCTCCTAAGGAAAACTCAAAACAGAGTAAACAAGTTACTCAACAATATCTGTAAGTCAGGAGTTTGTAGTAATTCCACTGACTGATGTCCATGGACTTTTGACCTATCACCAACCGTATCATCAGAGCTCACCAATAAGGAAGTATGTTGCCACTTTAGGCAGTTGGAGCCCCACTTCTGGAAGTGTCTAAGCTTCTAACTTCTAGACTGAGCAGGATATAATAGTAGACATGCATTCTTTTATCTATGGTGAGGCAGGATAAACTTCATGAGATTCTATGTCCTGATATTTTTGACTCTTTGTTTTTTTCACTGTGACATATTACATTGAAACCAAGTAGAATTCTTTTTCAGAAAATTTTCCAATAGAACAGTAATCAATGAATTGAAGTTAACTGCAGAACATAATGTAGTCAACATATATGTGAGCATGAAATATCTAACAGTAATGTTTTAGAAAACCACAGGCAAGAGAACATTTGATAATACAGAATAAAAAATAAGACAGAATTAATTACTTCCGTGCATTATGGGAAAACTTTTTCAGATGTTTTTCTTCTTTTCCTTTTTTCACAGAACAACCAATGAAGTTGTTCAGTTTTCAAAGGCAGAGATTATCAATTCAAGTGAAAATGCCTCTTGTGCAGGCAGAGTCCTATATAGTCTTCAATTTTCTAGGTTCATTTATTCTGGGTATCAGAATTTTTATTCAGTTTTATTCACATGTCAGATTATCTGAATAGTCTATCTGAATAGTCTTGTATCATCTGTCTGAAACTCCTCAGGTCTTTCATACATGCACACACAAAATACTTCCTTGTGACATTAGCCACATGAGATCCTACATATGGAACAAAATGCATACCGTTGTCTTGGTGTGGTGATTCTTGCCTGTAATCTCAGCACTTTGGGAGGCTGAGGCTGGTGAATTGCTTGAGCCCAGGAGTTTGAGACCAACCTGGGTAACATGGCGAAACCCCATCTCTATTTAAAAAAAAAATACAAAAATTAGCTGGGTGTGATGGTGTGCACCTGTAGTCCCAACTACTCAGGAGGTTGAGGTGGGAGGATAACTTGAGCCTGTGAGGCAGATGTTGCAGTGAACTGAGATTGTGTCATTGCACTCCAGCCTTGGTGACAGAGACAGAGCCTATCTCAAAAAATAAAATAAAATAAAGAAATGCATACCATTAATTAATTAGTTAATATAAAATGTATAAACATGTGCAGAGAAATAAATATATAAAATAAACATACCCAGACACAAGCACATATATATGTATATCGTACAGTGTATCTGATACTAATTGCCAATTTTGCATCACAACAACACTGGTGAAGAGACTAATATTAGCAGAGATACTGCAGGTACAAAGAATATTTGGAGAGTACTGTCATGACTAATGCATAAATTAATGAAATGTCTGATGTGACGGACAAAATAAGATGTGTCAGTGAGTGATGTATGACATGCAATGGAAGAATTTGAAATCTGATTGTGTTTAGAAGTGAGGGAAAGAGAAACTTCTGGAAATGGCTTTGAATTATTTGTCTTCCCCACCTAATGAGCCAAGATGTTAGACAGATATAAAGTCTATCTAACAAAAAAACAGAGGCTACTCTTCAGCTGCGAAGACTGCTATTTGTGAGTTCAAGAAGCAGAGAGGATGTGGAGAAATAGGAATGCCTTTACACTGTTGGTGGGAATATAAATTAGTTCAACCATCGTGGAAGACAGTGTGGCAATTCCCCAAGGATCTAGAACCAAAAATACCATTTGATCCAGCAATCTCATTAGTAGGTATATACCTAAAGGATTATCAATCATGCTGCTATAAAGACACATGCACATGTATTTTTATTGCAGCACTGCTCACAATAGCAAAGACTTGGAACCAACCCAAATGCCCATCAATGATAGACTGGATAAAGAAAATGTGGCACATATACACCATAGAATACTATGCAGCCATAAAAAGGATGAGTTCATGTCCTTTGCTGGGACATGGAAGAAGCTGAAACCATCATTCTCAACAAACTAACACATGAACAGAAAACCAAGCACTGCATGTTCTCACTCATGAGTGGGAGTTGAATAATGAGAACACACGTACACAGGAAGGGAAGGGAACATCACACACCAGAGCCTGTTGGGGGATTGGGGGCTAGGGGAGGGATAGCATTAGAAGAAATAACTAATGTAGATGACAGGTTGATGAGTGCAGCAAACCACCATGGCACATGTATACCTATGTAACAAACTCACATATTCTGCACATGTATCCCAGAAAAAGTGTAATTTAAAAAAGAAAGAATTCACAAAAAAGGCCGATGTTAAAGAGGATTGTGGGAAAGAATACCAACATTTGCACTGAGTATATTCCATGACTACTCTAATATAATAAGACTAAGATAGATTGCAAGAAAAAATGGCTCCACAATCTCAATGCTTAAAATAACAAACACATAGTTCTTATTCATGCCACATGTCTAAGCAGGTGAGCAGAGGGATGGGGAAAGCGAGGGGGATTTTCACATTAAAAAGTGGCTTTTTCTGCCACTCAGAAACTGGCCTGATGGAGCATTCACTGTCTCAAACATTGGCAGTAAACATACCACAGAGAATGAGAGAACTGTAGAGTCTCAATCGAGTGATTAAGAGTTTGTCTCTTATCACGTCTTCTCACAATCTTCTGATTAGAAATATTCACACAACCTCGACTAATTTCAAAGGCATCAGAAGTTCTATTCTGCCATGGGCTCAAAAAGAAGAAAGAAATATCCGTTAAGCAGAATTTGAGGCCACTACAACTTCTATGTTTCACTTCTGTGAACATTCCATTTTTACCTATAAATAAACGTATTCTTTGTTTTGTATTAAAGCTTTTGTCTGGCAAACACTGATTTCCTGAATGAAAGAAAGTGATTTTTCTTTGTTAATATATATATTTAGCAAGAAAATATATAGCATCTCTGCTAGGACAGTTGTCTTTATTTTCTAGTCTAGAGAAAATATTCTATTCTATAGAGTCTATTCTATCAACTCTATTCTATTCCATAGAGTCTGATCCAATTATTAATATTAGCAGAACCCAAAAGGACCAAAGCTTCTATAATTACAGAAAACTAATCCCTTGATATTCACTACTGCTTCTCATCAATCTGCAGGATGACACGCATTTACGAAGAAAAGAGAAATTTAGTCTTTATCTCAAGAGCTGACACTGGAGTACTCTCTGAGTCCCAGAAATAGCCTTCTCTTCCAATAAATACCCATTTCTGGGGATGAACATGTGATGTGGTAGAATGAACCCAGGATTGAGGGTTTAAAAGGCTTGAATTTCATTCCTTGCTGTATCACTGACTAACTGTGGAATCTTGAGCAAAACAGTTTACTTCTCTTTGCCTCTTTTTCTCTCTGCAAAGCCAGAATAAATGTTTTAAACATAGAAGATATGTAATACAATTTTATATGGTTCCTTCATCCTTTCCTTCCCTAACTTACTTTCAACCTAAATAGCACTTCAACTATACTTTTTCTTTGTAATTTTAGCTTCATGATAATAATTTTTGCAAGTATGCACATGAAATTACATTGTCAAGAAATAACTTATTCAATTTACTATAGCACTTGGAAATCCTGTATCAGATACTATATCAAATGGAAATCCATTTTAGAGATGAAGAAACTGGAACTTCAAAATAGATTAATCAATTCCTACTCTTTTCTACCTTGCCAGATAGTTGGTATGATGAAATTTAGCAATTTAAACCATAGCACTATAAATGGTAAACTACTATTTCTTTATGAATTATGAATCCCTTTCAGGTAGAATCTATATTTGTTTTACCCCTTCATTCTTACAGAACCAAATTCAATGCCTGGTAATGGTATGAGTCTGAGAAGCCAAAGAGTCTTTGAGAACCCTCTTCCAGGCTCAAGAAGGTCTATGTATGAAGACACATATATTAATAGTAATGTTTTAGCCATCTGTATACTTACAAGGATTATGGCAAGCCAGTGTGATCAATGAAAATACCAATTTTATTTTTTTTGAGACAGTTTTGCTCTTGCTGCCCAGGTTGGAGTGCAATGGTGTGATCTCAGCTCACTACAGCCCCCGCCTCCAGGGTTCAAGTGATTCTTCTGCCTCAGCCTCCCGTGTAGCTGGGATTACAGGCGTCCGCCACCATGCCTGGCTAATTTTTTGTATTTTTGGTAGAGACAGGGTTTTTCCACATTGGCCAGGCTGATCTCAAACTCCAGACCTCAGGTGATCCACCCTCCTCGGCCTCCCAAAGTGCTAGATTACAGACGTGAGCCACTGCACCTGGCCGAAAATAGCAATCTTTCACACACACATACCTGTATTCAAATTCTGGTTCTGCCTCTAAGATCTCAGTGTTCTTGAGCAACATGGACTTGAGTTTAGATTGAAAAGAGTAAATAAAATAATGTATATAAGATATTTTGCACAGCTTTTGGAACACAGTGGAAACCAATAAAAATAAATGGTAGAACTCATCCTGTCTGTGATTATTTTAGAATTGCCTGATATATATGAAAGAAATTAATATAAGGCATTAAAACAAGGCATTCATAAATGGTGATAGAACCACAATTATACAATGTATTGGATTAGTGGTTACTTCCTTTCTTCCTGACCCAGGATGTCTATATCATTGCATTTGCTATGTAGTATTGATAGTTTCTTATATATTTAGTTCAGATGGTTTAAGAAGAAAGATTTATACCATCGTCTAACTAAAATGTATTCACAGAGATTAAGGAAGCTACTTGTAGAACCACTTACACACACACACACACACACACACACACACACACACACAAAAGCCCAAAACCTCGAAGAAAAACTTTAACTTTTTGGGCCTTACTTTTTGGGCATCCTCTTAAACAGAAATTACCTATGCAAATCCATTGTTTAGATAACAATTCTGTATTAACTTGTTTCAGGTTCTTTATAAACCTGTATCACCTATACTCAGCCTTGGGATTTTTTCCGTTTCAGTGAGTCCTCTATTTTCTGAAGGAGAGAATACCCACACAGGGTGGGATAGAACTACTAAAGGTATGTTGATTCACTCTCCTGCCTGGGAGCAGATGCTGCACTGAAATTGTCTAGCCAAAATCCAAATCATAGTATTTTAGGCTGATTATAAACAAGATAATTTTCAGTTGGCCTTTGTTTGATTGTTGTTTTTGTTGGCTGACAATTAAAAGCATGAAGTGGAAATGTGTTAAGCATTAAGGTAAGAAGATAAGCATCAAGTCAGGAAAGCTGACGAGGGAGTCACCTCTCCTTTAGGGCCTTCAATGTAGGACTGAGGGGGCCCAGGGAAATTTGTATGACATATTTTCTCTCCCTTTGTATTCAGGTGAGAGAAGGTTATAATAAAGACCCAAGATTCAGGTCATGTAGGACAAAGATTCTGGAATCAGATGGCCCCAGTGTCGGCCCTGATTTTGCCCATCACTAAGTCTATGACTTTAGGGGAAAGTTACCTAACGTCTATCATCTGACTTATTTATTACTGATTTCCCCCAACCTTGCACCATTTCTAAAATATAATAATGCTGATTAGCTGCTTTTTGATGTAGTAAATGAGTGAATATATAACATTTATGCTTCTCCTCTGTAATGTGGAATAATAGTTATTTCTTCCTTATAAGAAATAATAAAAGTGAAATGTGCTTATAATAAAGAAATATTATTTCTTTATTATAGAGAAATATTATTTCTTTATTATAAGAAATAATAAAAGTGAAATAAAAAAAGTGAAAAGGCTTACCTAATAAAAGAAAAGGAAGGTATTGACAATGCTATGTTAGAAGACTTTTGTGACTTGAAGAAGGGTAGGCTGTGTTGTTGGCTTTGGTAAGAAGGACTCATTGATAAATGGTGGTGGTTGGACAGAACATTGGACTATAAACAGTAACCTAAGTGTTCTTCCACTTACTAATGAAACTGCAATTTTTTCATCTCTAAAGTAGGAATAATAATTGAAGCTTTCTTATAAGTTTGCTATAACAATTTTTGAAAACTTCAGGTAAAGTACTTTGAATAGTGACTACACATATGCATAGTAAGTTTTCAATAAATATGATTTATCATTATCACTATTTTTATCCTGAGCTCTGAGGGGTAATCCAATGGATAGCCTCACACATCAGCATCTTATAGAGATTGCCTTCACTAAATACAGCTTCTGTCCAAACTCATGTCCTCTTCCTTGAACTGTCTGCACTTCATAACTACTCAATATAAGGATAGAAACTAGACTTGGATTTCTGATTCTTAACTCAAGACAATGCTGAAGGATCACCCAGTCTTAGTGCCCCCCAGAGGGTTCGCTGAGGCTTCTGATGAGCCTGAATCACTAGTCTTTACCTATTGCATTTCCTTGGGAACCTAATCTACCACATTATTATAATTCAAAATGTCCATCACCTCTACATCAGTCCCCAGCAGGAATAAACTACAGAAAGTCTAAGTGTCATTCAGGAAATGTGGAATAAGCCATTTATCTGTTTTTCTGCTTTCTGGTCTGTTTGCTGTATCTCTGAATCTTGAACACCTCCCTCGTGCTTCCAGTCTATAATGCAACTCTTAGAAATGATTCTTGGCAAAAAAGTCATATTTTATTCAATTCTCCCTGTACTTGTTACCCCAGTCATGCAGTTTCTATGAAAGCAAAAGTCAAATTAATTTTTAAAATTCATTAATGAAATAATCATATATAAAGTGAGTAACTCCTCAAATACACTTTTCTTCTAGCATTAGCATGTTTCCTGATCTATTGTATCAAGATCTTGTTGGTTAGACTCTCAATGATTGCCAGGTGTTATAAATGTATCTGTTGTTTAGAGATGATATTTCTAACTTGAGGAATATAATACAAAGTAATTGTAAAAGAATTGAGAATTTTACCAGAGATTTCATAAAGTTGATGAAAGTAATAAAAATGATCTTGGAGAAGGCCCTAGACCTCATAAAATCATTGATTGATAACAAGATGGAAGGGTTAAACCAGAAAACAATTGAGGAAGAGACAAACTACTGATAACAAGATGGAAGGGTTAAACCAGAAAACAATTGAGGAAGAGACAAACTACAAAGATAACCTAAAAGTATCTCCATGGAGCATAATGTGACTGTTAAAAGATTAAGAAGAGACCTTCAAAAAATGAGTAAAGTACTAAGTACTTTTGAAAACAGTACTTTCTTTAAGGTAATGTTTAAGGTAATGTTGGAAAATGAAGGACATTTTATCCTGATCTCATACGTGTATAACAAAAATTATTTACTCATCTTCAAAACAGTAAAGTCTGCTTGATCCATTTTTTGCTTATTCTAAGAATCAGATCAAGATTGCATTTGCAACTTACATTTTTAAATAAGATAAACTTATAATTGTTAATTTGATTTGTCATGCATTTTCTCAGTCAAACTTGCTTTTACTATTTTTTCTAAATAGGTATCTCCATTTTTGTGGGTTGTTCCTTTTAAATAGCCTTTTCTTGTATGAAATTATCCTGAGATAATGAGGTGCCCCTCTCCTCCTCCCCGAGGTAATCTCCTGCTTCCCCAGCATATCTTTATTTCTACTGCTCCTCTAGACCATATATTACCTCTGTTCATGGACTACTAAGGTGTTACATCTTAGCATCTTAAACTTTACCATCCAGGCTAATAGCATCCTAAAAAACCCAGACCTTTACTATTGATCTTGCTCTCAACTTCGGAAAGGAAACCTGGCACTAGGAACTAAATTTCTTTCTCCCTAGCTCTTTATAAACAAAAAATATTATTATTTTCATGAATATGAATAAGAACAAAAAGAACTTGCAGGTGCATAGCACTGAACTATGTGCATAGGCCAGGCACAGAGGTTCATGCCTATAATCCCAGCACTATGGGAGGCCAAGGCAGGCAGATCACTTGAGCCAAGAGTTCAAGACAAACCTGAGCAACATAGCAAAAACCTGTGTCTTAAAAAAATACAAAAATTAGCTAGGCCTGGTGGTGTGCACCTGTAACCCCAGCTACTTGGGAGGCTTACAAGGGAGGATGCCTTGAGCTCAGAAGACAGAGGTTGCATTGAGCCATGACTGCACCACTGCAATCCAGCCTGGATGACAAAGCAAGACTCTGTCTCAAAGAAAAAAAAATTGCATAGATGTATTTTGTATATATGGAATCTGTTTGTAAAAATATATGTATGCATATATATATGTGTGTGTATGTATATATATGTGTGTGTGTATATATATATATAAATACCCCCACAGATTTCTATTTTTTACCATTTAAAATTCCCTGAAAAAGACACATTCATATGGGTGTGTGAAAATGTTACGGCATACAAATTTAGTGATTATTATCTAAGTGCTTTTAATTCCCCAAAATCCTGAACCATAATACGACTAAGTTACCAGAGTGACTGTGGGAATGTGGTAAGCTACCAGAGTTGGCTAATAAAAAAGATATTCTGCCAATGAGCTCTTGTTTGCATGACAAACAACCTGAACATTCATCAAATTAAAACCAAATTCAGAGTGAAATCCTATTTGCATGACAATCAACAGAGCATAGTCAGAACACACACTAGTGCCTAGGACCTGGTAAAAATTCTGCAGGAATAAAAAGCAGCAAAGGAAAGTGGGTAAAACACTTTACCCAAATTTAAGGTAAAACATGGAGGTCAGAGAGAGACGTAGGACTTTTGAATAAAATAAGCCTGGTATACAAGTTTCAGCAAAAAAGCACTCAAAACAGCATGTTTATGCTTTTTATCTTTGTAAAATGAGAGCAAAGTCTAAACTAAAAGAAAGAGGAAAGGGAGGGAGAGAAGAAGAGAGGAAGAAACAAGGGGGGGATCGGCAAGTGGGGAGAAAGAGAGAGAGAGAGAAATAGTTCTCTCTTCCCTGGAAAGGGGATGCAGGCAGCACGGGGTCTGAAGGGAGATAATTCACCAGCCCAACAGTCAGTAGCTAAAGGGTTTGGAAGGCTGCAGGAAGCAGATGTGCTTGGCTGTAAAACAAGCATTGCTCGCCAGGCCCCGGCATCTTCCCAGACTCATGTGTAACATGCAGACATATGTGGTTAATGATAATGAGGAACAGACAGGAGCTGGGAGCTCCAAATCAGGGTCATACACAGAACCCAGCCATCTCATACATCCTCGGGCTTCTTAAACTCGCTCCCTCTAGGAGCCTGTCTTATCCATGCCTTGGCCCAGTGTTAAAGAGTCAGTTTGTCATCATGGAGAGAATATGAGCTCTGGATTTAGGCAGAAGTAGCCCTTATAACTTACCAGGTCTGTGGCCTTGATTATGTTATCTTCTGAGTTTCACTGTCCTCATTTAAAAATGGAGACAAGAGTATATTTTTTGTGTGGATTAAAAGAGATATAGCTGAGCACGCAGGGTACACAGTATGTGTTGAATACAGGGTAGGCCACTTCCCTGTCTTGCATATTGGGGCCTGTCTTTGGTTATCGCTGCCTAATTTAGGTTTCATGTTGTTTTGTGAAGGAGATATCTAATCTGCATTCTTTCCTCTTTAATTATGAAGTAGTATTTATTTATTTATTTTTATTTATTTATTTTTTTGAGACAGAGTCTCGCTCTGTCGCCCAGGCTGGAGTGCAGTGGCTGGATCTCAACTCACTGCAAGCTCTGCCTCCTGGGTTTACGCCATTCTCCTGCCTCAGCCTCCCAAGTAGCTGGGACTACAGGTGCCCGCCACCATGCCCGACTAGTTTTTTTGTATTTTTTTAGTAGAGACGGGGTTTCACCATGTTAGCCAGAAGTAGTGTTTATTAAGCGAGGCAGCAGGAAGAATTACACAGAAGCAGCTCTGAACTGAGAACCGAGAGAGTTGGGAACTATCCTTTCATCTTCCTTGGGCACCAGCATAACTTTGGGAAGCTTCCATCTCTGTTTTTCAGTACCCTCATTTGTTTAAGAGAGTGTTCTCCAGGAAGACAGAACTAATAGGATGTGTGTGTCTGTGTGTGTGTCTGTGTGTGTGTGTGTATTATGAGGAATTGCCTCATACAATTACAGAGGGTGACAAGTTCCAAATATGTAGTTGGCAAGAGGGAAAGCGAGAGGAGCCGACGGTGCAGTTCCAGTGTAAGTTTAGTGGCCTGAGAACCCAATGATGTAAGTTCCAGCCTGAAAGTAAGTGGAGTCAAGACCCAGGAAGAGCCAGGGTTTCAGTTCAAGCCTGAAGGGAGGCAAACAAGTCCCAGCTCAAGGTAGTCAGTCAGAAGAAATTCCCTCATACTCAGGAAGGTGAGGCTTTTTATTCTAATCAAGTCTTCAACTAATTAACTGAGGGCCCCGACACATTAAGAAGGACAGTGTGCTTTACTCAGCCTGTGAATTCCCATGTAGTATTCCATTCAGAAACTCCCTCATGCCACATCAAGAACAATGTTTGACCAAACATCTGAGTACCCTGCGGTCCAGCCAAGTTGACACACAGAATTAACCATCACATCAACCATACCACATGAGAGGAAAGAGGAGGGCAGAAGGTGTGTAGAGTACAGAAATGTAGAATTGAACATTCTGGGAATCCACTGATACTTAGCATCCTCCAGGAAACACGGTGAAACATCTAGATTCTGTAGAAGACTTGCAAGGACACTCAGAGGAAGCTGGCATTGTATTGCACTGTGAAGAAACCGGGCATGAGCTTTCCAAGATGAATTAAACCCTTAACAATGAATAGGGTTAATATTACTGTTTAATTGTGCGTCTACTATGGGCTAGGCATTTTATGTACATTATTCTTCACAGTGACCCTCAGAGCTGGGCTTCACTATATCTCTCTGAGATGAGAAAATGGAGGCTTAGAGGGGCTAAATCATATGCCTAAAAGCCACTTAGCCAGTTAGTGACTGTGCTGGGACTTGCCTACCACTAAAGCTTCTGCTCCTTTTACCCTGTGGCTAAGTTCCCTGCTACATGTGTTGTGTTCTGGTGCCTAAGACATTGCCTAGAAAATGGCAGGCACTCAACAAACATCTGTCAAGTGGACAATGTACAGCACCCACACCAGCTTCATCCTCCCTTTGTTGTCACTAGCTCTCTCACTGGAACATCTGGTCAATCCTGCTCACCTGTCCTGTCCATATTTGCTGTTTCTATGTCAATCTTCAACAGATAAAGAAAAGTTCCTAAATCTCAGCCATATCAGCTGATAAGGGCTGGATATTTCTTCTCACAAAAACGAAGATTTCCCTAACACAGAAAAGGACTCTAGAAACCTGTAAAACCCCAAAATTGTAGTATTTCAAATTCTTTTCCCTGTGGGACACTCAAAACAAGACTCATGCTTCCTCTCTGGTTTTCCTTTCCAAAGAGGCACACCATGTGCTCTGAAGTGCTCTTACACATGACAACCACAAAAATAATTGACATCCTGGGTTCAAGCGATTCTCCTGCTCAGCCTCTCAAGTAGCTGGGACTATAGGTGTGCGCCACCACGCCCAGCTAATTTTTGTATTTTTAGTAGAGATGGGGTTTCATCATGTTGGCCGGGATGGTCTCAATCTCTTGACCTTGTGATCCGCCTGCCTCAGCCTCCCAAAGTGCTGGGATTACAGGCATGAGTCACCACGCTCAGCCTGCTGTGAGGATTTAATGTGCAGATTAATGCAAAGTACATAGCACGGTGCCTGGTACATGAGATGTGAGGCTGAAGAATGATCTACTAGCTGTTATTATTGCCTTATAACAACCTCTAGTTTCTGTCTACACAGTATTTTTTGCTTCTCAAACAAAACAAAACAAAAAACAATTTCTAGGGCCAACGTTATTCTAAATGCTGCCGGAGTTGTGTACACTTTTTGGACTCTGCATTAGAATGGCTTCCCTTGCCGGGTCTCTTTTGCTAGTTGAGTTGGTTCTCTCACCTCATGCCCCTCTTTTGGTTTCTGAATCATACTGCCTCAGCAAAACACTCAAATCCTATGATTCGCCCATCCCCACACCTTGCACTGTTTGCCAGTCTTGGGAGCTGCATTCTCCATATTTACATAGAGATTTGTCACTCTCTCTTTTAAAAAGTTCCCCTTTATTTGAATTAACAGCCTAATTGTCCCAGCTTACCACTTCCAAAGTGACTCCAATAAATAGAAACCACAACACTTGGAAATCACCTCCAGCCCTCACTGTGCAAGCCTTACCCGGAAATCTCTGGCAGCCGCATGTTTTCCTAATGACCTTCAGTTGCTCAGAGAATGTATAATTCATTCCCTACCTATCTTCACTAATCCCACTTTCCTAAAATAAATATTAACTCAACTTATCTGCTAAAACAAGCCCAAATCAAGTCTCTTATCAAATGAACTCAGAGGCAGCACAGAAAACTGAGAATCTGGTCAATAGGAAATTGCTTTCTTTGGAAAAGCAGGTCTAAAACTCCTTTTGGCCTGCAGTTTTATTCAATCCAGTTCAGCAAACCTTTATTGAACACTCTACATGCAGGCAACAACAGTTCTATAGAGGACAGAAAATTGGATTCAAAGTTAGGAAACCTGATATCGAAAGAATTGGATCCAAATTCTATCTTCACTCTTGACCAATTGTGAACGTGAGGAAAGTCACTCTGAGGCTCGGTTTAGGTGGGATAATAACATCATTACTATTACCAGAATCCCTCAACACCCTCACCCTCACCCTGCCTCCCTAGTAGACATAGCTTTTAGTAAAGGCTCTCTGAATTTGCCAATGATAAGATAGTGAGTGTCTTGTGGAATATGAAAAAAATTGACATATTTATGTGTGGATGGATCATGGATCCATGGATGTTGAAATGTTTCTACCTCAGTTCAAAGGAGAAAGTTGTTTGTTTTATTTCATGAAAATGTGTGTCATTGACCATTGGAATTTTCATAATGCAATTTTATTTTAGCCCACTTCAGTCCTAGTACTCTAACAACCCACTTGCTTGCTGCTAGCACACAAGACTGGAAAATCATGCCAAGAAATGTGACCTGAACCTCAAATTCAGAGGCTTATGCTCCCATGGAACCAATCTGGTGATGTTGCCTTTTTGTTTGAGCTTCCTTCTGCCTTAGGCCAACTGGATCATCCTGGCACCAGGGATGCTATGTTGAGCCATAAATACCTGACCCATTTTCTAGCAGCAACAGGCAAGGGGAGAACCAAGATGACATAGGTGACACATGGAAAATGGTTCCAGTTTTGTCCTACTAAACCACAACTACAAAGATAATTTTAAAATGTTCTATGAGAAAAGGGCATGCAGGATTCTCTGTGCTGAACTTCATCCCAGTGAATTACACTGTCTGAGTACATAATGAATATTTTCAGATAAACAAAAGGAGTGGGAATAGCAAGCATAATACAAGGAAAGCTTTAAGACAACAGCTGATTGACCTTTACCTTCAACCTGGTGACTCAATATTGTTCCCAATGTGTGGGTTCCCCTTGTATCACCCTACCTAATAAAATTCTCTCCTGTTTCCTCCCCAGGGAGGTGATGAACAACAACTTAGCAAGTGTTTGTGAAAGGGCAAGGTAGATTGTCAAATCCTGAAAATGCCAGCTATCAGTGCCATTCTTAGCAACTGGGAGAGATGCTATAAGGGGTAAAAGATAAAAATCTCATGACCCCCAGCTCTCTATGAGTGAAAGCCAGTGAAAACTGGCAATAGGATCTCCAACAAGAAAAATCACTGAGCGTTGTGCAAGAGGATTAATAACGAATAAAAATGCAAGTGTTTAGGAAAATGCCTGTGTTATCAAGAGAGTCAAAACCAGATGGGATAATTATGGAGAAGAGGTTACAAATGTCTTAGAAATCTTCAAGGAAAATCATTTTTTGCCCTCTGCAGGGACCTACCAATGCATTCTCTGTAAAGCATCATTAAACCTGCATGGGCCTAATGAGGTAACTCCACATCATCCAGTTATTAAACAAACAAAAAGGTCTGCTCCTACTTTCCGAAGAGCTCTCCAGCCCACACACCTTTATTCGAGTTCAAATTAAGGAATTAAATACTCTCACTTCTTGTACCAGACTGTACTCAAATCTTTGATTTATGGAGTTGGGAACAGAGAAGTAAAAAGAGAGGGTATATTAATATTTATTTTTCTCATCAGCATCTATTCATTAATGCTGTTTTTCACAAAGACCATATAAACTGGAAACACATTTCACTGTTCTAAACACTTGGGGGATAAAATGATATAGTAGAAAAAAGTAATAGGAAAAATGCCAGAATGAAAAAAACAAAATTCTTTAGGCGTGTCTCATGTTATAGGTTTTTGCCTCTTCATGATTCACTGTTAATTTTTAAATATATTTTGATAGTATAGGAATAAACTAATTCCTATGAGTTTGTTTTTCTGTTCTAAAAATCTTTGATAGACTACATGTGGCCCAGGTGTTTCAAGTTGGCTACCTGCTGCTGGAGTGTGCCATTTCTGTACATTCTAAGGGGCATTATTTATAGAAAGACACAAAGATGGAAACTACTATCTTGAGACAAGTGGGTACTTGAAATGTATTATTTTAAAAATACTCCCAAAAGGTTTTAAGAAGTGGACAATCAGAGTATATGATGTGTGTGGCCACTTGGATTCTTAAATTAATAACACTGGTGTATGAAGTTTTACTCCTGAAATCTTAGTAATAAACAAAAACACAAAAGACAAAGGAACATGAAGGTTTTATCCAAGACCATTTTTCTTATGTTAGGAAGCTTTTACAAGGCCTCAGTCTCATGATGTAAATTCAGCAGAATGAAAGACTTTTAGATACAGTGAATTCAGTCAGGACTCCTGCCTTGCCCCTCCCTTGCTTCTTTCTTAAGGAATAGAAACCATTTCCTCTTGGGCCTTCACCAGGAAATGCAGATAACTAACTAGGCAGGAAATGCCTCTACCTTTGACATTTTACTTCTGACACCCTGGTCACAGAGCTAACAACAGCTGCTACTCTGTCACAATGCATAAAACCTAAGTCTTCTCCAAATCACCAAATAGTGAAAATTACCAATTTTAATTCTACTTGCATGACCCATTTATTTAGACCACTTTTTCCCTACTAGTTTATTTTTTGTTGTTCTAAAAAATTTTGGTGGACCACATTTGTCCCAGAAGTTTCATGCTGGCTTTCTGCTGCTAGAGTGTACATCCAAAGGACTGGTATGGATGGCAAGTCACAAAGATAGAAACTACCACCTTAAGACCAGTGGGTACCTGAAATGCTGTTAATTTGAATGTTTCAGTTCTGCCCTTAGTCAAAGCCTACATACTGGAAAGATGGCATTCAGAAAAAAAATGACAAGAGGAGACCAAGACTACACTGGTGTGCTAAAACCAGCTCACCCTGGCTCACACAGGCAAGCAAGACCAATTGAATGCAACTCTTGCCAATTCCTTATTCAATGACTTCTTGGTGTTAGCTAGAAATGAGCCATGTGAGAGTATTTACACCATGGAGAGCAGTAAACATCACAAATTAGAGTGTTTTGTTTTGTCCCAGAAAGTCAGTTGTTAAATTTTTACTAGCACAGGCCTTCCCCAACTAAAGGGCTGAGGAAAGTCCATGTTTAAAGAACCACCTGGCTCTGCAAAGCCTTAGAAAGGCCTCTTCTTTCTTGCAATTTCTCAAAGAAGTGCCAGCAAGAAAGGAAGATCCATCCTGTGACTGTTTTTCTTTCCATGCTCTAAAACAACCAAAACTAGAGTTCTGGCCAATTACCTCCTCTCTTTTCTCTGTGTAATAGATAAACTTCAAAGTGGTGAAATTCCTTTAGCCACATCACTTTTTACACCTTTAATTGTGCTACAATCTGACCTGTCAAGTTCTGGCATCATTCTGGGAAGACATCATTTAAATTTTGCTTTCTTCTACTTTACCCATCAGGCCATAACTTTCATTCCTTTCTAAGCAAAGCTTCCCCAAATTGGTTTTCTCTCCTGCTGCACTGACTCACCTTCCATCCCTCTTTACTCTCAGAGGTCAGCCTGCCACCTCCTCAGTTTGAGCCTCTGATCCTAGTCAATAATGGTTGCTTCTCCTGGGGCCATGGCTGGCCCATATCCTCTTCCTTCTCTCTTTTGGGAGTTATGTCCCTAAAATTCCTCCCTTACCAGCACGGCTATTCTAAGCTGTGAGTCTCAGCCTACATTTCTGAATGGTCTTCTCTCCCTTCTTGATTGGGTTGTTTTTCTACCCCAAATGCAAGTCCCTAAATGCAAGGCTTTCAAGGAGTCTGAGATGAGGATCTGCCATTGAATTCACATGGCCCTTGGAAACCTCTTTTACAAAAATCAATGTTTGTATTTGCAAATATGATATTCTGTATTCTTTACAGATCCTTTTAAAGTAAGAGACGTTATGTGGAACAACAACTTCCACTGATGACCTCTCCAGTGTCCTTGGTTTCCCAATGTATCCTATAGCAGTGGTTCTCAAACAGGGATTATTTGCCCCTGAACGGACATTTGACAAAGTCAGCTAATTTTTTTTTTTTTTTTTTTTTTTTTAATTTTACAACTAGGGAGGATGTGCTACTAGCTTCTAGTAGTTAGCCGTGATGGATACTGCTAAACATCATACAATGTACAGAACAGCCCCACAAAAAAATGACTTCTCCGGCATAAAATACCAATGTGCTGAGGTTGAGAAACCCTGACTTAGAATGACTCTCTCATTGCAGTTTCCCATAGCAGTTCACTGGCTAATGGGAATAAGAGTTGGGTGGTAGCTAAAGGGTACTTAAAGAAACACTTGTTCTTGAGAAACATAAGCAAAATTGCATTTTGTCAATTTCTTCAGTCACACTTGTTTAACCACTCAATACCTCGAAGGCATAAGGTTTGTTGTACTCATCTAATTATCTCAACCTTGGGACAGGAGGGTACCCCATTAGATTTCCAAAAAGTCTTGTTTCTGACGTTCAGTCCTCAGTGAGTTCACAGCAGATGAGCAACTCAATCCGTGGATGTGTTTATAATATGCCATAAATAAGCCATAGTATTAGGACTATGTGTATACACACAGAGGCAGGAATCTGCATCCTTAACAAGTATGTCAAATATGTCACAAGCTTACTCACATTTGGCAATTACTAATTTAGAGGAAATATAAGTCAGTGGCTAGAATCAAAAAGCTCAAAGATTGAACAACAGTTATGCTCCTAACTGCTTGAGTGACTAAGTCTTTGTTGAATCTCATTCAGTTTTCCAGTCTGCAAAATGAGAATACTAATAAAACACTCCTCTTGGGGTTCTGAAAACTAAATGAGGTAAGGCAAGCAAAGTGCTTAGCAAAAATGCCTAGCAGCCAGTAAGCACTTAGCAAATATTCGATGTTGTTAGTAAACCAACCTTTGGGTTTTTTTTTTTTTCCTTTTTTTTGGTTGGAAAAAAACAGACGGAAGCTAGAAGATTATTTTAATATTAGGGGATTATGGATTATCATCAAATAACCTACTTTCTATAAGTACTCCATCAATGTTTATTGTACTGAATTGAAATGAACTGATTTTAGTAGAGTATACATTTATCTCATCATTTGTTACCGAGCAACAATTCAAATACAACAATGTAGTGTCTGAAAGGAATAATTCATAGGGCTTTAAAGCAATGAGAGAAGAAAAAGGGAGAATACAGTACATAGAATACAAGATGTATTGTTCTGAGGCAAGTCTTGGATATCATCTATTTCTACATTAGCTGTCTCTCAAGAGTCCAAAGCTTCTTGCTAATCTGATGACTCCCCACAACATCCTGGTATTATCATTACAATTTTTTGAAACCTGAGCAAACTGAACCACAGAAAAATTGAGTGAATTGCTCACGGTCACATGGAAGTCAAGCCCAGAATAGAACTGATGTCTGCTGGTTTCCCATCTAGCCATGACGCTTTCCAATATACCTTATTTGAAGCAGTCTGGCCAGCAGTGCCTAATGGCTTTAATATTCTTGAATCATTAATTTTTTTTTTTCTGAGTAACATTCTTGGCAAGCTTGCTTATTTTCCAGGGTGAGAGATATATCTGAAAATAAAGTTACTGGACAATGTGGATTGTCACCCTAAAAAAGAAAAAAAAATTACCTTAAAGCAGTGAATGGATTTTAACCTAAAAATGTGGATTTTTAGATTGCATTTAAATTTATACCAATGTCATACCAATATCTTGCATCTTGAAAAATCGAAAGGTTGAATGAAAAATACTGAATATCAAGGTAAGAGTTTTGAAAGGTTAGAAAACCTGGATTCAGAATAACAGCAGGCCTTTGGCAATGAGCTTGAATTCCTGCCAGGAAATGTAGTCCATCTTGGCATCCTGCCCTGACCTCACAATCCTGGGCATTGGCTTATATCTCGTGCTGCAGCCAACTCATTTCCTCCAGCCCAATCGATGACTTTCTAATAGCTGAGCATCCTGCTCTGAATCACTTGCAAACCACTAAGATACACTTTCACTGTTTATTTTCTGACTTGAGACAGAGAAGAGCAAGGTCAGTTGATTCTTTCAATGATTGCTCTTAAAATAAAAACTTTCACTGCAGTCGTTTGAACTTTTGAAAACCAATTTCCAATAATACAGGCATTTCAGCAAATTCAGTTGCTCATGATTTCATAGTTTTTCTATAGCTTTATCATCTCCATCTCTATGCATATCAATACATATATTAATGCATCAGTAATTATTTAACAGGTATGTGCTTTTATATCTGTCAACCATAGTGCCTTATGCCACATAAATACTCAATGAACGCTAAAAAAAATGCATATAAAGGTAATAAACGGTTCTTTTACAATTAGAGAGTTACTTTTCGTGCCAGCTGGAATGTTCATATTATAATCAGAATAATCATATATTTATCATGTGATGGGAAGAAGAAAAGTTTCACTAATGGGAAAGGAGCTTGTCTAAAAACTGTGGAAGACAATACTGAATGGACTTGTTAGGCATGGAACATAATCCTGATGTTATAGGAGAATATGAGCAAAAGAATGCAGAGAAATCGAGTCACAATATGAAAGTTTTAGTGTAAAATTGCTGTAGGAAATAAATTCACTGCTCACAATCTTCTTAATAGCCAAAATTTTCATAAGCTTTTCCACCACCATCATCAAAGTCATCACCATCTTATGACTATAAGTCAAAGAAAACTAGCCAAACTGGCCGTCAACAAAGCAGGAAATTGGAGCATCAATATTATTATCAATTAGCATTAGTAGGATTTCATAGTTGATGTGTGTTTAAGACTGCTTTTACATCAACTGAGACAAGATTGCTTACCTTCTCAGGATTTTAAATATCATAAGGTATGTGGCAAATAATCTGCTTTTGGGTATTTTGTTTTCAGATTTACTTAGTCATCACGTACTTTGTGTGAATGTGATGAATTAGAAGACAGGAACCAAAGGCTAGATGAAACTGCTGACTAACCATGAAGAAAATGGTCAAAGTATGTAGTAAAACCAGTTTATCTCTCTATTTTAAAGCCATGTTATCTTTAACTTAATTGCTGTTTTAAAAAGAAGATGCTTTTTTTTTTTTTCCAGATACCAGTTCCTTTAAAACAGTAACTGGAATAATCTGAGATTTTTTTTCAAACTCTAAATTCTGTTTCAGATGTTAGTTGCTAGTTGTTAAGGAAATCATTGAAGCCCAATTATCATTAAAACAGTCTCTGAAATTAGATATCTGATGAAGGGAGAATTGTTCTCTCTTCTCTTAAAGGCCAATGCTTGGACAGGCATTTTCTCTGGTTAGAAAATCTCATTTGTGTTCAGTTACTTTTCAATTTCTCCCCGTTTCTTAGGAAAACAGTGAAAGACAATTTTTAAAAAAATACATGGAGAAGAGAAGGCAATAAGGTTGATAAAATTGATAAGCTCTTAACATCAGGTTGAATCTATAGACTCTTGATGGTTATTATAAAAGGAAATTCCATTTAAATTTGGGAAATGGTATGAAGCATTTTTCTTTTACCATTTTTTTAAATAGGGACACAATTTATATATAATAAAAAGCAGATTTTCTGTACATTTTGATGAGCTTTAACAAATGCATAGCAAATTTGTGCATCTAGACCCTCAAGTAACAGAATATTTTTGACATCCTATAGGGGCCCCTTCTAGTACCTCATTCTAGTCAATTCTCATGCCTTAGAGAAAATTACTGCTCTAATATCTGTCATAATTGTTCAATAAATAATAATAATCTGTCATCATAATTGTTTTACCTATTCTAGAACGTCATATAAATGGAATCATACAATATATAATTCTTTGTTCTGGTTTCTTTTAACTAAATATAACCTTTTTGAGATTTGTCCGTTTAGTTATGTTTGAATAGTATGTTACTTTTCATTGCTAAACAGTATTCCACTGAATCAGGATGCCACCCTTTTGTGCCCATAACTGTTGGTGAGCATTTAGTTTAGTTTTAGCTACTGAAAATAAGACATTTTGTCTTATTTTAGCTATTTTTAGCTAAATGTTCTTATACATATTTGTGAACATCTGTCTTCACTACAAGTTTAGAACTGTTAGTCACAGATTTGCTTTGATGATCCTCTTTAGAAGAGACTTCAATGGGGAGAAGATTATTCTGAGCAGAAGAGCCTTTTCTTCATCGTTGGTCCATTGATTGTCTCAGTCCAGGACTTCAAACCATCCCACTATTACCCATCTCCAACCTTGACTATGCATTGTAGCCATATGCCGAATTCTATGTTTCCTGGGATATGACAGCCAAGCAGTATAATAAAGTCAAGGTCTCTTCCTCCTTTCCACTCTCATTTCAAAAATTAGGACTTCTTTTAATATCTCAACACTTTGCAGCTAGTAAGTAGGGCCGCTGGAGGCAGCGTTACTGAATAGATTAAAAAGTTGCCTGGCATTTTCAGAGTAGTTACTTCAAAAACTTACCTGGGAGTGAGCACTTTGGGAGGCCTACGCGGGCAGATAACTTGAGGTCAGGAGTTCAAGACCAGCCTGGCCAACATGGTGAAACCCCATCTCTACTAAAAATACCAAAATTTAGCTGGGCGTGGTGGCGGGCTCCTGTAATCTCAGCTATTAAGGAGGCTGAGGCAGGAGAATAGCTGGAACTGGGGAGGTGGAGGTTGTGGTGAGCCAAGATCGTGCCATTGCACTCCAGCCTGGGCAAAAAGAGCAAAACTCTGTCTCAAGAAAAAGAAAACGAAAAAAAAAGAAAAAACATACCTGGGAGTGATATCACCAAAATGGCAAAGTAGAAGAGATCTGATTCAAACAGGTGAGCCCAAGTAGTGGCTTACATTTTGCAGTCACGGTAAAAAGGAGTCTAGATTTCAACATTTCATATTTTAGGAAGATTCTGAGTGCCTCTCTAACTTTTCTGAGTTGTAGTAAGGGATCTATTCAGAAGGCCATCCCAATGCTGCTTTGAGATCCTTGCTGAGAAAGACATGCTGAGATGTTTGCTGTAATCCATAAGGCCATTCTAAAAATTCAAGAACTTGTCCCAGTGGAGAACATTTTCCTGGGGAATGGTGGTCTGGCATAGAATCACCAGGGCACTTCTGCTGTCTGATGAAGTAGTATGCACCGTGTCAGCTCTTCAACTCTGTTATGCACAGGTTATACCTGAAGCTCTCACATGCTTCTGGGAGTGCCATGTCTTTAGCCACGTCTTTGATCCCCATGAGTTTATTCTTTCTGTTCCTCTTTCTTAGATGAGCTGAGGGTACCATTTAAACACACTTAACTGTTTCATCTCCTCCTGGTTATTTTTTGTTGTTATTATTGGTCCCAATTTTAGCCACCTTCTGGACTTAAGCAAATGGCCATGGAGCTCTTTGCCCATTTTACAGATTGTGAAACATGTTGCATGGTAAATTATGTAGCTTTGAACATTACCTTTCTCTGAGTGGGGACAGCACATTGTCTCTGCTTGGAGAAAAAAAATCACTAGAACAGATTCAAATTTCAGTGGAAGACAGGGGGATGCATGTATAATGAACAAGAAAGTGAACTCCCAATTCCCATTGATATGCGTAGTTGGTTGATAAGGCAAGGCTGAGTAAATTTGCATAGGAGCCAAGAAACCTCCTGAGATAAAAAGAACCTAGATTCTGACTCCTTTTGCTTTTGGGAGTCAATATTTGAATGTCTCTGATGAATTAGGATGGTCAGAACTGAAGGGTGTTAGCAATAAAGAACAAGTTCACCAGAGGGGAAATTATCATGTGGAAAGATGTAGTCTACGCAAGTAATCTGAAAACATCAAAGACTAAAATAGCAATGTCCAATAAAAATATTATGCAAGTCTCATATGCAATCTTGAATTTAGTAGTAATTGCATTTTAAAAAGTCAAAATCAAAAAAATGAAATTAATTTTAACACTACATTTTATTTAACCTAGTATATCCAAAATATCATCTCAAAAATAACTAATATAAAAAAACTATTGATAAATAATTTTATATTATTGTGTATTAAATCTCTCATATCCAGTGTATGTTATATTTACAGTATATCTCAATTTGGTTTAGCCATATTGCAAGTATTCTAGTCCTTAAGTGGTCACCATATTGGACAATGCAGGCCTAGATATTCATGGGGAAACGACTGGAAATGTTATTTTACCAGTGACTCTCACAAGGCGTCTGTGTCAGAACTGTGGCATGCATTTGTGTGTAATACAGAGAACTGTAACTATGAAATGGTGAAATGTTACAGGCTATATGTCAAGGACACAAAGATTAGTGAGAATGATACCAGAGACCAGTAGAAGACGCACTATAGCCACATGCTGGTGACCTGAAGGGGCCTTATAATTTTTCTTTTCTATCTTCCTGTTTTATGGAAATAGAGTTGATCCCAGAATTCTTGGCAAGTTAGTGGAGAGAAAAGAAGGACTCAAGAGAGTATTTGATCTTACAGCAAATCGAAGCAAATGAGACTTCGGCCAAGAATCTGAAAAACAAGAGAAATATAATGTCCTCGGTTCTGAACACTTTTCCTATAAAGTTGTTCAAATCAGTCACAACTATCTGGTTGTACATCAGCCTTTCTTTCCCAAAGTGCTATGAGCACCTTGAGTCAAAAAATTAGGACTAAGTTTTTTGTTTTTTTTTTTTAATAGCCCCAAAACCTTATGTAGCACCTCAGTTGTGGTAAGTAAGGGCACAGTCTCCTGCAATCTCTTCCTAGCACCTAGAAAAGGACCTGGCACAGAGTCACATGCATTAAAAAATTGCTGAAAGATTGACCAGAGAGACTTGATTTCCCTTGTTTTCCAACTGCAGTTGTTTCCTTGAAAAATGGACGTATCTAGATGGTTCACTCTGTTCATATCTCAAGTAAGTTGCTGTGCAGATATAAGTGTTATTATCTTTCATGGGAAAAAAGTGATAAGTATAAAAAGTTACATTTTCATATTGCTTTTGATCATATAGAAAGGTTTTATATACAAATCCCATTTACATGTCCACATTTTACAGATACAGAGAGGGTAAGACACTTGGTTAAAATCATGTAACGAACAAGCCATTCTACTGAAAATTAAACCAAGAATGTCCAACTCATTTTTAGTTTCCCTTTCCCCACATCACAGCCACTGCCAAATCCAGGCCCACATTTTGCTGACAATAAAATATTCTTGACAAATGCATAGTATTTTTATAATGTTGCTATCAGGAGCATCTCAGTAATCCCTGACTAAGAAAATGTCATCATTACTTGCAACTGCCTTTGATCTATCTTTACACATATTAAATATAACTATTTACCAGTCAGAAAACCCAGAGCCGTTCTACATAAAGATTTTTCATTTCCCAAGCTGCACCATGATAGTTTGTCTTCCATCATAAAATAACTTTGTTGGAAGTAGGGGAAAATCGATTTTTAAATCCGACCCAGACATGTGATGGTGTGGTTTATTGTAAGAGTCTAACTGAATGTTTTCTTAGTAAGATCTCCTGTTACTACAGCAAGTAGATTTTGCACAATTTATTCATCAAAGCATGGGGGAAAATAAGCCCAGTCACGAAACTGGCTTAGAAAACAATATAAATGCATTTTTGTTCAGTAAACAATTGAAGAGGGAAAATAATTTCTTCCCAAGTCAATACAAAGTGGGAAAGGACAAACATTTGCTCTTGCCAAATTCAGTCTGAATTATTTATTACCTGCTACAGATCAGGGTATGTTAATAATATTGTAAGAAGCAGTGAAGTTCTGACACCCTCTCAAGACATAGTTTGTAAACATCAGTAAATTATTGCACATCAGCCATTGCAAGGGTTGAGTTATGAACAGTAGTAACCATCATTATACTCTTGTAGGATCTGCATTTTTGGAATAATGAAATCTTAACACTTCTCAACAAGCTGTTGAGAAAGATTAGTGGACTTGAAATCCTGAGACCCAGCTTCCCTTTGTAGCTGTGTCACCTTGCACAAATTACTGAATCATTATTAGGCAGATTAATAATATCAACTTCATAGGGTTATGATAAGAATCAGTGAGTAAATAGAAGTTAAATGCCCTTGTATAATGCCTAACCCATAGTAGAACACCCACAAATAGCTGACCCTTAGGAGAACATATACTCAAAAACACCATTTTTCGTATTTAAATATGGTTGATATATAGGTGTTTAATGACTAGTAACCTGTTATAGCTGTTCCATACTGGGCTTGAAATTTGACAGTTATACACCATTCATTCATTTATTCTTTCAATTTCATAGTCATTAAGCAAGGATTTAATTTACGGTCCACTGTGTTCAAAGCACTTTACTACATCCTGAAAATATACTAGTTATCAAGGCAGACAATATTTCTCTCTTCTATAGCTTATAATCAATAGGCTACTGTTTGGTAAACGTTCTATAGGAAGAGACTTGGCTTCCTAGTATGGGAATCTCAATCTCTACTATGAACAGTAAAGGACTTCATGAAAAAGGGTATTTAAGTAATCAATCCCCATCACCCCAACTTGTAGTTACAGAATAGTAAGGTGAAAGAGCTGCAATATCCTACAGCAATTCCTGTTGACAAGTCCAATAGGTAAGCTGTTATTTTATGTGGCATGTTAAGAAGCATGAGTTCATTGGTGATTAAGTTGAAAAAGCTCTGTACTTAAACAGTATTTTTTAAGCAAAAATAAAAGAGGGAAGTCTAACATCTCACTTTTATTAATAATAAATATCCTGAAATAGAGAGCAGAAATTCCAGAATCTGCTTGATCATAGATGACACAGCAATCAAGACAAACCCCAGGCAAAGATGGACTTTAAAATACATGATGATAGTATAGTTGGGTAACCATTTGGCAAAAATAAAATAAAATTCATATCTTACACCCTACACAAGGATAAACTCCAAATGGATTAGGAATCTAAACATAAAAAAATGGAACCGTACAAGTATTACACAGTGAATTCCTCTTTAAATTCAAGATAGGGAAAGAATATCTAACCATGACGCAAAATCCAAAGGCAACAAGAAATGAAAAGATTGATAAATTTGACTGTGGAAAAATATTATTTAAATGCATGGCAAGAGTCACCATACACAAAATTAATAGACAACTGAAAAAAAATGAGAAAATATTTGTAATAGATACCATATACAAGGTTAAAATTTCTCGAGACATAAAGAATTCTTAAAAATTGAGGGACAAATAATCAAAATTAACTCACAAAAATATAAAAATGAACTTCAAACAGATTTAAAAGCTCAAGCTGACTCATAATTAAAGAAATCCAAGTTATAACAACACTGAGGTACACTCTCTCACCTTTTAGACTTACAAAGACTGAAATGTAGGACAGCAAATGGTAGTAGAACAGCTGTACATTCACAGGGGAAAAAAATGTGAATCTAGATGCAGACATTGTACCTGTCACAAAAATTTACTCAAAATAGGTCATAGATCTAAATGTAAAATGCACAACTGTGAAACTCCTAGGAGATAGGAGAAAATTTACACAAACTTGAGTGTGTTGATGCTTTTTTAGATAAAACACCACAGCCATAATCCATGAAAGAAAAATTGATAACCTGGACTTCATTATCATTAAAAGCTTCTAATGTCCAAAAGACACTGACAAGTGAATGAGAAGAGAAACCACACACTCGATGAAACATTCGCAAAAGATATATGGGATAAAGGACTGTTTATCAAAATATACAAAGAACTTTTAAAACTCAACGATTAGAAAGTAAACATGCTGATTTTAAAATTGGACCAAAGACCTTAACAGACATCTCATCAAAAAAAAAAAAAAAGATAGATTAGATTATAAATAACCATATGAAAAGATGCTCCACATCATATGTCATTAGGGGATTGAAAATTAAAACCAAGTGAGATACCACTATACCCCTATTAAAATGGCTGAAATCTGAAACACTGACACCACCAAATCCTAGTGAGAATGTGGAGTAAAAGAAACTCATTCATTGCTGATGAGAATGCAACATGGTGCAGCCACTTTGGGAGACAATTTGGCAGTTTCTTACAAAACTAAGTATCTGCTTACTTATGCTCCTTGATATCTAGTCAAAGGAGATGAAAACTTACGTCCACACGAAAAGCTGCACAAAGATATTTATAGTAGCATTATTCATAAGTGCCGGAAGTTGAAAGTAACCAAGATGTCCTTCAGTAGGTGAGTGTGTAAATGCACCACCAGTAGATTCTGGTGCATCCAGACAATAGAATATGATACATTGCTAAGTAGAAATGAGCTATCAAGACATGAAAAGTCGTAGAGGGAACCTAAGTACTGTCTGATGAAAGCTTAAGTAAACTCTGATGGAATGACAAGGAGGTAGAGAACCTGGGGCATAGTCCCCACCTAATTTGCAATGACAACCTGTGTGATCTTGGTTGAATAGCAAGTATCTTGAACTTCAAGTCCTCATCCATAACTACCTAAATCATAGAGGAAACCTAAATGCATATTATAAAGTGAAATAAGCTATTCAGCAAAGGATATATACTGTATGATTCCAGCTATATGACATTTTAGAAAAGGCAAAACTATGGAGATTGTAAAAAGACCAGTGGTTGCCAGGAATTAGTGGGGAGAGAGAGATGAAAAGGCAGAACACAGAGGATTTTAGGGCAGTAAACTGTTCTGCATGATACAATAATGGTAGAGGTAGATACATGTCATTATACATTTGTCAAAACACAGGCAAGGTACAACACTAAGGTGGAAACTGTGGGTTGGAGTAGTAATAATGTGCCAATGTAGGCTCATTGATTGTAACGAATGTACCGCTCTGGGTTGTGATGTTGGTAGTGAGGAAGGCTGTGCTTGTTGGGGGCAGAGGAAATATGGGAACTCTGTATTCTTCGTTTCATTTTGCTGTGAACTTAAAATTGCTCTAAAAATGAAGTGTGTATATTTTTTAAAATGCAGGACAACACATCTGGTTATCAAAGTTGCAAGGAAACAGGCTTCTTCAAACATTTCTTCAAGCAGAACATTTTCTGAGTGCATAGCCAACAAAAAACTACTGATGCACTTATTTTTTAACTGCACAGTTCTACTTCTAGGAACGTACAGTATGAAAATGCATATATGCACAAGGGTATGCACTGAAGATTTTTTGTTATTAGAAGATATCAGGAACTACCTCAATACCCATACCTAGAAGAGTTAGTGAAAAAAAAATGGTACATCTAAACAGTACAATCATTTGTAGCTATAACAAGACATAAAGGAAGATCTTTATTACCTAATATGCAGTGATGTTCATGATAATTGTTAAGTGGAAAAAGAAAATTACAAAGGTCTATCTATCCCTTTATGTTAGAAAGGAAGAAATATAAGAAAATACACATACACATAATTTGTACAAAAGACATACAGGAAAGATAAACCAAAAACTAAGATGAGTTACATGCAGGATATGGGTAAGAAGAGGCTGGAAAGCAGCAGGGAATTAGAACAGGTTGTAGGGATAAAGAGAGATGCTTCTCTAAGTGGAATTTTTGTGTATCTCTAACTCTTAGAATCACAGGATAATATGGCAAACCTCCAAGTTAAATAACTAAAATCATCTGTAATTCAAGGGAATCTGAAATGCCATAGACACAATGCTAAATGAATGTAGTTGCATGGAGAGGAATAACAAAATCACACTGAAATGGGTGGCAATGAAAAGAACTAACCCAAGAAACTTTGAAAATTTTATTTTTTCCTGGACAAAATAGTTTGTAAAGAGAAAAACAATAAGAACTGTACACAAATGCTGTAATGGAGTTAGTTCATTTGTTTCTCATTTGGATGTGGGTTAACAATTCAGAAACAACTATGAGTTTAGTAGGATTGTAAGATAATCCTTAAAATAATTAAATGTTTGTGATGAGAACCAGATTTCTTGCAGCTAGAGAACTGGGTGATGGATCATGGTATCTCTCTGCATTATCTTTGCAACTTTCTGGAAATCTATACATTTTTTAAAGTTAAAGAACAATAGAATGGCAAAGGTAGCAAGTAGTTTTAAGGACTGGATTAAGATGTTTATTGTGATTAGTCTAAGGGATCCTAAGGCATTTCCAAGAAAGCACACTTGCTTTTATGGGGAGAGATGTGTGTGTGTGGACGTACACTTCTACATGTGCGCATATATTTATAGAAGGGTGATGATTTCAGAAGAGATTTTAATTTGTCTTAATTTGTGCAACTTTTAATTTTTCTACTATGAACATATATTATTTTTAGTTAGGAAAAATAGGGGCATGTTTTAAGTGTGTTAGAGAAAAATTTAGGAATTACTTGTCCAGCTTAAACAGTTTACACATGAGGAAACCAAGGCTCAGAGGGCTCAAATATCTTGGCTCAAGTTGTCCGGCAACTCCATGGCAGGGCCAGGACTACTGCCATCTGTACAGGGGCTTCATCCACTGGGACTGTGACACCCTTAACTCTGATGGAATTCTAGCATTTTTCTCCTCACGGAGTCCATGTTACTACAAAAATCTAAATGGCAGGGCCAAAGAAATATGCACAAAGTAAATAAAAAGATATAGTTAATATTTCAGAAATGTATTTTCAAAAACTAAGTTGGTAACCAAAAGCATTCCAAATGAACTGTCTCTACTTATCAAATTCTAGCATAATTGTTCAATATGTCATTTTTTCTATTGATGGAAATTCTTTCCAAATAACATAAATCATAGTTGTAAGTAACACAGTAATGCAGTAATTTTCAAAGACTTTTAAAAGTCCCCAATGCACTCTCATTTACATAGGGTTGTTTTATTTCCCCAAACTCAAGTTACAAAATAATCTTAAGAAACTATTTCTAAAGTTAAATACAAAATTAAAAGGCTATTATTTTATTGAGATTCTTCAAGTTAGAGATCTTAATTATTCTTTGAATGTAATAACAAAGAATGTTAAAAATAAAAATAAAAATTCTAGCAGCTTGAATATCCTGGATTTCTTTAGAAATTTCTGAGACTATTTCCATCACATGCTAAAAATCTGATATGAAAATTTCACTTTGAAAGTGGCTATTGCTCAGGTGTGAAGAACAGTCTATTTTATAAGAAGTAAAATGAGTATAATTGTTTTGAAAAATAGTTATTTAGTTTTTAGGTTCCATTTTCAATATGTGTGTTTGACAAAGACCTATTAAGTGTTTCTTTTGGACAAGCTCTATTTCCGTTCTAGGTTCTGGGCATACATAAATGAATTAGATCAACAGTGCTTAAACTATAAAAAATTTCTCCAGATCTAGTCCTAGGAATTTAGAGAAAAGACACATTTTTTTCCCATATTGAAGGAGTTGTCGTGGCAAGTATGAGAAGAGCCCTCACTCTACTTTATTCTGCACCCAAAGGGAAGGAGTATTGATGTTGACTGAAGAGCCTGGCATTTTGCTAAGCACTTCACAGAGAGTCCTTTGTCATCATCACAACCACTCTCTCAGGCAGGTGATTTCCTATTTTTTTACAGACCTGGAAACTATGGTTCAGAAAGCTGAAATAAGTAAATAGGAGCAGATGTACTTAGCAATAGGGATGTGATGGCAAGAGGCTTCTGACTTCAGCAAGTATCCAGTAAGTCCTTCATTCTCATTGTCCTGTTGAAAATTTTTAAAAAATAATGAATGAGTAAATGAATAACTAGATGAATAAATGGAGAGACATAGAGATTCTCATTCTACAGCTGTTCCTTGTTCATGTATGGGCGAGTTTCATGTTGTGCTTTAGAGAATAAATAGCTGTCCCTTCAGCTTCAGGAAGAAGCCTTCCATGGAGCAATAAAGCATCAGAAATTAGAAAAGATAAGCATGTTGCACAGCTCTGATGGAGTGACAAGGAGGTAGAGAACCTGGGGCACAGCGCCCCATCTCATTTCCAGTGACTACCTGTGTGATCTTGGTTGAATAGCAAGTGTCTTGAACTTCAAGTCCTCATCCATAAGATCAGAATAATAAAACATGCCTCATGGTACAGTTGTGAGGAAAAACAATGTAAGAAGCATATTGCATGCAAATCGACTGGGGAGTTAGTGGACCCTGAATTAACATCATCTCTCTTCATGCGTCCCCTCCTGAGGTCAGAGAAGGATCATCAGAAACACTGACTTTGGGTTACCTCAACTTCGAACCCAGAACAGGAACAAGTCCAGAGTTGAGGGAGGCAATGGGAGGAAGCAGCTAAAGGAATGAGGATCCAGATGGGCAGAATCCAACACAATGTGTTCGAACAATGCCACAGATGTCATGATTGAATTGTGGTGTCAGCCTCTGAAGGTCTTTAAAAGTCAAATTGAACCTAATCAAATGAGGTTGCACCTAGAAGGAGCAGATGGTCTTGATGATTTTCCAAGACCCTTTCTAGCCCTAATGTTCAATGCTAGAATCATCTTAAAACTAGTCGGCCTTTAATTTTGTTCCAGTACCTTTTTTTTTTTTTTGTAAAGTTGGAGAGTGCAACTGATTGCTTAACTTCCATTGCCTCTCAGTGGGGTTTATTTATAGAATACCCACATGACAGCCAGAAATACCTTCAGACCAGGAGGGACACCGACCATCTGTTCCTCCGATAACATGCTTCCAGTGATTTCTCTGGGACTGTGGTACTTAACAAAATGTTGCCACAGCATCCTCCAATCTGTGTATTTATAGGAGGGAAAATGTGTGTATGTTACATATTTGGACTTGTTTCTTTCAGCAGGAGAAATATAGCCTCTGCCATATGTTTGCCACACACATAATTACCTCCCCAATCCACACATCCCATTTTAAATATCTCACCATTCAGAGAGCAGCAGGTTAGAATCTTCCCCTTGAGTCCAGATACACTTAAACCCACCATCCTGGAACAGAAGCCCTTTGTGGGATGGCCATTAATCAGATAATTACTAACTTTCAGGCTGATTCTCTAAATAAACATTCTCTGATCTGTGATATTTCCTGCAGCCAGGGAGAAGGCCATGTTTCCCATGTTGGCTCCTAGGATGAGCCCTCACACCCACTTTTTCCACCTCCTCCCAATGCCCTCTGCCCCTCATGTGTAAATAAAGGAGTGGATAATGATAATGAAAATCACAGGTCTATTTACTGAGCCTGCTCCTTACAGCATGCTGTACTAAACATGTTATGTGCATTATCTGATGTTATTTCTCAGAAACAGCTCCAGATGGTGGAATTTATTATTCCCATCTTACAAATGAGAAAACTGAGGCTTAGGGAAGGTAAATAGCTAGTAAGTGACAGAAATGGCTCTCTATTCCAGATCTGTTTCTCTAAAGGGAGGATCATTTTGTTGAATACTTTCAGCATTTGTCTATCCAACCAATATTTACAAAAAGCATTCCAAGCATCATACCTGGCTTTAGGCTCTGGGAACATAGCATTCCACAGAGGGGGCAGTGTTCTTTCTCTCTCTCTCTCTCTTTCTCTCTCTCTCTGGACTAGTAATTATGGTAGAAGAGGACATATGACAAAGAAGAAAATGGTAGGTAATAACGAAGCTGGCGAGATGGGACAACACATGGAGAGAGCCCTGTGACTACTTTGACTTTCAGTTTGGAGGAATGAGCTGAGACCAGAATGAGAAGAGGTCTGGCAAGTGAGGCTCTTTGGGAAGAACATTCTAGGCAGAGGAAACAGCTCACGGCTTAAGTGAGAACAAGCTCATCTGCTTCCAGGTTCAGGTGAAAGGCTGGTGGGACCAGAGCCTGGGTGAGGAAGGGCAATACAGTAGGGAAAGAAGTCCCCAAATCAGGCAGGGCCATGTCGCGTGGGCACTGTAGACCAGGATAGGGAGATTGACTTTTTTTGTTGTTGCTGTTGTTGTTTGAGATAGAGTTTCACTCTTGTTGCCCAGACTGGAGTGCAGTGGCATGATCTTGGCTCACTGCAACCTCCGCCTCCTGTGTTCAAGTGATTCTTCTTCTTCAACCTCCCAAGTAGCTGTGAATACAGGTGCCCGACACCACGCCTGGCTAATTTTTTGTATTTTTTTTTTTTTTTCAGTAAAGACAGGGTTTCATCATATTGTCCGGGCTGATCTCGAACTTCTGACCTCAGGCAATCCACCCACTTTGGCCTCCCAAAGTGCTGGGATTACAGGCATGAGCCACTATACCTGGCTGGGAGTTTGGCTTTTATGAAGGTATTTGAGTGGCCACTGGCAGGGTGGAGATGTTAAGTGGAGGAATTTTATAATATTATTTACATGTTTTAGAATTCAGAATTGATTACAAGGTGGGAAGGGACTGAGTACAGAAGCGGGAAGAACCATAAATGGGCTGCCACGGTAACACCAGGGCAGTAGAAGGAGTGTTACTTCTGCCTGGGTGGGCAGTCTCCAGGAAGGGAACAGGATGCGCTTCTCATTTGAGATCTTTCTAGAAAGTTCAACAGGATTTCATCAGGCAGAGAAAAGACGAAAGGTGCTTTAGTTAGAGGGAACAGTGATTGCAAATGTACAGACATCTCTTAAGTACAGAATGTGTGTAGGAAACAGTAACAGTTTATCTCCAGATCGTGGTGGGATCAAAAATGTCAGGAGCAGACAGTGAGGGGCCTGGAGCAGGTGCATCCCTTTCCCATAGGCTGTCTCCCACCATGCTAATAAGCAAAAGGCACCACTTTCTCCAGGTGGATGGGGCCCCAAACTAGAGTACGTAGGAAGGAAAAGCAGTAATGATAATCAGTTCTGCCTTTCTTCCTGATCTCAGTCAGAGCCCCATCGAGAATACAGTGCAGCAGTCTCTAATTTCACTTACCTATCCCCACCCCAACCTCACCCTCCCGCCTTCTCTCAGGGCCATTCTGGGCATTTTCTCAGTCTGCTGGAATCCATACTGAAACTTACCTCATGGAATCAATATCTATCCCATGTATGCAGTAGTAATCTAGACCTAGTCTGGGGTCCCAGGACTGATACGATCATCATTAGCTCCCTTCCAGAAGCTTGTTGAAGATCCTTGCTCCTCAAAATGTGGCTCACCGAACAGCAATATTGGCATAAACTGGGAGTACCTTAGAAATGCAGAATCTCAGGATCGACTCTGGAACAATTAAACCAGCATCTATGTTAACAAGCTTTCCCAGGTGAGCTGCATGCATGTCTGAGTGAAAAACACCGGTCTAGATAAGCCTGTCCTTGCCAATGCTAAATCCTGCCTGAGAAAGCCAGAATGGATTAGAAATGTGCAGAAACCCACAGTGTGCTGTAGGGGGATGAGCTGTGGTGTGTCAGGGGCAAAGATGGACAATGGATTTTTTTTTCCCCATTACCAGCTGTGCTTCTGACACAGAGATGTGGGCCAACAAGTGTTCTCAAGGCCCTGCCTGTGTCCACCTGAGAACATACTTGGTTAAAGAGATGTAAACTCAAGTTTAAAAGGCTATACTAATAAACAAATGAATTTTCTTGAAGAAAAATATAAGATTTTTTCTCATTGTCTCAGAAGATTGTATACTGAAAGGAACAGATATATAAAGAGAGTAAGAAATGTCTAAATCACTTAATGTCTGCAAGAAATACCCAGTGAGTTATCTATTCATATGGAGTTTTAGTCACTCTTGTGCACTTGGAGAATCCACTCTTCCATTATGCTGTGTTATTGATGTACAGGTAGAAACCCCATCTAAACAATTTTTTTTTTGTTAAACTTACCGTCTTTTAACACACTTTATAATATTCTAATATTAATATTTGGGTCTGAATATTTTCAATGTGAAATCAGAGTGAGGTGGGCTCCAGTCTGAAGCATTAGGTCAGAGGGAAGACTTTTTTTTTTTATTATACTTTAAATTCTAGGGTACAGGTGCACAACGTGCAGGTTTGTTACATATGTATACATGTGCCAGTTTATTGCGGCACTACTCACAATAGCAAAGACTTGGAACCAACCCAAATGTCCATCAATGATAGACTGGATTAAGAAAATGTGGCACATACACACCATGGAATACTATGTAGGGATGACATTTTTTAAAATTCTAAAATTTTAAATTGCCACTCATTATATGTGAAACGTGCCTTGAAGCTCATGCAACTTTTTTATTTTAGTGTTAGATGGGATGCTGCTGTGTCTTAAATCTTTGCAAGAAAAAAATCAATTAGCATTGTAGAGCTGGTAATTCTACACTATATTCTGCAACAAGGGAATGACAGAGAAAGAGCAATTTAGGCTGATAGCTACATCAGCCACAGTACAGTTGATTAAAAATTTAACAGTTTTTCTGATGAATGTCCTAGCTCAGATTTGGAAAACACTGACGAATTTAATTTTCCACTGACTAAATAATCATTTTATAAGCCATGTATAATTCATGTAATGGCAATGTTATGGGCTTGTTAAAAACGACTGCTACTAAACAGTTAACACTCTGTAGCAAGCAGAGGCTTGTAAAGGATCATTATTGGAAGTAGTCGGCACCCGTTAACAGAGAATGGGTTTCCACCTTCTGAATTTTTAAAATGAAATGACTTCAACCTTTTAATATAAATAACATCCGACCCCTAAATCATCACCAAAAAACCCCACAAAATTGTGCACTGGGGAGAGCAGGATTTGTTTTGTTCTAACCTGGTTTTTCAGTGGAATCGCATGGAGCAAAAGTTTCAGCTTTTCCAAACTCGGTTTTCTTACCCGGATGATGGAAATGGGAGTGTCTACCAAATAGCATTATTGGGGGAAGTTAATGAAGTGATGCTTCTGAATTCACAGTGAGACCTGGTGTTATACCTTTACACCAGCTATTCCTTCTACCCTGAAGGCCATCTCCTGGGTATCTACAGGAACAGTCCTTCACTTTTTGCAGAATTTGCTCAAATGACCCAATAAAACACATGCAGGCAACCCAATTTAAAATTTCAAACTGAATTTTGCACCACCGCCCCCTTTATCTTCTTTCCCTGTGTTATTTTCCTTGTCCCATTTACTGTTAACATGCTGTAGAACTTATTTTACTTATTATTAATTTATTACATAGTTTATTCTTTATTAGTTATTTGATGTTGTTCCTGTCTTTCACAAGGAAAAGGTAAGCCACAAAAAAAAAAAAATACTTTTTTATTGTTCTATTCCTTGATGTCCTCCAGGACAGGACTTGGCACATAATAAATGTTCAAAAAATATTTGTTTGATGAATGAGTGAACACTTCAGACATTTTTAGTAATAGTCTCTTTTCCGCACTGTAACAGAGGTTATAGACTCACTAGGTGGAGCTGTAGAAAATGCAATTTCTTAGGAAGCATTCCCAGATATTCTACAGTCAGGGTAGTACCTACGAATCAGCATTTTTGATGCACATGGGCAAAGGCCACAGTTTGAGAATCATTACAATCTTGGCTGTGAGGCCTTAGCTCTATACCCGTACCACCTAACCCAAGACCTGGCACATATGAACTTACCAGTCCACAACCAGTCTTTAATATTAGTTTTTCAGACATGCCTGGAGCATAAAGTATGTGCTAATTTGGATTCCGTACCCGTGTGTTGGCAAATCACCCAAACCCACACACAGAGGCAAACCTTGCTGCTACCTTCTTCTACCAATGGACAGGAAGGCAGCCTAAAAATGAAACAAAATTCTTTCCAGACTCTTTTATTCAATGGAACTTCCACTTCTTGGATCGCTTACAATCCACTCTTTCAACTCTATTAAGAACTTGGAGTTTGAACCTAGCTCCATGTGATTTTGATCAAATTGCTCAATCTCCCAAAGGCTTTATTTTTCTACAAAGATTGCCTAATGAGTGCAGACTTCCTCTCTTCTTCTCAAGAATGTCACAAAGATCAAACTATTTAAAATCGTGTGACCTATATGATAGCAGTATGACTTGTAAAATGAAAAACAATAACATGAATAGCGGGGCTCCTACATGGAGACCCGTTCATCATTTTATCCATGAATTCAGTTCACACGTCAGAGAGAACTTTGTAACAGAGATGTAAAGATTTAGAGATATTCCTGTTTAGTGGCTCCTAGACAGCACTGCACAGAGATCTGCCTGGAGCTTATTAGAGGTGGATAGTACAGAGCCCCAGTGCTGGAGATTCTCAGTCCGTTGGTCTGAAATGATGCTGTGGATCTCCATTTTTACCTAACACCTGCCACAGCCAATTCTAAAGCTGAGCTTTTAGATTCTAAATTCTGAAACATAGCTTGGTGAACTCCAGGCTAATCAAATTTTCTTTTCTTTAAGAGGAGGAACCTAAGACAAAGGACGGGAGTCACATGTAGTGAGGTGACAGTGCATGGGGAACACAAGAGTAGGGATCCACGGGGCATTTCATGTCAGATTCTAATTCACTTTGGTGCCACTGAAGGTTAAAGTCAGGTAAATCCACTGAGAGAAGTGATGGCACGAAATGGGAAATGAAATCACAAAACAGGACCCAGGACTACAGAGAACAATTTTTCTTGTTTCCACCATGTAAAAACCCAGATGCCTGAAGAATCTTTGGGCTGCATAAATGTCATCAGCTAGGATTAAAGGGAGCATCCCAGGGCAAACTAACTTACCTAGATGAGCTGAAGGAAAATAAATTGCAAAAAAAGAAGGTCTGTGAACAGTTGGGTTTGGAAATCACACTGGGGAGACAGTAAGATTGATTTGTTGTGTTGTTTATCTTGTTAACTATAGCAATCAGTATGCCTGTAAGCCTTTAAGGAAACCGCGTGTTTACCTTAAAGTATAAGACTTCTCTTTTGTACTTGGAAAAAGATGTGGATTCTTATCTAGCTGGACTCATGAAACTAGTATGGCCAGCAAATTCTAGTTTGTGCTAACAATCAACCAGCTTAGAGGACCCCTACTTCTCTTTCAACTGATAAAGTATAAAGAAAAAGGTACTTAGCAACTCATGACATGTCAGCTAATAAAACTGAATTGCTCAATTGGAATTTTCATCTATCACATCATTATCTTGGGATCATGCAACTGTGTGATTTGTTTCTTTGCCTTTGCCTTTTCTTGCTTGCTTGCTTCATTCTGCTTTTTTTGTGCTGGGTACCATGCCAGAGCTTGGGATACAAAGATGAATAAAACATGAGCTTCAAGGATCTCTCAGTCAAGTGGGGGAAACAGACATTTTCAAATACTCACAGTACAATGGGGTAAGTGCAGAGAGACCACACAGGAGGAAGTGATTCCTTCTTTCTTTTACATTCAAAGAAAACTTCTCAGAAAAAGGACCTTTTAGTTGTCTGTTAAAAGAGGATTAAGAGTTCCACATTTATTTAAAAAAAAAAAAAAAAAAAAACGGAGAATTGTAGCTTCTGTAGATAGAGAAGTGTACCAAGGGCAAGAAGAAGCTTCGTCTTGCTGGAGCCGATTGTGAATGCTTATTGAAACTTTTCTCATTATGGTACATTTAAGGAATCCTACAAGAAGCCGGCACTATTCCAGAGAAACACAAAGATAAATGCAGACCTACTCTTTGGCCTAGAGTTCATACTTGGGACAGATAGCAATCACATGTGCACATATGGTATAGAATAAACAGTGCATCTCTAAAGGGGTGCATGTGTTGTCACGGGAACACAGAGATGTGGAGTGACAAACTTGGCCTAATGAAGGGAGAGTAAGTTTTACAGAGAGTTACCCTTGAGCTGTGAGGAGTTGATCAGGAAGGGAAAATGTAACTGGTGACTTTCCAAGCAGGTGGAGCATAGTGTGGCAACAAGCTTGGGGCTGGGGCAGCCCATGGCTTCATAAGGGATCGTGAAAACATCATTAAGAATTTCAAATTAGGGACAGCAGGGCATTAAACTAAGCAAGAACCCTTGTAAGTGTGAGGGCCTGTGGGACAAAGTCACTCTGCCTGTGGATGGATGTGCATGAAGTTTGCCTCTGCTGTTTTTCTCTCTCAGAGTCTTTTGTTCAAATCTGTGTGAAGGTCATCAGAAGCATGACTGCAGGGATGTTATTTTTCTGCAACATAAAACTCTTATGTTGGAACTTTCAACTAAATAAGACTTTATTGCTGCCAAAGCCAGTCTAAGTAAACTTTATTAAAACTCAGTGCAATAAACAATAGTGAAACAAAGGAAATAAGAGCAACCAGAGAGACTTTTAAAGAGACCAGGAGACTAAAATTCCAACTAGACTAACTCCTGTTGAGAAAAGCAATTGTCTAAGACCAGAGGCAGAAAAGCACTCGCTTAGTTCCAGAATTCCCACAATATAATTGAAAAACACTTTAGACTTTCCTGAAATCATTGATTTTTTTCCTAAACAGGGTTTGAAAATAGAATGCAAGATAAACAGAAATACCATGAAAAATTGTCTAGGAATTAGAAACATAAAACCTTTTATGTTTCAGAAATAAAGGCCATAAAAACAAAATATCTATATTTAACTGCTCCTGCGGATGGTAATGAGATATCTGTAGAAGAGAAAAAGCTTATAAGGCATCTGTGCACTGCCTTGTTTAGATCAGGTTAGATTACAATGTAATGACTAACCAACTGCAGGTTTTATGGTTAAACAAAATTTCATCTTATTTATGTATGTGGTCTCTTTATTGCTCTGCAAAATTTCTGCTTCTTAGCATTGAATATGGACTGAACTCTCATCTACTTAACATTCAGAAAAGCAGGGTCATTTTTTCTTAAGGGATCAAGTGTACCAATTGAAATAAATTACCAAAGTAAAGTAGTCATGGGGGAGTCTCAGAAGAGGTTCTGGTCTTCCCATTCAACAGCCTAGGAGATGTGCTCATTAGCTAAGCCTTGGGACCTCTGCCCAGACCTCAGTTTCTCTTGGTTTCTTCTCAGTCTATGGCCTCTCCTTCCTCTAAGCTTGTGTCCTGGTAGGATCCACCTCCACATCCAGGCCTATCCCAATTCTTGTGCAAGTCCTTGAGAATGAAACAGCATCCTGAGCCTTCCATTCAACAGCATTTAGAATGCCAAGTAGGAATTGAGAAGATGTTAGTTATGTTATTCGAGCAATGATTAATAATAATTGCCATTTACTGAAAAGTCTCAGTTGATTGCCGGAGGGTTTAGCATTTTGCATGGATTATGTATTTCATTTACTCATCACAACAACTCTATGGGGTAGATACTGTTGTAGCCCCATTTTAAACTGAGGAAACTGAGGCCCAGAGGAGTCAAACCCTTTCCTACGGCCATTCAATTGGTTTATGTCAAAATCAGGATTAAAACCCATCCTGGTAAACTACAGAGGTTGTGTGATTAGCCACTGGGTCAATGTTTCCCAAACTTTGGTCAGTTTAATACCACTGTAAATGTCTTTATTTATTTCCTTAAAATTCCATTTTTATTAAATCATTTGAAATAAATAAGATGTTTAAAAAGATGTAGCTACCATAATGTTACCTGAGGTTTTTACATAATAGTTAAAAATGTTAAATGTTTAATAATAAAAGATGTATTAGATTTTACTATGCTAGAGAAGAAAACTTTGCAATCATTACAGATGAACATATATATATTAATACTTTCAGTTTATATGTTTAGTGTCTTTAAAAAGACATTAATCTATTGATTCCAGTTATATATCTTTCCTACAACATTAATATTAATATTGATAAATAGAAATATAAGTTGTTTACCACGTACTTTCTAAGATCATCTTGAACACCACCCAAATTCATTTGACAAATATTTATTAGGTCTTTGCTAATGTGCCAGGCATGGCATATAGCAAGAAAATAAGAAAGGCAAAAACCGTTGGAGAAAGACATGACTATTAAAGAATAGAATATTCTGCTGATGTCCCATAAGGAGTCCAAGGAGACAGTTATTCTAGAAGAGCACAGCTGGGTTGGAGTGGACAGATTTGATGGGGACAGAGGAGGCAGTGTCCCATTTTATGTTATGACTAGTGGGGGCTCTCAGGACAGTACACCAGAAACAAAGAGTAGGACTCAGCCCTACTCTAAGTGTACTCCAACTAAGAGAAGGTTGGACTCGGCTCACTGGTGGAGCATACTGGTCCTCCTCAGGTATCCATCCCCGCTGGTTTCTAGATGTGCGGTCAGAACCAGAATGGAACTCAGTTTTTCAAAAAAGAAAAATGTCGAAAGGAACAAGTGTGTGGAAAGGCCTAAGATCTTTCCACCTAGGCAGAGAGCAAATGAAACCAATTAGCCATTTTCCTGTCATCTCTGCAGGGTTCTTACCTAGCCTGGATTTCTACCTCCTAATCATCGGTGAAAGAAGCACAACAACCAGGAAGCACAGAGATAAACATTAACAACTACTGAAGCGAGTCTTACTGGAATGGACACTCCCTGTGGGCAGGAACTTACAGTATCTTGATGCCTGGAACATCCCATGGCATAGGGTCGATGCTCAATAGCTATTTGTTGAATTAATAGATAAATTAGAACAGATACCTTCCTTCCTTTGGAATAGTAAGTTGAAGAGGTAAACAAGTGATGCGTATCAAAAATTCACTCATGTATTGTATAGTTTAGACTTTTCCAGCATCCTCTGAAGAAATACCCTCGCCCTAAGAGATGTGATATTCAATCTAGTTTTATACTGATGCAAGTTACTATACTTTCCCAGAATGCCTTTCCCCCCCCAAATCTTTCTCCCATAAAAAATTCAAAATTTATTGGAGATTTACAACTCTGAGTGAATCATATATATTATTTAAATACTTTAAAACTTACAACCCAGGAAGCAGGTACTACATTATCACAACTTTACAAAGAAAAAAGAAAAAATTGGGTTAGAAAAGGTTTTCAGAACATGCAGCTTGTGAGTGTTAGAAACAAGAGTCAAACCCAGGCAGTCCGTGTTCTTAACCACTGTTTTATTGCCCTCCCAGTGCTCTCAACAACAGCTCTAACCCCAGTGCAAAATTGCAAGATACCGGCACCCACCTTCAGGGCCTCATCCTCTCCTCTCTGTGACCATTCATCCATTTCAGCCTTTAATGCCACCCTCACTGCTTTGTCTAGAAACAGCATGTGATGGTTAATTTTATGTGTCATTTGACTGAGCCACGAAGTGCCCAGACATTGGTTAAAGATTATTTGGGTATGTCTGTGGATACTTCTGGATGAGATTAACATTCAAATCAGTAGACTTGAGTAGATTGCCCTTCTCAATGGGAGTTGGCCCCCTCCAATCTGTTGAAGACTTAAATAGAATAAAAGTCCTCACTATCTTTGACCTGGGCTATTGGTCATCTCTTGCCTTCAGACTCAGACTCAAACTGAAACTACATCATCAGCTTTACTAGGTCTTAGCCTCTATAATTATGTGAGTCAATTCCTTGTAATAAATGTGTTCATACATATAAATAAACAAACACACACACACACCCTTTTTGGTTCTGTTTCTCTGGAAAACACTATATAGCCACACCAACCTCTGCTTATTTCCAAATAGGAAGATAGGTCATTTATCAAAGCATACATTTACTAGGGCATGATTCCCATGTTAACTGCCATGCATCTGCTGATTAGTAGAAAGAAAATAAATCATTTTTTAGGTTAATAATTTATATTCCCTCTTTCTCCTCCTGTCTCATTTGAATGAGAGTGAGGACAAGTCTTGACCAGTGCACCAAGATGGAAACAGTATGTGTGGAATAAACTAGGCCTCTGCAGTTAGACCCAGTCAACTGGAGCTAACACCATGTCTACCAGATCCCATCTTGTTCACTTCCTCTTGTGCTTCTCCATGATGGTTTCTCACATCAAACTCTATGCTCAGCTCTAACGTAGTTCATCCGGTGTCTTGGGTACCATCCTAGTGGTCTTTTCACCTCTCTTAGTTTGTCAGCCAAGAAGATGGCTCTCCTTTTTGGGTCTTATCTCTGTTCCTGGCACCTGATTAGTTTAACGATTTGGCTTAAGGAGCTCTCCAGGAGCTGATACATTAAGGCCTCACCTCCCAGTTCCCTTCATAAGTCAACTAGTTTCCAACGTTTTGACTAATTAGCTGCAATCATGTCTGATGCCTTTTCCCTGTCTCAGGTTCTACAATTCTACACACTGACGGACAACTATTAAAAGGTTACTAATTTTTCACTTCATTATCTGTATAATCAGAAGCAGCAGTGAGTCAATGAAAAGGTCATTGAAATTGAAATCAAAAGAACTAAATTTGAATCTCTACTTTAATATATTAAGTCCCTTAGATTCAGTCATCTCATCAGTGTAAATGATAATAAAGCCTCACTCACTAATGTTTTAAGGTTTCATTAAGATAATGTGCATGAAAGTGTGTGTTAATTATTGTAAGCTACAAAAAAAGTCAAATGAGTTTTTATTATTGTCAGCCTCATCCTGTACTGAGAAGATTTTCTAACATCATTGGAACTAAAAGAGAGGATCAATTCAAAGCAACACACATTTCCTGGTTGCCTGCTTCTATGCCAGACTGTGTGTCTGTTGCTGGGTATAATGGGCACACAAGGAACTCACAGCTTGGTTGGCACCAGAGATGGTAAATAACCCCAGTTAAGATTTGGAAATACCTAGCACTCAATAGATATTTTTTCAAAAAGAGAGAAGAAAGAAAGAAGAAAGAAAGAAAGAAAGAAAGAAAGAAAGAAAGAAAGAAAGACTTGTAAATATCAAATTATGTCTGAAGATTAGTGAAGACTCATTTGTCATTTGGAAAAGCAAGTCAGGCATGAGTCTCTCCAAATAAAAGTCTCTTAAATACCTGTATATCACCTTTAAAAACAAGTGCTTCCTGGAGTGATGTGTGGTATGTCTTCATTAACTAGATTTGATTTGTAGTAAGCCCTCTAGAGGCTGGTTGACATTATTGTCTGCATTTTCTCCTAGGAGCCATTAGTTCTTGCTTTAAGTAGTAACTAATTTCCAGGTGTGGACGGCTAGGTCTCAGGGAATTCAGTACTCAATATCAGTTCTTAAAAGAAAAATAATATTAAAATTGTAAAAATATTAATTTACTTGAACTTGGTTTATATTTTCAGAAAAATGAAAACCTTGGAAGCAAAATTTGAAGAAGCATAATACTCTTGTATCCTCTGGTATGTTTATTCCTAACTTACAGTTATCTTTATTCGTTGTTTAACTGAATTCTTATTTTCTCCTCTCACTACTTAGCAAAAACATATTCTTATGAACTTTGAAGTTGGTAAAGAATACTATCTGTTGAATGTTTGCTCAGGTTCTTGATTAACCCTTACATGTTCACTTTCTTTTATCTTTCAGAAAAATAAAAAAATTTAAAAAAACTTTTAGGCTTTAGAAAATAATAAGCTCTTTTTAATGTCTCATAAATTCTAGTGCTCCGGCTTATCTTTATTTTGTGACAGGTATAAGTTTTGCACAAGAAAGTAGTTTTTTAAGTTCCCTTCTCTATCATTATCTGTGGGACATATAGCTAATCTGGCAGTTGATCCTGGGCCATCTTTTGATAGTTGTATCTTGGATATCTTTTTTTAAAAACATGTAAGAATCAAACTTAATATTACTCCTTTTGAGGCCAATCAGGATTTATACATGGTAAAAAGTCAGTGAATGGCTGGTGATTGAGTTGAAATAATTCTAGGTTTCCAGCTTCTATTCCCACCTTAAGCATCTGAAAGAAAGAAAAAGGTTTTAGAATTTGCTTGTGCACAAGAATAGATTCCCAGTGATAACCATAGATTTTATCTGACCTTGATGACCTTGAAGATGTTTAGTAATTATGTCTATATTGGAATAATGAATGTTTGAACTGCAAATGATAGATAGACTTGATATCCTTGTCACTTTTTGGTATAATTTTTAAATGTCACTTGTCCTAGGAAGAGGAAAAGAATATAAAGACACTGGGACAGAAACCCAAAGTCCCTGTGGGAAAGAAAGGAGTTGCTGAAATGGAATTAGGGAAGGGGCAGGGGCTTGCCATTTATGCTAGCTACCTTGATGGAATAATCAGATCATTACTTGATTTTGTCTTTTTATTTTCTGGAAGATTTTCTCTTTCTTCCCTCTCTTCCTCCATTTCTTTCTGTATACCTGTTTTGGAAGAATTTTCACTCCCATGAAAGCTTTGGTTTCCAAAAGAAGGGACTTATACTAGCCAAAGAAGGTTGACCTCTTTTAGCTCTCCCTGCTCCCAGGTATATTCATCAGGGTTCTCTGATGAATATAGAGAAGTTAGAGAGAAGAATAACTTTCTTTAACCTTCTCCAGTGAAACAAAGTTTTCTCTTATAAATACATTGTCATAGGTAGCAACAAACTGGAGCCTGTGGCATGGGCAGTAAAGGAATTTACCAAGACAGTTGCAGATTAAAAAAAAAAAAAGACATAATTTTTTTGGAGAAATTGTGAAAATACATTACAAGGGCCAGGCATGATGGCTCACGCCTGTTATCCCAGCACTTTGGGAGACCAAGGTGGCCAGCTCACGTGAGGTCAGGAGTTCAAGGCCAGCCTGGTCAACATGACAAAACCTTGTCTCTACTGAAAAGAAAAAAATACACACACAAAATTTGATCAGGTGTGGTGGTGGGCACCTGTAAGCCCAGTTACTTGGGAGGCTGAGGTAGGAGAATCGCTTGAACCCAGGAGGCGAAGTTTGCAATGAGACAAGATCACACCATTGCACTCCAGCCTGGGCGACAGAGAGAGACTCCATCTCAAAAATAAAAATAAAGATGAACATCGATGCAAAAATCCTCAATAAAATACTGGCAAACTGAACCCAGCAGCACATCAAAAAGCTTATCCACCATGATCAAGTGGGCTTCATCCCTGGGATGCAAGGCTGGTTCAACATTCGCAAATCAATAAATGTAATCCAGCATATAAACAGAACCAAAGAAAAAAACCACATGATTATCTCAATAGATGCAGAAAAGGCCTTTGACAGAATTCAACAGCCCTTCGTGCTAAAAACTCTCAGTAAATTCGGTATTGATGGAACGTATCTCAAAATAATAAGAGCTATTTATGACAAACTCACAGCCAATATCATACTGAATGGGCAAAAACTGGAAGCATTCCCTTTGAAAACTGGCACAAGACAAGGATGCCCTCTCTCACCACTCTTATTTAACATAGCGTTAGAAGTTCTGGCTAGGGCAATCAGGCAAGAGAAAGAAATCAAGGGTATTCAGTTAGGAAAAGAAGAAGTCAAATTGTCCCTCTTTGTAGATGACATGATTGTATATTTAGAAAACCCCATCATCTCAGCCCAAAATCTCCTTAAGCTGATAAGCAACTTCAGCAAAGTCTCAGGATACAAAATCAATGTGCAAAAATCACAAGCATTCTTATACATCAGTAACAGACAAACAGAGAGCCAAATCATGAATGAACTTCCATTCACAATTGCTTCAAAGAGAATAAAATACTTAGGAATCCAACTTACCAGGGATGTAAAGGACCTCTTCAAGGAGAGCTACAAACCACTGCTCAGTGAAATGAAAGAGGATACAAAGAAATGGAAGAACATACCATGCTCATGGATAGGAAGAATCAATATCGTGAAAATGGCCATACTGCCCAAGGTAATTTATAGATTCAATGCCATCCCCATCAAGCTACCAATGAGTTTCTTCACAGAATTGGAAAAATCTGCTTTAAAGTTCATATGGAACCAAAAAAGAGCCCACATTGCCAAGACAATCCTAAGTCAAAAGAACAAAGCTGGAGGCATCACGCTACCTGACTTCAAACTATACTACAAGGCTACAGTAACCAAAACAGCATGGTACTGGTACCAAAACAGAGATATAGACCAATGGAACAGAACAGAGTCCTCAGAAATAATACCACACATCTACAGCCATCTGATCTTTGACAAACTTGACAAAAACAAGAAATGGGGAAAGGATTCCCTATTTAATAAATGGTACTGGGAAAATTGGCTAGCCATGAGTAGAAAGCTGAAACTGGATCCTTTCCTTACTCCTTATATGAAAATTAATTCAAGATGGATTACAGACTTAAACGTTAAACCTAATACCATAAAAACCCTAGAAGAAAACCTAGGTAATACCATTCAGGACATAGGCATGGGCAAGGACTTCATGTCTAAAACACCAAAAGCAACGGCAACAAAAGCCAAAATTGACAAATGGTATCTAATTAAACTAAAGATCTTCTGCACAGCAAAAGAAACTACCATCAGAGTGAATAGGCAACCTACAGAATGGGAGAAAATTTTTGCAATCTACTCATCTGACAAAGGGCTAATATCCTGAACCTACAAAGAACCCAAACAAATTTACAAGAAAAAAACAAACAACCCCATCAAAAAGTGGGCAAAGGATATGAACAGACATTTCTCAAAAGAAGACATGCATACAGCCAACAGGCACATGAAAAAATGCTCATCATCACTGGCCACCAGAGAAATGCAAATCAAAATCACAATGAGATACCATGTCACACCAGTTAGAATGGCAATCATTAAAAAGTCAGAAAACAACAGGTGCTGGAGAGGATGTGGAGAAACAGAAACACTTTTACACTGTTGGTGGGACTGTAAACTAGTTCAACCATTATGGAAAACAGTATGGCGATTCCTCAAGGATCTAGAACTAGATGTACCATATGACCCAGCCATCCCATTACTGGGTATATACCCAAAGGATTATAAATCATGCTGCTATAAAGACACATGCACACGTATGTTTATTGTGGCACTATTCACAATAGCAAAGACTTGGAATCAACCCAAATGTCCATCAGTGACAGACTGGATTAAGAAAATGTGGCACATATGCACCATGGAATACTATGCAGCCATAAAAAAGGATGAGTTTGTGTCCTTTGTAGGGATATGGATGCAGCTGGAAACCATCATTCTCAGCAAACTATCGCAAGAACAGAAAACCAAACACTGCATGTTCTCACTCATAGGTGGGAACTGAACAATGAGGTCACTTGGACTCGGGAAGGGGAACATCACACACTGAGGCCTATTATGGGGAGGGGGGTTGGGGGAAGGATTGCATTGGGAGTTATACCTGATGTAAATGATGAGTTGATAGGTGCTGACGAGTTGATGGGTGCAGCACACCAACATGGCACAAGTATACATATGTAAGAAACCTGCACATTATGCACATGTACCCTAGAACTTAAAGTATAATAATAAAAAAATAATAATAATAAAATAAAAATAAAAACAATAGAGAAAATACATTGCAAGGATGCAAGGGGCAGGCTAGCAAGGGAGGAAAGAGAGGAGCTGACTGCAAGGAGACAAAGGCTTGCTGGGAATTTTATAGGATGGTGCTTGTGCTGGAGAGGGCTATATGCAGTACTGATAATGTCAAGGTTGAAGGAGCTAACTTGTATTTTTCTATCAGCCGAGGGACTGGTGATAAGTCAGGTGCAGAAGGATTGTGAGTTATTTGTGTGGGAGGGCTCTAAGTCCTGGACCATGAAAAAGATAGATTTATATCTTATCTCCTTTATCTTTTTGCTGTCCTGTGTTCCTATCAGTCTGAATCCTTTTTGTTATTAGTACTCCACATATATCTATAAGAGAATATTTTATTAAATGTAACTGTAAGAGAAGACTTATTGTAGGAATTCACTTGCAAGATTAGGAAGACTAAGACTTCAATGATCTGTTATCTGCAAGTTGGGGAAACATGAAAGCCAGTGGTATAATTCAGTCTGAGTCTGAAGGCCCAAGAACCAAGAGCACTGAGGTGCGAGAGCAGAAGAAGATAGATGTCCCATCTCAGAGAGAGACAGTGAATTTATGATATTTAGATCCTCAAGAAATTGAATGATGCCCACCCACATTGGAGAGGGTGATCTTCTTTACTCAATCTACTGATTCAAATGCTAACATTCTCCAGAAACACCTGCACAGATGTACCCAGAAATAATGTTTAATCAGCTTTCTGGACATCCCTTAGCCCAGTCAAGTTGACATATAAAATTAGCCATTACACCAGCAGAAGAGAAGTAGCTTATTTAAGAGGTGAACATGTGAGAAGTAATTAAAAAGGATCAGCTCAGCTCTTTCCAGGAGGAACCTGTGGCTGCCTATTTATGGCAATGGCTAGGTTTATAAGTCTGTGTAATTTGGGGGTAAAATACAAGCAAGTCTATTTGATTATAAACCTAAAGTCATATTCTACCCCAGACTTTCTCCTGCATCTTACCCTCAATGGTTCTTGGGAGTATTCCTTATAGCTACCTGAAATCTGAAATTTCCTTCCCTGTCCTTTTGATTTGAGGTGGATTTCAAAATTACATATAAAACAAACAAGATAAAATACTAGTAAGTAGAAAAACAGAAGAGAAGAATAAAAAGTTAGAAAAAATAGAATAAAGCGAGTTGATTCTTTATTCATTCATTTGACGCATGCTTTTTGCGACTCCACTGTGTCAGGTTCTATTCTCTGTTGGACTGTATAACAAAAGACAGACAAGATTCCTTCATCATGGACTTTATTGAGCACATACACAGGACCATGAGATCCTACACTTTTTTGTAGAAGTAAGAGGCAAAGTGTGTACTGATCTTAAAACAACAGTTCAAGAAAAGAAAAATCATGATCAATAAACATGATGTGTGGAAATTTTTGCCTACTCAAAGGACAGTTGAACAACTATGTGAAGTTCACTTCCACTCTTCCACTAGGATACTGAGCTTTGAATAATTTTAACTGCAGTCACAGAGAAGTACAACTATTTATTTTCAGTACTAAAGAGTTTCACAGAACTTTTTCTACTTATCTACCTGCCTCATTCACTTTCCCCATTAAAAAAAAAAAAAATCTAAAATCTGTGACAGTTTTGACACAATGAACAGTAAAACCCTAAAGCAAATACTGCACTTTGGCTTGTTCTTAATATGTATTAGAATGAATCCCTTGCTTCTCTTTTCTTCCATTTCCTGCCATGTTTTTGTTGATTTTTAAAAGTGCTTTTTATTAATTTATCACTTATGCTTCCTCGATCCTTTCAAAAAGGTACCAACTGATGTAAGATGGTTATTTAACTTTTCAGAACACATTGGGGGCTTAGCATTTCATCTCTTCATCTAATTTCTGACTTGTCATTAAAACTGATTCTGAACAATCACTTCTGACTCCCAACAATCTTCAGCATTTGACGTTGTAAATATTTCTTCCTTGTATAATTTAAACCTCACGAGAGGCTAGAGATGAAATGTGGTCATTGACTTTTCATAACTTAGAAAAGAAGAAAGATATTTAGATTAAATAAAATGCTATGCTCGCCCTGTTGGAGCCATAGCAGCTAAAACAACATTCCAGATAAAGGAGTAAAACAGTCTCTGAAACCCAGGTTGCTTTTCCACTCTAGGATGTCATACGTTCATGACAACACCTGGACATAGTTCACAGTAATGTCTACAATTCTGATAATGGCTTCTAAGTGGTTTCCTAATGGAAACGAAGCCAATTTTCTTTTGTCTAGTCTGTGATTAAGGAAACTAAAACTGAAGTATAATACACAAATATTCCTCATATTAAAAACAAAGAACATCAACAATAAGAAAAAACAGAATCACAGCTCAGAGGGAGTGGTGAAGCCAAAAACGCAACTGTGTTGCAACATCTGGATAATCCAGACATTCTCAATAGTTGGCAATGAGAAAGCTCAGATAGCAGTCAGCATTACTGTTTCAACAGTGATGATCAGAAGCCTTGGCAGTTCAACAAATTCATTGCACTTTACCACAAATCTGCATTGTTTATTCTCAGCGGTAGCTCTCTTGCTCTAAAATCTTCATGGAATTTTGCTCTTTAACATCAAAAGTATTCAGCTAGCTATTTAAACTATTGGATTTTGTAGTAGTAATACAAAAACAGGCTAAATAAACCTAATGAATTTTGTTCTTAGAGGCCTAATATTAGTCACTGGCCAATTTTGAACAATTCAATAAGAATACAGTTATTGAAACATGGTGTATTCTGTGAAGCACCTTCTCCATGTTAACCCCAAACTTGTATCATTGAAAGTGGTTCAAAATCTCCATTTCAGTCATTTCCAAAGGGAATACCTTCCCGCAGAGCCCAACAGACCCAATATTACAGAATCTGTTCACATGGTTACTAATTGTTGTGTGTCTCTGGGATGTTTTTATCCATTTCCCAAATTCTTATGCTGTGCCATCTTCTTGGCCACTGTCTTTTGCTTCTGGTTGAATCAGGTCTTCTGGAAACTCAGTCTCAAAGATGGAGCAGATGCTAAATGACTGAGATATACCCATAGAGTTGGAACCTAAAGGCAGACACAAAAATATAAGGTGTGATTCATGCCCATCAAACCTATGAATTGTTTCTGCAATTAGGTTTTCATTTCCACTGAATAGCTCTACAATTCTTTGACAGCTGTGATTCCATTGACTTCAGGGTAGTTTAGCAATGGGAATTGGCTACAGTCTCAAGTCACCATCTGTTCAATCCTCATGTCCAGCTTTCTCCTGAGTGGCTTTACTTTCTGAAACCAATCAGCAGAATTGAAATATATGTTGTCATTTTACAGCATCAAGTTTGGTGAATCCATATCTCTGTCATAACAGTATAAAATTTTAGTTGAGGGTTTAAAGTTGTTGGTTGTTTAGTCATCTGATTTACCAAATTCTTTAATCTGAAAAAGCAGATCAAAGAACCTCTTTCAAATTTTTTCCTGACTTAATCATCCACCTATATTAAATACACAAAATTATATTTCAAGTTTTTTTAAAGTAAGTAGTACTAAGTATGCAGAACATTTACAGCCTTTATCACCTCCTCCATTAAAATGTGCAACAAACTAGTTTTTACAAAATTCAGAGCCCTAACTCTCTTGATGCTTGGGATAATTGAAACCAAGTTCACCAATGTACTCTTGTGACTCGTATTCATTACATACCTCTTCTTTTATTCCTTCATCATAGGTCTTCATATAATAATTGAATTCTACTTTTAGTGCAGACCAAAATGCTTTAATTTCTTATGGGAAGGTAGGTTCACACATTCTATGTCAGTAGGTAGTGTTTATGTTTTGTAGCATCCTCAAGGTAAATGCATTTGACCTCATGTTGATTGTCCCTCTGAGGTGGTCAGACAAGTGAGTAGGGAAGAGCTGGTGTCATAGTGTGCTTTGGGCTGCCATAACAGATGATAACTTTATAAAGAAAAGGGATTTATCTGTCACAGTTCTGGAGTCTGGAAAGTCCAAGATCAAGGCACCAGCATCTGTGGTGTCTGGTGTCTGGTGAGGGCCTTCTTGCTGCCTGCTTACGTGCCAAGTAAAAAGACAGGCAGAGACCAAAGTTATGTCCTTGTATGGCAGAAGAGTAGAAGAGAGTGAACCCACTCCCATGAACACTTTCTACTGTGGCAATATCTATTCATGAGGAAGGAAGCCTCATGACATAAAGACTTCTTATTAGGACCCAACTCCCAATGCTGTTGCATTGGGAATAAGTTTCCAACACAGACGTTTTGTGGGACATTCAGACCATAGCAGCTGGCTATTGGAACTGAGGTTCCTGTGAATGCCCTTGACGCATTGGTATCTGATTCTAAACTCTGAGGTCTGCTACTTTACAGAGCTGCAGAGGGGACACCAGGGGAACTAAATCAAAGCCATTCACAAATGGTTTCCTCCAGAGGTCCCTCCTTGTTTCTGCAGCTCCTTTTGGATTTGGATAACTGTTTTTACATATCCCTTGTGTTCATATTTGGTAACTCGTTTGCCAGTGATTCTTCACCCTACTTTTCCCACTTGTTTTTGGTCCCTGTATGTATATCATGCTTTGTTGAATTGCTTAAAATCTCCTTGTAACTGAAACTAGCCAGGATCCCATTTGGAACCTTGCTGTTCCTGCATGCTGGTGGTTACCCAAAGGGCCATTGTTTTACCCAGGAGAGGCGATGAGAGTCCTGACAGTGTCATGGGGAAGGGGTTGAGCTGAGGTAGGAGTGAGATGCAGATGGTTTCTAGCCATGTTCACTTCCCACTAAGGAAAAGCAGGCTTGTTTGTTTGTTTGCTTATTTATTAGTTTTTATTCTACTTGTATCTGAGAAGTCAATATCTGAACAAACACTGTGAAGTTAAATTCAGACTGTTTTCTGTCTGGTGTTAAACCAAAACATATTTCTTTGGGTTTCCTAAAATAATACAACATATTAGGATAAGGAGGTTAAAAAACAAGTCTTTAGAGTCAGACAGGCCTAAGCCCGACCTGTCCCATCCCTTTCACTACTCCTCTGAAGCCATCAATGCTTAACCTAGGTCCTCAGCCCCTCTGTGTCAGTTCCTGTCGGCAAAATGGGGATAAAAGTAGCACCTACCTCAAAAAATGTTATGAACATTATGTGTAAAATCACATACAATGTATCAAGTCAAGTACATGGAATACTTATGATGATAACAACATACCACATTCTGTTGACCAGATTTTATTCTCTAACACTTTACATTAGATTTGCTCATTTAATCCTCACAGGTGCTATCTTTGTCTTTACTTTATAGATGAAGAAGCCGAGGTTAAGAAAGATTAATATATGTTACACAAGATCACAAAGCCAGCAAGGAAATGGGCTGGGGTTTGACACCAGATCTCTTTTATTCTGTAGCTTCTGTTCTAAAGATAGTGCTTTAGAACAGAAAAGTAAGGCATCCTGTAGAGCTTTCTATTAAGTGGTGAAGTGAAGGCAGACCTCTAGTGAGAAATTGAATCTGGAAGCCAATTTTCAGATAAGTGTACCAGGAGGAGAGTGCAAAAATTATTGGTGAGATATTTGAATTATCAAAAGCAGTCCTTCATTGCTATCAGTGTCCTTGATGCTTTGTGTGATTTTCTGCATTGATGAAACAGATATTGGGTGTCTACTCAGTACCAGGTGGTGTAAAGTACCATTGATACCAATAGAGATAATTGTTACCCCAACTCTCACCTTCCTTAGCCCCATTCCCTAAACCACATCTTTTACCATGGCTTTTTAGGGGACCCCATGAGCATTAGCTAAAAAGAAGTTTTCCAGAATGGTATACTAAGAAAAATTTCATTAGGACTTGGGCCTGGGATCAAATCATGCCAATAAAACCTGATGTTTGAATATCTTAAGACTTGGTTTTGTCAGATGTAAAATATGAAAAACTAGCAGGTAGTGAAACATCAGATCTCACCCCACTGTCCGGAGTCAAATCGTGTCCTCCCAAAAACACGTGTTGAAGTCCTAACCCACAGTACCTGCACAGGTGATCTTCTTTGGACGTAGGGTTTTTGCAGATTTGATTAAATTAATATGAGGTCATTACATTGTGCATTAATTTAATATGACTAGTGTCCTAACAAGGGAAAAATTTGAACACAGACACAGAAACACAGGAATACTATCGTGTGAATATACAAAGACATATAGACACAATGAGGGAAGGCCATGTGAAGATAGAGCCAGAGATTGGAGTGATACATCTACAAACCAAGGAATACCAAGGGCCGTTCGTCTACAGCCACCAGAGACTAGGAGAGAGGCCTGGAACAGATTCTCCTTCAGAATCTCCAGAAGAAATCAGCCCTCCTAACACCTTGATCTTGGACTTCTGGACTCCAGAACTGGGAAACAATAAATTTAGACTGTTTTAGGCCACAAATTTTGTGATACTTTGTTACAGGAGCAACAGGAAACTAATACACCTGCCAAGTAATGAAGTCAGGAAATAATTTCTTAGGAAATTTAAAATGATAGATGCTGGAGGAGAGAACCCGCTCTTAGGGGGCCTGCTGCATCAAATAATGGAAGCCAAGTCACGGTGAGTTGAAATCCAGTTCCTATTGGGGATTAGAAGGTTATCTGTTAACAACCTTCTCCCTTAGTCCAATTCTTCCTAGAGGAATGTAATCCTTATGCCCACTAACCCACTGTTTTCAGCTTCTTCAATATGTGCAGTTGTCTTCACCCACCTGTCTTTTTTCTTTTTTCTGTTTATCTTTCTACACTACTTTTGTAGTCCACCTGTACCTCAATTCAAACTTCATCTACTTTCCACTATCCCTTATTACTTTAATTTAACTTGGGCACAGATATGCTGCTTCTGTGCCCAATAATTGACTTTGTTCTATTTGTCTTTAAACCTGGCCATGTGTAGTGGTCCCATCAACTCTCACATTTCACTCACTCCTTCTTGAAAAACCTGTTTCAACACTTCCGTAGATACAAAGAAGCTAGTAGCTTAGTTTTGTATCTAATGTGTTTCAAATAGTCCCTAAATGTTTCATTCTTTGTTGAAGAAAGAAGCTAAGGGAAGGAGAAATGAAAGTGCCTTTTCCAAATTAGGTGATTGGTGAATCTCAACAGACCCAAGACGGCTTGATAACAATAGTAACAGCCAGATTCAGACAAGCTGGCTTTGAATTCCCAAATCTCTGCTCTGGCACGGACTAGCTCAGTGCCCTTGCAGGAATTCCATAATTTCCATATGCCAAAATGGTCAGACTGCAAAATGAGATAACAGTGCTGCCTGTCTTAAAGAATAGTTGGGCTGGGCACGGTGGCTCACGCCTGTAATCCCAGCACTTTGGGAGGCCAAGGTGGGCGGATAATCTGAGGTCAGGAGTTCTAAACTAGCCTGGCCAACATGATGAAACCCCATCTCTACTAAAAATACAAAAATTAGCTGGGTGTAGGGGCAGAGGCCTGTTATCCCAGCTACTCGGGAGGCTGAGGCAGGAGAACTGCTGGGAGGCAGAGGTTGCACTGAACTGAGACCATGCCATTGCACTCCAGCCTGGGCGACAAGAGCAAAACTCCATCTCAAAACAAAACAACAAAAATGTTGGGAAGGTAAGAGGATTAGTAATGCATGTGTATTTTATGTCTGGTTGTTAGTAAGGTCTCAGTAAATGTTAGCTCTTTCTATTTGTCTCCTAGATTTTCGGCAAATATTTCATTTTTACAATAATGCATTCACACAGTTGTGTTCACTATTTGTTTAACTAAGACCTTTGCATACTTATTTTTATGCAGTCTCTTAATAAGAAATTAAAGCATAAAATTGAAATATAAATCTAATAAAAAACGGAATAAATTTTTAAAAATTCCATGCTAGTAAATTTTGATGGATTTTTTTTTAACTGCTTGCTGCAGTTGATTTTACACCAGCATTTTATGAAGTATATTTTATTTTTTCTAAGAATTCAATTACATCAAATAGGTATACTAGTACAGGCTGATAGCTATACCTGGAAATAACAGTAAATTTTAAAAAGCTTTTTTTTTTTTAAAAAAAAAAAAAACCTTTCAGAGTTACTGTCAAAGCTTTTCCTGTTTGTCGAGATTGTGCACTTTAGGAATGAAAAGAAAAATTGAAATATACTGGAGGGAAGTTATACTCATTGGCATGAAATATCGGAGAAAAGCATGCAAGGAAAGCAGTCCAATAAACCAAGGCAATTCTAGCTCTGGTCATTATACAAACTTAACATTACATTGTGGATATAAACGTCTGAATGAGTAGTTGATTCCTGCTGCGATGGAGAAAATGTAAAGGGAGCTGATATGCTTTCAAATAGACAATCTTTAGTCCTAATTTGAATAAATTAGGCCCAGAGGGTTTTTATTTGTTTCCTTTGGTGAGGTTTTTTTTATTTTCTTCTTTTATTTATCTGGTTTTGGAGGGGGCTACTATATGATTTAGCAATTAAACGATTTAAGCTAATTGATGATTGAATGGAAAGATGAGTGGATCAATACATTTATAAAAGTCTGTTTTCTCCAAACATTCTAAAAGACAGATACCATATGTCTAGCATGTAATGGGCACTTGATAAACTATTTTGACTGACTAATTCAATTTTATATATCCTTTCTTCTCCCAGATACCTGGTAAATTCTGCATCTAATAGGCATCAAAGTTGGTTGTTTGTGTACTGTCATTTGGCATGTATCTGTCTGATGCAAAGACAAAGTTACATGAGCCAGAGGCAATGTGAGCAGATTCTGATCATCAAGATCTACTCCCAAGAAAAGGTGAGGGTACAGGAGGTGGAAGTACTAAAGGAAAGAGGAAACTTCCCTCTTCCCACCACTTACTTTAATGGAGTAAGTCAAGCATAAGACTTTAAAATTAGAAGGAATGAATTTAGTGTCCATGTCTGTCACTTCCTTGCTATAAGATACTGGGCAATTTTCTTAGCTACCCGGAGTCTCATATTTTCTCACTTGTAAAAGGGGAAATATGCTTTCTCAGTGTTTTCCCAGTGGTGAGGATTCAATCAAAGAAATCTCATGAACGTGTGCATTAAACTTTAATGTGCTTTGCAGATATGAGACAATAACCACATCATCCACATCGGATGCAATAGAGAAGGTCAACTCTGTAAACTGTAAAAGCATAAAAGGTTAGAGACCATCCACAGACAACTGAGGTTTAGAGACCTGTGAACTTCATGACCATAGGACTCTGTTGAATGAACCTTTTAACCCTTTGTTTTTAAGCAGTTTGTATAATGTGAAATTAAATAGCAAAGCTTGACAGCAAAAGGAACAACAAAGGTATTTTTCAACATACTCAACCTCTTCCACAGTCATTCCTGTAACTCCCAATCATACTTTTACTAAGTAACAAAAAAGATGCTTTCTTCCTAGCAAAACCCAAACAGCCATGATCTGGACTGTTCCTGGAATCTCAGATGTTGTGTAAGATAGAAATGCATTATAAAACATGAGCTTGCCTCCCCTCAGTGCAGCTTTATTGCATATTTATGCCTGTAGTTCCTGGGTGCTTCTGAAGCAGGAGACATGCTTGTTTACCATTTGGACTGGTTCCATTTCCACTCACCTGTGTGGAGTTTAATCTGAGAACCCCCTTCTGAGCCCCTTAAAGCTTTTTTTTTTTTTTTTTTTTTTTTGATACAGAAGGAGCCTGGGGAGTCTACATAAATCCAAAGACTCCACATCAGGCACTGGCAGGAAGAACGTGTTGAGCTATGAGGCTTTTCTAGACCTTGCAGGATCAAAAACACAAGGGTGATATAGCAAGTGCACAGTGTCACAAGAGACAAGTGCCAAATCACACATGCTAATCAGAATGCCTGAAGGTTGGCAGAATTCAGGCAGCAATTTCTCTTCCACCGATCTCCACTTGACTTTTCTTGGGAACCAACAGGGAGATGTTGGGTTTGACTATTAATGAGTCAGTACACACTTTATTGGTCCTAAAGCACATTTGTCATGGCAATTTACATGAGTTAGCACCATGTTTCTAAAGCTTACTATGGAATCTACCAAGCATTTGTTTTAATGAGCTAACACACCCAGAATGACTTATACTTTTTATGGTATTTATTACATATTGTCATAAACACTGTTAACTTAAATTATGGAACCATTTGCACACTAAAAGAAAAAACAAAGTGTTCATCATTAGAGCAAGAAAGAATCTTTAGAGACACCCACTCCAGCACTTTGTATTCTGTTGTATATAGAAGAAAATCTGGTGGCATTCTTTGTCTCATCTTAGCTAAAAGGAAATCTGAAGATCTGCAACTTGGCTGGGGTCCTGGAAGTCTGGGATGGGCAGGCAAGGACCACGGACTACAGTGGGTTAAATATAGGGACCTTCCATTGGGTAGAACCCACGAGAAAAACCGAACCCATCTTTAGATAAACAGGGAGCCAAGTTATCAATCCTTAATAACTAGGAAGGATAGTCCAAGTCATGGGAAAATTTAAGGATAATATACAGATTAACAGAACCTGGAGAGACTCCTGGAGTAGGCAAAACACAGCACCAGGCACGTTTCATGTTAGACTGTGCTCTTGGCTGTGTGGCAAGAAGCTCTGTCAACTTGGACTTAAGCTTTTCATAATAGTTACTAATTTCCTGGCTCTTAGTGTACATGTCCACTTGCAACTGGCATAAACTGGTTTTAAAGGCCATACTTTAATGTGATGTGTCTCTCTAGGATTTTCTGGAATGCGAATATTCATCGTCTCCCACATTTCATTAATCTCTCACACTCAAAGCTCTTTCCTGATGATGTTGCCTTCCTGAGAGTTAATGTGAAATGGTGATTTAAGAGTGTAGACTCTGGTTCACCAACAAGCTATTTGTCCTTGGGACACTTCTTAACCTCTGTGTTGTAGGCAAATAACTCAACCTCTGTGCTGTAGGTAAACAGGCATAATAGTAATCTCTTTAGGGTTAGTGTGAGGATTGAGTTATAATATGCCGGGTCCTTAAAATAGTGCCTGGCAATTAATGAATGCTATTTAGGGGTTTCTAATATTTATTAATTTTAATTATGTATCATCCCTCCCCTATTGTCTAAGGCTAGCAATGTGCCGAGAAGCAAGCATGTAACAGTTTGGAGTAAAAAAACTTAACAGCATTTGATTTTCAGCTTAATGGGTTTTTTAAAAATTGTTTTTCATTTCGAAATAAGAAAACGCGACACATTGGTGTAAATAAGCAGAATCCCTTTGAATGCAAACTGATGGAGTTATGTTAAATTGGTGACTCAAATTACATAACATTGTTATTACTTTTTTCCACATTTTATTAATACTATAAACCTTTGGATTGGAAAAAGTTCAATGAACCCCAAATTGAGTAAATGTAAAATTCAAAATCATACAAAACCAATCACTATATCATTTAGAAATATATATATATATATATGAATAAAAACAATAAGTAGGAAAGACAAGATTAATAAAAATTCAGGATTGCAGTTACCCCTGGGGAGAAGAATGGGGGACTCAAAGGCTTTAAGTATATTGGCAAATTTTTTCCCTCAAGTGACCTAAGGAGTAAATAAGTAGTATTATTATTCTTTAAATTGAATATGCAGAAAATATGTTTTTCAAGTATACTAGATATCACAATAAATAGAAAATAAATTAATGAAGTTCATCCATTCTTTTTATGTATTACTTATAATAACACAAGCCAGAAAGCTGGGAGTCATTCTTGACCACTCCCTCACCAAGCAAATCTAATTAATTATCACATTCTACTTCTCCCTACCTTCACTATCACAATCAGACCCAAGCCACCTTGACTGTCACCAAAAACACTGAAGTCCCTCCTGTCTCTTAAACCCCTGCTCTAATCCAATCTCCGGATAGCAGCCAAAGGAAACGCTTTAAACCTTATCTCTCTTCAACTTGTCTATCTCTCCATCCCCTTTGCTATCAGAAGCAACAGAGTGACAAGTAAATTGCCCAAAGCCGCACAGCCAGGAAACAGCAGAGGCAGGACTTTGGGTGATATTGGGAAAGGCTTAGTCACTGCCTCACACAGGGTAATCTCTGGATAAAGGACAGATTTATTTCTCCTTGAATCACTATCTCACCTTCTTTGTCTGCTTACTTTTCCTTAACTCTGACCTCAAACCACAATTTCCAAGAAATGCCTTCCTAAGCCCCTGGCCCCATTGCAGCAAGTCTCCACTCTTTGTCCTCCCAGCACCTTGTACATTTCTAGTAACATCCCTCCTCCACTGGATTGTGACCTCCACAAGGGTAGGAGCCTCTTTTGCCCACCATCACAGTGCACATCATACACCCTTGCTCACTCTGGTACTCTCCATGTCCATCTCTCAGTGAAAATGATAGGTCACCAACCAGATCTCTCATCTTACATTCCAACAATAAGCAATCTGGTCTGCTGACCCTACCCACAGGGCTGTGTGTGAGACAGGTGGGCTGGGGAACAGAGATCAGCCCTGGCCCATGGAACTCAAGATAGCCTGCTCCATGGAAGGGACCTGGTGCCCAGGTAGAAATGAAAGTGACGTTGGACACCCACGACCTCAATCCCTGGAGCTAGTGAACAGGTCACAAATTAGTCCCTTCTGCCCCTGTTCTTTCAATCATATCCACTCCTCTCACTTGGAGAGGTGGAAGGCATCTGACGTCCACCCCAAGTATGCTGGGGCTACTAGTGACACAGACAAAGGTGGCCAAGCAAGATAAAGTCAGGGTAGGGGTGGGAGGGCAGGAGCAGGCATGGCCAAGGCTGTGGAGCTTCTCCAGAGAGCCAAATACGTTTAATCCTGCTGAGGTCTGGCTCTTTTCCTTGGCAGCACTGAATATGTTTACAATTATTGTCCATGATCTTTCTGCTCCACAATAGAGGAGCAGAAAGGGTACCTTCATGCTCCTCTGAATTCTTGTGTCCAGCACAGAGCATGACCAAGGGCGTATGTCCAAGAAATGGGTGATGCAGCCAGCCCCTGTGAGTCCTTCAGGTCTTACTCAGGTACTTCATTGAGAAGCCTTTATTCCTTGACACATTTCTTAGTTGTTTTGGTGCTCTTCACCATGGGACCACATAGCCTTGGTGCTTTGTATTGTGGGCTCAAAAGACATCTGCCGAATGAATGAATGGACACTTGCAGGCTGACTCTCTCCTGAACAGTTGCTAGGTCTAGTGCTCTCTGCCTGGAATCCTCTTTCCTCTTCATTTACCTGTTCAGTTTATTTCAACATTTGAGGGATTACTAGATGCTACACTCTTTTACTGGACTCAAGGGTCATTTCCTTCAGAAGGCCTTTCTGACTCTTTCCTTTAGGGCTCGTCTTCTCCATGGCTACTGTACCTAGGAGGACCTCTCTGCCCCAAGATCACGATGGTACCTTGAGCACAGAAACCATATTTGATTTCTCTCTGTAGCCATCATGCGGCCATGCTTGGCACCAGTGTGGGTTCAGGAAACACCTACAGAAGACATTATCTTTTAGGAGAGAGACAACCACTGAAGCAGACTGATCCTGATTGGGATTCCAGCCCTGCACTTGATAGCATAGCCAAGTTCCTTTCTTCCTATTAGTTTTCTGGGTTAAAACAGCCTACTCAGCCTGGAAATGATGTCTAAACTATCTGGCAGAGTTGCCAGGATAGTCATTATCCCCTCAACCTCAGGAGACAGCAGGGCAGGATAGACTCCCTTAATATCTGGTACTTGGTACTCCAGATAGCTGAGAAAGGTGAGAGCAGGAAGAGAAGTTAGAGTAGAATTCATTCTTTTCTGCCCTAGTCTAAGGTTCTCCTTTCCCTCCACCATCAAAGTCACCTAGAAAACAGAGCCAAAAAACTAAATACTGATGTTTTATTTGGGGAGGTAAAAACTCAAGACATTATGAGTGAGAAGCAAGGGACAAAGTAAGAGAAGAAATAATGGGAAGTAATACAAGATGATGTATTACCAGGCTGGGCACTGCTTCATGACAAGCCTTGAGGAGGCACAGCAGTTGTGCCCACCTGCTACTTGGGAAGTCTCCCCATAGACTGTGCTATTTTGGAGAAATGGAACTTTGCAGCAATTCATGGAAGGAAGGAAAGAAGGCGGAATTTATCTGCCTGGCAGTTAGCTGTCTCCCATTTTCCATTAGTCAAATTTTACCCCATAAGTATTAACTCTCCCACACTTCTAGGTTTGCTGGTGCCAAATTGGGATGTCAGATCTCATGCCCTGTGGTAGTGCATTTTATCCATGTCTTTAAAGTGGTGGGAAGAGACACAGACTCTATGCATATGGCACAGACTCTATGCACCACCAGGGAGGACCTGATATAGTACATATATCCTGTCCAGTACAGTCCAACATTGGTTTTCTCATTTTCTGGAAGAGAACACAAGGCATAGTGATCAAAGATCTTTCCCAAGGTCACATGGTTATTAAGTGGTAAATTTAGGATTTGAGTGCTGCCTGGCTCTGGAAACTGTGGAAGGCCAAGATAAAGAACTTGAATTTTATGTAGCAGGCAAAGAAGTCGCTAAAGGGTTTTAAGCTTGAGAGGGACATGAAATAAAGAGCTTTTTAATGAAGCTCCCAATCTCTACTCTGCCCCACCTTCCTACCTGGCTAAACTCCAGTAGAAACAGGTGGCTGCAGAAGAGTTCGAGCATTGAACACAAGTTTTGAGAAGTCTCTGGGTCCTGAGCTTCGTTTGGGCTTCAAGTATTGCTCCATAATCTTCCTGTGTTCATCCAAGCCTCCACCTACCAAAGAGACAAGCTGGTCAGAGACAGATGTGATCTGGGTAGAAAAGCCAAAATGAGAAGAGACTGACCTAAAGACGAGGAGAAGGAGGACCATCCATCTCTTCATCCTCAGCCTATGCATCTGAAGATCTTGGCATCTGCTGATGAATCCTTTGGTGTTGCCTGAGGTGGTCAGATCTCATAAACTGTCAGCTGCACTGATCATATCTATGTGATCTATATCTGTTGTATATCCACATATTTCACCCAAGCACATCAGAAGGGAAGAAAGGCCATGTATGTGTAGATCCTCTTACTTTGGCAGCCTGGTGTGCCACCTGACACTGGCTTAGTTCCTCAGCCACCTGATCCATTTCAGCCTGGTATCAGCTGTACATGGGGACTGTGTGGGGTCCAGATCCACTTCAGGCCAGACAGGAGACCGGTCACCGCAGTGTCACAGGTGGGTGTCCGGAAACCACCACATCCAATATTGCCTTATGGATCAACTACTTCTAGTGAAGTTCTGAAAAACTTAAACAACAATTGCTTACTGATTTGTACCTTCATTACATTTCTGGAATTCAAGCATATAATAAAAATAAGCAAAAAAAAAATACTTTGGCATTTTATAAAAACTAGACATATGTTCTAGGCCCATGCTATTATAATCAGGTCTTTTACTTACATGAGTGTCAGGTTGGCCATTCAAAATCATGTGGGGCAGGGGATAATTCTCTATTTTGTGGGAGCGACTATATAATGTATTATAGGACATCTAGCCTACCGAAGCCCTGCCCTCTAAACACCAGTAGTCCCCTTCTGTCCTTCATCATCATAATAAAAAAGCATCTCCCCAGATTTTCAAAATGCCCCATGGGGGGAATTATTGCCCTAGAAAGTATCCAGGAATGGGAGGCAGCTAATTGGTGGAGTGAAAGCCACACAGTGGGCAAGATTGCCCAGGAAGTTCAGAAAGAGTAATAAAAGACCAGGGACAAGGTTAAGTGAAATACAAACATTTAAGAAATAGGAAACGGTAAGAAACAGCACGAAAAGACTGGAAACAGAAAGAGAACAAGTTTCAAGGCCAAAGGAGAAGAGGAACAGAAAAGGGCAAATAACGTTTTCTCTAGAGGAGACGTCAATAGTGTCAAATGAAGCAGATAAATTAGGTGAAATGAGGAACTGATGTAAGTCTACTGAATTCGACAGTTAAGAAGTAATTTCTGAATTGTCCCAAGGCTGTCAGTGCTGCCTTTGTGGACTGAGAATGTATTGCAGCAAATTTGAAATTGGACATCAAAACTGGAGACACTGCATTGTCAAATCTTTCTGAAAGGGGGAGAGAGATGAGAATTACGATTGACATGACTCAGTGGATCAAGGCAATTGAATTTTAATTCACATTCCATCACATTTCCTTCAAGAAGTACCTTATCATTCCATACTTGTAAAATGTAAAAGCAATGCCTGGCTTCAATCAAACTCTAAAGAAATGTGTTTACTTGTTCATTTATTTGTTTTTAAAGCAAAAAAACCTTTCTGATTTAAACAAGTGAGACTTTCTTGAATAAATTCTACAGGGGGGAGGGAACATGCATAGACCTCTCTTTTCCTCTTCTTGAAGTCCCTGGCAATATCTTTAAGTGTGGTCTGTGTACAGCTACAAACTACAGCTCATGTAAACAGTAGCATGTTTCTTTCTCTTTCCCCAACATTAGCGACTCTGACACTTCTTCTGTTTCTTTCCAGGAGACACAGGTCAATATTGCTGTGTCTGAAATCTCATTGCAGAGCTTCACTAGGGCTCTTCACAATAACTACACCTCTTTTCAGAAATGTCAACAATACCTGGGCTGTAAAGAATCTCTTTGCCAAAATGTGTCTTTAGTCTTAAAGTTGAATTGGTAAAGAATAGCATCCTCAGCATTTTACATTAAGAGTAGAAAACTTGAGCATGTTTATATGCCAAAGAGGGCAAGATAAAGAGGGGGAAGCTGATGGAACACGTGTTAAAATGATTCAATGATGAAATAAGGACCTCAAGACTGGAAGAAATTGAACCAAAACTCTTAGGTAGAAGGAGACCTTGACCAGGCACGGTGGCTCACGCCTGTAATCCCAGCACTTTGGGAGACCAAGGCAGGTGGATCACGAGGTCAGGAGATCGAGACCATCCTGGCTAACACGGTGAAACCCCGTCTCTACTAAAAATACAAAAAATTAGCCGGGCATGATGGCAGGTGCCTGTAGTCCCAGCTACTCGGAGGCTGAGGCAGGAGAATGGCGTGAACCCGGGAGGCGGAGGTTGCAGTGAGCGAGATCGCGCCACGGCACTCCAGCCTGGGCGACAGACCGAGACTCTGTCTCATAAAAAAAAAAAAAAGAAGGAAAAAAGAAAGATATAATCACACCTCCAGGGAGTGGGGCTTGGAGCGTGAGATGGTGCTTTTTAGAAGCTCATATAAAAGGGCCATGTCACTTGGGATGCATTAGACCGCAAATAATAGATGTCCTAAGTAAACAATAAAGATTAAACAATAAAGATATTATTATCTCATTTAAGAAGAAATGTATCCAGATTTGTTTAATAATAATGTGAAACAGTGAATCGAATTATCTGAAAATGACCATAAAAACTCACTCTCAGTTGCTAGGAAAGCAGGCCGGCTGTCATGAGGGAATGCAGAGTGGTTGCTACCTTCTCTAAGTGGGTGGAACAGTAACCAGCCTAAGCATTCTGTGGAGTGTGACCATAGCCTCCCTTCCCCTAGCATTCCCAGACAATTTTTGTAAACTCATCATTTTCAATAGATGATCCATGGTCCCTAAACCAGCAGCACCCATGTCACCTGGGAACATGTTAGACATGCAAATTCTCAGGGCCACCTCGGAACGCTGAATTAGAAGCCCTGGGGGTGGGGTTCAGTAATCTGTATTTTATCAAGCACTACAAGTTCATGCTAATGGTTAAAAACCACTGCTGTGAACATCTGATACCCAAAATCCAGATGCAGGGACTAGATCATTGAGGGCTTCAAAAGCAATGAAAAGCACTTTACGGAGTCAAGCAGGAGAACAGTTCTGTGTGATACCAATACCATGCTGCCAGTAGCCACACCCCTGGACCCATTTCAAGTTAATTCTCAAATTCAATTAGGAAAAGCAAAGGTTGCTGATTTTTAGCAAATGTTGCACAAATTTGATCAATCACAAGGGTATTCACAAGAGTATTGCGGAGACAATGCCCTAAAGGTCATGCTGATTCAGTTTTACCTGATAATTCGCCTCAATAATATAAATCTGAGAAGTATAGTAACAGAACACAAGACAGACCTAGATTGGCATCCGAGATCTATTTTTGACCATGTGTATCTTAACTTCTCTGAGATAACTTTACTCATAAAGCTCATACACACTGATCTCTTAAAGTTACTATAAGAGAAAGAAGATAACATACACTATACATAGTACAGCGTTTGATGTGTCAGAAGAGCTTAGTAAATGATGTGAAAATAGCTCATTGCTGTGTGGTTTTTGTTGTGAATCTTGTAGTTATTGGTGCCTGGGTGTGATATTGAAGATGTAAAGAGGAGGAATGATAATAGCTGAAGTGAATGTCTTAGAGCTTTCGTAAGAAGTACAGACTGGGAGAGGAGGACACATAAAAAGCTTCCAATGCTGGAGATGCTTAAAATAAATCTTGAAGAATGAGTAAGAGAGAGAAGAGGCTTGAGGAAAGGTGATTCAAAGCTGAGGACACAACGTGGATATTGGCATGGAGGCACAAACAACTCTGCCTTTTAGGGAATATCTAAGGAGTATGGTTTGGATGAAGAGTAGGACCGATGACAAAGAGAGGGATGAGATGAAATTGTAGGCTAAGCCAGGGTCCTGACATGAAGACCCTACTTGGTCTACCTAAGGAATTGGATATATATTTGAAGAAAATGTGAGGACTGGTGGGTTTTTAGCAGGAAAAAGAGATCTGCTTTCAAAACCCTATAGAAGCTAAAGGGAGGAGAATATATAGAAATAAAGAAGAACTTGGTGTCAGAGGACTTGTTTGCAGTTTGTCATCATGAATCAGGAGAGCAAAATGAGGGCCTGAGAAAAGCCGTGAGGGGAGAGTGAGCGATTACCCTAAGATATTTTAATTAAAAAAAAAGTTTTCTGACAGATAACAGAATCCTGATTATCAAGACTTCCCACATTAAGAAAAAAAGAATAAATGGAATGGACTCTGAACATGTCTTATGTGACTATCAATGTGCCAGGAACAAATGTGACTTGGTTCTTGAGTTTAACACCTTACAGCATCACAGGGAGAACAAGGCACACGTGCCATGCACTGTTAGGAAAAGTCAAATTAAGTATGTGCTAAATGCTAGTAGGTGTGCTTGAGACACAACTAAAGCAAGGTCTTGAAAGAACTATTCTGGCCCCAACCCCAGAGTCCCAGGATATAGTTTCAACTTTGTCATTGCCTTGGAGAGTGGTGACCTTCACTGTCCCATTTGGGTATTATTTTTCTCCTTTATACAAATGACAAGATTGATTTGAATTGAAAAGATAAGAAAATGACCCAGGCAATGCTTCTCCAAACAGAGCTTATGCCTGCAAACTGTCATACTGAAAGTCACAGAATAGAAAATAGGTGTCATCTCCTGATAATAAATAATTCAGATACTATCCTTCTGTTGAAATAAATGTAGACATAATGACTTTTGCATATAATGGAAATATTCATACATTTTAAAGATGAAACACAAAGCTTCAAAGACGTATCTAGCTTGCAAGGTATAATAGGCAGACTTCTAAGATGGCCCTCAATGATTTACACCTCCTGGCATATACATCCTTTTGCATTTCCTGTCCCTTGAGTATATGCTAACCCTAGTCACAGAAAAAGTAATAATTAGTAGAGTGAACAGACAACCTGCAGGATGGGAGAAAATATTTGCAATCTATACATACAACAAGGGTCTTGATATGGTTTGGACCTGTGTCTCACCCAAATCTCATGTCACAGTGTAATCCCCAAAGTTGGAGGTGGGACCTGATGGAAGGTGATTTGTTCATGGAGATGGTTTCTCATGAATGGTTTAATACCATCCCCTTTGTACTGTCCTCATGATAGTGAGTGAGTTATCATGAGATCTTGTCGTTTTTAAAGTGTGTAACACCCCCCTCTGTCTCTTCCTTCTGATCCAGCCATGTTTGAAAGTTTCTTGAGGTCACCCCAGAAGCCAAGCAGATGCCAGTATAGTGCTTCCTTTACAGCCGCCAAACTGTGAGCTCATTAAACCTCTTTGCTTTATAAATTACCCAGTCTCAGGTATTTCTTTATAGAAATGTGAGAATGGACTAATATAGGTCTTATATCCAGAATTTACAAAAAACTCAAACAACTCAACAAAAAACCCCAAGTAATCTCATTAAAAGTGGGCTAAAGACATTAATAGACACTTTTTAAAAGAATACAAATGGCCAACGAGCATACGAAAAGATGTTCAACATCACTAATTATCTGAGAAATGCAAATTAAAATCACATGAGATACCATTTTACACAAATCAGAATGGCTATTACTAAAAAGACAAAAAATAACAGATTTGTCAAAATTTTGGAGAAAAAAGGAGCTCTTATACACTGTTGGTGGGAATGTAAATTAGTACAATCTCTATGGAAAGTAGCATGGCTAGTTCTTAAACAACTAAAAATAGAACTATCATAGAATCTAGCAATTCTACTACTGAATATCCATCCAAAGGCAGGAAAAAATCATAAAAAGATACCTGCATTGGTATATTTTTCTTAGCACAATTCACAATAACAAAGATACAGAATCAACCTAAGTATATAACAATGGAAAATTAGATTAAATGAGGTATATATACCCAGTGAAATACTATTCATTCATAAAAAAGAATGTCTTTTACAGCGACATGCATGGAACTGAAAGCCATTATCTTAAGTGAAACAACTCTGACACAGAAAGAAAAATACCAAACATTCTTGCTTGTAAGTGGGAGCTAAAGAATGTGTAAACATGGAAACAAAGAGTAAAATGATGGACAATAAAAACCTAGAGGGGTGCTGGGGTGGGAGGGGGGTCATGATGGGAGGTCACTTGGTGAGTTCAATGTGCATTGCTCCAGTGCAAGCCTTGACTTCACCACAACGAAATATATCAATGTACCAAATTGCACTTACACCCCATGAATGTATATATTTTTTTTAAAAGGGAATATAATAGAATACAGCAAAATTAATAGAAATAAATTTACAAGTTTGGGTTAGAAAAAAACTAGAAACTCTCACTCTCTCTCTCTTTCCTCTCATTTAATCCCACTGATGAAGCCAGTTTTCATGTTGTCAGCTGTCCTACTGAGATGACCACCTGGTCAGAAACAGCCAGCAAAGAACTAAAGCCCTCAGTCAGACCACCCACAAGGACTGAACCCTGCCAATGACTAGATGCATGAACTTGCAAGCATATTCTTCCGTATTTGAGTCTTGAAATGATTGCAACCCTGTCTGACCCTTTGATTGTAAGAGATCCAGTGACCCCAGATAAGGTGTACCTGGATTTCAGCCCCATGGAAATGATGAGATAATATAGGTTTGTTATTGTGGTAATCTGTTATGCAATGCAACATACCCAAGGGATCACTTTGGGCTGTGGTCAGAAACACCCACTAAAATAGTCTCTCCCTTGTCTCTGCCATTAGCAGCAGTTGGTGGAAATGTCTATGAAACATCCTTAAGAAGAGCAACATTTAATTAGGTGAGAGTAAGTGAAGGGGTGTTCCATTGAAAGCGTGACTCCTCAGATTCCAGATCTGTAGAAAAAAAAACTTCTCTGGGTGGGAAGGAGTTTATTTCTGCTGCTCTTTCTCAATAATTTTTTTGAAATAAATGAAAGTAAGGGAGATTTGTAAAGACTGTCTTTGGAGATAATAAGTGAAATTATTATTGGCATCCATAACTCAAAGACAAAGTGGATGAAGATGTGTAATGTGAATGTAAACTGTGAAATTTTTTTTCAAATTTATTTTTTATTATTATTATACTTTAAGTTCTAGGGTACATGTGCATAACGTGCAGGTTTGTTACATATGTATACTTGTGCCATGTTGCTGTGCTGCACCCATCAACTCGTCAGCACCCATCAACTCGTCATTACGTATGTTTATTGCGGCACTATTCACAATAGCAAAGACTTGGAATCAACCCAAATGTCCATCAGTGACAGACTGGATGAAGAAAATGTGGCACATATACACCATGGAATACTATGCAGCCATAAAAAAGGATGAGTTTGTGTCCTCTGTAGGGACATGGATGCAGCTGGAAACCATCATTCTTAGCAAACTATCACAAGAACAGAAAACCAAACGCATGTTCTCACTCATAGGTGGGAACTGAACAAATGAGATCCACCTGGACTAGGAAGGGGAACATCCCACACGGGCCTATCATGGGAGGGTGAGGGAGAGTTACATGGGGAATTTATAACTGTGAAATTTTTATATGTGTTTTATTTCACTTTAACATGGAAGTGTGGGTTGGCAGACAGACATATATGGGTGGCAGATATTTCTTACAATTAGCAGAAATTATTTACTAGTTTGTGTTTGTCATAGGAAAAATGGAGGTTCTAGAGCAGGACAACCTGAGTTAAAATTCCAGCTCATCTGCTCACTAGTAGGGCAAGTAAATTGTCTCTGTTTCTTCCTCTGTAGAATGAGTAGAATAATAATAATAATAATAATAATAATAATACCTCTTTATTGGTTTGTTGTAAGGATCAAATGAGTTAATTTTTGACATGTTGCATAAATTATCTATTACTACATCTATGTAACAAACAACCCTCAAACTTAGTGGCTTAAAACAACAATGTCTTTTTGCTTATGAGTCTACAGGTAATCTGGATGGCTCTGCTGATCTGAACTAGTATTGGTAGATCTCAGCAGGACTGGCTCAGGAGTCTGAGGTCAGCTGGTGGATTGGCTGGGGGTTGGTTTCTCTAGGTGGTCTCATTTACATTTTCTGGCAGTTGGGTAACTGTTGGTTGGGGTGATAGAATTTGCATGGGCCACATGTCTCAGATCTTTCAGTAGCCTACCTTGAACTTGTCCATAAGGTAGCAGCAGTATTCCAAAAGAAAAAGAGGAAGCATGCAAGACTCTTGACACCTAGGCTTCTAACTGGCACAACACCACTTCTGCCTTGTTTTATTGGTCAAAGAAAACCACAAGGCCAGCCTAGACTCTACCACTTGATAGAACTATAAGTTCATACGACAAAGGGAAGGGAATAATTGTCACTATCTTTGCCAACAATCCTCCATAGTTGTTGGAACTGAAATGTTAGCTATTGTTACTATGATTAGATGAGGTTGTGGCATAATAATAAATAAAATCCTAGAATATCAGAGTTTTAAGAGCCTTCAGAGAACAATTAGTTTATATATTCAATGTTTTTATTGTATAAATAGGAAATGTAAGGAAAGCCATTTGTTTTAGGTTTCTTGTTTAATGATAAGCTTGGACTAAAACCCAAATCTTCTGACACCTGGGCAATATTCTTCTCAAAGACTCTGAACCCTAATATATATGACTATCTATGAATGTACATGACTACATTATTATTATTTATATATATACATGTAATTATAGTCATATTTTTACTTAGTCTACAAAATATTTTCTAGATATTTGCTTCTTTACTTGTTAGTTTAAGGCATCTGAATGCAAAAATTTTGTTTTGTTTTTGTGTGTGTGTGTGCTGATTGTATTCAGTGACGCCTAAAGGATGCTATCAAGGATCTTCGGACAAGGATCACAGAATGTTGAATTGAAAACATTTCCCAAAGCCCCAAGACATATTTCAACACTCACCTCCAGAAACCATTGTTGCATGGCTGCCCAAGATAAGACTGGCCCTATTTTATAATTCAGCTTTACTTCGGGGCAGAGGGAGTGAGGAAGAACATCATAAACCCAGCCAATGGAATGTGTTATAAAAGCCCTTGTTCTTTCACCCTAAGGACAAGCTGTGGAGAAATGATATGGGAAATGTGGATATAGAGTCCCTGCTTCGAGAGAGCAGTGAATTCTTAGAAAAGTCAGTGCAATCCTCCCAGTGACTATAATTGTCATGGAAGCCCAGAGGGCTACGCATGGAGACACAATTGTGTTTGCTGCTGCTGTTGTTGCTGTGTTGCCATTTTTGGTTGTTGCTCTAATGGTCCTTGGCACATGGCATAGTGTCATTCATACATTTGGGGAATATCTCAATAATGGGGAGCCAAGTGTTTTTTCCTTGTGTGTTGCTTTTGTCAGGATGATCTAGATCATGCTACAGTAACAATCAATTCCCAAACCCCAATACATTAAAACAAGAAATGTGTGTTTCTTACTGTCGTGAAATACTCATTATGGATAAACTAGAAGCTGTACTGTTTCTCTCTTCAGTGCTCAGGTTGGCAGAACAGCCCACTCAAAATAACTGCAGATTGTTGTGGCAGAGAAGACAAGATAGCGATTGGGAACTGGTTCTAAGGTGTTTTCCCGAAAGTGGTTGGTAAAGCAACTCCTGCAGCCATGCCTAACTGCAAGGGAAGAGAGAAGTACAATTTTACAAGATGCCTAGAAAAAAAAACCCAGAAACTGTAATACTTTGAGGAATTTGAATGTCTACTAGGCACATACCATCAAGTTAAGGTTACATTAGAGGCTAATGAGTGGCAGGTATATGAATATGTGCATCAACATTAAACCCTCAGATTTTATTACAAAGCTTACAATGTCCCATTCTCTTTAGGCAGATAAGATTCTCCCTCATTTCACTCCTACTTATTAGAAAGATACAGACAAGGCAGTAAGACTTCTGTTCATGGGTAATCTCTTCTTTACTCCCATCCCATGATAACCACCTCATCTGCTATTTTTATGGGATTTTGTTTCACGAAATTCCTTCTCTCTTCTGTATCTCTAGACATATCATGTATCTGGTGTCCCCACTCCCAGCGATCACCCTTTCTCTTCCCATCTTTTCACAATCAAGAATCTTAAAAGGGTGAGAGTCAATGAGGTCATCTTAGAATTCTGCCTGCCACACCAAAGGCCAAAGAACAAGAAATGTCAAGTATAGGTGGGAGCACTATTTCACTTGCTTAAAATCTCTAATCCAATAGGATAACACCTGTTGAACAGAAAAAAAAAAAAAAAGTGAATGAATGAGCCCATGACTGAGGCCTCTGAATCATTCTCTATAAGGCTACCTTTATCCCTAACAGGTAGTACCTGTAGTACTTGTTAGTAGTACCCTGGGGGAATGTACTACCTGTTAGGAGTAGACTACCCAGACAGCATGGATATCTTGGTCATCTGAAAATCCTGGCACCCCAACAGGAATGCTTCTCACTGTCTTACCCTCAAGGTGGCATAATGCCCTGGCATAAAACCTCTGCCACTGGATGGTCAGAGTTCACGTTCCACCTATCCTTTTACTATTTTGTCATGCTATCCAAAGTCACTGCACCTCACGTAGACTTAGCCTTTTTTTTTTTTTGTAAATATAACAATAATAACTGCCTCATAGTGTTTTCACAAAGATTAATTAAAATGTTGTAAGCACACATCTAGGCACACACTGAGTGCTCAACAAATGTTAGTTACCATTGTTATTATTGCTGTTGTCACTTTCACCTATTCCTTTAAAGCATCAGCACCTTGTTGCTCACCTCTTTTCTTTTTCCTCCAATTAGTCTTCTTCTTTCACAGAAACAATCAGAAGCCTATTACATTTGCTAAAGTGCTGATACCAACAAAACAAAATCACCTCTTAGCCAGCTCACTCTCCCAAAAAGTAGTAGGATGAATTTGTGTTCCCTCCCCACCACCCACTTCCTGGAACTAGACCACAAGGCAGAAAGTAGAACACGGGGACTGAGGAGGCCTTTTATTTTCTTTGTTTGAATACAGTGATGTGGATAGAAAGGGCCTAAAGAGAGGCTAAAGGTCTCAAAAAGAAAATCACAGATGGTTTATTAGAAATGGCTTTTCCATTAACCATCTGTGTGACCTTGGGCATGTTGTACTTCACCACTGCAGTCCTGTGTCCACTCCTTTGCAGAAAGAGGAGCTTACCCTGTGAGATCTGGCATCTCATACTGACATTCTGACATCTGTGATACGAGGGCAGCACTGCAAACAGCCCAGAGCTTCCTGTGCAGGAATGGAACACACATTGTCCTGATGGCTGAGGAAGGCTCGGCTCATTGATTTGACCAGCCTTGTATTGCCAGCAAAGAAAATGGTACCTCCCTCCGTGAAATAAAGCTGAAAGTCATGGAGCAGAAAGGCAGCAGAAATGGAAACTCATTGATAGCAATACTCTCCAGGTCTATAATACTACATTGGATTCTACAGAGCCCTTCCATGTACATCATCAATCTGGATTTCACAAACAATGGCATGGAGTAGGTAGAGTGGTTATTAGTATCTACATTTGTGAGAGGCCTACGTTCAGGCCTCTGCCCAAGATGAGAGCAAAGGTTAAGACCCAGATGTAGCATGGTAAACAAGTTAAAGAGATTTTAGGTCTATAGCCTTAGATTTTTGTCTATTGTCTCTCCGCTAGTTGACCTTGGAACAAGACCTTTTACAAATTCTCTACTCTGAGATTTGCACTTTCCTGGCCTATAGAGGAGGAATAATAATAATAATAACTAAAACATCAAAGGGTGATTGCAACGTCCACATCAGATCGTGTATATGATTCCACTACACTGACTATAAAATGGTGAGCTTAGTTAGTTTTTTTGAATTGCCGTGGCACCTGGCACTGCATTGTACTCACTCTTCCAGAAATGATCACCCATAGACAGGCAAAATAATCTACATCATGTGTCTGGCATTTATATTCCTGAAGCTACTCCTTCATCTATCTCATTCTATGTGTCACGTCACAGGCTTAGCAAACCCCTTACACTTCTCTCCCCAAATCTATATCCCTATCTTAAAAACTATCATAAGCTTCAACCTCACCAATGACTTTTATGGTGATTAGACCCTCCTAATTCAGCCACTGCCCCCTCCACTGAACTCAGAGATGGATGGTGGCCTGTCAATCTGTCCAATTGGGTAATATCTACCTTGGTAGAGAGACACTACCTACCTGATTATTAGCAGGCCACAAGAAACAGAAGGAACACACACTTGGGAGGAGTAAAAATAAATAATTCCAACTCTAAGCTGTTGGAACTTTAAATTATTTTGAGCCTTAAAGGAATAAGATCACAGGGCCTGAGTCAGGTGATAGGCAGCTGCAACATAGGCAGCTGTAAACTTTGTTTTTCTTACTATGGATTAGCCTCCTCCCTCACCTATAGTGTTTTGTAAAATGTAAATGACTAAAGGGCACCAAGGAAGGGAAGACCCCCTACCCTCTTATTGTTGATTTTTGTTATACAGTAACTTCCCTCTTACCTCTCTCACACGAAGACCACGGCTGTCAAATTATCTAATCTAGCAGTCCCAACCTTTTTGACACTAGGGACGAGTTTCACAAAAGATAATTTTTTCATGGGCAGGGGTAGAGTGGGAGGGATGTTTTCGAGATGAAACTGTTCCACAAGAAGTATGCAACATAGGTCCCTCACATGCACAATTCACAGTAGGGCTCATACTCCTATGAGAATCTAATGCCACCGCTGATCTGACAGGAGGCAGAGCTCAGGGGGTAATGCTTGCCCAACCACTCTCACCTTCTGCTGAGTGGTCCAGGATCACTGGTCTGTAGCCCAGGTCTTGGGGACCTCTGGTCTACTGGAAGGTTAAACATACTCTTTTAAATTGGAAAGGAAATGAAAACTGGTTGTACAGAAAAGAAAAACTGTAACTAATTAAATTGTTGTAACTCATAAACCAGCCTTGTATAGAAAATGTTGTAATCCTGTTAAATTTTTTTGTTTGTTTTCTTCCTTCATAGGCAAAATCTTAACTTTTAACTTCAAAGAACTGACTTCACTTCTCTGATGTCTGTGTTTTCCAGGCGGCCATTCCCAGCTTTTTATGTGAATACCCTCTTTAAACTGGATTCTGATCTTTCTGATTATTTCTCTCCCAGCTCTGCCACTGGCCTGCTGGGTGACTTTGGTGAAGTCACTGAATCCATCAGAAGCACAGTTTCCTTTTCTACAAAGTAGACAATACAATTCCTGTCCTCCAGTCCAACAGATTTCTAGGCATCAATAATGGAGGTGTTGTAGAATCGCTTTGTGAATTCATGTGCTGCAGAGACAGTCCTTGTTCATGATTTGTTGTTTAAATATTGTAATTTTGTTTGATTGTTTACTGAAGTCATGTCTGAAAACTCCCATCTGTAACTAATCTCTGACTCAATGAACTTCCATGGTAATGTTTTAAGAGAGAAAAAGAAAGAAAAATCATATTCTGGATACCTACTAAAAGCTAGGTAATATATTAAATTTACTTGTATTGCTTATCTCATTTTAGTCCCACAACAACCCTCTGAGGAAAATAGGATTCTCTCTTCCCAGAAGGTAAGTGACTCTGTTGGGTTTCTGGTCTGAGTGACCACAGGCTTAGTGATGCCAATGACAGACAAAGGAGGACTCATGGGCTCTGAGCAGATCCTGGGGGTTACTTGCTGATATACCCAGAGGGAGCTGTCCTGCAGGCAGGCAGAACTCAGGTCTGCACCTGGAAGGGGTCTTGGCTGAGCCTGGACACTTGTGGGTCATTCATGAGGAGGAAAATGAGACTGAGTGTGTGAATGTGGTCAATCAGGGAAAACGTATAGACTGAAATATGGAGACTACAATGGAATACTTGGGACTAATATTTAAAAAATAGACTGAAGAAGAGAATGAGATGGAGAAGATTCAGGAACTGCTAGAGAAGCAAGGGGAGTGTGACAGTGAAGAAAGATCTCACTTAACATTAGGCTTTTGGAAATGGCAACTCCAAACAAAACGATGTGTGACAAAACCAATTTTACCACAGGCTAATTGATATTAACAAGACTTAAGTTTGTACTCCATATTCTGGTCAGAAAAACATCATTATGCTTCTAAATGGAAACTCCAAACACTTCTAATATTAAACGTTGACATAAACATGAGATATGCATGTGTTGAAGAAAGGTGAATAAAAACAAGTTAGATAATCATTTACTCATTTATTCTAGTACAGGGTCTTGGGTGGCTGCAGCCTGTCCCAGCAGCTCAGGAGCCAAGTGGGACCCAATCCTGGCCAGGATGCCATACCATCACAGCGCACATTCATGCCCACATCCACACTCCTTCCGACTGGGACCACTGAGACACACCAACAAACCTAATGTGCACAGTTTTGACGTGTGGAAGAAACTGGAGTACTCAGAGAAAACACATGCAGACACAGACCTGGGGAGGACTTGCAAACTCCATACAGACAGTGGCCCCAGCTGGGCATCAAATTTTTTTCATAAACGTTATAATGAAACATTGTTGAATTAAACAGCATTATTTGAGAAATTGCTACATGCCGCTGCCAAATTCAGCAAGAGGAATTTCAAATAGGAGGAAGAGTTTGACGATGCTTACAATTGTTTGATTTTTATAATATAAGGATTAAAAAATGTCCAGTGAATTTGGCAGTAACTTCATTAACTACAGGGAGGCCATCTTCAGTGGAGTCGTGGCAGAGGAAGGCTGCATCACTGTGGTTTAAGGAATGAGTGGGAAGGGAGGAGCATGCAGAGAGAATTAGTTGACAACTCCATGAGAAAGCACAGACTGGTGAGTGATAACCAGGAAAGGATGAAGCCTCCAGGGAGAGGGTTGTGCATGCAAAATGGCTGATAAACTTACAGAAAGTCAGCAGTTGTTTGCAGAGGAATGGTGAATCTGGAGTCTTGACATCTTGTGCACTACTCAGAGATAGCTGAAGAAATGTGGTTCCGGCAGCCCAAAGCTGAAAAGAGACATTGGTGAGCTACAGCACATCCAACAAAAGTGATGAACATAAGAAAGTAGTTCGACATTTCCGATGATGCACATACACACAATACACACAAAACACATATACAACATATGCTTCACACACACATTGAGCACACAGCACACACAACACAACACGCAAACACATATACAACACATGCATATTACACACATACAACATGCATAAACCATGTATACAATGCATCATATGCACATCAGACACACATTACATACACAGCACATCCAGTACAGGTAAAACACACATACAATATACATCCACCCACTAGACAACACACATAGCATATATGGGACACACATGTGCATATATGCACCACATACTTGTATGCACAAAACATCCACATAACACACACACACACGTACACACACACACACACAGAGTAGAATTGCCTAGCAAGCCAAGGATGTACATACCATAGTCCCAGCAAGAAGCATGGGAGGAAGGGAAGAGACTGATGTGTACTAGTCTTGGAAAGGCTACAAGCTCACGTGTTTAATCAAGCAGAGAGAAGAGAAGGCAACCAAGAAAAAAAGCATGAGAACAATATGTGCTCACCTTCAATCTTTGCCAGTGCAAGCCACAGTACCATTGTGGGAGCAGAAACTGTAACCCTCTGAGCATACCCTTGGGTGTCCAGCACTGAACTGGAGTGAACTACTATTTCTTTACAAAAAAGAAAAGACACTCAAACTGTCCCCCCCCCTTTTTTTTATTTGCAGTAAATGAGTGGTCTCTTGGAAACTCTCACATGTCTACTTCAAATGTGCTGTTTGAAATGCTGAATATAAATCATTGTACTATAAAGACACATACACACATATGTTTATTGCAGCACTATTTACAATAGCAAAGACAGGGAACCAACGAAAATGCCCATTAACAATAGACTGAATAAGGAAACTGTGGTACCTATACACCATAGAATACTATGCAGCCATAAAAAGGAATGAGATCATGTCCTTTGTGGGGACATGGATGAAGCCGGAAGCCATCAGCCTCAGCAAACTAACACAGGAACAGAAAACCAAACACCACATGTTCTCACTCTTAAATGGGAGCTGAACAATGAAAATACATGGACACAGGGAGGGGAACACCACACACTGGGGCCCATTGGGGGTGGGGGTGAGGGGAGGGAACCTAGAGGGTGGATTAATAGGTGCAGCAAACCACCATGGCACATGTATATAACAAAGCTCCACGTTCTGCACTTGTAACTTGGAACTTCAAGTTAAAAAAAAAAAAAGAAAAAAGAAATGCTGAAGTCATGGGGAGACCATTACATATAGTCTCTACAGACTCAATTTCTGTTGATAGAAAAAAGAGACTCAAACAAAGGGCACTGGGCCAAACCTGAGGTAGAAAGAAAAGACGTTTTCTGCCATTGATGGGTATCATCATTTCATACTAAGGCCACCCCTCCATGATGAGTCTTGGAAAGTGTTTTGTTTTATCTGACTGAGTTCTTTTTTGTTTCCTACATAGGAAGAATCCCAGACAAATGTGAAAATTCATTCTTTTCCTTGTTACCTCCAGTGAAAAGAGATGGGGATGAGGGAGAAATTTACCGTTTACTCTTTTTTTTTTTTTTAAAAGGTTTTTCCTATTTTCTTATTCCCCACTGAGTAAAAAACTCTGGAAATGGTCTCCAGGCTCTCAACAACAATATTCTGTTTTCATTTCTTACCGCATTTTCTTTCTTTCCCAGGTCTCTTCTGACAGTGCCAAGTTGCACACTGGGTTGTCATAGAATGTTCTGAAGTTGTGTAAAAGGCACTGGCACAAAGGAAAAGAAAATTTTTTCTCCTACTCTGCTTAAATTAGTCATTGTCTCCAGCAGCGATATCCATTTCCTGTTACTTTCCTGGTCTGGCTTCCTTTTTTTTCCTGCAGATATTCTGATTTGAGCTCAGTGCATACATTCACCCCAGAAGTTCCCAGGATGCCAAGAAAGATCCTTGCCAACAGATCTTATCATGTTCCTCTTGAAATGGTTTTGTCATTCTTTGGATGACTGGAACATCTAGTCTCATACATGCCTATTTTTTTTTATTGGGTTTCTGCACAGTCACAACCCAATAATGCACAATGGTAAGATGTCCCAACTGACACAAAACTAAAGAGTCAAAATACCCTCTGTTGTCAATCTCTGCCTAGCTCAGAAGCTGTTTCAAGATTTGCCTTGAGTTCAAAGAATTGGCCCAAGGTGCATTTATCTTTGAAAATACATGTTCTGTTCAGTGCTTCTTCCTTTCGCCTGGGAAAGTCCTGGCTTGTGTCTATCGCCCAGGAGTAATCATTTATAGCACCCATTTCATTCTCACAAGTGTCTCAGTTTGCACAAGTTCCATAGCCAGCAAGGATACAGTATACATCGGAGACACAAAGATAGAAAAGACAGTATCCTTGCCTTAGAGGAGCTCAGTCTTTTTAGAAAGACAGGCAAGTAGATGATTATAATATAAGAGCTAAGATAAATATACTAATAGAGTTATATGACTTCATCCCACTGTCTCTATGTCCCTTCTGTCCAGCACACTATCCAGAACACAGAGGTGTTTGGTAATTTTATTGTTGCTGCTTTTGTTTTAACCAATCACAGTGTTCTTTCTATAGACAGAATGTTCCCAATAACAGGTCATTCTCCCTTCTTTCTGCCCCATCTTTTCTTGCTCCATTCTTTTATGGAAGTAAAGAGTGTCCTGGACATATAACCTCAAAAAAAAAATAATCAAGAGCCTGGATGAAAATCACAAGGGTAACAAATTTACATACTAGCTCAGAGTCTGTCCTCAATCTTTGCAGAAAAATCACAGGAGGTGCTGTTGCTGCCCCTCCCCACATGTTCTGTAGTCCTGAGTGCCAAGTTACATCTGCCCCTCATGGCCCCGATTTGTAGCTTTTTCCAGCTGTTTCTGCTTCTGCTGCATTGGCTACTGGTAATATAGGCAGGTCTCGCTAATAGTACTTAAGATCGATTCTCATGTTTTATCCAAATACAGTCAAGTTAATGCTGGGATTGACCTAATGGCTCCTGCTATGCCCAGGGAGGGCATGATCACTGCCAAAATCATGGGCTATGGCCTCACTCTTCTGTGGCCATGCATAAGGGCCCTTCTTGAGATGAGGGCAGGTGCTTCTCCACCCCAGTTATAACTCTTCTTATTTTCTGAAAAGGATGACTTCACTTATCATTTACTCATAAGATTTTCTGTGCAAGCAACTCTTGTGTACAACTCCCACAAATGAATCATTCAAGCTGGGAGGTTCCATCTGAGTAAAAATGCAGCCCCCATCTACAAATGTTAAATGTTCCTGGATAATTTTTATCAACTTTTAAATTAAAATGTCATTACAAATTTAAGACAGAAGGAAAGGGTAGGAGAGAGGCCAGGATGGGAGAAGTGTTTTAGAATGTATTGAGTTGTGTAAGCTGTTTCTTTACTTCTTTACGCTAAAGTGTTCTGAATTTCTGACATTTTGATATTTTTAGTAGCTTCAAATCCTGAAGTTTGTGAGTAGAAAATTGTGAGGCACTGACTTGCCAAGTGGCAAAGAAATAAAAACAAAAATGAAAACCAGAAAAGTTAAGTGAACAACTGCAATTCTGTGAGATAAAGGCTAAAGCAGAGATGAGAGCAGAAACTTCTGAGGGCACAGAGGCAGGTGACTCAATGGGCGATGGAGGGACACAAGAACATAGGATGTTATTGTCTCTCAGTTTCTTCTTGGATTGTTCCCTAAGACATCTTGTCTCCTAAGAGTGTTAAGTTCTTCCATGAAAAGGACAGTATTTTATTTCTCTGCCTCATTCGTCCATATTACTTTATAGTGCTAGCACAGTGGAGAAGCTTCAAACACAGGTGGTTGCTTGCTTGCTTGTTTGATTGATTGAAAAAAATAAAAAGAGAGAGGAAATGAGATACTCTGGAAAAGTCCTAGAGCAGTTGACTATTATTCTCAAATCTTCCAGTAATTCTCCATGTGACCTTGAACAACCACTTACCTCTTAGTTTTTTCAACTGTAAAATAAGTATGACCAGATAATCAGCAAGTTCCAAACTAGTTTTAAAACTTCAGGAGCCTATAATTGTGACTGTTAGATCAAGTTAAAGGAGAAACTGTAGGGCTTGATAATGCACACACAAAAGCCATTTTAAGGGCTGAACTTGGACCTTGGTTTCTCTATTATAAATCAAAGATATTAGAATAGATTATCTTTTTTATTGCCTCCTTCCAAAACACAAGAAATATCTGAATCAAAATGCTAATCTTCATCTTCAAAAACCAAATTCCAATGACATAATATCAGTCCTCAATAAGGAAAAGGAATAGACTTTATTCACATATAATTCACTGGCCCATGGATAAGAAGCCTATATTTTCAGTGGGTTCATTTTTATCTAAGTCATAAAATCTCAATTCTGTCCCAAACATGGTATTTTCCTTTTCAATACAAGAGGCAATTCATTTTACTGTTACTTGAAACTAAAGGAATCCAATAAGCTGGATTTGAGCCAAAGAAGACCGTAATGACAAAATGATTGATCCTTTCATAATGCTATTCTAAGATTGGAGAAATGCAATACAGACAATATTCGTTTATACCACCAACCAGTATTCATCTCTGTAACAGAATGTAATACTCCTTTGCATTTATTAAGTACCTGCCACCACTAGAAATACAAAGTAAAAGGCATTCACTGTTAATTTTCAGGCATGGTCAAATATTATTTGTTATGCCCCCACTGACATGAAGAATCTACATGGGAACTTGAGGCAGAAAAGTCAGCTCTTTTGCATAGTGAGAACAATAAAAGTGGTATGTCTGGAATCCATTGGTGGAAGCAGAAATTAAGTAAGCAGATAGTATTTGAAAATAAGGACAAAAAAAAAGGATATTTTAAGCAATGTGAGCTGCCCAACAGTGGAGGCTGGCAAAGGGTGTTAATCCCAGAGATGAAGCTCTAGATGAGTTGCATTACATGCCACTTTGGTAAATCTTTGCAGCACCCACCTGAGACAAATTTTAATTTCCATCACACAGATGAAAAGGCAGAGTCTCGAGGGAGTTAAGCCCTTCTCCTTGAGCTATTGAGCTGTTACATGATTAAGCTAAAACTTGAAATGAATTTTGGCTGATCCTAAAAGTCCATGTATTTTCATTATGTTACAGTGCATTCATGAAGTAGTTTCATTTCATCCCCTAATATTCTCAAAGAAAGGCCAGCTGATAAAAACAATAGGAATAGTGAATATTTTTTGAGGTCTTTAAGTCTACCATCCTTGGTTGAGAATAGTCTTGAACTATTTGAGGCCTTCAGGAACACCTCCCTGTCAAGTATTCTGTACTAACTTAATGGGGCAGATGTCATAATTGAGAATTGTCACAGGGTTGTATGAATCCTGAGGATGGAAAAGCTTATCATGGAAGGCTTTCTGAAGGAATAGAAAGGTAGAGGAAGGTCTAGTGCCCCTATCATGAGTTGACTACTCTTCCAAGCCTTCCTCAGACTCACTAAGATCCTGTGATTTTCAAGTTTCTCCCAGCCACCTACCAAGACAATGCTGGGGAAACGTCTCTGAGCTTACCACACTGGTCATGCCATTCTTGAATTCTCGTACTTATGGAGGGCTTATCACCTCCCCAAAACCATGATCACTAAAGTTTGATCTACGATATGCTGACTCGTTCCATTTTTGTACAGCTCTAACTCCTAGAAAATGTTCTATGTATTCGGTTATTTTTTATAATTTCAAACCACTTATCTTCTTTGTCATTTGAAGTCAAACAGAAAAAAAAATTAACATGAGCCTTTAAAGTATTTCAGAAAAAACATATACTTTCCCAAGAGTATGATGGTGGAGATGGTGAAGGTGTCACCCAGACACAAGCTCACTCTTAGTTTACTTCTTGCCTGTACTATGAGTACTTGATCATAGGTAAGTTATTTTGCCTGACAAAGCCCTCTACACCAAGCCATAGATTTCTTCTCTGAAAAATGGTGGGTTGGATGTAATGAATTTCTGAAGCTTCACCCATGATGTATTCTAGGTGAGTCTCTTTGACCCTTCAGAATAAACAGAGCTAGTTTATTCATGCCCTGCTCTTGCTGTTTTCCAGGATTTTCACTGGGAAGAGGAATTTAGTCCTTGTACACATTTTACCACATAACCTAAGGATCCTCCCATAAGGCACTTTTCATCTTGTTCTCACCACCGAATCTCAAGGATCCAGAGCAAGAAAAACTGTCTCATCCCCTTCTCCCACAAAAATATAGCATTGCATTTCAAATGTGCTTAACTTTAAACACACACCATTGCTATCACCATTAGCAGCCTGGGCCTGAAACTTTTATTAATATTTCCAAATATTCTCCTATCAGAGTCTATTTTATGTTTTAACAGCTTGTTGAGATATCATTGATATATGTGAATAAAAATCATACAGCTAATATAATACTCAGTGGTGAAAATATGAAAGCTTTTCCTCCAAGAGCAGGAACAAGTTGAAGATATCCACTTTCATCTGTTCTATTCAACATGTACTGGAAATCCTAGCCAGAGCAATAGGGCAAGAAAAAGAAATAAACATCACCAGAATTGGAAAGGAAGAAGTAAAATTTTCTGTTTGCAGATAACATGATCTTACATATAAAAAATTCCTAAAGACGTCAAAAAAGAACAATTAGAACTAACAAATCAATTCAGTAAATTTCAGGACACAAAATCAATATATAGAAATCAGTGGTATTTCTATACATTAAGAATGAACTACCTAAAAATGAATTTTTAAGTAAATCTCATTTATAAAAGCTTCAAAAAGCATAAAATACTTAGGAATAAACTTAACCAAGAAGATAAAGGCTTATATGCTAAAAACTACAAAACACTGGTGAAGAAATTAAAGAAGACACAAGTAAATGGAAAGACATCTTGTGTTCAATGATTAGAATATCTAGTATTCTTAAAATGTTTATACTACCCAAACTAATTTACAGATTCAATGCTATTCCTTTCAAAGTACTTTAAAAAATGAACCCTTGAAGTAATCTTTATATTTTGAAATAGTTTTTTTTATCACAAAATGCATTATAGATAATAATTCTTAATTTCTTGATTACTGTTTGTACTAATCAATGATCCATGTTGCCCAACTTTGAAAATTCTGATCTTTGGGAAGGTAACCCACACAAAGAAATTGTTAGAATTCCAACAAGTGGAGGCAATTATTATATGCATTGACCATTTTGACATTGATGTTGGCCAACATCTAATTTCTGTTTGATATTTTGATATGTTTAATGGTTTATAAACCCTCACTCACCTCTTTACTAATGCTCAGGGGCTGAAGACAACAGATGGGGATCTTCGGTTCAAAGCCTTCCACGCCCTACTCTGCACTCTAAACTTACAACAGCCTTGTGTTGTAAAGACTTCAGCTTAAACTACTAAGGGAAATCGCAGGTGGGTATAGGAGAGGGTAGGCAGTGGTACTGTCTGAAGTGGTCACTTACCTTTGATAGAGACACACAAGGACAGAGCACTCCATGTAGTTTGTGCTCTGTCAAGTGGATGACTCTTTGATGTCAAGTCAGGCAAAGATAGGATTTGTCCTGATCACAAATGTTGAAAGTTGATTCCAACCCCCAAAAAATTAAGGTTGAAGAGTTTGAAATTGGGAAAGGGAACTGGTTTCCCTTAGCCCTGTACTGACTAAGTCTTAGAAGTAATTGTAAATGCTTGATTCTTATTACTCAAGGCACTTTATGACTCTATAAGGATCAGTGTGGTTTCCCCACACTCAGACTGTCAGGGGCTGTATTGCTCAGAGAATCTCACTCTTTAGAGCTAAAGAACCCTTACACTTCTCTTTGTCTTTCATGTTTATTTGGAACAAAATTCAACCTCCATTCACAATTGTGCTGACATTTTTAACTTTACTTTTCTGTTGTGCAACGAAAGAAATGTTTTCTCCATCCATTTTATGACTGCTGAAATGTTCCTGGGATTTGCTCTGGTAAAAACACTTCAGATGACCCAATACACCATCCAAGAATTTGACTGAGAATGGAAGGTGAAGATTTTACATTGAGTTTAACCAAATCTCCTGTGGTGAGTATCTAATGTTTTAGTCTAACCACCATCTAATGACTTCTTTAGTGACGGCTCTCCCTCCTTTTCCTCCCTTCCCCCAGAAGATAAGCATCTGACCCAAGATGGAGCAACAATAGTAGCTCACTTCTCAGGTGACAAGAATTAGTTCACAGAGTGGAATAGCATTCCAACTTAGATCAGTCAGTGACCTCCCATTGTATGAAATGTGTTTTTTCCTCTCAAGTGGTGAATACCTGAGTGATGGGCACAGAAACTTCTCGAAGTTTTTATTCCAGCCTTCTGAAGAAAGGCAGTCTGCAAGAGGAAAGGTTGAAGCCATATGCAGAGAAAAGCAAAGATGAGTTGAGGAAAGAGAGTCCTTCCATATCGCCTTCTACTCTCAAATTCCTACCTTTCCCACTATAGATATCAGTTTCAACTAACTCAAGTTTGCTACTAAAAGATGTCATGAATAAAAGAGGAAAATTTGCAGACTGGGGCCAGTATGCCCTCCTGCGGTCTGGGTTCTACTCCTACATACTCTTTCCTGCTGTCTCCACCTCATCAAGCCACCTAACTTCTCAGAACAACATTTTTTCTCAACAGAAATATGTAAATAAATACCTACATACATTAACCATGCCTTTTTGTTTTCTATATTTTTGATGCTTTAACATCTTGAAGGCTTGCTGACTCTGGAGGGATTGCCTTTCCCAGGACTAGCTAATTCCTACAAATAAAGGACTTGCCTTCATTTGCAAACCAGCCAATACAGAGCCCATACCCTTGACCATCTCATTTATCGGGCTCTAACACTTCAGGTCACTACTCCTCTGCCCTAATCACCCCAGTGCCAGCACCAGGCAACTAAGGACAGCTCCTATGCCCCCAAAACTGCTGAAATAATTCAAACTAGACAACCTTAAACTATTTACTCTACTTCACCTGTTCCTTCCCAATAAAGCAACAATAAAGGCTCTTACCCCAGTTTTCCTCTTGCTCTCTCTGCCTCCTGATCAATCTTAGTGATTTCCTGTGTGGCTCCTGTGGCATGGTGGGCTTCCTCTTTCTGGCAACTGTAATACATTATCTTATCTGGCAGTTTTCTCCTGATCTGTTGGACTCGCCCACCTGAATATTAATAAAACCTGTTTTTTAAAAAACTACCTCCCAAGACTGAATGAGAGGAAAGCACCTTGAGTTATGCTAGGTGTGGTGGATTTTGAATATTTAGCTATTCAATAAATGTGAGCAAAATACTTACTAATAGTCATTAGTAAGTTTTGAAGGGAATTTGAGAGTGACAAAAGCTATTGCACTTTGGATCACAGTAGTTGATACTCAAATTGTTTCCTTACAAACCTTGAGAGAAATGTATCATTTAATAAATGTACGTGGTAAGTTTTATCTCATTTACTCATGCTATGGATATATATTAGGACCTTTTCTGTGCTAGAGCAATGAACTGATCAGATATATTGTCCTGCCCTCGTGAAACTTAATCTTATGCTTTAAAGATGTTGAAAAATGTAAGGCTACAAAAGGGATATATACTGTGGGCACTAAATAAACACTATAAATGATGACTGGGAACTCCCCTTCCTCTTGCTTAAGGGGAAATAGAAAAAAATAATATTTAAGATTATTTTCTATACTTTAAATACCCTATCCTTCTATTTGTTCTATATTTTTCTGTTATTAATTTTAAACCTATCTTAATAATATAATCATCTAAGTAATAATAGCCTGTATATAATCTAAATAATAATGCTTCAAACACATACAGTGCTTTACAGTTTACAACCCACTCACATATACTAGAAACTATGAATGTTGAATATTAACTTACAAAGTACTTTCGTCTGGACTACCCTAAAATCTGTTTGTTTTGTTTTGAGATGCAGTCTCGCTCTGTCACCCAGGCTGGAGTGCAGTAACATGATCTCGGCTCACTGCAACCTCTGCTTCCCAGGTTCAAGTGATTCCTGCCTCAGCTTCCCAAGTAGTTGGGATTATAGGTGTGCACCACTGCACCCGGCTAATTTGTGTGTGTGTGTAAGTTTAGTAGAGATTGCGTTTCGTAAAATCTTGATACTCAGATCTGAGCAGTTAAACCTAGTACTGGCTAGAACCAAAACTCTGACTTCCTCCAGTCTCAAATAGAGAGTAATTAGAGTTTGGCAGAATGGTGCTGTTGCCATTGTTGAATTAATACATAATAAATCACTGGGTCATAGTTTGGGTGTCTCTGAAAAACAGACAGATAGGGCCTATGATATTCTCCCTGATATTCTCTGATCTTGGAAAAGTTATACATCACACTGTACCTACCAAAAATTAAGTCTATAGATTGTATGGGGGGAGCACCAGGAAGATCAAGATCTCTCTAGCTGTGATGGGTAAGGATGAAAACTGTCTTATCTACATGCTCAAGTCATACTCTCTTTCCTCAGCTGTGCTGTAGAAGGGAGGTGGACTGTCAAATACACGTCTGCAGCTGCTGTCTCAATGTTGTAAAAATTAGCATTTCAGAAGACAAGAGATACTCACTGTCCAAGTCAGATTTCTTTGCAGGTGAAAATAAGGAATTTTGTATTAGAAGCAACAGTCTTCTGAAAAGCCAGTCAGAGCAGTAGGCTGAAGGAAAATATTACCTGATTCCAAGCAGTCAGCACCGCACTCGCTTTCTCAGCCTCAGAGACTCTGCTCAGCCTGAAAGCAGTGCAGAAATGCACCACCAATTTGCAAGCAAGGAGTCTTGTATGCTACCAACCAAATACCTGAAGCCACCTCTGACCCCTGACCTGCCATCCTTGAGGTGGAACTTGGCTGCTTCAATTTTGTGTCAACAGAGTATTGCACAGCAAAAAGGAGGCTGACCTTCTGCTGGAAGAACAGGACCCAAGGGATCCCAGTGGAGGAAACTCTTGAAGTCACTCAGAACCAGAAAACCAAGACTTTGAAAAATGTTGGTAACTGACACACTTTCACACAGGCAAAATTCATGCACGTCAAGCTCATAAGTTGTTTGGGAAAAACAAAAGTGCTGATATCAAGCCACTTAAGCAATCCTTGACGGCACCATGCTTGATTGAAGAATAAAGTATGGTGCATCCTCGTGGGCACACTGTGCTGACTTCACAAAATTGCTACAGCTGAAAACCCAGGGAGCCCTTTCAGCACAATGATGGGTGAATCTCCTGAGGTTTAGAGTTCAAGTTCAGTTCAGGTAATGACTTAGCTGCTTTTATGCTTCTTGAAGCTTAATAGAGTCTGGGGAAGGAAGAGGGAGTTGAAACAAGGGGATTGCTTTGAGAGGGGGATTGCAACTGCACAGATCAGAAAAACAGAAAGGACGGCCAGAGAGGCATGACCTTAGCCCAGAGATGGCACGTGGGGGCGTGCGAGGGCACTAGTCCTTAACTACAGCAAATGAAAATGGAGAAAGACAAGGTGCCTGCTCTCTTGCTTCTTATTCTAAGACCTTGAGTCAAGGTAAAAACATGAAGGTCATATATACCATTCCCTTTGATCTCACCTGAAATGCAGTTAGAAATGTGCCTCGTCTTTTTTGTCTGCACAGCGTTTCATCCATTTCTCTGGACTAGCACTGACCCATAGTACTGTATCTTTCATCCACTCAGTAAGTGTATTTTAGGGCCCATTACATGCTGTACTATGTTTTAATTGCTGGCTTTAGAGCCAAATTGCCTAGGTTCAAACCCTGACACTACCACTTATTTCTAAGGGACCTTAAACAGGTTATTTTACCTCCCTATGTCTCAGGTCCTTTCAGTAAAATGACGATAATAATGTATCTGCCTCATAGAGTAGGTTGAGAGGACTGTTGAGAAAATTAAATGAGTGAATGTATGAAAAGTGCCAAGAATAGTGCTGGGCATATAATCAGGCCTATATTGGTGAGGAAAGCAGACACTCATCAATTAATTACCAAGAAAGTGAAAAATTATATCAACTGTAATCATTATGGAAGAAAAGCATATGGGTCTATGAAAACACCTAAAAGGGAGACACGGATTAATCTGAGAAAGGGAGAATCGAAATGAGTTACCCAGAAGTTTGGAAGTGGTCTGGTCCATTTAATTTCAAGCTGGTCCACAACCATCTACCTTCCCCTAGACGAGTGGTTGGTAAACTTTTTCTGTAAAGGACTTGCCATAAATATTTTAGGCTTTGCAGAGTATAAGGTCTCTGCTGCAACTTCTCAACTCTGCCACTGTAATATGGAAGTGAACACAGGCAATGTGGATTGCCTGCCCCTGCACCAAATGTACTCCCAGGTCCTAGACCCTGTCTGAGTCATCTTTGTGTCTACTGTCTCTGATACTAAGAAGGCTATCCATGAATGTTTGTTTAAGAAATAAAAGATTAAGTAAGCAATACAAGTACCTACTCAGGAGACTACCTTAATCCCAGGTTTCTATTAGGAATGTTGAGGGGTCAAGATACACTATAACTTAATTCTTGCCTGTCAGAAAATGTTTCTTTGATAAATCCACCCTCAATGCTCATCATAACAATTACTATGATATTGTTGCCTCTATTGTCAGCACTCCATCTCAATGATGTCATAACAGTATTATCTTATTTCACATTTAATTTCAACCCAGGAGTTTAAAGAAGGGGTTATTTGCTCCTTTGAAATAGGGTAAAGGAAACCTAAAAAGAGATTGATATAGTTTGGATATGAGTCACCTCTAAATCTGATGTTGAGTTGTAATCCTCATTGTTGGAAGTGAGGCCTGGGAGGTAATAGTATCATGGGGGCAGATTTCTCATGAATGGTTTAGCACCAGCTGCTTGGTGCTGTCCTCATGATAGTGAGTGATTTCTCATGAGATTTGGTCATTTGGAAGTTTGTAGGACCTCACCGTCCATTCTCTCTCTTGCTCCTGCTTTCACCATGTGATATACCTGCTCCTGCTTCACCCTTTGCTTGAGTAAAAACTCTCTGAGGAGCTGAGCAGATGCCAGTGCCATGCTTGTAGAGCCTGCAGAACCGTGAGCCAATTAAACCTATTTTCTTTACAAATCACCCAGCCTTGGATATTTCTTTACAGCAAGGCAAAAACGGCCTAACACAGAGATCTTGCTTTCTAATCCTGTACTCTCGGGCCAAATCCAGCATATGTTTCTGGCTGAGATTATCAGCTTTTGTTCAGAGATAACATGCTTTTCCCTCCACAGCTTTATGTTGTTGCCGGGAAACAGCTGCTCAGAATGATTCTATCCCTCTGTGACCCACACCCTTGCATCTGAGATGATTTGACTAAATCTCACCAATAAAATGTGAACAGGAGAGATAATTATTACTTTCAGGACAGGGAGCTAGAGATGTGTCATGTCTTGCTCACTCTTTGTCTCCATCTCCAGCTAAAGGTGGAGGTGTTCAAGGCAAAGAGGAGGATGGAGCCACAAGATTCACTTACTACATAGAAAGCTACACATTGACAAGGAACACTCACGTATTAGAGTTCTTCAGAAAAACCAAGCCAACAGGGCACACGTGCACTCACACACACACACACACACACACACAATGTTAGCTCACAAGATTGTGGAGGCTGAGAAGTCCATGATCTGCCTTCTACAAGCTGGAGACCCAGGAAAGCTGGTGGTATAGTTCAGAGGCCTGAGAGCCAGAGAGCTAATCCCGTGGATTTCAGTCTGAGTCTGAAGGCTTGAGAACCAGGAGTGTCAGGACAGAAGATCCATGGGACAGCTCAAGCAGTCAGGTAGAATGCAAATTCAACCCTGCTCCACCTTTTTGTTCTATTTGAGCTCTCAATGGATTGGTTGATGACCACTTACATTGGAGAGGATCATCTAATTTACTCAGTTTGCCAATGTGAATGCTAATCTCCTCTGGAAGCACTCTCACCAACACACCCAGGAATCGTATTTTACTAGATATCGGGGCATGTTATGGCCCAGTCAAGTTGACACATAAAATTAACCATCACGACCCACATATGACTAATATTTGAGTCAGAACTAAACTTTAAGTGTGTTCAACCACTAAAATTCTGGTTTTCTTGTTGCTGTTATTATATCACCTAGTGTTACCTTAACTGATATACTTTTTTTTACTGGGATTTGAAATCCAAGTTAAAATTCAAGACAGACTGTGAGCTCCATAAGGTCAAAGTGAGTACCTTTTTTCTATGTGAGAACTTCTTATCCTATCGCCAGGAACCTAGTAGTGCTCAGGATATGACTTTGAGAATTGCCACTAAACTAAATTTTAAGGGTATTCAATGATCTGGAAACATCCCCAGAACTTCCCAGAAACCAGTAGTGAAATCCTGTCAGAAAAGGCCAGGACAAATGAACAGAGAAGCTCCTGAACCACACAGTAGCCCAAGAAACCATGTGCTCCCTCCTTTCAGTGAAGATAACACTGGCATTACCGGTAGTATGAAGTCTACTACAATAAACTATGAGCAGTTAGCAAAAGATTAGCATGTGACAGTCACTGCTTGGAGTTCTACATGCTTATTTATAGTAACTGTAACTGCCTTATGAAATTCGTGTTTGTACCTTGTTTTAGTTTGCTTGGGCTTCCATAACAAAATTCCACAAACTAGATGGCTTACACAACAGAAACTCGTTTTTTCACAGTTCTGGGGACTGGAAGACCAAAGTCAAGGTGGCAGCAGGTTTGGTTTCTTCTGAGACCTCTTTCCTTTTCTTGTCAACAACTGTCTTCTCACTGTGTCTTCACATGGTCTTCCCTCTGTACATGTCTACGTCCTAATATCCTCTTTTTATAAGGACACCATCGGATTAAGTTAGGATGCACCCTCATTGCTTCATTTGTACTGACTCACCTCTTTAAAGGCTCCATCTTCAAATACAGTCTCATTCTGAGGTGCTAGGGTGTAGGGCCTTGCTATGGTTTGTTTCTCCTTACCAAAACTCATGTTCAAATTTGATCCCCAATGGGGCAACACTGGGAGGTGGGACCTAGTGGGAGATGTTTGAGTCACAGGGGTGGATCACTCATGAATGTCTTGGTGCAATTCTTGTTCTTATGGTAGTGAGTGAGTTTTCACTCTGGTGAGACTGGATTAGTTCTCCACATGAATGGCTTACTTTCTGTGAGAGGGCATATTTATAAAGCCAGGATGCCCCTCAGGTTTAGCTTATTTACACTTGTCCACTTTCCCTTTGACTTTCTCCATTATGATATTGTGGACCCCGAAGGCCCTTGCCAGAAGTCAATGCTGTGCCCTGAGCTTCCCAGCCTACAGAACTAAAGAAACCTCCTGTTTCAATAAACTAGCCAGCCTCAGGTATTCTGTTACAACACTAAATGAACTGACAAAAGCTTCTACATATAAATTTTGGAAAGACACAATTCAAACAACAACATACTTGAACCTAACAAGGAAAGAATTGAGGTTTTAGTCAAACTACATATTACAGCCTAGCTTTGCGTCCAGGATTCTGATGAAAAAAACCCTACTTGTTAATATAAAAGCGCGGCAGTCCAGCCAGTGGGCATTCCCAAGACTAGGTTCCATCCCTCCATCCCTGGCCCTCTGCACCAGCACCCACAGCCCCCAATTGCTTATCCACCTGTGCTGCCTGTAAGCCTCCTGGGAAGAACCTGCTGACCCAACCTTCCAGAGGGTCCTGCAGTTGAAGGGTCTTTTTGGAAGTGGTGTTTCTGTGGTAATGCTCTTTTGAAAAAAAAAAGATTAAAGTCTTCCAGGGACTAGCCAGTTCATCTAGCTGTCTCAGCAGCATGACCCCTAGAGAACAGTCTTTTGGAGGCTTTTAAGCAACTTACACGAAAAGTCTTAGGGTTTCATTTTTCTTTTTTTTCAATCACTTCAGGGTCATGTATCTGCTACCTCTCAGCTCCCTCTTCCTATACCTTGGAGCAGAGGTCCGGTCCTCTAATTCTTCCTTATCTCTCATCTTGAGATGAACTGATACTATTACAATAATATATGACAACTGTTCCTTTCTTCCTCATCACTGTGACCTCTGCTCTTGTTAGGATCTTCAGCTCCCAGTGACTTCTTAACTGATCTCTCTCTTTGTGATGTCTTCCCTTCGAATCCATCCTCCTCTCAGGCCATGGGAATGATTTGTTTGAAACCAGAATCTCTCCATGTTATTCCCAAGCTTAATAGTGATCAGTTCATCATGTTACTGGAGGAGGTGAGGAGTATTATCTTCTCACCAAGACCTCAACTCCTTCATCCTCTACCTCACACTTCTGCCCTCCTATAGCATGGAGCTTCTCACAGTCATTGCTCCCACGTTGTGGTTCCTCACCTCCATATCTGTGCTTACCTTGCCCCCAGCCCTAGCCTGTGATACTTTTGCCTGTCTTCTTATTGTCCTTTATATTGTTTGACATTGTTTCTGAAAGAAGTCTTTTCTGGTTCCTGGTTTAGGTCCCCTCTCTAGCAGCCTATTTCCTGCTACTGCTTCTCTAGCCACTATTCAGGTCTCTACAATTGCAATCACTACATTGCAACATATTTCCCTACTGTGTGGTCAGTTTCCTCATGACTATGAGCTTCTGCACAATAGAAGCTAGATAAGTCACTGTTAAAGTCCTAGTTCTTAGCAGTGTTCCATAAAGAAAAATGGAACCTCACCCAAGCTGAAATAAGCTCATGCTCCCTAAGCCTTCACCTCCAAGTCCCCAGCCCATAAACAGAAAAGATTTTAGGTTAGAAACCATCACACCCTCCTAATAGAGCTCAAACCGAGATAATGCAAGAAACTTGGCAATAACCCCAAATTCTTGTTCATTTTTCAAATCCATTGGCTCAGGGGCACAAATGCAAATAAAATCTTAAGAACAACTCAAGGTAGTTCATCATTCCCCAAGGCAAGTATGTAAATTAACCCCAAATAATGTCTCTGGGTTTTTCCAGCTGTGGAATTACGATGAAGGAGGATACTGAGTCTTTTTTTTAACTTCAAGTGTACATGTACAGGATGTGTGGGTTTGTTACATAGGTAAACATGTATCCAAGGGGCTTGCTACACAGACTACTTCATTACCCAGGCATTAAGCCTAGCATCCACCAGCCATTATTCCTGATCCTCTCCCTCCTCCCACCCCTCACCCTCCAAGAAGCCCCAGTGTGTGTTTTTCTCCTCTGTGTCTATGTGCTGTCATCATTCAGCTCCCACTTATAACTAAAAACATGTGGTGTTTGGTTTTCTGTTTCTGTGTTGGTTTGCTAAGAAAAATGGCCTCCAGCTCCATCCATGTCCCTGCAAAAGACATAATCTCATTCTCTTGTTCTATTATGTGACCGCATAGTATTTCATGCTGTATACATACCACGTTTTCTTTATCCAGTCTATCACTGATAGACACTTAGGTTGATTCCATCCTTGCCCACTTTTTAATGGCGTTGTGTGTTTTTTTCTTGTAAATTTGTTTAAGTTCCTTATAGATGCTGGATATTAGACCTTTATCAGATGTCTATTAGCAAAAATCTTCTCCTTTCCTGTGTGTTGCCTCTTTACTCTGTTGACAGTTTCCTTTGCTGTGCAGAAGCTCTTTAATTAGATCCCATTTGTCAATTTTTCCTTTTGTTGTAATTGCTTTTGGCATCTTTCCCATGAAATCCTTTGCCATGCCTATGTCCTAAATGGTACTGCCTAGGTTGTCTTCCAGGGTTTTTATATTTTTGTGTTTTACATTTAAGTCTTTAATCGATCTTGAGTTAATTTTTTATATGGTGTAAGCAAGGGGTCCAGTTTCAATTTTCTGCAAATAGCTAGAAAGTTACCCCAGCACTGTTTATTGAATAGGGGATCCTTTCCCCATTGCTTATTTTGTCACATTTGACATATGGCTCTTTCTGCTTGCATTTTGCCTCCAATGATGCTTGCTATGAATCCTAGAGAAGCCCCATGTCTCAGCATGCTTTTTGCCTAGATGTCATTCTTATTTCCTGATCCTAAGCATAGCCTCACCTGAGAAACACAATAGAAATTGGCCAACAAAGTGCAGACAGAGTTCTGGCTCTCCAGCTTCTTGTGAAAAAGAAAGAAAGTCTCTCTTTTAGATAGAAATATACTGTTAAAATGTGCCTCTAGTTGATGCATCCAAATTATTACTGTAAAAGCATGGGGCCTACTTCTTTAAGCCAGTGCAACTCAGTTGTTCTGGGCACTGAGATTCTGGCTTTCCATGGCCTCCTTGGGAAGCCTACTTCCTTATACAGTAAATAAGGGCTTTGAGAGTAGAGAATGAATTTTGCTTCATAAACTCCATGTGCAAATGAGGGTTGCTTGTCTTAAAAAAAAAAAAAAAAAAAGGTCCTGAAATACCTGCAGCAAAGGTATCTCCGTAAAAGATTCTGAATAACAGAGGTCTTCTGGGCTGCCTAGAGTCTAAAAAGAAGGGCTAAACACCTTAGGTGTCTGCATGCACATAGTATGGAAAAATCTCCTCACCATAGAGGGTACTAACTCTCTAATCTACACACAGACTCACACTTTAATAGCAACAACTGCAGTCTTAGAACCAGGAAATCAGTCTGGCTGTAGATCGCAGCTGTGATGTCAACTTGGAGTGTGCCTTTGGGAAAGTCACTTTTTGGGGTGGAGCTTCATCTTCCTCACTTCTAAATAAGATGTACTCTATTCAGTTTTTTATTGGAGGAAGTGGGGAAAGGTTCTATATCACATGCCGTTTTGAGATTCTGAAGAAAAAACCATAGACTCAGGAAAAATGCATCTAATATCATTGAGAAACAGATTTCCTGAAGCTCATCTACCAATCCTATATCTACCCCTGGAATTCAGGTACAGAATCTCTGGGATAGACTTCCCTCTGGCAGTAAAGTTCTATGACTCTAAGGAGAAAAGATGCAAAATTAAGCAATAAAATCAACAGCAGAACCCTGGGAAGCCTGCAACACAATCCTGTGTTTCAAAAGGTTCTGATTTCTGAGCAGGATAGTTGACTTCAATTTGCATTTGATTTCCAACTGTGCTTTACAGTATAAATTCTAAGTACTTCAATGAACAGAAATCTCCCTCGTGTCCACCTGTCCCTCTCCATAGCTCACCTGTAATTCCCTGCAAGCCCCCTAGGGCCCCCTCCCTATCCTGAATACCATAGCACATGGTGACCGCGCAGGCCTGCCCCATGACTTCCCCAAAACTCTCCAGATCCTTTTCACTCACCTCCCTTCATTTTTATTGCCATTGCTATTCCACATCTGCTGTCCAGATAGAGTCCCATTTTTAATTTATTCATTTTACTTATTATTATCTCTTTTTCAAATATATTGAGGGTGACATAAAATGGAGAAAGTACTAAATATATTCTAAACATAGAAAAGTAAACTTCAGACCATGGAAAGATGGAGAAGGGAGACAATTGAATCATAAGTGTTAATAACATAACTGCAATTCCTTGCAGTCAGGACACAAAAGAAAATCTAACATGATTTTCCTTATAGGAAAAAAAGAAACAGACACATTCCTCATGGGACAAAATTACATTTTTAATTCTGCTGCTAAATTCTGAAAGAGATTTCTCATGTGAGCTCTTATGAAAATAACAGCATGATGTAATAAGCAATATTGTTAGAATATTAACAATTATATGCACACACATTTCCTGGATGTCTGTTGAGGGCCTAGCAAGCCACTGGTTCCTAAGGTTCTGAAGCATAAATCAGATGTTCTAGACCTCTGTGAGATTTGTGCAAGATACTGACTATCAACTAGTCAATTCCAGAACATTAAGTGCAATGGAAAATGCAGAGAAGGAAAGTTGAGGACAATCCTGCAGAGAACAGTACACTTTGTTCACTCATATGCTCATTCAGTCAGTGAGTTATTACAAAGCAAACGTTGTCTTCCCGGTGCATGGAGCAAGGAATGCTGGAAGCCCATAGGATATTTCAGTGAACAAGATGTAAAATGTCCTCACCCTTGGGAGCTTAACTTAGAGTGAGGGAGATAGAAAACAAAACAATTAACGTGTGTGTGTATGCATGCACATATCTATGAGGTTAATGATGTTTTAAAAATCAAGAAAAATGAAGCAAGAGAAAGAGAGGAAAGGAAGAGAAAAAAGAGGTCAGAGTTGCTAATTTAACAACAATAATCAGCCAATTCCCACCCAAGAGAAATATTTGAGCAGAGGTCAGAATAAAATGAAAGGCAAAGTATGTAAATATCTGAAGAATAAAAGTTCCAGGCAAAAAGATCAGAAATCACAAAGGCCCTATTTTGGGCTGAGGTTTTTTTTTTTCCCAAAAATGTTATATATTGAAGTGCTAAACCCCAGTACCTTAGAATGTGGCTGTATTAGGAAATAGGGTCTTTAAAGAGCTGATTCAGTTAAATGGGGTCAATAAGGCAGGCCCTAATCCAATATGACCGGTCTCCTTGTAAGAAGAGGAAATTAGGACTCAGTCACACACAGAGGGAAGAACATATGAAGACACATGGTGAGGAGACATAGCTGCATACCAATGAGAGGGGCCTCAGAGGAAACCAACCTTGCTGACATCTTGATCTGTCTCTTCTGGCCTCCAGAACTGGGAAAGGATAAATTTCTGTTGTTGAAGCCATGTAGTTTGTGGTATTTTGTTATGGTAGCCTACAGAATATGAATACAGATCTAAATATAGAAAGTTGTTTGGCATTTATAATAATGATCCGGTTGCCAGAGCAGAGTAGGGGATAGATGGAGTGGAGGTCTGAGTGGAGGTCCTTGGAGGCTGTGAGGACACTGTGGGTATCCAGGCTCATAAACATTTGTCCCAACTCTATGTTCACCTGCAGCTATAGGGGGACTCATCATCCATGCTGATAGAGTCACACCCTAAAAGCCTGCCTTCTCTCCCCTTGGCTGCCTGGCAGTTTTCTCCCACACCATGGAGAGGTGTTGAATCCAGAGTCAGGGCAGGCTTCATGTTGCAGAAGTTTAATATGCCCCAGGTCAACCCTCCACAATGAAGAAAGGACATGATGGATAAGTGCCCAGATTCACCATCCCTTGATGGAACAATTCTTAGCTGTTCTATGAGGTTCCTCAGAGAGTGGTGAAGTCCCAGTTCCATACAATGATAACCTATTCATCAGGATACTCTTTCCCAGTTTTCTTTCTTCCCTGTCTCATTTTCATCCCAATATGCTATTTGAATTCAAGCCCTTCTTTCAGAGTCGACTTTGGGAATATCCCAAACTAAGATACCATTTTGGACTTTGTTCAAAAATTGTTGTTTTTGGAGAATTTTGAACAAGGACTTAACATGACCTGATTTTTCATGATTTAAGAAAGTTTTTGGCTACTCCTTGGAGAGATGAGCAGCTTAGGTTGGAACTTGAATAATGCATAAGATTTTTAGGAATTTCAGTTAAAAGAATGCAGCATGTAGAAAAGCTCTTTTCAGATCAAAGTTGGGTACATCTGCAGGCAGAGGACAGCCAGCTCCAGTGACTCTGCCTGAGAAAATCACAACTGAGTGTGGGTGACAATGCCATCTCCTCCTCTAGACGATGCCTTCCTTTGTCTCTAGGAGTGACATTCAGACCTGATATCTGGTACAAGATTCAGTCGTCAAAAGTTAAAAGCAAGTAAACTAGCAGTTAGCCAAGAAAGCTGTTATTTATAATGTATAGATGAAGAAACTGAGTCCTCAAAAATAGAAGTAACTTACCCAAGGCCAATCACCACAAAGCCAGGCAAGTTTTGAGGAACTAAGCCATGACCTAACTTTTCTTTACATCTGGTCTAGTACCTAACACAGATATGGTACTGGGTGGTCAGCAATATGGATTGATAAATAAATGAATGAGCAAGTTATAAGCAACAATCCTAGTTCACTCTCTATTTCTTGGTGCCACACTAATGTCCAGTAAAGTCCCAAATATCTGTTCACTACATTCTCTAACTCTTCCTTCTCCCATCCTATATTGTAGCCCTCAAACTAGGGCCATGTTTTACAGGGGCTTCCTGAACACAGCTTGGAAAGAGGCCATGAAGATAAGCAATGAAGTATATAAATGACTTAACATTTCATGAGAGCCCACCTGGGGGTCTGGCACTATTCCTCATACTTTATATACCTCCTTTGGTCTTCCACATTTTAGAGATGAGAAAACAGTGACCCAGAGATGTCAAGTCACTTGCACAATGACACAAAACATTTAGAATTGTGAACCAATGAGTCTGACCCCAAAGGTCACACACAACAGATATAACAGACACTGTGAACAAAAAGTGCAGCTGAATATAGACAATGGTGTCTGTGTAAGACCGAAATAATTTCCAAGAATCAAACGAAATATAACAGGTGAGAAGGCAGGCCCATAGAGGACAGAGAACAGGACTGAGAGTGAGGCAACAAAAGTTCCCGTCCAAATGTCACCAACGACCAGTGTACGACATGGAAAAGTTACTTGAGTCCTCTATGCCTTTGTTTCTTTATATATAATATGGAAACTTTAATATCTGCTTTAGCGTAGAGTGAAATTGTACTAATGTGCTTTGCTAATAATAAGGCACTATTCAAATAAGAAGATAAAGGCGGACAAGATCATCTATTTCAATTTTGCCCTCTTCCCCAGCACAAGCACACATGTACCACAGTGTCCCAGCCCAGATGTGTGAGCCTCCTCTACAGCAAACCTGACGCACAGTTTTCAGTCATTGTGTTAAAAGACCTTTCCCTTCATGAAATTATTCATTTCACTGAGGAGTAGCTGTTAGGAAGGCCGGTTCATCTGCTTTCAATGTGGTCATCTCCCTTTGTCATCTACACACTGATTTTTCCTATAGCTTAGACATAATTCGCATATCACATTTGGGAAATGGCTTAGCCTTTCTGTGCCTTTGTTTCCTCATCCACACAAAGAGTATCTGCTTAGATATTCTGTAAGTGTTCCATCAGCTATAAATTCCATAGCTCTGTGTAAGGAGAAAAAAAGGAGAGAAGTTTTCTTTGAATGACACTGCTGTCTCCAGCCTAGTTTCTGGCATTAATCAGGATGATCAGATGCAAGTGGCTTCTGTGGGCTAAAAGGCAGGTTCATTGTCAGTCCATGGGCAATGGATTCCAACACTTGTTTGAGGGTTGCTTGGGGCCTTTGATATAATTGATGGAATTTCTGTTTCGTGAAAGTCAGAAATGAGCCAGAAACCATTTATGAACATTTTGAACATGGTCTAGTCTAATCCCATCTTTCTTCCAGTAACCTAAAATTGAGAAGCAAACGAGTTCTCAATTGCCCCAACATTGCAGGAAAACAGCACCAGAATGGGAAGGAACACCCAGGGTTTTATTAACTCAATTAAATGTCTGACAAATAAGGTGCTAAATTCACCTCCCAGGATTTCAATTATTTTGTTTGTCAAATAGGATTCTGATCCTGCCTGGCCCGCCTCACATAGCTGCCAGAAGAGTGATAATAATTGGCCCAGTTTATATTGTATTTTACAACCTATGATACAAATGAAACAACCACTAACATGAATTGAATGCACATAGGCCCATTAGGAGGAAACTTTTCACTGGTTCCTTTTGGCCCACGTTCAGTGGAAAAAGACCTTAGTTAAATCAATGTGGAGGAGAGCTGGTGGGAAAGGGGAAGGATTGACATTTGAAATGTGCATCAATCATTAACACCGTAGTAAGAATACATTTCCAACCCTTCCCTAAGCAGGCTTGGAAAAGGGATATGTGAAGATGAGGCCACATGAGCCACAGAAAGCTCTAAGGAGGGGAGGAGAAAAGGAAAGTGTAGATAATATAGGGAACAGGACCCTCTTTCTCCAAGAGGCACCCTAGAATCATAGCATTTTGGAGTTAGACTAAATCTCATCTGAGATGGCAACTTCAGTGTTGTAGAGTCTGCATTTCGTCCATTATGTACCCTCCTGAGTCTCAGTATCCTCATCCATAAACAGGGCTGTACTGGAGGCTGCTGGGAAAATAAAACAAGTCAATGCGTGTGGAGGGCTGCCTGATGCTTGGCCTGGAGAGATGTTGGTGTGTCATGACTCTTGGTCCTCTTGCAATGCTGCTTGGGGCTAACTGCACTGCAAGAAGTGGATTTGTTTTTAGATTATTGGAAGATTAGAACCAGGAAAGAACTTCAACACTGTGTGATTCTGGCCCTGGGTTCAAAAGTGCATCCTAGGTCCAGTTTTGCCCATAACTTGCTCAATGTTCTTTGGGTAAGCCCAACCCTGCCTCTGAGGCCTCACTTTTCAATCTTTAAACACAAAAGCAGGTTAATTTCCCCCATTGAGATCCCTTTTACTTATAACAATTACAGAAACCATTGTGTGCATGTGTGCTAAGAATGGGCTCGTGAGAGCAAACATTTACTTGGGTGTTTACTACGCCATGCCCCAGCACTTGACATTTTCAAGCTTTTTTAGTCACAACAGCCCTATGAGACAGGCCCTTTTATCATTCCTATTTCTCAGAAGAGGAAACAGAAGCACAGAATGATTAAACAACCACCTCGAGGTCAAAAAATAAAGTCTTCCATATTAAAAACCAGGCAGTGTGGCTCCAGAACTCAGAATCCTTTTACACAAATACTCCTTTTGAGGTAAATATTCATCTAGCCCTACTTCACAGATGGAAAATAACTGAGTTTCAGACATTCTCCAAGAGCCTCAGACAAGTGGCAGACCCAAGACTCACAGCCAAGGTTTTCTAGTCCCAACACTTGCTCTCTTGAACACTATGGGAGAAGATGTCCTTACCAGGAATTCTGGTCCATCTGGGATCCCACTGAGCTTTTCTCTGAATCTGGCACTTCATCTCCTGGCTTAGGTCTGCCCTGACCAGGGCTCATGTTGTTCCATCCAGCTTCCTCTTCCACCGATTTCTAAGCTGGCTGAGGGGGAGGGAGTCTGCAGGTGAACGAGCAGATGCTTTTATTTTAGATTTATGAGATTCTGGATCAAGTCCCCAAAGAAGCAGATTAATCACAAGAAGTTATTTTCCTTTTAATTAAAAAATATTATCAACAGAGGCTCCGGCCCTGCTGATTCTCAGAGCAGACAATAAGGGTGAGCACAGCAAGTGAGCAATATTAATTTTCTCCAACTAATTTAAAGATAATATCCCTCACATGTGCCAGCAACTCACAAGTCTGTTTGTGTACCAGCTGTCCTTTACCCCGGGGCTCTGTTGGATTTCCTCTAACTTCTTATTGACTACTGGGAGCATCCCCAAGGAAGGAGATGTTCAGAATACAAGGCAAGGGTTGCAACTAGATAACCAGCATCTGCATTGGGAACAACAGTCATCTGGGAAGCTGAATGAAAGCACTTTTAGCTCAAACCTGAGATAGCACCTATTTCACAGGGAAAAGCATGAGCTTCTGGGCTCAGTGCTGACATGACGTGACCGTGGTGTTACGGGTTAAATTGTGCCCTGCTCCCCCATTGATATGTTGAAGCCCTAATGCCCAGTACCTCAGAATGTGACTGCATTTGGAGACAGAGTATTTAAAGAGGTAATTAACTTAAAATAAGGCCATTAGTGTGGGCCTTGGTCAAATATGACTCTTAACCTTGTAAGAAAACCTTATAGGACACAGATACACATAAGCTGGGGGACCATGTGAAGACACAGGGAGAAGGTAGCCATCTGCAAGCCAAGAAGAGGGGCCTCAGAAGAAACCAACTCTGCTGACACCTTGATTTTGGACTTCTTATCTACAGAACTATGAAGAAATATGCTTCTGTTGTCTAAGCCACTCGGTCTGTGGTACTTTTGTTATGGTAGCACTAGCAAACTAATAAACTTGGGCAGACCTATCTCTGGGAAAGTCTTCACATCTGCACAATAGGAAGATGAATAGAATTGATCTCCAGGATCCCTTCCGGCCCTGGATTTCTTAGCTGGGCTATCAGAGTGACCATGAAGCTTGCCTGAGCATCCTCTGACACCCTGCCAAAAATAACATAAAGATCTTTAAATACTTATAGACTTCAAAGCAGGACTACTTCAGTAAAAGACAACCATTCCCTTTTGTTCTCTAGGCAAGCTCAGAAATCCAGCCATCCTCAGGATCCACACCTAAGTGAAGCTTTCTTTGACCTCTTTTCATGCTACTCCCCACTCCCCTTCCTCTCTGTCCCAGGTTCATATTCTTCCTCTGTACCCATAGCCCACCACATTTGCCACACTATAATGACATTGCTTGCTTGGTGCCTTTGATAGATGGATTGCATTAGTGGCCACAAATCATTGTCCTTCTATATCTCTACTTTGCAGCAAGACTTTGTACGTTCTCCTATCAAAGCATAGAGTCTATTTCCCAACCTCTTAAATCTAGGCTGGTCTTATACCTTGCTTTGCTCAATAGAATGCAGCAGAAGTGACTTTGCCCCAATTCCAAGCCTAGGCCTCAGCCGGCATGCACAACTTCTCTTATTCTCTTAGACTTCCATATCCGCTGTTAAAACAAGCTAAGGCTGTCTTCCTGGTGAATAAGAGATCACATGGAGGACAGACCAGATTTCCCTACCAAGGGACTAATCTTCAGGTAGTCAACACCAAAACAAATGAAAGAGCCTAACCAGGATCAGCAAAACCACCTACCTCACCAAAGCTGACCCTTGACTCATAGGTGAGTATAGTTGAAACCAGAAGAACATCCCAGCAAAGTCCAGACTAAACTGCTAATGCGCAGAATTATGAGCCAAAGGAACACTTGTTTTTAAGCTATCAAGTTTTGAAATACTTTGTTACACAGCACAAACTAACCAATAAATCACTTTTCTTGCCTCTTCTGCTAGAAAGTCAGCATCTTACAAGCAGATAGTGTTACTTGGTCATTTGTGTAAAGTATGCATTAGAGTAGATGTGCAAAGAAAATGTATTGAATAAGTGAATTGTTGTTTTCATATACTCCTCTGTTCCTACATGATTATGGGAGATTATAGTTTTCAAATTGGAAGCAACAGTATTTCTCATTTCAGATATTCTTCTGTAACGTAACTTTGCCTCATTCCCATCAGAAATTGCAGTCCATTCTCCAAACCCTCAGATCTGAATGGTCTCTGTAATTGCTTTAACAAAATATAGCAGAAGTGACACTGTGCAAGGTCTGAGCACAGCCTTTAACTTATTTGGTACTCTTGAAAGTCAGCTGCAATAGAAGAAGAGATACTGCCATGTAGATAAACCTAAGTCACGTGGAGAAACCTTGGAGGAGAAAGGACATGTGAAGGGAGAGAGGTAGGCAACAAGGACCACCAAGTACCAGGCACGGAAGTGAAGATGCCACTGTGGAAGTGGATCTTCCAGCCTTAACTCTCCCAGATGGTGCCATGTAGACCAAAGACAAGTCACTCAGGCTAGTCCTTACCAATAACCTGACCCACAAAGTTGTGAGCTGCTTAGTGCAGAAGAACACATGCATAGAACCATTAAAGGCCTGCCAAGACGAAGAAGCAGAGAACAAGTACCTTTGTTTAAGTATGCCTTTTCATGAATGTGTGAAGAGTATTGACAAGAGCAAATATTTGCAAAGTGCATTGTGCACAGAGACACACAGAAAACAAACTAAGTTCCCCTGAACAAAGGGGCCACAGTTATGTCACCCTTCCAAATGTTCAGGTCACCCTCTGAGGATTAAATTGGGGAAAGTGCAATAGATGAGGCCATCTATAAAAGTAACTAGGTATTAACAGCTAAGTTTCCCAGGAGATTTAGGAAGTCTCAAATAGAGACTTGGAGAAACATGACTGGAATGTGATTTTCCCTTTAAAATGTGAGCTTCACAAAGTGAAAAGTTCTGTTTTTGAATTACAAATGAGGCAACAGAGAAATGATATTTAGCACAAAAGCAAGAAATAGATGAGAGGGAGAAGTGACATTGATAAAGTACCTATCAGGTGCTGGGCATTTAGCACAATCACTCAATAATTCAGTGAGGTGGATGATATGATTTCCATTTTATAGGAGGCAGAAGCTTAAAAACCTTAAGACACAGGGCTAAGATTACAAATCTCCTTATTAGTGGAATTGGGATTTTAATCCAATGACACAAAGTAAGAGTTAGACAGAAATGTCTGGTCTGGAAGAAAAGACATCTGGATAAAGCATGTGACAATTAGGTACTCATGACTGGCATCCTCTGTCTCTCATTTCTGAGATGTTATTATCATTCACCAAATAACAACCTGAATATCATTTGGATTCCCATGGAAACTAGCCAGTAAGGAAAGAACTGGCTGCTCAGTGAGGCCACATATAGCAGACACACTTGAAGATGACCTCCAACAAGTCATGCCCTGTATATCCCCTCCCCTTGGATGTAAGTGGAACCTATAACTTACTTATCATCAGTGGACTACAGCAAAAATAATGGCTGTCATTCCTGTGATTAAATTTGTTACATAAGACTACCTCAGCAGACTGGAGTTACAAAGCTTCCTCTGACAGCTGCTAAATAAAGTTTAGCCTAAGGCTGCCCCCTTAAATATTTTAAGTTCAGCCTATATGTTTCTTCGTATATAGTAAACTATAACCTAAAAGGAGATGTAAACAGACTGCAACCTACTCTTGTTCCAATCACCAAATTTTGGCCAATCAAAAGAAGTCAGCTGTTCAAAACATGTTCACATATGTTAAACACAGAGTTGTAACCAATTTGACTATTTCTGAACCTCACTTTCATTTTCTCTACATCACTTTCTTTTTTTCTGTCTATAAATACCTTTTCATCATGTGGCTGCACTGGCGTCTCTCTGAGCCTACTCTGGCTCAAGAGGCTGCCTGATTCACAAATTATTCTTTGCTTAATTAAACTCTGTTAAATTTAATTTGGTTAAGGTTTTTGTCTTTCTTAACATGGCCTTGACCAATATACCTGATAAACATCAGTGCAAAAATTCTGAACACAATAATGGCAAACTGAATCCAGTGTATCAAAAAACTTATCCACCACAATCAAGTAGGCTTCCTCCCTGGGATGCAACGTTGGTTCAACACGCACAAATCAAATGTGATTCATCACATGAACAAAACTAAACACAAAAACCTCATAATTATCTCAGTAGATGCAGAAATGGCCTTCGATAAAATTCAACATCGCTTCAGGTTAAAAACTCTCAATAAACTAGGTATTGAAGGGACAAACCTCAAAATAATAAGGACTGTCTCTGACAAACCCACAGCCAACATCAGAGTAAATGGGCAAAAGCTGGAAGCATTCCTCTTGAAAACTGGCACAAGACAAGTATTCCCTCTCTCACCACTTCTATTCAACCTAAATCAGGCTAAAGAAAGAAATAAAGGGCATCCAAATAAGAAGACAGAAAGTCAAACTATCCTTGTTTGTAGATGACATGATTTTATATCTAGAAAACCCCATAGTCTCAGCCCAAAGGCTTCTTAAGCTGATAAACAACCTCAGCAAAGTCTCAAGATATAATATCAATGTGCAAAAATCACTAGCATTCCTATACACCAACAAAAGCCAAACCAAGACCAAAATCATACACAAACTCCAATTCACAATTGCATAAAAAGAATAAAATACCTAGGAATACAGCTAACCAGGGAGGTGAAAGATCCCTGCAAGAAGAACTACAAACCACTGCTCAAAGAAATCAGAGATGATACAAACAAATGTAAAAACATTCCATGCTCTGGGCAAGGACTTCCTGTCTAAAACACCAAAAGCAATGGCAACAAAATCCAAAATTGACAAATGGAATGTAATTAAACGAAAGAGCTTCTGCACAGCAAAAGAAACTACCATCAGAGTGAACAGGCAACCTACAGAATGGGAGAAACTTTTTGCAATCTACTCATCTGACAAAGCGCTAATATCCTGAACCTACAAAGAACGCAAATAAATTTACAAGAAAAAAACAAACAACCCCATCAAAAAGTGGGCAAAGGATATGAATAGATACTTCTCAAAAGAAGACATTTATGCAGCCAACAGACACATGAAAAAATGCTCATCATCACTGGCCATCACAGAAATGCAAATCAAAACCATAATGAGGTACCATCGCTGTTAGAATGGCGTTCATTAAAAAGTCAGGAAGCAACAGGTACTAGAGAGGATGTAGAGAAACAGGACCACTTTTACACAGTTGGTGGGACTGTAAACTAGTTCAACCATTGTGGAAGACAGTGTGGCGATTCCTCAAGGATCTAGAACTAGAAATACCATTTGACCCAGCCATCCCATTACTGGGTATATACCCAAAGGATTATAAATCATGCTGCTGTAAAGACACAGGCACACGTATGTTTATTGCAGCACTATTCACAATAGCAAAGACTTGGAACCAACCCAAATGTCCATCAATGACAGACTGGATTAAGAAAATGTGGCACATATATACCATGGAATACTATGTAGCCACAATAAAGGATGAGTTCATGTCCTTTGTAGGGACATGGATGCAGCTTAAAACCATCATTCTCAGCAAACTATCGCAAGAACTGCATGTTCTCACTCATAGGTGGCAATTGAACAATGAGAACACTTGGACACAGGAAGGGGAACATCACACGCTGGGGCCTGTTGTGGGGTAGGGGGATGGGGGAGGGATAGCAATAGGAGATATACCTCATGTAAGTGATAAGTTAATGGGTGCAGCACACCAACGTGGCACATGTATACATTATGTAACAAACCTGCACGTTGTGTACATGTACCCTAGAACTTAAAGTATAATAAAAAATTTTTTAAAAACATTCTATGCTCATGGATGGGAAGAATCAATATTGTTAAAATGGCTATACTGTGCAAAGCAATTTATAGATTCAATGTTATTCCTATTAAAATACCATTGACTTTCTTCACAGAACTAGAAAGAAACTATTTTAAAACTCATATGGAACCAAAAAGAGCCCAAATAGCCAAGGCAATCCCAAGGAAAAAGAACAATGCTGGAGGCATCACGCTACCCGACTTCAAACTACAGGGCTACAGTAACCAAAATAGCATGATACTGGCACAAAACAGACACATAGACCAATAAAACAGAATAGAGAACCCTGAAATAAGACTGCACACATACAATTAACTGATCTTTGACAAACCTAACAAAAACAAGCAATGGAGAACACATTTCCTACTCAATAAACAGTGCTGGGATAACTGGCTGGCCAGCTGCAGAAGATTGAAACTGGACCCCCTCCACACACCATATACAAAAATTAACTCAAGATGGATTAAAGACTTAAATGTAAAATGCAAAACTATAAAAACCCTGAAAGACAGCCTAATACCATTCAGGATATAGGCACGGGAAAAGACTTTATGACAAAGATTCTAAAAGCAATTACAACAAAAGCAAAAATTGACAAATGGGATCTAATTAAACTAAAGAGCTTCTGCACAGCAAAAGAAACTATCAACAGAGTAAACAGACAACCTACAGAATAGGGGAGAAAATGTTTGCAAATATGCATCTGACAAAGTTCTAATATCCAGCATCTATAACAAATTTAAACAAATTTACAAGGAAAAAAATCCCATTAAAAAGTCGGCAAAGGACATGAACAGACTCTTGTCATAAGAACACATACATGAGGCCAACAATTATATGAAAAAATGCTCAATATTACTGATGATTCAAGAAATGCAAATCAAAACTACAATGAGATACCATTTTGCACTAGTCAGAATGGCTACTATTAAAAGTCAAAAAAATAACAGATGCTGGCAAGGTTGTGGAGAAAAGAGAACACTTACACACTGTTGGTGAGAGTCTAAATTAGTTCAGTCATTATGGAAGACAGTGTGGCAATTCTTCAAAGACCTAAACACAGAAATAGCATTCAACCCAGCAATCTCATTACTGACTATATACCCAAAGGAATAGGAATCATTCTATTATAAAGACACATGTACATGAATGTTTATTGCAGCACTATCCACAATAGTAAAGACATGGCATCAACCTAAATGCCAGTCAATAATAGACCAGATAAAGAAGACATGGTACACATACACCATGAAATACTATGCAGCCATAAAAAAGAATGAGATCATGTCCTTTGCAGAGATATGGAGGGAGCTGGAGGCCATTATCCTTACCAAATACTGCATGTTCTCATTTATAAGTGGGAGCTGAACGATGAGAACACATGAACACATAGAGGGGAACAACACACAATAGGACTTTTCAGAGGGTGGAGGGTGAGAGGAGGAAGACGATCAGGAAAAATAACTAATTGGTACTAGGTTTAATACCTGGGTGATAAAATAATCTGTATAACAAATCCTCGTGATACAAGTTTACCTATATAACAAACCTGCACTTGTAACACTGAACTTAAAAGTTAAATAAATAAATGAACAAACAAACAAAAACATGCCTTGAAGAAGCAAACAGTCATTCAGTGAACTGCCTCTGGAGAGGGCCATATGGCACTTAAGGCAATTAAAATATTTCTTTGATATATTTTGAAACAGCTGCTACTTGGGTAGCAAACAGAAGTGGCCTTGCAAAGCCATGCCCCCTCCCCTTTCTGGGCCTTTCCCCAATCTGAGAGAGATTGAGAGTCTGACACTTTTAAAAGTCTGAAAAGAAATGTTTACTATCTATTCTGAAGGAGGCTTCATCTACATAACAAAGCCACCTTTGCAAGGCAAGCTGCTTCTTTTCTCTCCCTCTTAACCTGTCTTGCCACTAAGCCTGGTTTACCTAGTAAATCTGTTTCTGGCCATGCTCTGACTCTGAATTCTTTACTGTGGCCTTAGGATGATATCTATGTTTCCATAATTCACTAAGAAGTTGGGTCTTCATTCTGAAGGCTCCCATGTATATGCATTAAATAAATTTATATGACTTTTCTTCTAATAATCAATCTTGTCTCAAGCCGGTATATTTCAGGGAAACTTTAGGGGACCAAGGGCCTATAACCCGCACAACTGGGATCTGTGGGCAACTCATAGGAGCTGAAGGTGGTCTCCAGTTAACATCCAGGAAGAATCTGGGGCCTTTCGTGAGAGAGCCTCAAGGAAATTAACTCACCAACAACTCAGTGAGCTTAGAAGTAGATGCTTCCCCAGTCAAGCTTCCAAATGGAAATGTAGACTGCACTGACATCTTGATTGCAGGCTGAGAGATGATTGGCCAGGCCCAGCTCAACCGTACCTGGACTCCTGACCCACAGAAACTGAGATCATATATATGTGTTGTTTCAAGTTGCTAAGTTTGGGGTAATTTATTGTGCAGTGCTGTAAAACAAATACAGTTCTACTAGTTACAGCAAAGACAAGGAAGGATGTTCTGTCTGCATACTCACTATAGCAATTAACAAGTGTAGTGTGTGTGTTTGTGTGTGTGTGTGTGCATGCATACACAAGTGTGTATGTTGACAAACTTTGCACACAATCACGGACTAAATGATGGCCTAGTACTTAGAGTAGCTGAGAAGATGGGAGAATGTCTGTCAAGAAAAAAGAGTAAGGTCAATGAAGGGAAGCACTAGGCATTCATAATTCTAAGATGTTTCCACACTGATATTGTATGCAATGTTTAAGACCTGGCTTTTGGAGTCAGAGGATCTGGTTGAATTCTTATTCCCCTGTGTAACTTTAGGATAATTGCTTAAGTTCTATGTCTCAGCTTTCTCATCTATAAAATGAGAATAATCGTAGTACCCAACTCATAGAGTTCGCATGTGCATTAAATGAGCTAATATAAGTTAAGTGTTTAGAAGCAGGCCTGGTGCAAAGTGAACCCTAAATGAACATTGCTATTGTAAAGCCACAGCTAAAAAGTTAGAGTGTTGCTTATGCCTCCTGGAATTCTCAGATTCAACCTCTATGTCACCGTACTTATAAAAAGGCTCATGAAGATGCCAAAAATTTTCACCATCATGGATGAAAAACTGGGTCCTTTGACTTGGCACAAACCACACATTTATCACCATTGAGATCTGTTTTTTAATGTCTACTGTGTACCCACTAACAGCAAACAAAAACAAAAATAACATAAGCGTAAAACAACTCTGTCTCCTGTGCATAATGGATGGTAATAAATCATGGAAAAATCGTTCATCAGAAGAAAAGCAAATGAGTGGTCACACATTTCAGCAAATTAATCACCCACAATGTTTCTGGAAACTGAAACGAGAAACTTCTGCAGGGAATCTAGCAAGTCTACCAAGATTTTAAAAAGTCAGTCACAACATTATTCTGAATTAGAGTCTCCTTGATTTTAGGGTAAAGTTCATCTCCTGGCTGACGACTTCAACCTTGCAATTGACTATATAATGTGACCTTGTCTTACTAAAATCAGAGCACCAACAATCTATTTCCCAGAAAGTAGGAGGAATTCACTGGTATGAAAAAGCAAACTTCCTGGTCGTCAGCTAGGAAGTTGGTATTTCCAAATCCTTTTGGACCAGACATACGTTCCTGACACATTTCAGATATAATTTGAGGATCAATTTGATTCTGACAAACTAAACACAATTTTAATGATTAAATCTCTTGTTCTAAGGGAAAGAATTGCCTATCAAAGTCATAAAATCCTAAAACTAAAACAAACCTTAAGAAATTATTGAGCTTAACATAGGTGCTGGAAGATTAAGTGTGTGTGTGTGTGTGTGTGTGTGTTTTTTTTTTTTTTTCCCAAGATCACAAAGCAAATGGGTGTCAAAGTTGAGAATAGGGTCCAAGTCTCTAACTTCCCAGCCTAGGCTGAGATGTGGGCCTATTCCTGGATACAGTAGAGGGACACTCCACAAACAGTAAATGAAGCTCAGAGAAGGCAAGTAAGTTGCCCAACATCAAACTGTAAATAAGAGGAAGATTTACAATTTGGTGTTAAGTCTTTCTAACTCTAATAATCTCACTCTTAGCCTCTTCCATGGTAATACTACCATCGTGAAAATAAGAATGATGGCTTATAGCATGCATTCAATATACTACCTAATATTAAAGTTATTATTAAATTGAGTAAGTAGAAACATTGTATTGATTTTTTTTTTTTTGGTACCTTGGAAATCAGTCTTGATATTTAACCAATTTCCTGAAGAAAAAAAAAAAGGTAGAATTATATTATGAAACCTGTGCTACATATTATGAACTATTGAAAGTGTCTCATTTATTGCAAGTTCATCACATTTTCTCAGAAAGATTATAGTTGAGGCCAACTTCAGAATGCACTGCTCACACTCACTATCCAGAGGAGGCTCACTACCTTGTCTCCTATAAAGTCTGCCTTCACTTTTGAGCCAAAATCTCGCTTAGCTTTTCCCAGAATTGTCCTCAGGTGGTGACTGAGAAAAGTCATGGTATTATAAGGACCTCACCATTTCGGTCAAATATGGGACTCCTTTAAGAGACCATCTATACTTTGGAACTCCCCATTGGGCTGACAAAACCTTCGCCTGTCATCTGTCGTCCCTTGTCCAATCCTGTTTCCCCCCCTTTTGCTTTCATAAGTGTTATGTCCAAATAAATCTTCTGTACTCCAAATCCCATTTATTTCAGTGCTTGCTTCTCAAAGAACCCATCTTGCCCTAGTTAGACCAGGAGAGGTCTGAGAAAGTAGGTGATGAGATGAGTTTTTGTACCAAACTGCTTACTGCCCAGCTGATAGATGGTCTCCATCCCTGGTGGCAGGTAGTGTAAGGGTACAAGGTAGTGATCCATTACTAAATCTTTCACAGTAAGCTGGAGGAGCTTGCCAATAGAAGTGGATGCATTGGTCTGTGCAAACATTCAGGTATATAACATGTACTTGGGAAATGATGGGCGTAAGAAAAATAAAATTGATGAATGTTACTAGGTTGTATTGATACCCTACAGACAAATAATTAAAAGCTAAGAGCAATGAATAAAAATGGAAAACTAAGTATGCAAGTCAGAGGCATCTCTTTCATAGCTTGTCAAGAAGTTCTCATCACATGAAACTGGTAAAAAGGAAAGCTTAAAGAGCAAGCCCAGGTCTGAATAGTCAGAGTGGCTAATTGTCAATGAGTACTGGATGGTCTACCCAGAAAGGTCTGATATGCAATGTCAGAGCCTTAGTTGGGAAGCTGGAACACTGGCACGTGTGATAAGGACATTAGGGTAGATGTCCCCAAAGACTTTAACTCTCCAGGCCTCTCTGAACTGTCCGAATCTATCTAAGTGACCAATCATCCCTCTTTAAAGCTAGCACTCTGCTCTGGAAGTAAGACATACAGAGGTCTCTCTCCAAGAAGATAAGAAATTCCCCTTTAAGTAGTCGCTCCACATCCTCTTCTGGGCACCAGGCCTGTAAATATGGCCAAATAAGGAAGAAAAAGAACTATATCCAAAAGTAGCTGCAAAGCCCAGACATCATGAACCAGAAAAGCCTGGGGAAACACATATGAAACTGTATTTCAAGGATGCTTGATTAAGGCTCACTGGAAAATAGGACTGAATGGAGGTGAGTTTATGTGACTGGAACACATTCTCAACATTCTGGCAAGAACCCCAGGAGGTGACACAAAATTACTTTTGGGGTAGCTCTTAGAAGCCTGCAAAAAGCAATAACTCAAACTGAGTGAGTTTGAAATGCCTGAATTTCCTGAGGAAAGAATTCAAAATTCTTGGGAAGCAGATATGTTAAAATAGATATATTGTAAGAGAATGGAACATCTTCCAGAGGATTATATTCCGAGAGAGGTTCACTAACTGATGAATGCAGCCATCAAAAACATTCAGGAGTGTTTTCTATGGGCTAACAGTGAGAGAGTCTGTCCTAAAATTGTGTTGTTTTAACAAGGGGGTGATGGGGCCCAAAATAGAGGTCAGGTAGTATCCCTTAGTAGCCAGAAGCCAGGGATCATACTTATAACAACCAATAAGGTTGGAATGTGCTAGAAGCCATAGAGAGTTATGGAGATAGTAAATAAAATATAGTGCTCCTAAGGGCAAAATCTGTTAGCAGCCTGCAAGAGCAATGCTTAATATATGTAACCACAGAAGAACAAGAGTGGATGATCAGGAGGCTGAGGAAGATGCCTTAATAAAATGTCATGATCCCTTGCTTAATTTTCCGTCCTTAGTCAGTTTCCAGACATAGAACCAACCAGCTAAAAAAAAAGTGCTGATCCCTAGGATAAATGAACCTGCAACCCTACAAGTATGTACTGTAAAAATTTCACCAGGTTCTTCCCCCAGAAAACCTACGGTCCTTCATTCAAGTGGTAATGTACCAGAGAAATAGAAACCCCCAGATGTCTCAAGGATTGTGCTGACATTGAGACCAGAGACCCAAAGTATCATCCAAGCCCAACTTTTAGAGCAGAAACATAGAATTCAGAAAATAAATGAAATATTTAACAAAGTTTAGTTTGCACTGGATTTGCTGCATTTGCAGACCTAGTTGGAGATCATTTTTCCAGTCCCCAGATGAATAACTGTGACTGATATACTTAAGCCCTTGCACTGTGGAGTAAGAGCTGTCATTGTGAGGAAAGCTGAGTGGAAGCTTCAGAAACTGTCTACCCTAGCTAAGATGGTGAATGAATTACATACATCTCAGAATGGCATGGAAGAAATGAGTCCACTTCTTAAAGATCTAAGGGGTACAGGCTAGTGATCTCTTTTTTTATCTCCGTTTGATTCAGCAGTCTGGCACCTGCAGAAATGAGATGAATAACTAAGAATAACTATAGACTATGGCAAACTTAACCAGGTAGTAGCTCTAATTATGACAGGAGGATATGGTAGAGCAGTTTAACATAGCTTCAGGTCTATGGTGTATTGCCAATGACTTGGCACATTTTTTCTATTTCTTACAGGAAAGAAGATCAGAAACAATTTGAAACACGATACCTGGTGGGCTTCTTTGTGTTCAGAGGAAACACCTTCCACACCTAGGATACCACTGTAACCTATGCACTGGATGCTATGAAAGAATGCCATTTAGAGCAGAGTCTAGATCAAGAAAGGACTCTTCATCAGGTTCCAGCTGCCATGCAAGCAGCCCTGCCAATTGGGTCATACATCCTGGTAGATTCTATAATGGTGGAGATCCAGTGGTGGGAGATGTGCAATGTGGTGTTTATAGCAAGCCCCAGTGAGAAAATCACAATAAAGCCCCCTGGGTTCACATGCAAGTCATAACATCCATAGAGGAGAATTGCACAATTTTTATAAACAATTTCCAGTGTACTGCTGGGTGCTGATAGAAATGGAACTCTTGACCATGAGGCCCAAAGTGACCATAAATCTTGAAGTGAACATGACTTATGATTTATTGGCAATGCAAAGTCATGGAGTTTGGAGGGCCCAGCAGCAGTTCATCATAAGATAAAAATGGCACATCCAAGACAAAGCATAAGTGATAATGAGAGCATAATCCAGCTGTATGTGCAAGTAGCCCAGACCCCCCTGCAACCCATCATCTCGGCATCAGTGCCTCTCCCCTTTCACACATCCAAAGCCATATAGGAGAGAGGGAGAAAGTCTTGTAGGACCAGCTGAAGACATACGAAAGTGACTGAGCTTGGTTTACAGATGGGCTGGCTCAGAATGCAGCGGGAGGCCTAAAATGAATCATGGCAACGTTACATCTTCACTCAGGGATATCTTTGAGAAACAACAGTGAAAAATGTTCTTCCCATTCCATTCAGCAGATTTTGGAGACCAAAACTGGTTATCTACTTTGCATGCAAGAAGAATTTTCCAGAGTCAGAAAATGACTTAGCTACCACGTCAGGGACTAAATATGAAAACAATTAGAGGGTTGGGTACCATAAGTTATGAAATAGAGGTCTATGAATGCCAAATGGGAACATATCCATAACAGAAGAATCCCTGAGTGACCAAGTAGGCAAAATGATGTATTGTCATTAGCAGCCTTTGTCAGTGGCCTTCTCAGTACTGGCATGATGACATGACCACACAAACAAAGAAGCCAGAGTAGCAGAGATAGAGGCTAGTCATGAATCCAGAAGCATGAACTCCCTTCCACATTCCAAAACTGATGTAGCTACTGCTGCCTATGACTGACTTGACAACAGCAGAGACCAAGAGTGAGTCCCTGGAACAGCACTATTCTTTGAAAAAAATATGTGGTGGTTACTCAATGACACTGTAGCCTTTCCATTTGGAAATGTAGTTCATCCTACAGGAAGAGACACCTATTCAAGGTGTAGAATTTTCCTTTTTCTGCCTGCAGAGACTCAGTCCATATCAATATTCATGGGCCCACAGAACGCCTGATCCACAGACGCAGAATCCCACACATGTGGCATCTAGCCAGAAAATTCACTTTATCTTTTTACAGAGAAAGAGACATGGGAGAGTGTCCAGGACCATGGGATATATTGGTTGTATCATCTGGAAGTTGATGGTCTGATAGAGTGCTGGAATAGTACGCTAAAGGCACAGCTGATGGATCAGCTAAGACACAACATCCTGTGCGGATAGAAGAGAATTCCCCTGTTTTTAGTACACACATTGAATCTGAGACTTTTCATGTGGCTATAGGAAAAATATATTGTTACAGAATAAACAAGGGGTGGAAGCAGGTGTGGTCCCATTTACAATTATCTCCAACAATCCACTGGGAGAAGCTATGCTTTCTTGACTCCTACCTTTGGGATCTGCAAGATTAGGGGTCCTCTTCCCCAAAGAGGTGTGACAATCCCAGTGAACTCCAAGCTACAACTGTCACTTGCATGCTTTGTGTTCCTTGTGCAGTAGGTCGTCAGATAAAAAGGTGTCACCATCTTGTCACAGACAAGTGACTGATCAACAGGAGGAGGTAGGGCTGCTGCTACACATTAGGGTCAGAGAAGAACAATTGTCCATCTTGGGTGATCTACTTGGGATCCCAAGTAGGAAATGGTTTTTCAGATCTGAGATCCCCACTCGGAAATCAGGGCTTGAGTCACACACAGATAAGCCACAGAACAAAAGAGGTAAATACTGAGAGTGAGAGAAATTTAGAATGATAGTGAAAGAGAGAGATAGAAGATGGATACCAGTGGTGGGCTCACAAACATCTGTCGTACAAGGGTCTGCAGTTCATCCCACTAACCTCCTCAGAAGGAGAGGTTTACCCTCAGAAGGAGAGGACCACCAGAGCCCTTGAAGTGTTGACCTTCACACATGGAGCAAGAAGTGTGTCTGAATGGTGCAGGAGGTGGACTCTGGCAGACACGGAAATGGGCCCACCAAGTCCCCTCTCAAGAAGGAACGTGATGCCCAGATACCCCCAGCTATTAGCTCCTCAACAGTCTCCTCTGCTGAGGTCACACTCTTGCTGGGGATTAGCTAATAAGTTAACAACTGAGCAGGACAATGGTACTAGGACCTGGCCATGTTCATCAAATTCAGGGTTCCTCTAACAAGCAATCTACTGAATTCTCCTTTTGGCTGGTAGAGGTTTTGCCAGGTCTGTGTCAGCCTGACAGCTTCTCTTGCTCAACACTCCTTCCTTCCCTTCTGGCACAGCAACAGCCTTTTACACTCTAATTCCATCTCACGGCCTACTTCTCAGAGAATCCAACCTATGACTCCTGAGTACTTATCAAAAAAGAGCTGAGACTTGTCTTTCGATAGTATTTACAAATCTATCACCAATGTAAATTCTGCCTCTGCCCTCAATGAACTGATTTCACTCATGTCTAAATATCCATTCATCATGAGCTTAACGTAGATTCTCTCATGTGCTTTAAGCTCTTGGGAAGGTTAGAAATGACCCATATCACTCAGAGGTTATGCAGAGCGTCAACATCTCCACATTTATATCAGTCACATTTATAAATATACACATTTGAGATATAGGAAGTATGTATTTATATTCTCATATATTTGAGATACTGTAGAAATAGAACATTTAATCAATCATTTCTATCATAAAATGATCTAAATAATGTGAGTGATGGCTTCATTTCAAATACACAAATATTTCATGAAAATCTGGTATGGGTTAGGTTCTAGGCTGGTTAATGGGGAGACTGTGATAAGAAGACAGAGTCCATAACCGAAATAGCTCTCAAGCCAGGATAGAGAGGGATACTAACAGGTCATTTCCATTTGCTAAACAACTCATTTTTAGTTTGGAACTATTGGGGTGTGTAGAGATTCCAATTTATTTTCACCCACACCTTTTTGTGGGCTCATACTCCAGTTATGCCTGAACAAATGTAAGAGTTAGCAAAATCTGAGTGCTAAATGTGAGATAAGGCCGGGAGCGGTGGCTCATGCCTTTTATCCCAGCACTTTGGGAGGCCGAGGCAGGCAGATCACAAGGTCAGAAGATCAAGACAATGCTGGATAACACGGGGAAACACTGTCTCTACCAAAAATACAAAAATTAGCTGGGCATGGTGGCACGTGCCTGTAATCCCAGCTACTCAGGAGTCTGAGGCAGAAGAATTGCTTGAACCAGAAAATCGGAGGTTGCGGTGAGCTGAGATCCTGCAACTGCACTCCAGCTTGGTGACAGAGTTAGACTTCATCTCAAAAAAAAAAAAAAAAAAAGTGAGATAAAACTTTGATCTCAGCCATAATTCAATTACCCATATTTTGTCATCCTCATTGTCAAATATTGAGTTATTAATAAACACTTGTTTTAGTGAGCTCCCCAAGAGAGAACCCTCCTCCCAGTTTTATTACACAGTAACTAGTATCTGAGATAATTAAAACGAATAGTGCATCAAAAGAAGGTGGAGTGGAGATGACCTAGGTTCCAGGTTCTAATTTTGGATGAGGTGGGGTTGGGGGAGCTGAAACAAAAGAGCTGGAACCAGAAGGGATAAAGAGTTATCTTGTGCCATCTGAAGCAGTGCTCCAAGGGAGAATATTTTGCATCGTAAACACTAGGGTTCTCCAAGGCAGCAACATCCTCTCATTGCCAGGACTGCATGGTTAGGTTATCACTGAGCACTTGGCCAGCTGACTTCCACATGGGATCTGCTTGAGTCTGGGCCCCCTTTGATTTTTCACTTGCCTCCAAGTGGTGAGTTATCTGAGTTCTGTGGCTTTCAATGTTCATATCCTTGTGATCTCATGGAGTTGATGGGGTTTAATTATTAGACTTGTTCTAAGAAATTCAAGGTAAAGTCCCTTTAGCAACAACCATTCTTTGTTTGATAGAGTCAAATAAACATTATTCTAGTTTCTTTCCTCTCTCAACTTTGTAAATGCAGCATCATTAGGAAGCATCATTGCCTGGGGAGGCATATAACATTACTCCTATCTTCCCCATTCACTGAATTTTTTTCAAAAAAAATGAAAGGAGAGGAAAGGAGAGAATGGAAAGGGAGCCGAGGTGAGGGAACAGGAGAGGCAAATATAATGCTGTCATTCTAGCTATGACCTAAGGACATATCCACCTTGTTGTGGAGGCTCTTAAAAAACAGTCCCCCAAAAAATCCTTTGTGGCTTTGAAAAGAACAAACTGCTACCAGCAGTTACTACGTTTATATCTGAACGGAAGGGGTTTTTAATTTATTAGGTATATGGGTTTTATTATTCTCATTAGGACTGCCCTACATTTTCAAAAAAACTTTTGAAAAACAATATTCAGAATAATGCAATAATAAATTTTGCAATTCTTCAACTCCCAGAGAATAAATACAAAATCTATTAGTATTCCATTCCAGTGGAATTTCCAGGAAAGCTTCACAAATACAAACACTTCTTAAACTTCCAAGGAAATTTGGCATTATGCAGAGAAAAAATATTAAAAGGAAGCAATATCACCATTTTCTTTTAAAGGATAATTCACAATTTTAACATAAAAACAATTCTTTTTACAATGCTTGGGCTGAATTAGACATGAAGAAAACATTGGGGGCAACTAACATTGCAAAGAAGGGATGTTATCAGAATATAATTTATTCTGTTTTCTTATAAGCCAAATGTAAAGTTGATTATAACAGAAAGGCTTAGTTTCAGATGAGCTCTTACTGCAGGATTTATGAATATCATTTTAATCTCTCTAATAAGAGAGAAAAGCATATTATTTTCCAATAGCCATGTGGTCCATGGGCAGGCACAGCCCTCTAGACCAATCTGCAGGTAGGTTTCAGAGACTCCAAGAAGAATTGCTCCAAGTCTAGATTGTGCCCACTCTTCCTGCATCTAGTAGCCCCTCAGTAAAGACTAAGAGATAAGTAAAATCTATCTGACCTTCTCAAAATTAAGGATGTGGAAAAGATGGAAAACAGACAAAGCTGAGCAACTTTTCAAGTGAAGAAGGTAAAAGAGTGGCTGTATTGGTCCATTTTGACACTGCTATAAACAACTACCTGAGACTGGGTAATTTATAAAAAAAAGAGATTTAATTGACTCAGTTTCACAAGGCTGGGGAAGCCTCAGGAAACTTACAACCATGGCAGAAAGCAAAGGGAAAGTAAGCACGTCTTACCATGGTGGCAGGAGAGAGAGTGCAAAGGGTGAAGCACTATACTTTTAAGCAACCAAATCTCTTGAGAATTCCATCAGAAGACAAGAGTAGGGGGATGGTGCTAAGCCATTAGAAACTGCCCCCATGATCCAGTCAACTCCCACAAGACCCCTCCTTCAACATGTGGGAATTACAATTTGACATGAGATTTGGGTGGGGACACAGAGCCAAACCAGATCAGTGACCAAAAGAAATGACAAAGCCATTCTCATAATGTGAGCAACTACCATGTAACAGTCACCATTATAGGTGTTTTTACATTGTGGAAATAAAGAAAGGCCATCTAAATAAGAACTGACAAAGGCTATTTATTCAGAATTTGCTGCAGCAATAGAGTCAACCACTGTCTCTTGCATTTTGGCAGAGATCCAAAGGCAGACAGAGGCACTGGAAAGCTTTATAGTGGAAAGAAGGGAAGGCTTCAGGTGTGCACCGATTAGAGGCGGTTGGCCTGGGGAAGCCACAGGGGGACTAACTAGGAGCAGAATAACCTTTACAATTGGTTGGGGGATGCATATTTGACTTTCTCTGGTTGGTATAAACTTGGAAATATGGATATAAATTAGTAAAACTGTTATTTATTAATTAAGTCCAGGTCATTTGGGATTCATTGTTGAAGAAGTTGTTGTTTGACATTCTGGATTACCACTAAAGCTAGTAATCTGGTTTCCTAGAAGTGTGACTTACAGCAGCCCAGCTTCCTGGGCTGGTTACTGTAGATATCAATTGTATCCCTGGGCTGTTTACTGCAGATATAGGTTGCACTCCTGGGCTGGTTACTGTAGATATGGGCTCGACTCCTGGGCTGGTTACTGTAGATATGGGCTGAATTGCTGGGCTTGTTACTGTAGGTATGGGTTGGATTCCTAGGCTGGTTACTATAGATATGTGTTGGACTCCTGGGCTGGCTACTGTAGATAAGGGATGGACTCCTAAGCTGGTTACTGTAGCTATGGGTTGGATTCCTGAGCTGGTTACTGTAGCTATGGGTTGGTTTCCTGAGCTGGTTACTGTAGCTATGGGTTGGATTCCTGAACTGGTTACTGTAGCTATGAGTTGGATTCCTGAGCTGGCTACTATAGATATGGATTGGATTCCTGGGCTGGTTACTGCAGATATGGGTTGGATTCCTGGGGTGGTTACTGTAGATACAGGCTGGACTCCTGGGCTAGTTACTGTAGATGTGGACTGGATTCCTAGGTCGGTTACTGTAGATATGGGTTGGATTACTGGGCTGGTTACTATAGATATGGGTTGGACTCCTGGGCTGGTTACTGTATATACGGGCTGGATTCCTGGGCTGCTTACTGTAGATACAGGCTGGACTCCTGGGCTAGTTACTGTAGATGTGGACTGGATTCCTAGGCCAGTTACTGTAGATATGGGTTGGATTACTGGGCTGGTTACTGCAGATATGGGTTGGATTCCTGGGGTGGTTACTGTAGATATGGGCTGGATTCCTGGGCTGGCTACTGTAGATATGGGCTGGACTCCTGGGCTAATTACTGTAGATGTGGACTGGATTCCTAGGCTGGTTACTGTAGATATGGGTTGGATTACTGGGCTGGTTACTATGGATATGGGTTGGACTCCTGGGCTCACTACTGTAAATATGGACTGAATTCCTGGGCTGGTTGCTGCAGTTGGTGGGTCAGGGTTTTATTTCATGTGGTCTGGCCATTCATTGTCTGCTTGTATATTCAGCCTCTCCACACAGATTGGCTCATTTCATTCTCACCTCTACTCTGTGAATTAGGAATTATCTTCCCATTTCATGACAAAGTAAACTGAACCTCAGAAGCTGACAGAATCCTGTTTTAACAACTCAGCTCTCAATTTCTGAGTCACAAATTTAATTCAGGCTTATCACCATATTACTCTGTACAGACATGGAGACCTTTAGCCTGATCCACTGTTTTAAATCTTGGATGATCAAGAACACAAGCTTTCTTACTGATGACAGTGCTTAGGGGAATGTTCCCCCAGGCAACCCTCAGAGCCAGTACCTCTGTACCATATCCTAACTGCTTCCAAAAAAGCTTCTAGATACAAATATAAGTCTAACAGATGTTGAGTTTCTCCTCCCATTACTGTGTGCCTGTCCACTGTTCATCTGTCCTTCCTCAATTTATCAGTCTAGTATGAAAAATGCTAATGCAGGGTTTAAGGGCTGGGGTACAGCCAAATGAATTAATTCGGAATTATAACCTATGGTTATTCCACATCCTATTAAATTTGAGAGTTATTTAAAGATACTGTGATAATCAGCTGAGTACCATGTGAGAAATAGGCTAGGGCATTCATTACAAGAGTCAATGCATATCATCCAAGAAGGGGATGAGGTTAGGGTTCAGGAAAGCTTAGACACCAAAGATGGGCACCCAGATGGAGGGGAGGCATGCACCTTTGTCCTCAGCTGTTTTACCTCAGGGCTACTTCCCACTGGTTGCTTAGGTAACTCACCTTTTCCCAGGGATAAGCTATTCCTTGCATGGTTTGACATCTTCCTTTGCTGTTATCTGTTTCCAGGCCTGGACTAATATTTCTGCATGGCCTCACGTGGCTAACAATAGCTGATGATAGGCAGGGTTTGGAGTAGAGCTTTGGGACCACAATCTCATCAGTCGTCCCACTTTCAGGTTTTTCTGCCCCAGGAGGTATGCCCTTAAGCCTGTAGTAGCAAAGCCAATATCACTTTTCCTCGGAGCAAGGCAAGCATTTAATCATTACAATTTGCTGCATGGTTCCTCTGGTAAGTGGAAACCTAAAATCAAGGTTTGCCAGGGCTGCCATCACAAAGTAGCACAGATTGGGTGGCTTAAACAACAGAAATGTATTTATTAACAGTTCTGGAGGCTAGAAGTTTAAAATTAAGGTGCCAGCGTGGTTGGTGTCTCCCGTGGTCTCTCTCCTTTAACTGTGGAGGGTATTTTCTTTTGTCATCACGTGATCTTTTCTGTGTTTTTGTCCCAATCTCCTCATCTTATAGGGACACCAGTCATACTGAATTAGGGCAAACCCTGACCTTCATTTTAGCTTAATTATCTCTGTAAAGGCCCTATCTCTAAATACAGTCATATTCTGAGGTACTGGGGGTCAAGACTTCAACAAATGAATTTTGGGGAATACAATTTGTCTTGCAACGCAGGCTCCAGCTTGCATACAAAGTGGGACTCCTGGAAGCACCATCTCTACATCCCAATGGTTGGGTCGGCTTGACCAACTCTGAGTTCTCTGAGACAGCCCTAGACACCTGGACCAGTAACTGGCACAGAGAATGCTGGAAGTTTCTAGATAAGTCTTATCTAAGAAGCTAACGGCTTGCCCGTTACAAATATTCCCAGGAAGTCAAAATGAGAAGCAATGTCCTGCCCAGTAGTAACGGTAAATTCAATAAATTTCCACTTCTGAGCAATGTGATGAGCAACTCTGCCCCCATGAAGGAAAAGTGGGAGGCTTAGTGTGGGCTGGGGAAAGGAGGAAAAACTGAAGTAGAGGTTCTCTTCTTTGGTTAGAGTCTAAATCAAGGTAGCCTCTAACCTTCTCCCAGCAGCTAGTACTGCTCTGCTGTTGGCCCCAGCCATCATGCATAGGCCCCAAGAGCTTCCGCATTCTCCCTCCATCTGCCCCTCAGCTTCCCAGCTCCAGCACCTGCCAGAACCCAACCACTCTTGCTCACTGCCCGGCACGACATCCTCTGTCTTGAGATTTAGGAGCAAAGCATCCTTATCAACTTCTCAAGATCAAAGCTCTGCCAGGAACTCGCCCTCCATGAAATGGATAGATCAAAACCCTGAGGATTTTGACATTTATGTTTTTAATAGATTTTTTTCCCTTCTTAAAACACCCACAGGCTGTGACTGAAGTGGAAATGTGTTTGCTTTTAATTGCAGTGCATGCTTCATCTGCTCTGAGGCTGCGAATCCTCCCTCTCCTCAGAAGCTTAGCGTTTGTATCAAACAGAGCTGGGAATGTGAAGAGGAACAAAAGGTCTGAAATACCACACGATAAGAAAATTCTTCTAAAACTCTTCAATGACAGGAATCTAGAGAGAGTTTAATTCATAGATGAAGAAGATTTAGAGGACAATGCCACTGCAAACCTTTTAATAATTGTTTCTTGCAACCCCAATCCCCCATTTGGAAACTGGCTGCATTTCTCTTCGTTTAAAAGGTAAATATTTCTAAGTCTGTGGCAACATCATTCTATAACAAGCATTCACTGAGTGCCTCATAGGTTCTTTGGGGCACAGAAGGATGAACGAAGCGTGGCTCTTGCTTCAAGTTGCTTAGAACCCAGTAGCTTCAAAGTGGTTCTCCAGACTGCATACATATACCAGATAAAACTGGAAACCTTTTCCCATCCGAGTCCAGCTGGTCTCATGCCTAAAGTTCTCCTAAAGGTTTTGCTTAAAACATTTTCAAGCCACCTGTTCACATGTCTGAATCTAATATTCTCTTCTGTGTTCTGAATTGGGATTAGTTGCAAATATTAAGAATCCTGCTTTCTTGAATAAGAGGATTATAAGCATTCTTTAGAGGTCTCAGAGTTCAATTACTAACTTCTCTGCATAATAACAAGTATCATTCCTTCAACAGCAATATTTTCATTAGAATGAGCAAGGCTGAGTTGCTTGCTCTAATACCTACTCTGGAGATACATATTTCTAGCTTCAAACACATGCATCTAAACTAACAGACTCTGAGAATCACTTTTGGTACAGCTCCCTGTAAAGGAGTGAAGTGCACACAAGAGATCTTCCCCATATCTGTTCCTCCCTTCCTCCCTCCCGGTTTCTGACCTTAGTTTCTTCCTCTTTCCTGCATAATTGTAAAGCAGAGCATCTCAATATCAGGTAAGTCTGAGAGTGTGTACATTGTTTCTCAGGTTTTTACACTAGCCCCACCTCTGATTCAGGCTAGCCAAGCCCTAACCTAAAATGACACAACTATCTCAGGTGTGTATGAGTTGACATTTATTTCTAGGCAAGACACATTGATCTGGCACCTAATGTGCACTATAGCCTGTACTGGTTCTACCTTGGATACAAGTTATGGAAAACAAAGTGTCTCTCCTGTTATAGCATCCTGGTACTACTGTCATACAGGACACCCTGTCACACAAAGACATTTGTCCTCTGCTGCAGCTGGTTCTTTTCTTCCCATAGCTCAACATTTGCACTTTCTTCTCCTCCACTTACCTACCTAATCTCTACCATCTGGACAAGCAGATGTGCTTTGCTAACACTGTAAAATAGATTATACACATAAACATATTATTTCCATTTTAGAGATGAGAAAACTAAGGATTGGAGACTATAAGTGACTTATATATAATATTCACATTCACGATGAATAGTTGAAATAAGTTTAGTTATTCTAAATCCAAAGCTCATGGTCTTTCATCAATATAAAGAATTGATGGTGAAATTATATCTTGCAATTTAGAGCTTTGTAGGAAATGCATATTTTTAGGAATATTATCTCATTTTGCTGTCACCACAGCTCTACGGGAAAGATATCGTAATATCATGCATGGATTTCAACCTACCCCTGAATAACTCAGAAAATTAAGACAATCCTTTGTAATATCACAGTCTCACTTTCCTCATCTGAAAGGAAGGATAGAGTTAAATAACCCTCCCTTGAAGTGCTCAAAAACAGAATGAGTTAGAATGAAAGTTAAAACATGTTTCCTAGCACTTTCTACTGGCCACTTTTCATCTGCCTTAATTTCGTACCAGCCTAGATTGATTCAGATCATCTCTAAAGTTCCTTTCCAGGCTTAAAATTTTATTTAAACAAACCTAACCATTTCTTATTCCGTTGCTTCTTGTAGCCACGTGACTATGCTATTTGGTTCACAGCCAAATTATGCACAGAATTCGTAAAAGATTGATAGGATGGTCTTTTCATGCAAGCATACATCCGTGGGCTACAATTGTGCTGATTCAAGATGAGTTTAAGTGACATCAGAGGGAAGTTTCCTTTCCCCTTTCCCCTCTACCTACCAGGCTATTATTATTAACATCAGCCAGAGGCAAGGAAGTGATAGGTACAAGCCACAGACACAGTAAATGAATTATCTTAAGCAACTTATTCCTTGGCAGTGAGGCAAGCAAGCCAGCAACTTATCTGCAGTACAACTCCAACTTTTTCCGAATCAGTTGGCATAGTGTCATCACTGGCTTGCATATTCTACCTAGTTTTCGTTTTTCTAAAAAATACAGGAATTCTGTTCATGTTTTTTCTCCTTCTTTCTTTTCATTAAAAAGGAAGTATTTTCTAATTCCAGAGACTGATTAAAGAGTAGACAGGAAGTCTGACAGTTAGCAGAGAATTTGAAGTTAAAATCAGGGTCTGTAGTAGACTTGCTTTTACATATTGATGCCAGAGTCACCTAAGGTTATTTGAGGTTAATAGCTGGAGATTGAGCTGTTCAGTTCCCCTCAATTTGGAGATTAATTCTCCTTCTTTGCAAAGAACTCCACCATTTAGTCAGGGTTCCACTCTACTGGACTTGTTTTCTCTCTTTTCATTTAATCTAATTTGATGAACCTAATCCTTTGCACCAGACCACCTCCATCACTCAGCTCCCCAAACCCACGGGCGGGAAAAAACAAAACAAACAATAGTTGAAAAATGTATCTAATCAACCAGAAGCAAATGTATTTCTAATTCAAGATTATGAATATGGGTCACCCTTTAGAACAAGCAAACACAAGTCAAGCATCGTTCTTCTTAATTTGTTCCAGGTCATTGTTCTCTGCCTGGCTGCAGAACGCTAATGGATCATCTTGATAAAAATTCATTTTTTCATCCATCTGTTATATTGTACTTTTAATGTCCATTTCTCCTAATGTATCTTGATTTTGCCCCAGCCCCAGCTGCAAACACACTACATTTTATTAAAATAAAGCCTCATGTCTCGTGTCTCTAAATGAGGGAAATGGCTACAAGATCATTTTCTCCCCCTACATTTGCAGTTTTCAGTTTCAACATATGTTAGCATAATGCTTTCATTCAATACCATTTTTAAAGACAGAGGCCTTTCTGAATCAATTTCTTAGATTCAGAACCAGGTCAAATCAAATAAGCAGTTTATGCATGTAAGAAAAGAGGTATCTGATGGCAACAAATGTCAAAGGCAATAGAGAAGAGATCATTTCATTTGGGAAACAATTCTTAAAGCATAGAAAGTTTTCTTATATCCTAATCAAATGAGAAAATGGAAGGGGTAAAAACCTAATTTTTTCCATAGCTATCTGACAAAACAGACCGATTAAAGTTTTTAAAGTAAGAAATGTGCAGACAGACGACTTCCCAAGTTCATATATGAATTATAAAGCTATATACTCAGAATGGGAAGATGCTTCTAAGCAAACCCACACCTCAGCAGCCCTTCTCTGGCTGTAACTCCAGATACCAGAGCAAGACCAGGGGAAACTTGGCAGAGAGACAACACTATGACTGCAAATGTGGACACAGAGCCATATAATAGGAGAGGCAAGACAGATAAAGTCAGATGCCAGTTAAAAACGAAGAAACTGAAACATGAATAATTTTAAGGATTTGCCCAATAGTAACATTTGCAACAAAAAAGACAACAAAACTCAGACTGTTGGTCTTGAGTCATAACTTGCAGACCTTGGGATACCTTGAAAGTGTCTTAAGGGAGCACATGACAGAGTCTGTATACAGGAGTGTTTTAGGAAAATGGGTGAGTATAACGCATTGGTTCTCCAATCCACTGAGTCATATCTGCTCAGGGACTTAGGAGAACAGTCTACCAGTTTCTATTCATTCTGGCATTTGGGGGACCCCAAAGATGATTATTGTCCTGTTGCTTCCTGGAATACAGTCCTTGCACCTTCCCATGGTCTACAAAGCCTATGAGATTTGAGGCCTTCCCTGACCTCTCTGCAGACCTTACCCTTCCTCCCATGCTGCTGCCCCACTACTGGCCTTGTTACCACCACAGACCTTACCCTTCCTCCCATGCTGCTGCCCCAATACTGGCCTTGTTACCACCACAGTACTTTGATTCTAGCTATTCCGTCAAACTGAGAGGCTTCTCCCCACCCCTCACCCCCAAGCTTTGCACAGTCAGCTCCTTCTCATTTGTTTCTCATTTCAGATGTTTCCTCCTCAAATTGACCTACCCCAACCACCCTATGTAAAATACCTCTCCTCATCACTCTTTACCAGTAGTAATTGTTTGCATTGGGATTAACGCTATTTGATATTTCCTTGTTTGTTTGCTTACTAAGTCTTGCTCCACACAGAACACTCTTAGAATGCAACCTTCTAGAGCAGAAAATGTATCACCAATACCTGGCACATAATGGAATCTTGACAAATGTTTGAATAAATGTAGCACAAACCCAGACAAACAGATTGGAAGGCAAAACTCCCTTCAGTGTTGGTCTGCATGCTGATTTGAAAAAAAAAAAAGAGGTTGAGGGGAGGTTATGAAACACTATTTCTTCCTTCCTGGGATTGTTTCGTTACCATTCCCCACTTCCATGAAGCACCCTCTCACCTAGTGTAGTCAGTATTCATCTTTTTATTTGTGTGTCCTTGCAAGGCAGTAGCTTTATTATATATTTAAATTTGCCTAAATGATTATATATATAAATATAATATATATTTATATATATAAAATCCTGTTTCTTTGTTCATTCAGTAACATATTCTTAGACATATTCTCGGTCATAATTTCATATGTAGCATATCATTTCTAGCAGCCGCATGCTGCTCTGTAGCATGCCTTCACCAAACCTTACATTTCCCTTCTCTTGTGCTGAGTAACTCCCTGCTGCTATGAAAAGCACTGTGACAAATCTGCTCCTTTATGTCCCATTATGAATGTGAAGGGGGATTTCTCTAGGATATCTATCCAAGAATGGAATTTTGGGGTCATAGGGCATTTGTATGCCCTAATTTGACTAAATTCTACATGGAAACCTGCAGTTCCTTGAATTTCTGAATGCCAAATTGCCCAATGCACCTGCCAATTCCAGTTTTCTAATTTGTATGAATCTGATCATTTTAAACTGATAAATCTTTGTTATCCTATTTTTTAAAAAATTTGTTTAAAAATAGGTTTGAGAACCTTGTTATATGCCATACATATGTGTATATGTCTGCATATTTTTTTATTTATGTTTTTTCCATTCATTTTGTTATTTTTTTCTAGGCTGGTTACCACATTATCTACAAAGAATAACGTTCACATCTCCTCCTAAAATTCTAATTCCTCTGGCATATTTTCTTATAATTGAGTGCAAGGCATCTGGTGCACATGAACAATCATTGTGATAACTTGTTTTGAATTTTAGAGGCAATACATCCAACTTCTAAGCATTTTAGTTTTAAAACTAGCTTATTTGTTGTTAATCTTTCCAGTTTTCTGATAAATGTATTGAAAGGTATAATACTGTAAAACATTTACATATGCTTTAGCCGTGTCCGACAACTTTTGATATGTGTGTTTTCATTGCCCATTGTTCTTCTTATTTATTTATTTATTTTTTCTTTGAGACAGAGTCTCACTCTGTTGGCCAGGCTGGAGTGCAGTGGCATGATCCCGGCTCACTGCAACCTCTGCCTCCTGAGTTCAAGCGGTTCTCCTGCCTCAACCTCCTGAGTAGCTAGGATTACACGCACTACCACCCCTGGCTAATTTTTTTTTTTTTCTTAGTAGAGATGGGATTTCACCATATTAGCCAGACTGGTCTCAAACTTCTGGCCCCAAGTTATCTGCCTGCCTCAGCCTCCCAAAGTGCTGTGGTTACAGGCGTGAGCCACCACACCCAGCCCCATTGTTCTAAATATTTCATAATTATTAAGACTTTCTTCGTAATTCAAAATTATTTAGTAATATGCTACTTATTCTGTATGCTTATAGGATTTTAAGACTATCTTTATACTACTTATTTCTAATTTGACTGCATTGTGGCCACAGAACATATTCTGTATAATACTGAGATTTAATTGGTAGTCTAGCACTTGGCCAATTTTTGTCAATGTTTCACATATGTTTGAGAAAAACGTGCATTCTCTGAGCAGTGAGAGTTCATTTAGATTTCTATAATTTTTCTTTATCTTCCAGACTCTAAGTGAACTGTGTTAAATTATTTATTTATAAATGTTGAGTTTTTTATTTCTTCTGTTGTTTTGTTTCTGTTTATATAATTGTCTATATTAATAGTGCATATATGTTTATGATAGTTATAATTTCTAATACTTTTGGTTTATTTTTAAATTTTCATGAAATATCCTATGATGCCATAGAAATGTTTTCTCAAACTCAATTTTTTAGATTATGATTGCCACTTAAGCATTTTTTGATGCTGTTGTTTACAATTGTCTGATAGTCTTCAACCTTTCTTTTCCCCAAACATTCTGTGTCTTTCTGTATTAAGAATGTCTTGGCCAGGCACGATGGCTCATGCTTGTAATCGCAGCACTTTGGGAGGCTGAGGCAGGCGGATCACAAGGTCAGGAGATCGAGACCATCCTGGCTAACACAGTGAAACCCCGTCTCTACTAAAAATACAAAAAATTAGCCAGGTGTGGTGGCAGGCACCTGTAGTCCCAGCTACTCGGGAGGCTGAGGCAGGAGAATGGTGTGAACCCTGGAGGCGGAGCTTGCAGTGAGCCGAGATCACACCACTGCACTCCAGCCTGGGTGACAAAGCAAGACTCTGTCTCAAAAAAAAAAAAAAAAAAAAAATGTCTTTTTGTTGGAAAACATGTTCCAAGATTTTGTTTTTGCCTTACTTTTGGTAAGTTTAATTCATTTACATTCATTGTAATTTTTAAATTATGCATCATATTTCATATTTCAATTTACTACATTTTTGTTTTATTTGTTTTTTATTTTCTATTTTCAATTGATATGTCAAATTTATAATCAGTGGTTTAAATTTATACTTTTTTTTATTATGGCAGATAACCTTAAACTGATGGCATTTACTAATATTTAATGACTTCTATTGATTATTTAAGATTACAATTATCTATTATTTTCCTAAAACAATACAAGTAGCTTACAGTGGATCTTCAATTGTCCCTATGTTCACTTTTTTGATATTGCTAATAATGCTGGATTGATATAAATCTCCTTCTATTCTTCTTTAATTTTTGTTGATCCTTGCTCTTTTAAAATATAATGAGCTTTACTAAGTGTTTTTATCATTTTTATTTTCTTTAACTCTTGTGGCATCCCTCTAGAGTTATTTCTAGTATTTGAGTACTTCCTGTAAAAGAGTTTCAATATATGTATTCAATTTACAAAATTTTAAAGACTTTGTAAGCCGGAGTATCTATTTATTGGATCCACAAATTTTAATGACAGCATGATTGGATACAAATCTCTATATGCAGAGAAATTTTTCTCCAATACTTCAAACATATTACTTCATAATTTTCTTGCATCAAATAATGTGATTCACAAATCTGTTAATTAAATTAATTTTTTTTTCTGTAAGAGAACTATTCTTTCCAGAAGCCCTAACTTTTTTTTATCTGTTATGTTCTTAAATTTTACTGTAACATATGTATCAGTGGGTGAATTATTTAAGATACATCAGCTATGGTGTGGTAACCCCCAAACATCAGTAACTTAATACAATAAAGGTTTATTTACTTATCACACAAATTTCAATGTAGGTTTACATGGTCTCTTCTCCACCCCATGACTCAAACATCTATGTTCCTTCCATCTTCACAGGTACTCAACAGAAGGCCTCCTTGGTTGCAATGAAAGACAAAGAGAGACATTAGAGAATTGCAAGGGATATAGTCAATGACTAATTCTAGGAGTGTCTTATATCAATTCTACCTACAAAAATACTGTAATCTTATTATAAGGAAGTCAGAAATATTATTTCCTTTGGGTCCAAATAGAATACTCCTAGACCTCATCCCATCACAGAATCCAGCTCAAACCCTAGAGTCTCCAGGTAATGCTCAATAATTTCTCTCAGGTCTAGATGTTAAACCTCCTGGTTCTATAAACCAAAACTACAGATAATCCTTTTAAAACTCACATAGAGAGTGGAAAAGGAAGAGGAGAACTGCAATAAATAATCTTATGTGTATAGTAAAAGAATAAAATAGGCAATAAGTAGCCACTGACCCATAACAATTTTGAAATCCAACTGAGTAGACATTAGGAACACACCTACACCAAGATTGGTGAAAATTTATTGGTTTCAACCTATGACCAATTACATATATTTTAATTTATTTTAGAGCGGCAACATATTTTCCATGTTAGTCAGAACAAGACATGTTTGAAGTTGAAACAAATTAACTTGTCACAGTGACTTACCAGAACAAAAATAAATTTCTTATTTATATCAACAGCGGCCCTCCTCTATCTGATATCTCAGAGACCCTGGCTTTTTCTATCTTGTGCTGCTGTCATATAAACAAATTATATAAATAAATAGTCCTATTGTCCACTCTAGTGCTTAAAATCTACACGTACATTGCCTCTGAATCAAGCAACCCATAGAACTTACCAAGCAACCCATAGAACTTAACACCAAGCAACCCATAGAACTTCTGTTAACACTAGCTCTAGAGAACACTGCTATTAATTTAAATCTAAGTCAAATCAGATCCTTAGTATGGCTACCTCATTACGGAATTATGTCTAGAGTAATTTCATATATTGCACAAAACATTCCCACTCATTTCTTTGGTATGCTCTTCCCCCAATCTCTTGATTCTTTCAAACACTCTAATTTTTACAAATGTCCCATATTGCAATAGACATCTCTTGTTAGACTAAACTAGCCTCGGGTTCTGATCTACTATGGACCTTCTGTTTCCTCATAAACAAGGTTTGATGGCCATATAATCTTTCTCTCCTGCTTTTGTTATTGTTGCTATTTTAGTCTTGACCTTTATCTACTTCCTATTCCTATCATAGCTAGGAGACAGAAAATTCTGTGAGAAATGTCTGTAAGTTAAGTTAATATACCTATAGTAAATATATTAACTTAGCTTATATTGCTTAAAGTTGGAGTTCTTATGCACTCCTTTTTATTTCAAGTCATTACAGACCATAAACACTGTTTATTGATCATATGGTCTTATTTCTCCCAGTTACCTCTCCACTTCTGATATGACACGGAAATGGTAACACTGTATAACTTCATTTATGAGAGGTTAGAAGAGTAATATGATTATAGAGTTAAATAGCAATGCAATTAAAACATGTATTTGACCAATGTATTGTTGAGAATACACTGGTCCTGGCCTTATGCTTGGTAGTGAGAATTTAAGGAGGAAAAAGATAGAGTAAAAAGGTGCTCTCAATCTAGATGGGAAAGACCCACACATAGCCAATTATTTTTTAAATGAGTCCAATGATAGATGTACGCACTGAGGGCTGTGAGATAGTAAATGAGGGCACCCAATCCATAAGGAAAAAGGTGACCAAGATGAATTTTAAAGGTAGATTTATTAGGTAAGCCCATTTTAAAGAGCAAAAAGAGCATGAGCAGAGACAGATATGAGAAACAGTATGACGCTGACTTCACCCAGCATTAGATATCATGGGGAATGAGTCTGAAGGAAGAAGTGGTGGAAGATGGAGCCAGAGATATTATACAGTCCAAAATCACTAGAGTCCTTCAGTGCCAGGCTAAGGCTCTTAGACTTCAACCCAAAGGGACTGTGAAGTCCTTAAAGAAAATTAAGCAGAAGACTGACCCAGATGATGTAGAGCTTAGATAAACCCTTTGTGCTTCACTCTCCTTACTACATCTGTGCAGAATATTTCCAGAAACAGTCCTTTTTAGAAATCGCTTTCTCAGCACCCCTTTGTGTTAAGCATCTGTATTAGGCCGTTCTTTCATTGCTGTGAAAGCATACCTAAGACTAGGTAATTTATAAAGTAAAGAGGTTTAGTTGGCTCACAGTTCTGCAAGTTTTATGTGAAGCATAATTCTGGCATCTTCTTTGCTTCTGCGGAGGCTTCAGGAAGCTTAAAATCATGGCAGAAGGTGAAGGAGAAGCAGCTGTCTCATATGATGAGAGCAGGAGCAAAAGAGAGAGTCAGGGCACGGGGGTGGAGGCGCTACACACTTTTAAATGAGCGTATCTCACAAGAACTTACTATCATGAAGATAGCACTAAGCCATAAGGGATCCATCTCCATAATCCAATCACCTCCCACAAGGCCCCACCTCCAGCATTGGGGATTACAATTCAACATGAGATTTGGTTGGGAAGAAATATCCAAACTTTATTAACATCATCTTCTCACCTTCATCAGCCAAATAATCTGAGTAAACAGGCACCCCCCTGCTACCTGACCACAAAAGGACTGTCTGGAACTGCTTCTTATACCTGCAGCACATCAGTCAGGGCAAACCTCCGACACAGACCGAGAGCAGAGCTCCTCTTTATCACCCTGCTCATGGTGAATCCACTCAAGATTTGGTGGGAGTGTATCACATTTACCCACAGGAAAGTCAAACTCTTGGATATTCACCATGTTTCCACATCTAAATATGTTCTGAGTTTCTCATTTATTCACTCCACAAGCATTTGATAAGTTCCTACTATGCCAACTAAAACCAAGATGAATTTTAAAAGCCAGGTATTGTGAATTTCTCCAGGAGCAGACTCTGAGACAGGATTCCTGTGTATTTAGTTCTTAAGGAAGTGCTCCCAGGAGAATTTCATAAAGGAGTAGAAGAAACAGAGGAGGAAAGAGGATGAAGTCAAGCAAAGGTGATTTCAGGCAAAGTCCCAAAGAAGAGAGTTATAGCATGATTCTGCATAACACTAGAGTGTAAATTAAATTCCAGAGCTTACCACAATTCAGAGCAAGAGATCTGGACTTGCATAATCCCACACAACTCAGTCATGGATGAAGCCCTCCCTGAGGGGTGTGCCATCGCAGGAACCTCAGGATCTCTTTGCTGCTCAAAAACCAGCTCTAGTAACCTAGGGTCTCAGGTATAGGTCCTTAGAAACAAAGAAACACCAAAGCTGAAGCATATATACTAAGAAAGGGTAAGAAAGATGTGAATATATCTGAGTAGAATAGCAGTTAGATCTTCTAGGGTCATCAAGAAACTCATAATTTAATGGGGAAGACAGAAATTTGGTCAGAAAGATATACTAAGGAATTTTACATACTCTGAATAGAAAGGGGTATATTACACCATTCAATAAATAAATACTGAAGTGATAACTCTCCTGTCCATATGAACGAAGTCTTCACCAAAGTGAAGGCGCTGGCTTTCTCTCTGTGCCACAGTGTTTTATCTTAATACCTTCCAGCAGGTTGAAACTTTATAATTTTATTGACGACTTCTAGTTTACAATCAGCTGCACTACAAAGGAACTCTTGTATTTTGTGTGATCTGTGATCAATGTGACTAGCAGATGTTAATTATTTGTCTCCTTTCTTCACTTGATAAAGCCTTCCTGTCACCAACAATCTTCTTATATTGCAAGTTGCAATTGGTCATAAACATTCAAGTTTACCTATAGGGTTACTTTGAATATTGCTATGACCAATGAATATTTCTTTTATTTTTTTGATTGACAAATAATAATTATATATTTATGAGTTCCATAATAATGTTTCAATACATATGATGTATAGTAAATGAATTAGCATAATTAGCATATCTACCAACTCAAATATTTATATCTTTGTGTTGAAAATATTCTTTACCCTCCTCCTAGCTATTTAAAACCATATACTTTCAACTATACTCATCCTAGGGTGATATAAAACATTAGAATTTATTCCTTCTATATAGCTGAAATTTTGTATCTTTTAACAAATCTCTCCTTATATTCTCTTCCTTCTACCTTTCCCAGCCTCTAGAATCTTTGTTTTTTTCAATAGAGACAGGATCTCACTATGTTGCTCAGGCTGGTCTTGAACTCCTACTCTCGAGCCATCCTCCCACCTTGGATTCCCAAAAAGCTGGGATTACAGGTGTGAACCACCGTGGCTTGTCCTATTCTACTTTTTATTTCCATGACATAAACTGAGTTTTGCTTCCATATTTGAGTGAAAACATGCAGTGTTTAGCTTTATGTTACCAGCTTATTTCACTTAACATAATGTCCTCCAGTTTCATCCATGTTGCTTCCAATGACAGGGTTTCAATTTTTATGGCGGAATAGTATTCCTCTGTGTGTGTGTGTGTGTGTGTGTATTTCTAAACTCTCACCTGTCACTAGAACCAGAACCTCTTTGTTTTATATGTTTATCAATGTCAAACTGCAGATCACAAATAAAATAATTTTTATTGATTTTCACAAGTTATGGGACTGCTTTCAACCTTGTCCAGAGTTTCTTACCATCAATGTATAACTCATGCCTAAAGATGAAATGCCTGTTTACATGTTTAACATGAACATCACAGTGAGGTTGTTTTCTTTCCTAATTAATTGATTATGTTCCAAATAAAACCAGACAAGATTAAATGACTCTCCCCAAAATGCTCCTTATTTTAATTGCATATATTTTGACTTGAAAATTGTCTCATCTCTGGAGGACATAAAATTGTATTCAATTACTCATCAGAGCACAAGAAATTGGAGTCCTTCAGAATCCACAATGTGGATTCTGAATCTACCATCTCACACCAGTTAGAATGGCGATCATTAAAAAGTCAGGAAACAACAGATGCGTGAGGGGAGGCGGAGAAATAGGAACACTTTTACACTGTTGATGGGAGTATAAATTAGTTTAACCATTGTGGAAGACTGTGGCAATTCCTCAAGGATCTAGAACTAGAAATACCATTTGACTCAGCAATCCCATTACTGGGTAAATACCCAAAGGATTATAAATCATTCTACTATAAAAACGCATGCACACATATGTTTATTGCAGCACTATTTACAATAGCAAAGACCTGGAACCAACCCAAATGCCCATCAATGACAGACTGGATAAACAAAATGTGGCACATACACACCATGGAATGCTATGCAGCCATATAAAAGAATGAGTTCATGTCCTTTGCAGGGACATGGAGGAAGCTGGAAACCATCATTCTCAGCAAACTAACACAGGAAAATAAAATCAAATACTGCACATTCTCACTCATAAATGGGAGCTGAACAATGAGAACATACAGGCACAGGGAGGGGAACATCACACACCGGGGCCTATCAGGGGATTGGGGACTAGGGGAGGGATAGCATTAGGAGAAATATCTAATGTAGATGACGGGTTGATGGGTACAGCAAACCACCATGGCACATGTATACCTATGTAACAAACCTGCACATTCTGCACATGTATCCCAGAACTTAAGGATAATGATAAAAAGAAAATTGGTGTAAGAAATTTAGACTTCATATTTGTTACAATTAAGATGACATATTTCTGGAAAATATGATTTCCTCACAGGGTGACTTCTCATGTGCTCAAATAAACATTAGTTGTGTGATTGTGTTTATTTCCACAAATTTCCAGAGGGGTTTTGGGGTAACTTATAAGGTATTTTAAGAGCTGATAGGATTAGAAACATTAAAGGTAGGAATAAAGAATGTTGGCGAACAAGGGCATGGGCAAGGAACCAGTTAAACCATGAGGAAGCATCTTATAATGGCCTACAGAAGTACTGGGATAAAACTAGCAATTAATTGAGCAAGTTAGAACATTCTTATGATCTGAGGGGAAACAGATTTGCTGCAAAAGCAATACAAGTAAAAACCAGTATCTATTAGACGTAAGAGAATATTAATTGCTGATTGTACAACTTTTAACAAGATTAGGATGGCTTCCACACACTTGGAAGAAAAATTGAATTCTATTAATGTTGAGTGAGGACCAGCTGAGGAACCCAAAGCACTTCTCATTTTACAAAGATAGGAACATTTTAAAAAATTGAAATGGGCAGTTTTGTGGCACCCTGATGAGGTGCATAAATTATCCTAAAGAAAGCTAAATGAAGCCAAAAGAGAGATCTAAAAGGAGGGGTTTTAGGTTGAAACAAATGTGCATATCTTAACATGGGTGTGTGAATTGTTTGGAGTTAAAGAATTAGTTATTCATAGATGCATATATAATATCCTCTTTACAATGAGTTAGCTCAGTTGCACGGAAAAATGTGGAGCCTCCTTCTACTGGATTGGATGAATTGAATCTATAAGTAAATCGTACTGTGAGTTAATCACAAATTTAGCTCTAAACTTCCTAGCAAGCAACATAAAAACAGACAACTTTTACCTTAAATGATTTGAAATACTGACGAACTAAAAATAGGATAATGGCACAGATGAATTACAACTTTCCTTGATACTAAGATCCTATAGGAATTTATCCCAATGGTTGTTATAAAAGAGAGAGAGAGAGAGTTTGTGATATGATGAATAAACTGACCTACACAACATCCTTTCTATAAACCTCACTAAGGTTTTTATAAGGGCATTTCTCATAACATCAAAATAGGCTAAATAGATATTACAGCAAAATGAAATTCAGTTTTAAAATATCCTTCAAGGCAAGGTCTTGAATAAAATTATCTTGTTATTTTATGTGATCCATGTGTATGTTCAAGGCTATCTGAGGAAGAGACAGACTGATGCATCTCAAGCAATCCTCCCTGAATATCATTCCCCTTACCTGATCTTTGAGCAAAGGTGGAGTAGTAGTGGTGAGCTTGACATTGTCTCTCCCTGTGAGACGCCCAGAGTTTGGCACATCTGTGATTTCTGTTTTATGCAGACCTGTGTGCTGGGAAATCAGCAAGCCAAGCTCAGGGGAAATAAGCTTTTTCGGGAACTGAGAAGCCAGATTGTAACAAATGCCTGGATGCTAGCCTGTCCATTTCCACCTAGACAGGGGATTAGGAAGAACTTTCCTGGAGTGGGATTGACTCAGAAAATTGTTTCCAATCCGCTCACAGGACTCACTAATTAAGATTTTCAAATCCCTCTCTATATGATTGTGGAAAAAAAGACAAGGCTAAATAGATAGCCATGTAGGACAAAAACAAACAAATTTTTAAAACCACATTGGTAAATCACTTGCCAAGTATCTAAATTTGGACTATTCTACTTCCTAAAGGATCCTCCAAGGTAAAACTGTTTGGGAAATGTACAACCTCCTAAGGCAATTTATTAAATGAATTTATAAGATTATAAGCAATGTAAAGTGAACCCCTAGAATTCCCCACTAATTTATAACTCGCCCATCAGTGTATAAAAGTCTCTAGCTAATCCTGACCCTTGGATGTGTACACTTAAAAGGGTAATTGTGCTATATTTTCCCAGAAGGAAACTTTTCTGTTTACCCAATAATTTCATTTCTAGAAATTTACCCTATACATATGCATGTAAATGTGTGAAAACCTGTACTAACCAGAATGTCTGCTCCAGCAAGAAACTGGAAGCTATTTTAATGTCTGTCCATAGAGGGCTGATTAAAGGTGGGGAATTCTGTACTGTCATCAGAGAGGATAAATCTATTATATATTGGCTGATGGAGAAATAATATAAATAGATTTATTAAATGGCAAATGAGTAAAGTGCACAAGTGTTAATGGTATAACTAATGTGTGTGTGTGTGTGTGTGTGTGTGTGTGTGTGTGTACTGAAAAACTATTACAGCAAACTGTAAATAGAGGGAGGGACATTGGTAAATGGCAAACCACATTTAAACAGCCCATCTAAGCTTCTCAACACCAAAATCTGTGCTCTTTGCACCACATGAAAGAGTAGACACATTTGGCCTCATTTTCAAAGGACACACACAGCTATTAAATGGCACGTGGGCCTTCATCAGATAGCAAGGCCCACACACACTCTCTTTCTACATATTACTTTCTACAATCATTCAGTTTCCTTTGAGTGTCTTTTTTTAAATTGCTATAGAAATGTATATCCTAAGAACCAAACCCATCTCAACCTCTTTCAAGCCAAGCTTTTTCTGGCAAAGGGCCTCATTTGTAGCTTTTATTGCCTCAGTTCTTGATTTATCACCACACCTTGGGCTGTCCTGTTGGGTGAAAGGTCTGGCTTTTGATCTCAGTATAAACATACCATGACTGCTCTTGTCCATCTTCAGCAACTCCTTTATTTTCTCAGGATTATCATTCAGAAACAGATAAACACTCACACAAACACTCAATTTGCCTGAAATACTCACATTGAGCTTACATTTAATAAAACTTCACTCATGATATCAAACTTATGCACTCTGTACAAAGCTTTAGGGAGTTTTTGACTTATCACATAAGGGCTTTATTTTTATAGGGGTTTTGTATCAAAATCACTGAATGAGGTAAAAATCAGATATGGCTCCATGCAAACTTGAACAAGTACAAGATAAAGTCGTTGGCTTACTTAAGGGACCTGTTTAACCAAAATAATGATAATCTTAGAATCATACTGATTATAGTAGTTACTCACCCTGTAGAAAGAACAAGGGAAATAGAACTGATGGAAGGATGAGCAAATTCAATTAGGACACAGGATAATTTGCAAAAGTTCTTCAAAAGCTAGAAAATTTCTTTCTTTTTTATTATACTTTAAGTTTCGGGGTACATTGCAGAACACGCAGTTTTGTTACATAGGTATACACGTGTCATGGTGGTTTGCTGCACCCATCAACCTGTCACCTACATTAGGTATTTCTCCTAATGCTATTTCTCCCCTAGCCCCCCACCCACCGACAGGCCCGGTGTGTGATGCTCCCCTCTCTGTGTCCATGTGTTCTCATTGCTCAACTCCCACTTGTGAGAACATGCAGTGTTTGGTTTTCTGTTCTTGTGTCAGTTTGCTGAGAATGATGGTTCCCAAGCTAGAACATTTCTAAAATTCAGTTGATGGTGGGGAACAAAGAGCAAAACACACACTGCGATGCTGAACTCTTTTTTGTATTCAACATCAGACTTGTCGCCAAAACAAAGCTGTAGTCTATTTATTCTCAATGTAATATTTAATGTTTTTTGTAACTTGTGCCAACCATTGCTTCTGTTTTTACTGGTAGAACATTTAAGCTTATTTGGATGCAATTATGATGATGTGTGCCTAAAGACAATGCTATATTTGTAGTTGATCCATAGATCTTTTACTTCCCCAAAACATGGCGTATGCCACAATGCTATGGATGTTCCATCAATATTTGTCTTTGGATTATAACCACAAACATAAATTTTCTTCACTGTTTAAATTTTAAATGTATTTACAGTGGTATTGTTAATAATGTCAGATGTGTGTCTTTGACTGGACAAAACTCCCCAAGCTTTCCCCTGATTGTATTTAACAAATGATAAGAACAATCAAACAATTATTGGAATCATCCTGTTTTTTATTGTTTCTTTTCTGTTAATTTGAAAGATGAGACATTATCAGATGTTTGTAAAGGTCTTTTTTTCCTAATGGATTCAACGCAGTCACAGCTATGCTTCTATTTTTTAATTTACTCATTTTGGGGACACGCACAAGAAAAATTGAATTAAAAATGAGGAAAACAAATTTAGAATAATAGCCAATTGATCTAAATAAAAAGCCATGTTTCACACTTTCTGTAATTGGGAATGTTAATTTGTCATGTGTTGGCAGAGGCTGCAGTCAGTGATATTACTGTGGCCCTCATGGTGGATATTTAAATGTCAACAAATATTTTAGGCAAGTTCCACAGTTATCATCAGTTTTCTAGAGAAATGAAAATCTAATTCCACATGTTTCATTAAACATGCACTTTTGGTTTTGACTCATCATTTTCAAAATAAAAGCTTATTCCAAAAAAAGAGATTGTCAAAAATAAAATAGTGTTAATGAGTTATGCCACAATATAATGGCAAGGCTACTGCAGCAAGGAAAAGGAGTCAAATTACTCTCTAGACACTCTTTGGCACTCTAGACACTCTGAAGATCAGTTACTACAGCTGCAGGTAGTTCAGGAATACCTGGCCTGTAATTCCTCCTGTTCCTCACTGACCCTACTGACTGGTGAACGCAAGTGACTGACAGGAAAAGTAACCGCAAGTACTTCTCCTATCTCTACTGGAGAGCAGAACAAATTAGCTGTCCCTACCAACCTTCACATCCAAATATTTCATTTTGCTAGTAAGTGCCATGCATGTTTTCTTTAAAAAGGAGGTCTTATTTTGTTACTGGAAGGAGCAGGAAAAGAGAGGCAGGCTATCACTGGTTGCCATTCAAAAATCTGTTAAGGAGCTATCTCTGTTAACTGTATACTATTAGACATGATGGCAGCAAAGCAAGTTTTACGTAAATCCAACATGATTATCTGGACGTTCACAGAGTATCTAGTAAACTGGAGTGTGGCCTCTCTTTGGACCACAGAACCCACTCACATGAGATGCAGCAGTGGGCACATGACAACTGGTCCATTCATAGAAGCTGCTAGCCTAATGAAATGATGGTAGGGCTTCTTTAAAGACCAACCTAATGTGCCAACCTTCCAATGACACCCTGAAAAAATTCAGCATGTGGCTTAAATAAACAGTATATGGGGTTGTTTTCTCCAGTAGGTAGACTACACAAGTCCAGGAACCTAAGTACGTAAGTAGCCTCACCATCATTCTCATTGACCCAGTTGGAGAATTTACCCCTCTTCTCCTCACAAATCTTAGCTCAAGAGTGTAGACTTTCTGGTTGTCAGGAAGGGGAACATTTTCACAGGGTAGAAAGGAAGTCTGCCACCAATTTAAGCCTCTTGTCATCTTGGGCTTTTCATGCCTTTACATGGCGGGCAAAGAAAAGAATTTCCATCTTGGCAGAGGTAATGGACTCTAAACATCCCAAGGAGGTGGGATTGCTGCTACAGAGGGGAATAAGGGAAAAAAATATTAGGAGATCTACTGGTATCTCCATGCCCAAATTTACTGTAATTGGGCAAATAGAGGCACCAGGGCTAAAGACTGAAAGCAAGGTCAGGGAAGAAATGGCTAATAGTGAACTAATAATACCATCTGTCACAGCAAGTTAAACAACAAAAAAAGAAAATCATTTTGATGTGCTCTGGATTGGAGTAAACTTCCTCCAGGTTTTACTTTGGGCTTTTAATTACTTTCCATTATCATTAATAGGTGCCTTACTAGAAGCATTAATTCTCATTTATCCTCTTATAATACTAGAAAAATGCCAGATAAAGTTGCCCAGGCTCAACATAACATTGTAGAAAGAGATTAGAATGCTGCACAGATTATTATTTTTTATAGAATTGCTATCAAGACAAATTGAATTTCATTGCCTGAAATGAATTTTTATGTTTTTACAGAGAGGGGACAAATAGGTCTCAGCCATTACAAAGTACATGGCAATGACATAGTTGGAAGAAATCAAACATATTTTTTATACATGAGATTTACTGCTATCTTTGAATGAGCTTTAGGAGGTTTGTGTCAAGGTCCAAAACATATTCATCACTGCAGAGTACACACGACAAAATTAAGATTACTATGTTTCAATGTAAAGAGGCTAATTCTCATAATCACAGCTATTTTTCAAACTCAAATATCAAGATAGAGGAAACCAAAGGTATTGAGAGGTCTCCAGTAATGATTCCACCCTGAAATCCAGATATGATTAACAATATTGATTATTATGAATATTAAACAGGGTTTCCTTAAAAACCTGAAGGTTGCTGAAGATGTAAGCCATGGAAAGTAAGAAATGTCTTTGTCTTTTCACTATGGAGGCTGACCTAGCTGTGTTATGCTGAGTTAATCCTATCCAAGATGTATCCTTCCACTGCTGGAGGGCCACCAAGGCTAGTCAGATGCTTCTCATTAGACAAATCAGACTGTCTCAGCCTGACTGGTGTTGGACTGGGGGAGGATATTTGTGGGTGATTTTTAAAAAAAAGGATTGAGTATTTCTCCCAGGTTTTTAGCTTAGTCTACTAACTGGAAAATGATGTCATTTGCTGAAACAAAGGGAGCTGTGAAAGAAAATGTGTCATAAATCCATTGCATATATACCTGCCTACTTACTATACTGAGCTAAAAGCTCTGCTTTTTTGTTAGGTTCTGATGATGGACTATTTCAAAGATAAATACTTACCTTTCTCTTCTGTAATTTTCACATTGAGATTGTCCTTCTGGAACATTCCAGATGGTGATTTTGCAGCTTGTTTTCTCCTTTCTCTGGATTCAGCAGAGTGTCTCCATTCATTCTTGTAATTTTTTAAAAAACTCTTCTAAGGAACTTGTGGTAGTATTATCTCTAATTACAACTAACTTCTTTCAAACTAAAGTGGATGTGTGAATTTGCAATATGATGTTTCAAAGGCCATACTTAGTGATAGGAAAGAAAAGGCAAAAACAGAAACTTTCTTTTCATGTAAGAACAAAGAGAAGTGACATATCCAGTACCAGAAGGGGGCTTTTTGATGGCCAAGAAAATATATTATAATTAGAAGATAATTACAACTTTCTGTTTTCAAATATCAATTCTATCACTTCCCTTTACTCACTTCAGTTTTGTTCCTTTATATCTCTAAAGTTGATCTTTGGTGAATGAGATTTTCTCTTCCTTGATAATCACTGCAAAGGTCTTGGTCCAGAAAGCTGAATGCACCTATCTTTGAACATATGTTAGGTGAGAAGATGAGATCTAACCTTTACTTTTTTTTTAATCCAACACTGTCCCAAGGAAGTGGGCCACTCAAATTGAAGGCCAGAAGTAAAATCAAGCAAATAATGTTATGATCTAACCATGAAGATTTCAGTGATATTGGTCTTAAGACATTATATTCTTGAGGAATTGCCACACTGTATTCACAATGGTTGAACTAGTTTACAGTCCCACCAACAGTATAAAAGTGTTCCTATTTCTCCACATCCTCTCCAGCACCTGTTGTTTCCTGACTTTTTAATGATCACCATTCTAACTGCTGTGAATTGGTATCTCATTGTGGTTTTGATTTGCATTTCTCTGATGGCCAGTGATGATGAGCATTTTTTCATGTGTCTGTTGGCTGCATAAATGTCTTCTTTTGAGAAGTGCCTGTTCATATCCTTTGCCCACTTTTTGATGGGGTTGTTTGTTTTTTTCTTGTAAATTTGTTTGTGTTCTTTGGAGATCCTGGATATTAGCCCTTTATCAGATGAGTAGATTGCAAAAATTTTCTCCCATTCTGTAGGTTGCCTGTTCACTCTGATGGTAGTTTCTTTTGCTGTGCAGAAGCTCTTAAGTTTAATTAGATCCCATTTGTCTATTTTGGCTTTTGTTGCCATTGCTTTTGACGTTTGAGACATGAAGTCCTTGCCCATGCCTATGTCCTGAATGGTATTACCTATGTTTTCTTCTAGGGTTTTTACGGTTTTAGGTCTAACATTTAAGTCTTAATCCATCTTGCATTAATTTTTGTATAAGGCATAAGGAAGGGATCCAGTTTAAGCTTTCTACATATGGCTAGCCAGTTTTCCCAGCACCATTTATTAAATAGGGAATCCTTTCCCCATTTGTTGTTTTTGTCAGGTTTGTCAAAAATCAGATAGTTGTAGATGTGTGGTATTATTTCTGAAAACTCTGTTCTGTTCCACTGGTCTATATCTCTGTTTTGGTATCAGCACCATGCTGTTTTGGTTACTGTAGCCTTGTAGTATAGTTTGAAGTCAGGTAGCATGATGCTTCCAGCTGTGTTCTTTTGGCTTAGGATTGTCTTGGCAATGCAGGTTCTTTTTTGGTTCTGTATGAACTTTAAAGTAGTTTTTTCCAATTCTGTGAAGAAAGTCATTGGTAGCTTGATGGGGATGGCATTGAATCTATAAATTACCTTGGGCAGTATGGCCATTTTCACTATATTGATTCTTCCTATCCATGAACATGGAATGTTCTTCCATTTGTTTGTGTCCTCTTTTATTTCACTGAGCAGTAGTTTGTAGTTCTCCTTGAAGAGGTCCTTCACATCCCTTGTAAGTTGGATTCCTAGGTATTTTATTCTCTTTGAAGCAATTGTGAATGGGAGTTCACTCATGATTTGGCTCTCTGTTTGTCTGTTATTGGTGTGTAAGAATGATTGTGACTTTGGCACATTGATTTTGTACCCTGAGACTTTGCTGAATTTGCTTATCAGCTTAAGGAGATTTTGGGCTGAGATGACAGGGTTTTCTAAATAGACAATCATGTCATCTGCAAACAGGGACAATTTGACTTCTTCTTTTCCTAATTGAATACCCTTTATTTCTTTCTCCTGCCTGATTGCCCTGGCCAGAACTTCCAACACTGTGTTGAATAGAAGTGGTGAGAGAGGTCATCCCTGTCTTATGCCAGTTTTCAAAGGGAATGCTTCCAGTTTTTGCCCATTCACTATGATATTGGCTGTGGGAACTAGAAACACCATTTGACCCAGTCATACCATTACTGGGTATATACCCAAAGCATTATAAATCATGCTGCTATAAAGACACACGCACACGTATGTTTATTGCAGCACTATTCACATTAGCAAAGACTTGGAACCAACCCATATGTCCATCAATGATAGACTGGATTAAGAAAACGTGGCACATATACACCATGGAATACTATGCAGCCATAAATTAGGATAAGTTCATGTCCTTTGTAGGGACACGGATGAAGCTGGAAACCATCATTCTCAGCAAACCATCACAAGGACAAAAAACCAAACATCGCATGTTCTGACTCATAGGTGGGAATTGAACAATGAAAACACTTGGACACAGGAAAGGAAACATCACACACTGGGGCCTGTTGTGGGGTAAGGGGAGTGGAGAGGGGGGAAGGATAGCATTAGGAGATATACCTAATGTAAATGATGAGTTAATGGGTGCAGCACACTAACATGGCACCTGTATATATATGTAACAAACCTGCACTTCGTGCGCATGTACCCCAGAACTTAATGTGTGTGTGTGTGTGTGTGTGTGTGTGTGTGTGTATAAAAGACATTACATTCTTACAAAAAATTGCCAGGCCTTTATGTTCTTCTAAGGATTGGCAGCCCTTCAAAAAGAAAAAAGGAAGAAAAGAAAGACAGTATTACAATAAGCTAACCAAACAACAGAAAGCTATTAATAACATGTTTCACAAAGTCCTTTCATATATGTTAATTCCCTTAAACTTGACAGCAGCCTTTTCTGAAGCAAATGCTGGAGAGAACCAGAGGAGATCAGAAAGGCTATAAAAGTCACACACTTAATACTGGGGAAGGCAGTATTCAGATCTAATTTGATATCTTAGGATCTTGCTCCTACTACTTTTTCAAGAAGAGAAAAGAATAAGCTATAGATTCTGGTCTTAAAGGCTTTGGAGAATATGAAACGCAATTATTTTCAAAAGAGGAGATAAAGTCTGCCCACCACAAATGTGAGAACTAAACTCTTACCTAACACCTACTAGGAGTATATTAGTCAGAGTTTTTCAGAGAACCAGAAACAATAGGATGTGTGTAGATAGATAGATAGATAGATAGATAGATAGATAGATAGATAGATAGACAGACAGACAGACAGACAGACAGACAGATAGATAGATAGATAGATAGATAGATAGATAGATAGATAGATAGACAGACTCTTATAAGGAATTGGATCACAGAATTAAGGAGACTGGCAAATCCAAATCTGCAGTGCAGCCTCAAGGCTTAGAAGAAATATTGTGCAGTTTCTCTTAGAGAGCTAGCAGATGGAGACCCAGGAGAGCTAAGGATGCAGATGAAGTCTGAAGACCGTCTGCTGAAGAATGATTTCTTATTCATGGAAGCTGGGTATTTTATTCTATTCAGGCCATAAACTGATTGAATGTCCACACTGTGTAATGTATCTACTTTACTCAAATTTATCCATTTACATGTTAATCTCATCTAAAGAAATAAAACTCCCAGAATAACATATGATCTATCTGGGCACCCTGCAGCCCAGCCAAATTAACACATAAAATTAATAATCACGGTGACCCACAATATAAACTAGCTAAGTGGAAAAGTCTACATTTTGGAGTCAGGTAAGACAAAAGGGCATATGAAAAGCAAATATATTAAGATATAGACCTGTATGTGCACGTGTGCATGCATGCTTAGCATGGAAAAAAACAAATTTCATCTCTATCCTTCTCAAGAACAACCTGCTAGGGCTCAAAAAGCACATATCAAGCAACACTATCCAACTGTATGTTAATGCTTCTCTCAAGGCATTATTTACAACAAAAGGAAGATGCTCTCCCCATTGAGGCAAAAGCCTCCAGAGAATTGCAATTATAAATGAGACTTAGGGCTTATCTAGTCAAATCTGTTGCCCAACACAGAAATCCTATCTACCTGTCTCATAAGGAGTTCTTTGGCTCCTGCTAAGTGCTCGTAACGAATGTAAGATCACCTCATCAGGAGACCTCTCAGGCCTGCATTAAGTAGCGCTAGTTATTAAAAACCTTTACTTTGAATGCAAACCTCCTTCTCTGTAATTTTTACTTGCATCTGTACTCCGGAGCCAGATTCTACAAAACTACATTGTAAATGCCTACTTATTTAATGGATAAATATTGTTCTTCATGACTTTGTCTTCTTGCCTGGCTTCCTTTGGACTTATCACCATCAACTCTAATTTTCACTCAGTATATCAAGCATTACAGTCCTCAAATATGCCGTCTTCCAGATCCGTCTCTAGGCTTGGTCTCTACCCATTTCAAGGAAGAAAAATGCAGAGATCATAATTACACAAGATATTGTGGAAGGAAACTCACTGAATCATCACTAGAAGAAGCACTGGACTGAATAGCCCTAGCTCAGAAATTATTTTCCAAACTAGAGAGGACTGACAAAAGAGTTACTGAGTTAGAGAATAATGACAACAGCTTAGAAAAAAAGCTCTATTCCTTCCAGAGTCTCCATTGTAACAGGACTGTAAGTTAATTATCAATGGTTTCCAAGGGTTACTAGAGCCTACTTAACAGGCATATTGTAAGAATACAATGAGATGTCAAATATAACACACACAGAACAGTACCTAGCATAAAGAAATCACAAATAATTGTTAAGAGAACATAAGTGAGAGAGAAAATGAAAATATAGACACATTCCAGCAACAGGGAATGTAGAGTGTCTGTCTGGCTTTAGCTACATTGGTCTTTCTGTCTTCTACAGAAACTAACTTCACCAATTGATGTAAAAACTATGGACTTCTGAATATTTATATTATTTTCTGTTTATTAAATCTCTTTCTCTAGCATGACACTGTCTGATCTTCCATTTCATTTCTTCTTCTTTTCTTGAATAAATATTCATTCAGCACCAACCAAACACCAAGTATTATATAAGATCATGGTAGGGTTTGGACGGGTCTAAGTTTCGGAGAATGAATTTCTAAAAAGCTAGAGAGATAATGAGTGAGTGAATACTCAAGGGTGGTATATGATAAACAGGAAGAAGTTTCTTCTTAACCTGATACATGGTAAATCAAACTCTACCTGGTAGTAGAAAGAGCATTCTTTATGTCTGAGTGAATGTTTTGTAGTCAGAGTCTATACACTTTAAAGCACAAAGGGAGAGTTGTGTATGTGTGTTATCTACAGTGATGAGAATTTCTGATAGTCAATTTATTGGTACATATACTTGACAAATTACATGAAAATTGTAGTGACTTAAAATATTTATTATCTCACAGGTCTGGGGTCAGGAAACCAGCTGTGGCTTAGCTGCATCCTCTGGCTCACGGTCTCTCACAGGCTCCAATCAAGGTGATGGGCAGAGCAGCACTCACCCCAAGGCTTAACTCGGGGAGGGTCTGCTTCCATGCTCACTCACATGGCTAATCACAGGAGTCCATTTCTCATGGGCTCTGAGAAGAGGAGCCTCAAGTCCCAACTGGCTGTTGGCTAGAGGCTACCTTAGTTCCTTGCCATGCAACTCACAATGTGGCAAAAGGCATTCTCAGAGCAAGAAGGCAAGAGAGTTCTAGTAACTTGGAAGTCACAGTCTTTGCCATATACTATTTGTTAGAAACAAGTCATTAGGTCCTTCAGCCCACACTTAAAGGGAAGGGACTATGCAAAGACGTAAGTACTAAGAGATGGGAACCATTCAAGGCCATCCTAGAAGGCTACCTACCAGAGTCCATTGAGCATTACATGAAAGCGAGTCATTAGCACGTCACCATGTCAGAATATTGCCTAAAGGACCACCCAACTAGAGATTCATAGTAACTTCCATGTTTTCTTTTCCCTCTCATATTCTTGCTCTCATGCATTCTGTGCTTGTTGAGTAGTGTTGGTAAAGAGGCTGGGAGATTTTTTTTTTTAAAAAAAAGCATCTAAATATTTGGTCTCTCTAATTGGAAATGCATTTAGGTTCAGTGGCTTATGCCTTAGAGAGTTGGATCACAGAAATAATGCATGGAGGTTTAACTAGAAATTCCAGATATTTTTTTCTAGTTTCTGTCTTCTGAAATTGTCCTGGAATTCAGAAATGCTGTGTATTGATAAAGAACAACAGAAGCACTCCAAAATCATGACATCCCCTCACACACACATACACACACACACAATCAAGAAGATACATGAGAAATAGTTATAGATGATATACATAAAAATGATATACATAATATATAGATATATGATGATGATGGTGGTGATGGTGATGAAGAATTGATACAAATTAGTAGCAAATGAAAAAAAATTTCATTTCATTTTAGAAGAAAATCATTTTTCTTCCTCCTTGGCTTTCTAAAAATCAGGGAGTTGATATTTTAAGAGATTTCAAGGAAGCATAATTTAAGAACTAACAAGACCTCATATCGTTGTTTGAATTTGAGGGAGTATAAAATAAAATAGAGTGAAACATGAGTACCAAGATTTAGCAACCATTGACTGCCATGTAAAGAAATTTGAAATTTATTTAGATGACAGTAAGGTATCATTACAGGGTTAAGCTTTATGAAAATAATGAAAAGGAAGAGAGGGAAATGAGTGAGACTAGAGGCAGAAACTAAGCAGGAGTTTTTGGCTTTAATTAGGACCAAAAGAAAAGAGAACACATGTTATGTGGCACTCACTGTAAAGCTTTCTCATATATTGATTCACTTAACTTGAAATAACCCCGTGAGGTAGATTCTGTTCTTATAGCCTTTCCATTTTACAGATGAGAAAACAAAGCACCAAAAAGTTAAGTAGCTTGCTCGAGTAACGGGACTAAAAATGGTAGATCTGTAATTCCAACCCAAGCAGCCTAACTCCAGAAACCATATTCTGAACCATTAGCCCATGTTATGTTCTAGTAGTGATGATGAAAATGAGACAGAACTTAGAGACTGGCTAAGATAGTGAGGGAAGGAAGGAGAATCTTGGTTAAATTCCAGGTTTCTATGTTAGATGTCTTGGAGAATTATAGTGTCATTAGGTGAGAGGCTATAGTGACGGCAAAGATGTTGCAAGAGGCAGGGAAAGAAAATAAATTTAGTTTTGAAAATTGAATATTCTGTAAGACGTCCAAGTGGAGATGTAGAAAAACAAGATTTGCATACAAAGCTAGAGGTCTGGAAGGATGACAGCTAAAAATAATCATTTGTGATCATGCAAGAAATGGACTGCTACTCAAAAACCTTATTCTTTCTTGTTAGACACACTCTAGACTACATTTCCAAGCCTCCTTTGCATTCAGATGTGGCTGTGTGACTAAATTCTAGCCAAGGGAATATGATTCAAAGTGACAGATACCACTCCAGAACTGATGCATAAAAAATCTCCCTCGTGCAATCCTCCATACACATTCTTGGTGACCTTGAAGGCACTATGTTGAAGATTGTGGAAACACAAAATGAAAAGTGACTTTATGTGAGTGAGAAATAAACTTCTTTATAATATTTGGAGTTGGTTTGTTGCTTCAAGTAATGCTAACCTAACTAGTAAAAAAGCATCATCAGGGGATACTTGGGTGTAGAAGGAGCATAGTCTCAGTATGGAAATGCTAAGTTGGTAAACATATCTGGTCCCCCTGATGAGACAAATAATGTACAGCAAATGTTATTTTGCTTAATATGGGACTGAGTTCCATGAAAGTCTGCAAAAAGCTGCAGAAGTATCAAGTGCAAAAGGCTAGACAGCTTCCCAGGCAAGTCCACACAAAGGGCAATACCCTACTGAATTCACCACAGTCTGAGCTTCATATCCACAATCTCAAATTCTTGATTTGTCAGCTCCCAGAACTGGGATCATATTAACCAGTCTAGTGAAGCCAATGTATCAACATGATGCCTATTTATTATCTTTCAATGAGAAATGTAACCTTCAAGTAGAGCAAACTCAGGTAGGCTGATCAGCACTTTCTCTCCCTGTAGACTTGCCATGGGAAGCTAAATTACACCAAAAGATTGCTGAGTAAGCATAGATTTCCATCAAACATAATTATTCATAAGATTTGAGAATAGTAAGGCACCAGACTAAAAGGGTCTATCAGGCTCTGGAGTTTGAAAGATCTCATTGGAATTTCAATTCTGACACATACTAGGCATTTCAAAGTGTGGAAGTCATCCCACTTTCCTTTGGTGGCAATACTAAATGTATCTAGTATCTATCTAGTGTCTAGTATAATAATAAATGTATCTAGTAGAACTGCTGTAAGAGCAAACTAAAATACTGTATATTAAAGCACTCAGCTAAAGTCTTATGAAGACTATTGATTAATGTATATTGCCATTATTATAATGATGATCAATATAATTAGTATCCATCTGCCCAAGGGCATGTCAAGAGGTCACATTGTTCCCTGCCCCAAACCAGGCTCCCGTGAGATCTTCTAAACATGCCTATGTCTCCTTTCTGATGGATATAGTGCTCCATAGATATACTGAGAATCTCAGCCAAAATCAAATGAGTAGGGCATGAAATACCCTGTAGCAATAAAAAATGATACAAATGTATATTTAGTATTTCAAAATCATATGTTTTGTCCATTATAAAAACAGCTTCCATGCTTAATTATGATATGGTGTGTTCTCTAATCTTTCTGAATAAACCAATAGTAAGTCTGTAATCAGAAAATGTAACTCTAAGCTGTATTTATCGGAATATCAGGAGTAGGGTTTTTAAAAAGCTCTGTGCATGAATATAATGACCAGCCAAGATTGTAAACTATCACTTTAACTGAAAACTATTTAGAGGAAGCAAGTATTAAATGATACTTTGCACAGTTGAATGTGAGGTTTCTTTGTGACAATCCTATGATTTCCATACTATTATTATAAACTCTCACTTTTATGAGTGATGAAACTGAAGATCAGAGAGGTTGAGTAACTTGCCCACAAATATACAGCTAATAATTGGCAACTGCTATCTCGGGTCAGTACTCACCATAGCCTCCGTACTAAGTAGCTTCTTGATAAGAAATGTATAAAACCAGAAAGTTTAAAATATTGGCACACACACTGTGAATTTAAAACTGTCTTCACCTTTCTTCCCAAATATCTTAAGCTTGTTTCATCTTTGGAATGGACACTTATAGCTTTGGAGTTAGAAAAAGAAAGGAGAAAGGAGTGATGAAGAAAAAATAAAAAAATATGAGGAAAGACCTCCTTCAGATCTGTCTGTGACATTTCAGAAGAAGAGGAGCTAAACAAAAGTCATCCTTCCTTCTCTAGCAGTCATATTACTCCCCTATAGTCAATCAAATACATCTGTTAAATTTCACAGACTTACCAGAAAGATAAATAAATCAAAGGCTAACATTTTCAGAAATGAGAACTGTCATGAATAAGTGAAATAATGTTCCCAGTTGAAACCCCCAAAACAGTTTTTAATTCAGTTGTTCATAAAATATTTGTGAGGCTCTGGATCAGCCCAGGAGATTGAAAGAGACATACCTTTGAGGGGCTCACAGCCCCAAGGATAAAGCCCAAAATCACTATGGAATGTAGACAGTAATAGAAGTCTATACAATGTACAAATAGGAAAGGAGGGATGATTCTGATTTGGACATGAGGGGAGTCAAGAAAGTGCTTATGGAAGAATGTGACATATGCAGAACATCTAAAATGGACCTAGGATTTTACCAAGAGGGATAGATTCTTGCTCCGAGGGGAGAGAACACCAATGCTAAGAACTGAAACAATGAAGGACAATGTTAGCTGCATACCAAGTAGATAGAAGGCTGGTGTGGCACAGACCCAAGTATTCTTACCTTGAGTGGTGACTATGTTTTCTAGGATGAATCACTTAATCTTTCAAAAAGTTATGGTCCCCATTAGTAAAACAAGAATAATAATTTCTATTTAATAAGGTTATTATGGAGATTAAATGTGTACATGGAAAAGGGCCACTAAATTATAGCTATGATGATGATTATATATTTCTCATACAATATACACCAGACAAGCCATCTGGCTGAGCCTCACAACATGTCCACAAACATCAGGACCACAGCTGGCACAAAGGATGCTGAAATGGCCTTTCAAAGAAACTGATCTTTGGCTTCCCAGGTAAGAAGCCAATGAGGGCTGAGGAAGATGAGAAAGGTGTGATGTGGAACTTTCACACCCCCAATATGCTTGGAGCTATAAATCTACTCCTTCCAATCCAACCCTGATCATCTTTTTCTTTAGGAGCCTGGAGGCTATGTTTTTCATACCCAACCCGGTTTACCCTCTGCACATGGTAATAAGTTACTGATTCCATCATGTGGGGCCATCTCTGATGTCCTTTCATGCAGCAGGGGCACTGGTGTGGAGGAGAATATGCATCCATGGGAGAAATCTCAGGCATGATACAGAAAGAGAGCTTAAAATAAAATAAGACCTCCAGAGTCCCAGCTTTCACCTCCAGAAAGGAAATTCCAGCAACCTTAGCCTAGTCCAGTATGGACCTTGCAATCTTCCTTAGCCTGGTTTTGTCTGAAACTTGCAATCTCCCAGGTCTGTCGCCTACCTCCTCCTTTCACATCGTCCTTTTGAAATCACTTTCAGGTCCTTGTACATTGACTTCTAGTCTCCACCTCTAAATGTTTGTACTGGACATGTCCTGGGGATGGAACACCTCCCTCTGCTCAACCTTTCAGCTAATTAACTTCTATGAACCTTTCTAAAAAACACTCAGCTCAAACTTCACCCTTCTCCAGGAAGTTTCCTTGACCACTCCCATCCCATTTAGATTCTGATGCCCCACCTCTGAGCTTCATATTCACTCAACAAATATTGAGCAGCCACCCATTGGCTAATAAGCCCTGCATTCTCATGGCTCTCTGTGGATGTTAACTATCAAATAATTTCACACTATTTTATAATCATTTGTTTATCTGCCTTTCTCACTTGAACGTATGCTCCTTAACGGCAGGGATCATGTTCCATTCATCTCTGCTTCCTCAGTGCATAGCGTAAGCCATAAATAAAATTCCCCCCAACTGACTGATGGATCCCTCTCTCAGCCAAGGACCGTCCAAAGTAAACTTGAAAATCTAGTTCAGGCCATGATGGGAGTAAGGGTCAGATATACCTCATTATACTCTCCTCTCTTTGGAATTCAGAAACAACTGACCAGCATTAACATTAAAACAGAGATCTAGAGACCTTAAGAATGACAAAACAGATTTTTTTGTGGGAATAAGACACCAAATTTCAGCCTCACTCTAGCTTATTATCACATGACAGATAGCAGGCCCTGAGTGAAACTGAAATATTTTACCCCTCAATATATTTCTTTGACATATTTTGAAATGGACCTGCAAAGCTGTCTTTCGTGGAGAAAATCTACATTCTGTAGGGAGTCCCCTTTCTTTTCTGGGTCTTTCCTCTGATCTGAGAGGGAATTAACTAAGGGTCTGGGACCTTTGTAGGTCTGATAAGAGCTCTGAAGCTGGCTACCTGGAGGCTTCATCTGCAGAATAAAACTTTTCAACCAATTTCCGATCAGATAATCTTTGAATCCACCTATGACCTGAAAGCCATCCTTCCCACACCCCCAACCCCCACTTCCAGTTGTCCTGCCTTTCCGGACTGAACCAGTGTACATCTTACATATATTGATTGATGTCTTATGTCTCTCTATAATGTATAAAACCAAGCTGAAGCCCAGCCATCTTGGGCACACGTTCTCAGGATCTCCTGGGGCTGTGTCATGAGCCCTTGGTCATTCATATTTGGCTCAGAATAAATCTTTTTAAATATTTTACAGAGTTTGACTTTTTGTCAACACTAGTACAAGGCATTCAATGTATTTTTTGCTGAATAGATGATGGAAACAAGTAGGAATGAAGGAAGAAGGAAGGAAGGAAGGAAGGAAGGAAGGAAGGAAGGAAGGAAACGAGGTAAGGAGGGCAGGAGAGAGAAACTAAGAAAGAAAAAAGGAAAGAAAAATGAAGGATGGACCTGTCTTTCAAATCTCCCCTCCCTGCCACCATACCACCATGGTGGACAGATCTAATTTTGCAGCCTGTCTCTTCTCACTGAAGTGATCTACATCGAGCCTATTGGTGCCACTCCACTGAAACTTCCTCAAGCCTATAATTTGCTCTAAACAAGCACCTCTGTAGACACCTTCTGATATATATTGCAGACATAGCATGTGTTTGGGACTTCTCCAGACATCTGTTTAATCTCTCCCTGCTACTTAAAATCTCTCTGATGTTAGTAAAGTTATTTTGCATCTTTGACTCATTTTCCTCATCTGTAAAAATTGTATTTATTATATCCACTGTGAAGGTAAAAGTAAAAGGACATAAGGAATGTTTGAGTTGCGGGGAGTTTTATTAGGGCCTAAAGCAGTCAACAGGGGATCTCTCAACTCTTGGAGTTATTATTAGGTTTTTCTCAATTTCATTCCCTTTTTGAAAACCCAAGGAACTCTTATAAGTAAACATTGTAAAAATGTCTCCTTCTGCTTCTTGCAGTCACACACCTAGTACACTAATAAAATTAGACCTGCACTTTTTTCAACTTATGACTCCCTCAGCTTTAATATTTCCTGCTAAATGGATCTTGTAAAAGTCCTTGGGAAAATATTTGCATTAAATATGCCAAGAAAATAAATACATACCTTCTGCGTAACAAGAGTAAATTCAAATTACTGAGAAAAACATCAAGTTCATAATAAAAAAAAAGTAGGCAGTGCAGATTCAATTCATGCAAGAGAACAGATGATCATCAGTGAGGTCCAACAGACCCATGTTCCAGGCTGGGCTCCATCTCCCCTCACTCTCTGACTTTTAGAAAATTATTCAATTTCTCTCTGCATCAGTTTTCCCACTCATAAAATAGATTCAATAATAATATATTTATAATAGAGCTAAGGTAAGAATTAAAGGAGAATTCATACTAAACCCATGACCAGCTGTTTCATATCCATGAAAAATAAAAAAAAGCAGCTACAATTTATGGAGCATTTCCTACAATCTAGACAGTTGGTCATAGTAAATGCCTGATAAATTTTAGCCTTTTGTTTTCATTGAAATGATAAACTTCCCTTGTATTCAAAGAGACTATGGTTGTTAATTTTAGATTTCATCTGGAGGGGTTACTAAATGTTCAGCTAGCTCTTAAAACATTATTTCTGGGTATGTCTACAAGAGTGTTTCCAGAAGAGCTAGCATTTGAATCAATACACTGAGGGAAGAAGATTCGATTCTTGCCAATGTGGCCAAATCCAATCCCTGAGGGGCCCAAACAGAACAAAAAGGTGGAAGAAAGGTGAATTAACTCTCTGTCTTTTAGAGCTGGACATTCATCTTCCTTCTTCTGCCCTTGGACATTGGAGCTCCCGGTTATTGGACCTTCAGACTAGGACAGAATTATACCACCATCTTTTTGGTTCTTCCATTTGCAGATATCTTGTGAGACTTTTCAGACTCCTTAAACTCATGAGCCAATTTTCATAGTCTTCTCTTATATATCTACATATTCTGTTGGTTCTCTTTCTCTGGAGAACCCTGGCTAATACGATAGTGAGATGCCATTCATGCCGACTTCATTAACAAAATTCATTAGAGTGGCAATACCCAGTATAGCTGATAATCTGGTCTGCTTACAGTTTGCTAAAAGCAGGGCAAAAGGATTCCATTCTTTAAAAAAAAAAAAAAAAATACACAGATTGAGAGTCATACAGAGAATTCAAGAAATAATTTTAGGCTTTCACTCAAAATTCTACCCCATTCCCCATATTTATTTATCCTAAAGCAGGAATTTCCAGCTTTTCTGATGAACTATGGGGTTACCACTCAGAGGTGAATGACTAATAAACTTAATTTTTGCCTATTATACATACATTGTAAATCTATGCAGTATTTTATTAGGGGGAAGGGAACTTTTCTTCCAACCAAAAAGTTATTCTTTTAGAAACCCGTGTTCAAAGGCAAGAATCTAAAAGAAAAAAGATTTTAAATACAACAAAGTTTAACTAAGCAATAACTTATATAAGATTGAAAAAAAGTAAGTAGCCTAAATATCCAACAGAGTGTAATGATTTTTAAAAATGGATTGTTCACTTGATAAAATATTTTGCAAATTTTAAAAATAATCGCTATGAAGGCTTTATTCTAACACAATGATGGAGATATACGGAGGAGGAAAGTTAAAAGAAAGCCAACGTTTTAACATATACTGCTAATTATATGTCAAACACTGAGCGGAGCATTTACATAAAACATAGAAAGTACTGTACTATCTATTATTTGAAAGAAATAGAATGCAATACACTATCCATCATTATTATAACTTTACCCAACTCTTTATGTTCAGAGTCAAGGACTATAAGAGAATTGGGGAGAAGAAAACGGCCTTGATTTTCTGAGATGGAGAGGTGAATTGTTTTTTTTCTTTCTTCAGTTTTGTTTGTTTGTTTGTTTGTTTCTTTGATACTGGTTTTGCAGTAAAAGGAAATTATACCCAACTTTGAAGATAAATTTGTAATAAGACATCATAATTTCCAGTCTAAAAGGGTACAACCAAAGTGCTTCCCAGTTTCCAAAAATACCTCATAAACAGATTGTTGAAAATAAGCTATTTTATACTAAACATTCTTTCTGTTGTTACATTTTAAAAATTAATAGAAACACACCAATTTCAAGACTCCAAATGGAAACTAAAAATTGCAACAGCCTACCAGCTTCCAAACTTGCCCTTCTCTAATTGATTCTACTCAAGAGCCAGAGTGATCTTTTGAACACATAAATCAGATTGTGCCACTCTCCTGACAAAAAAAAAAATCCAAAGGCTTCTCATTGCACGTATAAAATAATCCAGGCTCCTTATGGTGGCTCATGGTGCCCTCTCTGACGTAGTTCTCATCCCTCTCACTGGACGCCTCTCTTCTCATCATCTCTTGCATTTGTTTTGTCCTCATTCTTCTGTCTCAAACGTGCTTTATGATTCCACCTCAGGGCTTTGCACTTGCTCTTTCATGGCCTTAAACATGACTCTCCCTCATATTTTCTCAGACCTGGGTCCTTCTCATCTTTCAGTGTCCAGAAAGAGAAGGTAGCTGAATTAGAAGTTCTTGCCTGCAAATCTTTATTGAACTGTCCAACTCTTAGAATGTACCAGGCTTGTATTCAGTGCTAGTTGTGAGTCCTAGTATTCAAAGAGCTCAAGATTTCTTGGAGTGCTCAGGAAGAAAACAGGTAAAAACAGTTCCCTATGATGTGTGCTTTGGTGCTGGGAAAAAGGGGAGATCTGGTGTTGAGGAGTTGGAATTACAGAACCAAGACTTGCAGGATTAGGGGAACAAATATCCAGAGGAAGCAACATTTAAAGTGAAGGATGGGCAAGCGTCAGCTGGAGGAGAGGTAAGACAAATTGCTCCAGTCACAGGAAATCAGAAAGAGTGTGTCTCCTTCAGGGGCCTGCAAGTGGTTTGTTTTAATCACTAGTCTACTGGGTTCATCTAGAACTCTGCATAAACAGATAGAAGAGCAGCAAGTCATCTGATTTAAGAGGTAGGAATTTGGAGATCTTGACCAAGGTTGTTGCACACATATAAGGGCCAACTGCAAATTGAGTTATGTGCTGCTTCCTTCATAGCTGCACAGACACCCAATGCTGACTTTATTTTCATCTCATCCAGGATTTTCAGAAAAATGATCATAAATCCTAAGGCTTCTGAATGAGATGCTGACAAAGCTCCCTTTTCCTTCTAGAATAATCAAGAGTGTCTAGGATAGTCTACTCACCCAATCTGCCCAGGGATGAGAAGGGCCAGAAGCCCCAAGGGGCTGTTATGCTTAACAGCCAGGAAACCACAAGCAATAGGACAAAGGCAAGACTGTGGGCTTTGAAAGGCCCTCCGTCGCACACTCATCAGGTGCAGCTTCTGAATGGCATGGGGAGAGAGGGGTTGTATATTCAAGAACTGGATGTGTTTTCTTATGTTCTACAGGCATATCCTAAAATAAGGGGCAGTGAGGGTGGAGTGAAGAGCAGAAACAACTCCCCTCCCCTTCCCAACGACAAGCAGCTCCTGGGAAAACACTGAGGTGCCATGAAACCTGGTCCCTACCTTGCTGACTGTAACTGTCTTGAAAATTTCTTCTCTTCTTTGTTGTTTGTAATTGTTTCAACAACAAATACTTACAGTTATAAAGTACTGTGTGCCAGATACTAAGAGTTTGATGCATATTAACGTTTTTTCTTCATTAACTACTTTTTTCTCAAATTTATTATTTTTCATTGACAAAAATGGTTTAGGAATATGTATACATTGTAAAATTGAACTAGTTAACATATGTATGATTTCACATCTTAGTCTGGGTGAGAACACAAACTCGACTCTTTTAGCAATTTTCAAGAACATAATACATTGTTATTAACTGTAGCCATTATGTTTTACCACAGATCTTTTGAATTTATTCCTTCTAACTGAAATTTTGCACCCTTTGACCAACATCTCTCCAGGACTCCTCTCCCACCTCACCTCCACCATTCTACTCTAGTTTCTATGAGTTCATCTTTTTAAGATTCCACATGTAAGTGATAATCTTGTAGCATTTTTCTTTCTGTGTCTGGCTTGCTTCACTTAACACAATATTGTCCAGATTCATCCATAAGGAAATAATATTTCCTTCTTTTATGGCTGAATAGTATTCCACTCTGCAGGCCTAACACATTTTTTTAATCCATTCATTCATTGATGGACACTTAGGTTAGTTCCATATCTTGGCTATTGTGAATAGCTCTGCAATCAACAGGGGAGTACAGATGTCTCTTCAAAGGCACTGATTTTATTTGCTTTAGATAAATACCCAGTATGAGATTGCCGGACAATATGGTGGGTCCATTTTTAATTTTGTGAGGAACCACCATACTGTTTTCCATAATTGCTGTACTAATTTATATTCCTATCAACAGGGTATGAGTGTTCCCTTTTCTCCACATCCTCATCAGTCCTTGTTACCTTTAATCTTGTTGATAACAGCCATTCTGAAAGGTGTGAAGTGTTATCAAATTGTGATTTTAACGTGAATTTTTCTGATTATGAGCATTTGAATTTTTCATGTTGAGAATTTTTATATACTTATTGGCCATTTGTATTTCTTCTTTTGAGAAATATTGATTTAGGTATTTTGCTCATTTTTATTTATTTTATTTTAATTAATTTATTAGCTTATTTTTTAATTATTTATTTATTTATTTTGAGATGGAGTCTCACCCTGTCACCCAGGCTGGAGTGCAAGGCAGAATCTCAGCTCACTGCTATCGCCACCTCCCAGAGTCAAGTGATCCTTCCACCTCAGCCTCCTGAGTAGTTGGGACCACAGGCATACACCATTATGCCCAGCTAAATTTTTGTATTTTTTAGTATAGACAGAGTTCACTATGCTGCCCAGGTTAGTCTCAAACTCCTGAGCTCAAACTATTTGCCCGCTTTGGCTTCCCAAAGTCCTAGGATTATATGCATAAGCCCTTTTCTCATTTTTAAATCAGAAGGTTGGTTTTCCTATTATTGAGTTGTTTAAGTTGCTTACATATATTCAGCATTAACCCCTTACAAGATATATGATTTTCAAATAGTTTCTCCCATTTTGTAGGTTGCTTCTTCATTCTATCCATCGTTTCCTGGCTTGAAAATATATTACAAAGCTGTAGTAATCAAAATGAACAATACTGGCATAAAAGCATAGACCAATGGGACAAAATTGAGATCCCAGAAATAAATCCATGCATTTATAGTTAATTGATTTTCAACAAAGATGCCAAAAACACAATAGGGAAAGGGCAATATCCTCAATAAACAGTGTTGGGACAGCTGAATATCCACATGCAGAAGACGATTGGAACCTTATCACATATCACATACAAAAATCAACTGAAAATGGATTAAAGACTTAAACACAAGACCTTAAACTCTAAAGTCACTAGAAGAAAATGTAAGGGGAAAGCTCCCTGATGATTGGCTGGGTAATAATTTTTTGGATATGATCCCAAAAGCATCGGCAACAAAAGTAAAACTAGACAAATATGATAACATCAAAGAAAAATCTGCACAGCGAAGGAAATAATCAACAGAGTGAAGAGACAACATATTAACTCTTTTATTCCTCAAGCAACCCCAAAGAGGTAGGCACCATTATTATCCCAGTTTTAGAGATCAGAATATTGAGACACAAAGAGGCTAAGCAACTCATACAAGATCAATCAAATAATTCCCCCAGGGAAAGAATTCTAAACATGCAAGGAACACTGAGTTTGAGAGACCCAGCATAAAACAAGGAGGGCAGGGCTGGCTGGGAAAAGGTAGTGAGCATGGTTATGACAATTGGAAGCCACAAAACACACCGTCAGTGCTTGGTATTAAATGAGTGGATCATTAGCGACAAGATCCAAACTCTAAGTTAAGCTCTTTAGGAGGTCCATGTTCCATATGCCAAAAATGATTTTCTACTCATCTCATTTTTACAATACCTGAAAAGAGAAACATATTAATAAAATAGATAAGAGGAAAAGACAGGTCAACTTGGAGTTAACTTCCAAGGAAGAGATATGCTTATTCATTCAACTTTTTTTTTTATTTTTATTTTTATTTTTATTTATTTATTTTTTTTAATTTATTTATTATTATTATACTTTAAGTTGTAGGGTACATGTGCATAACATGCAGGTTTGTTACATATGTATACTTGTGCCATGTTCAACTTTTAAGAGGCTGAACTCACATTTGTGGAAAGGAAATTTGGTGGCAGTAGTCCAGGGAATTGTTGCTGTTTTCTGAAACATGGTAATTGGAAAAGGAGCATTTCATGAATGCTGCTTAGAGCAGGACTGTCAGGGGTGTAGCCCCTGCAATTAAGGCTACTGTACATAAAGGATGCATATTCAAAGATGTCATCGTGAAAAGTCAGATGAAGGGGTAGAGTTAGTGAAATAATGGAAGTTAATTTCTATTTTCCTCTGTCTGAGTGAATGAGGCATATAATTAAATCAAATCACCTTCACCCACTCACACGTATGCCAAGCACGTGTGCATGTGCACACACACATACGCGTGCACGCACTCACACATACACACCGCCTCCTGAGTTCACAGCCACTCAGATTAGAAGGGCATCGACGCAAAAAAAATAATAGATGTACATGAAAGAACTACACTTTCTTTCATTTCACACTCACCACCATTTTATGGTATTAGTTAGCTGCTTTACTAGGAACATATTTGTTGTTACTTTATGACAGGTAATTTAGATAGATGTGGATGCCAGTCCTGGGTACATCAAAAAGAGATTTGCTTACCCTGACCCTAAATTCCCTCACCGTACAGTTGATATGACAGCATGGAAAGGGGCAGCAATTTCAGTGTTGCAGCTACTCTTACCTTAAGAATGGAGACTTCCTCAATGAGGCACCTAAAAGCTGTTGTAAGGAAAGAGATCATATTTTCTCACTGTGAAACTGCCTAGGCTAGAACACCTGCCCCCAGGGAAGGCTTCCTTCTGGTTTGTACATGTGTTCAGCTGGACATGCAGCCTTAGCACATTCCTGAGTCAAATCAGCTGGCAAACCTACCAAATCCTGAGCACCGAGGGGCTGATGAAGACCAAGAACTCTACCACAGCCAACTCAAGTCTCTGTATTTCTCAGGGTGGGGGTTAGGGTAAGTCTAGTGAGATGCCTTGAGTGGAACATTAAGGAGGTAGCTGCCTATCCTTGGGTTATGTAGCTACCTACCCTTCCTTACATTTTATACTCTGGGTGCCTCATTCATCTTACCCTAGTCCCAGCCTGATCTTTCCCCAGGTGGCCAATGTTCCATTCCTAGAATCATATCTCTTACTGTAGCATCCCTTACTGCTTTGGGGGGAAGCTGCTGATATACCATTTTCCTTATACAGCATCTCTTCTCCTCACCAAAATGTTCAGATAAGCTTCCAGCAGTTTAACCCACAACTTAAGCAAAGTTCCTTTTCTTCTCTTAAGCTATCAGGGCTGGTACTATTTACTGGGACAGAAGTGTCTTTCTGTCTTTTGGTTTATGACTTCAGAGCATTCTAGGGCAAAAGGTGAAATACCCACTTGTGGTCCCAGGAGGATATATATCAGAGACAAATTTAGCATGAGGGCAGTTTCTCTCAATCTTGTTTTCATTATCACAGTCATCTTCTGGGCCAGATCCATAACATGTATTCTCAGTGAAGTCAATATCACCTAGGAGCTTTACGGACTTTGTTTTTGTCCCACCTGACCCATGAAATTTTAATACTACAAACATACTATATATCTGCTTATGTTGTCAGGTAGAGTTGAGTTTTGGAGCACCAAAAACTATGATAATACTTAGGATTAATTTTACTAAATTTTTACTATCCCAAGAATCACTTTTAGGGGTGATTTTGCCACCATCCAGAATGCATATATTTGGGAGCTGGCCCAAGAAGATGGTAGCCAGACTCTCCCTATGGGCTGCGGATCTCCTCCCACAAAGGAGATAGATTCACTCTTGGTTGACCATGGTCCCAGGGGTTAAGTTAATAGGTTAAGAGAAGTGAAACATCAGGAAAGTGTCAGGAAGAGTACCGGCCATCACTTTCTTCCACCGTCCCCCAGTCTCCCAGTTCCATGTGCGAGTTTCCCTGCTTTATCTCCCCACAGGTCAAAGGGGATGCTTAGCCACTGGTCCACATTTCTTTCTTGGTGTAGCTAATCCACCAAGAATTTGCAAGCCTTGGGGATTCAATCGCCCATTTCCTTCCTTCCCAGATCTGTCATGAGGTGATAATTCCACTCGCCTGTGTCTGCCAAATGGACCTAAACTTCACTTCAATTGGAAAGGCATTAAATGTATACTCAAGGAAGAGGATATTAACACACTTATTTGGCTGCAGTTCTAAAGCCATTAGCCAATCATTTACCAACAGGAAAAGTGAAAATTTGATCCCTATCCTTCCCATTTTTTTATTTTCTCATGTGGTTTTAAATCCAGGAGTGGAAAAAGAGGTTGTTATTTCTAGGAACCCTAACCCTCTAGTACATAGCATTTTCACATAGGTTGTAGGCCTCTGACAGAACACACCACTTGTCCTAGAACTTAGTATAATATATTGCAGATAGTAAATTTTGTTGAATATTTGTTGGATACTTGACAGAGAGCTTAATGAATCAAATATTTATTTAACCTGCCATTCTAACCTTTTTATTCCAGTCTTGACTCTGGGATAAATTAGCCGTGTGCCCTTTAGTAGATCATTTCCTCTTCCTGGGTCCTTGGTTTTCCCATGTGAAGGATGAAAAGCAGCTTTGTCTACGTGTTCTGAAGATCCTTTCAGCTCTGCCATTCTAGGATGCTGGAACACAGATGCATAGATGTAATGCTACTGAAACATTTAAAGGGATAAGGTAGCAGGCAATGAAAGAAATCTCATGACATATCCTAGGACCTAAACCATAATTTCTCACTGGAGTACTATTGCTTCTTCTCAGTTTCTCAGGATCTGGGTGACTGCTGTTCAACCTTTTTCAATAATCCTGTAGCAACTAAGAGAAGAAAACAAGGTAGGAGGGAAAGGATGAACATGAGAGGGAGAGGAGCAAATGAGGCAATAAACACAAAGATGGTTGGAGAGAGACAGGAATAGAGGGTCATAGGGAGTCAGAGAGAGGCATAGAATGAAACGGAGGAGAGAGTCAGAGAGTGAAACACCAACATAGAATCACAGAGAATCCGAGAGACATAAACAAAGGAGAAACACACACAGAAACAGAGGCGAGGAAAAGGAGAGACAGAAAAACAGATCTAAAATAAAATAGAAGCAAAAGAGAGCCACAGAAAGAATCAGAAATAGACACAGGCAAAGAATTCAGAGATAGAGACAAACAGGAGAGAAGGTCTTTGGGGCTGATGACAAGACACAGGTGCAAAGATTTCCAGGGTGGAAAAGGACAAAAAGAGGTATTTTTATCACTTTTCAAAACAATCACCATTACTAGATTTTTCCCCTCTCAGGTAGCGTGGGTGGGGAGGGAGCCTTGGGCCCCTCCTGTCTCTCTCCTCCTCTAACACTCTGCTTATGCACAAAAGACAAAGTTATTTGAATCCTGGGTGTCGTTAAATGCTCTCTTGCCTTCATTTACAATGTGCTAGAACATAATGTTCCTTGGGAGATTTCGTGTAGGAGAGAGTCCCCGCAGCCAAGAATAGCAGGGGCTGCCAGTCGTCCTCTTGAAACCACAGCGCAGCCCAGAGTGGGAGCACGTTCACACTTCAACTTCATGCGTTTGCAACTTCAGTTTAATAGGCCCAGCAGGGCCAGCACCAAACAAATCTACCCCTGGCCCAGAAGCAACCCCACCCCCGGCTGAGCTCCTAAGAAAGCACTTGCTTAAAATGTGATAACCGAAGCCTGGTGAAGACTCCACATACTGCAGATGTTTGTTGATTCTTGGATTTTCTTCAGGGAGCCTGTGAGCTCCTTGAGAATAGAGGGATTTATTTATTCATCTCAGCTTTTCTGAACGTTAGGCTCTCACAATTTGAATGGTACCTTCAGTCAATTGCCTCAAGTTGTGGCTCAGCATCCACATCAGGCCATGCATTGCCATGCTTTTCTTTGTTTGCTTTTTTAACCCCACATTTTCCCCCAACATTTCTTTTCCCTTCAGTTACTCAGGCATCCATTCTCATTTCTGTTTCGTGCATGTCTTTTCCAAACCACCCTCCACATGTTGAATCTCAGACATGTGCCTCCAGGAACATGGGCTGTACTGCTCTGCATGTACCATCTCATTCTTACGTAACTGACATTGCTGTCTACCTTTCATGCTACCTTGTATTCACTGCATTTCTGTTGTAAAAGCATCTTACATGGTGTTTGCCACTTAGTAGGTGCTCCACAAGTATTTTGAATAAAATAATGAATTTCCACATCTATTTATCACTCTTCCTTACAACAGTATATGACCACTGTATATGGTTTACACACAGGGCTTCAGTGCTTTCTACAAGTGGGAAGGCATAAACTTCCTTTTTCACTTTCTGAGCTTATTCACAGAAGGCTTGAATCATCCTGGGAACTCCAAGGGTAAAGTAACATCACCATTGGAATAGGAATCTGGAGATCTGAGTTGGTATTCTCAGGTCTACACATTTGTTAATCAAGAGATCTCATTTTCATTATTTCTAAAATATGGACAGCAAAATCTACCTTGCTAACTTCTCATGGTGGTCAAATGTGCTAAAACTTGGAAAGGTTTTGGTAAATGGCAAGAACTTAACCCTCCACCCTTATGTTAGGTTATTTATACTGTCATTAACTTAGAGGTCAATAAAAATGAGTTCATTTTAAGCTCCATGGGGAATAGCGCCTGGCCGCATAGTAGAAACTTAACCTTCATTGAATGGAGAAATGATCTTGGTCCCCTTTGATAACTTTCTCTCATTTATTTTCTACATTCTAGTACCTAGCTTCTTGCTATTCAGCTTTGTCTTCTTTTTCAAGCCACACACACGTCCTTGATGTAGAAGACTGAAGAGTCGCCATCTTTCTCATGACCTTCATTGCTCGATTGGATATGGAGGTACTTCACCTCTGATTGCATGAATATCACCGTCTCTAGAATTCAAGTTCTTTGAAGGATTTTGACCACAATATCTTCCTTAATTCACACTCACATTTTTATATCAAATCAATGACCAAAAAACAAAGATCTCTGTGCAACAGGTCATGAGAAAGGAAGAAATTAGTATCAGAGTTGGCACCAGAGATTTAAAAGGCAATACTCTGCCCTGAAGTCTTGGAGAGGTAGCAGAAGCAGGTGTTACAGACCTAGCACCAAAAGGAAGGGATACAGTTGAAGCCATTTGACCAATCTCCATCCCACCTAAATAGTCCCTTACAGTACTTTCAACCCCACGCCTGAGGTTCAAGGGTCAGTCCCTTACAATATCAAAGGAGATCAGCAATGCCCCATCTGTGAGGATGAAGAAGATTTCTTCATATCTACAAAATTCCTAAGGAGAAACAGCACTACTTTTGTTTTCTCTGAACACTGTCCCTGAAATACTCTGCAAATAAAAACAGCTTTGAAATTCAGGCTCCGTTTAAGTTCAAATTTCCAAATCTTCACTGTTAATCCTTTTTTAATTGATGTGGAATGTATCCTCAATTATTAACAGAAAGTGTACTTTTTGGAGTCTAATTAAATGCCCTAATCACATTCCTACCATTAAAAATGGTTTTAGGTTTTTGTTGTTTTTTGTCTTTTAATGAGCTATTTACTCTGCTGATAACTACGGTGTGGCCAAAAGAGGAGATTCAAAAACAGCTCCACATACTCAAAATGAAATAGCTTTGTTATTGACAAAAATAATAACCTCATGTACAGCAGGGGGTGGTAAGAAAGCCTAAATTTATGGCTGCTGTGTTGAATGCACAAATGTCACTTCCTTAAAGAGGGAAAATTAGTTTTTAAGCCTGGTTTAGCAGCCAGAATCTCTGGCTGTCTGCATAATATTGGATTTTTCAAGGCTTCTATGATGCCCTGGGGTGGGCTGTTTTGCATGCAAATTGCAAATTATATAATGTTAAAGATGTTATTTAAGGAAAAAATGAAAACTGAGTTCTCATTCTTTTTTTATTCATTCTCCTTTTCAACCTTTCTTGTCCTTCAACTTTATCTGACATTTATTGAGTACCCATTGTGTCTTAGGTGCTCTTATATCATTTGAAATGCATGACAATCATTTGAAAGAGATGGAGTTATATAATTTCAGTGGATGAAGAAACTGAGGCTCAGAGAGTCTAAATGATTTGGCTCAATGCTCAGCTACACCAGAGCTTCTGAAACTTCAGCACGTATCAGAATCCCCCAGAGGGCTTGTTGAAACAGAAATTGCTGGGCCCCACTCAGAGTTTATGATTCACTAAGTCTCTGAGTGAAGCCTGAAATTGTCTTTTCAACAAGTTCCCAGGTAGTGCTGATATGGCTTATCAGGGGACCACACTTTGAAAATCACTGCTCAATGACCTTTTCCTCGGACTTTTGGGCCTTGAAGCTGGAAAAGATTCCAAGAGGTCATTTGATCTGTGTCCCTGCTCTCAGATAGATAAGATATTAATTATGCCTATTTTATAGATGACTCATTCAAGAATTGTTATGGGCAGCAAAGGGAGAAAATGTCCTGACCAGAGTCAGCCAGGTGGTGAGTACTGGGCTACTCTCATTCATCATTAGATTGACATTTAGCAGATAGGACACCTTTAAAGTATAAACTCATCTTGTAAGCTAATTTCCCACTCTACCTGCTGCCCTATAGGCCAAGCCTCAATTGGAAGCAAGTGAGCTGGTTGGAGCCAGTCCCTTCCAGACACCAGGATCAATGCCCATCGCTCACGATGGGGGTGAGAGGAGTGGAAGAGGAGAGTGTGGGAGGCAAGAAGCATCCCTCAGTCTAAGCCTAGCCTTCAACTTTGCCAAGGCCTTTGTCCACTCAAGAGGAGGTTATCCAGGTGACTCACAAAGTTACAGTGAGGGTCTGGGGTTGAAGGAAGACATTCATCATTTCGTTTTACCTTGTGTGTTATACACCCAGTCATACCCTATTTTAGTAATTTAGTAAGTTATTGTCTTCCTTTGTATTTTTGCACCTGCAAAAAGTTTAATTGAAAAATAAAGCGTTAAATGTTTCAACATACATATTTAAAATAAAATATGATTTCTATAAGTCTGTTGTCATATTTCTTCACTTCTTCAAATTAAAATGACCTTCACAAGCGTGGCCTCTCCACCTCTGAGAGATACTGACCAGGGTACCCATGGCTGTACAGCAGCAAAACTGCAGGAAGCAGCATTTATCAAAGTATAAATGAGAGGAGAATTGCAGAGAAGTCCTGGATATGTGTTCAGGGCTGCACACTCTGGGAAAGCCCCATTCTGTTCTGGAGAAGTAGGAGGAGCAGAGCCTCCAGACAATGCCTGATTACGAAATCAGAGAAACCTCCATCTACAGAGAAATCTCCAAACAACCCCCATCCCAACCCCTATTCTTCTGAAACCTGTGCTCCACCCTGCACCAGGGTGTTTGCAGGAAAGCTTAGATCTGAGCATTTCATGCCCCTTGTTGGATCTTCCACAGGAACATCACTCTAAAATAAAGCCCACATCCCTGGGTATAGATCACAAGACTAGGCACACCATGGGCCAGAGTTGAGACCAGCTAATTCTAATTGTCACTGATTAATGGCACTGGTTTTGGTTGCATGCCATCTCCAGGTTTTTATTAAAGAAAAGAAAAAGTTGTGTATAAAATCCCAATCACGGAAAGATTGCATTACCATGTAGGATTTTACAGCCATTGTTTGGATATGATTGCAAGGAAGATGGGGGAGGTTCAAATCTAATTGCTATGGAAACATAAGTACTTTTCATCTTGTGTTTTTAATAAAGTCTCAGTACCTCTCCTTACATTTTCATTAAATTTGAACTTGCACATTTAAATACCAGCCTATCTCTAGAACTGACAATGCTGAATCTAGAGACAAAAACAGTCCAAAATCAGAGGACTGGAGGCATTTATCAGAAAACATGCAGCGGGAAAAACGTAAGACTGAGATCTGCTCCAGACGCCTCTCGTTTCCAAGTCTGTGCTCTTCACTGCCTGACCACACATGGCATTAGGTGGGGCAGAGGACAGGTAGAGTAGAGTATCTCCTGAGAGCTAGACCTGTGACAAACCCGCCACCATGCACAGTAAGGCTGGCATGCTGAACTTACTGTATGAACCTGGCCAATTTCTTTATTCAATTTGAGCCTTAAGTTTCTTTTCCCTTAGTGTCCTTCCCACTCTGAAATCCTGATGCAATAAAAACATTTATCTCTACTCATCTTTACAGACTTCATAGACAGGAGATAAAGAAAATGTATTGATTGTTTAAAAACTTCTTGCAGACCTAAATTAGAGGTTAATTTCTCCTACTTTCTTTCTGCTTTTCTGTCCGTCTGTTGTTCAACATCCTCCTCTTTCTCTATCTTTTCTTATTTTTATAAGAAAAATTTTTTCTCTCTATGCTTGCCTCTTGGTTTTTCATTCTTTCTCCTTTGCATTCTGTAAACAGCCAGCATCTTCCACCGCTCACTACCCCTCAGATTGCTAAGTGAGCAGAACTACTTGGGCAAAGGTCACAAGTGTGCTGGGTGATTATACTAATTAGCTTGGCCTACTAGAGCAAAATACCACAGGCTGATTGACTTAAACAATAGAAATTTATTTTCTCACAGTTCTCCAGGTTGAAAATTCAAGATCAAGGTGCCACCAGGTTTGGTTTCTGGTGAGGCCTCTCTTGCTGGCTTCCAAATAGCTGCCTTCTCTCTGTGTCTTCACATGGCCTCTTCTTTGTGTGCTGTGAGATACAAATAGAAAGAGAGAGAGAGAGAGAGAACACTCTGATGTCTCTTCCTCTTTTATAAGGACACCAATCTGATCAGATAAAGATCTCACCCTTAGTATTATCTCACTTAACCTTTATTATCTCTTTATAAGCCCTCTGTCAAAATGCAGTCAGTCACACTGGGGGTTAAGGTTTCAACATATGAATTTGGGGGAGGACATAATTTGGTCCATAATGAGGGTCTAGAATAAGCATGAACCTTTTTGCATCTCTCACCCTCAAGTGATCTCTTAGATCCTACATAACACGTTTAGCATATTCTTCTCTCACTAGGAGCCAGAACAACCATTGATGGCGCCTCTGTGCTCCTGCCCACCTTCCCCAATGTCACCTTCTCTTTTGTCTTCCATTTGACTCCATGAAAGATGTGAGATTTCCCAGAAGTGCAGAGGGTCCCCATTCCATCTGGGAGGAGAGGAGATGAAGGCCTCAGACACTTCTTGGCAAGCAAGCAGCCAGCTAAATGGTGCCAACAGTGACAGATTAGCAAGTTCTGATTCAGCAACCAGGGCAGCCTAAGGGCACTCTCAGACACTGGACCCCAGAGCAATGAGCAATATGAATCTATTAATGACAAATCACATTACAAAAAAATGGATCCATCTTGGGATGAGCTTTGTAAATGAGGGCATGAAAGGAACAGAGTGGCTTTGATGTTGTGGACCTGAGGGACACTTCCAGCCACAGCCTGGTGACATCATGAGAGTGGCAGGCATAAGTTTAAAGGAGAATGCAGTGACAGATGAAAAAGTAGTTGTGCAAACAATTAAATTAACCAGAAGCTCAAAAGCACAACATATGGAAGCCTTTTTTACTGCTTTCAGATTGAATAGTTCTGGCTGACCATGTTCCCTCTCCTCAGTGTCTTGGGTTTGAGTTTGTTCATTCAGAAGATGTATACCATGCTGGGGTCAGGGTAGAATCTTTGCTCAGCAACAATTTTATTCATGGAGGAAAGTGCTTTCAGTAGTGGTTCTGAATCCTTGTCGATAGGATGTGAAATGTGAAGCTTCAGATCACAAAATGAACCCTTTTTTATCTGATCCTTTTTTGCTCCTCAGACCTTGTCTACTGACTCAGCCATCCCAGCTGAAATGCTTTTCACTGGTTGCTACATAGTCACAGCCTGTGTTCCTAGAGTAATCTCCACCACTTAACTGTTAATTTCCCTAAAACTTTTCAGCATTTCCCAAGACTCATTAACTAGTGATGCCTTGCCCTACCAGGCATGTCCTGTTCTTGTTGGTTGGAGTTTGTGGCAGACAGAGATAGTCGGACCAGGTCCTCCTTCAATGAAGAATTTATCATTTCATTGCCAGGAATCCAGTCATCAGACACTATCCAATATTGATTTTGGCTGTAGAGACTTGGACCATGTTCCTCTTGGAATAATCATATCAAACAAATGAGCAGGATGGAGTTTAAGGGCCTGGCCATTTCAGCTCAGTGGGAAATACCCCAAGAGGCAGGAATTTCTTGGAACTGCCTTTGATTGGCCAAAGCTTTGTTGGGTCTGGATCTTGGTGTAACATCATTCCTTGCCCAATCTTCCTACCTCTTCCTGCCACAAGTCAACACCTAATAAACCTTTGGGAGAGCTAATTCTGCCCCAGCATCTGCTTCCAGAGGACCTGGCCTGCAATAGTGCAGATTTTGTGAGTTGTTAAATGTCTTTAGTGTCAGTCCTGCTTATATAAACTGAATTGCTTTTAGTTCCCAAGACACCTCCTATTCACTCGGGTTTTCAAATCTTAACACCTGTTGTTCTTGAGTGTGCCATCACTGTTTGTCTGAATTATTCTCATTCTTTCAAAACCCATCCTAATAGTCAAAATATTTCAGTCCTGAGAAGCCCCTCATGATAGTATTAGAGTTCTATAGCTGTGCAACAAACTTAAAACAAGACAGAGGGACTATCTCAAAGTTTCATACGGGCATGGGCTAGCTGCATCCTCTGCTCAGGGATTCGCCAGGCTGAAATCAAGGTGCTAGCCAGGGCTGCAACCTCATATAAGGCTTAGGGTTCTCTTCCAAGCCCATTTATAGTTTTGGGCTGAAATTAATGATATTATCATTAATATCTTGTAATGATATAATTGTTGTCCCGTTATGTTGTTGGCTGTTTGCTTTCTTCTAGGAAAGCAGAAGAATGTCTTTTTGACACTTCATTTTCTTTTAAAGGGCTCACCTGATTGGGTCAGGCTCACCCAGGATGACCTCTCTTTTGATTAACTCAAAGCTGACTGATTAGTAACCCAACCATAGGAGTGATAGCCCATCATATGCACAGATTCTAATCACATACCTGGGAATAGCCTCTATCCACAGCACAACCAGCCACCCTGGCAGAGGAAGTAGAGTTTCATACTGACAATTGAATTCTCTGGCCTAGAAGTGACACCATGCACTTTAGCTCACAATTCGTTGACCAAAGCTAAACACATGGTCCATCCAACCACAAGTGGCCAGGAAGTGCCTTGGAGGTAGATAACTGGAAATATTTGACAACTATTACCACAGACTACCACACAGGGTAAAGATTGTATCTTTTAATTCTGGATCCTTGGTACTTATTCGGTGACTGAAAGATTGTCAACAAATGTGGACATCAAAAAAGAATATTCCCATCAACTTTTTTTAAGGAAAACATTTTCAAGGTATCTTACAGACCTTCTTTTCTTCCCTTCTACCACTTTAAAACCTAGAAAATGAAAATTTGTTCAACTGTGTTTTCATGACTGTCTTATATTTACTATTGGCTTGACAAAAATACTGTTAGAAATTTTTTTTTAAACCCACATTTTTGAAATCAGAGAGCATAAAAAATTTCAATGCTTCATGTTTATGTGAAACCATGGATCTCTAATATCTATCATTGTTATCTTCATTATGTATTTTAGGCCTTAGGGGTCTTCAGGGGACTGTCCCTTAACCCATGTGCTTTGGGTAGCTACTCTTCCTGCAACCCTAAAAAAGAGATATTAAAATAGGGTTAAAGTTAGACATAGTGTAAATTAAACATTCATAGCAATCATTTTTATTATTTTTGTAAGAAAATGCCCTTGAAGGAGCAAACTCAGAATATTCCCTACATTGTAGTATCTTTTAAGCTTGTTGTCAGTATGACACAGATAAACTTCAGAGCAACAGTGCGCAAACAGTTCATTTAAGCAGCCAGAGCACCAGAATTACGCATTTGGGAGGAACAATGAGCAGATTGAGGCTGTATCAGCCTTTTCCCAAACCACTAATTTAAAATAGAACATTGTAGTTAGTCCAACATTTTGTCCACCTAAACTATGTCTAAAGAATCCTCACCAATGATTCTTCTTGTACGGTAGTAGATTTTAGGTTTCATTATCAAATTAATGAATTTTAACATCCCATAGAAATGAGAAAAGTGGAATAACAGACAAGTAAATATGGAAAAGGTAGTCTCTTCCAGGACTAATAGCCAAGGCTGCCACTCTGTCATCAGACAAGTCCAATTCCTGTTCTGTACAAGCAATACTGAGGATGAGGATGGCAACCAGGGTTAAGGCTGCTAAGAAAACCTGACTGTCTTGTGTCTCTCCCTCAGTACTGGGGCTACAGAAGACAGTGTCATTATTTGAAATTCCAGATACCAGAGCAAAGGAGCCTTGCATATTCAGATTCTAAGACGCAGAGATCTCAGATCCAGGCTAAGAAGTCCAGGGAGAGATGAGTCAAGTCAGTAAGAAGCAAGACATGTAGGAATCCAGGTGAGCAACACAAATACAGACTTGTACACACACTCCATGTAGAAGGCCTGGGATAGGTGCTTCCTTAATAGATGGTGTGGTGAAACCAGACCACATGTGGCAGGCTAGAGCATCAGACTTGGCAGACGGGGGCAGAATATAAGACAGACCATGAGCGCAAGAATAAACCAATGTGAGACCAGGGCTCACAACTTGGCAAAAAAACAGGGAAAGCAGGCAATGGCTAAATGCAGAAAGAAGAGGAACTGAAATGTCATAAAGACCCAGGGTTAATACTAAGAGGAATGATGAACAGGTATGCCTTAGGAACTAGGATCCAGGTGGAAGGAACTCTAGATTAATTTCCTGAAATAACAAATTGAGTACTCCGGGATTCTTTTTGCTTTTTGTGCCCCAAAACTTAACAGCAATTTCTAAAACTTTGCATAAACAAATGAACAGGTATAAATACCAGTATGTCTGGCGAATGAGCTGAAGTCCAGCATGAAAGTGCCCGGGTGATAGCAAAGCCGGTTGCTAAAAGCATCAAGCCCTAGAGAGGCAAAACAATCTCCAGTCCCATCTAAACCAGTGTTGGTACCTTAGGGGAATTTTCTGAAAGTGAAGTCTGGGGTGAAGGGAGAATAGTTTTAGCAATTGTGGTTCTCAACATGGAGAGTGAAGGATCAGTCAGTAAGACGTTACTCATCACTCAACAATGAATACTCGCCATTCAAACTCATTTTTCTAAGGGGTAATGCAGGTGAAAAAAATAGATTTCAAGAAGCATAAGAGTTAGGAAACCAACATTTCCTTGAATTCCCATGATAGTCCCATTTAATGTCCCATTAAACCTGGGACAGTGAAAGACCTTTCCCAAATGTGGTTACAAGCAAGTAGAAAAGCAGTACTGGCAATGATCCCTTTGTAGACTCTAATTCTTGTCTGAGGAATCCAAATCTAAGGAAGGTTGATTTGGTCCCTCATATGGTGATGACCTTAACCTACATTTATCACCTCTTCTCCAGGCATTTGAGTACCTAACTTATACTCCAGACATAATGAACTATTGCTTGATGACTAAAGTATCTTCTCTCATTGCTTTTCGTTTGCTGAAGCTGCCCTTGATTTTTCTATCTTTCTGCCTGGATTACTCCTGAGTGCCCTTCAAAACTCAGCCTGAGAGTTTTTTTTTCTAGCTACACTTCTCGGGTCCTCCAGAACGCTGATGTGTCCCTTCCAGAGCACCTTGGACTTAGCCCTCTGCTCATATTTTCCATCCTCGATTATGGATGTTTACTTGTCTGTCCCATCAGACTCTCTGTCCCATCTGTTTACTTGAGCAGCTGTGAGTTGCTCAAGTTGCTCAAGACTGTAAGACCACTTAAAAGCACCGTGTCAAAAATAATGTCTGATGCCTTACTAAGTGCTGAATAAATATTAATGGCAAAACCCACAATTACTTTTGCACCAACCTAGTATCTGTTGGGTCTCTAAATGAAAGAATACATGAAATGTCACTGAGGCTGAGTTTCTAAACTCTTTCATTTTACCACTGTAGGGAAAGAGTCCAAACACCTTCAGGATTAGTTTGGTTATTATGTCATGTATGTACAGAGTGAATGCAGTTTCTCAATGTTGCCATCACTGACATAAGGCCTCAGTTTCTCAAAACAATCAGTTGGAAGAACCACATTGATTTAGAGGCTTGTGTTTGCTAAAACTGGTTTTATTATTTAGAGTCACACCTTCCTCTCTGCGAGTTTGTTTTGTTTCAACTACTATAAAACTAGCAAATAGAATCCTAGGTCTTTAAAATTATAGAACCAAAGGTCAGAAAAGGTGGATCCCAACAAGCAAAAGAAAGGAATTCCATGGCCAAGGACAGTGCCCTAAAGGATAAATTTATCTTATTACTATTTTTGTGTTGTTATATACTTTGAACTTTCTAAAGTGATGTATAAGCAACATAGAGGAGAAAAGTGGTTTGAATATCATGCTGTATATAACTTCTAGAAAGCCCTTTCAACCGTTTCTTCATCAAAGAGTCCATTTCTTTTTGGGTCTGGCCAATCTTGCAGACTCCCCAGGAGACCTAAGTTTCATCATGGAAACAGTCAATAATGTGTCCCAGGTTCAGAACCTCAATCTATACCCAAGTTTCCAGGAACAATTTCTTGTGACTCCCATGACTTCTATTTACTTGTTACTTGGGAATCAGAGAACCAAGTTCAAGCTCTTTCCAAACTTACACTTTTAGAATGTTTCTCTGACAAATCCAGAACCAAAGCCCAAATGCTTTCCTTAAAATAATTTTTTCTTTTTAATGTCAAGTTTTGAAACTTGAAAAGTTATTTTCTAATTAGTTATGTTATCAGAAAAATATAGCCAAAAAAATAACATAAAATGACAGAAAACCCTCAAATAACTTTTTTTTTCCTAGCAAGTAACCTACATATTTATGTTTGGCTAACACATGAGCATGAGTTTGTGTTTAATGACTGTATAGTACTCCAGGGCAGAAGAGTGGGAAAGAGGTTATAAATTACATTCATAAAAATAATGATGATGCAGTATAGTTAAGTAGGTTTCATAATTCATAGCATGCTTTCACATTTTCATTTCCTTTGACTCTCACAACAGTTCTATAAGAGTTGGCTGGGTGGAGAAGCAAGATCACTTACTAAAAAGAGCAAAGGTTTTAAAATTAGACAGCCTAGCTTCCAACTCCAACAGTGCCATTTATTTACTCTGTAATCTTTATCTAGTGTCATGACACATTCCAGTATCAATTTCTTTTTTTTAATAATAGAAATGGGGTCTCTCCATGTTGCCCAGGCTGGTCTCAAACTCCTGGGTTCAGGCAATCCTCCCGCCTCGGTCTCCCAAAGTGCTGGGATTATAGGCATGAGCCACTGTTCTCAGCTGCCACATCAATTTCTTTATAACTAAAGTAGTAATAATACCAACTTATGCTCGCATCATTCCCTCAAGAGACATTTACTGAGCATCTGTCATGTTCCATGTCCTGTATAGGTTGGGGAGACAATGATGGAAAAGATATATTCACACAAATTAATATAAAGACTAAATGGGTTAATGTACAAGAAGTGCCTATCATGATGGATGCTCACTAAATGTGATTATTTCCTACAATTATATTTTATAGGTGAAGATATTAAGTTCAGAACAGTTATATGATTTGTCCTTGGTTGCATACCTGGTAAATAACTAAAAGCAGCATTTCAAACATATCAGTCAAGATCCTAGCAGAAAACTGAAACTTCAGTTGGGATTTTAGAAGAGATTTTGTAAAACTGTAACTATTTACAGAAGTGTCAGTCAAGTTAAAGCAACCCAAAAGAAATGTTGAGGCATCCAGAGACTAATAGCAGTCCAGAGATTGGTGCAGAAGTAATTACAGTTTTTGCTATTACTTTTACTAACAAAAACCACAATAACTTTTGCACCTACCTAATAGTAGTCCCCAGTCCTGAAAGAGAAAGGGTTGAAGGGTGGGAGTTGTAAAACAGAAGGTCCACCGAATGTAGCCAGATAACCACTGCCAAAACCACTCTGAAGCGGTAAGGGAGAAAAAAAAAGCCTCAGAGTTGCTCTCTTCCTACCCTCTAATCTCCTACTGGCACTGCCCTTTAGTTAAACTTAAAGAAAGCCAGGGAAGGCCGAGACGGGCGGATCACGAGGTCAGGAGGTCGAGACCATCACGAGGTCAGGAGATCGAGGCTAACACAGTGAAACCCCGTCTCTACTAAACAAATACAAAAATTAGCCGGGCGCGGTGGCGGGTGCCTGTAGTCCCAGCTACACCGGAGGCTGAGGCAGGAGAATGGTGTGAACCTGGGAGGCGGAGCTTGCAGTGAGTGGAGATGGCGCCACTGCACTCCAGCCTGGGCGACAGAGCGAGACTCCATCTCAACAAAAAAAAGAAAAAAGAAAGAAAGCCAGAAGACTAAGGAGTCCTGCTGCTGCAATCTGTAGAGCTCAGCCTCTTGAAGCAGAGAGATGTAGAGAGAAAGGCAGAATCTACCCTTTTGCTCCAGTAATTCACACTCGTTGATGTACAAACTACACTTATCTTTTCTCCAGACCCACCAAATCTTATCAGTCATGCCATCTGGCTTGAAATCCGTGGTTCATAATCTGTATCAAGTCTGGATGTAAATGAGGTTATTTTAGTACAGTTCTTTGCATGAGGGTCTTCTTGAACCAAATAACTACAAACTAATAAGACAAGTTATCTGTTCCCCAAATACCCAGCATGCAATGGTGAGATAGGGACAAAATAATTAAAACAGACATATTTAAAAGGAGAGGAACATGAGGTGCATAGCATTCACTGGCCCATAGCAATTCTGAAATCCAGCTGAGCACATGTCAGGTTCTCTGTTTTCAAATCAGGAAATTTTCCTTGATTTGGGCTGAATTTTGCAATCCAAGAGTGATTCCCTAGTCTACTGTTCTTTTCAACTCTTGACTCTAAGGTTTTCAATGGGTGAAAATGAAAGTGGCTTATCCCACTTTAACTCATAATGAACCAGTAAAAATTGTGTCTTCCTGTACTACCACTTTATCTCAGCTGGTTTAGACATCTCAGTTCTCAAGGGATAATGTCTCCACAAGAGATCACAACTATAACACCACTAAACAGGAGGCTGAGCCCAGCACCTGAAAACTTTGAATTCCTCATACCACTGAAACTATAGGCAAAAAATGGGACTGCTGAACAGAGGAGGGTGACAGATTCTATCAAAGAACTTTAGCTAACAGCAACCCAAGGGTCAGAAGTTGTGGGCCTAGAATACAGAAACTTCTCTCTAGTACTCCCATGTCCTGTGATAAAAGTTAACAGAAAACTATAATAATCCAATATAGACAGAATAGCAAATAGCATAAGACCCTCAGGAACAAAGGTTTGAAATATAGACAAAAACCATAATCACTTGAGGTACTTACTGAGGGCAAAAATAATATAAAATATGGTAGTGGAAGAAACTTTAAATACCAGGTAAAACTATTTGATCATTTGCATGTCTGAGGACTGTGCAGTTTCATCTTTGCTTTTATATAAAATGTATTTATTTGCATGTATAGTATTTCCCCTACCACACTACCCCATTTGATGCAAAATATTTTGAGAGTTGTTAACTTTATTTATCCATATTTAAGTTATGAGATACCAAAGGGAGACTGTGATTGAGCTAGAAAGATGGGTACCATCAACAGGATAAAGTGACATATGAGATCTTGTGCATTCTATTGAAATAACTGAATTATGTAGAGTCAAAACATGATTTTACCATTACTTAATTTCCAAGTTAAATATTAAAAACATACAATAGAGTTGTATGAATGCAAAGTTGACAAGGATAGACCGTGCTACATTTTGGTCCATCAACCAAGCTGGAAGCTATGTTTCTTTAAATCACCTTCCCTATGTGGTGCTAGATTAGAACTGGCCAAAAGAGGAAACTGTATGAGGTTTGGAATAACATTAAGTGAAACTCTTTGTGGTCAGATATGTGACAGATGCAGAGATGGTAGACAGTTTTATACCATGCTCACTCTCTTCTCCATATCTCACTCTTCCTGATTTTTGACCCAACTGACAGTCAGCATCAATTGCCACATAGTTAAGGCCATCTTAAACCTTCCAGTGATAGCTATTTCTCTCTTGGGTGAGACCAACAAAACGATTACCTGTAAGAGTGCAGTCCCATGAGATCGAGAGCAAATGAAAATAGTCTTTGTTTTAATATACAAACCACTAAGTTTTGGAATGGCTTTTTATGAAGCAGTAGATAAACAATATACTTGGTATTAATAGTGGCAGATGCTAGTAAACAGGTATTTCAAATAGATAAAATTAATATTTAAATACATTTGAACCTTGGACAACACAGGTTTGAACTATGCAAATTCACTTACATGCAGATGTTTTTCAATAAAAATTACACCAAGTGTTTTGGAAGAAGTAGGGCTAACAATGTAGCTTTTCTAGATTGTTCAAGACTCTAGCAGACAGGCTTTAAGGAGTTTGTCCTCTGTCCTTTCCCAGTGGGGAGACTGAGGAGATTGGAGCAGAGGAATGACATGACCAGAACTTGGCTTCTGCATTCCCCATTTCCCTTTTACATCTTTCTTTTTTTTCTGATGTTTTTCCAATCAAATTTACCCAAAAGACCTATGTTATAGGTCTTATTAGAACTCTCACTTTGCAGATGAACAAACTGTGGCACAGAGGGACAGGGTAGTGAAGCTAAATCTTCTCCCTAACAACAAATGCTTTGGAAAGAATATCCCACTATCTCTTCAGCACATGCATCTAACTCTCTGCTTTGGTTGTTTCTGTGCTTTGGTTGTTTCAAACCTCTTGGGGCAAGGAAAAGAAAAGAAGAGAAATACATTTTGGCAGACCTTTTTCATGTAGAGAACGTTTCACGTGTATATATATTCTTATCTGATATTCACATAATACTAATATGAATGGACTTTCCTTGGTTGTAAGGCCAAGATGCTCCCAGGTTTGTGTTGATGAGTGGAAGAAGTGTACTTGCATTTCAAGTGTACCTGCATTTCCTGCCTCACCTTCCAACTCCTCTATTGAGATAAATTACTAGATATATCAATGGACACTATAAACCTTAAGGGATCTTTTTTCACCAGCTCAGTGATGGCTCACATTGAGCAGTATATGTGAGTATGTGTGGGGGAGAGGTGGGAGGTGGAGGTGTGTCTGTTGGTGTGAATCTCCAACACCTATCAGAAAGTCCAGCATACAGCAGGCAGTCAATAAACTTTTTGAATTGAATTGCTTGAAAACATTTTGAACCTCATGGAAGAGTGGAAAGTTCATGATCTTTGGATTTAGGATATTCTATGATGCATCAATTCTATACCAACTGTTAAACTAATGCCAAATATAGTACAGTGATTAAACAAGTGTACTATAGAGTCTGATTATTTAGGTTTAGTTCCCAGCTCATATATTTACTGCTTATTTCACATTGGGCAAGTTTCTTAGCCTTTTCTGTACCACTTTTTTGCCTGTGAGAATTGAGTGGTTTAAACCCAAAAAAAAGCTTAGAATAATGCCTGACATTTGGTAAGCGTTCAATAATTGTGAATTGTGTGTATGTTAAGTTATAAAACAATCTTCAGCCTTTATTTCTTCATCTATAAAATGGTAATCATTACATCAACATCCTAGGGCTGTGAAATTGCAAAGAAAATATGTGCCAAAGGTCTTAGCACAAGGTTCATCTCAAAGGAGACTTTAATCATTTTTGCCTCCCTGTTTTCCCCTCTTCCCTCCTTCCCCTCATCAATGCAAGACTGGGAGCCTCTTGGCCTCACAACCACGAAAAGTCCATTCATATTAATGTTACCTGAGTATCAAATAAGAATATAGATACACATGTGAAATGTTCTTTATATGAAAAAGACCAGCCAATATTTGTTTCTCTTCTCTTTTCTTTTTTCTTTTCTTTTCTTTTCCCTGCCCTAAGAGGTTTGGAAACAACCAATGTGCTAAAGAGATAGTGGCATATTCTCTTAGATGCATGTGCTAAAGAGATAGTGGCATATTCTCTCCAAAGCATTTGTTATTAGAGAAAAGCCTTAGTTTCACTACCCTGTCCCTCTGTGCCACTGTTTGTTCATTTGCAAAGGAGTTCTATTAAGACCTGTAACATAGGTCTTTTGGATGGATTTGATTGGAAAAACAGCTCCCCGCCCCTGACAAAAAGGGTCGAGGGAAGTGGGAAACGCAGAAGCCAAGTCCAAGTTCTGGTCATGTTATTCATCTGCTCCAATCTCCTCAGTCTTCCCACTGGGTAAAGGCAGGGGACAAACTCCTTAAAGTCTGTCTGCTAGAGTCTTGCACAATCTAGAAAAGCTGCATCGTTAGCCCTAGTTCTTTCAAAAGACTACATTTATCATCAGCACCAAAATACCTGCTATTCTCTGAATATGCGCTGGACTTCCAGGCTTCCAGGTCTTGATTCAAACTTTTCTTTTTTCCTTGAAGACTCTTACCTGAAATTTTTTTCCTGAGAAAATCTCCTATTTGAAGTCCTCCCAACACCACAGTTAAATTGTTGTGGCTCCCTCCTACTTAATCCCATTGCACCTGGCTTATGCCACCATGCAAACAGTAATTTTACTTTATCTGAGATTAAAAGGTAAGGGAAGTTTCTCCCCATCCTGTCCAAATGCAAAAGATACTTCTCTTCTATTTGTCTATCAATTATTTGAGAGCAAAGATAGTATCTTATTAATTTTCTAATTCCTCATTTTGATTAGCATATTGCCTTACACATTTTATAGGTTTAATAAATATTTCTTCCATAAATTAATAAATGAATGAGTGGGGTTGAAGAAAGATTCCACATATTTTTTCATAGTTTTATTTGGGGATGATAACTTGAAGTCATAAATTAAGCAATTTCAAAGTTGTTTTCAGAAAGCTAAGGTCTAGAACCTGCACCTAATCTACCCAAAGAAAAATGAATGCAATTGAAAAATAATAAATGATGAAACAAGGACTTTAATTTTCTTTTTAGATTGTCTTGTTGCAACTTGGCCATTATAGACAAAGAAACAATTACTGTCAGCCTTGGTAAGGTGTAAATGCTAACTAAATATAGCAATTTGAATGAGATTGCACTACGTAAATAGTATTGATTTTTTTGTTTGCATTGGAGTAAATCACCATTAGAAAATAGCCTTCCAAGTCAATGGTTCTAATTTAAAACCTAATTATTTTAATTATTCCCCAAAGCAATCACATTTTATTCTATTGATATATCCTAGGAAATTGTACTGAACTTACATATACACATATTGCACTAGAATCCCAGTTAAAGTTTGCAGCTCATCACTCTTTATTTGTATGAACCCTATCAGGTCCAAAGACTATCTTTTTGCGTGTTATTGATATTATTATATCACACACACATATATATGTACACATATATATACACACATATATATGTACACATATATATACACACATATATATGTACACATATATATACACACATATATATGTACACATATATATACACACATATATATGTACACATATATATACACACTATACCACTGCCTGCCTTCTCTTTATATATATACATATATATACACTCTTCACATATATATACCACACCTCTTTTATATATACACACATATATATGTACACATATATATACACACATATATATGTACACATATATATACACACATATATATGTATATGTACACATATATATACACACACATATATTTATATGTATACATATATATACATATATATGAGTACATGTATACACATAAATATATGTGTGTGTGTGTATACATATATATATTTTTTGAGATGGGCCCTCACTCTGTCACCCAGGATGGAGTGCAGTGGTGTGATCACAGCTCTCTGCAATCTCCTCCTCCCAGGCTCAAGCGATCCTCCCACCTTAGTCTCCCAAGCAGCTGGGACCACAGGTGCGCAACACCACCCCCAGCTAACTTTTTATATCTTTGATAGAGAAGGAGTTTTGCCATGTTGCCCAGGCTGATCTTGAACTCCTGAGTTCAAAGGATCCACCTGCTTTGGCATCCCAAAGTGCTGGGATTACAGGCGTGAGCCACTGTGCCTGTCAAAAACCATCTTCTTATGGATGCACCCCTTTCACCCCTACTTAAGTGTTCTTGCAGAGCACTTTCTGTCACTACCACAGATTGACCCAGCATCTACATTTTTATCATCATTTATTTCATGGTAATTAATTCCTGGTTCAGAGTCAAGGTGGGGTAATGTGAAGGTGACAAGGCCTACAAAGCTTTCCATGTGTATTGGGGGTCCCACCTTGAGTTCAGACTGGGTCAGATATATTTCAGCAGGTGGTTGAGCGTATTAGTCTGTTCTCATGCTGCTGATAAACACATACCCAAGACAGGGTAATTTATAAAGGAAAGAGGTTTAATTGACTCACAGTTCCACATAAGGTTGGGGAGACCTCACAATCATGGCAGAAGATGAATGATGAGCAAAGTCACGTCTTACATGGTGACAGGAAAGAAAGCCTGTGCAGGGGAAATCCCATTTATAAAATCATCAGATCTCTTGAGATGTATTTACTACCATGAGAACAATTTGAGGGAAACCACCCCCATGATTCAATTATCTTCACCTGGCCCTGTTCTTAACATGTGTGGATTATTACAACTCAAGATGAGATTTGGGTCAGAAACACCCAAACCACATCATTCTGCCCCCAACCCCTCCCAAATTTCATGTCACTTTCACATTTCAAAACACAATCATGCCTTCCCAACAGTCCCCCAAAGTCTCAACTCATTCCAGCATTAACCCAAAAGTCCCAGTTCAAAGTCTCATCTTAGACAAGGAAAGTCCCTTCCACCTATGAGCCTGTAAAATCAAAAGCAAGTTAGTTACTTCCTAGATACAATGAGGGTACAGTCATTGGGTAAATACACCTGTTCCAAATGGAAGAAACCGGCCAAAATGAAGGAGCTACAGGCCCCATGCAAGTTTGAAATCCAGGGGGGCAGTCAAATATTAAAGCTCCAAAATGATCTTCTTTGACTCCATGTCTCACATCCAGGTCACACTGATGCAAGAGGTGGATTCCCATAGTCTTGGGCAGCTCCATTCTGTGGCTTTGCAGGGTACAGCCTCCCTCCTGACTGCTTTCATGGGCTGGCATTGAGTGTCTGCCACTTTTCCAGGTGCACGGTGCAAGCTCTTGATGGATCTACCACTCTGGAGTCTGGGGAATTGTGGGTCTCTTCTCATATGTCAAGGGTGGGGCCAGGTGGAGATAATGGAATCATAGGGGGTGGCTTCCCCCATACTGTTCTCATGATAGTGAGAAAGTCTCATGAAATCTGATGGTTTTATAAATGGGAGTTTCCCTGCACAAGCTCTCTTGCCTGCTGCCATGTAAGACGTGACTTTGCTCCTCATTTGCCTTTCACCATGGTTGTGGAGGCAACCCCAGCCATGTGTAACTGTGAGTCAATTAAACCTCTTTCCTTTATAAATTACCTAGTCTTGGGTACGTCTTTATTAGCAGTGTGAGAACAGGCTAATACAGTAATTGGTACAGTAGAGTGGGATTCTGCTATAAAGATACCCAAAAATGTGGAAGTGACTATGGAACTTGGTAACAGGCAGAAGTTGGAACAGTTTGGAGGACACAGAAGAAGATAGGAAAATATGGAAATGTCTAGAGCTTCCTAGAGACTCGGAGGGCTCATAAGACAGGAAAATATGGGAAAGTTTGGAATTTCCTAGAGACTTGTTGAATGGTTTTGACGAAAATGCTGATAGTGATATGGAAAATAAAGTCCAGGTTGAGGTGGTCTCAGATAGAGATGAAGAACATGTTCGGAACTGGAGCAAAGGTAACTCTCGCCATGCGTTAGCACAAACACAGCTTCAGGCAGTAGTGAGCTCACACTCTTTAGAAGTATGTAAGCAAAGAGACTCAATCTCATCAATGATGTTGAGCTAATCCTTTGGTTGGGTGGAAGAGTAACTACTGATGAAAGTAAAAGTGGCTAACATATGATTCCAGAGAGAAGAAATAAGGTTAGATGGATGAAACCTACAAATAAATCCATTTGAGCTCATTAGAAACAGCTTATTGTCAACAAAGCAGGCAGCCACATGAGTTGGCAAAATAGCCCTTTATCACCAGGCATGTTCAAGCAGAGCTTAACTGACTATATAACAAGGTTGTTTTGTTCTAGATAAAATTAGAAAAACACCAGTGTGTGACAGAGAGACTGTTTAAGTGGGTTCTTAACAGCAAAACCCTCTCATCAAGTGAACTGATGTATAAAATTTTAGTGATGATGATATACATGCTATTAGTCATAGCAGAAAAAAATGTATACAGCACTTGCTAGATACCATTCATTGTTCTAAGCACTTTAAATGTACTCATTTAATTCTCACATCCTTGTGAGGTAAGTAGTGTGGTTATAATTGCCAATTTATAAACGAGGACCTTGGACCCAGAGAGTGTCAGTAACATGCCCTGGCTCTGACAGCTAATAACCAGGTCATAACAGTGAGTCTAACTCTACTCTCAATGCTATGAACTGCCTGTGATATCACCTAAAGTAGGACCGGGGAACTCATAGACTCACTCATTCAACCTTGACAACATTGAGGTATCCAAAAATCCAACTCACCTTGGAGCACACTGACCTAAAAGGACTGCAAATTTCCTTCTGACTCTAATTTCCATATGAAAAAATTCACAAATGCAAAACTCAGATGACTTGGGCTCTGTTGAGGAAAATGAATTAGTTCTCCTCTTTACCTGGACGACATGCCCCAGGAGGGGCTATCCCTCAGCGAAGAGCAGGCTCTGGCCTGGTTACAAAGAGAACCATGTTGCCTGTGGCCTCTCTTCTTTTCATGGCTTTCCAATAAATAGAAACTTGTCTCACAGAAAATCACTGTTCATCTTCTGGGTCACAAATTACCCCCCAAGGAACTCATTAGCAAAAAAGGAAAGGAGAAAGGGAAGAAGGGGGAGAGAGAGGAAGAGAAGGAGGGAGAGAAAGAAGGTGGGAGAACAGACTCAAACCAAGACAGATAAACACAAAGACAAACACAAAGAAAGAAAAAAATACACGATTCAAGCTTCCAAATGCTAAATGTCAGCCCCCTCAGTGGAGAAAAGCAGCCTTCACTTATATAATACCCCTAACTAGACTAGTCCTCTCATTCTACTCTCTTTTCTGTCATTTGAGAGAACTAAGAAGATACACAAGCCAAGGATTTAAAAAGAATCCAAAATTTATTCCAAAGCCACCATATGCTAGGCTTAAAACCAAACTCTCTAGCATATGTGCCCAACAGCAACTGAATTCCAACAATTACACTGAAACGTCAAGTGCAGAAGGGCTTGGTGTACTTGTCTTCAGGAATTCCCAGAGCCTTTCAAAGCTTTGCAAATCCTGCCAGCTTGCATTGGTCCTCTTTGGGGCACTTCTAGTTCATAGATCCTGGGGCTAAAATGCTTTAAACTCTCCAGGCATTCCTTATAAATAAATACAACACACCCACTAAACCAACGTTAAACAAACATATTACAGAGAAAAGCACAGAATGTGAGTGCTGAACGAGAGGGATTTCAGAGACCATCAAATACAACAGCCTCATTTTTCAGATGAGGATATTAAGCCCCTAGCATACTAACTCAAGACTAGAACTCGAATTTCTGGTCTCTAATTCAGCATTTGAGTGTTTTGGAGAGAATTCCCCCCTCATTATTCCAGATAACATATATGTCTTTCCGGAACATTTCATGTCTCCTACTTATATCAATTCCTCCTACTTATTTCAATCCCTCCCATGAAGTCTCACAAAAGATTCAGTCAATGTTTCTGACTAGTCCTATGTTAAAATGTAACTAGATATTTTGAAATAAGACAAAATCTACAAGAGTTCTATTTGGTCAGAGATAAATTTTATAACAGAACTCTCGATTATTGCATTTTAAAAATGTAACCAAGTTTCCTAAATGTATAGGCACTCTTCCTCAAGATAAATAGGTAACTTCTTGTTCTACTTACTTGAGAATAGCATAACGGGTCACTGGTGCCTACCTCTATTCAGGAAGCGTTCTAGAAAGAGCTACTCTGTTCTCTCTCCTAGGTTTCATGTGGCCCTTTAGTTTCTTTTTGTTGTTTTTCTCTCTCCCTCTCTTTCTCTATCTCATATTTTTACGCTCTGTCTCCATATCCACATACAGAACCAACATGCTGATATAAATATAATTATTTCAATTCACAATGGAGGGGTAGGCTGAGGCCTTGAGCTTAGTCCACATCTCCACTCATCTTTCCCAATGCCATTTCAAATCCAGTCAAGGCCATGGTGAAGTGAATGCTACTTGTACATAACAAATAATGGTAGTGTGTTGGATTTTAACCCATAGAACTCCACAAATACACTCTACTGATACAATAAAATAAATATGAAAATGAGGAAGTAGAGGCAGTAGAATTCCAATAAATATAGAAGGAAAGAAGGAATCTAGAATCGCGCAGGCAAATGCCACAAGAATAAATGATGTAGACATGATCCACAAATTAAAGTGTGAGAGTTAGAAAAGAAACGAGATTTGCATAATCTCAAAGTATCTCACCTAAGATATTTGTCAACATCAAAGGGAAAGATACTAACTTTACAATGGAAAAACTTGGCAGACACAAGCGTAACCAAGTGACTGAGGTAAGCATCACCAGTAATAAAAAATGTCAACACCATGAAGCCCTGGATATTTTCTGCTGAGAAGGATGCCACCATGTTATTTTTGTGGCATTCTTGGAAAAAAATACATAACCTCATTTCAAAAATAAGAAAATACTGCACAAACCCAAATCTTGGGGCATTCTTCAAAATAACCGATCATTACTCTTTAGAAGTGTGAAGGTCATGAAAGACAAGGAAAGACTAAGGAACTGTTACAGACTGAAAGCAACTAAGGAGATATAACAACTAGATGGCAACGTAGGAGCTTGAATTGGACTATCTTAAAAAAAATAAAAATAAAAAAGAAACATTACCAGGAGCAATGGCTCACACCTGTAATCCCAGCTACTCCAGAGGCTGAAGCAAGAAGATTGATTGAGCCCAGGAGTTTGAAACTAACATGAGTTATAATCATGCCACTACACTCCAACCTGTTCAACAGGACAAGACCTTGTCTTGAAGATGAAGAAGAAGAAGAAGAAAGAGGAGGAAGAGGAGGAGGAGGAGGAGGAGGAGGGAGGAGGAGGAAGAGAGGAGAGGAGGAGGAGGAGATGAAGGAGAAGAAGGAGGATTGGTGAATTTTGAAAAAACTGTAATTTAGTTAATAATGTCATACCAATATAAATTTCCTGGTTTTGATCATTGCACTACAGTCTGTAAGATATTAATATTGTTAACTTTAGGGCAAACGGGATAAGGTATATAAAATAACAGTTTGTACTCTTTCGATAAGTTTTCTCTAAGTCTAAAATTAGTTTAAAATAGAACATTCGTTAAAAAAAAAAGAAGAAGAAGAAGAAAGCACGCTGCTATGATTTCCCTTCCACTCTTGTACCTTGCATGTGTTTTCCAGAAGTATGATGCACCTGGTCTGGTACTAATAAAATAACAAGCAAACTCAATGCTGATTATTTTTAGAATTCATAACAAAAATAAACAGTAAAGAATGTCAAAAGAGTCATTCAAATTGTTGACCCAAACTATAATTAATAAATGTCATGCAACATAGTGAAGCTCCATCTCTACAAAACTAAAAAATTAGCCAGGGATGGTGGCACATAAAAAATTAGCCATGGATGGACCTAAAGTCCCAGCTACTCAGGAGGCTGAGCTGGGAAGGCCACTGGACCCCAAGAGTTCAAGACCAGTGTGGACAGCATGGCAAGTCTCAAAAAAAACAAAAACACACACAGTATAGATAGGTAAAAAGACATTTTAAATAGTACATAGGGACAATATGTATGTGAACAGCAAAGAAAATTCTAATCACAATTTGTATGTCTATACAATAGGCAATCTAGCCAAGGAGACTCACGCATACAAACCTGGTGAGTTTTAAAATAAATAGCAGGCTGGGCGTGGTGGCTCATGCCTGTAATTCCAGCACTTTGAGAGGCCAAGGTGGGCAAATCACTTGAGGTCAGGAGTTCAAGACCAGACTGGCCAACATGGTGAAAACCCATCCCTAGCAAAAATACAAAAATTAGCTGAGTGTGATGGTGGGCGCCTGTAATCACAGCCAGTCAGGAGGCCGAGGCATGAGAATCACTTGAACTTGCGGGGCAGAGGTTGCAGTGAGCCAAGATCGCACCACTGCACTCCAGCCTGGGCGACAGAGTGAGATTCCGTTTAAAAAAAAAAAAAAAATGAATAGCAGAACTCATCTCTTGATACACTGTAAAATGTCTTTCAAACATCTCACCTCCTCCTGTACCATTACCCATTCTCTCCCACTTCTACAGCACTAGGCAAGTCATTTTGAAAAAGAAAAAAAAAAAACCTTTCCCTACTTCCCAATATTTTTTAGGTTGAAAACACAAAGTTAGATTTTATATTTTTTAGTGAAGGTAGCACATAAAACTCTTATTTCTGCCAGTTGAGTCTCTTAAGATAGAAGCCTGATTCTGATGAGCAGATTTGTCGATTTTACTCCAAAGAAGAAGTACTAAAGGCACCGTATCCATGACTTATGCCACCTTACAACCAAACAGTGGGAAATACGATTGCTATTTATCATCAACTACTATGTCTTAGGTACTGAACATAATAATGGTGAACATTAACTGAAGGTTCTCTCTGAGTCAGACACAGAGCTAACTGCTTCACAGAGATCTTCTTGTTTAATCTTTACAACCATTCCATTTCCAAGAAGAAGGTTCTAGAATTATCCTCAAATTGGAAGAAGAAACTGAGGCATAGAATGGTTAAATAATCTGGCCGAGAACCCTGATGAGTAAGAAGCAGAACCAATTATTTATCCCAACTGTGCCCAATGCCGTAGAGCCTCACACAATCTATTGGAAAGCCCAACAATATAGTCAGTGATTTTCCTGGGGCAGAAATGTGACCCTTGACTTCCCAGACCTCATCAATTATAGGCAAAATTAGGAATTACTATTATAAATGTGCTCTACCCTAGTCCCCGTCCGATTTTGTACTAAGTAGTAAATGTGATCAGTTAGAAGCAGCCATGGGTAACTTGAGCTAAAAAAAAAAAAAAAAAAAGACAAAACTCTGTGTTCTGGTGGCACATCTTTCCTACGTGAAGAGACCAGGAGAACATATCTGGTGGCTTAAGCCCTCTGGGACTCAGACATCTCCACTTGCTGGGAAAGAAAGCTAGATCGCAGGCCTCCCAGGGATATCTCGGAGGCACGCTGTAGGGAAGCAAACTGAATGTAGGGCAAAGGAAACATTTCAGGTAAAAAGCCTTAATTCTATTTATCTTTCACTGAGTGTCCAGCCTGCACACTCCTGCACTCCATTCCTGCACTCCCATGGTGTTGTCTAGGATGTGAAGAGTTTGAGTAACTTGTTCAGGATACACGGTTGGGTAAGTAGCAGAGCAAGTACCCCAAAAGCTTTCTATTCCCTGGTCTGTTGTTCTAATGACTGTGTTGTGCTGTCCCTTAGCTGAGGCTGACAACCTCATGGGAAAGAAGAATGGGTTGCTTAGGAGCCACCCTGCCATAAACGAGTCCCATTATGCCTCGAACTTCAGTTTATACTCCCTCTCCTTGCTCCATAACAAGAACATAATAATCTCTCCATCCAAAGGCTTACAGAGATTAAATAAAGTTATTGTGCATTAGTGTGGTAAATAACATAGAACACGTTTATAGCAAAAGAGCCTCAAATTGATGCTCAGACTCCAGGAGATCTAAATATCTCTCATTTTTCTTCTACTTGGAGAAAGTTAAAAAGAATGGGCATTGGCCGGGCGCGGTGGCTCACACCTGTAATCCCAGCACTTTGGGAGGCCGAGATGGGCAGATCATGTGGTCAGGAGATCAAGACCATCCTGGCTAACACGGTGAAACCCCGTCTCTACTAAAAACACAAAAAATTAGCCAGGCGTGGTGGCGGGCGCGTGTAGTCCCAGCTACTGGGGAGGCTGAGGCAGGAGAATGGCATGAACCCAGGAGGTGGAGCTTGCAGTGAGCCGCGATCAGGCCACTGCACTCCAGCCTAGGGGACAGAGCCAGACTCCGTCTCAAAAAAAAGAAAAAAAGAATGGGAATAAAAAGATAAGGAGGAGAAAGAGAATAGATGGTGGGGAAAAAAGCAAGAGAAAAGGAAGGAGAAAAATCAGCACACTGGCTAAGGAAATCCTGACCAACTGAAGTTCTTTAACACTGTCATTCTCCTTCTCCATATTCATTAGCCTTTTCTCTCCTTCCTGGAGTGAACCTAAAATCGGTCCCTTAGGAGTTCTAAGAATCATGTTCAATGAAACATGTTGGAGATGATGGGTTAGCAAAAGTATGAAACATATGGTTCATACTTTGACAATCTATGGTTTTAAGAAAGAGAAATGGGCAGGAACCAGGGTTACTTGAAGACAGAGTACATAGCACCATTGCTGCTTTGCACACAGTGTTGGTGAAATGCTGTGTCAGTCAGAGAGCTCAGCTACAAAGAACAAAACCTGATTCTGGGGGATTTAGGTAGAAAACGAATTTATGAAAAGGATTTTGAGATCATAGTATGGCTAGGAGGCTGGACAACCAGAGTTTGAAAATGGACAGGAACAAAAGATAGCAGACCTCATCATTGCCATCAGAAGTCTGGTAAGACCCCCCTGCTGCCCAAGAATCCACACGAGCTTAGCAAGGTAGATTTAGAGATCAGCGAAGGTAGAATATTGAGTTCAGACCTGTTTCCAGCTTCATCTCCTTTGGCTCAGGTTGGAACCAAAAATGACAGCGACCACCGACGTAAGGTCTTCTGTTCTCTAAAACACAGGGTACAATGCTCCAGTGGTGGAGTCAGAAGTTCTGAGTTCTAGGAGTGTCTTGATCACTAAGTAGTTGGCTTGGGAATCACTTAACCTCCCTCCAAGTTCTGCATTTGCCAGTGGGAGGTAGTCACCCCCAACCTGTTCCTGCCCAGGGCTGCTGTGAGAAGCAAGTAGAAAAGGATGTAAGTGGTCTCAAAATGCTTATATCCCCGAGAAATGCTAAGAAGCCTTTTCATGACCATTAATTTTTAATTATTACTGGAAAGTGATATAGCACATGTAGAAAGCAGTGATATACATCCAAAGATATATCACTCTAGAGTCAAACACTGGCTCCACCTCTTACCACCTTTGTGGCCTTTGAAAAGCCTTGTTGACTGTCTTGGCCACAGTTTTCAGATGGGAATAATGTTGTCTATCCCAAAAATTGGTGTAAAAATCAGAGGAGATATCACATGCAATGCAGAATTCCTGGAACTCAAAGAAATGGTAGCTAGGAATAATCACAATAAGCACTAGTAATAATAAGAGTCATGGATCACACCTCCTCTTCCCCTAACTAACCTTCTCATCATCTATAACAATTAATCATGTATGATTTGATAATCCCCCTTAAATTATTATTTGGAACTGATAATTAAAATTTTATTTACATTTTGTCACTGTTGTTGTTCATTTGCCATCTCTAGAGGTCTATTTAATTGAACTCATTTTAACCCCAGCCAAGAAAGCTAAAAGTCCTTTAAAAATCCCTGCCTTTCTGTGTGTCATTTTCAGCAAGGAAGGGGTTACTGGGGATTCGGAGCATTTGCTGAAGCACAAGGCATCCGACCTTGTCAGGAGCCCTCGGGCTTTTGCCAGCACTCTGCTTTTTTTCTGCACACAGCCCTCAGTGGAAAAATACTGCCCAGACTCTGTGAATTATTAATCTCATCATGACATCAAATACCCACTAGATAAAAAGAACAAGTGGCCCCCACAATGAGGATCTTAGGGAAAACCAGAAGCCGAAGGTAGCTGACCACAATCAGAATTTTTCCTGCTCCCCTCTGAGGTGGGAGACAATCTCATTCATTCTCAGCACCCCATACACAGAACTCTCAAGAGGCATCAATTTAAAATGCTTCTGTTTGGAGGGGCTCAGGGAGTTGATAGAGAAGAAAAGCCTTTAAATTACTCTCAGCTTTCAGTTGATGATGCCATACTAACTTTAAATGAGTTTGTGTTTTGAGTTCATGAGAACTGGAGTACAAGAAGGAGTTCAAGGTCTTGGAGTTTTCTGTTTTCCCTTCATGGACCAGGCAAGGAATCTGGCTAGATCAAAATCTACTGGAGGGTAGGAAATTATTGACACATGGAAAATTCCAGTAATAAATGATCCATAGGAAATACATCTGTCATATTCCACATTACTTGGCAAGGCTTTGAACCAAATTTTTAGTAAGGCTAACCTCTGAAAGAATAGATTTATTTTTAAGTCAGAGAGAGAAAATGACAGGATAGGAAGATCATTGCTCAAGAGATTTAAGCTCTAGAGCTTGGAGATTTCATTCAAAAAGCACTTACTAAACACAGGTGTGCTGGAGTTTACACACATATCCACCAGTGAAAAACCATCTACCATTTCTGCAATACCCAGTATCTGTCAGGCGCCCTGCCAGGTGGTTTACTCATCATATCTAATTTACCCTCACTACAACCAAAGGATATATAGTTTTATGCCTGTTTTGCTTTTTTTTTTTTTTTTTTTTTTGACCTTGATAGACACTGATAAGGTATGCATTGACTAAGGCCACAAGAGTTGAAATTCAAATCCAGATTTGTCTGGATTTAAATCCCTTAAGAAACATGTTATTGAGCAGCAGAGCACAATGAGCAAACAGCTAATGCCAATGGAACACACATGTGGCAAGACAAAATCTGTAATAGCCGGAGAAGTATCTGTAGCCAAAACATGTAGAAAAGTAACAGGGTGAAAACCGGCTTGTCAGGATAGAAGGGTTTCTCAGGGTGCAAAAATGTTAATGCTAATACCAGGGCATGCCAAGACAAACTGGGACAGTTAGCACCCCACAGGTAAATGAGGGGCAGGTCCTGAAAGAGAATTTGTGTGAAGGTGAGAAGTTTGACCTTCATCCTAGGAAGAAAAAGATGACTGATCTGCACAGATGATTGTTCTAGAAAGGAGAAGATATTAGGAAGAGAACACTGACTGCTGGGTGAATAGTGGATTAGTGAGAAGAGTGGTTAGGAGGCTTGGAATGAAGAAGAAAGACTGAAAAAGTAGACTAAAGAAGAATGAAGTAAAATAAATTATAATTTCCCAAGTGAAATCTAATCAAGACAGAAGTTTATGTTTTACACTGACTAAATAGACTAAAATATTTTAGCATATAGTGTAGTATCTACCTCGTATAAGTTGAATTGTGTCAACAATAAAAATATGTTGAGGTTCTAGTCTCCAGTAACTCAGATGTGACCATTTTTGGAAATTGGGCTGTTGCAGATGTAATTAGTTAAGATGAGATGCCTAGTGCCCTTATAAGAAGATGGCCATGTGAAGACAGAGACACACGGGGAGATCTCTGTGTGACAACGAGAGTAGAGACTGGAGTTAAGCAGCTGCAAACCCAGGAATGCCAATGATTGCCGGCAAACCACCGGAAGCTAGAAAGAGGTAAGGAAAAACTCTCCTACAAGTTTCAGAGGGACTGTAGCCCTGCCAATGCCTTGATTTAGGACCTCTGGCCTTAAGCACTGTGAGATATTTCATTTTTGCTGTCTTAAGATGCTCACTTTACGGTACTTTGTTACAGCTGCCCTAGGAAACTAACGCACTAGACAAACTCTATCTGAACTTGGTTTTATCACAAAGAGACAGGATGGAGCTAGGGCATAATAGGAACACTCTGCTGAGAAACCTCTAGGAAGTAGGCATCAAGCCGAGTGCTTTCTTAGGAGTTTATGGGTGAGCTGTCTCAATCGTCCTCTAACAACCCAGGTCATCAGTAAGAAACGGAGACTCGGAAAGAGGCTGCAGCTCACCCACTGCTACCCAGCTAGGAAGTGGCGACCCAGGGCTTAGACTCATGTCTCTCTGACTTCAGAAACAGATTATTCATTTCTCACCCCTTGAATTTCCTAAAAGGAGAGGCAAGGCAGCCAAGGCAGAAGGCCAGATAAAACTGAAAAGCCTGGCAGAGCTCTGAGCAATTCACAAACATGAGAAAACACAACCTTGGGGGCTCTGGGTTGGGGTGGTGAGAGGACAGGTGGAAGAAAGGCTTCTTACCCCACAGCTCTGAGTCACCCAAATGTGATCTGCATCCGTATCAGCAGGACTTTCTTCTCATCTTCCCTTTGGGCTCTGCAGCTCAGGGGGAGGCAAAGATCAAGCAATGCTCAGGGAGAGCAGAGAGTAAGGAAATCTTTTCAGAAGCCTCTAGGGCCTTTACTTTCCTAAAGTTAATTACTTTCTGGATGAACATCTGATTAGAAATATCATTTGCAAGCCCCACCTGCCACGGATGTCTCCTGTTTTGAAAGTGAATATTCAAAGACTGTTAAAATCCTAATATATATCTTCATCTCCCATGGAAAACAGAACAGTGATTATTTTGAGCCTCGGGAAGTTGGGATCCAGTCAAGGAATTCATCATTACCCTTATGCAATCTAGGAGATGGGGAACAGATCGGGTGAGAAATCTCAAAGGAAAACATGCCGCCTGCAAAATTAGCCTGAATCATTGCTCCAAGTGAAAGGCTGTGTTTAAATCAGGAATAATTCTTTAAATTTCAACCCATGACCCTGACAATGAGGTTGCTGTCTTTGGAAATGAACCAGTATGTTTTTGTCTGTGTGTGGCAGATACACTTGCTGAAATATTCACAATACGGTGGAAAGGCATAGGGTCAGCGGCCAGAAAACAAGGTTCTGGTCTCTCCTGTGTGACTTATGTAAGTCACATTCCTTTCTCAGTCTCAGTTTCCTCATCAGTGAAATGAACTTTTTTATTCTGATGTGATTACCTCTTCCTGGCTACTCCTTCTCTGTTCCTCCCTCCCTCATCCCATTTTTCTTCCTTCTAAACTTCCCACTTCCTACTGCCATGATAATGAAAGAGTATAAGTCGAGTTGATGCATGGGCTTGGACAAGACACTGGAAGGTCTTTGCAATGCTACACAGAGCTCTAGGTGAGTATATGAAGGAAAAGACAGGAGGTTAAAATTTTGTTATTGCAAAATGTATTCATTCATTTATCCAGTCATTCATTTCACTAGAAACCCATTATGTATCTCAGTCAAGCCCTAGACCTTGAGGCTAAGACAGTAAGAGTAAAATATCATTCCTGTTCACTAGGAACACACAGTCCTAGTAAGAAGAGAGGGAAATAAGTGATTAATAATAATTGGATGCTATATACAAGAAAACACTCAAGGTACAATGGAAGCAGGTATTAGAGGAACTTATCCAGTCATTTTATGTGGTAGAAAGCTTCCCAGAAGAAGTAAATCTGGGGAAGAGAGTAGGACAGAGAATATTCTAGAAAGAAGGAACCCAGGACACAGGAAGAAGTTCAGGTAGTTAAGTACATCTGCAGTTCAAAGCTCTAAGACATGCGGCCGAGGCAGCAAATGGCGTCAAATGACAGAGAGACTCATGGGGATTGTTTTGTGTGTGTGTGTGTGTGTTTGTTTTCACTTTTTTGTGACAGGATCTCACTCTGTCACTCAGGCTGGAGTGCAGTTGCACAAACATCGCTCACTGAAGCCTCAGCCTCCTGGGCTCAAGGGATTCCCCCTGACCTCATCCTCCAAAGTAGCTGGGACCACAGGTGAACGCCACCACACCTGACTAAATTTTTTCTTTTTTTAGAGATGGAGTCTCACTATGCTGCCCAGGCTGGTCTAAAACTTCTGGGCTCAATGAATCCTCCCATCTCAGCCTCCCAAAGAGCTGGGAGGCATGAGCCACTGCACATGGCTCATAGACCTTGTTAAGGAAAACAATTATCAGTCACAGTCTGCGTGAAGATGGCTGTAACCTCTTTCCTGGTGCTGGCATATCTAACAGTGAGCCCATGGCTCTCATATTCCCATGCCTGAAAGGCATCACTTGTAACAGTAACGAGAGTCATTGTGTGAAGCTCCAGAGAACTTGAAGCAAAGGTTAAAAAGTACAGAAAAGCAGAAACTTTTAATAGCCAGTGCTATTCAATTGGAAGCAACAATAAATTCTCCATGAATGATTGTTCTGCCACTCTCTAGAAAGATAGAATAGTTAGGCAACCTAAGCTTAATTTGTATTCGTGGTAAACCTTAATCTACGTTCACTTTTCCTCCCAGTGGACGTCAGTTGAGTCATCTATAAAAGAGCAAACAAGACCAAATTGGTGTTATTTCTGAGCTTTTTCACCAAAAACTTTTTTTTCTTCTCCACTTACCCATCATGGGTCAAATCTTGTGAAGCTTTCTCTCTGCTAGACAAATTATACTCATCAAATAATAATTGTTTAACTTTATATTTGAGTGTACAAACCAAATAGTGCCGTGATGCAGCTAGATATTTCTGAATATTGAAAACAGCTGTAAGTCGACTATCTGGGGACTCAAGATTGGAAACATCCAGAGAAAATAATCTCCAAGGTCTCCTGCAGCAATGACAGTCTGTGACATCAGAGATTAGGAAGACCAAAAAAAAAGAGTAATTATATCCTTGAAAGATTTCGAACACATGCTCTGAGTAGAGAAAGCAAAGGTGAATGGAAATCTCAGGGAGAAGAAAAAGCCTTTGGAAGGGACGTAGTTGAGAACAGTCTGGAACTAAAGGGATGCACAGAATAAAGTGGGTGAAGCTTGGGATGCACAAATGTGCAGGTCTGGCTTAGAAATAGACTTTGATTACAGACATGTGCTTTAGCACTCTCAGACTCCTTTCGTTTTCTGTATATTTGATGAATGACCCTCAGCTTTAAAGCACTGTTGCAACAATTAAGAGAAATATTTTATGTAAAGCAACTAACTATGCCTTGCACACAGTAGGTTTGCAAAAAATAGTAGTAACCATGAGAATGACAATGATGCTTTAATCAAGATGTTCAGATACCAGGAGCACTTTAATTTGTTTACTGTGCAAAAATATGCCAGCCTTTATTGCTCTAGTGACAGTTAGATGACTTTAGAAGCAGCCTAGGGATAGTGTGTCATTGTCATTGTAGATAATAAAAGCAGAATTGAGAGGAGAATTAACGAGGAAAGCAGACAAATCCAAAATGCTAGGCCATCATCCGTCTGGACTGCATCAATGCAGGGAATAAAGGGATGACGTAAGTGTTTATTTCTAACTCTCTCTCTCTCTCTGAGAATGCTGAGTGTTTTCAGTCTGGCTTTTGCTTTCAGAGCTCCCAACACACCTGGACTCCAAAAAGGATTTTTTAAAAACCTGTGGTTGGCCTGGATTCCTAAAGCAACTGTGTGTATGATAATGTTTTTGGTACATGGGTAGCAAGGTAATAGTGATATTCACCCCAAGAACTAAGAAATTGTACCTCAAAGAGTTAAACTAGAAAATTAGCACAGTTAGATCGAGATATGCAAAGTCACCTCCCAGAAACAGAGTGGGCCCCAGGCCAGCAGGATGAAGGCTAACCTCAATGAAGACATTAACGTATCTACAGAAAAAATACTTTGGCCACAAGGAAGCTGACCAGCATGGAAACATAAAAAAGGGAACCACACAACCACTGGGTACAGTGTGATCTAAGCCCTCTCCAAGGTCGTGCCAATGATCAAATACTCTGGAATCTGTAGCAGCTTCCTATCACCTTGAGGACAAACCCCCACACTCCTCACATGACCCATGAAACCCTATGTGATTGAGCCCCAACACATTTCATCCCCCACCTCTCTCCAACTCGTGCAGTTCCACTCTGGTCCTGGCCTTCTTTCTGTTTTTACAATGACTAGTCTCTTGGCCTGGGATTCTCTTTTCCCAGATTTTCCCTCATTTCATTGCTTAAATTTAATTCAGTCTTCCCTAGCCACCTTATCTAAAATCCATCCAACAGAGAGTCAGAGCCAGGCAATGTGTTTGTAACTTGTGAAACAGCTGGACATTTTTTTGAGATCTATGAAAAAGTTACACACACACACACACACACACACACACAGGCAAAAGCCAACAAATGCCGTGCCAGAAAAAGCTGGTTTAAAAGCTGAAAGAGAGGTACACTCTGCACAACATAAAGCTGGTGAAATATTTGGTCTCAGCAGATTGCAATGCTGCAGTAATATTTCCTGAACAAGGAAGAAAGCAATCCAGGAGAAACTTATTTATTGGAGCAAGGTTTCACAGCCATGAATCTGGCTTATAAAGCAAGTGAATACTTTTAGAATACCAATCCATTCTGTCTTTTAGGTGTATTTAGTAAAGTATTTAAATTGTTTTTCCCCTAACCCCTTCTATTCTGAGACCTTGATCTTAGCAACTGAGGTTTATGAAATCATAGATCTTTAAGGAAAGAAAGCAGTAACACTGCTTCATTCTCATTTCGTAAAAGCATCCCAAATGGAAGATGGAGCTATCAGACTGTCCCATGATGTCACTATACTCCCAAATCCATTAAACAGCCTTTGCTCTGATTTTATTCCCACCAGGCAAAGTTCTGATTATAATTTGGCTTTTTATATAGGTCTGCTAGGAAACGAAAGAACTAGAAATGTGAACATAAGCTTTCTGTCTCCCTGTGTCAATTGTATGTCTGGCTGTTCATCAATATATAGCACAAATGACTATTAACTTGTGCTTTCACGTATGTGTGTGTCTTTAGACTGCAGCAAGAGGCTTCCTTGAGGGACTTGATGGGACTGGGAGGAAAGAGTCTCTAGGTCTTTTTTTTAAACTTTTGTTTTACATTCAGGAGTGTAAGTGCAAGTTTGTTACATAAGTAAACTTGTGTCATGGGGCTTTGTTGTATAGATTATTTCATCACCCAGATATTAAGCCTAGCACCCACTAGGTATTCTTCCTGATCCTCTCTTTCCTCCCACCCCACCTCCCATCATTCAATAGACCCCAGTGTGTGTTTTTCCCCTCTATGTGTCCATGTGTTCTCATCATTTAGCTCCCACTGATAAGTGAGAACATGCGGTATTTGGTGCTCTGTTCCTGTGTTAGTTTGCTAAGGATCATGGTCTCTAGCACCATCCATGTCCCTACAAAAGACATGATCTCGTTTTTTTTACGGCTGCATAGTATTCCATGGTGTATATGTACCACCTTTTCTTTATTCAGTCTATGATTGACAGGCATTTAGGTTGATTTCATCCATATCTCTGTTATTGTGGACAGTTCTGTATCTGTAAAGAACTTAAATTTACAAGAAACAAAAACAACCCCACAAAAAAAATGGGCAAAAGTCTCTAGGTCTTTACATCAGAGAAGAATGAAAGGAGAAAATAGGATAAGAGTTTTTGGTTACCAACTTCTAGGCCCTTCCTAATAAACATGTGATGCTAATGTGGGGGAAACGTGAAGCATGTAGCGTGTGTGTGTTTGTTCACGCATGTGCGTGTGTGTTGCTGTTCTAGAATTTTCTTTGTTAAGCCAGAAGTGAGGGAATAAATGTGGCAGGGTTTCTAGAGGATCTCTTGAGACCTGGTGAAAGAAAAGGGCAACCCATGTGCCAGCATGGTGTCTTTAAAGGAGTGAGGTTTTGGAGAAGAATGGCCCTCTGAGAGCCAGAGGCTTAGGAGCCAAAGTCCAGGACACATGTGGTCAAACTTGGCACAGGGGAACAAAGCTATCCTTTAAAGGACCGTGAGAGTCTGAACAGGGAACTGGATAAGTAAAAGTATTCAGAGGGAGAAGCATGAGTCAATTCTAATAATTTAAAGATCAAAAATGGGTGGTGACATAAGCCTCATGAGAATGTAGAGACCTTTACACCTGCCACAAAAGAACTGAAATCTCAGGTACCCTTCTCTGACCTCAGTCAGCATGTGGACAAACCAGGATCTGATTCTGCCTGGCGCAAGACCAACACCGAGAGGTCATTTTGCTAACTGCTGCCCAGCCTCTGGGAATAACACTCAACCACTCTGAAGTCTTTTCTTTGAAACTTCAAACGAACTAAAGACCAGAGCCAGTCCTAGAACTTACACAAATAAATACAGTTTCTAGGAGTATCTTCCAAAATGTGCTCCCTATTTCCTCTGAAAATGTTTTTGCTACGGAAAAAAAAGAATCTAATGCAAAAAAGCACAAAACAAACAAAACAACTGTGCGGCAGGTGTTATTGATCTCACTTTATAAGTGAGCAAACTAAGGCTCTTAAAATTTGAGGAAAGCATCCACCACCACTCAGCCAGTGGATGACAGATCTGAAACACAAACCTGAGTCCCTAAGTCTAAAGCTGTTTCAACAAGACCCAGTCACTCTGCAATCACAAAAGAACTTGAAAATTATACAAAGGCATACTTCACTGACCACTTCACAAGTAGACACCTACTGTGTGCAAGAAATCATGTTAGGTCCTGGTGATTAAAGTTCCACTTCTAAAGAGTATAGTTGTTCCTAGGTGGGGGTGAGCACCTGCTCAGGACTTTCTCACAGAAGGTGCTTATAGGTTCTTCTAGGAGAATGGGAAAAGCAGGAGGTGGCGGAAGGCTTCATCAAGAGAAGAATGTTTCTGTATTTCAGGCACAGGCTTGAAAGCAGGGAGAGAGAGAAAAAAAAAAGGATGTAGAAGTTTGAACAGGCTGTGAGCAAGGTCAAAGAAAAGCAAACTGCTTATTCTACTTCAAGAATAAAGTACAAGTTGTGGGAGGAACAGGTAAAAGAAAATTATGTACAACTTCAGAAATAAAAACAGAATGTTGAGTTCTTGAGACTTCCAGGAACATCCAGAAAGAAGACAGAATCTAATGACCAAAAACTAAACTCTAAGAACTCTAAAATTCTAGAACTCTGGTTGTTTGCTCACTGTTGCTACTTTCACTATTTTCGTGCTTTAAAATTTTGAAGTCAAAAAAGACCTTGCAGGCTCCTCCTCAGCAGCACAAACACAGGATCTGAACAGACTTCTAACTGGTGCGCAAAGAAAGCAAACTGGTGCTGGCAGCCATTTTGAAGATCAGGACGAAACAGAATCTCTGTGGCTGGTGATAAGAAACCACAACGGGCCGGGCGTGGTGGCTCAAGCCTGTAATCCCAGCACTTTGGGAGGCCAAGACGGGCGGATCACGAGGTCAGCAGATCGAGACCATCCTGGCTAACCCAGTGAAACCCCGTCTCTACTAAAAAAATACAAAAAACTAGCCGGGCGAGGTGGCGGGCGCCTGTAGTCCCAGCTACTCGGGAGGCTGAGGCAGGAGAATGGCGGGAACCCGGGAGGCGGAGCTTGCAGTGAGCTGAGATCCGGCCACTGCACTCCAGCCTGGGCGACAGAGCGAGACTCCGTCTAAAAAAAAAAAAAAAAGAAACCACAACGAGCACAGGAAGCAGATTTGGCTTGAGAGGGAGCCCTGAGGAGGAACAGGTGATAGGCCCAGGGGCTCCTGGTTAATAAAAATGGCTCCTGCCAAGTCCACCTCCTACGGTTCAGAGGAGACGCACGAGTGGAATCGCTACCCGGTGGGTTCTGATGATGATCTTTCCTAGGCTCTGGACGAGGGACTTGGGAATCCTGCCATTAAACTCCTACCTCTGAATGCTCCTGCTTTGTTTTTTAATCCAACATTCCTAAAGCCTTTCATCTGCATTTCTGGACTCAGCCTATTGCTGCAGCAGATCCTCGCTGGTTGTTTAATGATAGTCTAATGAGGTCTCAGAGTGTCCTGAAGGAACGCTTCTGGCCAGCAGCTTTCCCTTTAAGGAGGGGGCCTTTGAATCTAGGTCTGCATTAAGTATGAATCAAGCTTTCCGTCTGTGTCTGGTGCACACATGAGTGAAATCCACCTCCGTATTACTCGTTCCTGGAGGGGATTTTCTCTCTGTATTACACCTGCAGAACGCCATCCTCTTTTCTCTGGCAAGCCTGGATACATGATTAATATTTTAAGCCTCCCAGGTTCCACTTTCCCTAGTTTCAAAAGTGCCTGCATGTTGGACTTTTAAAAAATGTATTTATCTCCCTATCCAGGCTGCTGAGGAGAAATTGCAAGTAGAAGGCACAGCCAGGGGGGCCTAAACAAATCCGGGCAAATCTTTAAATTGCTTCTGCAGTCATTGGGGTTTTCTTTCATTAGCATCTGGGATGCTACTTCTCTCTTGCTGACCTTCATTTTGGAGGGGAAGGCAGAACAGTTTTAAGAGGGCATTATATCTTTTCCTTTGGAAACAGAGACTTGAACTGTATGGCCAGTGTTAGCTCAGTTCAGCGAGAAATGTGTCTGGCTTGCCTTCCTCTCCTGGGCACCACTATCCTCCCAGCTTCAGTCCAGGAAGACTCTTCTGATTTTTCTCTCCTGAGCTCCCTCCTTCTGTTCAGGAGGCACTGCAGAAACATCCCCCACAAGGCTTCTGGCATTCCCCTCACGGAGGGCTGCAGGCACCTTGTTATCTCCCCATCCGCAGTATCCTTACAGCAAGGCTCCTTTGCCCAAGAAGCAGAAAAAGCCTTAGATATGAAGGCAGCAAGGGCTGGCTACACAACCCTGAATCTACAAGCTGACTGCTTATGTTCAAATTCAGTTCTGACACTAATTCTTAACTAATTCCAGTCCTAGGAGACTTGGGCAAGTCCCCTAATTACTTTAAGCTTCAATTTCTTTACCTGTAAAACCAAGGATGGTAATAATAGTCAATGAATAATAAAGAGTCAATAAATAATAAATGAGAGTAAAAATAGGACTCACATGTCACAAACATGTATAATATATTGGAAAGATCTACTGTATGCATTTATTACACAGATGACTGGAGTTTGGGAACCCTGGTCTGCAAAGATACTAAGTTCCCATCTACTTGTAAATCCCTAAGCATCAATCCCTATAATAGATAAATATTGAACAATCATGTCTCTGTTGGGTAGTAAAGACACAAGAAAAAATGAGGAGCAGCATTTGCTTTTGTGGTATTTATGACTAGTGAGTCACATAGACCCACAAACAACCACAAGAGAAGCCCTGATCACTGACTTTCACTTAGCCCAGTAGCCAGGACAATGAAAAGGCATTTTTCATTGGGTAAAGCATACTGACGCCTCAGAAATGTTAAACGTTTGCAGCTGGTAGATGCCTCTCTATTGTACCATGTGTTTCTGCCCCCGCAAGACTTTGGTTGACCACCGCTTGTCCTGATTGGATTGAATCAGAGATCTCTATGTACTGACAATGCATTATGACATGTTAGAGTGGTGAACGCAGGTATAAAGTATGAGGGGTGCCTGCCTTCAAAGAACAGTGCCGCAGAGCAGAACAATTACAGGGTTTGAGAGTGGAGGGCCCAGTGCAAGGGATGGTCCTTGGTTCTATGGATTTGGGCAATGCACTTGACTTATTTGAGTGCATGTCTCCACTTGTAAAGATAGAGATAATTCTATCTGCCTGTTGATAGTAATTTGGGAAATAAATTAGATGATGTACATGAAAATATTTTTTGGATTCTAAATCTTTTTTTCTGGCTGTTTCATTTTTTTAATCTTGAAATGAGAAGAGGAGATGATGCCAATATCTTTTTTGGAGGGTGGGTGTTGGCTCATGCCTGTAATCCCAACACTTTTATTATTATTATTATTATACTTTAAGTTCTAGGGTACATGTGCACAACGTGCAGGTTTGTTACATATGTATACATGTGTCATGTTGGTGTGCTGCACCCATTAAGTCGTCATTTACATTAGGTATATCTCCTAATGCTATCCTTCCCCCCTCTCCCCACCCCACGACAGGCCCGTGTGTGATGTTCCCCACCCTGTGTCCATGTGTTGTCATTGTTCAATTCCCACCTATGAGTGAGAACATGCGGTGTTTGGTTTTCTGTCCTTGTGATAGTTTGCTCAGAATGATGGTTTCCAGCCTCATCCATGTCCCTACAAAGGACATTAACTCATCATTTTTTATGGCTGCATAGTATTCCATGGTGTATATGTGTCACATTTTCTTAATCCAGTCTATCATTGATGGACATTTGGGTTGGTTCCAATTCTCTGTTATTGTGAATAGTGCCGCAATAAACATACATGTGCATGTGTCTTTATAGCAGCATGATTTCTAAGCGTTTGGGTATATACCCAGTAATGGGATGGCTGGGTTAAATGGTATTTCTAGTTCTAGATCCTTGAGGAATCGCCACATTGTCTTCCACAATGGTTGAACTAGTTTACAGTCCACCAACAGTGTAAAAGTGTCCCTATTTCTCCACATCCTCTCTAGCACCTGTTGTTTCCTGACTTTTTAATGATTGCCATTCTAACTGGTGTGATGGTATAAATCTTCTTATAATGTTAGTTTCACAGTCTAGCATAAAAAAGAGGCTACATACTATTCATAATTGGAAAGTTATGGAATCATCCTAAATGCCCATCAATGGTAGACTAAATAAAGAAAATGTGGTATTTGTACACCATTGAATACTATGCAGCCATAAAAAATAATGAGATCATGTTCTTTGCAGCAACATGTATGCAACTATAGACCATTATCCTTAGCAAACTAATGCAAGATCAGAAAACCAAATACTGAATGTTCTGACTTAAAAGTGAGAGATAAATAATAAGACTATTTGGACACAAAAATGAGAACAATAGACTCTTGGGCCTACTTGAGGGTGGACGGGGCAGGAGGGAGAGAATCAGAAAAAATTCCTATAGGGTACTATGCTTAGTACCTGGATGATGAAATAATCTGCACAACAAACTTCCATGACATGAGTTTACCCATATAACAAACCTGCACATGTACCCTTAAACCTCAAATAAAAGTTAAAAGAAAAAAATAGAAGAGGCTACAGAAAATTCATGGAAGGCATAAGGAAAAGATATGAGAGAGGAAAGGAAGAAAGAGAGAGACAAGACACACAGGTGGCATTTTTTAAACTATAAAGTAGGAAAATATCTGTCAAGGGCCAGGAGGCTATAGAAATTCAGAGTAAGAAGACATTACATAAAGTAATACAACTAGGTTTGCATTTTATATATATATATACACACACACACGTACATATACATATATATTGCTTTTTTGTTTTTAATGAAAAGCAACAGGTAATTTTGTGAAAGTCAGGAAACACCAGTATCCTTGTGATCTCATCCTAGATTTTTCTGTCAACTGGATCCACTCTAATTAATAAAGAATGCATTTCTGACCCCATGCCAAATATGTAAAATTAGAAGACATGATTGCATAATAATAATAAAAGCACAATCTAAAGGGTATTATCACACTAGGAATACAGAGTTGTTTCTTCCTGACCTGGAGCAAATATTAAGAGAAAGTCAATGTATTTACAAACAAGATTTAATAATGTTCACAAAAATAGAGTTTGCCTCCAAATGAGAAATTATGCATTGCTTTGTTTCAAAAAGTTACCAATTTAGTGCTTGAAAAATCCAGCAGGTAAGCAGCAGGCCAACAGAGTCTCTTTCTGGAACTGTCTGCTAGCAACTGAGCATTCTCAGTCCAGGAAGCCATTTTTCATGGGAGGAATGGAGAGAGGGAGTGGAAGGCAATATTTACATCCCATTCTGCACAGCTCAGTACTGCCTGTTCATCTTCTTGACCTTTTTATAATGATAGTCATCAGTGGCCTTCTGCTTATCAGGATGCTTGTGGTTAGGAGGGGACCTCTCAGCCTCTGCCTTCTCTGTGTCACCTAGCTTCTCTGTGTTGCCTACCCTCAAGAGTCTGGTTTTGGGTTCTTCTGTGTTTCTCTGTATGGGAATGTTGGGCTCCTCATGATAAAATCTGTTGTGCTGCACGTAATTCACAGCCATGTTAGTAGGCATAAAGGATAGCTTACTGTCTTTTTTCTAATTCTGCTACTCTGCTAGCAGATGGACCCTGGTATCCTCTGCAGAAATGACAGTTTTTATTCTAGCATTGATGCCAAGGTCCAACTCAGGAATGCCATTCAGCATCTGGTTGGAAAATACTTCTTGGTCTTCTTTGCTGAGGAAATGTGGAGGTTTTCTGGAAGTTCATAAAGACAATCCTCTGCATTCCTTGGCTTGACTTTCTGTTCCTCATGTTCCACGATCCCTTTCTTCTTTAGCTCTGTCTCAGTGTACTTCATCATGTCTGCATCCTCATCCCTTCAGTTGGTTTCTGCAGAAAATGATGTCCCCAAGTGAAAGTCTTCCTCTTTACTGATTTTATCTTTGCCCTTTTCCTTCCATTTCTTCATATCCACCACATCACCTGTCTTCATCTGAAAGGGATCTGAGTAGTCTCTTCTTGTACCTTCTTTCCCAACAGCAGGGCCACAGCACCCATTGAATCTCTTCCTTATATTATGTACTTATCTAGTCTATTCCAGTTTTAATTGAACCTCCTCTGAGTCCTCCTTATCTTCCTCTGACTCTGAGTCATCCCAGTGCCAACAGAAAGTCTTCCTGGTGACCAGCATGGTGGCACCAGCCCTGTGGTCCAGCCACAGTGCCACTGTGCCTTGAGGTTTACATTTTAGTATTAATTTTTGATAAAACAACTTCTAGTAGCTGTAAGTGAGACAGACTTGTGAGGCTGGTAATAGAGATAAGAAAAACAGTTTAAAAACAGCTGCAATGATTAAAAAAATAAATAAATAAACAGGCAATGTCAACCAGAATGGACAAAATATATTGGAGCAAGACTAAGGAAGAACACATTCCAAGATATGGGGAGGGAGGGAGGTGATATGATCTGCATATTTATCCCCACCCAAATCTCATGTTGAATTGTAATCCCCAATACTGAAGATGGGGCTGGTGGGAGGTGTTTGGATCATGGGGACAGATCTCTCATAGCTTGGTGCTATCTTTGTGATAGTGAGTTCTTTCAAGACCCGGTCATTTAAAAGTGTGTGGCAACCCCTCCCACAACCTTTGCTTGCTTTTTACTTTTGCCATGAGACATACCTGCTCCTCTTTTGCCTTCTGCCATGATTGTAAGCCTCCTGAGGCCTCCCCAGAAGCCAATCAAATGCCAGCATCATGCTTCCTGTATGGCCTACAGAATTGTGAGCCAATTAAATCTCTTTTCTTTATAAATTACCCAGTCTCAGATATTTCTTCATAGCAATGCGGGAACAGTCTAACACAGCAGATTTTAGGAATAATTTTCAGGTTCCCCCTGAGAATGGAAAAACTGGAAGTTGATGAGAGGGAATAACAGATCAACCCCACAGTAAGTGTGTAAAGTGAGAATAATAAAAGTGGGCTCAATGTAGATCCATGAGGAGCACCAATATTTTTACATGTCTCGATGAAGTTGTCAGAAAAGGTAGACAATTCACGTTCAATTGGCAATGACAGTTTAAAGCACCAAATTCTGAGTTAGGCTCACTAGCCTCCCTTCCCAGATCCACCACTTACCAATCTGGGCAAGTTCATTCAATTCCCTGAGGCTCAGTTTTTCCATGTGTAAAATGGGAATACAATAGGACACATCTGCTGTGAAAACTCAATGGAATAATGTGGGTAGACTGTTGAGCCCAATGCCTAATACATGCACACATAAATATTTAATAAGTATTAGATACTTTAGGTGCTTTTGGGAAAAGGGCTTCATGTGCTTACATTTTAAGATTTCTTCAATTCTCCAAATGCAAGTTGTGCCCCAGGCCACCAGTGTAAGGAAAGACCTTTAACAGGTTCTTCTGCATTTTCTCCTAGATGGATTGTTGAGCACCCTCCAGCAATCCTTCACCTTTTCCCCTCTCTTGACAGCTTCCTGCTCCACCTCAGGGATCATTCCATGTTCTCCTCACTACGCAAAACTATAGTCATCAACCAAACAAATAAATAAAACAGATAATTTCAAATAGTTCCATAGACTGACTGTTGATGCACCTCCAAAATTCATATGTTAAAATATAATCCCAAATGCAGGGCGGGGGAAACATAACACAGATGTGATAGTATTTGAAGGTGGATTTTAGAGGTAGATTAGCATCCATGCTCATGAATGGGATTAGTGCCCTTATAAAATAAGCCCCAAAGGACTCCCTTCCCCTTTCGCCATGGGAGGTCACAGTAAGGAGATAGCCCTCTGTGAATCAGAAGGATTTCCTGATGGAAATGGACCCTCCCAGGCAGCGAATCTGTATGCACCTTGATCTTGGACTTCTCAGCCTTCCAAACTGTAAGCAATAAATTTATGTTTTTTATAAGCCATCCATTCTATGGTAGTTTGTAATAGCAGCCCAAATGAAGTAAAACAAATAGTGATAAAATAATGAAAAGTAAACAGAGAGCAGTGATAGAATAAGTCCAAGGTGGATCTTTCCATCAGTAACACTGAACAGAAACTTAGACCCTAAATATGTGAGTGAATGTGTGGAGAGGTATGGATGGATACTACAATTTCTTATTTGAGCAATTGTTAAAGCCAGGCATGAGGCTGGATGTCTTCCTAGATTTGCATTCTCATTTGCAAACTTTCCTTTTCCCTCTTGAATTATGAAAACCCAAGAAAAGAAGTGCTCTCCACTCCCTTTCCAGTCAGCCACAAAGAAAACGATGCTTTGAATTAGATGATAGATTTTTCTGTTTCTGCCACTCTAGGCACCTCCACACTTTAAGGTGTTTGATGAGTGAGAATATAAGGTTCAAAGATTCTACCACGTAGAGCATGAACTAGTAGAATTTCTTTCCACTAAACTAAAATCCACAGTACCACTGCCTACTTAGAAATAACATAACAACCTCTCAAATCTGCACAGGGCTTGACAGTTTGAAAACTGCTTTTGTAGACTCAATTATATTTAAGACCCACAGCCACCATATGAAACAGTATTTTTTCCAATTTATAGATGGGGAAACTGAGGCTCAGAGGTTACGTGACTTTCCAAATATGCTACTTAGTGTTGAAACTAATATTTGAAGCCATTGCGCATCTGTCTCTGGGTTCACTTTCTACCACTGTTATCCCAGGGCCCCTGAAATAGCCTTGGATCAATTTATAATGTTGAGTCTGTCTGAAATTGCTAGCATTGACTCTCAGTCAGCCATAACATGCTGCCTACGTTTACTGTGGTTTCCCCGGACTAGGGGTAAAAAAAGACATCACTGTTTTTCTGGCTTACTCATAATGCTGAAAGACAAGACTTGACTGAACGCGTGTCCCCTACCCTCTGGACAGTCTCAAGAAGGTTTATAATGTGGACTTGCTCAGGCTGCCCCTATGCAATGCCTCTGCTGTCCTTGAAGATACCTTGGACACTTGATTCTCGCCTCCCATGCCCACAACTGGCTCCATCTGCCCCTTCCCCTGTTGGCTCAGAGAATGAAACTGCTGCTAAGGGCCCTGGAATTGGTATTTGTAGTATTTCTGTTAAGCATTTTATTCCATGTCCACCTCAGACCCCATGGTGTCAATGCAAGTTACCCTGGAGTGGAGTGCTCCTTACATCCCTTCATTTAGGCCTCCCATAAGCGTCCTGACATGGTCTTAACTCTGCACATCTCTGCGTTACATATGAAGAAGCAGATGTAATCACCCAACAGGTTCTTCTTGACCACTGCACAGACCAAATCAGTTCACTGCGACCGTTGTCTTGCAGTAAAGAGTTTAATTAATATGAGTCCAGCCACATGAAACAACTAGAGTTATAACTCAGATCAGTCTCCCTGAAGGCTCAGAGGTTAGGGTTTTTCAAGGATAGTTTGGTGGGCAGGGGTGTGGGGGATGGTTGCTGCTGATTGGCTTGGGGTGCAATCATAGAGGTGTGGAAAACAGTCCTCCTGAACTGAGTCTGCTTCTGGGTTGGGGAGCCACAAGATAACTTGAATCATGAGTCACAAATCTAGGTGGGGTCAACAGTTGACGTAATGCAAAAGTCTGAAAAATAGCTCAAAGATCAATCATAGGTTCCCCAATAGTGATGCTATTTATTGTAACAATTGGAGAAGTCACAAATCTTGTGACCTCTGGCCACATGACTCCTGGTCAGTAAGGGATTATGGAAACTAGCACTACATTTTAGCAGGATTCAGGCTCCTCCCATAATCCTAATCTAGTAGCCTTTTATTAGTCTTACAGAGGTGGTTTTAGCCCCCCAAAGAAAGAGGGGATCAGCTTTAGGGAGGGGCTGCTGTTATCCTTGCTTCAAAGTTAAATTATACACTAAATTTCTCCTGTGGTTAGCTTGGCCTATGTCCAGCAATGAGCAAAGACAGCCAGGCTGTGAGGCTAGAGGCAAAATGGAGTCACCCGTGCTAGATTTCCCTCACTGTCATGATCTTTGCAAAGACAGTTTCACAGAGCCTCAATGAAGTTAAGCCATTTGTTCAAATCCAAATAGGTAGTAAATGGGAGATTTAAACCCAGGCCTGTCTGATCAGTGAGTGCACGTGCTTAACCTCAATACTCCATAGGATATTGTGATTTATAAAAAGGAGTATGTATTTGGTCTTCATCCAGTTCCTGGTGCAGAGCTCCTAAAACACTTGGAATTTCCTAAGTGAGCTGAGCAGTAAAGATGAGAGTAGAGTCTACTGTTACTCATTACAAACTCCTTTCACACACACCTGAGCTTATGTGAATGAGGTGATTATTGGAAAGCCCAGAGACAACTACAGGATGGGGTCTGGTTGCCAGGGGAACCAACCACATAATTACAGGGTTGGAACTTCCAGCCCCACCTTCTGACCTCTGGAGAGGGAAGATGGGTTGAAGGTTGAATTGATCACTAATAGCCAATGATTTAATCAATCATGCCTGTGTAATGCATCCTCCAAAACACCCACAAGAAAGAGACAAAAGAAAGAGGTTCACAGAACTTCTGTTTCGTGAGCACGTGGAGGTGCAGGAGAGTGGCCTTGCTCTGAAGGGGCACAGAAACTCCACACACCTTCCCTATCCCTTGCCCTACACATCTCCTCCATTTGGCTGTTCCTGAGTTGTATTTTTTGGTAATAAACTGGTAATACAATATGTTGTGTTATCATGAGTTCTGTGAGCTGTTCTAGCAAATGATTGAACACGATGAGGGTGTCATGGGAACCTCTGATTGAGAGCGCTAGGGGTCAAGAGAAACCTTCCCCTTTGCTCTTTGAAGATTCACCAAAAGTCAACTGATTGTAAATTAAAAATAGAATCCTAAGCCCTCCACCCACTGAACAGACACCCTTTTGGCCAAGGGCACTCCAAAGAAACATTAAAAAATTGAGTTCCTGGCCATAAAGGGAAAGGAGGTTGGGCATGTCTCATTGTACCTCTTCCTTTTCGGAGTTTAGACATAACAATTGACCAGCATTGATGTTAAAATAGAAAAAGACTATTTGTGGCAATAAGATACCAAATTATAAACAAGACCTAAGGCTACACAAGGTAAGGGTTAAGTCACACCCACTGGCTGTCAACCTTGCTACATAAATCCTTCTCTTAAGACATTTCTTTCTGCTGAATCCAAGTTTTAGACAGAGTCTTACTTCTTTAACCAGTTGCAAATCAAAGAATCTCTGAACCCATAAGGCGTAAGCCTCCACTTCAAGATATCCCATCTTCTTGGATGAACCAATATATATCCTCCACATATTGATTTATATATTTTCCTATAACTCTCACCTCCCTAAAAGGTATAAAACCAAACTGTAATCCAACAGCCTTGGACACACTTTCTCAATATTCCCTGAGCCTGAGCACCCTGCTTCCCAGGCCTTTGGTCATTCTTATTGTCTAGAAATTAACATTTAAAAAATATTTTTACAGAGTTTATGTCTTTCATTAACATGACAAAGGCAGATTAATAGGAGAAACGGCATACACATTTATTAACATGCAGAGGGAAGAATCACAGAATGATTACCCCAACCCTGCAATTGGTTACAGAGGCTTATCTCCCATCTCGAGGTTACAGAAAGAATGGAGGTTTGGAGCATGGCCAAAAACAGGTTATGGTGGTAAATTCAGTAATAATAACAATATCGGTTATGGGAGGGAGAAAAGACAGGCCTGGCTAGCACAGGTGGTTTTGTTATGTAGGTGAAACCTCACAGGTAGCAGCCCTCAAGGAGAATAGATGGTAAATGTTTCTTCAAGACCTTTAAAGGTGTCAGGCTCTTGGTTAATATTTTCTGGACCTGGAAAAGGGAGGACCTCAAAGAAAGCCTGGCAGCATCAATGCAGATATTTTCTCCGGATGCTAATCTCACCTATGAAAGACACCTTTTTCAGAGATCCTTCTGTTTAAGTACTCTCTGAAAAGTCATCTGAAAATATGTCAAAGCAGTCTATTTTGGGGTGCAATGTTTTAGTTTCATTCATAGCCAAGTTAAACAGGAGCTGTGGATAACTTGGGGCTCTACTACTTGAGATTGGTGTCTGAAGTGGGGTGCAGTCTTGTGAAGCTTACCCCTTTTGGTGGAATCTGATGCTATCTAGAGACAGCATCAGAACTGAGTGAAATTAGGACACAGTCAGTGCCCATTGAGAAGAAGAGAATTCCTTAATGTGGGTGAGAAAAAACTTACACATTTTGGTGACCAGAAGTAAAGTGTAGTGAGTAAAGAAAAGAAACAGTGCTTGTTTTCTTTTTCACTGCCCTATTCCCCTAAGAGAAAGCATTCAGTTTCAGGGAAGGGACACAGGCCCATAAGCTTTATCCAGCCACAACACCTCTGCTGCCTAATACGGTGCAGCGCTCAGAATTGTCCCTTGATCATCCTCACAGACATGTCAAAATGCCTGAGATCAAGAAGTTGCAGGTAAACAGCTGAAGAAAAGAAGCAAAAATTGCTCAGCCATCAAAACACTAGGGAGCTGTCTTACACACACACACAGACACACACACACTTACACACAAACACACAATGTCTATGGGATATTTGGAGTGTAAGACAACGGCATTTTAGTTACCTGCCCCACCCTGCTTAACTGATCAGAGAGTGTGTCTAGAGGACCAGTGTATCTTCAGCCCATAGCACAGCAAGTGATACAGAGTAGGCACTCAAAATACTATTTTCAGTGAATAAACAGAAGGCCGGAGTGTCTAGATATTACTGTCTTGTTATTGAAGCTTTCGAGCTAATTTTTTACTCACTCATTTTCTAAGAAGGAGCAGTGAGTTTTAAAGATGAGAGCCCAGCTGAAAATACGCCTGAGTTCAAATGGGACCTTTCGCAGGCTATTTGGTTTTCTGAATTTCAATTTTCCGAACTGCAGTGAAGAGCTGGTCCCAGAACAGTGCTCACCCAGAACAGCGAGCACAGGATGCTACTCATTCTTTCTCCTTCTATATTGGTAACTTTGATCCTCAGTGACCTCTTTTTATCTAACCCTTCAAGGTGCAAACAACAGGAAATAATCTTAGGAGTGAGGACACCTGATCTTAGCACTAAATCTCTGGGCAGTCAGTTAAATCATTCAGGACAGCCACCCCTCACATGCCTAATCAATAAAATAAGACAGGAATAGGCATCTTAGCAGGTATTTGTAAAAAGGAAATTAGAGTCTACCTTCAGCAGAAAACATAACAAATCCCACTTTTCAGTCTTGCTGTGGGGGTATCCTGTGCATTGTGGAATGTTTAGAACTATCCTGGACCCCTCCTTTCTTTGTGTTAAACAAAAGATATTTTACATCCCTCTATCCCTACCCTTCACTTACAAGCAAATGTATACCCTATATAGAATAAGAATTAAAAACAAAACACATTCCTGGGTACAAATTTTAGTCCTCACCACATTTTCATCCCTTGCCATCTGAAGAGAGGCAAGACTCCTTCTCCCTCTTTCTCTCACACTAGCCAAGGCCACAGGCTCTTTTCATAGCCTCTGGAGGCTACTCCATAGTAAGGACCATACTGCCTCCCTAACCCTTCCTTATTGCTATTTAAAACCTTGTCACAGCCGGCTTGGTGGCTCATGCCTGTAATTCCAGCACTTTGGGAGGCTGAGGTGGGTGGATCCTTTGAGCTCAGGAGTTTGAGACCAATCTGGCCAAAATGGCAAAACCCCATCTCTACTAAAAACACAAATATTAGCTGAGCATGGTGGCATACGCCTGTATTCTCAGCTACTTGGGAGGCTGAGGCATGAGAATCACTTGAACCCAGGAGGCAGAGGTTGCAATGAGCTGAGATCATGTCACTGCACTCCAGCCTGGGTGACAGAGTGAGACCTTGTCTCAAAAACAACAACGACAACAACAAAAAACACCTGGTCGCTCATCCCCTGGAAAAGCAGCACATCCAGCCTTACTCTGCAAACCTGTAGATTTCTGATCTCCAACTTCTACTTAATCTTTTGAGAACATCAAGCCTTTTTGTCAAAATTGAGGAGCCTTGATCCAACAATTCAATTTCTGGGTACATATCCAAGATAACTGGAAGCAGGACCTGAAGAGATATTTGTAGACCTATGTTCCCATGTTTCTAACAGTGTTACTCACAGTGGCCAAAAGGTAGAAGCGACCCACATGTCCACTGATGGATGAATGGGTTAACAAAATGTGGCATGTTCATGCAATGTGGTTTTATTCAGCCTCAAATAAGAAGAAAACACGTGCTACAAAATGTATGAACCTTGAGGACATTATGCTAAGTGAAATAAGACAGTACCCCCCCCCCAAAAAAAACTGTGTGTTTACACCTATAAGAGGTACATAGAGTGGTCAAATTCATAGAGACCTGATGGTTACCAGAGCTAAGGAAAATGAGGAATGGGGAGTTACTGTTTAATAAATACAGAGTTTCACTTTCGCAAGATGAAAAAGTTTTGGAGATTGGTTGCACAACAATGGAAATATATTTAATCCTAGTGAACTGTACACTAAAAACGAGTCAAGATGGTACATTTTCTATTATACGTATTTTACCACAGGCAAGAATAAAATTAAAATAAAAAACAAAAATGGAGGATCCTATATCCTCTCTCCATCTCTGCAGCATAGATTCCATAACCTACTCAACAGATTTGTGTCTGCATTTTGCTTGAACTCACTCTTGTTTCTTAAAGTTATAGGAGAACCTGTCTTCCTCTCCGTATGATCCTTCCTTGGCAATTACAATAGGAAGTTTCATCCTCTCCTTGTCCTTCTTTCCACTTCTCACGAGGAGGTGAGGCTTGTCTCACTAGGACAGGACAACACATCTCTCCCTTTCTTCTTTCCCTCTCCCTTTCTGGAGCCCAAATCCTGAGTATTCTCTAACTCCCACCTTTGTCTTCATCAGGGTCACATGTGAGCTATCTTCTGCATCCTGCCTCCCTGGGAGGCTTTTTCCAGGTCCTGCATTGGGTAATGTGGTCCATCTCAGCCATGGTGCCAAGCTCAACTGTCCAACTCCAGCTTTGCCGGCAACGAAACTGACTTCCTTAGAATTATTATCTGGTTCCTCGGGCTATTTTTCACTTGGTTCGGAACTCATACAGGAGCAGTCATGATTAGCTTATTGCCCTCTCTACCCAAAGGTCCAGAAACAAAGCACTTTTTTTGGTTTTGTATCAACCTTGAAAAACATGAGAAGCAATGGCCTAAATTAATACCCAAAAAATATAGTGTGTTCCACTCATTATTCAACAATTATACCGGTAGCTGGTCACCATCTTAATATGTTTTTTATCTTTTATCTCTTTTTTTTTTTTTTGAGACGGAATCTCACTCTGTCACTCAGGCTAGAACACAGTGGTGCGATCTTGGCTCACTGCATTCTCCATCTCCCAGGATCAAGCAATTTTCCTGTCTCAGTCTCCTGAACAGCTGTGACTACAGGTGCCTGCCACCATGCATGGCTAATTTTTATATTTTTAGTAGAGACAGGGTTTCACCTTGTTGGCCAGGCTGGTCTCGAACTCCTGGCCTCAAGTGATCCACCTGCCTTGGCCTCCCAAAGTGCTGGGATTACAGGCTTGAGCCACCATGCCTGGTTTATCTTAGCATAACTTGAAGTTGTCACCTCACTGAGAACATCTTAGATTCCCCTTTACAGCTCCAAGCTCTGTGTCAGGTGCAGAGTAAAGCTCATATCTGTTCATTGATTGATTGATGGTGATTAGAACACAGAAGAGAAAATAATTCTCTAAGGACTGCCCTTTTTGGTCACTTTGACATAGGCATGGGCAGACGTCACGCTTAGTAGTTGGCAGAATGATAGAGTAAAAAGAATTGGAAACTGGAATACGAGATGTCTCATCTAACTGATTTAGTTGAATCATTCATCTAAATTTGGTAAATTTAGGCATCAATTTGTGTGGCAAATTGCTCACCCTTCTGAGTCTCCCTTTCCTTGTCTATAAAATTAGGGTCTTTGCACTGATGTCTAAACTCGCTTCTATTTTAAACATACTCTTAATTGTATGACTCAATTGTACTTTCAGCTCTGTACTTAAGAGATTAAAGCAGAAAAACCCCTCCCTTCCCCTCCCACTGCCTCTGGCCTGCAGAAGTGTCCAGCAAGCATTTTCCTTTTTGCAGGTGTATGGAGGATCCAGCAGGCTGTTGAACCATGATATCAAATGCCAGTCAGATGATCCCCCACTAGGTTTTTAAATCAACATGGAATGGTTCTGACCCAGTGTGAGAGCAGCTGAAATTGACAATCCAAGGGTGTCTGTGGGAGGTAGCCCAAGGAGCACTCTTGATAATCAAAAGGAACAAAGACGTTCCTTTCATCAAACTATCAAAAACAAATCTAAGCCATGGGTTGTTTTAGGAGGAACACCATCCCACCCTCCTTATTCATCCCTGCATTCCACAGTTCTTCCCTCCCTGGCTCAGCGGCTTGCCACAGGGGGAGTAAGCCACCGTGGGTTATGAGCTGTCAGGCTCTGCATTTAAATATTACTCACCCAGCTCAGTTCAAGGTACAGGTCAGCCCATAGTATTAAGTTAACTACATTGGGAAATACATTATCTTTTGGGTCACAGGGGTACAATGCAGTGAACAGCAACAGGATTTCCTGGTTGATAAATGGTTCCATAAGAGGTTATAGCTTGCCTGCCCTAGAAATAATAGCAATAATCCCCTACATTCATATTCCACTCTGGAGTCTGTAGAGGATTTTCACATCCATTATCTCTTAGGAATTTCTTGAGGGAGTCAGCCCAGCTCAGGAGAAAGGGCAGAGCACAGACGTCAGCGCTCATGCCTGCTTCCCAGTACACCACGCTACGACTGGGAAGTTCTGTTGCCTCCTGGCACCTCAGTTCATGAACTATAATCGGGAAATGCCAATAATATCTGCCTTGTAGAGGAACCAAGAGCTCAAATGAAGTGATGTTTGTGCATATTAAAAAATGATGTCATGGGAAAGAATCTATTAGGAGTGCTCTATAGAAGCAAAATTTAAAAGCATAAAAATAAGCTTTAATTTACCTGCTAAAACCTTATAAAACTACAAAACCAGTAGAGTTAAAAATCATTTTAAGATATCTCTTTTTACTTTTTATTTTGCTTGGCATTCATTTTTTGGGTACGTTTGCACAATACCTGTTAAAGCTAATCTCTGCCATCTAGGAACTTGGGAAATTAAGATATGTATAGATATAACTACAGCTATGACTTTAGAGACTAGAAATCAGGAAGGGAGGTCAGTCTAGTAAAAGTTGCAATGACGACAACTTATATGATGCCATTAAAAGAATCCTGAGGAATGAGGTTATGCTGGACTGTGGCACTGATACAAAAGAGCTATCAATTATCAATGTCCCATAAATAGCTATCAATTATCAAGGTCCCATGATACGGCAGCTGCTAGACACACCTCTCTAAACCTGGCCATCACCCTGAAAGGTATCATTGTTATTATCACCATCATCCCCATATTACAGACGGGATAATTGAGACTAAGGAACATTAAGTATCATGTCAGCATATAAAACATCTGAGCCTGGGCTCACAATGTTTTCTGTCTGAAGCCAGCGCCTTTGTCTCCTGTCCTGCACTGTGCAATTTGTCTTCTTAGAAATCAAAAAAGAGGAAACCCCTGATACAAGTTTTTTAATTTAATTTTTTTGTTGGGCCCTGAAGGACCCAGAGAGAGAAAGATTATGAAGTAAGCCATTTAGGAGGAGGTCACAGCATGAATAAATTATGAAAAAATATCTTTCTAAATATCAGTCTCCCTAAAGAGGTGTTTGGTACCTCTTACCAGAATTATCAGAAATTCTAACCACCTTTTGAGTTCAGATCTCCTAAAGACCAAGTGAACAGATGATTTCCAATGATTCCTTCCTTAAAAAGTGCCCAGGCTCCTGCCTCTGTAACCCTCCTTGTAATCATTACAATCACTCTGTTACTTCCACTTGTCCCCATCTGCTCCAGACCAATCCCCAGTGCAAGTTCCATATTTACAATAAGTACTTGATTGTTTACTAAATGGTGAATGACACTGTCCTGTGCTATACTAATCTGCTGGTTTGGTTTGATTTGATTTCCATCTCCACTTCTAGAGTAGAAATAGGAAGCTCAAATGCCAATATTGGTAGACCCCCCACCATGACGCCCCACTGAAAATGTCAGAGTATTGTGCTTCCAGGCTAACATACTGGGGACAAGCTAATTTTTCCTTTTTTTTTTTTTTTTTTTTGACATTGACATTTCTTTATTTTTTTATATTGACATTGATTCCCAAAAGATAACTTAGTATGTAACATCCATGTTTGATAGGGTGCAATTATGGAACATTCAACAGAGGAGGACAAATGAGATAATGCATGACAGGGACAAGTGGGACAGAGGCTCCAACAAATAGTAAACACAGTTGGTCCATGAACAACACGGAGGTTAGGGGCACTGACTCCAAAATCCTGCACAGTCCAAAATCCACATGCGACTTTTGTCTCCTCAAAGACTTAAACACTAATAGCCTTCTATTAACCAGAAGCCTTGTCAATAACGTAAACAGTCCATTAACACATATTTTGTATGTTATATGTATTAATATACTGTATCCTTTTAATAAAGTAAACTAGAGAAAGTAAAATGTTATTAAGAAAATTATAAAGAAAAATGTTTACTATTTACTAAGTGGAAGTAGATCATCATAAAGGTCTTTATCCTCATCGCCTCCATGTTCAGTAGGCTGAAGAGGAGGAAGAGGAGGGGTTGGTTTTTTGCTGTCTCACAGTGGCAGAGGCAGAAGAAAATCTGCCTATACCTGGACCCACACAGCTCAAATCTGTGTTGCTCAAGGGTCAATTGTATAGACAATACCTATACCTCCTTTTCTACGACAAAAAAATAAAAAATAAATAAACAAATAAATAAATAAATAAAGCCCTATCAATAAGAGGAGTCAATGGCATCCACTTGTATCAGTTTAGAGTATCCTGGCTATAAAACAGGTGAAACAGACTCTGCCTAACTTAATGGAAACATTCCTGGAGTTCAGCAAGTTAAAGAAAGATTTGGATAACCAGGCTTTGGACAATACATGAACCGGGGATACTCTGAGCATTGGTTCATTCATTTGCTCGTCCATTCCACAAGAATTTTTGAGTGCCAGGAATTGCTCTAGGCACTAAAAATGTACCACATCCAGTGGAGATGGATGTGGTTGCAAAAACTAATGAGCACATTTTCAGGACATAACTGCTGTATGCTCAAATTCCAGTGCCTGCCATCATTGTAAGACTCTGCTCAAGTTTCCATTCTCATGAAAGAGTCTGAACAAATTAACCTGGATCAGTGTCTACTTCCTTGGCTAGTGTTGGCAGGGTCGGGTGCAATTCTTGCAGAGGACCTGGATGAACACTCACACCGTGAACACATCCAAAAACAATGAGGAAAAGGTACTTAACCAGAGAAAAATTGTGATGCTTTTACCAAAAAAAAAAGGGTAGGGGGGAAGGGATGCTGAGAAGATAAAAACAATTCTTGTCTACTCTTCTATCTGAGAACATAGCATAAGATCAGGCATGTGAAGATGTTGGCATAGTCCCTAGCACAAAGCAAGCACTTGATGAACAAATAACAAAAATGATTAAAAATTCATCTAGACCATCCTGGCTAACATGGTGAAACCCCGTCTCTACTAAAAAATATAAAAAACTAGCAGGGCGATGTGGCGGGAGCCTGTAGTCCCAGCTACTCAGGAGGCTGAGGCAGGAGAATGGCATAAACCTGGGAGGTGGAGCTTGCAGTGAGCTGAGATCCGGCACTGCACTCCAGCCTGGGCAACAGGGCGAGACTCCGTCTCAAAAAAAAAAAAAAAAAAAAAAATCATCTACTATGTGATGAGACATCAGAGCATGTGAAGTAATTAATTAGGCTATTGACTATTGCTTTACCTACAAATATATAGTCAACATGTCAGCACTAAGATGTTAGCTTTAAATTATTTATGAAATTTGAACAGCATTAATAAAAGTATCTGAAGTGAGGAAAGTGTTTTTCCTGGTTCTGCTTTTCCTGGTGCTGGTCAGACTTCAATGTAATTGAACATATAATTAAGCACATGTTATATGCCACATCCTTAGAGCAGTGTACACAGATTTTAAGAGGACTCAGCAAACATAATCCTAAAGTAAAAACAATCTGAAAACTATGACAAATGTGAAATGGTTGAAAAGATGAGAGCATTTGGCCTTAAGTCACAGTACTTACTATGCATGTCTAATTATATGCAATTCTAGTTGAAAGGAGAGAAAGTTTCAGGCCAATATCTTGTGACTAGTGAAAGCAAAGATTTGAAACCAGGGCAGGAGAGTAACTTAGGTATGACAAGGACAAAAGTGTGTGCGTGCACACTCTGGTGCCTGGCGTATATGTATGAGAAAAACAAAATCTCTAGAATGCTTGCCGTTGCTGCTTGCAGTATCCACCATACCTTTGGTTTATCCCAAAAGTACTGTAAATGAAACTCAAATGAGTTCTAGTTTTAAATGGCTATTCAAAGAAGGAAACTTTTGAGAAGTGGGAAAAAAAATCTGAAACAAATATCATAAAATGGAGGTTCAAACCCTCCTTCTGTCACTTGGCCAGTTGGGTAACCTTGACAGCCAACGGATGTTATCCCTGGCATGCCACATCTTCCACTATTTCTGAGCTTCCAAATATGTTTCTTCTTTTTATGGCTGTGAAACAAACCACCCCAATCTCCTGGGCATAGAATGATAATCATTAATTATCATCTCCTTGTCAGAGGGTTTACTGGGCTCAGCTATGTGGTTCTCACTCAGTGTTTCTCGGGCAGTTGAAGCCCAACAGTGTCTGTGCCTGGAGTCATTAGGAAGGCTGGTTCACATGTCTCTTGGTTCATGCAGGCCATTGGCTAAGACCATGCCAGGAACTGTAGCCAAAACACATACGGGATCCTTTCCATACATCTTGGGCTTCCTCACAGCATGGTGGTTGGTTTCTAAGAGTAAGCATCACAAGAGAGTCAGGCAGAGACTACATAGCCTTTTATGACCTAATGTTGAAAATCTTGATGGGTCACTGCCACAACATTCTATTATTGTGGAGTCACTAAGGTCAGCCCATATTCAAGGGAAGGAGAATTGGACTCCATCCCTTGATGAGAGAAATGCCAAAGAATTTGCGGACCTGTTTTAAAACCACTACAGTCCATCCTCTAGCTGCACACATTTACATTCCTTCCACATAAAAATTACCTTTCTATGCTTCTAAGACACCTCCCACCACCAAGTACTCCAGCTATAAGTTCAAGATCTAATCACCAAATTTTTATAAAATGGAAATGACGCTTTCCCTAACTACATCACATGACTACATCAAGGATCATGTTAAGTATAGGTGAGTGTATACACACACACACACACACACATATACACAAAAAATTTATACACAAACATAAAATCATGAAGCTTTTTTAAAAATAGGAACTGTTAATTATACATAAAGCATCTCCATTCGTGCAATTTTTATGTCTTCTTCCAGGTAATTAATTTTATGGAAATATGCAATCTTCCTCCTGCCTGCACCTCTCCCACACACACACTGCCTTCCTGGTACTCTGGGGAATATTGGGCAAACATTCTCACTACAAAATTATATTAAGAAGCTAAATTAACATTAAATGTTGTATGATATATGCATCACACAGGGAATGTTGTTTATGGACGCTGAGATTTTCTAGGCAACCTCAGAATGCTAATATGTTTAACATCAACTATTGCATCCTTGTTCTGAGATGGCATCTAAGATATGGAGATGTGTCTTTTTCTGAATTTACTCTCAAGTATATCTGGAATTTCACTATTTTTCTTAGTTTGGGCAGTAGCTAGGAAAACATCTATTGAGACAAAGATGGCTGGTTATTTCCCCAATATCTCTTTCCCAGATGACAAATATTTTTGCTGAGCATAGGGCCGTTCAGCCAAAGAGTTGGTTTCCTAATTTCTCTTGAAGCTAGGTGTAGACACATGCCTATATTCTGGTCAATTGTACGGAGTAGAAATGCTGAGTTGTATCTTCTGAGTCAGGCCCTTGGCATACAATAAGCCTAGCTTCCCTTTCTCTTCCTGACTTCCTTTTGGCTGGAATGTGGACTTGATAGTGGGAGCCATAGCTCCCATAACTATGTTAGACCATTATCTATATTAAACCACCGTATTAGAACAAGAGGTGAAAAATGCATGTTGATGTTGGCAGAGCAATAAGAACTTCCAAATCAGCCTGACATAGTATACTTGGCTGCTTACATACTCAGTTACCTAAGAGAGAAAAAGTTTTTATCTGGCGTGACTGTGTTGTAGTAGGCAAAGGGAATGTTAACCAGTGAACCCACTCAGATTCTGGTCCACGATCATCTCTCAGAGATGCCCAGCATTGGCCCAACCTCCATTCCTTCTGCCCTCCAGGAAGTCACGGGCTACTCAGGGACTGTTTCCTGTGTGCCTTGCATTCCACGTGACCCATGTCTGTCACCAAATGGCTCAGATTCATCAGAGGGAAGGAGACTAACCACTATCTTTGTTGATTAACATGTTGCTTCTTGTGTCCTCATGTCTCAAACAGTACTTCCAAGAACCTATTGACAGGAACAACACTGACAATATTTACAGTTGAAAATTTCCAGGCAATGAGCAGTTGGAATGGGCCCTACCAAAAGCAACCACCTCTTCCACTGCCCTCAGTAGGAGCCCAGCCATCAGTGCACACCTGCTGATTGCTGCAGACAGTCGCTCCTGCCTCCTGCCCAGCTTAGCTCTCCAGCACCTATTCCTCTTCACAGAACAACACTGTAGTAGAAATTTTCTATCAGCGGGAAAAAAAGAGACATTACAATTAGATAATGGATTTTGTCCTTAATTTAAAATCATAGCACCTTAGGGAAGACTGCAAGACAGAATCTCTCTTCTGGGTTTTTGTATACACTTATGGAGTTCCTGGACTCATTTTAGCTTTTGTATATACTCAGACTTGTTGCAGACCACAGAGTATAGGCCTTACAATCCTGGTTTTAAATTCTGTCTTGGTATACTAAAAACAACACACTGTGGCCACAGGCCATCATGCAATTAACAAAATACTTCAACACTCAACGGGATACAGCATTTGCACAAACGAGGCACATTGGTTTGCCAAGCAGTAACTGTAACAGCAAAGCAGAGACCAGCCTTGTAAGAAATAGCTATTTCAGCCTCAATGACATGATAGCTATTTTGAGCACCTCTATTTAATCAAACTAAGCATTCACCGAGTGCTTATCCCACACCAGACACTGACTCTACCAGGTGAAGGGGAGACAAAGATTACTATGATGAAGTCCCAACTCTCAAGTGAACAGATTGATAAACAAAAGACTCTGTAATGCTGTAGAATTTTCAAATGTATGGAAAGTGTTATAGGAACACAGATGAGGCAGCAATCACCTCTGCCTGGCATCAGACAGCCTAGAAAGATTTAAAAAGGCAACACTTGAGTCAGGTCATAAAAAGTGAACCAGTACTCACCAGGTAGACAAAGAAGGAAGAGTGTACCAGGTAGACAGGGATGAAGGCTATGTAGACAGGAAAAGGCACGGTGTCTGCGGGAGGGCAGCAACCAGGGATGAAGCTGCAAGGTGTGGTTCTCAAATACCAGCACATAAAGAACCCCTGAGGGGCTTGTAGGAACTACTGTGCCAGCACCCACCAATATTAAATCAAAATCTCTGGAGATGGAGATGAACATTGGGACTTTGTAAAAACTCCCACAGGAATACTAACATGCAGCCAAGGTTAAAACCAAGATCAGTCTCTCTCTCTCTCTCTCTGTGTGTGTGTGTGTGTGTGTGTGTGTGTGTGTGTGTGTGTGTGTATGCAGCGAAGACCTAGGTCTGCTCTCTTAACAAATGTCAACTATGTGATACAGTATTATTAACTCTAACTACCATGCTGCCCATTAGATCTCCAGAACTTTCTCATCCGATAACTGAAACTTTGTACCCTTTGATCATCTCTCTATTCCCCCTTCTCACACACCCTGGCAAATACCATTCTACTCTTTGCTTTTAGGAGTTTAATGTTTTTAGATTCCCCATAGAAGAGAGTTTATATTTCTTCTGTTTCCAGTTTATTTCACTTAACATAATGTCACGTAGCTTCGTGCCTGTTGTCCCAGGTGGAAGCAATGTGAGGTGATAGATATGTTAATTAGCTTGACTGTGGTATACATTTCACAATGTATACATTTCTTGGTACATTACACTGCACATCTTAAATATCTATACTTTTATTTATCAATTTTATCTTCGTAGAGCTGAGGAAATAATAAAAAATAAAAACCAAGATCAAGAAGGGCTCCAAATGTTGCCCTGAAGAATGATGCAGTCTTCTGGGACACGGGAATCCTAGGCAGTCCTGGCCCCCTCATCTGCAGGTTTTAGGTGATAAATATCTGTGTAAGGTTATGTAATGTCATGCTCTCTGGGGACAGCAGATGGGTGACCAAGAAATTCATTTCTTGGAGAAAATCCAGATATCAGAGTTATTGACAGAACCAAGTTCCGTTCATCCCAGTCCCGTGAAACTGTCCTAATTCTAAAACAGTAAAGTTCATACACTTTAGACTGGCCTCAAATATAAAAGAAAGAAAAAGGAGGAGTGGGGAGGGAGCAGAAGAGAGGGACACACTGTGATGACTGGTAACTTGACAGGAAACCCATTTCACTTTTTCAGCATGTGACACAGCAGGAAGGATCTCAGTATTTACATGCTGGGATTGATTCTCAGGCAACGATGGTGGACAGGTCTCTTGGCCTATACCCTGCTACTGATAGAGCAAAGAAAGGAAGCTAGACATGCTGTCCACTGGGCTCAAGCTTCTTTTTATTTGGAAAGTCATTTTCACCCCACACCCACGCCTTGGTCACAACCTGCAGCCACTCGGTCTGGCCTCATCTCAAGCCATTTGTGTTGTTATTTATATAAGGGAAAACCTGAGGTTGGATAATTTATAAGGAAAGGAGGCTTATTGGCTCACAGTTTTGCAAGATGTACAAAAAATATGGTGCCAGCATCTGCTTCCAGCTAGGGCCTCAGGCTGCTTCCACTCATGGTGGCAGGTGAAGGGGAGCTGGTGTGTGCAGAGAGCACATGGCCAGAGAGAAAGCCAGAGAGAGAGAAGCAGGAGGGAAGTGCCAGGCTCTTCCAAGTAACTAGTTCTCACCGGAACTAACAGAATAAGAACCCACTCATTACCATGAGATGGCACCAAGATGTTGATGAGGAATCTGTCCCTCGTGACCCAAACACTTCCTATTAGGCTCCACCTTTAGCTCTGGGGATTCAATTTCAACCTGAGATTTGGAGGAGTCAGATATCCAAACCACACACCCTTTGGCCTTTGGACAGTAGGCTGTCCCCCATTAGTCCTTCTCGTTGTCTCTCACATCAGAGTTGCAGAGAAACACTATGGAAAGTTGGGAGTGCAGGAGGTCATCACTGTAATTTACTGGAAGGACTCACAGAACTCAGCAAAGCTGTGAGACTTAGTTATGGTTTATTATAGAGAAAAGATTACAGATTAAATTTAGCAACAGGAAAAGGTACATACAGGAAGGTCTGGGAGAGTTCCAGGTGCGAGAATCTTGTTGTTGTCTCCCAGGAAAGTCTCACGGACAACACACACTCCTTGCAGCAATGATACATGGCAACATGCACATAGGATTGAAAACAAAAGGAGCTTGCTTGAACCTTCGTGTCTGGATTGATTCCATAGACCTGACTGCTTGTCCACATGGTTGGCCTTAGCCTTCAGTCCCTCCAGAGGTCCAGCCGATACTCTGTGGCCCAAGGTCTCCATGATAAATAACATTATTGGCATAGAAATGGGCCAGGCATGGTGGCTCATGCCTGTAATCTCAGCACTTTGGGAGGCCGAGGTGGGGGGATCGCCTGAGGTCGGGAGTTAGAGAGACCAGCCTGACCAACAGGGTAAAACCCTGTCTCTACTAAAAGTACAAAAATTAGCTGGGCATGGTGGCTTATGCCTGTAGTCCCAGCTACCTGGGAGGCTGCAGCAGGAGAATCACTTGAACCCAGGAGGCGGAGGTTGTAGTGAGCTGAGATCGCGCCGCTGCACTCCAGCCTGGGCAACGGGAGAGCGAGACTCCATCTCAAAAAAAAAAAAAAGATATTCCAGGTGCTTAGAGGTGATCTCCCAGGAGACAGTCAAGGCCCAAACCTCTTACTGCCCAAGGTTAGTCCTTTACTGCTCAGAACTGGTTGCATCTTGAAGTTCAGTAGACCAGAACTGACATCCTTCTGCTCCCACTTCCTGGCTGAGTGGCCTTGGGAAGATTGTTCAAGCTCTCTGAGCCTACTTTGCTTTACTTGCAACATGGAGATGATATCTTAGCTGACTGTTCAGAGCAAGGATGAAGCAAGGATGTGATAAACTGTAAAAGTAGCTAAATTAGTTACATCCTGACTCAATCCAAAATGAACCAGAGGTTATTCTTTGGGGAAGATCATAGATTTGCAATTCCTGAGGCATGTGCATTTGCAGAGAAAAATATCATTTCTATAGGGACACATCATCATTTCACTCAGCAGGCATTTCTGGGGTGCCTACGTGAGCCATATCCTGAAGAGGCAGGAATGAGAAAGGGACATTTCTGAGCAAGTTGCAGTGATTTGGAAAGTGGTGGATGTAAGGATGTTAGTTAGCCTGCAGATTAGCTCTGTCCCAGTGAGATGAGAAGCAATCTGCCTTTCCCAACTTCCCAAATGCCCAGAGTCAGTTTCTCTTACTAGGCACATCTCATGTTGGGCTCTGTGTGCTGGAGCACTCTATAACAGCGGCCCCCAACCTTTTTGGCACCAGGAACCAGTTTCACGGAAGGCGATTTTTCCATGGACTATGGAGGGGGGCAGTTCAGGACGAAACTGTTCCACTCAGAATATTAGGCATTAGATTCTCATAAGAAGCTCACAGCCAAGATCCCTCCTATGCTCAGTGCACAGTGGTATTCATGCTCCTATGAGAATCTAATGCCACCGCTGATCGGACAGGAGGCAGAGCACAGGCAGAAACGCTCACTCTCCCCCGACCCCAGCCCTGCTGCCACTCACCCTCTGCTGTGTGGCCCTGGTTCCTAACAGGCCATGGACCGGTACCAGTCTGTCAGTCTGTGGACTGGGGTTTGGGGATAACTGCTGTGTAAGATACAATTGCTGGCTGGGTGCCGTGGCTCACACCTGTAATCCCAACACTTTGGGAAGCCTAGGAGGATGGATTGCGAGGTCCGGAGATTGAGACCATCCTGGCTAACATAGTGAAACCCCATCTCTATTAAAGCTATATATATGTGTGTGTGTGTGTGTATGTGTGTGTATATCTATGCAAAAAAATTAGCTGGGCATGGTGGCACGTGCCTGTAGTCACAGCTACTAGGGAGGCTGAGGCAGGAGAATCGCTTGAACCTGGAAGGCGGAGGTTGCAATGAGCCAAGATCACGCCACTGCACTCCAGCCTGGGTGACAGACACTCAGTCTCAAAACAAAACAAAACAAAAAAATGCAATTGCTAGCTATAATTGCTTTTTCTCCCCTTAACTACAACTTCAAAAAAATACCCTTAACAATGTAACAGTACACACACACACATATATACACACTTCTTATATTCTTAGAATATTGCTTTCATTTTATATACAACACCTGGCATCACACAGCTTGGAGGAGGTGTTTTCAATATGCTGTGCTCCTTTGCAGATGTTTTGAAAGCTAGTGGATTACAAAACATTAAATTGGAAAATTTTCCTTCTATGTTGTATATTTTATTGGACTCAAAAATCTCTAGTCTCCAGGTCTTAAGGCTTGTGATGTAGTTTGGATGTGTGTCCCTGCCCAAATCTCATATTGAAATGGAATCCCGAATGTTGGAAGTGGGGCCCAGTGGGAAGTGATTGGGTCTTGAGGGGAGGCAGTTTCTCACGAATGCTTTAACGCCATCTCCCTTGGTACTGTCCTCATGATAGTGAGTTCTCATGAGATCCAGTCATTTAAAAGTGTGTAGCATCTCCCCACTCTCTCTCTTGCGCCTGCTTTCACTGTCACATGCCTGCTCCCTCCTTGTAAATTTCCTTTACAATTGGAAACTTCATGAGGCCTCCCAGTCACAGATGCCACTATACCTTCTGTACAGCCTGCAGAACCATGAGCCAACTCAACTTCCTTTCTTATAAATTATCTAGTCTCAGGTATTTCTTTGCAGCAATGCAAGAACAGACTAGGACAGCCCGTATAGTTTGGTGTCACTCACTCATCAATTTAACAAAATTTTATTGAGTACCTACTATGTGCTATCAGTATTGTAAGCAATAGCAGGAGAAAAAACAAACAGATATTTAAAATCCCTGCCTTTGTGGCACATACATTCTGGTGGACTCTGACAGAATATTGGCTTTGGAAAGTTATGAGCTAAGCACAATCCACTTATCAACTGTGAGACCCTGAGCACCTGACCAAATCCATCTGAGCCTCTTTCAACATTTGAAACAGACCTAAAAATACCAACCTCCTAGGATTATTGTGAAAATAAACTAAGCAATCATAATAAAGCACCTATAACAAATTTGACTTATAGAAGCTGCTGGATGTCTATTAGGTCTTCTTTCCCTTCTACCATTTATTTCCAGGACCCCATGCTATCCCGGTTATAAAGCCAAGGGAAGAGAAGGCATTATTAGGTGCAGATTAATTAGAAGGAAGACATGCTTGTCACTGGACAAACTCAGGTAAAACCTAGATCTGGTGTCTTGACCTGCTTACCTACTACTTCATCCTTACTCACTAAAACAAAGAAGACACTGAGAGGTGGAAGGAAAAACTTCAGGGCATGGTCAGGAGACCTGATTTTAATTCTAGCTCCTCAAACAATACCTGTGTATCTTTGTGGAACTCACTTTTCAGTCTCAATTCCCTGACCTGCGAGATGAATGGCGGTACTAGATCCATGTTCTCAAATAAGGCTACCCACTAGAATCCTCTGGGGAGCTCTCACAACCTACAGAGTCCCAGAAAATTACACCAGAATCCTTGGAGGGGTTCTGCCCTGCTATGAAGCCAGGACTGAGAACTTCTTGACTGCCCTTCAGCTCTAATACCCAGGACTACTGGGCTGGCAAATTCGTATTAGTTTTAAGACAGTTACCAGGTTTCTAGATTCTACTCATGTATTATCTTATGGAATCCTCAAAACAACCTCAAAATATAGGTATCATGATCCTCAGGATACAGGTTAGAAAAAGAGAGATTCCTTAACTTGCTTCAAGTCACACCCAGTAAGTTCTAGAGCTGAGATCTAAACATGAGCCTCTAGGATGGAGGCTCAAACTAAGGAAGTGTTACCCCTCCACACTCTCCATTCCCTCCACACCCCTCCATTCCCTCCACTCTCCATTCCCCTCCACACTCTCCATTCCCCTCCACACTCTCCATTCCCCTCCACACTCTCCATTCCCCTCCACACTCTCCATTCCCCTCCACACTCTCCATTCCCCTCCACACTCTCCATTCTGTGTTGCTCTCAGGTCGGCTTCTGTCAGTAACATCGAAGTCTGTTAGACACACAAATAAGCAGGCACAGTATGTAGCCCGGAGCCTAGAAGTGAGAGGGAGCCCAGTACAGCCAGCCAGCAGCAGCAATCCCAGCCCGAGGGCATGGTACCGCTCTGCTTCAGGATGCGCCGTCCTCTGTGCATTCCATCTGCGGAGGATACTTGCCGCCTCTCCTGTACCTCTGTTTAGTGACTCCAAACTCATCTGGCTCTTTGGTCTTAGTGCAGGATTTCTTAACATCAGCACCACTGACGTTTGGGACTGGGTTTTCTTTGTTGTGGGGCTGTGGTGTGCACTGTGAAGGGTGCGCAGCATCCCTGGCTTTTTATCTATTGGAGAGATGCAAGTTGCACACCCATACTCCTCCCTGCGTCTTAACCATCAACAATGTCTCCAGTAGTTTCCAAAAGTCCCTTAGGAGGGGTAAAATCACCCAGGGTAAGAACAACTGCCCAGGGTTCCCACATCCCTGATGGGCGCTTCCTCTACTTCCTGACCAAGTTTGATTTCACTCTGATGGTTCAGCCCTCCCTTCTCAGCATCCGCTGCCTCATATGATTGTCCGTCTCAGCATTGTCCTCAGGAGGCTGGCCTCTTGACCTCCAAGAAATAAGCTGTGCTCAGTCAAGGGGATATATCTATCTATATACATAGATATCTATCTATATAGATAGATCAATATATACATACATACCTATATATCCATATATATTCATATATATATGTGTATGCATATGTATATACACACACACACACACACACACAGTCACATCAATCAATAAACATCTCTACTGCTTTCTGGCTCCTAGAAAGGATTTCTGCCTCTGCTTTGGGATGGGAGTGGAGGTGGTTGTTCTATTCTCTTTGAATACCATCACCAAATACCATCAACATTGTTTTGTCGAAAAGCAAGGCATAGATCATTAATTGACAACCTACTACTGTCAGTGCTGTAGCTGCCCAGTGGGTTCACTTTGCGCGCTGCCTAGACAGAGTTGATTGATCAAGACAGGGGAATTGCAAAGGCAAAAGAGTAATTCACGCAGAGCCGGCTGTGTGGGAGATCAGAGTTTTATTATTACTGAAATCAGTCTCACCGAGCATTCGAGAATCATAGTTTTTAATGATAACTTGGCAAGTAGGGGCTCACGAAGTGGGGAGTGCTGATTGGTCAGGTTGGAGATGGAATCACAGGGCGGGCGTCGAAGTTAGGTTTTCTTGCTGTCTTTTGTTCCTGGGTGGGACGGCAGAACTGGTTCAGCCAGATTACTAGCCTGGGTGGTGTCAGCTGATCTGTCAAGTGCAGTGTCTGCAAAATATCTCAAGAACTGATCTTCGGTTTTACAACAGTGATGTTATCCCTGAGAGCAATTTGGGAAGGTTCAGACTCTTGGAGCCAGAGGCTGCATGACCCCTAAATTGTAATTTCTAATCTTGTAGCTAATTTGTTAGTCCTGAAAAGGCAGATTGGACTGCAGGCAAGAAGGGGGATCTTTTTGGGAAAGGGCTGTTATCAATTTTGTTTCAGAGTCAAACCATGAACTGAATTCCTTCCCAAAGTTAGTTCGGCCCTACAGGTAGGAATAAAAAAGGACAACTTAAGGGTAGAGGCAAGATAGAGTCAGTGAGGTCTGACTTCTTTCACTGTCGTAATTTCCTTAGTTATAATTTTGCAAAGGTGGTTTCAGTGCTGGCCATCCTACATTATTTACAGTATATTGGATAATTCACATGAAAACCATGTGTAGTAAGGATTATCATTATTCTCATTCCTTTTCCATGTTAAAGCAACTAAAGCTCAGGGCAACAAAGCAAATACTCCCAAGGGGGGTGTCAAAATGTTTATTCCAATCTCAGGCCCTAATTTAAAATCCACTATTGTTTACACGGTATCGCATTGCTTCTCAGTCTTCTTTCTCTCAAATCTCTTTCACATTTTATGAACAGGGTTAAAAGTGGAAACCCCTGCATGGTACCACAGAATGGACTTTGTTACATGTTAGATAGAGAGCTTGATGCTAATAATTGTGACACTTGCCCCAAAATAATTAAGGCTTTTGTAAGACATTGCAGGCACAAAGTTCACAAAAGAAAAATTAGAGTAGGTTAATTCACAAGCAGGTGATTTCTATTTTCTTGCCAAATATTTCATTCCTTTGGCTGTACATCTCTCTTTTCCTCCCTTTTCAAGACTTGATTGGCTTTAAGTTACAAGTGGTATCGATACCTGACTCAGACTGGTTGAAGTGAAAAGAGAATTTTTTGGCTTATATGACTAGGAAGCTCAGGAATGGGTAGGTCCTAGAGTATGTCTTTCTCTTCATGTCTCAACCCTGCTTGGTTTAATCTACTAAAAGATTTCCCTCAGAAGCCTGCCTGCATATCTAAACCCACTTCTTCCTTGTTCTTCAATGTGAATGGAAAAAGAATCTTACTGCCAAAGTTCACGTATTAATTCCAGGAAAGACACTGACTAAGCCTGCATGGGTTGTGTATGAACACCTGTAAGCCAATCACTCTACCTAGATGGATGGTGTGCCCTGCCCAGTTAAGGTCACACACCCTTTGTTGAGCTAGGTGTAAGGGCAATTAATTTCTATCCTCTATCAAGACTGCATGGATGGAGGGAGGGATTCCCCAAAGGAATCAGAAGAAAAAGTGTTGGAAAGCATGCTGGATACACACACACACTGTGACTAACACTGTTTTCTATAATAATAAAGTAGGACAATTTCAAGATCTTTACACCTTACCCAAGCCTCCTAAAACTCTCAAAGTTATTGCCACTGGTGAGACATAGAATTGCTTTCTATGCAGTTCAAAGTTGTCCTGATGGCTTTCTGGAGCCACTCTGCTCCTTTGCTACTTTTCCTGCCTCTACCAATCCTCCCAGCATTTGAAAACCTGGGAACACACAGTCCCATCCCTAATTCCCACAGTCCATAAGCAAGATGCCACCAGGTATTTAATCCCTTATTGTGTCTGCCCCATCCTGTGGCCCAATGTCCATCTATAGGATATGAATTTTATGCTGCTTACTCACGAAGATACTATGGAAGGCTTTATTGACAGTGAGACATAATAAAGACTCAATCTTTTCTCAAAATAAGTTGAGTTGATTCTGAATGATAAACTGCAAAAATTGGAAAAACATTGCTGTGTAAACCTCATTCCTTTAGAGTTGGTTCTGGTGGAGATATGCTAGTGAGAGTCATTTTAATACGCATCATGATGAGCGGGACACGGAAATTGAAGTGAGGTGAAGAAGAAGAACGACCAATGATTATGGAGATCACTAAGGAGAGTTGGTCACCCTGTTTCAAGAAAGAAATGATGATTGTCAAAATTGTACAAAAGAACCATACAGCTCATTTCTATGAACCCAGAAAGAGCAGTATTTAAACTCAAGCTTTCCAGGTACTTTAAATCTGCCATTATGGAATATGATACCCACGTAACATGAAAGGTGACGTGAAGGAGAGGTTTAATTACATAGTTACACTTGATTTGCTCAACTTTTTTTTTCAAAACACATATTGGAAGTGCCACTGCCAGTGCCACTGCTCCATGTACAGTCCCAGCAACTGAAGAGAGTCTCAGAACCAGTTACAGAACATTGAATCGTACACTGTCCCCTTTTGTGCTTTGGCTACCAGGAGGCCAAATTTTGTCCTCAATTCTTAAACTTTACATACAATTGTTTTTACACTTGCTATCCCAATCTTCACCACACACATAAGGTAAGTGCTATCACACAGAATTTACAGATGCAGAACTGAGACTCAGAGGGATGAAGATCAGATGGGAGCAGACCCACAGCTGGAATCTGGTCTGGTAGGCTCCAATTTCACTTCAACGTCAGTGCCCCTTGTCTGAAATTTCCATTCTGAACCCCATTTGAATGTGATCTCTTCCCTAAACTCCCCAGATCGCAGGCTTGTTGTATTAGGCTACCACAGTGATGAATATCAATGGGCTACCACATTGTGCCAAGGCTTTTAAGAGTTTTTGAGCATCACTAATGTACTGACCTTTTCAAGAACTAAGCAACTGTTCAAATGTTATAAGGTCTCCATGCTTCAAGACAATGCTGTTTCCCACACATTTATTGCACCTGGATAAGTAAAAGCTGAACGTGGGTTTTCTGGAACATGGATTTTATGTCATTATTGTTGCAGAAGCAAAAATATCTCCAAAATGAATGCTAAGGAGAGGTCAAATAAAGACTCTTCGGACACTGTGCCAGTCGGATGCTCATTATTATACTAATGTTGCCCATGCAAAGCCTTCAGTGACATCCTCCAATATATGCAAATATGCATTGGAAAAAATGGAAATGTATGTAAATGATACAAAGGTTACACTGGCCTATTAACATCACAAATCCCCATTTACAGTCTGCTTTTAATTTAAGTGATCTTTCTATTAAGAGAACCACTTATGAAGTTAATCTGGAACGAAATCACAGCATGTCAATTAAAAGGGTGTGACAGTGAGACCACCATTAATTGGTACCTTTTAGCAGATGTCTTAATTAGGTTTCTCGGTGGCAGATTGACCAACCACGCTCTGTGAAAGTCATTTTCAAGTTTGCATCTGAGGGCTCTCTTTTTCAAACTTTCTCTTTTTCTTCTTTATGTTTAAATCCTGCCTATAATAAGGTTTCCCTTTGTACATTTTTTTCCCCAAAGATTTTATTCTTTTTCTCTTTTCTTCTTACTACAAGAGTATGCCAGAGAGAATATTTCACCCCTAGGGGCTGGGGCACTGAAAGCCTTCGTTTATTTGAAGTATTTCTATTATCTTAAATATATATTTGAAATTTGCATTCGCCACCTTAAAACAGCCAGGCTTATTTTAATATAAAATTTTGTTTAAAGTCATATACCATCTAGTAAAATTGAAGCCATGTTATTCTGTATTTTTGTCTATCTGTGGCTCATGATCTAAGTGGTAGGGGCAGGCCTTACACACCTAAGTTTGAAAAGCATGAATTGAATGAAAAGAGCTTCAGGATCATTTAAACTGAGCTCAAAACTTGATGCTGCTATTTATTAAGGGCATGACTTGGGGCAAGTTATGCAGTCCAGACTGACTTCTTCAATGCTAGAAATCCTACTTTCCTACTTTCTTTTCACTCCATCACCTAGCTCAGGACGTGACACATAATTCATGCCCAACTTTTTTTTTTTTTTTTCAATAAATGCTGTCTCTATGGCTAAACAGTTTTTTCTTTCTAAAATGGTGATAACATCTTAGCATCTACATCACAGTGTTTTGGTGAGCATTTTAAAGAAATATTTCCCTTTCTTTTAGAAAGAATAATTTCCCTGTACAAGTAAATAACTATTTTGTGATTAAAAAAAATGTCTAAGCAAATTTAGATGCTACTAATTAAGACAAGTGTTTTATGGCTTTTCTTGGGAGAGAAAAAATAAAATGTCATATATAGAACGTAATTAGAAATTAAGAGTGAAGTATCTCCTGTTGTCATAGACCAGAGGTTAACAAACATTTACTGAGGAGTCAGATAGTAAATATTTTCAGCTTTGTGGGTCATACTGTGTTTATTGCAACTACTCATCTCTGGCATGTACTGCAAAAACAGTCATAGACAATGCTAGTCAATAGGGTTAGGTAGCTGTGTTCCAATAAAATTGTATTTACAAAAACACGTGGCAGGTTGGGTTTGGAAGGCAATACAGACTGTGTAGTCTACCCTCTATAGACGATTCAAATGTTACATCCTGGAAATTGTATTAGACATATTTAAATAGTTGGTTTTAGTTTTTAAAATAAAGACATCAGATGAAATTCATTTAAGCTTAGGAAGATAGATGTAAACCATAAAGCACAATCTGAAACACAGTAAGTCATCTCTGAATGTTGAAGACAAGTAAGACAACATTGTTCAGATGTAAGACATGATATTTAGCCATGTAAGATGCGATATTTAGCCTTGTCTTCTTTTTTTGTTTGTTTGTTTTTTGAGACGTAGTTTTACTCTTGTTGCCCAGGCTGAAGTGTAATGGCCCAATCTCACTGCAACTTCTGCCTCCTGGATTCAAGCAATTCTTCTGCCTCAGCCTCCTGAATAGCTGGGATTACAGGCACCTGCCACCACTCCTGGCTAATTTTTGCATTTTTAGTGGAGATGGGGTTTCACCATGTGTGCCAGGCTGGTCTTGAACTCCTGACCTCCAGTGATTCACCCACCTCGGCCTCTCAAAGCTCTGTGGTTACATGATGAGCCATTGTGTCCGGCCCCCTCTTTTTATTTATTTATTTTTGAGACAGGGTCTCAGTGTCACTGAGGCTGGAGCGCAGTGGTGAAATCAAAATTCATGGCAGACTCAACCTCCCAGGTTCAAGTGATCCTCCCACCTCAGCCACCCAAGTAGCTGGGAACACAGACATGTGCCACCATGCCCAGAGGGTTTTTGGTTTTGCTTTTTGTAAAGACAGAGTTTTGATACGGAAGTGCTGGGAAGGGAAGGGCGTGGTCCCTTTAAATGTTATGGAAAGAGGAAGCAGTTCTGGGAAGAGGAGGGCATGGTCCTGGCTAGGGTTCCACCTCCAGGCCTGTGCCCACAGACCTAGGTGAGGACAGGTATTTTTGTTTTCTTGCTTAAATGCTGCATTTCCACCCTGGCCTGCCACACCCCCATCCTGTGCTATAAAATCTCCAAGACCCGGCAGGGCACGGTGGCACATGCCTGTAATCTCAGCACTTCGGGAGGCTTAGGCGGGCAGAACGTGAGGTCAGGAGTTCAAGAACAGCCTGACCAACATGGTGAAATCCCTTCTCTACTAAAAATACAAAAATTAGCCGGGCATGGTGGTGTGTGCCTGTAATCTCAGCTACCCAGGAGACTGAGGCAGGAGAATTACTTGAACCCAGGAGGTGGAGGTTGCAGTGAGCTGAGATTGCGCCACTGCACTCCAGCCTAGGCAATAGAATGAGACTCTGTCTCGACAACAACAACAACAACAACAACAAAAAACTCCAAGACCCTAGCAGGCAGACACACAAGCAGCTGGAGTCAAGAGGAAGCACATCAACAGAAAAACACATGGGTGGCTGGACATCGAGAGGAATTCACCAACAGGGACTGGCATGCCAGCAGGACACTGACCATCAGAACAATGTGAAGTTTGGCTAGGGCAGTCAGAAGAGAGCCCAGGCTACTGGGCTGCCTGACTCCAGGGGAAAACCATCTCCCTTCTGACTCCCCCATTTGCTGGGAGCTACTTCCACTCAATAAAACTTTGCACTCATTCTCCTAGACTACATGTGATCTGATTTTTTCGGTACATCAAGGCAAGAACCCCAGGATACAGAAAGTCCTCTGTCCTTGCAGTAAGGCAGGGGTCTAATTGAGCTGACTAACACAAATTGCCTACAGATGGCTAAACTGAAAGAGCACCCTGTAACACATGTCCACTGAGGCTTCAGCTGTAAACATTCACCCCTAGACACTGCCGTGGGGTTGCAGCCCCACAGCCTGCCTGTCTGTTATGTTCCCCTAGAGGTTTGAGCAGCAGGACACTGAAGAAGTGAGTCACTCCCCCTGTCACACGCCTTGTGAGAGGGACAAGGGAACTTTTCCCATTTTAACTGGGGGCTCATATGGAATTTGAACCCAGGACCTCTGACCCCACATTAGGGACCATTTTTCCTCAATATTCTGAGGGTCAAAGTAGTCCCAGTGGTTCAGGATACACTCCAGACAAGTATAAGCTGGGGGTGATGAAGATAACTGGTTGCCCATTCTGAAAGTCAGGGAACACAGGCATCTCTCATTCCCTTCCTTCTTTCAGCAAATACTGAGTATGTGATGGAGGGAAAAGGCGAGCATCCTCCCTTCACTCTCCACCTCTTGTACCTGAACCCCGATGACCTTGGCAGATACTGGCCATGGGTACCAATGCAGTATGTACCCATACAGCAGGGAAAACCTGGAGAACAGAAATTAAGTGCCCTCATCTATGCCTCCCTTTCTCCCTGCTGTTGGCAAACTTTGAATTCTCTGGGCCTGTTTATGCCATGAATCACGACCTCCTTCATGGGGTGGAGTTCAGTCAGGAAGAATTGGTCCTGCCCATTTACATTGTGCCTGTTGCCTGACTTTGGATCCCTCAGACCTGGTTTTTCTTTCTAAGGCCTCAGCCTGAAGCTTGGAATCAAGTTTGGGACTGAAAAGGCATTTCAGTGGCTGTTTGTATCCATTTAGTGCCTCAAATAAGACCTGCTGAATTTGCAGTAACAGCCAGCAGGGGCCATTCCTCTGTTAATTTCCCTATCAGAAACAGAGTTGGGAAGGGGAGGCTTCTCACTTAGAAATGGAAGAAAGAGAAAAACAGTTTAAAGAGAAAAAAGGGGAGATTCTGGGGAAGAACTCCTTGCACAGTGCAACTGGGTTCCTCTAATTCTTACATCATCCCCTTGGTTCAGACTGGGTTGAACTCCTTGGCCAGGCGAGGAAAGGTTCCATTGGCATAGCAGATGACAAGCACCCATCTATTGGTCCTGTGGGTTTGCAGCTACCACCATGGCTTTCTCCCACCACATCTCATGGCTGTTGGGCTCTGCCTTTGCCTGCTGTGGGCACACTCAGGCACCCGAACTGGGAAGGGAAAGGATAAGGAGACGTGCCCAGAGCCATGTGTGCCTACAGCTGTTGAGGTGGAGGCATACATGGCACCTCTAGGAAAAATTGATCTGACTTGCACCTTCAGCAGCTGTGCCAAACATTCAGTTTACTTAGTAAAATTGCCACAGCTTGTACCTAAACTCTTAACATTATAACGGAACGGATAACAGCATTTCAAACCATGTGACAGAGAAAAAAGAGATGAACGGAAAACAGAGCCTCTTACCTGCAGGAAAGAGGGAGAGGTGGCAAGGTTTTGAAAGAAAGGCAGACCTGACAGTTTCACAATTACTCACACTAACCTTCAGAGATCCCGGACAAGCCCCCAGTTGAAACAGAAAAAGTTCCCTTGTGCCCTTCATAGGGTGTGTGACAGGGGGAGTGGCTGGCTTCTTCAGTGCCCCACTGCTTAAAGCTCTAGGGGAGCACACAGATAGGCAGGCTTTGGGGCTCCGACCCCACAGCAATGTCTAGGGGTGAATATTTACAACTGAAGCCCCAGTGGGCATGTGTTACAGGGTGCTCTTTCAGTTCAGCCGCCCATAGGCAGCTTGTGTTAATCAGCTCAACTAGACCCCTGCCTTATTGCAAGGACAGAGGGCTTTCTCTATTCTGGGATTCTTGCCTTGGTGTACCAAAAGAATTGGATCACACGTGGTCTTGGAGAATGAGTGCAAAGGTTTACTGAGTGGAAGTAGCTCTCAGCAGATGGGGAGCCAGAAGGGAGATGGTTTTCCCCTGGAGTCAGTTCACTCAGTGGCCCGGGCTCTCCTCCAACTGCCTCAGCCATACTCTGTGTTGTTCTGCCAGTAAGTGACCTGCTGTCATGCCAGTGCCTGTTGGTGCATTCCTCTCGACATCCAGCCATCTGTGTGTTCCTCTGCTGATAATGCTCCTCTTGATGTCTGTGTCTGCCTGATTGGGTCTTGTGGATTTTATAGGCACAGGATGGGGGCGTGGCAGACCAGGGTGGAAATGCAACATATGGGCAGGAAAACAAAAATACCTGTCCTCACCTAGGTTCGTGAGCACAGGCCCAGAGGTGGAGCCCTAGCCAGAACCATGCCCTCCTCTACCCAGCACTTCCCTGCCCCCTTCCATATTATTTAAAGGGACCATGCCATTCCCTTCCCAGCTCTTCTGAATCAGTTTCCCCATGTTGTCCAGGCTGCTTGAACTCGTAGGCTCAAATGGTCCTTCCACCTCGGCCTCCCAAAGTGCTGGGGTTAGAGGCATGAGTCGCAACACACAGCCTAGCCTTCCCTATTTAAATAAACTTTATCTCAAAACATTTTGTACTGACTTCAGTGAAGACTAATGTGATGTTGCAGGGCTGTTTCTGCAGAGATTTGAAGCTTAATATACCATAAGCTTCAGGGTGTAGGACTGTTTTCTAATGGCAAGGAGAAACAGATCAGGTAAATGCTTGGCTTTCAGATGACCTTATTTAAGTTACCAACCTATTGTCCCAAATAGAAGAAAATAGGAGTAATAGAATTAAAAATGTTTCTCTTGGGCCCTCAGAGAGCAAGGGTTGAAATGCCATGTCAGGAGAAAACACAATGATCTTAATTATGTACCCCAGGGGACAGTTTGGTGGAACAGAAAAAGCACAGACATTTGGAGACAAAAATCAAAATTCAAATCGCAGTTTTGTCACTTATTTTATGATGAAGAACGAAGTTCTTTCATCCTTCTAATCCTCAGTTTCTTCATTAACCTGTAAAGTAAAGATAACAAAATCTGTCCTTAAAATATGTGGTTGGTTGAGAGATTTCAGTGAGCTGGATGCATGAGCTAATACATGTTCGTAGCACAGTCGGTGATGCACAGTATGAGCCCCATAAATGTTCATTTCTTTACTTTCCCATCTCCTTTCTCCAACTACACATAAAATAAGACCTTTCCGCTGCTCTCAGCCAGATCATCTATTTCCACTGCTAATAAATGAGAGTTTTATTGCTCCTTTTCAGATGTGGAATTATACTATTGATATCACTGCTACTGTATCTTAATCCCTTTGCTAATGTACCATTTTACCTTGAATTGTTACATAGTGTCCTGCCCCTCCTACTCCTCTCCTGCCTTGCTGCAAAGTCATGAGTCAATTCTTTTCAAATATTATTGTCCTAATAATAGCAGTTTCTTACAAGAACATCTTAATTGCCCTCACTCATTATATTTCACTTTTTTAAGTCATCTAGCTGTTTACAATTGTTTCTTTCTTTTATCCAGTTGTAGTCATGCATTTAAAAGCTTAGTGTTACGTGTATGTAACACACACACACACACACACATCCTTTTTCCTAATTTCCTGAGACTTTTTTTAGTAAATAAGTTATAATTTGGTAAATAAATAAATTATTAGCAAACAAGATTTTATTAATACAGTTAGAATATTTAAGAAAATGCAAACTTTTCAGGCCTGGTTGAAAGCATGTTTTAGTAACATCCATCTTCATTCTTTTGACATTTAAAATTTCAATTGCGGCTTATCTATTCATTAGAGAAGATCAAATACGACTTGTTTTAGCAAGTTTTGACTTTTCTTCTTCATTTTCAGCAAATCATAAAAGCTCAATGTCTAAGGATTTCACCTTCAAGGTTGATATGATACACAAGCATAAATGTGAGCTCACTGGGCTGAAGGTCTGATGTGCAAAAGAGAATCTCTCAGGTAGAATACCAGATTAGTTGACTGAACATTGAATATTTGGAGACTAACACCGGTGCTCAGAAATACGTAGGAGTGGGGGCCAGTGTCAGGAGTCTACTGCATTCTTAGAAATAATTATTATTCCTCCAGGCAGCACTAAGAGACTGGAGATAAACTGACCTTAACAAAACAGCACTCTCTGGTCCTGCTGCCCCTAATCGCATTCTTCTCACATGCATTCTTCTCACTGTGGCTAGAATTATCTTTATAAACTGCAAATCTGATCTTGCACAACATATTTCAATGTCTCTCTATTATAGACAGCCAGACATTCAAGCTCTTTGGGATGATTTTTAAAACTTCCTTATCACTGTCTCACGAGGAGACATCTCTACCCTCATTTCCTAATATTCCCTTACATATAGGGTTACTAGACTTAGTAAAGAAGAAAGAAAGAAAACCAGTTAATAATATTTCCTATGTCCCATGCAATGTTTGGATGTATTTATACTAAAAAATTATATCTTGTTTATCTGAAATTTAAATTTAGCTACAAGTTCTGTATTTTATCTGGCAAGCCTACTTACATGGGTATCATTATCCAACCAAATTGAAGTGTTCTTGTAGTTTCTAAAATGTACTCTTCTACCTTGCTTAATTATTTTTGCAAGAGCAGGACCGTGTAATCAATCCCAAATGCTTTGCACATTGTTGATATAGACAAGAAGTAGTTGTTGAAGGAAGAAAGGGTGGGAAGAAAGGGAGGCAGAAAGAATGGGGTAAGGGAAAAGAAAAATGCTTTAAAATATGACAGAGGCTTATATCCTCCCTAAAGTAAAAACCTTCTATTTCTAAATTTCTCTGGAAATCCTTTCCTTCCCCTCTTGATGGAGTTAAATGTTTCTTCATCTGAGCTTCCATAGCATCATAATATATCCCCCTAAAAGAATGTGTTACAGTTCTGCTATTATTATTTACTCACCTTAATCTCCTACTAGACCAAATTTATCAATATCAGAGAGCAATTTTTCTTTTTATTGTTTACTTTTTCCCATGGTGCCTGGGATATCAGAGGCATTCAATAAATGTTTGGTTAAATGCCTGGTTAAATGAAAATTTTACTAAAATAACTAATAAAATCAGTTAATTTTTAAAACAGATCCAGAAACATCTCAGGCTATTTTTTTAAAGAACGAAGGATAATTGAGATACTTTGCTAGATAGATCCTTCTAAGTCAAAATGAAGCATTGCTAAAGCCTTCTTTGTCCCATCCCATGAGGAAGCAGGTGCTTTTAGAGATTCATGCGAAGCAGCCTGGCAAAGCTACCACTACTTTGAGGGATCCTCTGTAAGTGAATCCATTCAAGGCCACCAGACACAGCTTTTAGTGGATATATTCATGTCAACAACATCCAGGTGTGCTTCATGGAATGCAGCCAAGATGGCATGGAAGCTGCCATCTGGAAACATAGCTCGATTTTCCCAAGACAGGCTTCCTCTACAGACTAATACTTCTTTTTGAGTTCCTGAGGCTTTTCTTTCCTGGACACTTCTGGCACATGAAGTCTGGAATCTATCCGGAGTCCCAAGTCCAGTGTCCTCTGACTCGACCAGCCTGAAGCTCAGGGACGAGTGAACTTCTTATATCCACATGTCTGTGATGTTATTATATCATTTATATATACATATATATATGTTTTTGTTCACAGTTCCTGACTCATAACCTCCATAACCTTTGTTGTAGACCTTTGTTACAATGTTGGGTGTGTTAGGACTCAGGGGCAGGCCTCAGGAAACAGTCTCTGTGACCTTCTCTTGCCTTTCTTTCACCTGGTCCAAATTTCTCCTACCTTTCTGACTGTGGGTCTTAAGGCCCTTCCCAGAAAGTTCCTGCCCTTTACCGTTGAAGAAAGAGTGCTGATGTCATGAAGCTTCAGTAAAATCCAAGAGGACTTGGTTTGGGGAGCTACCAGATAGCTGACCACATGGAGGTTCCTAGAGGGTGGTGCACCCAGAGAGGGTATGGAAACTCAATACGGCTTCCCCATTACCTCGCCCTATTTATCTCTTCTTCTGTGTCCTTTGCAATATCCTTTACAATAAACCCATAAAGCAGGCATATGTTTTCCCTGAGTACTGTGAGCTACTCCAGCAAATTAATCGAACTCAAAGAGGGGGTCCTGGGAACCGCACCTTGAGGCCAATCAGTCAGGAGTTCCGTAGGCCTGGACTTGCTACTGGTATCTGGGGACATCGGAGGTCAGTCTTAGAGACTGAAGCCTCAACCTGTGGAATCTGATACTATCTCCAGGTAGAATGCCTCCAGGTAGAATGCCACCCAGCTGCTGTCTGCTGCTTAGTGTGTGGGGAGAAATTCCCACACATTTGGTCACAAAAGTCTTCTTCTGTGTTGATTTTTGTGGTGGTAGTGTGAGAGCAGAGGAAAAATTTAGTCTGAGAGTTTTCCCAAAGCAACGTCTAATAAAGATAGCACCACACAAGCCTACATGAGCCCCTGCTAGAGTGACCCTGTTAACATGTGAGTCTGATCTTATCAATGTCTTCTCAAGAGTCTCCTGTGGTCTCCATCTTACCCAGAATGAAAACCAAAGTCCTCAAAATGAACCATAAAGACATATAGGACCTGACACCCTGCTACCTCTGCAATATCTTCTTCTCGCATTCTTCCTGCCACAATGGCCTCTTGCTATTGCAGAAACTGTCCTGCATGCTCCCATCTCAGGTCTCTTAAACTGGCTGTTCCCTGTGCCTGGAACATTTCTCCCCATGAAATCCACATGGCTGGCTCCCTTACCTCTACAGGGTCTTTCTTCAAATGCCATCTTGTCATTGAGGCCATCCCCTCATCCCTCCCTTTTTATTTTTCCTTATAGCAATTATTACCTTCTATCATACCATATTCCATTGTATATTTTATTTTGTCTTTCTCCTTTAGAATGTAAGCTCCATGAGGGTGCAACTTTTGTCAGCTATACTTACTGCTGAATCCCCAGAGTATAAGAGAATACCTGGCAATAAGTTCACATAACATTTGTTGAGCAAGTAAGCATCTGCACTCACTGGTCAAATAATCATCAACAGCAAAAGCAGGGAGAAGTAAAAAATAATAGCAGATATCAAAGTCCAAAGAAAAATCAGGACTGCTTGATTTTACTCTACTTGAGTTGACTCTCCAGAGCCTCTGTGAGTTGCAATTTTCCTCCTCAGTGGAATGGGAACACTTCCTTTTCTAGTTACTTTAATTATAGCACTTCTTGTCCCAGCCCTTCAGAGCTGTATATATTAGCAATTCTGCAATCAAGATTCCACAGCTCCTCTGAGTTTTAGAGAGGGGTTTTCCCCGCAGGTAGAGTCTACATTTAGTTTGGCAGTCACTAGCAGAGTGACTAATTGGCTGATCTGAGTTGCTGGGAGCTATCAAGCCAAAGTCTTTCTCAGCGGCCCCTTTGTACATACTCAGTTGTAGGATTTGGCATCTGTCACAATGAATAGACCTGAGGTCCATTGGAACTCAAGTCCTGAAAACCCACTTAACTGTGTCAAGTTCCTCTCTATAGAGACTAAACCCTGCCCCTACAAATGCAGTTACTTGATGACTTCCATTCCAAAAGGGACCAAGACTCCACTCTGTACCTGGAAAAGGATGGTATAGAGTCAGATGTGCTTCAGTTCAAATCTCAACCCCTTCATTTCCCATCAGAGTTGTCCTGAACAAGTTCACTCCCTCTGGGTCTCTGCTTTCTCAGTTGTGAATGGAAGTATTGTTCAGATCGTGGGACAATTATGAGAATTTACAGAGACAATACAAGAAAATCTCTCAACACAACAGCAACATAGATAAATCGTTCAGCAAATCTGAGGTCACTTCTAACTTTTGGAAAATTCAAGCTACTCTACTCTGCCCCCTGGCTGATCCTTGGCCATCAAGCCCAACCTGGCTCTATCCAAAGTTCAACATGCCACTGTGAACCCTGAGAAGGAGTCTGCTGGTCACCCCACTTGGGAACACACCCTGCAGTCTGCTAGGCTGCTATTTGATCCCATCAGACCCCCGGACATGGTTCCTGATACCTGTAGGCTTTTGTGAGAAATAAGGTTAGGCTGTGTTAAATTGGGTCACAACCTTTAAAGTACTGCTTCAAATATGAGGCACTAACTTTTTAATGTAAATTTTAAATCCTGCAGAAAAAGGCAAAGAGAGAAGAATTTCCCATACATCAAGGACCCCTACGTTGTCACTGTGATGTGCAGTTTTCCATACTTCATTCCCAGTGACTTAGCCAGTTCAATATGAGCGTTCACAAAACAGAGAAACTGCAGCCCAGATATTTTAATATCTGGGTTCTTGAAACAAACCTACTATGAAGGAGAGTTTAAATCCAAATGGCTCTGATTGAATACATCATGCTTTTTGAACTTCATCATGCTTCTCACAAAGATATGTTTGACAAACCAAAAATTATTCCAAGCCAATTCACCAAGTTAACCAAAATTAACCAAAAAGCCCACCATATGAACCTTCTCTGTCAATAAAAAGTGATTTCTCTTTTGCTTTATTTTTATATGGACAATTAAGGAAACAGTAACTCATGAGAATGGAAACTCCTGCAATAAGGTCGCATGTCTCATTTATCTGTCTAACCACAGAGTTCCTTTCACACAATAGGTTATAAGAATTTTCGTTAAATGCACTCTTTATACCTAGAATTTTAAATTGTTTTCCATAATTGAAAATATTAAGGCTGGCTAGGCATAGTAGCTTATGCCTATAATCCCAGCAAGTTGGGAGACCTAGGTGGGAAGATTACTTGAGCCCAGGAGTTCAAGACTACTCTGGGTTCAAACATTATGAGACGCTGTCTCCACAAAAAAAAAAAAAAAAACACAAAAATTAGCTGAATGAGTGGCACATGCCTATAGTCACAGCTACTCTAAAGGCTAAAGTGGGAGGATTGCTTGAGTCTGGGAGGTTGAGGGCTGCAGTGAGTCATGATCACACCACTGCACTCCAGCCTGGGTGACACAGTAAGACCCAGTCTCAAAAGGAAAAAAAAAAAAAAAGGAAAGCTCTTTACAATATATGAAAAAAGACCAAAAAACCCAACTTTTACTATCCAGATAACTACTGTTAATATTTTAGAATAGTTTCTTCTATCTGAACGATGTATATATTTTTCATTGCAATATTATGGTATGTTAAAATTAAATATAGCTATTTTTAATACTATCCACTTACTTTTCATTAAGAAGAGCAAATTTCTTTCTGTAGAAAATTTAAAAAATAAACACAAAAAATATATGACACAATTTAACTTTTTAAAAACAATGATCAATGTAATCAATCATACATACTTATAATCAAATAATGAAGTATATAACTAATGATAACCAGAAATAGCTACTTTTGTTTATGTCCTCCACTTTTTCTATGCATTTTAATGTGCTTGAAATAATGACATGCATACTGCTTTTAAGTGTAAAGAACTCAGACATGTTCATAGTTCCTAGATGAAAGATAAAATGGAGTGGCTTAATGACAGATAATATCTGCCAGTGGGTGGTTTATTTCTTTCCAAAAACTGGGGCTTTTTCTGATTTTAATATAAATTTTAAAGATGCAGAAAATTATTATTCAAGTTCTGTGGCATTGAAAATGGTCATATGTCACTCTCTGCAGCTCCACTTTATAGAGAAGAAATGGATTGTTTTGTTATTAATTTTCTCAGTGGTGTTTTAAACATTTCCGTATTTTAGCAATCATTACCAAGTACTTGAACAAAATAGTAGGAATTATTGCTTAAAATGGGCATCAATCATGGACACAATTTCTTTTTTTTTTTTAATTTTACTTTAAGTTCCAGGATACATGTGCAGAGCGTGCAGCTTTGTCCACAGGCAAACCCGTGCCGTGGTGGTTTGCTGCACCTATCAACCCGTCACCTAGGCATTAAGCCCCACATGCATCAGCCATTTGTAATCATGGACACAATTTTCACATCAAAAGTGGAATAAAGGATGCTGGAAACACATTCCCCTGAAAGTTGGAGGAAGAGCAAAACCAATGAGGGTATCACATCAAGGCCAAGCTTTGCCCTTGGATACACAACTGCACCATGACTGAAATCCTGAGAGTGGAGTCCAATTTGAGTAAAGGGAGATCCACCAGGCTCTTCAGGCCCTGCCTTTCCCATTCTTGGCCTCTTCATTTGTAATCAATTTTGGTAATGTAGAATATGTCCTCAGATACTTCCCCCTCTCCCACTCACTCCCAATCAGTAATCAGGAAATACATTTTCTGAGCCTCAGTTTATCAGGGAATGGCTTTTTCATACAAAAGACTAGTTGGAGGAGAACAAAATTCTTGGTGCACTACATTGCTTTTCCACCTAAAAATTCTGCAGACGCAATTCTATTCAAAGACACTTTGGCATTCAATGCTGCAGAAGGAAATCCTAAAGCCTTCCTGTTTTCTCTTCCTTTGTAAGCAACCAGTTTGAGGGTTTAGTTTTGTTTGTTTCATTTTGTGCCTGTATGTATCCTTGTAGGATTCCTTTGTCTTTATATTTTGGTTAAACTTTTCACCAGAGTAATTTTACATCAAAAAACGTATTGTCTAAACAGCCTAGCAAAAACTATTTACAAATAGTGTGCAAAGATAAGTTTTATAGTTGAGAAATAAAAAGGAAATATTTACTGAGTTGGACAAATTACAGTGCATCTATACAAAAACTCTCTTCAACAATTTTAAATATTAACTAGAGTCTCATGTCCTAATAACAAGAAACATCTACAATATATTGCTAAATGAAAAAAGAAAAAGGGTAGGTACAAAAAGTTTACTGTGATAATCTTGTTGTTCAAAAAAACTAATGAATATTTGTAGGAGCTGGTATATGCAGAGTAAAGATCTGAAAGGCTTTTCAGCAAACTGCTAACACCCTTACCTCTGGAGAACAGAAAAGGAGAAGCAAAGAGAAGCTTTTATTATTTACATTATACCCATCTGAGGTGTTTGAATATTTTATAATTTTTATAATTAAAAATAAAGAAAAAATACATGCAATTGCATATCTCAGTAATCGTTTTGGGGTTTTTTTGCTGCTTGTTTTACTAACATTGCTTGTAACTTTAAGAACCAATTTTAACATTTATACATTGGTTTTTATAGGTAGGAATTTCTCGAAAGTATTTTTTATTTGTCTTTTCTCTCTCAAGTAGAAACACTTATAATTCTTAAGTTAAAGCTACTATCTCAGACTTTTTAAGCAAACACATGCTCTCTCATTATTTTCATCTCTGTCCTATACTTTCTAGGAGAGTTCTAAAATTTGTCCCTTATAATACAATATGATTTTCCATAATCTCAATTAAGTTTTCCACTGCTTGTTAATGCTAATGTAATTCTGCTGTTGCACTTTTGGCTCCCTATAAATTCTTCCTTATCTCATCCAGTTCTTTTTACATGACATTTTGTTCTTTCTTTGAAACATTTGTCCTATTTCCAACAGAAATCGAAGAGAGATGAGATGCAAGGCTTGTCCTTGAATCTCAAGACTCCAAATAATTTCCTTAACACAAAAATCTATTTCCTTCAGCAGATGGGTGTCAAGGATTTGCTCTTGCTGTGAGCTTTCACAATAATTTTGGATAACCATTGCTCAGTGTTTCTCCACTGTGATTGCTGTCCTTGTCGAGGCTCATATTCTTCATATTTTGTAGTTTTTCATCCCCGAATAAAACAAAATGTATCCAAGTCTAGTGTTTGCCAGAAGACCTCAAGGATGTATGTTCCTTGACCCTACTTCTTTCTGGTCAAATCTTCTGTTTCAAGGTGTAACTGATACGGGATGAGGACAGGAAAGTGCTGGGTAGAGAAGGGTGGGGTCCCTGGCGAGTGCTCCACCCTCAGGCCTGTGCCCACGAACCTAGGTGAGGACAGGCACTCCTGTTTTCAGGTCCAAATGTTGCATTTTCCAAGACCTCTCCGGCCCTCCATGCCCCCCGTTCTGTGCCTATATAACTCCCAAGACCCTAGCAGGCACACACACAAGTGTGTGGATGTCAGGAGGAACAGACCGGCAGAAGAACACACCAACAGACGCCGGTAGGCCATTGATGGTGGGATGACATGGAATTTGGCCGAGGACAGTTGGAGGATAGCCCAGCCACAGAGCAGCCTGACCCAAGGGAAGACCACCTTCCCACTCCATCCCCCTCCTGGCTCCCCATCCATCTGCTGAGAGCTACTTCTACCACTCAATAAAACCTTGTGCTCATTCTCCACACCAACGTGTGATCTGATTTTTCCGGTACACTATTGCAAAAACCCCGGGGTTACAGAAAGCTCTATGTCCTTGTGATAAGGCAGAGTCTGATTGAGCTGATTAACACAAGCCGCCTGCAGATATCTAAACTGAAAGAACACACTGTAACACACTGGAGCTTCCGGAGCTGTAAACACCGAACCCTAGACGCTGCTGTGGGATTGGAGTCCAAGATCCCCACGATCTGCCCGTCTGCATACTGCTCCCTAGAGGTTTGAACCGCAGGGCACCAAAGAAACGAGTCACTTCCAACGCCCTGCTAGGGGAAACAGGGAACTTTTCCCATTTCATAACTGCCCACCGGCTGAATGCCCACAGCTCCTAGATCAGCTCCACATTCCAGCAGGCTTTACTAACCGTGGTCTGGTAGACTAAAATAGAATTCTGTCCAACTTCTTCTAGACAGTTAATGAGTGGAAATAACCATCACCCAGTTATGCTACACATCACTGCCACAAAGACCCTCCTGCTCCTGCCCTCCAATCCCCGCCCTGTGGTCTTTGGAGCAGGATCTTCTCTGAGGTAGGAAAGTAAATAACGGAAGAGGAGAGGAACAAAATTCTGCCTCTTATAAAATGGGGAAAACGCACAGGACAAAGATGGCTAAAAGGGACTCTGATATGGTTTGACTGTGTCCCCACCCAAATCTCAGCATGAATTGTAGCTCCCATAATTCTCACATGTCATGAGAGGGACCCGGTGAGAGGTAATTGAATCATGTGAGCAGGTCTTTCCTATGCTGTTCTTGTGACAGTGAATAAGTCTCCTGATATCTGATGGTTTTATAAAGGGAGTTCCCCTGTACACACTCTTTTTCTTGGTGCCATGTAAGATGTCCCTTTGCTCTTCCTTCATCTTCCAGCATGATTGTGAGGCTCCCCCAACCATGTGAAACTGTGAGTCCGTTAAACCTCTTTCCTTTATAAATTACCCAGTCACAAGTGTGCCATTATCAGCAGCATGAGAACAAACTAATACAGACCCAGATGAGAGGCAACATACTGGCTACCCATGACTCTCTCAAACATATTTGACATGGTTAATACCATGTTTGAAATAAAATTAGGGCAATGCTAAAAAACAAATAAGAGCACACAAATAAAATCCAAATTTCTAGCTTCTTCTGAACTATAAAAATATTTGGCAAGTCCATGTCTGCATTCTTAGAAGACAACAATTGGATGTCTTCATAGACCACGTGCCCTCTCAACTTTGGCTCTGTGCCTCCCTGGTCAACCTATTCATTTTCATTACCTTAGGCATTTCCATTTTCAACACCTGGCATAAACTTGAGTTTTCCATTGTATTAGTTTCCTAGGGTTGCCCATAATAAAACAAAAATATATACTCTCACATTTTGGACTGGAGGTCAGTCCAAAATAAAGGGTCAGCAGAGGCGTGCTCTCTCTGAGGTCTCAACGACAGAGTCCTTCTTTGCCTCTTTGAGCTTCTGTTGGCTCCTGGCGTTCTTTGGCTTGTGGTCCCACTATTCCAATTTCTGCCCCTGTCTTCATGTGGCCTGAAACATATTCTCTCTGTGAGTTACTGCATGTGTGTTTCTGTCCATTATAAAGATGCTTTCATTAGATTCAGGATCCAGCTTACCCAGTATGGTCTCATTTTGAACTTTAATCCATTGTATCTACAGATAAGCTATGTGGGGGGGAAAAAAAAGGCACATGTTAAAGTTCTTGGTGGTCATCAATTTTCATCAGAGAATCCATTCAGGTATACACAATTGAGGGGACACACCGTCCAGGGGATCCCCATCCAGGAGATGGACAACAAAAATAATAGTCCTTCTTACCTCTTGCTAACAGAGCATTTCCTCAGTAACACACCCACACCCATAGAATGTTCTCTTCTTTTCAGTTTCATTGGCATTACTGTTGGCAAAAAGTCCTCCCAGATCCAGTCTTCAGGGGATTGTCAGTCCAAGTTTATGGCTGTGTTTTGAGTTTACATCTTCTTCTAAGCCTTTATAGGTATTTTACATTACATTACAGAGAAGCTGTACCAGGGACTGTTAGCAGACACCATTTCTAACCAGCAGTCAATGAATCAACTTTATAAGCTGCAATTAGAAAACAAGGAAAGGATAGAGCTTTTATTCCCTCCAAGTAAAGTCCTCATTTCCTCCACATTCTCCCAACTCTCAACTCCTCTACCCAAAACTATCAATCACATTGGTGACTTTAGAGTGATATGGGAAGAAGGGTGAGGTTGCCATGTGAGTATAGAGCAAGAGACTAGATAAGATTGAGTGAAGCATTGTAATGCAGCTGCTAAGATCTTTTCATTCAGAGCTCTGAAGCTTTTATTTGTTAATGTTGATTAAATAATGAAAATAACTCCAGGTTAAGAAAATGTTAGTAATCAGCACCACACAATAGCTATTGTCAGTGATTTGTATATTTAATGAAAAAATTAATGGCTACATATTCATTATTGTATTATGGATAATACGCCACACCAAATGTGGAAGAATGAAAGTCTTTGAAAACAAGAAAAATGTTTTACTTCTAGGAGGACTGGAGAAAAAAAAATGAAAGAAAGAACAAATATCTTAAAATTTCCAGCGCTCAACTGTGGAAACTGAGGTCTAGATAGGCAAAATTACTTTCCCTAAGTCATCCAACTAATTGGCAATAGAATTGGAACTATAAACAGGAACTATAACCCTTCAAAATCACTGTTCTTGCTAGAAATAACACAGTTAAATTATTTTAAGCAAGTTGAGAACATAACATTTTCTATATTAATTCCATCTACTCATATATTACTTTGCAGTTTCCAAGTGCTTTGTTAACATTTTTACAAAAGACATTGTGTCATTTGATCCCTACAATGATTCTCCTGTATAGGAACAGAAGGTATTATGGTTCCATCCTATAGGTAAGGAAATGAAAGATCAAATTTTCCAATCTGAAACATTTATTCTTGAACACCATTCACATACTCTGCAATAAATTCCCAAAGGCAAAGATGGCTCAGAGCCCTAAGGGTTGTACAGTCTGAAGGAGGAGAAACAATTGGCTTGGCCATACTGTTGCAATAGAGGAGGGCCCAAGGTCCTAAGAAAGTGAAGAAGACATGGGTAATTAAAGAGCAGAAGTTAGAGAAGGACTTTTTTAATGTATGAACTGATACTAAGGAGAAGACATTTACCAGATGAAAAGTTAAAAAAAAAAAAGATATTCAGCTAAAAATAGGACATTAGAGCAGGCGGAGGACAGAGAGGTACAATATGGCACTGCCTTTCAGCATGGCTTCTGGGCAGATTGTGAGATAGGAAGAGCCACAGAGATATGAGATCAGGTTATGAAGTCCCTTCTATGCTAGGGTCAGGAGTTTGAACTTTATCCACCAGGCAAGCAGAGTGGTGAAGGTTTTTAAACAAGAGTGTGACATCAAATTTGTGTTTCAGAGAAATGAGCCTGTATAAAGCATTGAAGTAACACCTTAAATTCAAATACCTCCCAGGCTAAGGCAGGTAACAAAAAAGAAGGGTTTAAAACAATAGTAAGGAGAGATTATGACGAACTGAACAAAAATTAGATGCCCAAGCTAAAAAAAAAAAACCCAAAACATCAAGATTTACCCAGTTGTTGCTCGCTGTGGACCAGTGAGGTCAGATCATTCAATTTTTTAAGATAAACAGGAAATATGGATTTTTATGTAAAATCATCTGATTTTTCAATTTTTAAATCTTATTCCAAAGAGTGTTTTGGACAATAAAATAAATAAATAAAATGCATCTGTGGACTGCAAAACAAACCATCATTTTCTCATTGAACCTGTATACAGTACAAGAGTCTGGAGGCATGGCCACCAGTTAGGAATCTATTTCAAAAGGATGAACCTAGAGCAGTGCCAGTGAAGCCAGAAAAAAAGGGAGATGACTGACAGTCAGAATACAGAGTTGAGAGGAGACCCACCAGATGGTAGATGAGCAGCATGACCAGGTGTTTGGACTCTGGTCTGTGATTTAGTCCTTGGTGTCGTTGTTGTGACTATGGATTAGGCTTTACATTTTTATTTTCAACATAGAAAGGGGTAGCAAAGAGTAGGTTCTGAAAAACCAGCTTCCAATGCCTTCCAAAATTGACTTCCTCTGAGCCCTCCACGTTTAAACTGGTTCCCAGTGTCGCCAGTTGGCATCCAGAGGCAGATCGAGAAGGAAGATGAGTGTTCTCTGTTTCTCTTCTTCATTCTCTGACATGATCAGACTCTCTGACGTATTCAGTTAATGTTCTCCGCCATAAAAAAAGAAATGGTCTCCTTTCCCTAACTATGCTGTCGCTTTGATTTAAGTACTTTTCACCTGTAAATGTCCTTGGTTACTCCTGAACCATATTCTCTCCTATAAAAGGCACTAAATTAAAGACTGCTTTGGCTCTGCATTTTAGTGATTTTGAGAAGCGCTACAAGATTGCTCCTCCCTTCACAGAGCCAGTGAAGTTCACCTCAAATGTCACCTCCTTTCTGTGATTTGCTCTAAGACTTTATCCATTTAAGACCCAGCTCACATGCCCTCTCTTCCATGAAGCCTTTTCTCACCACACGAGCAACCCCCTGTAACCCCAGACTGGGCCAGGCTGCCTTGACTGTGCACATCATCATCTGTTACCATTTAACTCCTCTCCACTCCTGAAAACCTTATAGGCACACAGCAGTCACAGTGGTCTTCTTAAATAGAAGTCAGATCTATCACTGCCCACTTAAATTCTCCACTCTGTGGAGTCAGAATAAAACCTAAACTCCTCTAAATTATTTACAAAACCCTGGGCTGTCTGATCCTGCCTACACCTTCTGCAATTCTTTTCCTTTTTTGATTACATTCAAATTATGTTGGAGTTCTGAGGTACCCTCAGATACCACCACAAGGTCTTTGCATTTGCTGTTCCCTCTACTTACAAAGCTTCTGCAAGGTTTTTCGCGTAGCTGGATCTTTCTCATCCTCTGGTCTTGGGTTAAACATTATCTCCTCAGAGAGATCATCCATCCCTGATCATGTAAATCTCACTCTCCCAGGTATCCTCTCTTGGCAACTAGATTACTTGCTCCGTACTTACGGCGGCTACAGGAAATGCTTTGCAGCCCTCCAAATGCCAAAGTGTAATTGTCCAAAGGCTTTTGCTATTGCTCTCTGTAATCCACCCATTCACATGCTCCAAAGCTATACTTCCCATGAGATGCTCCCACCCAATGGCTAAGTAAGGCAGGACAAAAAGGCAGCCTGTTCCTGGAAGATATGGGACTCCTATAACTGGCAACTTTGACTTGGGGATCCACAATCGTCTTCGCTGAAACTTCCATTGAGTGCACAGCTGACTGAGACTTCTCCCACACAACCTTCTTACTTTCCCTCCCTGCACAATGGAGTCAGACCAGCATTGAAGTCTGGTGGCTCCTCCAGGCTCCTTCAGCATCTTCCACATGTTCCCTCACCAACCTGTATCTTACTTCTGTTCTCCGAGAACCCAAACTAGCACATTGGAACTTATCCAGAGCTCTGTTTATTTTAATTTGTTTATTAGGTCCCCCAGTAAAATGCTACATATTTGAAAGTAAGGCTCTTATTAGACTTGCTTGCTGCCAAGTCCACTGCACCTAGCACCGTCCTGGCAGCATAGAGTAGGTGCTCCCCAATATTTGTCCAATTAAGAAATCTTCTTCTGGAACCTTGTTCATAGGTCTATTGCCACATGGACACATCATCCTGAAATTATCTATTCACCCTCTTTCATCTCTCACTAGACTTCAGAATTCCTTGAAAATATTCTACACCTGGGATTTGGTCCCAGCATATAGCCCAGAGCCTGAGGCACAGTAATAGCTCAATTAATGTTTGTTAAATTGACATGCCAATTGCTCCTTCTTTACTCACTTCCTCACACCCTAAACTCCCCACACACCCAGGCAACATAAGCTATGTCCTTATCTGTCTTCCATAATGCTTTACCCCAGGTAGTTCCTCCTTCTGTGTCCTATATCTCTGTAACTGTCTTCACTATTCTCCCAGTTTTCCATTTTTATTCTCCATGACTACCCTTCTATCTCCCCACAGAATTCTAGGCCATTCACTCACCAAGTCCTTTCTTCTCACCTCCTAAATAAGTGCTCATTTCATGCACTTTTACTTTTCTCCAATTCTACTGCCCCTACTCTGGTCTAAGCTCCCCTTGATTAATACAAAACATCCTCTTGATAGCGTCCTCTTCCTCTTGGTTTGCATCCTTCCTATATATTCCCCACCCAGCAGCCAGATGCCCTTTCTAAAAGGCAAATCTGATCAGATCTCACAGTGCTGAAAGCCTTTCAAGTCTCAATGGTGGGTTGAGGAGGCCTTTCCGGACTTGAACAAATCCACCCACTCCTGCTTCATGCCCATCCTTACTGCACACATAACTCCCCTTATCTTCCAGCCAAACAGAGCAGTCTGCAATGCACCAAATCTACTCTGTCTTTCTTGAAGAATTGTCTTCCCCTTGCTCACCCCGACCTTCATCATGCTAATTCTTGTTGATGTCATTTATTCCAAAAAGGCTTCTGCAGACAGGCCCAGTCTGGATAAAGTGGTTTTCTTTGAATTCCTGTGGGAATCCAAACTACTTCCCTTATGGTATTTATTACACTGGTTTGTTTAGTGGTGTGGCCCCTAATGTGTGACCTTCATTTCTAAAACAAAGATTTGATAAGTTGCCTCATTGCATCCAATGCTTTAAAACTTTCCCCTTTTCCTGAAATTTTGGGTGTTCCCAGCCACCTTGCAAGTTTAATCCCTCCTCACCTGCAAGATCTTACCACTCCTGGCTGTAAGCAGAGCCTCACCCATGTGCTGCCTCGACTACCTTTCCTGCTCTTCCTTCTCGTCAAATCATCTCCATCTTTAACTACCCATCTGGAGTGTTCTCTCTTCCATGAAGTCTTTCAGCTCTCTTTCTCTCTTCTATTTAGAATTGATCACCTCTTCTTCCCCTATGGCCCCATGTTATCTGTTCACATTTCTATCATTTACTTCATCACATTTTTTGGTGTGTAATTTTCTGTCTGCCACTGGTCTATAAACTTTTCAAGGTTAGAGACAAGGTCTCATTCAGCTTTTTTTAAATCAGTGCCTGCTATACACAGAGAAGGTGTTCAGTACATATTCATTGAATCAACAAATGAATAAACAACTCCATCCATTCTTCAGGGCTCCGCAATTTTTACCTCTCCGATTATTCTCCCTCTTGTGAACTACAATAGATCAGATTGCCTTATTTTCCAAGCTCTATAGAGACAGTGCTATACAATCTTTCTTATTAGGTTCTAAGCATCTGAAGAGCAGGAACAAAACCTCACAGCCTCTCTCTCTCTCTACCGCCATGCCTTGCACAATATTCTTTTGCTGATTGATTGTTACTGCTCAATCTACTATTTGCTTTTGATTTCTTTAAAAAAGAAAACCTTCTCAGAAATCAAACACCTAAAATCACAAAATGTCCTTTTCTAAAAATAACACATTCCCCAAACACTTGAGGCAGAGCTGTGCTTTTTCTCCTCTCCCGTTAATGAGAGAAAGATGCTGCTTCCTCCGTTTTCATTTTGTCTGCATCATGTCTGCGTTGCCTGGAGATTTGTGGCTGTTGCTTCAAGAAAGATCAAATGACAACAGGAGATAGATGGTCTCCTTGATTAAAAGGTGGCACTCAGATACATCGGCTTCCTCCTAATTCAAGAAAGAGAAGCTTGTTTCACAGCTAGTGCCTGCTTCAGGAGCATGCCTCCCTGGGGTCAGCTGAGTCTAGCCATCCTCTTTCCAGGTCTGCCCATGCAAGACCTATGCTGTAATATCATGTAAAGTAAAATTTAAGCCTCAAGAGAGGGGTTAGAAATTGCCACTGACTGACTCAGGACCATCCTTTGAGAGACAACGAAAGAATTACCATAGCATGGTGAGACTAACCTGCATTCAAGTCCTAGTCCTGAAAGTGACTAACTGTGTGACCTGGGAAAGTTCGTTAGCCTCTCTAAGCTTCAGTGTCATCATTTGGAGAATAGAGATGATGAAAACACACTTGATGGAGTTGCTAATGTGATGGGATGAGATGATACAAAGTGTTCTGCATCACCTGTCACCTACTGTTTATTCATCATTATCATGAAGTAGCCAGAACCACACCTGTCATAATAGCTACCAGTTGTTGAATACTTACTCTGTGCTGTGTACTAGGCTCATTTTTTCTATATCAATTTTCTTACTTATACATCTTATAACAGTTCTTCAAGCAGGTATTATCCTAGCTGGTGACTCTGAGAATAACTGACTGCATTCCCTGTCCCTGTGCTCAGCCTGTGCATGGGAAATATTTGGGACTTGGTAAATACATTTTGGAACAATGTTGAATGAGTTCACAATTGACATAGTTGTCTAGGACCTGCCAAACCACGGGCTGCTTCCCCTATCTAACATAGAATGTACTTGTTTGCTTAGAATTATGTCCTCTAAAGAGTTATGTTCGACCATTAACACCCAGTACCTGTGAATATGACCTTATTTGGAAATAGGGTCTTTGTAGACATAATAAAGTTAAGAGGAGGTCATACTGGATTAGGGGCTACCCCTAATCTTATAAGAACAATAGCAGGTGTTCTTACAAGAAGGCGAACATTTAGACACAAAGGAACAGAGGCACACGGAGAGAACTCCACATGGTGATGAAGGCAGAGACTGAAGTAGCACATGCAGGAGCCAGGAGATGCCAAGGATAGCTGACAAGCACCAGAAACCAGAAGGGAGGCATGGAGGGAGCCTTCTTTAGAGTTTCTGCAGGGAGCATGGTCCTGCTGATTACTTTGATATGGGGCTTCTGGCCTTAATAATTGTAACAGAGTACATTTCTGTTTTTTTAATCACTCAGTTTATGATAATTCATTAAGGAAACTCTTGAAAACAAATACAGCACTTTATTCCTTTCTTGGCACAGCAAAATGAAATTTCAGGGCACACACAGAGAGGGTTTAACACCCCTTATTCTCTTTCAAAAGAGCTGAAAAAGCACCCAGTTATTATTTATACTACTCCCAGTTCTCCGTCTGAAGATGAGACTTTTCAGTCATGCCAACAGTTCTGGGTTTCAGAATTTAAGGGCACACTATGGAGAGATTGCTGGTGAGTTTAGCTGAAGCTCAGCAGTCCCACAGGGTTTCTGTTCCAAGCAACAGATGAGAGAAAAGAGAGGCAGAAATTATGAGGACACCTCAATTCCCTCATGTAGAACACTAAGCAGCAGCTTTCTCCCTAAATGTTTCTTTAAAAATATTTATTCTAAAACATCATCCATTAATCTCACGTGCTTCCCAGGAGAAGGGAAAATCATCATGTGTAAGTGTTAGAGAGTTTCAACACCTCTCCTCCCAACCAAAAAGGGTACTGTTCTCTGGGGCTTGCCGTCTGAGGGCCCTGTCCCCCTAGACTGGGAGCCTCATGATAGAGGAACAGCCCCTTTTTGTCCTTAAAAATTCTGGGATGGGAGGGTCGGAGACAGAAAGGGTCCTCCCAGGATCTGAAAACTCAAAGGTTGTCTGCTCCTTTCTCTTTCTACCAAAGTCTTTGAAGACACAGAGAGAAGCTTTCCCTGACTTTCCCATCAGATAATATTCATTGAGGGTTAAATCCTCCAAACAACACCATTCAGACAATGACTAGGTTTTCATCAAGCTAGAGGTGCTGCTCAAAACCACAAGCTTAAAAATGCTTTCAGTTTAACGGGACAAAATAAAATGAACACAGAGTATTTTTCAAAACTGCCTAGTTCTGGGACAATTGCTGCCAATCAGCCTCACTCCTTGCAATCTCTTCGGTACCAGCATTGACCTTGGGTCTCTGACAAACTATTTGCTGACTCTCTACGGAGCCTGCTATGTATGTTTTCTTCCCAACAGGGCTACTCGAAAGCCCCCATTTGGCTCAAGTCCCCAGATTCCCTCTGATTAGCTCTTGGCCTTCATCCTACTAAGCATGAGATCTGCTGAGTAGAATGACTGCTGTACCCATCCTGACTCTGGCAACAGGAGCTTCGGTTTTTGCTCAAGAGGGAAAGGGTCTCAAGGGAGCAGTTTGGGTTCAACTTGGATGAAGTCTTCAAGCAGTAGTCTTCAAGGAACTGCTCAGGAACAAAGTTCTCTCTCATTGCATCATTTAGATTTTAAGGACAATACGAGCCTCTATGAGAATTGACTGGGCCAGACTCTAGAGAAATGTTTGTTATCTTGGCTAAACTGTTGGTGATGGTTAGAAGAAGAAGGAATCAATAAATGAAAAGAGAGAAAAAAGGGGAAAATGACTGGATCTGTAGGAGCAGCAGCTCTTGCAAATCAGATTTGGAAAGGAGTAAGGACCTACATTTCTATCTTGGAAGAGAGACACTCAGATATCAGTAAGTGATCAGGTCGTGGCCAGTTCAAATATTCTGAAGTGTTCTGATAAGAATTTAATAAGGAGGCCGGGCGCGGTGGCTCAAGCCTGTAATCCCAGCACTTTGGGAGGCCGAGACGGGCGGATCACGAGGTCAGGAGATCGAGACCATCCTGGCTAACACAGTGAAACCCCGTCTCTACTAAAAAAAATACAAAAAACTAGCCGGGCGAGGTGGCGGGCGCCTGTAGTCCCAGCTACTCAGGAGGCTGAGGCAGGAGAATGGCGCAAACCCGGGAGGCGGAGCTTGCAGTGAGCTGAGATCCGGCCACTGCACTCCAGCCTGGGCGGCAGAGCGAGACTCCGTCTCAAAAAAAAAAAAGAAAAAAAAAGAATTTAATAAGGACCACCTCACACATGCACATGCACACACACACACACACAAACATACCTTTCCCTAACTGAAGCATGCAGTTGGGGAATCTCTGGAGTCCAGAAGATGAGTCAGCCTAAACGACTCAGCAAGGAGGAACCAGCGCTGAGGCTGTTGGTGGAAACACAGCTGGAGCAAATGCAGATGGGACCGTGAAGACATTGTATGAGGGCAAGTGAGGATGTGGCTGTTGTTCCCCAGTAGTGACCATCATCCTGTTACCACAACAATAACCTCAAGTTCCCAGGAGGAGCCTGAGGCAGGTCATTTCTGAATCCAAGTCAGTTCACCTCCCAAATGGGTTGATAATGGCAACTTTCTTGCCTACTGACAGGACTCTTGGAATGATTGTATGAGACAATGGTTGCTAAGGAACTTAGAAAAGTACCAATTTCAAACATGTGGAAAGGATTATAAGCATTCTCATGACAAGTTCCCCACCACCTACTGAAGGCACGATGCCTGCTTATGGGAAGAAATGGGGCATCAAAAATTTGAGGTGTGGGCTGGGTGAATCAAGGTACTTGCAGAGTGAATCACTGCAAGCTCAGGTGACCTCGTTATGCAATGTCAGGTGAAAATGTATTTGGTGAAATTGGGTGGAATTTCCCTCAAATCTTGGGATTGTAAGCCAGAAGAGCACCCCGTGAAAGCTGAGTCACAGCGGGGTGAGTTAAAGAGCCCTCAAAGAAGAAATGAGGAGAATTGGATCTCATCCCCGGCATGGCAAAGCCTGTGCCTGTGCCATCAGCTCTCTCTGCGTCTGTTTGCTCACTTGTAAAACAAAAGTGTTATCTCATAATCTTTTCTGCCAGTAACACTTTGTGAGAGTGTGTGTGTGCACATGTATGCATGCAAGGCCCTGCTTTATGCTGATGCAATGCTTTGAAAAACATTAGCTTCTCTTCTACAACATATACTCTGACATCCATTCAGTTCCCCAATTTCCCAGCTCCAAAGTGTACTCAAATTGTCGAGAAGCATGGAGACATCATCCTGATTTACCAAGTCTGGGCAGGGTACCCCTTCCCCCAGACTCCACCTTTATGCACTGTATAAACTTGGGCAAGTTACCCTCTCTGGGCCTCATGTACTTTATTTGTAAAACAAAGATAGTAACTGTACCTATCTACAGACTTGGAATGAGAATCCAATAAGATACTTCATACAAATCATTTAGCACAATGTCTGAGTCTTTAAAAAGACTAAAGCAACATTCTCCCAGCAATAAACATTATCACAATTGCTATTATCATTCCTGCTATTACTGTCATAGTATTGTATATTTCCATACCAGGATATATCCCTCCAAATTGCAGCTGCGTGTTTACTTACATGGAGAAATCCATGAAGGCAAGGATTGGGCCTGTCCCATTCTTCACTTTATCCTCCATCCTCTGCTGAATGCCTGGCTGATGGCAGTGCTCAATACTTGTCCTGTTAGATGAATGAAGGGTGTGAAGTAGTGGTTCTCAACCCTGGCTGCACATCAGAGTCACCTGGATATATTTTAAAATTCTGATGTCTACTCCCATCTCCAGAAATTCTGATTTAATTGATAAAGATTAGGACCCTGGCATTAATCATTTTTAAAGGGTCCCCGGGGTCTCAGTGGGCAGGAGGAGGTGAGGCTCACTTGTATAGAGTCTCAAAGATTAGTCACACCATTGATTTCCAAACTTTTCGTTTTATAATAAAACCATTTTTCTCCACAACAAAGTCTCAGATCAAAATCCACTTCAAAAAAGAGAATGATGCAGCTTCCTCTGGTAGAAGTGTTGGAGGTGGGCCCTGGGGCTCTCCATCCGACTGTGTGGGTCCAAGGTGGTCCACAAAGCCCACAAGCCCCTAGAGACACAACTTCCTAGGATTCAAACTGTCCTCTCCTGAGCTCTAAGCAGTATCTTCTCACTGCACCGCACTGCCAGCCTTGCTGACTCCTCATGTAACATGATGCCATCTTCACCCTGAAACTTGGTCTAAGACATACTGCAACTGTTTTTCTTTTACAGCCAAATTCAGACACTCTCAGCTCCCAGTGAAAATCATTCCCAGGCCTTGCAGATTGAGGAGAGAAAAAACCGCCTGAAATATATAAATAATTCAAGGCTGAGTTTATTCATGATGCTGTGTTTTCTCCAGGCAGCAGTTTGTATAATCTCTCTTACACTGCCAGTTGGGCAGCCTCCGTAGCATTTATTACTGCAGACAACCCGTTAGAAGCTGTTTTGATTTATACATCTACATTCTATTACAGAGGTAAGTTTAACAGCACACTGCAGTTTCTGCTGCTGACATTGTAGGAGGGGAAAGAAAAAGAAAAAAAAAAAAGACAGTGGAGAAAAGAATAGGAAATTATTTCTGCCGTTCCAGAGGAGAGCAAGGAAAATGGGCCTGATATTTTAATGGCATATTTAGTTAGTTATCTGGAACACAGACACACACATACTACACTTACATACAACAACATATGTTTATTGCATCATTATGTCTTCACAAGACAGCAAATGTTTATTGAACATCTACTAAGTGCCAACTTACTCTGTTAGGTCAGAAGGATATATTGGTGGATAAATGAGACAGTTGTTTGTCTCCTTTGTTATTACTGTTTGCTATCACCAAACAATGTCTCTCCAACAATGCTTAGCCCAGCATTGATACATGGTAGATACTTGATGCCTGTTGAGTGAATGAGTGAATTCAAAATGATAAACAAGATGAAGTTATATTGCAACTGTTCAGTTATCTGTCTTCGTGACAATGCTACATAAGATGAACCACACAAAACCTCATTCAATAATAAGCCTTTATTGTTCATGCATTTAGGACATTAGACTGGTTGACTCTGCTCATCTGTGCTCATCACCCAAATAGCTCAGAAATGGCTTGCAGTCCACTGATCAGTTCAGGCTTCTGCTGGGTCCAGTGGGATGACTCAGCTCTGCTCCATGTGTTTCTCATCCTTCAGCAAGCTACAGCCCAGCATGTCCTTATGGCCACGACAGAGAGACAGAGAGTCAGTATGATGGAAACACATGGGCCTCTTGAAGTCTAGACTTGGAACTGGGAAACCATTACTTCTGATACACTTGATGAAACAAGTCACAGAGCCAGCCCAGATTCAAGACATGGGTAAAAGAGTCCATCTTTAGCATGAAGATCTGCAAAGTCACATAGCAGAGACAAGGCTAAAGAGATTAAGAATTGAAACCACCTTTGCAATCTGTCACAGGAACCCAGCAAATTAGAGAAAAGGCAGTGATGGAAACCCATTTCTCAAATGAAATCTATTGCCTTTTCCAGTATTCAAGTGTATCCCCACCCAGCCCCTGAACAAGGCTCTTTGGTGAGTTTAGGGAGGATGCAGATATCTCTCTGGGAATAGTTCATTGTGTCCTGAACGTCCTTCCCTCTTTGATCCTAGGTCTTCACCCAGGCCCTACGTGGGGTTGACACCTGGCTGTGATCCATTGTCCTTGCTTGCCCTTGTTCTTCCTATTCCAGTTTAACCCATCACATTAGGAGACAAAATGTGTTTATAGTACAATAATGAGACAGTATTGTAGCTACCATATATTGGCAGTTTACCATGTGTCAGGGCCTGTGCTGAAGAACTTTGCTTACACTACCTCATTTAATTCTTATGATGACTCTATGAGTTAGTTATAATTATCCCTCATTTTACCACTAAAAAAGAACATTCACAATACTGAAAGAGATTAAGTAACTTGTCCAAGGTTTCACAGCTAGTTATTAATCAAGCCAGGTTTCAACCCTAATTTGTCTGAATGCAAAGTCCATGTTCTTAATCACTATGCTATGCTCTGCCTTCCTTAAACTGGGAGTTCTACTTCACTAAACCATTATGCTCACATTGGTCAAGAATTATCACTTCCTTAAAGCAAAGAGATCATGATATTCTGCCTGGCTCCCTCCTATGAGACACTGGGAAAAAAGGATTGAAGTTCCCACAACATTTCGAATTATTTTGCCCTAGAGACAAGAGGTTGAAGAGGTTCACTCAACAAGGGCAGGTCATTAAGTTTTCAGTATCGTGTAATTTCTACCAGCTTTCACCAGAATATCCTAGGCTTGTTAGAGTTAGTACTAATGAGATCATAGATTATAGATTCCATCAGGAGGAAGAGGGATTATACAAAGACTTAGTGGTGCTTATTGGTATAACATGCACTATGTTAAATCCAACTGGCCCAAAAGTAAATGCAATCTATGATCTCATTTGCATATTATCTCTCTTTGCATAATCCCAGGTCAGGAAGGAGGCTGGTTCTGGACAAAAGAGAAGCATGAGAATTACATCCAGGCTATTGCAAAAGCTTATTCCTACAGCAGCACCTTAATGTGGACCAATGGGAGAATGTAACCCAGTGGAATAAATGGAAGCTCATTCCAAAGCCAAGCTGTGGAAGGGCACCGAATTTCCCACAGATTGTCTGTTCAATCCTCAGTATCAACAGGGTAATGTCCAGCCTCCCTCCTCACCTCCACTTGACATTTACACCCAACGAACAATGGTCAAATGGAAATCTACTGCTTAGTTTATAGGTTTTCGGGCTTGTGACAGTTCCACTGTAGATCCCTAATCAAATCTGGATTCAAGAGCATGGCTTAGGTTTAAAGCCCTGAGAGGAGCAAGCTCAGGCATGCTGGAGAAGAAAGATATATAACCAGTCAACAGCACAACTAGGTGCACTGAGCCAGAAAACTGTACGGGTGAGAATGACAGACCTGCTTCACCCCACTCAAGAGGGAGTTCAGTGGGCACTGACTTACACTGGAGATGGATGGAATCCTCAGTACGAAATGGAATCCTCAGTACGAAATGTTTACTAAGTCAGCAAAAAAGATGAAAGAGCACCGATTATGTTCAAGCACAAGAAAAAGTAGAGATTAGAATCCTTCCTTTAAAGTGCAGTGAAGGCTGGGCATGGTGGCTCATGCCTGTAATCCCAGGACTTTGGGGTGCCAAGGTGGGTGGATCACCCGAGGTCGGGAGTTCGAGACCAGCCTGACCAACACAGAGAAACCGCGTCTCTACTAAAATTACAAAAATTAGCCAGGCTTGGTGGCACATGCCTGTAATCCCAGCTATGCGGGAGGCTGAGGCAGGAGAATTGCTTGAACCCCAAGAGGCAAGGCAAGGTTGCGGTAAGCCAAGATCATGCCATTGCACTCCAGCCTGGGCAACAAGAGTGAAACACCGTCTCAAAAAATAATAATAATAATTAAAATAAAATTAAAAATAAAGTGCAGTGAACTCACTAATAAACATGTCCCAGAAAGTGTTAAGCCTGGATCAATGAGACTGTCAATCCCTCCCTCCTTGAGACAGAGTGAGTGAGGGGGTAGGAAGAGGAACATACTCTTTGTCTTCAGCATCCCTCCCATGAAGAGGATGGGCAGAAGTCACCTAAACCTTGAAAAGATTGTATACTATGAAGAAATGGACATCAGCATGGCATCTCTCAGCAAAGCCAAAGGAAGGGTTTCTAATTCTGAAGACTACAAAAAAAAAAAAAAAAAAAAAAAAGCCAAGTGTATGAGAAAGCAGACAGGAAGAAGCTAATAGGATTGAGGTGCAGCCTGTCCATTGTAGCTTTTGCCTCCTGGGAAGCCAACCTGTCTTTCAGGCACAGCTGTAAAGCATGGGGGCAAAGTCAGGTCCATGAGAGAATTCAGAGGCATAGCTAGAGGAGCCGATGCAAGAGGGGTCTGCAGATGAGGCAGTAGTTGAGGTGTGAGCCACATGGGAGGCAAAAGACTAGAAAGAGGAGGGAGGAGATCACCAGAGAGGACAAAAGGGAGGTGGTGGGGACTCACTCGACATAGGACATCTTCCCTTGCAGGTGGATTTCTACCTCCCCTGGAGGGCTCAGGCCAGGGTAGAATGGACAGTGTCCAAATGATGCTTAATGAACTCCTCATTTTGATTTCTTTGTTCTATGAAGGCCTGTGCAACTGCATTAGTATGCTCAGCAAAAGGCCTCCTTTTGTTGTGGCAGGTGCTGCAGGAATTCAGAACAGCTGATGTTTCATAAAATCATGAGCCTGCAGAGAGCCCTGGGAGGTCAGAAAACCCAAGCCCCTGCCTCTCACATCTGTTCTATCAGTGGAATGGTGCTGCAGTTTTAAAATCATGTTTATTGTACTTCATCTTCTTATTTTAAGAGAGATACACTGGGTGCACTTTTATTGGAGAAAAGGTGAAGCAAGCAGTAAAGCACAGAGAAGGGAAAAACAGTTTCTAATCTTACAGCCCAACGACAGCCACTGTTAATATTTCAGCAAAGCCCCTGCTACACTTTCTCTCTCTCTCTCACCCATAGGGTATGGGTGTGATGTGTGTGTGTGTGTGTGTGTGTGTGTGTGGTGTTGTAAGTATATAAAAAGAATGTGGGAATTTTTCTGTTATTCCAGAATTAACAAATAAAACTGTGAACAAAGAGGCATTAAGTGCTACACATTCTAAATAAAGCCAAACACCTTCCTTGAGTCTTTCATGAGGTATATGACCCAGTAATCCTACTTCTACTTATATATCTAAAGAAATTGAAATCATTATCTTGAAAACATACCTGTACTCCCATACTCAGTGCAGCATTATTCATAATAGTTTAGATATGGAAACTCTATGTCCACTGAGGGATGAATGGATAAAGAAATTGTGGTATATACATGCACTGGAATATTTCTCAGTCTTAATAAAGAAGGAAATCCTGCCATCTGTGACAACATGTATGGAACTGTAGAAGATTATGCTAAGTGATATCAGTCAGGCACAGGAAGACAAATAATGCATGATCTCACTTAAAACATGAAATTTAAAATAGCCAAACTCGTAGAAGCAGAGAGTAGGATGATGCTGCCAGGGGTTGGTGCAGGCGCAGGCAGGAATGGAGAGATGTCGGTCAAAGGGACGAAGTTTTGTTACTTAGGATAAATAAGTTCTGGATATCTAAAGTAAAGCATAGAAACTATAGCTAAAAATACAATATTATATTTTTTTAATTTGCTAAGAGTGTAGGCTTACTTTAAGTGTTCTACCACCAAAAAAATAATAATTATTAGAGTAAAAAGAACTGAAAGAAACTTTGAGAGGTGATGGATATGTCAGTCTTTGACCTTGGTGGTGGTGATGATTTCACAGTTGTATATGTGTCCTCAAACTCAACAAGTAGTAAAAATTAAATATGTACAGCATTTTATATGTCAGTCATACCTCAATAAAGTGTTTTTTAAAAGAGATGGCTGAACCTCACTGCTACCTGCAACCATAATTCAACACCACCACCAACCACTACCTCACATTCTGTAAAAGTAGATTGGAGAACAGGGCCATCTATAATTGCTGGGTGGAAACGCTGGGCTAGAGCACATCGAGAGCTAAACAGAGGGTCTTCCCAAAAGATAATTCATAAAGATTGGGAACACTTTCAAGAAGGGAATGCTGATTTCTCATTCCCATTGAGCACCTGATTAGAATGTAGCCCCGTTGATTTGCTCTGTTCCCACTTAAGTAGGAAAACAGAGCCGCATTGAGAGAGCGGGGCAGAGGGAGACCGTCGGTGGAGCAGCCTGTTCCTCTGCATGGCAGAGAGGCGCCCACCTTCTGGAGGTCAAGTGAACTGAAGAAGAGATTCACACAAGCAGGCTGCCAAGGAGAAGGACCCAAGCAGCAGGAGGCTGACAATGAACCACAAGGAGGCATCTGAGGGAGGGTTGGGATCTGGAGTTAGATCTTCTTTCTGCAGTTGGGAGGGGGCTCAGAAAAGTGACCAAGCACTGACCATGAGGGAGCCACAAAGATGGAAACCAACCAGAGAGAGCTGTAAGGACCTTCAGTGTGAGTCAGAAAAACAAAACCACCAACAGAGTGCACTGTGCCTGCCGTGGGTTAAATAAGCAATGCCTGTCCTTGGCCTCTTTCTCCTCCACTCACCCACACACCGCAGCACCTATCTCTATATGAGGGGATGAGGAGGACCATTCCCAGAGAAAGGATACAGGAGGAAGGGTCAAGAGCAGATAAGGTCCCTCCCAACTACCTCCCCCAAGTCTCAAGCCCAGATAGCACTGGAATGACAGGAAAAGATGAGACTACTCTCTTAAGCCAGAAGAACTTGTGCAACCAAGGGGAATGGGAAAACATGTAATCTGCTACACTATGAATGAGAGATTTAATACAGCATTATTGGGAACAGGGACTAGGGAAAAAAAAAATCCTTCGATGTTTGTAACTCAGCAAGTTTATATACTTCAATAAACCCAAAATACACACACACACACACACACACACACACCCCTGAGTATACATGTACAATTTTAAAAATCCAGTCAAAGTAAAATATAGCCAAAAGCTGCTTTATTTTTTCACACTCTGCCTTTCTTCCTTGATCTTGTGATCCTCCCTTCAGTGAAATTAAAGAATTTAAACTTAAACCTGGTGGAACTTTATATTATTTTGAGCCTTGAGAGGAATGTGGCTATGTGGCCTGTGTCATGTGTAGCATACAGCTGCAACTTCGGCTTCTCCAATCATAGATTAACTCCCTTACTTATTCTTGTACTATAGACGACAAGGAAAGACCAAAGAGCATGAGAGCTAGGACTCCCAGGAATCTATTACCCCTCCTTATGGAATGTTAAAGCAATCTACCTTGGAATGTAGGAACCTGTAACCAGTGAAATCACTGTAAAATATGTATTGGTCTTACAAGGAAAATATTGCAACTGTTAAATTTCTCCATCTCTGCCTATGTAAGTGAAAGCCTTAATTTCCCTACTTTGGAACACTGACCCATTCTTTTGGAATCCGTGTTTCCTCCTGGGTTGCTACCCTCAGGTTTTACACTTGAATAAAATCTACTTAATGATATTTTCTGAATCTCATTATTTAAGGTTGACGCTTCTCAGCACTTGCATGAAATCTCATGCAATTTCCATCATTTCTCTACTCACTTTCACATATAACAAAGTTCATACTCTCTCTCAACCAACTTAAAACGCTTCTCCACTCCACAGTGCATACGTGCCTTACGCTGGGAACCTGAGGGAGGAAGGACATCGTGGTTTCAAGGCAGGTTTCTTCACTCTCACCTGCTTCCTCAGTCCACGTTGTCCCTCACTTTCTAACTGTTGTTTAGAACTCTCTAAAGAGATTAAAGGGCACGGTGGCTTTGTAACATGTCAGCTTAGCTAAGCAGGAACTCAATTCCCAGAGTTTCATCTCCATGAGGTTCCAAGTTGAAGAGGCTGTAAGAAAAATGTACACGAGATAGAAAAGACCATAGTGAAGAAGCAGCCACGCTTAACACCTTCAAGTTTGGTGTAGGCCGCCAGACACTGGCAGCTCATGCATGTGGCAGCTCACTGATCTGCCAGCTTGTGTTGCTGTTATGGGACAGCACCGAGGCTTACACCTTCTACATTGCATTGCTGTGTGGGGCAGGACCTGAGCTCATAGCTTCTAGAGTGTGTTGCTATTTTGGGGGAGCTCCTGAACTTGCAGTTCTTCTAGCACTCCCTGGATCTCTTCCTTCAGCTTATTCAAGCCCTGGGTCAGGTGCATGTGCAACTCCATGTGAAGAGTACCCATTTCCCATTAAGTCTGGAGGTAGTGGGAGACAGACAAATGCTTCAGCTTGTTTTTGTGGAATTCAGTACCTCTCATGGGTTTCCCTTGTTCTCCCAACTCCCTGACCATCTCCCATCTCAGCTGCTGGCTTGGGTGACCTATAGTGACTTCAGGCTCAACATCAGACACAGACCACCAGTCCTGCATGACATCCCCACCAGCTCCCATAACAGTGTAAGATCTAATTCCTACTCATAATGGTTCTTCTTCTCTGATTGGGCCCTAATTGATACTCAGTTATAAAGAGCATCCAATAAAGATGCTCTTTATATTTATATACACTTCTTGATAAAGAAGAACCAATTCCTGCTGCTTCAGTGCTTGCAGTAGCTGGTCATGCACAACAGTATTTCAGCCCCTGCCTTCCTTTCCACTTACACATTATCTCATTTTGTCACTTCATCTCTCCAGGTAGCATCCTCTCAGAAAACTTTTACAGTGCAGCCCATAACTAGCTCCTTTCCATAAAGTTCACTTCTAGCATACCAGGAACACACATAAATCTTAGGCCAACTAAATTCTGCAACTATCATAACTTCTCAACATAGTCCTCTATAAACATTTTCAACGCAAGATCAGGTACTGGTGCTTATGTTCCCCAAATACCAAGAGAAACATATTAAGTTCTTCAGTCAGTTTTCTTTGGCAAATTGTTGTTTAGTAAATACATCTTCTCCACGTGGTACAGTTTATTTCTCCAGTCTCATTGATGTAGAGCAAGTCATCTGACTTGTTTTTGCCAATCAGTTACGGAAAGAAGCAACATTGTGCCAATTCTGAGCCAAGATCTTAAGAGACACAACATCTTTCAGCTGATTCTTGTATTTATCCCACCATGTCCTGGGCAACCACTGGTTCCAGGAAAACAAGACACAGTGAAGAGACTGAAACCCAATCTACATCTAGGAACAAGCCTGACCAAACCACAGTCTGAACTGGAGCTGCCAAGAGGAACTCAGCTTAGATCTTCCAAACTGCAGGCTGCCTGCAACTTCATGAAAATAAATGTTTATTTTAATAACAATAAGATTATGAGATTGTTTGTTACACAGCATTATTATGGTGATAGGTGACTGGTACACTTTGCTTATACTTTAGTGAGAAGGAATTATTTGCCTCCAGTAATTCTCCCCAGCTCATTTTCCCAGATATCCAATCTCCTATCAATTCTCAGCATCCTTTGTATTGAGGTGGGTGATGAGCTGATGCTGAGAGAACCAGCTCTGTGACATCTCCTTTGCAAGTGCTTAATTGATGGTTTAGCACATCATTTCAGAAAACGAGAAGACTTGGGCACTTAGTGTGTAGTTTGGGCACTGGAGTCAAATCTGAGATGATAGAACAAGTTATGCTTACTATTCTCCTTCACACATACAAAATTTGGATCATACTATATATATAGATCTACGATCTGACTTCTTTCACTTAAAAATAGATTGTAACATTTTTCCATGACACTCAATTTTCTTCTATATCTTCAATTTTCTCTTTCTTTGAAAAACTATTAGAGAATAAATGAGAATATCCAGTGGAGTAAGGAGAATGGCAGAATTATGCACTTGGGCTCTTCTCACCTGCATTTGTAGGGTTTTCCCTGCCATTCTGGGTGTTTATGTAAACCAAGAGAACCTCAGTGTTACCCACTTGTAACTGAGGTTCTCTCGGTTTACATAAGCACTCAGAATTCCCAGGGAAATATGAGGTTGTGCCACTTGTTTCTCTTGTTTCTCCATTTGGTTAAGACTAGGTACAAACGCATAGTCCATGACAATAAATTAATTAAGTTACACTGAATTAAATTGAAATAAAATATACTGAATTGAACTGAACTGTAAAGAAAACAAAAAAGAGGTGTAATATTAGTCTGCACTAACTCCAGCGTGAAAAGACTCCTGAAACAAAATGTGTCAGGTGTTTTTAAAGAAGATTTATTTTTGCTCTCAATAAATTAGGAACAGCAGTAAAGAAAAACATCCTCCAAATGTTCAGAGGTTTCTCTCTTTATCCCACACCAGGTCTTTAGATCTTTAAAGGGGAAAAAAAGTTTATGACAAATGATTTATTTTGCTAAAAGAATAAAGTTAATTTACATCTCCAAAGGGCATTATAGATGAAATTGCAATATTTCCATGTTCCCAAAATTTTTACTCTTTTTTTCACTCTATCACTACTTCCAAAGAAAAAACTCTTGCCTTGAAAGTGTTTCAAAATATCTTATCTTTGTCCTTGGTCATTTCCAACCATGTAGAGCTTTTCATGTCAGGACCATCAACATGAAAATGCATGGTTATTCTCAAAAGATGTTTTTCTAAGCCTACATATTCACTGTAAAGCATCCCAGAATCCTCTAGCGTGAATGTTAATAAGCACAATAGGGTTGGAACTGATGGTCTTGAACTCTTATCTTTCTACACTGATCGTCAGGAACTGTAATGTAAAAAGCACAAAGCTTCCCTCAACAGCTACTATACAACCATGGCAATGTTAACAATAACAACTATCAATCAATTATACAAGCTAGACATGATTCCATCATTTAACTCTTATGACCAACCACACTCTGTGAAACAGAATCTTAATATCTGAACCATATAGATGAAGAAAGAGAGGGTTTAATGACTTGCCTAAGAGAATGAAGACAGTAACTGATGGAGCCAACAATGATATTCTTGCTTCTGACTCCAAAATCCTCACTCTTAAGTATTTTGCCTGAAACCCTATCTCTCTTCGAGAGAGAATAATAATAATATCAACTATCATTTATTAAGCCTTTCTGATTAGGCCCCACCTTCCTTGTTGTTTATAGATATACTCAATTTGAACTTATTCCACATTAGCATCCAAAAAATGCCACATCATTTACTAGTCGAAATGGAGTAAAGTCTATCTGTGAGCCCACAGTGGGAAGAATGGCAGGAAGACCACTGAATGTCATTAGAGAGTGGCTCCTCTTCTCTACTCTTAAATAAGCACACCATCATAGTTCCTGGCCCAGAACATTTGGGAATGGGTCCTGTAGACATCACCTTGTCTATGTTACTTCTAAACTGTACTGCCCAGGCTCCGACCTCTGTGGGTTTGCAACTGGCCACACCCTATCCAGGGTAGTACATGTCAACAGTGCCCAGGCCTCTGCCATCTTCAGAAACTCCAAACCCCTTGTATCTTCCAAGGCAGATAAATACCCAGCATCAGTGTATACCTAGTGTTTAGAAACCAGTCTTCTGGGGTTAGTGCTGAAGAACTAACACCTTCTACCATAAAGGCCTGAAAGAGCTACTTTAGGAATTTGAACACACCAAGGGAATCTTCCATCCACCATGAAGAGAAAAAAGAAAAAATATGTATGTGTAAAGGAACTACATTATGCCAGACACTTTGCCATGTCCTGCTCTACTTTGCTTACAAAACTGCAAGGTAGAGATTATTATAATTGGTTTTTAAGATGAGTAAACAAAATATTAGAGAAGTTTTTTTTTAAGTCCCTAAATCATACAGCTATTTCACTCTTTGCAGACAGCCTGAGGAAAACTTGTAGCTAATCTTAATAATAATTACCATTTCTTGAGCTCTTAGTCTGCACCAAGGCAGTATACTAAGCACTTTATATCCATTAGTTTCCATAACAATTCTATAACTTACTTCATTATCTCCATCTAAGAATGAGAACCACTGGAGCTCAGAGAAGCTAAGTTCTTTGCCCAAGGCCACACATCTGGGAATAAGGAAGTCCAGATGCGAGCCTCTATGTTAGAATTCAAAGTCAGATTCTTAACCCCAGCACAGCACAGCCTCCCCTCAAGGCTTTCAAGGGGAAGTGTGGCCCGAAAAGGACTGGGACTGCAGGGGAGATAGGTGGATAGAAAAGGCAGGGAGAAAAGTGAAAAATACCAGCTAGTATTCCTAGTGCTCTCTGAGCCTTACCACTGGAGCCCAGGGTACTCATTTTACAGGAATGACTCACAGGACAAAAGAGCAGAGGCCTGGCTTACTTTGTTTTGCAAACCATACCCTGTAGAATGAGAATAATTATTAGTCATCTGCAGGCCTTGTGATGCTGGTAGCTTAGTCATTGAATAACTATTATAGATCACACATTCCTATTCCTTTGGATAGAGCCTCAAGCCACCTACACAATCCTTAAACAACTTTTCAAAGTCCCTTGAGCTGGGGGTGGCGGCAGACACACTCTTCAGAAGCTATGCATTCTTCTTACTGAGAGATGGACACCTTGTGGCCAGTAGCATAACGAGACGTCTTTCAGCAGAATGAACAGGCATCCCTATCCTGCTTTCAATGACCCACACACTCTTCAAATTGTCCTTCCCGCAAGACAAGATACTTCAAGCAGTTTTAAGTCTTCCTTGGGGGTATAGAAGTTTCACGTAAACTAGGTTTGGTTTACATTTGTGAGAGACGTTATCTCATGTGAATGAGATAGGAAAAGAAAATACAGCAGGCATATGAGTGGGTAAAGGTACCAAATTCTAACAAAAATGATATGAACACATATGTGCATGTCCACACACACATACACACACACAAACACGCCACTTAATACCTTAATGAAAAATAAGAGTCACAGCAATCTGGTGAATAACTTATTTATTTTGCTTTCCATTTTGAATTCTAAGAGTGGAGCTACTGAGATGACTAAAACAGTTGCTGTCCTCAAAGAACTCAAAGGTTAGTGAGAAGACAGAAGGTTAGGCAGAGGATGAGAAATATTTCCTTGAGGTGATGAGAACAAAGCTGAGCATTTTTTAACACACACCTGTCCAAAGTAGAAATTGTTAATGCAGTACCCTGGCAATCTAGATGAGCTGGCCCCATGACTGAGGATTTCATTCATATATATTATAGCAGTAAAGATGCTTTGAGCTTTAAATAATAGAAAGCTTAATATCAACTCATGTAAACAATGAGAAATAATTCTGTCACGTAACAAGAAGTGCAGGGAGGCTTCAGATGTAATTTATCAACTCAAAGACATCATTTGAAACTCAGTTTTTTTCCCCATGATTCTACTACGAAATCCCCAAAAGATTTTCCTAACTATCTTCTAGATCACAAGGTTGCTGCTGCAGTTCCAGGCACCATGTACAGACACAAAAATGTTCAGCAAAAGACCCAAATGTCCAACAGTGACAGACTGGATTAAGAAAATGTGGCACATATACACCATGGAATACTATGCAGCCATAAAAAAGGATGAGTTTGTGTCCTTTGTAGGGACATGGATGCAGCTGGAAACCATCATTCTTAGCAAACTATCACAAGAACAGAAACCCAAACACCGCATGTTCTCACTCATAGGTGGGAATTGAACAATGAGATCACTTGGACTCGGGAAGGGGAACATCACACACCGGGGCCTATCATGGGGAGGGGGGAGGGGGGAGGGATTGCATTGGGAGTTATACCTGATGTAAATGACGAGTTGATGGGTGCTGACGAGTTGATGGGTGCAGCACAGCAACATGGCACAAGTATACATATGTAACAAACCTGCACGTTATGCACATGTACCCTAGAACTTAAAGTATAATAATAATAAAAAAAAAATTTTAAAAAAAGAAGATATCTTTTCCATGTGACAACTTTTTACGAACAAAAGTTTTCCCAAAAGCTTCCCAGCAGGTTTCCCCTCATATCTTATTGGTCATAATTGGGATACTATGATTGGATTACTAAGAACTGAATAGAGGGAGGCTGTGATCTCCTCAAGAAAGGCTTGGAAAGTATGAAGAGGGAGAAATATTTGTTGAGCAGGTAGATAAATTTTTGGGTACACTATGAGTGGGATATTTGGGAAAACAAACCTATCAAACATAGTGCAAACCAAACTCTTCCCATTGGAAATTCTGATGGAACACTGTCTCTTAATTGATTGACTTATTTGAGGGAGTATGCTATGCTTCTGTAAATGGGGCTGTATCAAATGCTAAGAATTCCAGCTTTAAGCAGATAGAGCCAGAGGGCTGGTCTTGGTACCATAGAACTTTTATGCTAGAAATGACCCAGAGGTGATGATTTTAGAGATCTGAAAACTGCTCTGCCATTTACTCAATACATGCTTTGTACTGGCCTTTGCTGCCTGCTCTAAAATACTTTGCCCACTGCAGCTTTGGGCCAAGACCGGATTCTTTTCTGAGGGTCCTTCCAGCTCTGAAAGTCATGACTCATCATGATATGTGATGCAGAAAGTCTGATTCATCATGACATGGGACACAGGTTCGTAATATTCCTCATCACCAACATTGTATGATATTTCATATTGTTTTTAGCGATCTCACTAGAATGGAGATTCTTGAGTCAGCCTAGCACATAACCAGACAAATTGTTGGTACTCTAAAACAAAAACAAAAACAAAAGACTTAAGTTGGTTTTATGACAGAAGAGCTGAAAAGTACATGTGACCTTTCATTTGGTAGCAGCACTCCCGGAAAATCATCTTATAGAAATTATTTGAATTTTTAGAAAATCTTGAAGCACATTTTCATCAAAGTGTTATTGATCAGGTGTGAAAAGTACAAAACAACTAAATATCCAACTCTAAAGTCTTGTTTATATTAAGTGTGGTATATTCAATGAGTGGATTACAATCATGAAATGTAAGTTTTAGAGACCTTATAGCATGTAAAATAAAATTATATGTTACAATAGTAAGTGAAAAGTGGTACTAAGTTTTATTTACAATATAATGATAATTATGTAAACCAAACAACCCAAGCGTTTAGAAGGGAAGAAAAAAAAGACTAAAAAGAAAGGGACCAAATGATGCATAGTAGCTACACTGAGAAATTTTTTTCTTTCTATTTTTTTTTTTTTGACACTCCAAAAATGTTTATAATGGGTATGCACTGGTTTTATAATGGAGAAACACAATAAAAATCACTGATGGATTATTTCACAGATTATCTTTATTAACTTAGTCTTACCTATAATTAATCTATATTACAGTTGTTGAGAGGAATAAATCCAGGTGTTTAAGAATGAATTTCAACTGGCAGAGCTTGCTATTCCAAACCTTACTTCATGTTATCAAGTTTTCCTCCCAATCCAACCTTCTCTCTCATTACGGTTCAAATGACAATGCACAAAACTCTTTGCAGAACCTGATCTGGCCCTCCCATCTCCCCATCACCACCCCCTGCTTTTGTTATACCAATAATTCTTCCCAAGGTGCCCTTTCTTCTTTATTCCACTCCTCTCTAGTGGCCAATATCAGAAAGCTCAGCTCACACACTGAATACCTTCCTGAATGATCTTAGGCAAATTATTTCACTTCCCAGAGTTTCCACTTCTACATTTCTATAAAATGGAAATAATTTTTAAATTGCTTTTTCTCATTACTATTACACAAAAGTTACTGTACCTGGCACATAGTAGGAACACACACACACAAATAGAAAGGGCAGCTGTTTGTTTTTCCTCTGAATCCCTCTATCCCTAATTTATAGCTGTCTCAGTGCCTGGCACCATCGAAATAACTTAATTCATGTTTATTGGATTAAAAAAAATGTCACTAGTGCTAGCTACCAGGCCCTGACAGATAAGGACCTGTGGTTGTGTGATTTTAGATGACTTATCTACATAAGAAAGCACAAAGTAAGAAAGTAGTCTAAAGGAGAGCTTCCTTCCTACATAGAGAAAGAGCTTTATTGACTTTGATCAGAAACGGGCTCTGGAAAACTGCCTGCAGGCATCTCTGTAAGTATTCATCCACAAAGCAAAGAATATCAGAAAATAAGATGGAAATTTTTCTCATCCTTTTCCTCCCCACCCCCACACAAGGCCCCTATCTCAAAAGGAGGATTTGGTTGTGTTTTTAAATGGATTTTTGCACTTTTTCAAAAATCAGCTAGATACCAATGCATCCCCACAGCTGAATAAGCACCATTAGGATGAAAGATGTATCCTGGGGGCAGCATAAACTGTGATCCAGCTGCCCCTCCAGCTTGTGCAACTTCTCTTGTTTGATGAGAACAGGGAGGGAGTGGAGTGTCCTGTAGGCTACGTCATGCAGGGTTAGCAGCCTCAAAGTTCATTTTGAGAGAAGAACCACGATGCTTGGAGACATTACTGAATTTCAGCTTGTCCACTCAGAAATGCCATTGGTATAGAGTGGTGAAGATGCTTCCGTTCTGCTCTTCTACAGAAACCAACCCTGTTCTTCTACAGAAACCAATCACAGGCAAGCAAAGTAATCCTCTTTCTTCAATCTGCAAAAGTTCGAAGCAGCCCTTTAGCATAATCACTCTTAAAACAAACAAAAATAGAATACTGTACGAGCCATATCATCTTGTTGGTAGATGGTTCTAAGGGAGGAGTATTTAATGGGACAGTGAGTTTAAGAGAGAACAGTTTCTTTTGGTTCTGTGAAAAGAAGTGTGCTTGAGAAATGTTATTCCAAATCCATTAAATTATTCATTCATCCATTCATTCAACACACACTCAAGGAGGAACTACTTTTCATTTGCCTTTTTATTTATTCAATCAATAAACATTTACTGAGCACAGAATGGATATACCATGTAGTTTCCTGTGTGTTATGAAGAATATAAATAGTTAATGCTTACATTGTTGAGTGATGATGCTATGCCAGGAATTGTCTAAGATCACACAGTTGGTTAGTAGTACAGCCCAGAGTGTATCCAGGAGCCTGACCCCAGACCCCATATCTTTGACCTCCTGCTATATTGCCTCTCAAAGATGCAAAACACCCAGATGTTAAGATGTAAGTCCAGGCCTCAAGGAGCTTACACTTTAGGAGGGCTGAGGCATGTAAGTGCCTTAAGAGAGGTTCAGGAAAAAGTATCAGGGACATTTGGAGAAAGAAGAAATTATTTCTCCTTTGTTGAGAAAGAGAGAAACTCCTTGGAAATGGTAGGATTTGAGATGATTCATGATAGACAGATAGAATTGAACAAACATTGTTGGGCAAGAAGGTATTCTAAGCTAAGAAAACTGTACCAGTAACCCACAAATGAAAGAAAGCAGAAGTTGTAAAAGAGAGCAACTAGTTTAGTTTGATTGGAGTATTAACGTATATAAAGAGTGATAGTGGGGAAAATGCCGGACCAGGAAGTTGAGACAAGTGTGTATGTGATGCTAATTTTTCCTGACAGGTAACATTTACTCTGCTAAAAATATATCCTCCAAGCAGGTGCTGACACTTGTTGAGGGTATTTGCTTCATCACAATGAGTGACAAAGCATTACTCTAAAAAGCCCATTTAAAATTCACCATCTTAAATATGGGCTAATAGATTCAAGCAACATGGTCTTTCTGTAGTCTACATCCTTCTATTTATCTTGAGAAACTGTTAAGATAACAACAGCTCTGTAAGTCTGGACAAGAAACTTGAGAAAGGGCTCTTCTTTCAGGGAAGATTTGCCTATAGTGTCTGACAAAGAAGCGCCCATTGGGTTCATTTCCAGAGCAGAGAAGAATAATAGTGCTGTATTCACAATGGGTGAATACAGTACACTGTATTCTTCCTTTGTGCCCATGGGACAACACTCTGAGACCTATTTGACCCTCCTGGAGCCTCTGTGTGGGCGAGGGAAGACACTGCTCAGTGGATTTGTGTTTTATGTATCACCACACATGAGAGAACTAGCCTTTGAGTTAACTCAGCATAGGTCAGTCGCCAGTAGGTGCTATGTTATTCAATCTGTGCTCCCACTTTAAGGGAGAGAAGGGACTTTCAATAAGAGGGTGCACACCCAGTTATATGGTCCAGTAATTGATGCTCAGGCTGTGTAAGAGAAGAGTTAGAAGTGGGAATGGAGATGGCAAAAGTTGTGTTCAGGTGTTTCAGATATGTTCATATACAAAGAAAGACACTGTGACTCCAAAGAAAAGAATTCAAACAAATAGGTAGACTGAAATCCATATGAATTATGTACTAGGCATTGCAATAAATAATTACATTTGTGATGTTCTCTAATTCTCACGAAATCTCCACAGTATTATGTGCATTACCATTCTCATTTTTCGTCTAAAAATCTCTATTATTCAGGGTTCTCAGAAAGACTGAAAACTCACTTGAGGTTTCACAGCTAACAACAAGTGATGGGTTGGGACTCAAACCCACATCAGCCTATCTTTTAGCTCCCCAGGCCACACCTTCACTATAGTATGCCTTATGCTCTTTTCTGTTATTTACCTTAGAGAACAGATAGGGAGGAACTACATGGGAATGAATATAGCTCAATATAAGTTAACTCTGTCACACTTCACTGAATGACTTTGGGCAGAAATATGTCCACTCTCAGCCCTCAAATTCCCCTCTGAAAAAAATTGAGTAGTACAGATGATCCCATTATACTGCTGCTGGTATAGTTCTCCATGATCTCTAAGACTCTATTGGATAAATAGAGACTCCTCAGCAGCTCTTTGCAATCTATGAGAGTCCACTGGAATAAACAGAAACCTTTCTACAAGGCATTCATGCACCTTCATGATCCAGCTCCTGCCCATCTCTCCTCCATCACCTTCCACCCACTCAAACTCACATTCACTCTTCAGTTCCACCAAACCATCTGCTAGTCTCCAAAGGGAGGGACACACCACTAAGCCTTCATGCATCTTATTCCCTCCACTTGGCAAAAGAATAGGTGGCTGGCCTTCCTGTAAGCTGCTATTCTTAAATATATTTCAATATCTATTTGGCATCAGTGAAGAGAAAATACTTTTCTACTCACTTAAATGTTAAGTACATATATTCTTTCTTAGGTTAGTAAATAATGTACCAATTACTATGTCACTTTATTCTTTAAGCTCCTTAGAAACAAACCACTCCCATAAGTGTATCAGTGACCAAGGAGAATCTACTCAACATCACAGAGACGATGGAGGAGGGCATTTATGTCACATGGAACATCGTATGTCATAGAAAATAGCTCCATTCCACGAGTCTCTCCTTGAAGGCACCTTTTCTGAGCCACAGCAATGCTGGGCCTTTTCCCAACTCTTCCTCAGCTCCCGTTCCCACTACAGCAGCCCTCTTGGATCTGTCTCTGCCTCTTCAATGCAGATTAATGAACTCTGTCTGTTCTTCTACCCCAAATGTGCTTACCTCCCACTTCTTAATACTGTTTCAAGGGTCAAAAGCCATGCAGCCTATTAAGGATGAAGACTGTGTTTTGACTAGAAAACAAAACTTCTAATTGTCTATAATATACTAAATTCAGAATAAGGGTTTTGTTATATTCATCAAATAAGAGGGAAAGCAAGGTGCATTCCTCCAAGCGCAATAGGAACCACAGGTAGAATCCTAGGCCAACCAGAACCTCATTCCAGTTTGCTGTAGGGATATTCTGTGCCCCTCACAGTGTAGAACCTCAGTTAACTCCCAGCTGACATGTATTTTTATTCAGACCTGTACCTGGCAAACTCCTGCTCTCACTGCAAGATTTAGCAGAATGAGGCACCACCTCTCTGTGAAGCCTGTCCTGACACCATCCAGTTCCTAACTAAGCCTCTCTTCAGTGTTCTCCAGTTTTCATGTGGACTTCAATATGTCAAAAGAAAAATGTCAGCTGAATTCAATGTAAAGGATTTTAATTGAGCAATGAACGATTCACCAATCAGGCAGACTTCCGAGCAGGAGTAGGCTCAGAGACTCCAGTGCAGCCATGCGGTGGAAGATTTATGGACAGAAAAAGGAAAGTGACTGCAGAAAATGGAAGTAAGGTACAGAAACAGCTGGATTGGTTGCAGCTCACCATTTGCCTTATTTGAACACGGTTGCAACCGCTGGCTACATTTGATTGGCCAAAACTCGGTGATTGGCACAAGTGTAGGCTACCATCTGTTTACACCTCCTCTTGCTATAGTTCACCATGTACAGAGAAAACCTTGGGCCAAAATTAAAATATGTGAGAAGGAAGCTTCAGGCTAAACTTGATTTAACAAGTACTATGATTATTTTACAGCATCTACTAATAATGAGGCATTTATCAATTTATCTGTCTCTCTCCTCCCACTAGACTGTGAGTTCCTTAGGACAAAAATTTTGTCTAATCCATCTCTGATTCTGCATAGTCCCAGATTGGAGGGGTGTGTTTTGTGTTTTGTGTGTGTGTGTGTGTGTGTGTGTGTATCAAGAACTTGACTGTAGGCCAAGCTGACAGTAAAACTGATGCTGAAGGCAAAGCCTGCCCAGTATTCCTCACTTTTAATTCAGGAAAAGCTGGTCTTGACCCAGTCCTGAGTACAGAATTCTCTGTAGGTGGGAGAAATATGAAGGCAAGGAAACAGGAGGTGATTTGTAAGGGAAAATGAAGCACATGGCAAGTTAGATTCCCCAAGGTTCTTAAACTGGTAGTTAATTGAATCCAGTGTTCCAAGACCTTAATTTCAAACAAGGTCTTTGGGAGAAACAGTCAGTTGCTCTCCCTCAGGCAAAATGAAAGCCCTTTTGCTTAACTCAGAGATGTAACAAAGCTCCTGACTTCTTTTTCCTTAATCCTTATGCACCCAGGCTGAGGCCGCACCCTGGGGGACTTTGGAAGGCAGTTTCTGAGCCTCATTTCTTCCCGCCTATCCCACAACCTAGATTATTTGCAAACCCCAATAGGTATTTTTAAATTCAAAGCTCTCTACATAAAAATTCCAGACTTGCCAGGAGTGAGTCCTCATCAACCTAACCCAGGCCATATGTAGCCCCCAGGGCTTGATTTGGAGGCAGGGTCCAGGATAAATCTTTCCATCTCTCATTGCAATTTGTTTTGTCCTTATTAGCATCTCTATATTCCCTTTTGCATTACAGTGACCTCATTCATTCATTCCTTCAAAAGTAAGTATTTACTGAATATTCACTACATTTTAAATCTGAAGGAACAGAATAGTAATAGTAGCTGGCAGGTATTGAATTTTTCATGCACTGTAGCAAAAATTAGATAAAGAGAAAAATACCTGGATGATTCTCTATTTTATTTATTTGTCACAAAAATCCTATGGACTAGGTACTATAGCATTGTTATGTTACAGATGAGGAAATGAGGGACAGAGAGAGAATAACTTTCTAAATCAGTTAGAATTATTTTGTCTGCAAGTAACAGAAAAATCAACTCAGCATGGCTTGAACGAGAGAGATGCATTATCGGACACAACAGGAAGAACAGAGGGAGGCAGCTTCAGGATTTGTGAATTCAGTGACTTCACACCTGGGTTATTTTCAACCTTTCATCCTGCCAGCCCCAGAGAGTCACCATAATCTTCAAGTTTGGTCTGCAGAGCTATAATCCGGCTATGGAAGTTTCAAGAGCTTCATCCAGACATAAAAAATCCAAAGGGAGAGACCAAGGGCACATATTTTCTTTGTGCCTGTATTAGTTTCCTAGGGCTGCCATAACAAAGTACCATAAACTGGACAAACTGGATGACCTAAAACAACAAAAATTTACTTTCTCATGGTTCTGGAAGCTGGGAGGCTAAAATCAAGGTGTCATCAGGGCCAGGCTCCCTCTGATGCCTCTAGAGAAGGAGATTACTTGCCTCTTCTTAGCCTCTGGAGATCACTAGCAATCCTTGATATTTCTTGCATTATAAATGCAACACTCCAATCACTTTCCAGTTGCTTTATCTCTACGTATATGTCCTTCTGTCTCTTCTCTGATTATAAGGATACCAATCATAATGGATTTAGGCCACACTTTACTCTGGAATAACCTTACCTTAACTCAACTACATCTGTAAAGGCCCTATTTTCAAATAAGATCATATTCGCAGGTACCAGGGGTTAGGATTGAACATATTTTGGGGAAGGACAAAATTCCACCCATAGCAATGTCTTATTTTAAGAGCTAGAAACCCTTTCCTGAAAGTCCCCAAGCCAACTTCTTAGCTCTTACTGGCCAGAACTGCATCACATGCCCAAACCTAAGCTAATCACTGCCCAGGAGAATGGGAACCACCAAGATCAGTTTAGACCAATTCAGACCCACCCTAGGGCCTGGAAAAAGTGTACAATGCCTCCTAAAGCAGCACATGGCGAGGAGAGAGCAGGTATCAGAACACGGTTGAGGAAGAAGGAAGTGGGGAGAACTGATGTCTCTAGGAAGGTAACCAACAGTGTCTGCTACACTTGCCCATAATTCCCTATGTGTCTGACTCCAGAGCCTAAGGCCTGTGAGCTCACAAATCCTCATTTCAGGATCCACTATGGCACCATGCCTCATATTCTACAAGGCACTGTGCTGTGGGCTTTGTAGGTGCCTTCTCAATTAATCTACAGGTACATATCATTATCACCACTATCACAGAGATGGTAAAATCACAGGCATCAAGCCCAGGGTTGCACAACTCTTGGAGGTAGATGCTTGTGAAATGCAGGAGTCTACAACACCAGGCTATGAGAAATAAAGTTTACTACACGTGGAACCTAGCCCTTCCCTTCCAGAAAATTCTTTGATTTTTTTATTTTCAGGAGAACATTTGAATTCTAATTGACATAAAGCATTTGTATCTCTTATCCCACAATCAGAACTAAGAAATCCTGCTTTGTCCACCTAAGTAAAATTTTCTTCTTTTGATCAGTAGAAATTAATGTACAAGGTGAGGGCCTTTGCTCCTCGTGGCTTGCTTGAGCCCAAAAGAATGCCTCTCTCTCAAAGATGAGCAGCTGGTTGGTTTTTGTGGGGAAGGGATACTTATCATGTAAACAATTTCCCAATTTCTTACGATAAGAGCTTTGGTGGGAAAGCCATGTGTTCCATGATCAAGGATGAGACATGAAGGTATGGTAAGAGGCGCAGTCTGGAATGGAACATTCAGGCATTTCTTTTGTCATGTGAGCAAGGAGAAAAAGCACTGGTCTTAGAGTCAGATTGGATCTTTTCTTAGTACAGCAATTAAATAGCCTGGCTCTTGAATTTAGGCAATTTGTTTCACTCGTCAGGGCTCAGTTTTCTCATCTATGAAACAAAGTGGTTAAATTAGGTAATGTTTAAGTTTTCTTCAGCTAAGACACTCAAAGTTGAGGAATATTGTCTTCTGGGTTCACTGTGAGCATGTCAACTCTACTTCATTTTCTGCCCTTCCCTCTCTACCCTTCTTACTGTGTACATCTGATAATTTACGGTTCTGAGTGGTGACTGTGAAGTAGAGGAAAATGAGTTAAAATTATGCTTCCACTGGACAGTTGGGTTTAAAACTGTTTTCATGGTCACTATGTTGCTTCTTTCTTACAACAGCCCTGTGATAGTATTAATTTTCTCATTTCTAAACATCAAGAAATTGAAAACTTGCCCAAAGTTACTTAGCTAATGACTACAAATTCAGACCTAAAGTCAGGTGTTTGGCTCGCAGTTAGTAGCCTAGCGTATGATAACTCAGCACACAGGACCCCACAGAACACCAGCCTCCCCTGCTTCACCAGTGCTAGGAAAGCCTTGACTTATCCAAAGGAAATAAAAGGATGCAGACTAAGTGGTTTACTTGGAACACATCTGTCTTTGTTGTGTTATAATGAAGCTATCTCTTATCCTCAAGAAATCAGATATAAGAAAAAATCATCTAACAACAACGTTGTCGTAGAGACAATGCATTATCTTGAGAAAGAGTGAAGGGTTCATCATAGACAATATTTAAGCATAGGATAAATAAACTCCTGATGGGACTGAAGGAATCAGACTTTGGATAAGAATTAACCTTCAGTCTCTGGTGAGGTGTTATTTACACTAAGGCAATTTAAGCTTGTGTGGAGGGTTCTTTTTTTCTGACAGGAATAAATAAATCTGTATACCAGCAATGATCAATTGGAATTTGAAATTGTAGATGCAACAGCATTTACCTTAGCACCCAAAAAAACTAAAATTCTTAAGTATAAATCTAACAAAATATGCACAGGATATATATGAAGAAAACTATAAAATTCTGACAGAAGAAATCAAAGATCTAAATAACTAGAGAGATAATCCATGTTCATGGATAGGAGATGATAAGATGTCAATTATTCTCAATGATGACATGGATAAGACGTCAATTCTTCTCAACAAATTCAACACAGTCCTAATAAAAATTCTAGCAAATTATTTTGTGGATATTGAGAAAATGATTCTAAACTATATGGAAAGGCTAAAGACTCAAAATAGCCTATGAAACACTGAAGAAAAGCAAAGTCAAGGACTGGCACTACCCAACTTTAAGACTTATTGTAAAGCTACAGCAATCAAGACATTATTGTTTTGGTAAAAGAACTGACAAACAGGTGAATGAAACAGAATATATAGCCCAGAAACAGGCACAAACAAATATAGTCAACCCATGTTTGACAAAAGAGCAAAGGCAATTCAACAAAAAAAGGTAGTCTTTCCAGCAAATGGTGCTAAAACAACTGGACATCTACATGCAAAAATAAATATATAAATCATAGATCTTACACTTTTTAAATAAATTAACTCTAAATGAAACATAGATCTAAAGAAAGAGCAAAACTAAGAACATAACAAAGAAAAGTTTGACAAACCTGATGAAAACAAGAAATGGGGAAAGGATTCCCTATTTAACAAATGGTGCTGGGAAAATTGGCTAGCCATAAGTAGAAAGCTGAAACTGGATCCTTTCCTTACTCCTTGTATGAAAATTAATTCAAGATGGATTAGAGACTTAAATATTAGACCTAAAACCATAAAAACCTTAGAAGAAAACCTAGGTAATACCATTCAGGACATAGGCATGGGCAAGGACTTCATGTCTAAAACACCAAAAGCAATGGCAACAAAAGCCAAAATTGACAAAGGGGATCTAATTAAACTAAAGAGCTTCTGCACAGTGAAAGAAACTACCATCAGAGTGAACAGGCAACCTACAGAATGGGAGAATATTTGTGCAATCTACTCATCTGACAAAGGGCTAATATCCAGAACCTATAAAGAACTCAATCAAATTTACAAGAAAAAAAACAAATAACCCCATCAAAAAGTGGGCAAAGGATATGAACAGACACTTCTCAAAAGAAGACATTCATACAGCCAACAGACACATGAAAAAATGCTCATCATCACTCGTCATCAGAGAAATGCAAATCAAAACCACAATGAGATACCATCTCACACCAGTTAGAATGGCAATCATCAAAAAATCAGGAAAAAACAAGTGCTGGAGAGGATGTGGAGAAATAGGAACACTTTTACACTGTTGGTGGGACTGTAAACTAGTTCAACCATTGTGGAAAACAGTGTGGCAATTCCTCAAGGATCTAGAACTAGAAATATCAATTCCTCAATGATCTAGAACTAGAAATATCATTTGACCCAGCCATCCCATTACTGGGGATATACCCAAAGGATTATAAGTCATGCTGCTATAAAGACACATGCACATGTATGTTTATTGCATCACTATTCACAATGCAAAGACTTGGAATCAACCTAAATGTCCATCAGTGACAGACTGGATGAAGAAAATGTGGAACATATACACCATGGAATACTATGCAGCCATAAAAAAGGATGAGTTTGTGTCCTTTGTAGGGACATGGATACAGTTGGAAACCATCATTCTCAGCAAACTATCGCAAGAACAGAAACCCAAATACCGCATATTCTCACTCGTAGGTGGGAATTGAACAATGAGATCAATTGGACACAGGAAGGGGAACATCACACACCATGTCCTGTTATGGGGGGGGGGGGGGGGGGGATAGCTTTAGCAGATATACCTAATGTAAATGACGAGTTAATGGGTGCAGCACACCAACATGGAACATGTATACATATGTAACAAAACTGCACGTTGTGCACATGTACCCTAGAACTTAAAGTATAATAATAATAAATTAAAAAAAAGAAAAGTATTGACGTGACCTTGAGTTTGGTGATGAATTTTTAGATACAACATGAGCAGCACAATCTATGAAAGAGAAAAATGAACAAACTAGACTTCATTAAAATTTAAAACTTCTGCTTTGCAAAATAAACTGTTAAGAGAATGGAAATATGAGCCACAGACTGAGAAAATATTTACAAAACACATATCTGATAAACACCTTGTAGCCAAAAATATACAAAGAAATCTTAAATCTTAAGAATGAGAAAACAAACTACCCAATTAAAAAAGTGGGGGGGGATAAGAGGTCTGAACAGACACCTTACAAAAGAACATGTACAAATGACAAATAAGCATAGGTTTAGTAAGCATATTAGGGAATTACAAATTAAAACACTAGGAGCAACCACATAAGTTCCTATTATACGTTTATAAGAATAGCTAAAATGTAAAATACCAAATGCAAATAAGGTGCAATATGAACTCTTATTTATTGCTATTTATTGCTGGTGGAAATGCAAAATGATATAGCCACTTTGGAAGACAATTTGGCAGTTTCTTACAAAACAAGAGATATTCTTACCATATAATCCAGGACGCATGTTTCCTGGGTATTTACCCAAATGAGCTGAAAGCTTACGTCCACACAAAAACTTGTACATGAATGTTTATAGCAGCTTTATTTATCATTACCAAAAACTAGAAGCATGCAAGTTGTCTCCAACAGGCGAATAAATAAACCATGGTACATCCATAAAATGGAATATTATTCAGTGATAAAGGGAAATGAGTTATCAAGCCATGAAAAGACATGGAGGAACCTCAAAAGTATTTGTTAGATAAAAGAAGTGAGTCAGAAAAGGCTGTATCATTGCAACTCTATTACATTCTGGAAAAGACAAAACTATATAGATAGCAAATAAATAAATGGTTGCTAGGGGTTTCAGAATTTAAGAGCAAGGAAGAAGTGGAGGACGGGATTTTTAGGGCAATGAAATTGTTCTATATACTGTAATGGTGGATAGTTGAAAATATGTATTGGTCAAAGCCCATAGAACTGCACTACACAAAAACTGAACCTTTATGAAAACTACAGATTTCAGTTAATAATTATACCATACTGGCTCAGAAGTTTTAAGAATAATGTACCAAACTAACACAAAATGTTAATAGCTACATAAGGATGAGAGAAGGAGAAGATAGTTAATGTTCTCTGGCATTATCTAGCTGCAACTACATGTACACATGTTTTGAAATCTTGACAGTTAGAAGCGTGCCCCTGACATTTGAAAGCTGCCAACGATTCTTCTGTTTCTTCCAAGCAGGAGGCTCAGATTCCTCTATGAGGGAAGAGAGAGGCTTTGTTTAGGAAAAAAATACTTACAGGGCATTTTAATTAGACAAATGTAAAATAAGAACCCCTTTTGAAACAGAGATACCTAAACCAATAAAAATTCAGTTGTGTCTGTAAGATCTGTTAATGGGTGGCCAGACCAGGCCTGGGGTTTAGAGGGAATCTTGGTTATTCTCTCTTAAGGTCTCTAGAAAGCCAAGGGCCTGAATCTAGATTAGGAGAAACGCACGTATTTAGCCTCCTCCCTCTACGGGTGCTATATTAGTCTGTTCTCACACTGCTATGAAGAAATACCTGAGACTGGGTAATTTATAAAGGAAAGAGTTTTAATCGACTCACAGTTGCACATGGCTGAGGAGGCCTCGGGAAACTTACAATCATGGCAGAAGGCAAAGAAGAAGCAGGCACCTTCTTCACAGGACGGCAGGATGAAGTGAGTGCAAGCAGGAGAAAATGCCAGATGCTTATAAAACCATCAGATCTCACGAGACTCTCTCATAAAAACAGCATGGGAGAAACTGCTCCCATGACCCAGTTACCTTCACCTGGTCTTGCCCTTTACACGTGGGAATTATGGGGATTATAATTCAAGATGAGATTTTGGGTGGGGACATAGCCAAACCATACAGGCACTATGCTGGGCATCACAACTGGGAGACAGGCAAGAGCTGAGGATGCTAGGAGCAACTGTATCTGGTAATACTTGTCTGCATTGTCATTCCTTTCTCATTTCACAAGTCTTCAATAGTGTTTTCTAAACTGCATTACAGAGAATTAAAGGACAGACCTGACTTGTGTTTAAGGGAAAGCAATAAGAAACAGCTATGAGGAAAGTCAGGCTTGAGAAAGCCAGAAGCAACCTGAAAATAGACTGTTTATTATAAATTATATGTTGAAATATTTACCCTCTAGGTGATGATAGAACCCTCTCACCCTCTTTCTACTATGTGAAGACACAGAGAGAAGTGAGCCATCTGCAACCTGGAAGAAGACCCTCACCATAACCTGACGATGCTGTCACCATGATTTGAGACTTCCAGTCTCCAGAATTGTGAGAAATAAGTTTCTGTTGTTTATAAGCCACCCAATTTACAGTACTTTGCTACAGCAACCTGTGTTTGACTAAGTGACAAAGGCTGTGGGGGTTCTCAAGAGACAGAGAATGCTCTGTGAGCTGGAGGAAACAAGGCAGATCCTGGCCACACACTAAGAACGTGTAGGATTCATATGCTAGTGGAAGGAAGCACTTTCCTGGTAGGAACAAGGGGTAAGCAAATGTGTCAATTTCACAAAAAGTAAGTTCCATCTTTAAAGGCTATGTGATACATTTTTACCAGTTTGGTAAAAAAGAAATTGTCTCCTTGTGCAAATTTTGGAAGCAATTTTCCAGCCAGAAGATGACCACATACTCTCTCTCTCTCTCTCTCTCTCTCTCTCTCTCTCTCTGTCTCTCTCTCTCTCTCATACACACACACCACACACACACACTCACAAACTTTCACAGTCTTATGCTGTGTAGGTCCTGCTGTGTAGATGCTGAAGGAATTCCAAAATATGTCTGGCTCACTCTGAAGTTATTTTTCCTTCCCAGGCTTGAACACAAAATTGTGTTTTCATATTTCTTTCAATCCAAGTCCTGGGGATCTGCTTAATAAGATTCAGACTCAGCCTTTCTGTCTCAGGAACTGAAGAAAGAGAAGTCTCGGGGGTTTGGCCCTGCTTGAATTCTCAGCAGACTTCACAATAAAAAAGTTCAAACATTATGGCCTCCAGTCATTTTCTAAAACAAACAAAACCAAAGCAAGCCTGGTAGGCTCTTTCATGACTTACATGACTAAAATCCTCTGTCTCTCATTTTTTCCCTCCCTCCTCCACATACTCTTCAAATGCATGTGAGTCATGCATATGCTTGGAACTCGATTGATGAGTCCCCGCATATCAGTGTGAAATGTCAGTAAGCAAATTAAGCAAAAGCTCTGGCTGGGGAGATAAGTCGAGGTGAAAAGCTACAGGAGCTGCCTGCTCAGGTCTGGTTTCCTCAGAGGAGGGAGGGCTGGTAGGAGTCCAGGACCTGAGACAAGGCAGTTGTCAAGGACAAGGCTCATGGTCAAAGTCAGGACACAGTCAGAGAAGATGCAGGAAGTTGGAGCAAAGCCAAAGCCATCAACCCTCACATGAAGCGAGCTGAAACTCAGTGGAGGAGGAGAATGCATGAGACGGGGTGGGCAGCCATCCCGGGGTCTCATCTCACTAAGGTGCTCATCCATATAACCTTTGCCATGTGGTTCACCAATACCATATACCCCCAACCTCCTCCTGAGTCTCCCCACCATGTCCTGGCCTTTCTGAGAACCAGCTCTTCCCTGGCAACCTGATTCCTTTGCAGTCCTGTCACGTGGAGTCAGCCTGTTCTCAATCTGTCCTTCCATGTTCCTCAGAGTTGCTCTCAGCATGCTGGCCCGCAGTGCCAGTCCCAGCTGCCTATGTCAAAGTTCCTCTCTCTCTTGAGTCTCAGGTCCTTCAACTACACTGACCTCCACCCCGTCGCTGCTTTCCCTAACCACCACCTGACTAGTACTCACTCTCGTGATAGCCTGATGATGACAGTGGCATCTGGTCCACAGTCTTCCCTTCATCCCATATCACAACCCCAGGTGACATCACGGTCATCTTTAGTGGCCAACCTACACCATTTCTAGACTTCTCAGGGGCCTAGCTTCTCATCTGCCCTCTACATGCAGCACTCACCATTCATCATTCAACAAGCAGTTACCAGTACCTACTATTCACCGTGCTCGGGGCATGGTGCTGGGATACCAAGATGAACACAGTCCCTGCCCTCTAGAAGTGCATATTTTAATGGGAGAGACAGTCACATAGGAGAGGGAAACATAGGAACTCAATCTGGTGGGAAGGATGTGGCAACAGGGCCCCACTCTGCAGAAAGGTAGGATCTACAATGTTGAGATGGTAGATAATCTACCCGGGCTGTATCAGGATCCCATCAGCAGCTGGGGGTAGAACAAGAGGGGTCTAACTCAGGTGGAAGGTAGAGGGAGGCTGGCATGAACTATGTCATATCTCACAAATCCTTCTACATTAAGTTTTAAATGAGGGAAACCTGAATACCAACCAGAAATCAAGGCAGAAGCTCGATGATAAACATGGGACCTTACTCATCTTTATAGATTGGCATCTAGTGCTATGCTGGATCATGGCAGGAGCTCAGTAAATGTTTTTCCAACAGAACTCAACCATCATGAACATGATAAGCATAAGAAGGGCAGGAGGGGAAAGCTACAGAGCAATCCACAGGGCACAAAGTGGGCAGGCTGGATACCCAAGCACAACCAATTCTAGATCCCGCTTACCTTTGTGGATGGGGCTCCTAAAATACTCCATGATTGGGTTTTCAGGATCCAGGTCTGGCTTGAGTCCAAGTGGGAGGCATGAGCATGAGGAGCCAAATAGGCCTGGCACAACCAGGGCTATCATGGGGTCAGCCTTGCTAAAAAGTAACATGGGGCACTAAGAGGAGCCCACAGCAGAATCAACCCTATCTTCTGCCTAGAAGGCTCTTCTACAACCTTTTCTTGTGGGACAACCACACAGCTTCCTGGAATATGGACCATCAAACTCTAGAGCAGGGATGCCCAGCCTGGGTCCCCAGCAGAGTCCCCAGACCCACAGAAGGTTTCAAAGACAACCCAGGAATCTATGGGACATTACTATTATCCTTAAAATACTGACAGACATTGAGGATACACACGTGAACCAAAGTATTCTTATTCTTTTCTGAAATTAGAACCAACTCAAGGAACTAACCCTGGACATGGAGATTGGAAACTATGATTAGAGATTATATGCGCATTTGATTAAATTTAGAGAGGGAAGTGATTCAATATTTATTGTTAAGTGTAGTTGTTTTAGACAAAAATCTTTCAAAACATGTTTTACTTTGCAAAGAGTTAAGAAAAAAGGACTCCTTGGTATAGAAAGGTTGGAAATCATTTGACAAGAAGCAAGAGACAGCTTGTATATTTCATCAGCTCATTACACAAGGCCAGAAGCATCTCATTCCCTGCCTGAGGAGAAGCTGATAACGTAGGTTAATCCTGGGCTCTTAGGGAACCATGCAGCCTTGGACATGGGGAAGTTGGCTTACCAATCAGCCATTTATGCTGCCTTCTCTGTACAAAGCATATCTGAGGGTCGTCAAAGAGTTAATCAGAGGGTTCTCTATACAGAAGTATCCAGTTGTATTCTTTGCCCACGGTTCTTTATATTATTTAGTAAAATCACAAGTTTTAGATATTAAGAAGCCTAAATTTGAAACCAACCTCTCTCACTTATTGTGAACATGACTTTGGACAAACATATTAGTGAAGACATGTGGCTGCAGGTATCAAAAATGCCAATAAATCTTGGCTCAAAAAAACTAGGGGATTTTCTTACGTAACTAGAATTTGGGTAATCTTGAGATGGAACAACTCTTGAAGTAGATCATAAAGGAACTGGGTTCCATTCAATTTCTATTCCACCATCTGAGGGAGCATCTCAGCATTCATCCCCTTTGGGGTATCATCTCTGTTACCCCTCTAGCCATTGCACTCACATGCCAGGGAGGAAGAAGAAAGATAAAGGGCAGAAAGCATCAATCAACTGAATCTGTCTCTCTCTCTCTTTTTTTTTTTTTTTTTTTTTTTTTTTTATCAGAAAAGCTTTTGCTTACTTGGAAGCCTCATTCAGAAGATTTGTTTCTGTGTATCTTCATTAGCATATTGCAGGCACAGTCTGGATACAAACCAATTGACAAAGAATTGACATTTAAAGAAAGTGTTACTCAAGGAGTGGTATGTAAAGATTTTCTTCAAATAGAAAAAAGTGTTCTAAAATTTAAAAGAAACAAATCCTACTGAAGCCCATCAAATACATTTAAATTATTAGTTAAGTGTAGTTAAATGTAATTATTAGTTAAATGTAGTTAAATGTGTTAAGATATTTTTGTTATAAATATAGTTAATAATATGTTTGAATGAGCTAATGAGAAAGAAAGAGAGGAGAGAGGAGGTCAGAGATGGAAAGAAAGAAAGAAGAAAAAATAAGAAAGAAAAAATAAAGGGATAAAGCGAAAAGGGTAGGGGAAAAATCTCATTGTAACTTTTAAAGGTTTAAAAATTAGTAAATAAAAGTAAAAGATAAACATTAATTCTGTTTTTTCTATATCAAGTATACCTGAGGGTAGTCAATGGATTATTGAGGGGGGTTGTCTTCACAGAAGTATTCCAACTTTAAGAAAACTGGCAGGCACCATGGCTCAGACTGTAATCCCAGCACTTTGGGAGGCCAAGGTGGGCGGATCAACTGAAGTCAGGAGTTCAAGACCAGCCTGACCAACATGGAGAAACCCTATCTCTACTAAAAATACAAAATTAGCCAGGCATGATGGTGCATGCCTGTAGTTCCAGCTACTCGGAAGGCTGAGGCAGGAGAATAGCTTGAACCCAGGAGGCGGAGGTTGTGGTGAGCCAAGATCATGCCATTGCACTCCAGCCTGGGCAATAAGAAAGAAACTCCGTCCAAAAAAAAAAAAAAAAAAAAAGATAAAATTAGATATTCACATTTTGTGAACCTTAGTAAAATAATGGATCAAAGAATGGCCATGAATGGCTACTATCATCACAAAAAGAGAGTCCATTATACACAATGGAAAAATAAACCACCATCTAAAGATTGAGGTATTCTTGCTATAAACTTCAGTCTGGATCTATCAAGCTTCAAGATTTAACTACCAATTTGCAGGAAACAGAGTTGCAAAGGAACATGTTAAACAATGCCACAAGGATGCAATCAGCAAAATCCAGAGTGTGGGAAAGACTGCAGCCCAAATGAGTAGTTTTTTTTGTTTTTTTGTTTTTTCCCAACAAATAAGTTCTAAGGGGAAATATTTAAAAAAACAAAACAACAACAACAAAAAAAAAAAAGAGGGAAAAGGAGAAGAGACTTTAAAAGACTGGAGGCACATCCAACAATTGCAATACATAAAACTTATTTGGCTACTGATAAAAACTACTAAAAATATAAAATAATTAGGAAAATTTGAACATTGACTCAATATTTCATTATTATAAGTAATTATTTTTAATTATTTAGATATAAAAATAGTATTGTCATTATATTTCCATAAAGAGTACTTGCCTATAAAATACATGGTGAAATTCTTATAGATTAAATGATATAATGTCTAGAAGTTGCTCCTAAATAATCCAAGGGGAAGGAGGAAGTGAATGAAGATGCAGATAACATAATACTGGCCCTGAATCGGTAATTGTTGGAATTGGATTATCGGTATAAGGGAATTTACTATATTATTATCTCTACTTTTTTATATGCTTGAAATTTTCCGTAATAATTTTTCAAACACTCACCAACCTCAGAATGAATCTCATTGGACAAAAGTACCACTGAACTTGGCTCAAAGTGAAGAAGAAACCACTCCGAGTCAATGGTTTTCTTCATGGAACTGGCTACAGCTTCTTCCCAGTGTCCTAATGAAGAGGGCTCAGAGTTGACGTCAGAACTAGAGGGCCCTTGTGCTGAAAGTTAAGGTAAAACAAAATGTAGAATTTCCATTCCAGTCCCTGTATCATCTTCACAAAATTCTGAGTTTAAATTCATTATAAATTCCTAAACTCCTACTCAACCATAAAAATCAAAGTATGATTGCTGCAAATGATCAAAAACAGGTAAATAGCCCCTGGTTAGAGTATTTTGGTTTAGCAAAGCTTCTTTTTTTTCTGAGTATGCTCCCAGTTATACATTCACATATATTTCCAAATAATTATGAGGTTTTTTTAAAAAAAAGAAAATATGATCATGGAGAAGTAAGGTTATTTGAAATTCATCCCAAATTAAATGTTTGTTCACTCCATCAACAAATATTTGAGTGTCTATACTCTGCCGGGCATTGTCTTGGGTTTACAGAGGCACTGCTGAGGACAAACAAAAGATACATCTACTGCCTGGTGGAGCTCACAGCAGGGGGAGACCTAGGGAAACAGAATATATATTGTAAACACCAATGAATACCTGTAAATTACAACCTAGGTCCATAGCAGCATTATTCCCAATAGCCAAAATGCAAAAGCAACCTGAGTGTTCATCCAAGATGAAAGGATAAACAAAATGTGGTATAACGTACATGGAATGTGCATAACATACAATGGAATATTATTTTGCCTTAAAAGAGAAGGACACTCTGACATACGCTACAACATGGATGAACTTTGGGTACATTATGCCAAGTGAAATAAGTCAGTCACAAAAGGACAAACACTGTATGATTCCACTTATATCAAGTGTTTAGGGTAGTCAAGCTCATCAAGACAGAGAGCAGAATGGTCACGACCAGGGGCTGGAGAGAAATGGGAACATTATTTAGTAAATACAGAGTTTCGGTTTTACAAGATGCCCAGCCTTCCATAGCTATGAATGGTGGTGGTGATGGTGGCACAATCATGTGAATTTACTTAATGTCACTGCATTGTACACTTAAAAATAGCTAAGATGGTAAATTTTATGCTATATGTGTTTTACCGTATAACATTTAATTTTACCACAATTAAAATGTTCTAAAAATCACAACTTCAGGCAACTGCCATCAAGAAGATGCAGAGAGCTATTTTAGTAGGCACTATTTCTTCCTTCTGAGCATTCATTTCCCACTCTCTCCTTCCTAATATTACCCAGATTTTATTTAGAAGTCCATTTCCTCTCCACATTATCATATGATTCAGGAGACACTAATACCTTTACACCTCTACTGGTGAATTCTGATTAGCCTAAGTCAATCACACCATGAGACTTCCCTGGCAATTTATGGGTCTGAGGATAGATTGGGTACATGAACCATGTTGGTCCAATTATACTGAAGTAACGCATTTATATTCCATGGTTGAAGAAGATGGAAACAAGGATGCATAATGGCTCCATTGCTGCTGGCAGCCATATTGTGAGCAGGAAGATTACCTGCTTTAGGCTGAAGGTAATGTAAGGAGCAAATCATGGAAAAACCCACAGAATTTGGTTACAGAAACAATTCAGTGACATTGTTGAGCCACTGAAACAACCAACTAGGTAGTCCTTCTACCCCTGAGCTTACTGTTATGTCAGATAGTGCATATTCTTATCTAAGCCAGTTTAAGTTAGGTTTTTGATAGTTCAGCCCACACCATCCCATGTTAAGTATTAAAGCCAAAAAAGCAATGAATAGGAGTAACTGGTCTGGTTGTAGAGCTCAGGACAAACAGCATCTAGGCTGAGGCAATAGTATATGGAAGGGCTCTGTGGCAAAATCAAATGGAGTTCTGTCTAGGAGTTCCAGGAAGTAAAAGAGTTCCAGCCCGGCAGAAGCCTGGAGGGAGGGGCTGCAGAGGAACTATCATACAAGATGAGGCTGAGAGACAGAGGGGAGCCAGATCCCTCCATGTAGGTCCTCTCAAGATTTTGGTCTTAATCCTAATGAGAGCCAGAAGCCCCTGGTGTGCTTTATGATGTCGTGATTAAAGGACCAGATTTGCTTTTCAGTAGATGCTATAATGTGGAGAAGTGATGGAAGAAAGGACAAGGTGGGGGCAAAGAAACAAATATTGCAGTTCAAAGATGGCAGTGTGAGGCAGAGGGAGGTATCAGGGATGACTTCTAAGTATCTGGATATAACAGGATGAATGAGGAACCTTTTAGTACAAAAGAAAGAGTTTGAACTTCAAAGATAGAACTAATCCCAGCATTTTGGGAGGCCAAGGTGGGAGGATCACTTGAGGCCAGAAGTTCAAGACCAGCCTGGGAAACATAATGAGATGTTCATCTCTACTTTTCAATGGTATGTTTTACTTTTCTATCTTCCCTCTATCTCTTGGACTCCTTTCTATCTATCTCTTGGACTCCTTTCCATATAAGTTTATCTCTTACTTTTTTATCATTATTATGAAAGTAATATATGGTCATGGTTAAAAATTAAAACTAAAGTTCTAAGGTGATTTCTCAGCTGTACTCCCCAGAAGTAATCCCTGTTAAAAGTTTGTGTGTCTTTTTATTATATATGTGTGTTTTTTTTAGTATGGATATGTACTATAGTTTATTTAGTTACTTTTCTGTTGATGTCACTAGTATCTACCTTCTAAAAAAAAAAATTAGCTGGGCATGGTGGTGCATGTCTGTGTTCCCAGCTACTCAGGAGGCTGTAAAGGGAGGATCATTTAGCCCAGTTTGAGACTGCAGTGAGCTAGGATCACTTCACTGCACTCTAGCATGGACCAGAGTGTGAACCCACCTCCAAAAAAAAAAATTGAAACTGGCTGTTTTTTATTTTTCTTAAGTTTTTTTGTTTTGTTTTGTTTTTCAAAGAATATGTTAGAACTGTTGCTATTTGACTTCTGAGGTTAGGTCATAGAAAGTCATATAGCTTCTGATAAGTTTTCCTGGGACACTTATTCTGGGGAAAGCCAGACTATACAAGTGGTGCAACTAAGGCAGAAGAGTAGGGTCTGGAGGCAGGAAACCTAAGGCAGATTCATGCTGACTTCCTAGAACTAAATCAGAAGGAAAACCCCAACTTTTCATGCACAAGTAACTAAAGAACCAGAGGCTACTCCTTTTGTATCTCACCGCCACCCCACCTTTTCTGCCTGGCAGATGAAAAATGGAAAGTACCTCTGATTGGTCCCCTCCTGCAGCCAATCAGACTGATTTCAGGCCAAGTCTTCATTTCCACAGGAGTATAACTTTGTAACTTTACTTCAGCCTCTGATTGGTCACTTTTGGTAGCCAATCAGACGTTTGCATCGGGAATAACTTTGTAACTTCACTTCAGCCTCGGATTGATCACTTGCCATAATCAATCAGGCTGATGACAGGCCACTACTTCATTTACATAGGGTGTAGACCAAGTACCCAATGGGAACCTTCTAGAGGATATTTAAATACCAAAAAATGTCTGTAACCAGGGCTCTTGAGCCACTGGCTCAAGCCTGCTCCCACTCTCTGTAGTGTTCTTTCATTTCAGTAAATCTACGCTTTTTTTCATTGCTTTGTTTGTGCATTTTGTCCAATTCCTTGTTCAAAATGCCAAGAACCTGGACACCCTCCACCAGTAACAACTACTCTGAGACCACCAAGCTGGGGTGACCACATGGACTCCACTGAACTCCTTGCCAACAGTCAGCATCAACTCACCAGCGAGGATGATCGAGTCACCTTGGAAACGCGTCCTCCAGCTCCAATCTCATGACTATATCTGTTGCCATGAGAAGCAGAAACAAGCCATGTCCATTGAGCCCTGCCCAAAAGAAAATAATTGTGTACAAAATAACTGTTTGTTGTTGATCTTTTATGGCACTAAGTTTGAGCGCTGGCCAGTTACACTCCCTTGCCATTGTACTGGTAAAACAAAATAAATAAAAAAGACTGAAAGAAACTTGCTCAGGATCACAGAACCAGTAAGCACAGGAGCCAGAATTCTAGCTAAATCTGTCTGATCCAGAGTCTGTGCTATTCCTTCAGTCTCATTGCTGCCACCTTTTTGGTCACATCTCAAAATTAAATGTTATTTCTATTCAAAACATCTTCAAACCCTAATCTCATGCACATGCATTTTGAAAGTAATCTATTCAGCTTAAAAACAGCAACCCACTAGTAGAAGTAAGACATGGACAATTGCAAGTGCTTAAAAAAGGGTTTTTGTGGGGGTTTTTTTCTGTCCCCTATTATTTTTTCCCAAGCAGTAAGGAATTGACAGAAAATTAAAACAGACAACTTCCATTTTCTTTCAAGGGAGATTTATGACCACTGTCTACAGAATTTCTAACCGTAAAGTGAATTGCAAAACAAAATGTTTTAAAATAATATATTTAAAGCAACACAGTGTTATGTACAATTAATGTAAGAATAATCAGAAGTGATAGTTACTGAGTAAAAGTAAACCCAGAGAAATATGAGCTAAAGGGGTAATAGCATTTCATGAAACACTAATCTGTCAGTGAAGAGCATAAATCAAGGGAATAATCAGGCATATTAATGACTCCAGAGAAACTTTCTCTTACTCATCAGACATCTTCAAGTACAACTCTATCTCTTTGCCACCACCTTCTTCCAGGCCCTTAGGACTCCATCCCAATGTTCCTGCAGCCTCTCTGAGCTGGTCCTCTTACCCCCAGCCTCACCACCGCAACATTACACCAACATCCCATAGCCCATCTTACCTTCTCCCTTTTTCCAGGGCCACTCCCTCTGCCTGGAATGCCCACTGCCTGCCCCTGACCAGGATAAAGCTTGCTCATGCTAAACATTTTCATCCACATGCCAGTTCCTTGAAGCTGCCTCTCCTGGGGTGTTTTCCAACCAGAGGGTACTTCTCCTTTGAGTTCCCACAAAACAGCAAACTTAGCTCTGCACTAGCTCTTCAGTCTACCTGCCAACGCACATTTACTTAGTGACACTGTGTAAGCACACTATTCCAGGCGTGGGGGAGACAAAAGAGAACAAGACAGACAATTCCTGCTTCAAGACTCACACTTAAAATCAGTGCCTCTCAACCAGTGTAATTCTTCCCCTCAGGGAACATTTGTCGAAGTCTGGAAACATATTTTATTGTTATGCCTGGGAGGAGTGCTGCTGGCATCTAGTGGGTAGAGGCCAAAGATGCTGTGAAACGTTCTACAACTCACAGGACAGCCCCAACCACAAAGAATTGTCTGGTCCAAAATATCAACAGTGCCAAGGTGGAGAAGGCCTACTGTAAATAAGGAAATAAACACATAGGATCATTTCAGGGACTGTTACAAGCCACGAAGAAAATAAATAGGAAAATGTGTTAGAACACTGGAGTGAGAGAAGCAGAAGACTCTCTGGGAGAGGCAGTGAGTAGAGATTGGAGAGGATGACACCCTCACACAACCAGTATGATTCTACTGTCTGTAATAGGTCCACCACTTCACCTGTTGTTACTCACAATAATACCTTGTGATACCGAACACCCACCAAGTGCTAAGGACTGGCCCAGAGACTCATTCTATTTGCCACAGTATTTAATCTACCTCTTGCTGCAAATTTCTTGTTTCCCCAGACTGAAGTTAACTTGATAACATGAATTAGGTTTGTATTTCTTACAAAACGCCCAGAACAGCCATGCACATGAATGAATGAATGAATGAATGAGAATGACCTTTCCAGAGCATGCATGAGAGATTCAAGAGCTGAGCACTTCATCCTAAGGTGATTTCATAGAGTATATTAGTTTCCTGGGGCTACTGTGACAAAATACACAAACTGGATGGCTTAAAACAACAGAAGTTATTCTCTCCTAGTTCTGGAGAGCAGAAGAAGTCCAAAATCAAGATGTCGGCGAGGTCATGCTCCTTTGGAAACTCTGGATAGAATTCTGCCTTGCCTCTTCCAGGTTCTGGCTGGGGCCAGCAAGTCTTGGTGCTCCCTGGCTTGCAGCTGCATCACCCCAGTCTCTGCCTCCGTTATAACACAGCATCCTCCCTGTGTGTCTCTGTCTCTTCTTTTTAAAAGGACACCAGCCATATTAGATTAGGGCCCACCCTAATGATCTTTCTTAACCCAATTATGTCTGCAAAGACCCTATTTCCAAGTAAGGTCAAATTCACAGATAATAAGGGTTAGGACTTCAGTGTATCTTTTTTGAGGATGCAATTCAGCCTATACAAAGTAGAAGGGTCTGGATGGACCACTTTTAAGTTTCAAGCATTTCAGCTGCAAATGAAAACCACACTAGCCAAGGCCCACCCAATAAAAGTGCCTGTAAAGCACTTAATAAAATTGGAGCCAGCTGCAGTGATGAAGCAGTAGGATGAGCTTTGAGTCCTATGGTCCTAACACTCCAGCTGACTGGGCCAGGTAGAGGCCACAATTCCCTTGCCATTCTTCTCTCTGCTCTGGTTCCTTATTTGGAAAATCTGAAAATGGCAATAAATCCTTGCATTTTCCCAGGGCCTAGAGGCAACCAAGCAACTTTTCACGTATTATCAAAATGATCCATCCATTCACCAGTGAGGAGGCAAGACCAGGATTAACGCCCCATCTCACAAAGGCTCAGCTTCCTCATCTGTCAGGTGTTCATCATAACACTCATCCTTACCTGCTAGGCTAGGATGTCATGAAGTAATATATGAAAAGTATCTGACACATAGTGGGAACTCAATACACCTTTTGTAAATAGATCAGTAAACTGCCTGGCATGAATATAACTTAAATTTCCTCCTTGTAAACTCAGTTTCCTCTAATTTTTAGATTACTCAAGTCCCCATCCTGCATGTTTCTGCAGGGAAGAAAGGCCCCTCCTGAATATGTCTGGACTGTATTGGGTGATACGGAATTTCCCGTGTGTATTGACTCTTGGTGGTAGCCTCTCACCTCCTATTCCAAATGCCTCCTCTCTGGTTTCTATCTGGGAATCTCATTTATGCCCCTTCTGCCTAATTCCTGCCCTGTCACTGTATGTCTTTACCCCAAGCATGGACAGAGCCCTCTCCCCTTCATTCCTCAAAGCACTCAAACACAACGCTTTTATGTGAGACAGATTTTCCTGAAAGCTTAGGAACCGGAAAAAAAAAAATTACAGCATAAGATAGAACAGAAATTCAGTCTCAGACATTGCTGCTTCTGAGGTTCATGAGCGAAGCCCTCCCAAGCCATCTCTCTCCTGGACACACACCTGCTGTTATGTTGCTCGGACCTGCATTCTGTCAACAGATCCTCTCTCACACCAGTGGCCCCCAACCCCAATAACCAGGTTCCAACCATTATCCTCACCCAGCTCACTGGCATCTACTCTCCAAGTTTCTAAGATCCCCAGGAAGAACCTAGAAAATTGTATTCTTTATTACAAAGGACAATTTTACATCCCCTAAAATTGATCAATCTCTTCATTCATTCCAAAGTAGGCCCAGAGGGCTTACTTTTTATGATCAAAGGCCCACTGAATAATAAAAAGCATGATTTCTGCCACTGCCCTCTTTGACCCTCAGGATGCAGAAATGACTGCAGCCTGATTCTACATAGGAATTCTCCCTTCACACCACAAAGGGTAGGTCCTTCATACCTATCAGTTTCTCAGTGCCATTTGGGAAGTGAAGGCTAGCAACATTAGTTGACCGGCCAAAGAGCTGTTTAAGTGAAAAACATAAAGCATCAACCTACCAGGAGCAAAGCTCAGGTCAGTACCTTGCCTGACTCGTAACTCAGGTGTGAATACTCACCACCACTCCAGCTGTGCGTATGTGGAAATGCCCAAAGGACACTTTCCTCCTCAAGTCAACTAAGTACTCTCAGCTCTTCTGTGCCAAGCACGTGTCTCTTCCTGGTCTTGAGATGTCTGTTCAGAAGACAAACTCTTACCTTAGTCTCCCACCTTGAGCCTTATCCTGCTTTGGACCTTCTTTGAACAAACCTCACCACTCATCACTGCATATTGTATTCACTAGAGTTCTCAGATGCCAGGAACCAAAACAGACAGTGACCACTTTACACAGAAAAGGAATGTATTAAAGGATATTAACAGTGAATTGAATTTTAGGGAGGGCTGGAGAGCCAGGGTTGGAGCGGCACGGCCAAGAGCTGTGCCCCCAACCAAAAATGTAGACTCTTGAAAAAGTCTGAAGTTACTTGATCAAAAAGAATGGCGGGTGGAACCAATGGGAAAGGGAACAATACTGAAAGCCTGAGGACAGGAGTGATGGTCCAAGCAAGAGATGATGAGGGTCTGAACTAAGGCAGATGCTACTGAGATGGAGAGACATGGGCAGACTGAAGAAACTGTGAAGGGCAGATTGGCAGTATCTGCAGACTGATAAGATGTGGATGAGAGAGCAGAAGCATTCCAAGACCACTTCTAATGGCTAGTTGGGTAATGGGATGCATGATAGTGCCACTGACTAACAGGGAATGCAGGTGGAGAAGCAGGGATGGGAATGAATGGCAGGGGGAGAGGATGAGAGCCGCCCGGGACATGCAGAGGTGTAAATAAATAACTGTGTGTGTCCATCAGCAAATGGACCTCAGTGAAGGGGAGATGCTGGGAAGAAAACACAGGATAGGAGTCTAAGAACTTGACTGTAGAGAATAAAAATTGTTCAAGACCAAAACTGGGATGACCAACTCTTCCAAGTTTGCTTGAGATTTTCCTGGTTTTAGAACTAAAAGTCCCACGTCATAGAAAACCCAGCAGTCCAAGGCAAGTCAGAAGCCACTGTGCAGGGAGTAAGAAATAACGTGAAAGGAATATGATTTGCCCAGGGTGATTGAACTTGTTGTTTTCAAAACCATAGCTGAAATCCAGGTTTTCTACCTCGTAGGCCATTGTACTTTCTTCACACTCTGCCAGTCAAGAGCTAAATTGAATGAACTGACTAGAAAGGTAAAGTATTAGGATTCAAATCCTAGATTCCTGACCCACCAGGTATATGACCTCAAGCAAACTAGTTACTACCTCTGAGCCTTACTTTTCTTATCTAAAAATCCAGAAGTAATATAGGTATACTCCCTAATCCCAGGATGAAATGTAAGATCAAATAAAAACATAGAGGCAGTGAAAGATGGAGATTCTGCCAGCATGCTGACGAGAGGGAAAGAGCTGCAAAAAAACGAGCCTCTCTGCTGATTTTGAAATCAAAACCCAAGTGTGCTGGGTCTCCTACAGCCCAGCCCTCACACTGGTTTAAAAAGTTTAACCCTCACTAAAGTGTCCTCACAACTCCTTTGAAAAATAGTTTCACTACTAAAATTGTCTGGAGTAAAATATATTTCCTCCAGAAAACGCTGGTGAATTTATCACAACTGGGCTGTTCATCTGCTAAAAAGCAGAATGGCATTTATTGCCAATTGCTCACTTTATGGATGAAAAGAAACAGGGAGCCTAATAAGCTTGGTTAATTTTTTTCTTTTATGGCTCCAGCAACTGCACTAAATATTCCGTCTGCTTTTCTTATGTAGTTTGGAGACTGCTCTATGCTTCAGAACTGTTACTAGGAAGGTTCCAGCAGAATCATGTGCTACTGCTTCAGAGGAGACCCGGGTAGAGAGGGGTTCTGAGAACTGCCCCCAAGAGTCATCCCTGCTGGGGGTCTGCATAGTCACTGATCAGTTCAACAAAATTGAGAAAATAACTTTTAAAAAATCAGTAGGTTGGAAAGTAGTTATTTAAATTTACATTTATTACAGTTGTATAAAATTAAAAATTCAGTTCTTCAGTCTTACCCCAGTCACACTTCAAATACTCATTAGCCACACATGGTTAATACTCATTAGCCACACATGGTTAATATCAATAGTCACACATGGCTAGTGACTACTACATTGGACAGTGCAGATCAGAATATTCACCTTCTCTAAGGAAGTTCTTTTGGACAGCATTGACCTGGAAGGTCACTTAAACGTTATAGCTGGGATTAAATGTGAGGCTTTCAATGTTCTTTGTACTTTATCATGCTCCAGAGATGCTCCATGATCGGTAGATGGGTGCATTATCTGTCATGATTTGGCTGAAATGATTTTGAATCTTCTGGGATTTCACTGTGCTTTAAACACACAGAAAGAAGCAGAGTAGCATTCTAAAGAGAAGAGCTGTGGAGTTTTACTCAGGTACCCTGACACTCATTAACCATGTGAACTTGGTTAACATTTGGGGCCATCCAGAAGGCCTATTTCAAGTGCTCACCCCCCACTATCTCACAACACTCACATATCCACCCTGATGTTCCCGCTCATTTCATTCATCAACTATTTAAGGAGTTCAAGAGCATCTGCTATAGATCACACACTGCTTTCTCTGGAGCATGATAATGTACAAAGAACATTGAAGGCCTAACATTTAATCCCAGCTCTAACATTTACGTGACCTTCCAGGTCAATGCTGTCCAAAAGAACTTCCTGAGACAATGCGAGTATTCTGATCTGCACTGTCCAATGTAGTAGTCACTAGCCATGTGTGCCTAATGAGTATTTACCATATGTGGCTAATGAGTATTTGAAGTGTGACTGGGGTAAGACTGAAGAGCTGAATTTTTAATTTTATATAATTGTAATAAATGTAAATTAGATAACTACATTCCAGCCTGGGCAACACAGCAAGACCCCATCTCTGAAAAAAAAAAAAAAATAATAGCTGGGTGTGATGTCACACATCTGTAGTACCAGCTACCCGGGAGGCTGAGGCAGCAGGATTGCAAGAATCCTGCTCATGGATTCATCTTCGTTTGGCCCTAGAACCAGTGCTTCAAGTTCTGATATTAACCGGGGCTGTCAGGCAGCATAAGGATTCTGATCCACACTTGTCCTGAGGCCACAGGAAAGCAATCCGTCTTTTAGAGAACTTTTTCATTGGTGGCCATGAATGTTCTGCATGAGGAAACCTATTAACCGCTTCATGTGAGAGAATATTTACAGGAAGTTAGAAAATGCTGACTTTAGCTAAGGAAAATGCCTCTCTGTGGAGTTTTATGGCCGATTAATGCCCTGGAATTTCATTGAGAGGATTTATAGATAAAGATTACTAACTAGCTACACAGTGTATTTTTAAGTATGTTCTCACAAACTAGAGGTTCTGTTTAAGGTGTGGCATGGGGTTTCCAAGGGACAAAAGAGAGCTCTTTAAATAGAATATCATAGAAAAACAAAACTATAATGCTCCAATGTTGTCAGCCACAGGCAGTATTTCACAAAGTCTAAGACTCTTAACTTCAGAAGAACCTTAAAGGTCATCGCATCCCAGCTCCTTCTAATGCCTAAATTCTCCTGACACATTGATTTCAGCTTGAACATCTCCTGTGGGGGATCTCCCGGCATCCTGAGGCAGCTCATTCATTTCACATTGGATGTGTGATATTGTTAGAAAGAGTTTTCAATGTTGAGTAAAAATCTAGGGAAAGAATATGGTATCTTAGAAGCACTTTGGGCTCTGACATTTTCAGCTCTGTGAGACATAAAATAGAGAGATAATAAAACAGTAGTGTAGGGTTGTTGGGAAGACTAAGCCAGATAGAGATGCAATGTGGTCTGTTCCATACCATTTCCTTCCACTGGCTCTCCATCTTCAGCTCTGGGAGTGAACTGATGATTAACTTCTCACAATGTCTCCCCATCATGGTAATAGCAATAGTTGTAGTGGTGGAAATAGTCATACAACTACTGTTAGAACATTATTTTTATTAACACTATTATTCCTAACACCTCTTCCACAGACTCATAAATATGTGAACATGGGCCGCGTTGCTCCAGGCTCAGTAACCTTAGTTCTTTTCACATCTCTCATCTGTTAGGTTTTAGGTGTCTCATGGTCTTAATGATTCAACAGGAATCTCTCAATGTGCCAGTGAGTGGCTGGTCCTATTAAGAGCAATGTGAATGACATCTAGAACTTGTCCATTATTCCAGCCTTACTTTCCCTGATGGTGATCATGATGTTGATGGTGGTGGTGGTGATACTGCAAATTAATAGCCATAATATTGATTTTTTAGGGTGACCATGAGTCAGTCACTGTGTTAACTGCTTAGCATAGATAATTGCTTTTACTATTCTTAACAATATCGTGAGGTGCATATTGTTATTATAATCTGTATTTCACAGATAAGGAAGCTGAGCCAGACACGTTAAGTAACTTACCTCAAAAACATATGGGGAACCTGAAAATAATCTGGGCAAACCCATCCCAGACTGTGCTCTTTCCCACTGCATAGTAAAGGTATTAAGAGTGTGCAAGCTCTGAAGCCAGCGAGGAGTGGCTCCCATCCCAAAGGTAAAGAGACAGGCAAGAGATTATCACATAGTAACAGCACCAGGGACAGCTAAGGGACCTTGACCTGAACATGGAAAAAGAGAGGAGCAAATGGATAGAAATACTTTTGGAAGATAAGATTTATAAGATTTGGGGTGGGCGTGGTGGCTCACGCCTGTAATCCCAGCACTTTGGGAGGCCGAGGCAGGCGGATCAGGAGGTCAGGAGATCGAGACCATCCTGGCCAACATGGAGAAACCCTGTCTCTACTAAAAATACAAAAAATTAGCCAGGCGTGGTGGCAGGCACCTGTAGTCCCAGCCACTTGGGAGGCTGAGGCAGGGGGCACCTGTAGTCCTAGCTACTCAGGAGGCTAAGGCAGGAGAATGGCATGAACCCAGGAGGCAGAGCTTGCAGTGAGCCAAGATCACGCCACTGCACTCCAGATTGGGCGACAGAAGGAGACTCCGTCTCAAAAAAAAAAAAAAAAAAAAAAAAAAAGATAAGATTTGGGGTTTGATTGGATGTGAGATGATGGAACCTTTTCCTAAGGGAGAGAATAGGGGAAGGATAGCAAGGCCAGTGTCCATCAGGGATGACAATAAGGTCCCTGCAAATTTGTAAAATGCTGGGAAATCAAGCCATTGGACAAGAAAACACAAATGCTTTTAAAAATAAAAAAGTCAGCTTTAAAAAAAATAAATAAATTTGACCATTGGGATTATCAGAATGAATAGTTTATGAGAAAATTCTTTCTGGACACTTGGTTCTTGGGCTCCAACATGTTTAGCTAGTTTTCACCTGACCCTTCTCCCTCTGCCCTTTAAACAGAGGGAAATCTGCTTATTTCCCAGATAAAGCTGAAACCTCTTCTAGTGGTCCAGAGGATTCTTTTTCCAACTCTTAAGTCTGGTCCAGTTTCCCACTAAGTTCTACTTCAGGTCCTAGCATTCAATTTGAGTTTACTGAAACCACAGGTACACATCAGTGTCTGCATTTCATATGCAAGTATGTTTCAAATTTCTTAACCAACCAGGAACAGCAGTCATTTATTGACCAGCTGCTAGGAACCAGGCACTGCTCTAGCACCTTACATTTATTACCTAATTTACTATTTGCCTTTACTCTTTGCCTGTGAAATGAGTGCTGTGATCATTCCCATTTTACATGTGGTGAAACAAAGATCAAGGAATTTGCCAAGACACAAATAGGTAAGCCAAGATTTGAATGCTCACAACCTGATGATGCCAGAGCCTATCATTCAAAGCAATTAGTCTATTTCTAGTTCATTCAATAATTCTTTATGGAGTCCCTAGACTGTACCTTTTTACTTGTGAGGGGCTATTTCTTCTACTTTAAGATAAGGTAGCATCATAGAAAATCAAAAATTGGGTCAACTAATCAAGCTCCCAAATTATATCGAAAAATTAATGCCCAAAGAGGGGACAGTAACAAACCTAAAGTCACTCAGTCATGATAAAGCCTGAATTCAACCTTGATCTCTCATTTCACCTCTCTTTCAATAATATGATGCAGTACATGAAAAATACTTTGACAAAGATCTGCTCTACAAATTTATAATATGGTTGTTATTCTTAGTGCCATTCCTATCCCACCAGGCAACATGTTTTTCACACAGTAGGTAGCTAACAGATATGTTTAGGCTATAAAAAGTCGACCGAGGGATGTAATTTAAAACTTGAGATCTTAGATAAGAAAGGCCTTTTTGGAAATGTATGTGAAAGGTGTTTTTTGCAGGGCCAACATTCCACTAGTACTTCAAATCATTAATTATATTTTGTGGTTAAGGTCAACCCAATACCTTTGCCCATAAACTTACAATAGATTGAAAACAGGCGACCTGCTTTCTGGATTTTTCTTTCAGTAGCGAAGCACTTGGAGAAAATTGCAGTGGATTAGCTCCTCAGGTCCAGGTTAATGAGGGCCTGCACTGCCTATGAAGCTGCACCACGGTATTGGGCAGATGTGTTATGGGAGTTCATAGCTCAGACTAAAGAAGTCAGACAAGGAAATAAAACTACCACTTTATCAAGCAGGAAACTAAGGCTCCCCAGGACTTATGAGCATAGTGACTGAACTAAGAATTGAAGGAAGTAGAAGCCAAACTCACATCTTTCAACTGCAGACTTCTAGAGTATTAATCCAATAACTTCATCCTAAAGATATCCTTTCTCCCTATTCCATTACGGAGACACAATAATCAATAGTGATTTCAAAGTTACATCTATGGAGCAACTGCCTTTTGTCCAGAATTGAACTGGATGTCTTGAGATTTCATAGGAAGTGCTTGATACGGTTTAACCTGTAAAGAATGTCTAGACCACCAATTAGCATGAGAAATGTGATGAACAAACATCCAAAGATCCTTTTAATTCTTGCATAGTTCTGATCCTAAAGTTATACAGCAGAGTAGTTAAGAGCATGGACTCAGGTGCTAGAGTTTTTGGGGTTCCAATCCTGTCTCTGACACTTACTAGCTTGACCTTGGCAAGTTACTTAATCTTTCTGAGCCTCAGTTCCCTCCATCCCTGAAAAAATGGCATAATATCAGTACTTCTCTCCAAGGGGTGCTGCAAAGATTAAATCAGCATATGTAAAGTTCTAATTCCAACTCAGGACCAGGCATGTAGTAATAATTATTTGAGTGAGTGCTCATCATGTCTCCAGAGATTGGAAAAGTAAAGCTGACAAAGTGTCACTGAGCCTAGAGGCAGTGCAGACAGTTATGATAGTGTGAGTCAGAAACTGAAGATCTGCTGCTGTAGTGATACACCAGATGTGATACTCTTTTCCTTGACTCTTTCAGGATTGCAAAAACAATCCTCAAGCTATCCTTCCAGTACTCGAAATGGGCAATTCTACTTAAGCTGCCTGCTGTAGGTAGTTGTTTGGATGTAATAATCTGTTTTTAATCTTGTGTGTAAACGAATACCGAGGTTAGTCAGTGGGTGCATATTAATCCAAAATAGATGAATACATTTGAATTAATCAGATCTTGAGTCTATGTAAATTGATGATTTATAATGATATTAGCACAAATTGCAACGATAAATCTTTTTTAAATTACATCCAATGCTGCTTAAGGCTATAAGGATTCTGGAGATTTGAATATACTTTGAGACAACTTTAAAATGTAGATTGGTCTGACTGTAGCTTGGGAGAAAAAGCAGGGGACAGGGATACAAGAGGGCAATGTTGAACCACATTCTATGAAAGGGTGATGGCAACAGGGCCTGCAAAGTCATAAAAACAAGAAAGAGCAAGAGAAAATCAAAGAAACAGGTGCATTCCACAATTCACAGTTCATTTTCTGGCTTGAGACAGAGGACCTTGGGACTTCAATTCAATGGAATGCAACAAGCAAGAATTAAATTAAGGCAGCATGATGAAGAGGAGGGATTTCGGCTGGTTCTTCTACTTACTTATTGTTGATCTTGGACAAAATAATTTTGCTGAAGCTATTGATTTCATCTGAAAAACAGGCTTTATCATCCCAACCTGGAAATAGTGTTATGAGAAACCAATAACATTCATTGTAAAGTGAACGTCTCGGTTCATAAAGATCAGGGTAGTAATTAAAAGAATAGAGTCAGACTGCCTGGATTCAAATCCTAGCATTGCCACCTGCTAGCTATGAGACTTTGGGCAAATTTCTTAGCCTCTCTGAGCCTTAGTTTTCTCACTTATAAAAAGGGGAGATAAACTGAGGATTGGTGTGAGAATTAATTGCAAACATACAGTTCCAGTAATAGGCAAATACTTAACAAATGTTAGCTATTAGTCTAAATGATTGTTATTGATATTATCTTGTTTCATGGGTGGTGATTCTTGCTTAAGAAGAAAGACAGGAAAGATGGAGGAACTATGGAGAATATACCAATGCAGAAGAGAATATGTGACCAGAGTATCGAGAAGAGAAGGAAGAGAATAACTCTGCGGGGAGGCAAATATACAACACCCAGAGCCCCAACCTCTCCTTCCCCCATGCAAGGAAGACACTGCTAACTACACAAGGCTCTCCCTTACCAACCCAAGACTTAACCTTGATTATTTTTTTCTTACGTGGAAGGTTAGAAAACTGTACTGAGGATTACTTGAAGGCAAGAAACTGAGCATTACTTGTCAAAGAAAAGAATAAAGGGCCAGGGAACTCTAAGCTCCTTCTCCTGAGAATGGGTCCTGTGTAAAAAAAAGAAAAAATTATGTTCTGTGATAAGCCTAAAGATGAAGAAAACTTGCCCTGATGTCCAAAACTGTGATTCCTACCTGTAATTGTTTACAAATTAAAGTATCTATGCCCTGAGATCCAATCAGAATATTTGAACCATCCGGCAGATGACATAGTTTTGGAGCCTTAAGAAGAAAATCCTAAGATGGTTGTAGAACACTGTTTTATAACTATAATGGATGGAAAAGGAGACTGGATAAAATATGAACTCTGTCAGTAAATCATTAACTACAAGTTTGCGACCCAGAAGTAAATATATGGGTAGATGTTATAGAAGGAGTTGCTGAGGCCATTCTCTTAAGGATTTGGGATGAATATGGGGTAACCCCACTTTGTGATGGACTTAATGTCTGTGTCCCATCCCCACACCAAATTGATATGTTGAAGTCCTAACCCCCAATATGATGGTATTTGGAGATGGGGCCTTTGGCAGTTAATCAGGTTTAGATGAGGTCATGAGGGTGGGGCCCTCATGATGGGGTTAATACCCTTAAAAGAAGAAAGAGTTGTAAGTGTCCCTAAAAGAAGTGTCTGCCAGAGTTCTCTCTCTACCATGTGAGGACAAAGTAAGAAGGAATTCTTCTGTAGAAAGAGGGCCCTCACCAGGAATCAAATCATATACCTTGATCTTGGACTTCCCAGCCTCCATACTGCAAGAAATAAACGTCTGTCGTTTAAGCCACCCAGTCTACATTATCTTGTTATAGCAGCCTCAGCTGACTTATACACACTTATTCTATGACTAGCACTTGCCAGGATAGGGGAAGAAATTCAGGAACATGGAACTTCATCTTTAAGTTAAAATCATTTTCATACATATGCAAGTGCACCTGTAGGTAAACACACACACACATACACATATCCCACCCACACACTCATAAACAAAACATGCAAATGAGACTGTCACTTACAAAATTACCAATATTAACCAAATGTTTATTCATTCTTCCTAAAGGAATTATACTTTCTGAATGCTTACAACTTATGATAAGCAAAAATAGAATGTTTTCCTTTAGCCAGAATAAAATCTCTGTGTCCTTGGTAGTCAATTGACAGACAATCCACCAACCACCAAATAGTTCCTCATCATCACCTAATGCACAAATGCAAGAACTTTTAGGCATTGATTCTAAATCACCAAAGTGTCACCAGATTTTCAATAGGGTCAAAAATAATTGAATGAACACTAAAATTTTCAAAGGCATGTGGCAGGTATTTTCAAGGATACTCTCACTAGAGAAGTACTCCCACATGGGTCTGAAAAACCATCTTCAAGGACATTTATGGCATCCTTATTTGAAAAGATAGCTAATTAGAAAGCAACCTACATGGGTTACCTCATAAGGGAAATGGATAAACAGGAGTATTTTGCTTGATTTTGTTTTTAATGAGGTATCTCTATAAGTATTGGATCTACAAAAAAAGCATTGACTGAAGAAAAAATAAGTTTCAGATAAATACACAAATACAATGTTTTTTATGTCAAATAAAACCCAAACACAAAATAACACTTTATATTGTCTCTGGAGATGTATACGCATGTAAATGCATTTACTACAGACTGGGAAAATCACATAACAAAGAAGCACAGTGGTTTATTCTGAGAGGAAGAGAAGATAAATTAGATTGGGGAGGAGATGGACAAAGAAGACCTTAACATCTATAAAATTTCACTTTTAATAAGAATATAAAAACAGTATTATCATGTAATGAAATATATATATATATATATATATATATATTTGCTTTACTTTAAATTTACAGGAAATGCTACAGCAACATGTAAAGTCATCTAGTCAATTGCAATACTGCAATGCAATTTCAGTGCTAAATACCTGAAGGTAGTGTCACACTTCACAAGTTAAAGGTACAGTCCCCAACACGACTACCCTCACATCAGACAGCAGCCACAAATTCAGAGATCTCAGATTACCTGCCCTTCTGATCAACTGGCTACAAATCTGGGGTCCTCTCAAAACACCCCTTAGACAGTTTATTAGAACAACTCACAGAACTCAGAAAATGCTGTCTTTATAATTACAGTTTTATTGTAACAGACACAAATCAGTACCTGTCAAATGAAGACACACAGGACTGTCTGGGAAAGTCCTGAAGGCAAAGCTTCTTGCCTTCTCCCTGTGGAATCAGGACATGTTTTTCTTCTGGTACATCAATGTGTTCAACAACCAGGAGGCTCCACAAAGCTTCAACATCTAGGGCTCTCATTGGGAATTTATTATACAATCATGATTGATTAAATAACTGGCTACATAATTAAACTCAATCTTAGGAAATTCCAAAGATTTAGAGTCCCCTTCCCTGAAACTAGAGACAAAGGCCAAATTCTTTTTTATGGAATATCAATTTTCTAGAGGCCAGCAGAACTCCACCTAGCTCATTTCAGCCTAGGGATCTCTAAGGCGTCAGTCATAGCAAGAAGTCACACCCTACAAAATTTGGGCTCGTGTGTGACAAAGGAAGTTATACATTAGACACCACTATGGAGGTGCTGTCCTGTATTACTTGCGTACATTTTGGAAAACCTATTTTGTTCTTATAATGAAAATTTTTTCCACTCTCTCTCACTGTTACTATTCTTTGCTGTAATTACATCTTGGTTAAATAGCAGCTGATTCTGCAATCTTTCTAGGTAACCCAATCTAATGCCAAAGAAGAGTGCTATCTTATATCTACCTCCAGCTTACCTACAGTAATAATAATACTGTGAGGACTAGCAGAGGTGAACAAGACCTCTGGTTTTCAAGTCAAATAGAAATGGGCTCAAACCCCAGATCTGCATCAGACTGTATGACTCGACTCAGTTCCACACATCTCCCTAGCAGGAGAGGATGTGCATGTTTCTCAAAGAGATGACCAAGATGAAAGAGCCTGAAACTGGCACACTGCTATGTCCAATTCATAGTATTGACCAAAGCAACTCATGTGGCTGAGTCTAAAGGTAGAGCAAAAGGCACTTCAAAGTTACATGGTAAACAGTGTCAATATAGAGCCTGGTGAGGTGGCTCACACCTGTAATCCCATCATTTTGGGAGGCCAAGGTGGGAGGATGGTTTTAGCCCAGGATTGCTAGACCAGCCTGGATAACACAGCAAGACCTTGCCTCTACAAAAACACTTTTAAAAACATAGTCAGGCATGGTGGTGCACACCTGTGGTCCCAGCTACTCAGGAGGCTCAGGTAAGAGGATTGGTTGAGCCCAGGAGTTCAAGGCTGCAGTGAGCCGTGATCACACCATTGCATTCCAGGCTGGGCAAGAGAGAGAGAGAACTTGTCTCAAACAAACAAAGAAACAACAACAAAAAGTCTCAATACACAGAGAGAGAAGAACTAAGGCCATTTTGGAATCCACCACAATAGCCAACACTTTTTGAGGACTTATGATGTACTGGGATATTTGCTAAGTAGTTTATATTTATTAATATACAACAGCATTATTACAATTCTGCAGATCAAGAGACTTGGGCTTAGACAGCTTAAGTAACTGACTGAAAGTGACACAACTAGTAAGAGGGAGAATTTGAGTTTGAACCAAAAATTGTCTGACCCCAGACCTTGAACCCTTAACTCAAAGTTATGTAGCCTTTATCAATCCCACACACTTCTATAAAGCTAAAAACTTAGGCAGAAACCACAATCATGTGGCATGAGTCATCATAATCTAGCTCTCAATTACTATGTAATATAACTCTCCTTGAGGCAGTATAACATTTCTCTCATTATTTGATCGTATTTATCCAAACTGCCTGGTTTTGAATTCCAATTCAACCACTTACTAAATATGGTTAGCTTGGGTGAGTCATTTGACCATTGTCTTAGTATTCTCATCTGTAAAAGGGAAATAAATGAATATCTACCTTACATAAACAAATAAATAATAAATAAAACATCTACCTTGGAGAGGTATTGTATAAATTAAATGAAGGAAAACTTAATAATGATTTATAGCTATCTAATATTTATAGGACTTACTATGTCCCAGGCACTATTCAGACTACTTTTCATAAATTATCTCACTTAATCCTAACAAGGACCTGTAGGGATAGTACTATTATTCTTTACATACAAGGAGACTGAGGCATTAATAGTTTAGACAACTTTCCTCAGCTCACAGAGCTAATAAATCTCAAAGATAAGATTCTAACTGGGCAATTTGCTTCTTGGTATGTACTTTCAAACCAAGGATAGCCAGATTACCAACAGCAATGACTTTTATTCTGGTTGATGTTGTGTTATTTCAGAGAAGGTACTCAGGGGGTTATGCCCACAAGAGGGTTCTACCCCTGAGCTCATTAACAACCTGTTTGTGAACAGACAACCGAGTGACTCAAAAAAACCAGATTATGGACCTTGAGGACTCTCATTTCCTAAGGAGGAGAGCTCAAATGCCAGGGAGGCACGGCTCCTCTGAGCCGTTCCTCTCACTGCAGATTAAAAACAAACGACTCTCAAGAGACCCACTTCTAGCAGGAAGCAGAGGAGGCACTTAACACCTAAAGTTGTGTCCCTGAAGTGTTTGCTGCCTCAACAGAGATTGATCTGAACGGTTCCAAATAAATAAAAATTAGCTGGAGATGAATGTATGCTCTGCTTCCTAGCCTGAGATACTGAGTGTGGATTACACACACCCACAAACCTAGGGCTGCCTTATGGCTCAGACCCCTGTCTTGTCCCAAAATCAAACCCTATGTTTTCTGGTGATTTTTTTAAAATGGAGACTGCTGAGGCACAATAGTAGGGATTCCGTTTTATCCAATCATCAAAGCTGTAATATCACTGAAACCACAGGGGTACAGAAAGGTTCCATAGTTGGCCCAAAGTCATATTACTAAGATGTAGTAGAACCAATGTCCATCCCTATTTTTGTCTCTCTCTTGCTGCTACTATTTGAGCTGCAATAGTGTTTAGAGAGAGCTTGCCTCAGTAAATATGACCATCTCTACCCAATTGTGAACTAGAGCCCTGCTGAACCCCTCCTATCACCTCCTTCAATCAAAAGGAATAAGTAACTATCAGGATAAGAAAATAAGAAAACTAGATTCAGAAATGCAAAACAGAACTGTCTTCCTTTGAGGTTCTATCACTTAATACATTTTTAAGAAGTCAAAAATTCATTCAAAGGGAAACTCCTAAAAGATTTTCATGTATTAGTGACTAGTATTGTTTTTGGATAAGTGATAAAGCAATATAGATAAACTAGTCAGAAAGTAGTTAGTAACAAAGACAATGTTGCATTTACATCATTTCCTCATTCTATACATAGAAAAGTTCTACATTTCCAAGTCTATCCTGAGATGAGGTGAGTTCTGGTTAATAGACAATGGGCAAAATGATGCAGGCCATCTCCAGAAATTCCAGTATCAGCAATTGATTCTAAAGAAATAATTGTACAGTTGCACAAAACTGTATTACAAGAATGTTCATGTAACATTGTTCATAATAGAGAAAAGACCAGAAGTAAAAAAGGGGACTAAACAATTAATTGATATTACATATACATATACATATACATATACATGTACATATATATACAAGTAGATTTGGAGTTATATGTACTCTTCAAAATGAATAAATCAGTCACAGTTGCTGAATAGCTTGTGCCATACTAAACCTCCTGTTGAGAACAACTTTAAAGTTGGATAATATATTTATTTAAAAGACATTTATTTATGATCCTTACTATTTACTTAAAGAAACTGAAAACTTAACTCCACACAAAAGCCTGTACATGGGTGTTTACAGCAGCTTTATTCATAGTTGCCAAAACTTGGAAGAAACCAGGATATCCTTCAGTATGTAAATGAATCCATAAACTATTCCATAAAATAGAATATTATTCAGTGCTAAAAAGAAATGAGCTCTCAAGCTATGAAAAGACGTGGAAGAAACTTACATGCTTGCTTAATAATGTGAAAGAAGACAATTTTAAAAGGCTATATACTATAGAATTCCAACTATATGACATTCTGAAAAAGGTAAAGCTATGGAGATAATAAAAAGACCAATGGTTTCCAGAGATTAGTGGAGAGGGAGGGATGAGTAGGCAGAGCACAGAGAAATTTTAGGACAGTGAAACTACTCTGTATGACATTATAATGCTGGATACACATCATTATACATATGTCAAAACTGACAAGATGTACAATATCAAGAGTAAACCTTGATGTAAACTATGGACTCTGGGTGATAATGTGTCAATGTAGACTCATCAATTGTAATAAATGTACCATTCTGGTGTGGGATATTGATAATGAGGGAGGCTGTGCATGTGTGGGGGAGGGGATACATGGAAAATCTCTACTTCTTACTCAGTTTTGCTGTGAACCTTAAACTGTGCTCAATTTTGCTGCTCTGCACCTCCTGTTCAATTTTGCTGTGAACCTAAAAGTGCTCTTAAAAACCTAAAGTCTATTTTAAGCAAAGGAAGAGAAAAAAGCAACACTTTCTGGAGGTATCAGAGAACAACCGAGGCATATAAAAATTGAGGGGTAATACTCCCCCAAAAAAGGAAAAGTACTAAAATAAGCCCTCCTTCCAAAGCTGCTTTTTCCTTAGGGTTTGGCTAATCTGCAGCAAGGAGTACAGAGAGCAAACAGAAAGCAATGGCATAGAGTCTGCAGCAGTCTCACTGAAATAGGAAGGTAACAATTGGAAGTAAGGGTAACTAAAGCAGCCAGGGGTAGAGGAGCTCAAATCACAGAGAATAGAGCTCTGCAGAAAAGTGAGCCCAAAATAACACATGTTATTTGTCATTAAATTACTTCCTGATTCCTAAACTGTACAGTCATAGAGCTACTTAATGAAAAATAAGGAGAAATCAGCTGCTAAGAGGCTAAAAAGCTATGGAGACATTTAGGCAGTCTCATGGTGATGGGGAGAGGAAAACTGGAGTCCAGAGTCTATCATGGAAGAAAGGTCCTGACAGAAAACCCAGATCCTCCATTGAGAATACTTCAGGGGTGTCCAAGTTTTGGCTTCCCTGGGCCACACTGGAAGAAGAATAAGAATCTCATAAGGTTTCAAGAAAGTTTATGAATTTGTTCTGGGCCACATTCAAAGCTGTCCTGGGCCTCAGGCAGCCCGCAGGCCACAGATTAGACAAGCTTACTTAAAGGCTATTGCCAAAAGGAAGGGAACTCATAAAAAGAAAAGTCCTAATAAAACCAGAAACTCAGGTTTAATTGGATCAAGGAGTTCTCATATTTTATGTAACTGCCAGAAGAAAAGTAAATGCTCCTTCAGGAAAGTAATGACATCCAGAGCTTCTAATGCCAAATAATGTAAGGCATTTAATTAAAAAATGCATGTCATACCAACAGAAGAGGACAAATAACCAAAAAATCAATGAATAAATAAACAATAGAAACTCACCCAAAGATGTTCACACAATTGAGTTTTCACATAGGGACTTTAAAGAAACCAGGATTAATGAATTCAATAAAACGTGACAGGATGAAAAGCGTTACCATCTAAACATAATATTGATTAAAAAAAAATTCTGAAATTGAAAAATATAACTGCTAAATTAAAAGTCAAAGGCAGATTAAAGAAAGCAAAAAAAGAGAATTAGTGAACTGGAACACAGATCAGTTTAAAACAAAGTTTATATTTCTTGTTTTTGTTAAAATATTTGAGTTCTTTGTGGATGCTAGATATTAGTTATTTGTCAAATGCATAGTTAGAAAATATTTTCTCCCTTTCTACAGGTTGTCTTTTCACTCTGTTGATTATTTCTTTTGCTGTGCAGAAGCTTTCTTTACCAGTATGCAATATATCCATGTAACAAAATTTCACTTATACTCCCTAAATCTATAATTTTTAAAAAAGAAAAAGATTATATTGATGCATCAAGTAGAGAAATGAATATAGAGAGGAAAAGTAAAAGATATTTGGAACATAAATGGAAATGTCTAACATATGTCTCATTAGAGTCTCAGAAAAGAAGAGAGAGAGAATTGATCAGATGAGTGTTTAAAGACAGACTGGCTCAGAATTTTTCTAAACTGGTGAAAAGACACAGATTCAAGAGTATCTCAGAACCTGAGTAACATGAAAAAAGAAAGAAACATGAAAGAAAGAAAAAAAACACAAAAGAAACATTATAGATAAACTTAAAAAAAAAAAAAGAGTGAAACTCTTTTTTTTTTTTTTTTTTTGAGACGGAGGCTCGCTGTGTCGCCCAGGCTGGAGTGCAGTGGCACCATCTCGGCTCACTGCAAGCTCCGCCTCCTGGGTTCACGCCATTCTCCCGCCTCAGCCTCCGAGTAGCTGGGACTACAGGCGCCCGCCACCTCGCCCGGCTATTTTTTTGTATTTTTAGTAGAGACGGGGTTTCACCATGTTAGCCAGGATGGTCTCGATCTCCTGACCTCGTGATCCACCCGCCTCGGCCTAAGAGTGAAACTCTTAAAAGCAGAGAGAAAAAGTATATCTTCTGATTTTTAGCAGAAATTATGGAAGCCAAAGACAATATAATAAATGTTTAAATACTGAACAAAATAACTTACGTGTCTAAAATGCTTTTGCTAGTAACTAAAAAACAAAAACAAAAAACAAAAAACCTTTCAAAATGAAGATCAAAACCAAAAATCACCTTGATATGGTTTGGTTGTGTCCCCACCCAAATCTCATCTTGACTTGTAGCTCCTATAATTCCCATGTGTCATGGGAGAAACCCAGCGTAAGGTGATTGAATTATGGGGGTGAGGATTTTCCACACTGTTCTCATGATAGTGAAAGACTCTCTAGAAATTTGATGGTTCTATGAGGGAGAGTTTCCCTGCACAAGCTCTCTCTTTTTGCTTCCTGTCATCCATGTAAGATGTGACTTGCTCCTCCTTACCTTCTGCCATGATTGTGAGGCCTCCATAGCCATGTAAAACAGTCAATCCATTAAACCATTTTTCCTGTATAAACTACCCAGTCTCAGGCATGTCTTCATCAGCAGCATGAAAATAAATTAATACATACTTGTTCCTCGAAAACTGTTGCAATAAATAAATAAATAATAAAAATAAAACATATTATACCAAGTATTGGCAAAGATATAGAGCAACTGGAATCTTCACACATAGCCTGTGAACACCCAAATTATTCACAGTTGCTTTGGCAAAGCTCTTGGCAGTGGCAGCTAATGCTGAATATGCACATTATTTACATCACAGCAACTCCAGTCCTAGGTATGTATCCAAGAAAAGTGTGTGTGTGTGTGTGTGTGTGTGTATTCATCAAAAGAAATGTAAGTAAACAGTCATTATTCAGAGCAACCCAAAACTACAATCTAAAAGTCAACCAAAGGAAAACAAATTGTGGTACATTCATACAATGGAATACTATATGGCAATTAAAATGAACCACTATTCCATGCAACAATGTGGAAGAATTTCATAGCTATAACAAGCAAAGGAATCCAGACACAAAAGAATTGATATTGAATGATTTCACTTATATTAATCTCAAGAAACGGCGGAACTACTCTATGGTGAGAGAATTTAGAATAGTGGTTACATTCAGGAAAGATGGGTTATGACTGGGAGGGATGTGAGGGAGAATTCAAGGACAGTGGTAAGTAGAGGTTACATGGGTATATTCACTTGTGATTAAAAATAGAAATCTACACAAAAATTCTATATGCTTTGCAGTATGCTTATAATTTTAAAAATATTTTAAAGTTTAGATCTAAACGTGTAGATATAAAAAGATGTCCAAGCTATAATATTGAATAAAAAGAGCAAGTTGCAGAACAGTCCACATAGTATGAATGCAGTTGGAAAACTAAGCTTTTAAAGTGCTATGTGTGTGGATCTGGAGGAATATATTGTCTCTAGTAAAGGCTGTGTGTGACAATAAGAGACTTTCCCTGCTGTAACTCTGTATTTTTTATTATTTTAGTTTTTCATAACAAGCATTAACTGCTTCACTGTTGGGGATTTTTTAAGAATAAAGTTTCTGAAAAGCTTTTGGGAAAGTGAGGACTTGAAGTGAATCGTAACTGAAATAAAGACATGGCATGGAGAAATCGTTGCTATAGAAAAATAATTTAAGTTTGATCCTTTTGCTCTGATGGCACAGGAAGTAAGAGAGGAGTTGAAGTGTCTGCAATGTGTCAAGCAGGGGCCATAACCACTCAAGCAGTCAGTGAAACCCCCGTATCCAAAATATATATTTTAACTCAAAGCCAAAAAGTAAATGAGATGTCCAGGACTTCTGTTACCGTTCCTCTCCACCCAGCTTCCAACTCTTTCCTATTTGCTATATTTTAACCAATTTTATTTCCCTCCAAAATCTTCCGTATTTTCCCCCTCAGGAGTAAAATGTATTCTGCCATATTACTTTCAATTACCACTTAATAATTTATGAAATTACTCAGCATCATACCTGCAGTATTTCAGTCAGGCCCCATTACATTGTAATGAGGTTTGATTTAACATGGTCATTATAAATGCTGCTAAAGGTTAATAGGGAAAAAAGTTTCATTCCAATGCATTTGAATTCAATCACTTAGAAATAAAATAAGCATCTGTCACTAAGCATAGGACTTCCTTTTCCTGTAAGCAGCAGAGTGTGATTACTTCCCTCACAAAAGTTTAGCAGAATATAAAGGACTACGATCTGGCAGAAAGCCAATCTGTGGGAAGGATGGCGTAGAGCAGAATTTTCCAAGGACTGCACCATAGACTTTTTCGTCAGGACAATTCTTTGTTGTGCAGGACTGTCTTTTATGTGGAAGAATACCCAACATTCCTGACCTTTGTCCACTAAATGTCTGTAGTATCCCAGTTACTGCTATAACCCCCCACAGCCCTGAGAATTTTCAAATCCCCTCATGGGGGCAGCACTCCTCCCACTTTATTACCATTGGTTTACAAGTTTAGAAAGTCTAGTTTATGCTGAATAGCTTTTTTTTTTTTTTTTTTTTTTTTAATGTAACAACAGAAAAAAGAGTAGATGTTTGTGATCTCAACCATTATCTGAGGAGGACAGATCCTTTGTTTTTTGAGCCTTTCAGTGGAGGACTGGAACCAGCTCATCACAGCTCTCAAGAGCTCATTGCACAAATCTCTTCCTGGCTGAATACTCATTGACTTTGCAATAGTAGTTTGAAATCGTCCATGGTGATAATTTTTGGAAAGCAAGTTGTTAGGCGTTCATCAGTACACCATTGTTAATAGATATATAGTTACAACCATAGGAGCTAGGGAGACCTGAATTATTACCCATTATGGAGAAAAAAGAATTTGCAGCTTTCAGGGAACAATGGAGAAAGAATTTGAGAACAGGGATAGAGAAAAGGAACAAAATAGAAAATTGCAGCCTTACTCTGTTGAGACCATCAGTCTTCAATAAATTCCTCTTAAATTAAAAAACGCTTAAAGCTAGAAAGAAGCCAGTGAAAAAGGTGAATTATGCCTGAATCTATTCATTTCAGTGAAAAATCTGAGTCTACTTATTCATTCAAAAATATTTATTGGGTACCTACCATGTCCTGTTCTATGCATTAAGTTGACATAGCCATTAAAAGACAAGACAAATAATTGCAGAAATACGAGACAGAGGAGCTTCATAAGAGGTAAACTCCAGATAATATATACAAACTTTATGGAGGATTTTGAACATTTCCTTGGAATCAATGAAGCCTTAAGAAAATCATACCTGGATACGAAAGGAACAAAAAACTGAATTTCAAATGGAAAATGGGATTTCCATGGAGACGGGTGAAACATCGAATTTCCTGGCATCTGACACTGAATTGCTTCCCCTCACTCAAACCTAAAAACAGTATCTCTCTGCCAATCCCTTAACCCTGGCCCTTGGGCGGTGCTCATATCAAAGGAAGAGCAGGAAGATAAGACGTCTGGAGGCCATATAACCATGAAGATACTACCCTTGGAAAAGCTCAGGGGAACATAGGCTCTATCTTCAAATATCTGAGGACTGTCAGGAGAAATTAAATGTCTCCTCACTAGTTTTAAAACCAGGGCTAAAAACAACAGATAGAAATAATAACAGGGTTGTGGATTTCATCTTAATAAGAGGAAAAGAAAAACACATTTCCAACTGTCACAGCTGTCATTTGAACCACTATATTGCATTCTTACTTCACCATGTCAACAAGTGAAAAATCCGAGCTCTTTAATGGCTCCTACAGTTTTCTGATGACCCATCTGGTTCCTGCCTGCTGCAACAGCTCCAATACCTTCCACTTCTGCATGGCATTTAATGTTCAGCAAAGATCAAACTTCTTGTACTTTAGTACATACCAAGCTATTTTTCCCTCAGTGCTTTGCTTCTGCCTGAAATGTCCTGTCTCTTCTTGATTTGTCTATATTCCTCTTATGCCTTAAGACTCTGCCCATGTAACTGATAGAACTTGCCCCTTATCTGCTCCCATAACATGCTATATAGATCTCCGTCATTGGTCTTCTGTATGCATATAACTAAAACAAAATTTCTGAGAGTGTATCTATTACTGTGTGGTTGAAAAGAGTTAAATGGATTTTCATCTAAGTTGCTTCTTTATGGAATAGTCTATATTCAAAAATAGACTTCTACAAACATAACATTTACTTAGGTGTGCATGTTGACGCTTACAAACGAACAGTCATCGTCCAGAGCATCTGAAGCTGAGATGCAAGGAAAAGCACATAAAACTGTAAATTGTGACAGGTCTGTCATATAGATTTAAATAACGTGACTAGAGCAAAACAACGACAGCTTCAAATATGAATCCCAAATCAAAACTCACCAGGATGGACACTCCAAATCAAAATTGTTGGTTTAAAATTGAGTTGTTTTTCACAAGTGTAACTTTTAACCATAGATGAGAAGTGTTCTTGATCAGTACTCAGTAGACTAGCTGGTTCTATTAAACCAATCTTAACGCTTCTTCTCTCCCAAGTCAGTGAACTAGTCAAAGGCAGACACCTTGTATGTTGTGTTCACCATTGTATTTTCCCTACTTAGCTGGGGAGGAAGAAATTCAAGCAACTGGCCTGTAATCCACTTCTCTCCCAGTTATCAGGAGAATAGTCTAGGGAAAGAAAAAAGGAAGCTAACTCAATCTAACCTCCTGTAAACACGCTGATAACTGGAACTCCTGGCAAATGAAATCATGATGTTTCCTAGAAGTGGGTAATTATTTATGCAATCTTTTTAGCAGGATGTTCCTGGTTTAGAATCACTTGTGGTAGACAGACCTAGAATCTAAAGATTTATGGGGTATACTTTCCCAGAGCATGTCACGTTGATTATACAACTCTCTGGGGTATAAAATGGAGTTTTTCTTAATCTAGACAATTCACTATGGGCAGGAACTCACAGACCTCACTTACAGACCTTCTCCATTATGTTGGGCCGGAGATTCTATACCTGATGCTGGAAGAAAAGACCTGTGGAGTCACACCAAATGCTCTGGACTGCTGTCAGCTTTACTTGTGCCACTTGGTGGGATTTGTCCATGAAACTATTAGTAAACATTGACACTGGGTAAGATCTCTGAGTTGTGTAAGTCTGATTTGACAATCTAGTCTTCTGTGTTAGCTGACTAGCATCATGCCTGCCTCAGTAAATACAGTTAAAACAAGTATTGAGATCAAATGTGCCTTTTTGTAAGTTAGTTCTCGTTGCTGCAATTATTACAATTAAAGCTAGAAGACAATCCTTCAAAGATACCATCTAGTGGAGTTCGAGGTTTGAAGGCAGCTTGTACTAGTTTAAACATTAAAAGCCTCCAACATTAATAGTCCGTAGCAAAATACTATGCAGCCAGAAAAAGAAATGTGATTATATCCTTTGCAGGGACATAGATGAAGCTGGAAGCCATCATCCTCAGCAAACTAACACAGGAAGAGAAAACCAAACACCACATGTTGTCACGCGTTAAGTGGGAGTTGAACAACGATCGCACATGGACACAGGAAGGGGAACATCACACACCAGAGCCTGTTGGGGGTTGGGGCATGAGAAGAGGGAACTTAAAGGATGGGTAAATAGATGCAGCACATGGCACATGTATACCTATGTAACAAACCTGAACACTCTGCACGTGTATCCCAGAACTTAAAGTAAAATTTAAAAAAGAAGAGAGAAAAAATAATAATCCATTTTTAGCATAGCATAATAATCCATTTTTCAAAGCTTGAATCTTAGGCACCGCAGCCTCACCTGAGACCTCAGTTAAATGTTAAGCAAACTGCAACATAAAGCTCCATTGGCAAGGCTCTTGCAGTTTTAAAGGGACAGAACCAAGAATGATTGACTCACCGAACCCATAAAAAAAAAAAAACTCTGAGATATTTTTGATATATTGATGTTATGATCCTATAATAACCCTGTGAGATTATAAGGAAGAGAAGCTATTACTCTATCTCCTAGGAAATAGAAGGTAAAAGTAATTTTTCCAATCTCAAACAGTTAATATCTATCCAAAGTAGGCCTCAAATCCAAGTATTTGGTCTCCTGAGTCAATGTTCTTTCCTCAGTACTCTGTGTGTTGCCTGTGTTGCACTAGAGCTTGCCAAAGGGCGGCAGGGGTGGTCCTGCCTGGGGTGGCAAAGAAGATAGCACTGTGCTAAAGCAGAGGTTCTTCTTTTCTTTCTTTTTATTATTATAATTTGAGTTCTAGGGTACATGTGCATAATCTAAGGTTTGTTACATATGTATACTTGTGCCATGTTGTTGTGCTGCAGCCATCAACTCACAAAATTCCATCAACCTCAGTCATTTACATCAGTAGTAACCCCAATGCAATCCTCCCCTCCTCCCCCTCCCCATGATGAGATAGGTCCCGGGTGTGTGATGTTCCCCTTCCTGAGTCCAAGTGATCTCATTGTTCAGTTCCCACCTATGAGAGTGAGAACATGTGTTTGGTTTTCTGTTCTTGTGATAGTTTGCTAAGAATGATGGTTGGTTTCAGCTGCATCCATGTCCCACAAAGGACACAAACTCATCCTTTATGGTTGCATAGTATTCCAGTGCATGGTGCCACATTTTCTTAATCCAGTCTGTCACTGATGGACATTTGGGTTAATTCCAAGTCTTTAAGTGACAGGAATAGTGCCACACAAAAACATACATGTGTGCATGTGTCTTTATAGCAGCACTGATTTATAACTTTTGTATACCAGTAATGGACGGCTAGTCATATGGTACTTAGTTCTAGATCCTTGGAGAATCACATACTGTTTTCCAGTAATGTTGAACTAGTTTACAATCCCACCAACAGTGTAAAAGTGTTCCTGTTTCTCCACACTCTCCAGCACCTGTTGTTTCCTGACTTTTTAATGATCAGCCATTCTAACTTGGTGTGGTGATGGTGAATCATTGTCAGGAATTTTGATTTGCATTTTCCTCTCTGATTGCTGCACGATGAGCATTTTTCATGCTGTCTGTTGGCTGTATGAATGTCTTCTTTTGAGAAATGTCTGTTCAAATCCTTTGCCCCACTTTTTGAGCTGGGGTTGTTTGTTTTTCTTGTGTTTGTTTGAGTTCTTTTGTGGTGTCTCTGGATATTAGCCCTTGTCAGATGAGTAGATGGCAAAAATTTTCTCCCATTCTTGTAGGTTGCCTGCTCACTTGATGGTAGTTTCTTTTGCTGTGCAGAAGCTCTTAGTTTAATTAGATCCCATTTGTCACCTTTTGGCTTTTGCTGCTGCTGTTGTTTGTGTTTTAGACATGAAGTCCTTTGCCCATGCCTATGTCCTGAATGGTACTACCTAGGTTTTCCCCAGGATTTTTACGGCATAGGGTCTATGATTTAAGTCTCAGAATCCATCTTGAATTAATTTTCGTATAAGGAGTAAGGAAAGGATCCAGTTTCAGCTTCTTTCTACTTATGGCTAAGCCAATTTTCCCAGCACCATTTATTAAATAGGAATCTTTTCCCCATTTCTTGTTTCTTCCTAGGTTTGTCAAAGATCAGATGGCTGTAGATGTGTGGTATTATTTGAGGACTCTGGTTCTGTTCCATTGGTCTATATCTCTGTTTTGGTACCAGTACTATGCTGTTTTTGGTTACTGTAGCCTTGTAGGTAGTATAGTTTGTCAGGTAGCGTGATGCCTCCAGCTTTGTTCTTTTTGACTTAGGGATTGTCTTGAGACAGGGCCTTTTTGGTTCCATATGTGAACTTGTACAGTTCTTTTCCAATTCTGTGAAGAAACTCATTGGTAGCTTGATGGGGATGGTATTGAATCTATAAATAACCTTGGGCAGTGTGTACACATTTCTACGATATTGATTCTTCCTCATCCATGAGCATGGTATGTTCCTTCCATCATTTTTGTCCTCTTTATTTCCTATACCACTGAGCAGTGGTTTGTGTTTCTCTTGAAGAGGTCCTTTACATCCCTTGTAAGTTGGATTCTAGGTATTTTATTCTTGAAGCAATTAGAATGGAAGTTCATTCATGATTTGCCTTCTGTTGTCTGTTACTGATGTATAAGAAGAAGCTTGTGATTTTTGCAATATTTAATTTTGTATCCTGAGATTTTTGCCAGTTGTTATCAGCTTAAGGAGATTTTGGGCTGAGACAATAGTTTTCTAAATATACAATCATGTGATCCAAACAGAGACAATTTGAATTCTTCATTTCTAACTGAATACCTTTGATTTCTTTCTCTTGCCTGATTGCCCTTGTAAAGGCCAGAACTTCCAACACTATGTTGAATAGAGTAGAGAGAGGCATCCCGTCTTGTGCCAGTTTTCAAAGGAATTTTTCCAGTTTTTGCCCATTCAATATGATATTGGCTGTGGGTCTGTCATAAATAGCTCTTATTATTTTGAGGTACGTTCCATCAATACTGAATTTATTGAGTGTTTTTAGCATGAAGGGCTAAGAATTTTGTCAAAGCCTTTTCTGCATCTATTGAGATAATCATGTGGTTCTTGTCTTTGGTTCTGTTTATATGCTGGATTATGTTTATTATTGGATTTGCTTAATGTTGAACTAGCCTTAAGTATCCCAGGATGGTATCTACTTTTGATCATGGTGGATAAGCTTTTGATGTGTTGCTGGAATCCGGTTTGCCAGTATTTTATTGAGGATTTTTGCATCGATGTTCATCAGGATATTGGTCTAAATTTCTTTTTGTTGTGTGTCTCTGCCAGGCTTTGGTATCAGGATGATGTTGGCCTCATATAAAATGAGCTAGGAGGATTCCCTTTTTCTCTATTGATTGAATAGTTTCAGAAGGAATGGTACCAACCTCCTGTACTCTTGGTAGAATTCAGCTGTGAATCCATCTGTCCTGGACTTTTTGGTTGGTAGGCTATTAATTATTGCCTCACTTCAGAGCCTGCTACTGGTCTGTCTAGGATTCAACTTCTTCCCGTTTAGTCTTGAAGAGTGTGTAAGTGTCCAGGAAATTATTCATTTCTTCTAGATTTTCCAGTTTATTTTATGTGTAGAGGTGTTTATAGTATTCTCTGGATGGTAGTTTGTATTTCTGTGGGGTCGTGTGTGATATCTCCCTTTATCATTTTTACGCGCCTATTTGATCTTTCTTCTCTTTCTTCTTTATTAGTTCAAGGTGGTCTGTCAATTTTTGTTGATCTTTTCCAAAAACCAACTCCTGGATTCCATTGATTTTTGGAGGGTTTTTAGCTTCATCTCCCCTTTCCAGTTCTGCTCTGATATTAGTTATTTCTTTTGCCTCTGCCAGCTTTTGGAATGTGGTTTGCTCTGCTTCTAGTTCTTTAATCATGGTATGTTAGAGGTCAATTTTGATCTTTTCCTGCTTTCTCTCAGGCATTTAGTGCTATAACCCCCTCTACACACTGGGGTGCTTTAAATGTGTCCCAGAGATTCTGGGTATGTTGTAATTTTTGTTCTCATTATTCTTTCAAAGCAACATCTTGTTTCTGCCTCATTTCAAGTATATATGTACCCAGTAGTCATTCAGAGCAGGTTGTTCAGTCATGTAGGTTGAGCTGCTTTTGATTGAGCTCTTAGTCCTGAGTCTCTAGTTTGATTGCACTCGTGGTCTGGAGAGACGGCTTTGTTATAATTTCTTCTGTTCTTGTACATTTGCTGAGGAGTGCTTTTACTTCCAATTATGTGCTCAATTTTGGAGTGGATGTGGTGCTGAGAAGAATGTATATTCTATTGATTTGGGGTGGAGAGTTCTATAGATGTTCATTAGGTCTGCTTGCTGCAGAGATGAGTTCACCCTGGATATCCTTGCTAACTTTCTGTCTCAAGGATCTGTCTAACGTTGACATTAAAGTGGAGTGTACAAAGCTCTCCCACATATTGTATGGAGTCTAAGTCTCTTGTAAGTCTCTAAAGGACTTGCTTTATGAATCCAAGTGCTCCTGTATTGGGCAGGTATATATTTAGGATAGTTAGCCTTCCTGTTGAATTGATCCCTTTACCATTATGTAATGGCCTTCTTTGTCTCTTTCTTTTGATCTTTGATGGTTTGAAGTCTGTTTTATCAGAGACTAGTATTGCAACCTCTGCTTTTTGTTCTCCATTTGCTTGGTAAATCTTTCCCATCCCTTTATTTGAGCCTATGTATGTCTCTGCATGTGAGATGGGTCTCCTGGAATACAGACTGATGGGTCTGACTCTTTATCCAATTTGCTGGGTCTGTGTTCTTCTAATTGAGCATTTAGTCCATTTACATTTAAGGTTACGATATATGTGTGAACTTGATCCTGCCATTATGATATTAACTGGTTATTTTGCCTTGGTTAGGTTGATGCAGTTTTCCTAGTCTTGATGACATCTTTACATCTTGGCATGTTTTTGCAATGGCTGGTACTGCTTGTTCTTTCCATGTTTATGCTTCCTTCAGGGTCTCTTGTAAGGCAGTGGCCTAGTGGTGACAAAATCTCTACATTTGCTTGGTCTGTGTAAAGGATTTATTTCTCCTTCAATTTATGAAACTTAGTTTGGCTGATATGAAATTCTGGGTTGAAAATTCTTTTTCTTTTTATGAATGTTGAATATTGGCCCCCACTCTTCTGGCTTGTAGAGTTTCTGCCAGAGATCTGCTATTGGGTCTGATGGGCTTCCCCTTGTGGGTAACCCGACCTTTCTCTGGCTGCCTTCTAAGATTTTTCCTTCATTTCCTTAACTTGTGAATCTGGTAATTATGTGTCTTGGAATTGCTCTTCTCTCGAGGAGTATCTGTGGCATTCTCTGTATTTCCTGATTTGAATGTTGGCCTGCCTACTATGTTGGGGAAGTTCTCCTGGATGATATCCCAAGAGTGTTTTCCAACTTGGTTCCATTTTTCCCCTCACTTGTGGCACCCCAATCAGACGTAGATTTGGTCTGTACATAATCCCATACTTGCAGGCTTTGTTCATTTCTTTTTCTTCTTTTTCTTTTGGTTTCTCTTCTCACTTCATTTCATTCATTTGATCCTCAATCGCTGATACTTTTCTTCCAGTTGATCGAAATAGTTACTGTGTTTGCATTTGTCACGATTTCGTCATAAGTTTTCAATTTCTTCATTTTATTTATGACCTTCTGCATTAATTAGTCTAGCCAATAATTCTTTTTCCACTTTTTCAAGATTTTAGTTTTCTTTATGCTTGGCAATGCAATTCCTCCTTTTTAGTTTGAGAAGTTTGATGGACTGGAAGCCTTTCTTCATCTCTGCCAAAGTCATTCTCCGTCCAGCTTTGATCCGACAGAGCTGTTTTATGAGCCCTTTTGCCGGGGAGATGTGCCTATTTTTAATTTGTGTTTTCCTAGTCTCCTTGCTTTTTCCCCATCTTTGTGGTTTTATCTGCCTCTGTCTTTGATGATGGTGACGTATTGATGGGGTTTTGGTGTAGGTGTCCTTCCTTTTGATAGTTTTCTAACAGTCAGGACTCCTCAGCTGTAGGTCTGTTGGAGATTGCTTGAGGTCCAATTCCCAGACCTGTTTGCTCTTTTGCATCAGCAGCAGAGGCTGCAGAAGATAGAATATTGCTGAACAAAGAGTACCTGTCTGATTCTTGGGAAGCTTCCTCTCAGGGGGTACTCCACCCCAGAGGTGTGGGGTGTCAGACTTGCTCCCTAGTGGGAGATGATGTCTCCCCAGTTAGTTACTCAGGGGTCAGGGGACCCACTTGAGCAGGCCGCCTGTCCCTTCTCAGATCTCAACCTCCTGGTGGTTGGGATCCACGTGTTTCTCTCAAAGCTGCTGGGGACAGAGTCGCCATGCCTGGGCAGAGGTTTCCCTACAGGCTTGTTATTGTTTACTTTGTCTGTCCCCAGAGGTGAGTCTGTCCGCCTGGGGTCGGCTTTGAGTTTGCCAGAGCTCCACCCAGTTCTGAGCCTCCCACAGCTTGCTTACCTACTTAAGCCTCAGCACATACCCATGGCTGCCTCCCCTAGCCTCACTAAGCTGCCTTGCCGGGTAGATCACAGACTGCTGTGTTAGCAATGAGGGAGGGGTCTGGCATGCAGAGACCTCCCGCCAGGTGGAATATAACTCCTGGTGTGTCTGTTTCTTTAAAGCACAGTATTAGTGGGAAAGCCACCCAATTTTCCAGGTGTTGTGTGTCTCAGTTCCCCTGGCTAGGAAAAGGGATTCCCTTCCCCTTTGCGCTTCCCAGGTGAGGCGATGCCTCGCCCTGCTTCAGCTCTCGCTGGTCGGGCTGCAGCAGCTGACCAGCACCGATTGTCCGGCACTCCCTAGTGAGATGAACCCAGTACCTCAGTTGAAAATGCAGAAATCACTGGTCTTCTGTGTCGCTCGTGCTGGGAGTTGGAGACTGGAGCTGTTCCTATTCGGCCATCTTGCTCCGCCCCCTCAGGTCCTTCTTTCAAAAGCATCCTGCTCCTAGGGTTCTTCTGCTCTGTGGCTGCAATGGGAGCGGTAGCACTGATTTTTTTTTTTTTTTTTTTTTTGAGATGGAATCTCGCTCTGTCGCCTAGGCTGGAGTACAGTGGCACGATCTCGGCTCACTGCAAGCTTTGGCTCACTGCAAGCTCCACCTCCCGGGTTCATGCCATTCTGCTGCCTCAGGCTCCCAAGTAGCTGGGACTACAGGTGCCCACCACCATGCCCAGCTAATTTTTTTGTAATTTTAGTAGAGACTGGGTTTCACCATGTTAGCCAGGATGGTCTCGATCTCCTGACCTCATGATCCGCCCTCCTTGGCCTCCCAAAGTGCTGGGATTACAGGCGTGAGCTTCCTCGCCCGGCCTGCCCTGATGATATCTAAATTGCCTTCAGGGTCATTCTCCCATTGTCTTGGAGAATAGCCCTGAGCTTCTGTTCAGATAGTAGATCTAAACTAATCTCCTTATCAAGTTGATTGGGCACACCCTTTATGTTCTTTGCCTGAACAGGTTTTATCATTCTTTTCAATATGAATAGGCTGAGAATGTTCCAAATCTTTATATTCTGCTTTCCTTTGATTAGCAATTTCATCTTTAAATTACTTTCCACTTCTCACATTTTACTATAAGCAGTCAAGAGGAGTCAGGTCGCTCCTCCCAAATTTTGCCTAGATTCTTCCCGGGCTAAATATCCCATTTCACAAGTTCTAACTTCTACAAAACACCAGGCATAAACACAATTCAATCAAGTTTTTTTGCCCCTTTATAGCAAGAATGGTCTTTCCTTCACTCTTCAATAGCATATTCCTCATTTCCATCTGAGATCTCATCAGAATGACCTTTACAGTCCATATTCCCACCAACATTCTGTTCATGACCACTTATTCTACATTTAAGAATAATGAGGCTTTCTCTACAGCTCTCCTCCTCTCCTTCTTAACCCTTCCCAGAATTACCCCTAACACTCTGTTCACAGCAATGTAGGCTTTATTTCACATGCACTTCAAAACTCCAACATGGCTTCCACATTTCTAGGTCCTTGTTATAGCAACACCCTACCCCCCATACCAATTTCTGTGTGAGTTAGTTTGACCTGCTCTAACAAACTAATATAGACCGGGCAGCTTATAAAAACAGAAATTCAGCCGGGTGTGGTGGCTCACGCCTGTAATCTCAGCACTTTGGGAGACCCAGGCGGGCAGATCACAAGGTTAGGAGATCGAGACCATCCTGGCTAACACGGTGAAACCCTGTCTCTACTAAAAATACAAAACATTAGCCAGGCGTGGTGGTGGGCGCCTGTAGTCCCAGCTACTCGGGAGGTGAGGCAGGAGAAAGGCGTGAATCCGGGAGGCGGAGCTTGCAGTGAGCCGAGATTGCGCCACTGCACTCCAGCCTGAGCGACAGAGCGAGACTCTGTCTCAAAATAAAATAAAATAAACAAAAACAAAAACCAGAAATTCATTTCTCCCCACTTTGGAAGCTGGAACAGCCAAGATCAAGGCACTGGCAGATTTGGTGTCGGGTGAGGGCTCACTTCCTGATTTGTAGATGGTCATCTTCTTGCTGTATCCTCAGGTGGCTGAGGGTATGGGGGAGCTCTCTTTATATAAACACTAATTCCATTCAGGAGGGCTCTGAGGTCTTTATCACCTAATCACCTCTAAATGCCACCATTTAGGTATTAGGATTTCAAAGGGACACATTCAGTCTACAGCACCTACCTCACATACAACATTGTAAATGTTCCATGACAGCAAATGTGTATTCAGTAGTCTGGTAAAATTCAGAGCACTGATGGATTATCATAGTAATGATTCTATGTCTCTGCATCAAATTTTGTAATTTCTTACCCATTTTACATTTATTATGTCATATTACTTATCCCAAATGTCTTCTAAGACAGACAGAATTGAGCGATACATAGATAAATGATAGATGATAGATAGATAGATAGATAGATAGATAGATAGATAGATAGATAGATGATAGATACATAGATAGATGATAGGAGATACAACATATAGAATTTTTTTAAAAAGAAGCAAACAATATGATTTCTTTTAACATGGTTAAATGAACTGGCGAAAGATAAGTAACTGAGAATAAAACTCCTCATGGTCTGATTTTAAAACTCCATGCTAGAGGTTACATAAATTTTACAAAACAGCAAGAAATTTCACTCCATCCCTTCTTGAGAAATTTATAGCCTTATGAACATGTAGGGCTTTTTAATACATGACGAGTGGTATCTAAAAAATTTAATCCACCCTGGAAATAGGGTATATGATTAAGGGTTTCAAAGAGTGCTTAAAGATCAAAGGTAAAATAATCCTTCAACATATGCAGAAATTACTCTTTGATCACAAAGCCAGTAGAACTATGACCACCACTGAATTCCAAACATGTAACACAGATGCAGATAGACCTAGGCATGTTGTAGATATTCTCTAAATCCTTGCTTTTATACGTAATTTCATTTTGGCTGAAACATAGGGAGGTAATGAAATGACCTTGACTTTTTCCCGGGTCCATGCATTGGTAGCCGGGAAATGTTTTCATGAAGAACTCACCAAACCAAGAGTTTCATTATCTTCATCAGTAAAATGGAGGCTTTATGGAAATAATTTCAATTGTCCACTGAAATCTATTCTTCCTTTCTTCCTGGGTACAGAGATAATCTGAATGTTTCAGCTTCCTCTACAATTTGGTGTGGCCAAATTTTGGTGGGTTTGAGCTGATGGATCGTGAGTGGAAGTGTGTGTCCCATGGAGACCTGACCTAAGAAACGCCCAAACTCTTGTGTAGTCTTCTCCTTTCCATGACTGGAAGCCAATAATAATAAATGAGTGAGCTTTGGAAGCCATACACTAATGATAACAGAGCCACTGTCAACCTCAGTCCCTGAAAGACAGTGTGGAACAGAAATTTGCTCCTCACTGCCAACCTCCAACCCTTTGCTGACCTGCAACATCCCTGCTAGATTCTTAGGTGAGAAGGAAACAAGCCTCCATTGTTTTTGAACTACCACATTTTTAGCTTCTTTCTTGTAGGAGTTTCGCCCACATAAACTAATACAAATGATAAGGTACTCCATAACAGTAAAGAATTGTTTTTCTTAAGCACCTTTCGGCAGTTTAATTTTTAAGACATATGTGAACTTTAACATCAACCTGTTTATTTTAATAATATGTTGTTCACAGTAATGAAAATATCTCTCTGCCACCACTCTACAGTTTCTCTTAAACTACCGCTTTCATCACATCAATTCTAAATCAAGAAAATTCAGTGATTCCAAACACCAACTCTACACCAAGTTTGGCATGGTCTGATCCAAAAAATAACTAGTCACACCCTGTAAAAAGAGGCAATTTATGGAATAAGCTAATTCCCATTTAGAGCCAAGTAAACTGACATCCACAGAGGTAAGTAATATGGTGTGATTTAGGAGCACAAGGAAGGCCCATCCATCTCTGTTAGCCTGTCTGCATTTACAGATCATTGCTGGAGTAAAATGCACTACTGAAATTTTAAAAGCATGGTAATTTGGACTGCCAGCAGGTATAACAGGGCTTCTAGCTTCTCCTACTCTAATCTGTCCCAAATATCACTTTCAAATTATTTTCTGTAAAGCACCACTTTGTTCTGCTGTTTGCAAACTCAAGAACTTATCATGGTTCTCTATTGTTTTTTACTCTGTCAAGAATCCCATCCATGATCTGACCCTACTTTGCCCTCAACCTTATTTTTCACCACTCCTTATCAATCTCCTACTGAGCAAGTCATGTAACCTCTATGATTTTTACCTTCTCATTTGTAAAATGGGCATAACCCCAACCAGCTTTGCCTTCTCCTGCCAGTTTTCCAAAATTATGGTGAGAATTCAGAGAGATGCTACATATGACAGAATTATGAAAAAAACCAAAACATCCAAACCAAAATATAGTGCCTTAGGCCAGTGGTCCCCCACATAATGAGCATCAGAATAACCCAGAGGGCCTGTGAAAACCCAGATTGCTGGAGCCCACCCTCAGATTCTCTGATTGTCTGGTTTGGGACCTGAGAATTTAGTTTCTAACAAGTTCTCAGGTGATGCCAATGCTGCTAGTTCCAAGGACCACATTCTAAGAACTACCACCTTATCCTAACCCTGCCAAGAACACCATGCCCCAGGCATCTTTCAAAGTCACCTCCCTTCACGTCAGGGAGGGTGCCACTACAGACTGCGTCTCAATCCTCATTAGTCCTCCCAGGAACATCACAGAAAATGGAAGGGAAGAGTCAAGAAACTGTCTTTTCTTCTCAGTGAAGTTATTTATAACGAGCCAGCCTCTTGACAAGGTCCTGTAAGGGTGGAGGTCCAGAGCTGAAGCACCCGGGGAGGGCTGAACACAAAGGTGGGTGAGAGGAACAGGTGATATTAAGGCAGCCACCAGAGAGGCAGCGTGAGTCACAGCAGCAATATCCGGGAAACAATATTACGATGGGACAGATCACAAGGCCATGGAGAGCTAGCTCCCTGACAAATCCTTTTTTATCCGCAGGAACAAAAGCACATGGTGTGCTCAGAGGAAACCTCCAGGGAAGGCTTCAGCCCAGATGTCCTGACAGGCTCATAGGAATATTTCCTTTTCATGACACGGAAGCCATTCTCCCCTAGTGCCTTTCTGAGTGTGTGGCTGATAACAACATAATTTCCCTTGAAACATGTCTTTTCCTTCTCTCCCTCTCATACACCATCGTATGTCCCCTGAAGGAGAGAAAGATACTGAAAGAATGAATAACAATCTTCTACAATATTCCTTTAGCCATCTCATCATGCTGATGCACCCACAATATTAAGCCAAGGCCAAGGCACACTCTCCCACCTGCCCCAGTTACCTGTCCACAGGTGGGATGCTGTGGCCCCTGGTGATGAGGGCACCTAGGGCAGCTTTGCACACCCCGCCATGGGCACCAAGCTGCCATCATCCCCTGGGTTAAGCCCTCTCTCCTCTCAGTCTTGGGGAGCTGATGGAGCTGCTGCTGGATGCACCTGGGCCACCTGATGGCAGTGGAATCTCCATGGGAAAGGGGAACAGGTGGAGCCGCCCACCGGTGTGGCTTCTCCTTGATATTCTTCCATCAAAGTTCTCCTGGGTATTCCACCACCGCCTTGCCTGGTCACAGAACAGCCTGGGCTTCTCAGATATGCAAGTGACTCATTTTCTATCCATCAGAGATGAGACTTAAATAAATAAAAAGGTACTTCGTGGGGCGGCTGGGCCTAATGATAAGCAATTATAGGAAGCCAAATGAAGGCAGTGCTTTGTGCGGGGCCTGTGAAATTGGTTAAGCAAAAAGAATAACGGCCCGTTTCAGTGATTCATCCCTTTGCTCATTTCAGAGGGAGCATTATCTCAGTTAAGTGAGGCAATTAATATGAAAATGAGAGAATCATTGTTTAAGGAGATGAGGGGAAACTGGGGAGGGGGCCGGATGCCACAGTGGGGAAAAATAAGGGCCACTGAGATGGAAATTTGCATAGGTCGGTAGCAATGTGATGCCTTTAGCACGTACTCAAAGCTTAGCTAGCATTGTAATACGTCGCCATTAAATTCTCATTACGGTGACCTGTGTCCAACACAATTCAATTTTTCAGAATCTTAATGATAAAAAGTTAATTATGCTAAGGTGAAAACCTTTTGTACTGGGCCCTAAATAAAACAGAAAGGACACTGTGACTACCTTCAGGATACTGCAGGTAGAGACAGGGAGGCTTAATTTACTGCTTTATTAACCATAACATGATTTGCAGGTTGATTTTTTTGTGTGAGCTTTGCAGATCTTTTGTAATGAAGTCAAGAGGGATAAACAGGGTATTTGTCTCTCCTCTTCACTTTTTTTTTTTCCTTCCTAAGTTCTCGTGGTATTATTCCACTCAGTAGCTTCCAGACCATATTTCAAGGACTGGTTGATATCCTTGGACATCAAATAGGAAGAGAACAGGGCATGAGGGTTGAACAGGTGGCAAGGACAGCAGAGGATCCAGAGCCATCAGGCTGGGTTTGGTGGCAGGGATGTCACCGACTTACTCTATGTCTTGAGTGCAGATTTCATACCCAGAGGACTCCCAAGCAGAGCAGGAGAAAGGATAACAGTCTGATTGTTGCAGCAGAAGATTGCATCTACTTTCTGCCACTTCTCTGCTCTGTGTCCTTGAACCAGTTACCTAACCTCTCAGAGGTTCAGCATTCCCGTGGGAAAGAAAGCAATAATGTTACCTCCCATGCAAGAATTGTACTGAGGATTTGGCATGGAGTAAATATAGTGTTTTATATTCACTCCATGCCAATATAGTGGGGGAAGAGGAGGCATTGTCATCATCGTCATCATTATGGTGCTTAAACCTCCTCCTCTGCAATAAGAGGTCTGCAATAAGCATCAGTTCCCCTCCCATGTGGTCTTCATTTATAAAATTATGGGGGGAACCCTGATATTTAGATCCTGACAAGATAGAAAAATAGCAAAGATTGCTGGCTCCCTTCACAAACCTAGCCCTGAAAATCCCCAAAATAAGGAAAGGAAAGTGGAAGTATCTCTCAAACTAGCATAAGAACTATGAGAATCCAAAGAGCAGGACAAGGTTGTAACCAAATCGAACTGGGTTCTGCTCACCCAGCACGGTGAGGACAAACATCTGCACCAAGGGTTGCAGCAGGAAAAAGGGCTCCAAGCAAGAAGAATCAGGTAGCTCCTGCTTAAGAACAAAACTCCCACATGGCTAACAGGCAAGAGTTTGTAAAGGCAGAGAGGCAGAGGTTACAGGCAAAGTCATAAATCAATATATGGAGGAAATACATTGGTTTGATGTAAAAAGACCAAAACATCTTGAGAGGGGAAGTAGGGGGTCCATAGGTCATAGGTGGGTTTGAAGGTTTTCTAATTTGCAATTGGTTCAGGAGGCAAACCTTTGTCTAAAAATTTGGGATAGGCAGAAAAGAATGTTAGATCTGGCCTAGGGACTTCCTCCAGGCCCCTTAAGAAGAAATTTAAAACAAAGAACTGTGATCAGAGTTCAGTCTTCATTTCCTTCTGATCTGAGATCTACGTGCAGCAGACCCGGTTGGTAGCAGCTCAGGTTTTTAAATAACAACTCAGGGACATATGTTAAGATGTGGTCTTTAATTTCTATAGGGAACCATACATCCCATGACTCCAACTTCCTTGGCTATTGTTTTAAGCTAATATTACCTTCTTGCTTATCAAGTTGCATTTACTTCTCAGAGGTAATTAGGTACCTGAAATTTCCCTTAAAAAACTCAGATTTTTCTTCATTTCCATGCTTGGTGGGGGGTGGGTGCCTGCCAGGTCCCCAAGAGGGGTTCCTGCTCCATCTCTGGGTGATTGAGTCCTCTGGAGATAAAGTGGAGGGGTAGGAGATGCAGCAACCCAGAGGAGAAGATGTCCAAGGCAAACCATTGCAAGGCAACAGGCAGTGGGGTAACATCAGTATGGCACATCGGCCAGCTGAAGCAGAAACATTTATAGTAGTAGATTATAAATAATGTATGGTAATAGTAGTACCTGTAATAACACTGATAGAAATGCTAATAATAAAAGGAGTTGCAGTTCTTGATGTTATTTTTGTACTTTTTATATTGCTGATGATCCTTCATGGTCAATCATATTAAGTATATAAAAGCAAGTGTATTAGTTCATTCTTGCATTGCTATAAAGAATTACCTGAGACTGGGTAATTTATGAAGAGAACAGGTTTAATTGACTCATGGTTCTGCAGGCTGTACAGGAAGCATGGTTGGGGAGGCCTCAAGAAACTTACAGTCACGGCAGAAGGTGAAGGGGAAGCAGACACATCCTACACGGCTGGAGCAGGAGAAAGAGAGGCAGGGAGGGTCCAACACACTTTTAAACAAGCAGATCCTGGGAGAACTCTCTCATTGGATAGCACTCGAGAGATGAAGCTAAACCATTAGAAACTTCCCCCATGAAGCAATCATCTCCCGCCAGGCCTCTCCTCCAATATTGAGGATTACAATTTGGCATGCTATTTGGTCAGGGACACAAATCCAAATCACATCAGCAAAGGATACATATTTTTTAATAGCAGGAAAACACAATTTATAACACTAGTATCTTGAGTAGGCAAAACACCCATAGATATGTACCCTGACAGATTGCTCTATCTACCTCTGAGGTAAAGTATTTAATATTATGAAGCAATGATCTCAGCAGAACTTACTCTGAATATATTCAGATGAGGGTTCATACAGTTGGTTATACGATGTTTGGATGCCAAGAAAAATATCAAGACCTGGATAGCAATGGATTAAACAGAAAAGGCAAGAATATGAAACCAGACTGAAAAAATAAAGATTTTTTATACAGCAAGAAGATGTGTTCATCAAATAAGAAGTTTAGGGGTATTTTGAGGATTACAAAAGGGATGTTCAAACATGATAAACAGTGAAAAAACAACAAAACACAAGAAATCAAAAGGATAGGATGAGTATCAGAAAACAGAAAAATGTCAAAACAGGAAGAAGACTGAAATCAAAGCACCCTCCTGCCCCAGTCAGGAAGCCACTTACATGCTTCCTGCAGTGACACAAAACACTCCTGAAATTCACTTGTAAGTCTGAGAAATTTGTGACTACGGGAAGTATTTAAAAATAAGAGTCCCTGTGTCATGAGTGAATTTAGCCCAACTTCAGCCAACTTGACTAATTTTATAGATCAAAACATCCTTCAGGATCATGCTAAGTGAAATAAGTCAGGTGCAAAAACAATAAAACACTACTATATGATCTCATTCATGTGGAACCTAAAAATGTTGACCTCCTAGAAGTAGGGAGTAGGATAGTGGTTATGAGAGTCTGGGGTGGTTAGGGCAGAAGGGAGATGAGATGTTGGCCAAAGGATATATAATTATAGATAAAAGAAATAAGTTCAAAAGATACATTGTACAGGATGTGACTATATCAAATGACAATACATTATATTCTTTTAAATGAAAAGATAGTGGATGTTAAATGTTCTTACCACAAAGAAACTATGTGAGATCATGTATTTGTTAATTAGCTAGATTTAACTCTTTCCACAATGTACATATATTTCAAAACATTGTGTTGTTCAATATATACAGGTTTCTCTGTAAATTGAAACAAATTTTTAAATTAATATATATACAGGTATCTCTGTAAATTTGAACAAATTTTTTGAGGTTCACAGTATTTTACACCAGTGGCTCCAAAGCATGGGTTAGCATACGACTCACCTGGGAAATCTGCTATGTTTCATATTCCTAGACAAAAAGTTCTGGAGTTAGAGCCCAGGACTCTGTATTTTCAACAAGTCGTCCAGATAATTTTTATGCAGCTAGCCAGGAAGATGCCTGAAGGACACAAGTAATCTGGGGAACCACTGTTCTGTAAAGCCCAAATGGTCTGCTTTTCTACAAACACTAAATATGTTTCCTTGCTTGTTGACTTTCCTGGAACATTGATATTTTCTCTTAACAAGTTTATTCATTAAATAAATGTTTGCTCAGTAGGTACCATGAGTGAAAATGAAGAATAAGGCAAAACTCCTGATATCCTTCAAAGATCTGAAAGTATAGGATGGGTGGTTCAGGCCTGGGCACTTGAACTATAAGACAAAATACAGTAAAACAAGTTCTATAAGGATGTACAGCAATAAAGAAAAGGGCTGTTGATTTTGGCTGCAGCCATCTGGGACGATTCTATGAAAGAAAGGGCATTTGAAGTGAGCCTTCAAGGATGAGCAGGGTTTAAATAATGGAAGAACAAAGGAAAAGTGCTCCATGAAGAAAAGCATAAGCACATGCATGGAAAGGTGAGAAAACAGAGGGTAGATCTGGCTAATGATGGGTAGAACAGTGCTAGAATATCCAGGGTGCACCGTCTGAGACAGAGTATCAAAGGCCCTGAGCATACTGGAAGGATGTTGGGCTATTGTGGGTAAGATATGGAGAGACATTAAAGATTTTTAAAGATGAAAGTAGACATAATTTAAGCCTTGTTATGGGAGGACGACTCTACTACAGTGTAAATCAAAAATTAAACAGGAGAAAGACTAGAAATGGGGACACATTTAGCTAGCTATGTTAATGATCCAAATAAGAAAGAATGCAGCCCAAATTTGGAAAACAGCCCTGGGGTACAGAGGAGGGGGTGTCACAATACTATTGTTAGTTTTGCCACTTACTAAATGCCTGTCCATGGGCAACACTGAATCTCTCTGGGCCTCAATTTCCCCCTCTGTAAAATGAGATTAATAATGACCTGCCAGGTCTTCTTACCACAACTATTATGGAATATGTATTCATGGAAATCACATGAAGTGCTTTGTAAGTGTAAGGCATTAATGATCATGACGAAGTCTCTACCAAAGGTGGGGAAGTCAGTAGGAGACTGCTGTGAGATCAGCATTGCTGGGGGAGGCAAGGCAGACTTCACCCTCTTCTAAAGCCCTTTCACTTTTAAGCTGTTGGAAGTTCTTATTAAGTCTCTTAACACATAATTCAGACAAATCATAAATCAACTGTCCAACTTTGTCTTAAGTCATTTTGGACTTTATGCTTGTCTTCTATAATACGTGCATCTTAGCCCACGTGTTTTCCCCATAGGCACACATTCAATAGCTGGGTATATTTAGAACTAACA